>NC_091831.1:89400000-90874481 GCF_037783145.1 Equus przewalskii
TAGAGAGTGTGCGGCGGGTGGTTTCGGCATGTCTCTTGGTTTTTCCGGCATCTAAGGGCCATGGTCCCTTTGTATACATCAGGTGAGTTCTTTCTCAGCTTCCTAAAGAGCTGGAAGCAAGACGGTTTGTGGCTTGTCTCCCCTTGAGGGGTGGAGCCAGAGCCAGTGCCTTGTGGTTCCACCTCTAGAGCAATGGAAGGCACGGCTGAGAGCAACGGGGCCTTTCTGACATAGGTGCTTTCTGACACTCTCTCCACCAGTGCACAATGGCGGTTTGTAAAAAGCCTATTGTCTGTCTCCTCCTGAGCATGTGGAAGCACAGTCATCCGGGCCTCGTCCCCATTGCTGAAGGGGAAGATGTAGGCATTTCGTATGAGCCGGATTGGCAAGGTAGAAATGTGGCAGAAGCAGAAGTTCAAAATTGGCGAGTTAAGGGCTGAAAAGAAACGGCGTTTCAGCTGCCTTTGTATGAGATGTTGCCAGGACACTGTAAGAGCACTGTGGAAAGCGAGTTCTTTCTCAGCTTCCTAAAGAGATGGAAGCAAGATGGTCTGTGGCTTGTCTCCCCTTCAGGGGTGGAGCCAGTGCCTTGTGCCTTCCACCTCTAGAGCAATGGAGGGCACGGCTGAGAGCAAAGGGGCCTTTCTGACATAGGTGCTTTCTGACACTCTCTCCACCAGTGCACAATGGTGGTTGGTAAAAAGCCTCTTGTCTCTCTCCTCCTAAGCATGTGGAAGCACAATCATTTGGGCCTCGGCCCAGTTGCTTAAGGGGAAGATGTAGGTATTTCGTCTGAGCCGGGTTGGCAAGGTGGAATTGTGGCAGAAGCAGAAGTTCTAAAGTGGCGAGTTAAGGGCTGGGAAGAAATGGCGTTTGAGCTGTCTTTGTATGAGAGGTTCCTAGTATGCTGTAAGAGCACTATGGAAAGCGAGTTCTTTCTCAGCTTCCTAAGGAGCTGGAAGCAAGACAGTTTATGGCTTGTTTCCAATTGAAGGATGGAGGCAGTGCTTTATGCCTTCCACTTCTAGAGCAAAGTAGGGCATGGCTGAGAGCAAAGGGGCCTTTCTTACATAGGTGCTTTCTGACACTCCACCAGTGCACAAGGGCGATTGGTTAAAAGCCTATTGTCTCTCTCCTCCTAAGCATGTGGAAGCACAATCATTCGGGACACGGCCCCGCTGCTTAAGGGGAAGATGTAGGCAGTTCGTCTTAGCAGGGTTGGCAAGATGAAAATGTGGCAGAAGCAGAAGTTCTAAAGCGGGGAGTTATGGGCTGGGAAGAAACGGCGTCTCAGCAACCTTTGTATGAGTGTTTCCCAGTGTGCTGTAAGAGCACTGTGGAAAGCGAGTTCTTTCTCAGTTTCCTAAAGAGTTGGAAGCAAGAATGTTTGCAGCTTGTCTCCCCTTGAGGGATGGAGCCAGTGCGTTGTGCCTTCCACCTCTAGAGCAACATAGGGCATGGCTGAGAGCAAACGGGCCTTTCTGACATGGGTGCTTTCTGACACTCTCTCATCCAGTGCACAAGGGCGGTTGGTTAAAAGCCTATTGTCTCTCTCCTCCTCAGCATGTGGAAGCACAATATTCGGGCCTCAGCCCTGTTACTTAAGGACAAGATGCAGGCATTTCGTCTGAGCTGGGCTGGCAAGATGCAAATGTCCCAGAAGCAGAAATTCTCAAGCAATGAATTAAGGGCTCTAAAGAAACAGCATTGCAGCTTCCTTTGTATGAGATGTTCCTGGTAAGCTCTAAGAGCACTTTGGAAAGCGAGTTCTTTCTCAGTTTCCTAATGAGCTGGAAGAAAGACGGATTGTGGCTCATCTCCCCTTGAGGGATGGAGGCATTGTTTTGTTCCTTCCAACTCTAGAGCAACGTAGGATATGGCTGAGAGCAAAATTGGCCTTTCTGAAATAGGTGCTTTCTAACACTTTCTCCACTAGTGCATAAGGGTGGTAGGAGAGGATGCCAGTACGCTGTAAGAGCACTGTGGAAAGCGAGTTCTTTATTAACTTCTAAAGATCAGTTGGTTAAAATCCTATTGTCTCTCTTCTCCTAAGCATGTAGAAGGACAATCATTCATGCCTCAGCTGAATGATACAGGCCGGACATGTGTGACCCACCTGCCTGAAATGCTGGAACCAGCTGTCGGACAATTCGGAACCATCATCTGGAAACTGTGGAAACACAAGAATAAGGTCTAGTACGTGCCAGAAGCACCTGCAGGACACACCAGAACCACTTGACACACATGCCTAAATCACCTGCCATAAACGCCAGAACCACTTGATAGACACTCTGGAATCATATGCCAGGCATGCCAGAACCAACTCTCAGATATGCCAGAACCACGTCCCAGACACGCCAGAACCACCTCCCAGACAGACCTGAACCACCTGCTGAACACTCCTGAACCACCTGCCAAACATGCCAGAACCACCTGCTTGACTCGCCAGAACCACCTGCCGGACACACCAAAATCACCTGCTGGATATGCTGGAACCAGGCCACTTGGACGCTGGAAAAATCCGACATACATGCTGGAACCACCCGCCAGACACTCTAGAACCACCACACAGACATGCAGAATGACACACCAGAAGCACCCATGGGACACGCCAGAACCACCTGGAACCACCTGCCGGACACACTGGAACCATCACTCTGACATGCCAGAACCGACTCCTGGCCATGCCACAAGCACTCAACTGACAGGCGGGAACCATCTTCCAAATGTACCAGAACCATATGCCACACACATGGGAACCACCTGCCACACACTTCAGAACCACCTGTAGGATATGCCGGAACAAGGTGCCACATACAGTGAGACCACCGGCCAAATACACCAGAATCAGGTGCCGGACACACCACAAACACCTGCCAGACAAGCCAAAACCACCAGCCTAACACACCAGAACAACCTGTCGGACACACCAAAATCACCTGCTGGATACACCAGAACCAGATCCTGGATACACCAGAACCAATTTGTGGAAAATTCCGCAACAACCTTCTGGACATGCCGGAATCACCCACCGGACATGCGGGAACCAACTGCCAGACACGCCGGAACCAACACCTGGACACTCTGAAAGCACCAATGGCACACGACAGAATCAGGCTCCGGACACACGGTAGCCACCTGCCGGACACACCGGAACCACCTTCAGGACGTATGGGAACCACATGCCAAACACACAGGAACCACCTGCCAGACACCATGGAACCAACTGTTAGATATGCCGGAACCAGGCATCCGGTACGCTGAAGCTACCTGCCGAATATGCCGGAACCATGTGCCAGACATGCCAGAACGATGTGATGGATGCATCAGAAACAGGTCCAGCACAGGCCAGAACCAGGTGCCTGACACGCCAGGACCACCTGCTGGACACGCCTGGACCACCTGCCAGTCTTGTGAGAACCACCTGCCGGATACACTGGAAGCAGGTGTAGCACACTCCAAGGCCAGGTGGCGGACACGACTGAACCACCTGCCAGACATGCCAGAACAAGGTGCTGGACACGCTGGAAGCACCGGCCAGACACATTGAAATCACCTGCCGGATACGCCAGGACCATGTGCTGCACACACCAGAATCACCTACCAGACATGCCGGGACCACCTGTTGAATACGCCAGAACCAGATGCCTGATTCGCTGAAACTACCTGCCGGACGCACCAGAACCAGGTGTTGGACACACCTGGACCACCCACAGGACACTGCGAAATCACCTGCATGATACCCCGTAACCATGTGCCACACAGAACGGAACCACCTGCCGGACACGCTGGAGCCACCTGCTGGATACACCAGAAACAGGCGCAGCACACACCAGAACCAGGTGCCCCACACAACTGATCCACCTGCCGGACAAGACTGGACCATCTGCCGGACATGCCGAAACCACCTTCCGGATGCACCAGAACCATCTGTGGCAAACGCCAGAACCACCCGCCGCACGTGTGTGATCCACCTGCCTGACATGCTGGAGCCAACTGTTGGACATGTTGGAACCATCATCTGGACACTCGGGAACCACCCACCGCTGATGTGAGAATCAGGTCCAGAATGCGCCAGAAGCACCTGCAGGACACACCAGAACCACCTGACTCACATGCCAAAATCACCTGCCAGATATGCCAGAACCACGTGCCGGACACGCCAGAACCACCTCCCGGACAGACCTGAACCACCTGCTGGACACGCCTGAACCACCTGCCGGACACGCCAAAATCACCTGCTGGATGCGTTGGAACCAGGCTGCAACTGCAGCCGCGAAAAGGACCGCTCCATCAGGAGATCTTTTCCAGTTACCATTAATTCCCATGCTACCACTGTGTGAACCAAGACCTTCTGTGAACTTACCCCGGATCAAGGGAGGGAAGCCACTACACAGGGTTTCAGTGTTCCCCAGTAGTCAAGGGCTGGATGGTAAACCAACGTGGCAAGACCCACGTCCCCAAACCAACAGCCTGGGGACTCCTTAAGGGTGCTCATGCTGTCTCACAACTTGGAAAAGTGGTTTGTCCCAAGATCTGCTAGATCCTATTTGGGTAGGGCTGCGCTTGGTGTCCCTAACCACACACTCTTCCCTAAAATCACAAAGAGTCACCCCTTGGATCCACCACGCAAGGGTCCAAAAAATAGAATAAAAGAAAGGTGCCCAGCCCGGAACATCCAGAGACGTCGCCACAGACAATTGAGGACTCGGAGTTTTCCTGAAAACCACTCTCCGATTGGAACCTCTGGCTTCAGCAACCCTATCCAGACAAGTAGTGACTGCCTCTCCACCCGAGGCTCCGCCCTGGATCCTAACCAGCTGCATGCTACTTCGGCACGGTAGGTGTCCAGGGAGGTTGCACGTTCGTGGGCAGCAGGAGTAGGTCCATCGGAGACGGATGGGCAACCCAGTGTGCAGACTGTAACAGGGCTGGTGGAATCTGGAGGGAGGGTGCAAATACTAAGAAAAGCCCACCTCGGAGTCCGCCTCGCTCACGTACTCTAGTTTCTCTGGCCCCACCGTTAGACCAGCTGGGGAGCCATGGGGGACCTCCACCTCATCCCTCTACCTCACCCTGGCTTGAGCCAGAGGCCGGCACAGGGCCAAAGCCCTTGTTCTCCCCGCCTCTGCCATCCCCCTACGGGGAACTGGACGCTGCCACAGGTAGAGACCCTCCCCCCCTTCCAGAGTGTACAGCCACATTAGGAACGAGTGACACACCTGGGATACAGCCCCTGAGACAGGTGCCTGATGGTGAGGGGACGCTTATTGATGCGCACGTCCCCTTTTCCACCTCTGACCTGTGTTATTGGAAGGCACACACGAAAGGACTGAGTGCTGACCCAGAGGAGTTCATAAGCCCGACGAAGGGAATCTTCTGCACCCGTGATCCAACCTGGGCAGATATTCCAAGCTTGTTGACTGCACTCCTCATGCCTGAGGAAAAGTCATCCGTTCCATTCAAAGCCAGAGAACAAGCAGGGAAGGAAGATGACCCAGGATCAGACATCCGCAGGCCTGGTGGACAGGCTGTGCCAGAGACTGAGCCAGGGTGGAATGCCAATGATCTTGAGGAGCAAGGAAAGGGAGGATACTTTTGGGGTCTGCTTTCGAAAACCATGAAAAGAGTAAGCCAGCCACCCATTATGTGGCCTAAATTAAGAGAGGTCCAATAGGGCCCTGAGGAAACCCCCCCAGCCCTCCACGCTCTTCGTTCCAGAGGCCGCAGGACTGCCTCAGGCGATACACAAATTGGGACCTGGAGGCCCGGGGCAGCACAGTGATCCTGAATCTGTATTTCAGACCTCACTAGTGCTCCAGACACCTGTGGGAAACTCCAAAAGTTGGCCACTGGTCCTGCTGCCAGTCCCGCACAGCTACAAGTGGCTGCATGGAGGGTGCTCCATAACCAGGTTGAAGCTGAGGATGAAAAAGAGGCAAGAAGATGAAAAGGCAGGCCGCCCTGCTCGCTGTGGCCTGCCAGTCTCCTCAAGGTAACCTGAGGGAGAGGAGGCATATGCCATGGGTGAGTAACCCCGGCCCCCACCGAGGGGCCAGGAGGCCACCAAAAATGTCGGGGGCTAATCGGTGTGCAGACCGCCAACAGGAAGGGCGTTGGTGGCAAGATTGTGCGAACCGTCCCCAGGGAGGGAAGGGATCAAAGAAGACCGAGCCGTGGCAGTTTCCCTTGACTACAGACGAGATGTGGTGGGGCTGAGGGACCCTCACCCCCGGTTGGCTCCAGGAGGCCCAGCCCGGGTGACCTTGGCAGGAAGGAGGGGAGCAGGCTGAATCTTTGCTCTCCAGTGGAGCCATGTTCTTAGTGTTGAATGCCCAAAAGAGAAGGCTTTCTGAAGGAAAGTGTGAACTGAAGGGGGTCTCAGGAAAGGGAGAGACCAAAAGATTTTTGGAGCCCTGGATCTGTGAAACAGGGTCAAAACTGCTGAGGGATTCCTCCTCACTGTGTGTACCAGAATGCCCCAGTCCCCACCCTCTTCTAGCGAGGGACATGCTATGTAAGTTAGGGGCCTCCACAGGCCGGGAACAAGAGAAAATCGAGATCCAAGGGCCAAAAGGTGGGGGAGGTGAGCTGATGGCCCTCTTACAGGATGAAGCAGCCCCCGAGAAGCAAGAGATTCCCCTACACGTTTCAAGCAGGGCTAACTCGGAATTATGGGCCCAAGGACAGGTGGAGTGAGCAGCCGGTGCCACGCCAGGAAAGGTAAAATGGAAGCAGGTAGGTGGCTGGCCCCCGGTAAAATGTATACGCCTTGAAGCCAGAAGCCATAAAAAGGAAGCCTTCCCGGAATCAGTAGGTTTTCAGAACAGGAGAATCTAGATTTGCTCGAGACCTTAGTGCTCTCAATGCTGTGTGCTCCTAGGGCCATAATAGTAAATGTCTTCCCTTCGTTTCTGGCACACAGCGCCTAAAACTCCTGTAATTGCCCATATGAGAGCCAAATGGGGCATCTTTGGTTACGAGAATTACTTCAGTGCTCAGTTCCTGAAATAAGTCCAGAGCCAGAAAGGTGAAGTGGTTTGTCTGGTGTTATTCCTAATAAGCCCCTTTCAAAGCTACCTGAACTGCTGTTTACGAGGTGAGTGTTGGAGAAGCCCTAGGGGTGGAGGCTGGGTGACGTGGAAACCAATTGTGTGATTTGCAGGTGAGAAGTTTCACGCCCATCCCCTCCTCCACCCCACCCCTGTGGTGGTTTTGAGCTGTGGGGGTGGGGGAGATTTGCTGAAGTTCTTCTTGAATTGCCCATAGCCAATGTTTGAATCGACTATGCCTGGGTGATGAAGTCTCCATTCAACCCCAAAAGGATGGGCTTCAGACAGCTTTTGCATTGTTGAACACGTGGAGGTTCGGGGAGAGTGGTACACCCAGAGAGGCTCTGGGAGCTCCTCCTCCCTGCCACACATGTTTTGCTCTATGCACCTCTTCCATCCTGCTCTTAATATGTGAAACGTTTCCTGAGTTTGTGAGCCTATCAGAGCATTCAAACCCAAGGAGGGTTTTCTGGGAAGGTGTGCTCTTCTTGCTGGTTGGTCAGGAGCACAGCTGACAACCTGAACTTACAGTTGGCATCTGAGTTGTGTTCAAGGTGAATGGTAATCCTGTCAGATCTGATTTTGTCCCCTGGTAGAGTCAGAATTGACTTAAGTGTGTTCAACTTCTTAGCCAGTAAGGGGTATAAGGTGTCTAAAGGGATGACTGGGTTTTTCCTTCTTTGGATTCTTAACATTGTATACATGAGTATTAGCCTCTCTGATAAACTACAGGCACCATAAATAGACCCTTTTGAATGGGGTAAGCTAGACACCGTGGTGAAAGGATAGTCCCCATGCTGGAGAGCTGTAGCTGCCACCTGCCTGTTAATCAAGAAAGCCAAAAAATTGGCTATGGGCCTACCTATGAGGGTTTGGACCCCTACATCAATTGTTTAGTCTACCAGTTACTGAGGACGCCTCCAGCTATCCCAAAATGCAACACTGCACTATCAAGATATGATGCTAGTTTCCCCTCAAATTTCTTTAAAATCCTGTCATATCTTAAACCCTGCTGCCCTTCTCCTTGATTACAATGTGTCTTTAAGCCATGCTTGCCCAGAAGTGAGCTCCAGCCACAGAGGTCCCCAGAGTGAACCATGGACATGGACCGGAGATGCTTAAGCTGCTAGAAGTGGTACAGGTCCCCAAGAAAGTAGCTGGGATCCATGGTAAAGCCCATCAAAATGAGGAATCAGATTCCACAAAAGGACATAACATGGCAGCTGCAGCTGCAAAAATGGCTGCTCCATCAGGAGAGGTTCTCTAGTTACCATAATTCCCACGCTGCCCTTGTGTGAACTGACACCTTCTCTGAACTTACTACAGATGAAGTGAGGGAAGCTACTACACAGCATTATCAGTGGTCCCCAATAGTCAAGGGCTGGATGACAAACAAACGAGGCAAGATTTATGTCCCCAAATAGCTCATGCCAACTTAACTCGCAAGGATTCAACCCACTTTGATTTTGGTAACACTGTGACCTCACAGAGACCACCTCTGACCTCCTAGGGGCCCCTAATGACTTCACTGACAGATAGAGACCTCAGCTGACCTAACAGAGACATCCCCTGACACTTTAGACACTCCCCCTGACCACACAGAAACTTCTCTGATCACCCAGAGACCTCCACTGACCTCATAGTGACACCCCGTGCCCTCAAAATGATGTCTCCTGACTTCACAGAGAACTCCCTGAACACAGAAAGAACTCCCATGACCTCTAAGAAACCTCCAGTGACATTATAGAGACCCCCCTCTGACCTCACCGTGACCTGATATCACAGAGGCCAACCCTTACCTCAACAAGATCCCCTACAAGACAGTAAGAACTCCACTAATCTCACAGAAACCTCAAGTGACTCTCACCAGATCTAGGATCTCAGGGAAATGAAGAGAGGATGGTGGGTGCACCCGCCCCTCCCCAACCGACTGACAAATCCCATGGGTCCTATTGACTGTTCGCACTCTGGAAGCCCCTCTCCATGGAGGGAAAACCCTTCTTTCTATCTATGCCTGCACAGCAAAAGTGACTGGACTCAGAAAGGCCCTCGGGCTTGCTGAGGGGGCAGGTCCTTGTGGCACTGAAAGTGTCGGGGAGCCAACTGGTGGTGGCCAGGTGCAACTGCAGGGGAACTGGGATTCCCAACTTCTACAACTGTGTCTCACATCTCTTTCTCCCCTTCTGCTCAGGTCCCACTCCCATCCTTTGAAAATGGCTTTCTGCCCCTCTTTGCCCATCAGGGAGCATGGGGCAGGGCAAGGCTATCCATCCTGCGTGCTGATCATCCGGGGCCTCCTTTATTGTTTGACAGAACAAGGCCTCCCATCAGGAAGGAATTTTTCAACACAGGGAGCAGTAAATGTTTGACAAGTCAACAGGGTTCAGGAACGCTAGCCAAAGGAGAGTGGCCACACTAGGCATGCCATTCCCCCTGCGGAAATAGTGGGGAAATGGGCAGGCCTGCCCTTCCATGGGCAGGCACCTCCCTTCACTCTGTAGTCACAGAAGCCATGCCCTCCTGCTGCCCAGAGCTCTACTCTTGAGAGAAATCCATGACTAAGGGCCAAGGCAGGCCCTCTCCTGACCATCTCCCTGGGTGCACTGTGGAAGGGCACAGGGAGACGCGTATCCTATGGGGGAGCCTGCTTTGTCTGAAGGAGGCCGGCCATTCCAGCTTCCTGGGATGAGACTCTGCTGGGGGTCTAGGATGGGGAAAAGGGCCCTGAGACCTGAAAGTACCCTGGCAGTTGTCATCAGCCTGGTTGGAGCAGGAGGCTGCCAGGCAGCTAGTGTGCCCAAACTGTGTCTCAGCCCCTCCACATTCAGGCCCCTCCCAGCCCAGGCCGGGCTCCCAAGGGAGGATGATGAACTTGGCAGCAGCCAGTGCAAGGGCACCAGCAGCGGGGGTGGTGTCCCACAGTCTCCTGGGGAGCATTGGGTGGGGTGGGGCCCCCTGTGGTGTGGCATGTGGACTGGGCTGCCTCTGGTCACCTCTGGGGCAGGCATCCACCTCAGCTCAACAGATGCAAATGCCACAAATGACGCTTGGAGAGGAGCTCAGAGATCTTCATGCCCCTGCCTCAGGGTAATTCCTCTTGCCCCACCACTCCTATCAGACCCAATCCCAACATGCCCAGGTCCAGATTTGAGACCACAGTGGTGAACTTAGAACCTACTTCTTACTTCCCTGTCCAGCCTACTGCGGTGGTGTTCTTGGTGGTTGGGGAAATGGCACTGGCGGTGGCTGCAGTAGTAAAGGCCATGGTGGCAGCTGCTTCCCAGACATCTGGCATCTTGGGGCCCCGAGGAGTGCATCGTTGGTGCACCCACACCCTCCCCACCCCCCATCTCTTCCATCTGTCCTAGTGACTCTCACCACTCCAGGAGCCCTGCTTTCTTGACTTACAGCCATCACTTTGACTGCACTTGTTTAAATTACATGGTCTTGAAACCTCCCTCCATAAGCTATTCAGATCAAAATTCTCCCTGGAACCTTCTGAGCTGCCTGGGAGCAGAGCAGCAAAGTCCACAACATTCTCCGAAGTTAGAGGCAAGATTTTCATCTTGAACTTCCTGGGCACACCCCTGGGTTCCTAAGCTGGCTTCATCTGACCTTAATTATGGATTTCAGGCCATCCCCTTCTGTCTTTTTGAATCTGGTCTGCCTACCAGTGTTTCATGTTCTGGAGAATATCTTGGGTATTTTCCAGGTGAAACTTCAGTGTTTCCTCATGGCTCTGCTGCCTCAGTTGGTCCAACAGCTTATGGAGGTGGGCCTCCTGGGCCCATGTGACTTCACATATGTTAAGTCACTGTGAACCTGTGAGTGAAAGCATCTCACACTAGTTCTATGCAATGGGTTCTTCCCCAGTGTGAGATTTTTGCTTATTCGAGGAGCTAAGAGGCATTTAAAAGACTGCCCACAGACATTCATTCGTTCTTTTCTCTATGTATGAATTCTAGGCTAATCAGTCAGTCATAGTTCCTGGTTAAAAACCTTTCCCATGTAAGTTACATACGCACGGTGTGTTACTCTCTTGCATGCATTAAGATTTCTTTTCTTTCTTTTTTTTGAGGAAGATTAGCCCTGAGCTAATATCTGCTGCCAATCCTCCTCTTTTTGCTAAGGAAGACTGGCCCTGAGCTAACATCTGTGCCCATCTTCCTCTACTTTATATGTGGGATGTCTGCCACAGAATGGCCTGCCAAGTGGTCCCATGTCTACACCTGGGATCCAAACTGGCAAACCCTGGGCCACTGAAGCAGAATGTGTGAACTTAACTGTTGTGCCACTGGACCAGCCCAGAGATTTCTTCTTTATAACACCTCAACTGTACAGTTGGTTAATTTTGTAACTTCATTGTGTTTCACAGACTAGGTATTTGAGCTATGTTTATACAATTGTCCTTTTATAAGAACTCAGGTTATAGCTCTGAGCTCAGGTCAATATCTTTCCTAAATTAAAATTATGCAAAACTTTCTGCTGGGATGGCACTTACTCCCAACTCAAATTATAGTCCCGTTACTGTGCTTTGCTAATAATCATCCCATTCCCAGGCCTCTAATGTAGGGGACCAGGGTTCAACCCAAGAAACTTATCATCACTGTGCAGTTAGATGGATCCTTCCTGCAGATATCTGGTATAGGTACCATTTCTTGGTTTTAAAGGTTACTTCTCCTGCCTAAAGCAAATTAAAAAATAAATTTCTCAAGAGGCATTAGGGAACCAAAATGTTGTACAGTATGCAAGGCAAATATTGACCCTTACACAGGGCAAGAATGTGAAATGGAGCAATGCACTAGTGTGTAGAAACATGTTTTAGGGCACTGTCAATTACGAAATGTTTTCAAGATTGAAGAGAAAATTACGATGGATTTTCGTAAGGTTATGAGAGAAGAAATCATCAAGGGGAAGGGATGAGGGCAAAGTTCACAATATGAAACTTTCAACCCAAAGAGGACATAAACTATAAATAAAAGACATTGATAAATGCTAGGAATAATGACAACATTGAGAATTTTTCCCCACTGGATTCTCATACTTTCCTGAAAAGACCATTGACTTAAGGAAATCTGCAGTTGGCATTACCAAGGTCCTGATCCCTCACTGACTAGGCTTCTCCTCACAGTGAACACACATGCCTGGAGCTTACCCAGCCTCAGGCCTTGTGGGAATCCCCTTTCTTCCCTCCACAACTCCTCTCCTTGCTCCAATGGGAAATTGTGTCTTATTTGCAGAGCTGCCACCCTGTTCATGGGAAAAAGCCACTTGAATTTTGAACTGTGTTTTAGGAACAGTACATATTCCTCAAGTGAAGGACAGGATCTCAATAAACAACTAAGTGAGCATTGAAGAAAACCTTGTAAGTCCTTGAGCACAGCAGGAGGAACACGGTGACACCAAGCCCAAAGAATTGAGGAACTCATTGTGGACGTGCACGAGCAAGCTCACAGAGTAAAGATTCCCAGTGTTTTCAACAAGGGAGGAATTAAATGTTTCTAGTTAATCCAGAATAACCTAAGTTTATGTTGCCTGGTGTTTTTTCTACTGTGGTCTCAAACTCTGGGATTGCTGCTTAGAACAGAATAATTACTTAGGAATTGTTTAATCATTGTTTAGTTATTTTAAAAAATGCATTGAGTTTTCAGCACTGTTCTGGGTGCTGGCAATAGAGCAGCAACAAAGACATGAAATTGTGGTCAAGACGACTATATTCTAGTGAAGGGACAAATTACATGTTACTAAATCAATAAATAAACAGAATTACCTTCTCGTAGTTGTGTTATGAAAGAATAAAAATGAGAGCTGAGAGGTGAGCATGATATGTGGAAACTTCTCTGGATACTTGTTGAGTAAATAAGTCCTTATTGACAGACTCAACAACAGAGAGAAGATGACTGATGTTCTCCAGCATCACGTCTCTGTACAGCTTTTGCCGGGATGCACCCACCAAGGCCTATTCTTCCTGGGTGAAGTCCACAACCACATCCATGAAGGTCGCTGATTCCTAAAACATTGTGGACATTCTGCTTCAGATAGGGACATCTCTACCAGAGTCCAGGGGCAGAAAGTTGACATGATAGAGCTGGGGAAAGGAGGCTGTAGGTATAGAAAGCTCAAGTCCTCTGGGGTTCTAGCCAAATGCTTCCCTGTGCTGATCTGGCATGTGTTATTCATGCATAACCACAAACGTATATACAGTCTGTACACAGCCTTAATACATACTAGCTTCATTATAAAGGAATATCACATGATGTGCAATGTGAAATAAACTGGACAGTTCCCAGAAATATGGTAAATCTCATTTACAGACTGGCACATTTAATATAGTTTATTGGTTGTCAACTTAAGAGTACATAACTAGACTCTCCTCACCAATTTAAAGTAAATCACAAACTCATCACATAGCAGGAAATATCAATTGCCTGTGACATGTAACTGTGATTATGTGTAAACATTTCCCCTATAGGAGCCTTACCTTTCTCCTTTGTGAAATGGTTTAACAACCTTTTACAAATGTTGACAGATCCAATGAGCTAATTTGCAAAGCACCTCCTTTGTATCAAACACTCAATACACATAAGTAATAAGTATGTTATTTGAATGAAGCCATGCTGACCATTCTGCAGAATGGAACAGACTTAGAGAACACGGATCGGCAGGTGCAGCCTCTGTCTCTTATCTCTACACATTCCCTGTGTTCACTACGAGGTAGAAGGACAGATGGTCCAGAAACACAACCCAAGGGTCCCTGATAATTCTATACAGAAGGATGACCCTAGCCTGCCCCTCCTACAGTGAGGTTTCTATTGTCAATTTTCTCTGGGACCTCCAAGCATCTGCTATCATTGTAGTTTAGTCCTATGCATCTGATAACAGGTAACAGAAGCCTCTCAATTGCATATGGTCAATCCAGGACCCCCCATATGGCCACAGAACCCTCCACCCCATCCCCCACCCTGCCTCTCATCCCTGCCTGACTCTCATCCCTGCCTGCTGAGCTGTGCTCACCCCACCCCAGCTCCAACCCCCCAAAGTGAGTCTGCTCCACTTGAAAAGTCCACAGCCACCCCATAGAGACAGCAGCCGAGCCTGAGACCAAGTCTAAGAAGTCTGAGCGTGACAGCTGTGCCTGCCATAAGACTCGGACACCTGTGGTGTCAGAAACGCCCCCTTCACGCCTCACGCAGGCTGAAGGCCCCGCCCCAAAGATTCAGGGCAAGAGCAAATTGCAGTGACAGGGCCGCTGCTCCATGGCCTGAGGGCTGAAAGGAGTCGCAGTCACTGCTGCTTATAGCGCTTAGGAGAGCACCCGTGTGGCAACCCTTTCCTCCATCACGCCCGTCACCACACATCACGCTGGGCGTTCCCCCAAGCCCCTCCCCTCACGCCCCTCACCACGTCCCCCACGCTCTGCGCTCCTTCACGCCCCTCCCTTCCTCGCAGCGTCCTCCACGCTCCGGTCATGCGGCCTGTGGCCCCATGCCATGCTGCCGGGCTAAAGCGGGTTGAATTAATGGCGCCTGAGGCCAGCTCCTGAGCACTCCTGAGGCAGCTTGAAACCCAGCAAAAGCTCCCTGGCTGATAAAAGTTCAGTGGCTAAAATGGAAATACTGGGACCCGGGTAGGTGGAAATTGCGTTTTCAAAGCCACCTTTCCCTCCATCCCCTCCATCTGGTCGGGCTGCTGGAATCCTCACAGTGGAGAACTTCCAGCTGAGGGATCTACACTTTGGTCATGCCTCATAGAAGAACAGCCCCAGCCATAGTATTAAAAGGAGGAAACATCACAGTGGACAGCTCTAATTCCTGCACTATAGACAGGAAACGCAGAAGCCCAGTAAGTGACCCCCTAAGCCCCTTCTCTGAGGCCCCACTCAGTGGGTCCACAGGACCTCCTTACCCACCGTGGGCCTCTTGGCCTAGTTAACACAGGCAACAGGACCAAAAGTTCCCAGTGTTTTTCCCCAAAATGTTAGTGTGGTTTTATCTAGGTCACTGTATTTTGGGGTCTCTTTGTTAGAACAGCTTAACCTACACCTTAGCTAATATACCCTTCCCCAGGTCATCTGACTGATAAATCAGATGGAACTCTTCATTGTTACACAACATTGACCGTGCTCCAGATGCTTGTCACTTTCAATTTCACTGTTACGTAGTACTTATTAGAAGTTTTTGGGTGAAAAGTAAAATTCACAGAGCCCAGCGTATGAAGAGTGTGCTGTTAAATGATTCCTCCAGAATCTCCAGATGTTCTTTTTGGATTAAGACAGGCCATCAGAGAATTGCACACCTGGGCTGTCTTGATCTGGTTCCTTGGAGAATTGCTCTGTGGATCTGAGCCTTGGCCCCGCTCCATCGGCCCACACTGAGGAGTGCCGCAAACAACCCCGTGAGCCCCACTGCTTCATTGCCTGGAGGATGTGATTGAGGATGTGGTTTGCTGCTTTTTGTGTGGACCCAAGAAAGAAGTTTCTTTCAGACCTTGTACTAGGAATAGTCGTGCTTCTCCTGAGCAACTGGCTTGTTTTGTTTTTGTGAACACTCTAAATTGTGTAACTGCCTGTGTCTTTCAAAGCCATCTGAAATACTTTGGGAACAAGACAGGGTATAAAATAAAGCTATTCAGAGTTTAGACCAAGCTCCCTATTTAACACATTACATTCCTTTTGGAAAAGTCGCTTCATTTGGCTGACTTTCTTTGCTTGTAAGTTAGAGATAATGAGTTCTTCCTGTGAACAGAGTGTAAATTAATATTTTTAAAGCACTCAGAGTTCCCTCAATGCAAGTCATTATGGAAACCAACACTAATATTTAATTTCTTTAAATCTCTGCTATTTTGTAATTCCCTCTCTTTTTATGTCATTCCTGAACTTTGCTTGCTCATTCATCTACTTGGCACATTTGAGGATGTAACAGTGCACCAAACACCCTGGAAGGATACAGATTAAAAAGCCTGGATTGTGCTTTCCAGTAGCATGAAGAGTTGAGGGTGTGTTTTCCACTAAATTGGAGATTTAAATAACAAGAAAACAATAAATGAATAAGTACATAAATATCTTAATTATAAAATTCTGTGGTTGCAGTGAAGAAAAGAAATAGGGAACAATGGGAAAGGATGACAGTTCTAGAGGTGGAGATGGAAGGTGCCTGTAAGAAGGCAACTTTCAAGCAAAGCCCTGGAGAATAAAAAGGAACAACTGTGCTAAGAGCTGAGGAAATAAATCTTAAGGCATGAGAGGGTTTGGCAGGGTGATGGATCTGAAAACAGACAGTGGCATGACAGTAAGCAAGGACAAAGGAGGAGTTTGGAGAGAAGGTCAGGGACCAGGCCATTTAGGGCCTTAAAGACCAGAGCACGGGGCCTGTATCTTCTCTTACCTTCCATAGGATGCCTCTTAAAGCACTTTATGGGCCAGAGTGACGTGGTATGAGTGAGGTTTTAAGGAGATAATGTTGTTTGTATCTCTAGTGTGAGATAATCTCACGTAGTAAGGGAAATGTTGAGGCGAGGTAAGCACTGAGGGTAGGATAGGGGAACACAGAGGAGGCGTCCTCTAGGGGTTCTCAATTTGGTTGTTGAGCAAGACTTCCTGAAGCGTATGGTGGCTGAACTGAGATGTGGAGAAATGAGTAAGATTTCACCAAGGGAAGGGAAGGAAGGGTGAACTAGACAGTGAACTACGTGACTGAATGTACAGTGATATGTGACAGCACGGTAAGGATGCTGTTGTATTTAAGCATCAAGTAAAACAGAGTATGAGGGGAGATGAAGCTGGAGAGGAGGCTAAAGATTGGATCGTGGAGAACCTTGAGTGTCTAATACTTTCTTCCCCATTCCATGGCTGGCAGGTGGGAGGGAGCTGGGTCCCATCTCCTAACATTTTTGTGAGAATTATTTGCAAAAATAATTGCTGCAACCTCTTAAATAAAAACTTACTTCCCCCCATACTTTCTTTGAAATAAGGCCCCTTGGAGTACAGGTGGCCATGAGCAACTCTTCTGCAACCTGAGATGGAGCAGTTGGGAGAAGGTTAGTCATCTTCACCTTTGCCTGTACCTTGTCACCTCCTATCACCACCTGCTCCTTTCCCTGGCTCTTGTCATCTCCAGACCTCTGCAGGGGGAGTTGCTGGTGGGTGCCCATCCCACTTCCTAATGAATGTAGATGTGCTTAGTAAAATGCTGACAGATATGACGTGTTATGATAAGTGCTAATGGCACTAGATTTAGAGTCAGGGGCTGGTCCTAGGCCTTCTGCTTAGTAGGTGAGTGACCTTGAGCAGTCACTTAATTTCTTGGAGCTATTGCCTCACATATATGTAAAGGGGGATGTATCTACCTCCCTGAGTTGTTGTGAGGATTAAATGAAAAATTGAATATATGCAAAGCGCTTACACAGTCCCTGCTTAGTAAATTATAGGTGTTATTTTTGTTCATAGTAGGGAAATAATAATCAAAAGGGAAAGCAGACTCAAAGTTCTTTTCTGAACACTAATCATGGAAGACTAGGAAATGGAGAAACTACTGAAAAAAAATAAGGTAATTGACCTTGGCTAAATCACTTAACTCGTTTCTTCAAACTGTGGGGGTTACAATTTCCCTTTTGTGTAATG
The DNA here is from genome assembly GCF_037783145.1 of Equus przewalskii. Lineage (NCBI taxonomy): Eukaryota > Metazoa > Chordata > Mammalia > Perissodactyla > Equidae > Equus > Equus przewalskii. The sequence continues at coordinate 89,417,671 of NC_091831.1, forward strand.
TATTGGATATTTATAAGGAATAGATGTTATTATAGATGCAAAAATTTTTTGAAAACTGAGTATTTTCTTGTTTTGCTTACAATGTTAACCTGGATCCTCCAAGAGATGACAAGGATTTTGGCGGGGAAATATTTCAGAGAGAAATTGTGGTGGAAGTTAGAGAAGCTGGCAGGGCTGTCAGACTGTGATGGAGGTCTGAATTGAGGAAAGGAAAGTTTGGCAAGGGGGGACAACCTTGAACCAAAGTCAACCAATAAAGGAATCCTGCAGCTCACATCTTTCAGGAAGAGGGCAGCCAAGCTATCCCTGCTGAGCTCAGTAATGGGCTGAGAAGAGCTTGTGGGAGGCGTGGCCTCAGCACAAAGAAGTGATGGATTTCAGAGCAGCAGCTGGGGCCATTGGTCAGTTCTGCTCCCTGCAGCTGGTATGTTCTTGTGGCTACCACATTTACTATGATGAAGAATCTATTTTCTTAACAGGAGAATATATCATTTTGCAACTAAGACTTTTTATTCTGATCCCCCTTCATATGTAAGAGAACTCATCCCGGCAAGTCCACTGCAGCCATTATTCCAGTGAAGGTCAACAAATAGTGTGCAGTGCTCTGATAATGAGCTAAAGGAACTTGTGGGCATGGGCACTGCTTTTATCGTAAGCGCGTTCTTGAAAGAGCTAACGGGGAAGATGTTAGTGTTCTCTCTTAGAGCTGGTACGTTTTCTTTCTTGATACAAAATAGCATTTATTAATAATTTCCTCTGTATCCACTGACTTTTTTTTTTATCCAATCAGCCACCCTATGCCTTTCGATTGGAGCATTTAGTCCATTGACATTTAAAGTAGCTATTGATAAGAATGTACTTATTGCCATTTCGTTGCTTTTTGTCTGGGTGTTTTAGTAATTCTTCTCAGTTCCTTTCTTCTCTTGGCCTCTTCCCTTATAGTTTGATGGCTTTCTTTAGTATTATGTTTGGGTTCCTTTCTATTAATTATTTGTGTATTATAGGTTTCTGGTTTGTCATTATCACGAGGTTCATATATTATAGCCTACATGTATCATAATCAATATTGAGTTGCTGGTCTCTTTAGTTTGACCTCTTGCTGAAAGCTCTACTCTTGTGTGTGTGTGTGTGAGGAAGATGAGCCCTGAGCTAACATCTGCTGCCAATACTCCTTTCTTTTTCTGAGGAAGACTGGCCCTGAGCTAACATCCATGCCTGTCTTCCTCTACTTTATATGTGGGATGCCTGCCACAACATGGCTTGACAAGCGGTGCATGGGTCCACACCTGGGATCTGAACTGGCAAACCCCAGGCCACTGAAGCAGAACATGTGAACTTAACCACTGCACTACTGGGCTGGCCCTAAAAGCTCTACTCTTTTACTCCCCTCATCCCACATTTTCTGTTTTTGATATCATATCTAACCTCTTTTTTTCTGCATGTGTATCCATTACTCTCTTATCATGGAAATAAATAATTTTAATACTTTTGTCTTTTGACCTTCATATTAGCTGCTACATTTATTGTATATTTGCCTTTACCAGTGATTTTATTGTTTTTTAAAAAAATAATTTTCTTATTCCTATTTGTGGTCTTATCTTTTCCACTTAAGCAAGTCCCTTTAGCATTTCTTGTAAAGCTAGTTTCTTGGTGATAAAGTCCTTTAGTTTTTGCTTGTCTGGGAAACTATCTCTCCTTCCATTCTGAGTGATAAGCTTGCTGGGTAGAATATTCTTGGCTGTAGGTTTTTTTCCTTTCAGCACTTTAAATATATCGTGCCACTCCCTTCTAGCCTGTAATGTTTCTGCTGAGAAGTCAGCAGATAGCATTATGGGGTTTCCTCTGTATGTAACTTGTTGCCCTTCTCTTGTGGCTTTTAGGATTCTCTCTCATCTTTAATTCTTGACCTTTCAATTATAATGTGTCTTGGTGTGGGCCTCCTTGGGTTTCTCTTAGTTGGTGCTCTCTGTGCTTCCTGTACTTGGATGTCTGTTTCCTTCCTTAGGTTAGGAAAGTTTTCAGCTATGATTTCTTCACATAGATTCTCTGCCCCTTTGTCTCTCTTCTCCTCCTGGGACACCTATAACACAGATATTAGTATGCTAGATGTTGTCCCAGAGGTCCCTTAGACTGCCCTCACTCTTTTTAAATTTTTTTTCTTTTATCTGTTCAGCTTGTGTGATTTCCTCTAGTCCTTCATCCAGCTTGCTGATCCATTCTCCTGTATCTACTCTGCTATTGAGGCCCTCTAGTGAAGGTTTCATTTGTGGTATTGTATTCTTCATTTCTGATTGATTCTTTTTTATATTTTATAATTCTTTGTTGATGTTCTCACTGAGTTCTTCTCCCAAGATCAATGAGCATCCTTATGACTCTTTGTTTGAACTCTTTGTCATGTAGATAGTTTATTTCTGTTTCATTTAGTTCTTTTTATGGGGTTTTATCGTGTTTCCTTACTTGGAATATATTCCTTTATCTCCTCATTTGCCTCTTTCTCTGTGCTTATATCTATGTATCAGGTATGTCAGCTACATCTCCTGATCTTGGAGAGGTGGGCTTATATAAGAGACGCCTTATGAGGTCCAGCAGTTTGCTTCCCTCTCATCACCAGTTCCAAATGTTCCAGGAGTGTCCCTTGTGGGCTATATGAGCCATTCTGATCATGTTGCTCTTGCTGCAGGTGCCTGGGGAGGCTAGGCTTAAGGTTGTTCCCAGCTGGCCATGAAGCATCTCTGCTAGAAGGTGGTCTTTTTCTCTCCAGAAAGGAATTTCTGCCTCTTCCACCTCAGTCAGCCCTGTCCCTTTTTGTGGGGGTTCTTTTTATCCAGTTTTCAGTTCTCTCTCAGGGTAATTTTTCCAAGGGTAGTTGTAGATTTGTTGTGTCCATGGGAGGAGATGAGTTCAGAGTCTGCCTACGCCACCATCTTGACCTAAAGTGGTAACTTTGAGTAAAATTGGGCTGGTAAGTCCTTTCAGGCTGCATCTCAGAGTGCTGTAGTCCTATATCTGGGATGATTCCTTGCCAACATCCATGTACAAACATGCACTAATGTGTGTTAAACAGGCAGACCTCCTTTGGCCCCAGATTCCTCTCCATTTCCCATTCTGTTTCTCTGCTCCATTCAAGCTGCCTCTCCTCAGGTTCTCTCCTGAACCATCTATCCCAGTTTTCTCCACACCACTTCACTGAAATGGCTTTTTCCAGGTCACCAATGATTTCCATTTTGCTAAATTCAAGGTTAAGTTTTTGCTCTCATCTCACTCAACCTTTCAGCAGTATTTGACACAGATTATACAATTGAACACTCCCTCCTTCTTGAAACACTTTCCTCTGGATTTCCAGACACCCCTTCTCTCCTGGATTCCCTCCCCCAATCTCTTCCTCCTCCTGCTCCTGCTCCTCCACCACATCTCTAGTAATACTCCCTTGTCGTTCTTCTGTGCTCTCTCTTCTCAGAGGAGTAAATATTTTTCCTATTATCTTAGTGTCTACCCTACTTTATCAAGGTCTAACATTAATTAGTATTTATACCTTCTTCCCAGAGTGCAAGAATCCCATTTACCTCTTTCTGACTTCTAGATTATTATTGTTGTGTACTTAAATTATCATGTAACTATAAAACTATAAATGTAATATATGAAAATATATATTTGAAGCCTATCACATATTATCTTTGTTTTATAGATTATTTATTTGGAGCTACCCACATATTTATTAATTTTGCTGTTCTTAAGTTGTTCTTACTTCTCCATCCTGGGATTTTTCTCCCTTTCTCTCAAAAAAAATCCTTCACTCTTATCCTTTAGTTTGATATTTTAGGGGAGCAAGAAATTTTCCTCTTCCTTCTTGGTTCTTCTGGCAGGTCTAAGAACTAAATTGACATGAGAAAGAATAACAGGAGAAAATCAAAGAAAGTTAAGAACATGTATACATGGGAGAAGCCCAGGAAAACTGAGTAATTCCCCAAAATGGCTGGAGCCACCACCTTAAATACCTTAAAAACTTCAGCTAAAGACAAAAGAGGGTTTTGAGGGTAGTGGTTTGAGACTTCAAAGGGGAGGGAGGCAATTCACTAAGAGAAGGAAAAGCGAATGTTTGGTCAACAAATGTTTGCCATGTTTGGCAGAGAGTGTGGGACATGAGGAGGGTTTTGATCAAATGGGCCTTGCTGGGCTCCTCCCTGTCTACCACACCTAAGACATATTACACTATAGTTATCTATGGTGAGAGCTCCTTCCTGGAACAGGCCTTCTATCTTAAATTCCTTTAGGAAGTTAGGGGGAAACTCAAAGGATCTTCTTGGTCTTTAGTTCTTAAAAATAATCAAGCCAAAAATACACATTTTGGGGTAGCAAATTCTGCTCCCCCACCATACGTTAATGATAAATTTCAGTTTTTGTTTTCTAGAAATGTTTTTATTTTCTAGTTTTTTCCAAAAGATATTTTTGTTTTGTTTACAGTTCTTGGGTTTGTCATTGCATTGTTTCAGCCCATTAAAGCTATTTTTCCCACTGTGATCCGGCTTCCATTTTTGCTGTTGAAAAATGAGATATCAGTTGAATTTGTTCTTTCTCTCTTTCCTTATTTCCTCCTCTCCTTCCTTTTTTTGCCCCCTCCTGACTGCTTTCAGTTTTTTCTTTGTCTTTCCATTCCTCTCTTTTTTGTGATTTTATTATACTCACTGCAGAAGTGGAATTTGGTTTTTGTTGTGCTTGTGATCCACTGAGCTTATTGTCTCTATGAAGTAGTCGTTCATCAGTTTAAAAATGCTTAGTCATTCTCAGTTCAATATTGCTGCTGCCCATGTGTCCCTTTAACCTGTGGTAATAGCTGAATGCATTTTAGAATTATTTATATTTCATTCTCATGGTCTCTCACTCTCTCTTCTTCAAAATTTTGCCTCTTTGGACTTTATTCTGGATTTCTTTCCAACCATTTATCCTGCTTAGTAATTTTTCCTTCGCTGTCTCTAAGATGTGTCCTTTCAAACACATCAATTGAGTTCTTAATATTATTTTACTTGTCAGTCTTAGAATTTTTATTTTCATTTCTCCAAATTTACTTTGTCTTTTTTAAAGATATGTTCCACTTCTCCACCAGAATTTTTTGTTTTAAAGATTTTATTTTTTTCCTCTTTCTTCCCAAATCCCCCTGGTACACACTTGTATATTCTTCGTTGTGGGTCCTTCTAGTTGTGGCATGTGGAAAACTGCCTCAGCGTGCTTTGATGAGCAGTGCCATGTCCACGCCCAGGATTCGAACCAACAAAACACTGGGCTGCCTGCAGTGGAGCGCGTGAACTTAACCACTCAGCCACAGGGCCAGCCCCTCCACCAGAATATTTAAACTTGTCTTTTATCCTCCTGAATCTTGTAACACAATTATGTAAAGCTAGGGTCAGGAGATCAGCTGGGCTGAGAGAGAGAGACAACTGAACTGCCAGGTGTCAGAGTGACTGATTAAAACAACAAACCCAAAATGAAGGAGTTAAGCCTTTAATCACTTACTGTGATGGTATAAGCAAGAAACTAAAACTGGAATTTTAGTTTCCTTCTATTTAATTTTCTCCCATGGAATGGCTCACTGGTTGAGGGTCATGTGGATCAGCACAGATATGTGGGTCATCTCGCTGTTTGGAGAGCCCCAGACAAAAGGCTTCAATTTTTTTCTGTGGATCCTGGGGGCTGGGAGGGGTGAGATAGGAGTGGAGCCGTGTGGAGTACTGAGTCAGAGAGGGAAAAAGTGTCTTCAAGTTTTTCCCTCTTCCCTTCATAGAAAATGTCTAGCAGAGGTGCCTGAGGAAGAACTCTGCTGGTGGCCTCAGAGAAAGAGACCTGGGAATGGAGGTGCCAGGGCTAGGAATGCAAATATGGGAAGTGCTGAGTGTTCATGAAGCACTGTGTTGAGTGCTCCCCAAGCACTTTGCTGAGAGCTCCACAGGCAGGTACTCTGCTGAGTGCTGACAAGGTACTATGCTGAGTGCTCACCTGACAGGCAATATGCTGAGTCCTCACCAGATAGGAACTGTGCCGACTGCTCACCAGCCTCTCTGCTGAATGCTCACAATGTAGGCACTATGCTGAGTACTCACCTGGCTGTCACTGTGCTGAATGCTCACCAGGCAGACACTGTGCTTATCACTTACCTGGTGTGAGCTTTGTGAATGTTCACTAGGCACTGTGCTGAGAGCTCACCAGGAAGACACTAGGCTGAGTGACCACCATGCACAGTGCTGAGTTCTCGTAGGTATCGATGAAAATAATCCATAACCAATCGATAAATGAAAATTTAGCAGAGTTTATTCTCAGCTAAAATGTGAGGACCATGGCCCGGGCCCTTTCTTCCCAGAGGAAGAAAGGGTACCAAAGAAGTGGGGTGCACAGAGTGGTTATCTACCCCCCAAACAGGATGTTTCAAATAGGATTGAAATGTCTTTTTACAATAGTCGCGAGACTGCTCTGTCAGCACGGCGATTGATGGAAACAGCAGGTAGGTCTTCTGTCTCGGTGAATACAGCAGGGTGGCAGGTCTGCTGTCTCGAGCTGGGTGGTCACAGGTGAGCTGGATGGTCAAAGGTGAGCACAGCAATCAGTTCCTAGCCTAAGGAAAGATGCTTATCCTTAAGGAAATGCCAATGTGGGGGGAAGCTGCACCTTTATCTTAAGGCCATTTGTTCTTGCCATAGTAAATGTATTAAAGCAGACATGCAATGCGTGCTCAACAGCCACGGTCAAGCCCTTTTGGACAAAAACAAAGTCAGGCCGAATTAGGTTTACACCAAATGGCTTCCTCATATACTCCAATATATCCTATTGCATGCCATTTCTATTTGTCACAGGTAGGCACAGTGCTAAGTGGTCAACATGCAGGCATAATGCTGAGTGCTTACCAGCCACTGTGCTGAATGCTCAAATGGACAGCACTCTGCTGAGTTCTAAACAGGCAGTCATTATGTTGTGCTCCCAAGGCATTGTGCTCAGGCATTGAGCCTTCTAGGCTCTTGACTGCTCATTCTCCATGCCCATGTCATCTCCATAACTGTACACAAATATCCATCACAACCCTGCCCACAGCTCATTGGGGATGAAACCAGGGCTCCAGCTTTGAGGAGGCAGAACTGAATTCAGACCTCTTTTTTTCTACCAGTTCTGTGTCCTGGAAAAGCCATTGTGCCTCTCAGGGCTTCCCCACTCTCCCAACCTGCACAATGGTGATGATGCTCAAAACTACTACCTAGGCACATGGTCAGATGTATATGAGATGACATCTACAACACCTGTGGGCTAGCGTCACATGTGTCTGATGCACAAACTTACAGATGAAATAATTGCAAGAAAGAGTGGGATATACCATGGACTATCTCTCAAAGCTGGCATGGGTTTCAGCTGTGTGATCTTGGGAAATTCACTGCCCCTCCAGGCCTTATATTCAGGCCTGCGTATTTAAAGTGTTGAAATTAGATGAAATTCAGATATTCATCTAATATCATCCACTGGCACTAAACCTTTCAGGGTCTCCTGTTTTATGGACCCAAGTGCCTCATGTTGGCCTATGTGTTGGGCAGCCTCCACAATGGCTCCCAATGCTCCCTGCCTTCTGGTGTGCATATCCTCGTGTAACCATTATGTGGTTAGTTACTGGCTTCTGAACAACTTAATACAGCCAAGGTGATGGGATCATGTCCAAGTTTTTTGTTTTTTTCAGATTGGCACCTGAGCTAACATCCGTTGTCAATCTTTTTTTTTGCTTATTCTCCAAAAGTTCCCTGCTACATAGTTGTATATTGTAGTTGTAGGTCATTCTAGTTGTGCTATGTGGGATGCTGCCTCAGCATGGTTTGATGGGTAGTGCCATGTCTGTACCCAGGATCCAAACTGGTGAAACCCTGGGCCCAAAATGGAGTGTTTGAACTTAATCACCCAGCCATGGGGCTGGCACCATGTCCAAGTTTTCATTACAGAAACTCTGTCACTTCCTTCTTACTCGCTTTCTTGAGTTCCCTCCCTCTTTCCTTCTCCCTGTTTCCATCTCTCTCTCTGTCTGTCATAATCTCTGCAAATAGAAAACCAAGTGCCCATGTTTTCAGTTGCCCCAAGTAGAGGCTTCATAGGAGAGACCTGAGGGAGTGCCCAACCAACAGAAGGATAGGAACTCAGACTGTCAGTCCAAATGAATTCTGATAACACTCATGTGAGTGTTGAGCTTGGGAGCAAATTCTCCCCCAGTTGACCCTCAGTAGTAACTGCTGCCCCTACTTCAGAGAGACCTTGAGGCAGAAGCACCCAGCTAAGCCATGCCTGAAGCCTGGGGCACAGAAGTTATAAGATGTTAAATATTTGTGCTTTATAGGTGCAAGATTTTAGAGCAATGTTGTCAAAGAGGAAAAGGAAATAACAGTCTACCACTTCTAAGGATCTGGCCCTGTCATCCTCCTTTCTCCCCTGCTCTCTCCTCTCAGGATCCCTCCAGCCACACTGCTGCCTTTCTGACCTCCTCTGGTTAAACTCACTTCTTCCTGTGAGTTTCTTCACCAATGGTGCCTTCTCCCTGACACACTAACTCTTCCTAGCAAAGGCAAGGCTGGCTTACCCTTGTCATTCTGGTCACAGCTAATGTCACCGCAGTGAGGCTTTTAGGAACCTTGTAGGCAGATCTCTACCATCACACATCTCACATCCAGAAGAGCATTAAATTATTTCCTCCTTCTTGGTCTTATTTAGATAAGATGTGTTCATGTGGAAGGCTGTCTGCTTTGGCTGAAGCAGGTGCAACTCCTTCTGGTCACACTAAGCACACAATTATCTCTTCCAGGCCCAATTTTTCTCACTACAAGTCCATTGTGAAAGAAAACCATCATTTCTTCTCTTTTATGAGTCTGGTTTCCCCAAGAACACAGCGGTCCATCCCCTCTCCCTGTAATGCAGCACCAGCCCCTAAACCCAAGCCAGAAAATGAGCACCAGGTTGAAACTCCACCAGATCCTGAATTCAGTTACTGCTGAGACCTTCCCATCTATTTTGTAATTGAGTGGTAACTTCTGAGGTTACCTTTCCCCTGAGACCCAACTCCTAGCCTGCCCTTGGCTTATTAGAGTAACACTGGGATTTCCTCAGAGCCCACCCAGCCTGGGCAAGAAATGTTTTGAAGTGTTCTCTGTATTAATTTTCAAGGACAGGGGATATTGTTAGAAGTAATTTGGGCGTGTATGTGCAATAGTTTCTATGCAGGTATTATATTTTTCAAACAGACAAACTAGGCTATTGACTATACCAAGAAAATGGGTAAGTTGATCAAATCTTTTCAATGTGTGAAGTCTTTGGAGAGCAAATATCATTATTAGGAGCATAGAAAATGGAGCAAACATCTCATATTCAAATTCCAGTGCAGTCGCTTACTAGATATATGTATTGGGCAAATTACTATGTCATTGGTGCCTCAGTTTCTTCATCTGTCAGTTGGCAATAATGATAAGCGTACTCACTTTGTAAAGTCACCGAGAGTATTAAAGGAGTTAATGTCTGTAAAATGCTTGGAACACCTAGCATATCATAAGCACTGTATCTATGCATTATAAATAAAATTAAAAAAATCTTCTGACACTGTTCATAAGCTCCAGAGGCTGAGGCTAGTGCCCTGATTATGCAGAAAGCACTGCATGATATACAATGAATAAAAGAATGAACAACACTGTTGAATGCTTTGCCACTGTCACATATGTCATCCTACAGGCATTCCCAAGCAGAATCACACCCAAACTTATGTGTTCTGTCCTTAAGCTTCTTCTTTGATTCTATCCAGGAATCACTGGGGCTTCTTGGACCCTAGTGACGATACCCTCTAAAGGTTCTCTTCTCTCTGTCACAAACCCCAGTCCTTGTCCTAATTGCTGCAGCTCACAGCTTCTGCACTCTGATCCTTTTCTTCACACTAAGAAGTGTCATCCCCAGATCTGGGCATGCGCAGAGCATGAGCCTTCTAGAAATGTTTCCCTGGCCTGTGGCAGGTAGAAGCATGCAGTGACAGGGTGGGATTTGTGTAAAACTCTCCAGGTGTTGTCAGAGGGGTGGAGTCAGGAGAGTTGTCAGCAAGGACTGCTCTGGCTGGTGGACCTTGATAGTTAAATTGTGTGTGGGGCGGGGGGCGGGGGGAGGGATTGCTGTTTCATAGGTCCTAGCATAATACCTGCAATATGATGGTTCATGAAATCAGAATCATCCTAATGAGGTCGAAATTAATCCAATGTCATCTGTTCCCCGACCAATTCGCTAATCCAGTAGTGATTTATAGTAGTGATGTTTGTATTCTATAATCTCCTTTTCATTGATTGGCTAGTGTAGTTCAATTATTCTTTACATATCTTGTATATATTTACATAGTAAAGAAAAAGTGAGTTTTAAAACAACTCTCCTTGAAAGAGTCTCCCTAGCATATTGAATTAATAACAGAAGCCATTGATGGAAAATTGACAAAAAAATTTTTGACCCTTAGTCTCTGGTTTTAGATTTTCCTGATTGGTAAATTATCTTGATTTCTGATTACTTTCTTGAGATTAGTCCCTTTAGGACTATGTAGGAGTGCAACTTCATGCCACTTGAGAAGTAGTGGTGGGACTCTAGGATGACATTTGTTTCATTTTGTGTGTGTGTGAATGAGTGTTTACTGCCTCTTGCAGTGTGGGCCAGCGTACACTCCTTTTCTTAGGAAAAATGTTCCCTAACCACTTTTTTTTTTGAGGAAAATTAGCCCTGAGCTAACTACTGCCAATCCTCCTCTTTTCACTGAGGAAGAGTGGCCTTGAGCTAACATCCATGCCCATCTTCCTCTACTTTATACTTTGGATGACTACCACAGCATGGCTTTTGCAGATCGGTGCCATGTCCACACCCAGGTTCCGAACCGGTGAACCCGGGGCTGCCAAGAAGCGGAACGTGCAAACTAAACTGCTGCACCACCGGGCCGGCCCCCCTAACCACTTTCTCTGTGCTTTATTTTCATTCATGCCTTGACCGGTGCTGTCCAATAGTAGCATTAACACTCAATAACATAAAATCACAACTTTTTAGTGGCCACATTTAAGAAAATAAAAACAAACAGCTGAACCTAATTTTAATAGTATATTTTAACCCATTATTATCATGATATTATCATTCATGCATACAATCTATATAAAAATTAGTAATGAGAGAGTTTACATTCTGGGCTTTGTTTTTATTGGTTCCACAAATCCCATTTGTACCTTCCAGCTGTAGCATAATCTCCATTCATAACTTGAATTTTTTCAGATATACATTCTACATATTGAGATATTATAACGTTGACAGTTGTGACATCAGATCCACATCTCTAAGTTGTTGCAAACATACTTAAAAGATTTCCATTTAAGGATCATGTAGGATGAATAATGAAAAGTTTCTGTTGGGTCTAGTAAGAAAGGAGTCAGTGCGGCCTTACCAAGGGCATCACCCATAGAATAGTGAGGGCAGATGGACTATGGGGGGCTGAGGATGTGGCGGGACAGAGACATATAATATAGATGATCTTTTCTCAATGGCTCACCACTACAGAGAAGGAGTTATAGACAGCAATTTCTCTGTGAAATGTGAGGCAAGTTAAGTGACTTTGAATATGTATGAAGGAATAAGGGAAGTGGAGAATATTAAAAACAGGCTGTGTGGAAAATCAAGGAGTAAATTACTGACACATAAAAAGAAAGTAAAATTTCCAGGCTTTATGGATGCTTCCCAATTGAGGTAGGTGATATTGGATATACAGTAGTACCAACATATGTTATGTGCTTTTCTTAGCAGTTAACATAAGACCAACAGCAGTTAAGGCATGGCAGATAACCAGGATCTTCTGGGTTTGAAGTTTTGCAAGACAGATATGAGCAGTAAGAAAGTTTGGATCATTCCAAGGGAATTATTGAGATCATAGCCCATGGAATGCTGGGATGATAGGAATAGGAGAATAGAAATGAAGGTGAGGATGTGGTGATCTGGCATCACTTCCAATCTTGAGGAATGAGTATCTATTGTATGAGCATTTGAGTAAAAACTGGAAATCAGGAATTGATGGTGGGTGGATATATTTTCTGAGTTATTTATTTTCGCACATGACCATTTGGGTTGATGGAAATATCTGGGATGTGGGAGTGAGTCACTAAGAGTCAGGTAGATAATTTCACTATTAATTTAAGTTCTAAAGGAGCTCTGCATACCAAGTGGTCAGTGGGACAAAACATTTGCAAAACATATTATCAAAGCTAGCAAAGCACATGTATTTATTATATATAAAGAGCTCCTACAACCCAATAGTAAGAAGACAAGCAACATTTCCTTGTTTACCAGGAGGCAGCAGATCAGGCATGTGATGAGCACCATGAATCCTGCCAAGCAAATGAGAACGACGGTCTAGCAGGGGAGGCATGGGCAGACAATTGCTGGTGTGAGCCACCTCCTGTAATTCCCCCAGGGCTGCTGCTGTCCCCTCACTGTGTTGCAACACTCCTTGACATGGGTTGGCCAACTTTCACCATCACCCAAGACCCTGTTTGCATGGTTATCTTTTATGGGTCAGAGCATCAAGATAGTCCCTCCCCACCCTGGGCTGGGGCTTCCTTGAGGTTGACCAGGATTCTCAGTCAAGGCACCATTCTGTTCGGAGAATACCCTGGAAGTGAATGGAATGGAGAATGCATGTGTGTTTTACTTTTTTAAATGAAACTTTTCAAACACAGAAAAGTAGAACAATGTCAGAAACATCCATCACCTAGATTTAACAATGAATGTTTTAGCCAATTAAAACAATATTTCTTCCAATGTGTAAATTATTAACACTTGCCACCCTTGCTTCAATGAAAATGGATATTTTCATTGAAATATTAAAGTCAAGCAGACATCGTGATGTTTCAACCCCATTTTGCACCTCTGAAAAATCAGGGAAGTTTGCTACATATTCAAGGCCATTATCACACGACAAGAGAGTAACGAATTAAATCAAACTTATACCTCTGGGCACGGAGAACTGAAATTGGGCTGGGCCATCTTATGATGGTCACGGGGAGAATGGGTCATCATAACTGGCAAGCCCATGGGATCTCTCTAAATTTGTAAATTCTCACTTGAAAGCTTTCTTCTCTGCCTAGAAAAATATTCATCCCCTTCTCCTTTACTGAGTTGTTTTATACTCATTTTTGAGGATTCTCTTATAATGTAATTTCCTCCAAGAAGCCTTCTCAGATTACCACTCTCAATCACGGATTGGTTCACATCACATAATTTATAATTTTCAATCACCTATCATTGTTGTTACCAACTACAACATAAACTCCAGGAGGGTTTGGACACACAGCACCTGTTGTGCATGGGGGGAGGGTTTCAGGTCCCTGTACTTGTGCAACCTCTCTCCAGCCAAATTCTTATAGATGTGTTGTCCAATGTGGAGTTGCAACAAGTGCCTTTTTAAATTAAAATTAATTTTAATTAAGTAAAATTAAAAATCTGGTACCTCAGTACCATTAGAAATTGGTAACCATAAATCCTAGTCACCATACTGTAACTTCAAGTACTCGATAGCCACAGGTAGTTATGCACTGGACAGCACAGATATAGAACATTTCCATCATTGCAGGAAGTTCTAGTGCATGGTGCTGATCTAGAGCAGGACTTGGCAAACTACAGCCTGTGGGCCAAGTCAGGCTCATTCCTATTTTTATATAGCCTATGGATGTGGAAACAGGTCCACCCTGCCACGCTTGTCAATGCTGGTTCACACACAGCTAGAGGCCCTCACTGACCATCTGGCCAAGTGGCTTTCAGTGCAGAGATAAGGAAACAGAGTCCAGAGAGGGGAGGTGACTAGCCTGAGCTCACAGAGCTGTCTAGGAGAAGGCCTCTTATATTCCACTGGGTCTCCTTTTCTCTCCCTCAGTGGTGGGTAAAGCCTGGAAGACTATGCCACCTCCCACTAGCCTGAGAAGTTTCCATGCTCTCTCCACTCCAGTCCTCCAGATTCCCAGGAACAACCCCAGGTGTAGAAGTTGGAAACCTACTCCTGCCCCAGTGACCAGGGAGCCTTCCCATCCACAAAGACACTGATCTTGTCCAGGGTAAGGCTCTGTACCTGGGTACCATTCTGAGTCAGTCACAGGAATTCCTCACAGATGGCAACTCTGTCCGGTCCCCACATCAACGGTGAGAAGTTACACAGACAGTCCCCCAGTGTGGTTACTGTGGGGACAGAGCTAGAAGGGCACAAGGGATGCACAAGGGTGTCTGGAATTCTGCCCTGATTCTAGGTCCTGTTCAAGAGAACTTTCTGTAAGGATGTGAACATTTGTCTGCCCTACCCAATACAGTCATTATTAGTCCTCTGTTGTTATTGAGCAGTTAAAATGTGCCTACTGGGCATGAATGAGGAGCTAAGTTTCTCATGTATTTTAATTTAATGTAATTGACTTATAAATAAGTAGTCACAGGGAAATGTTGGAGAAAGGATTTCTGAAAATCCAAAAAAAAAAAAAAATGAGAAGACTGGTCAAAATGGTCAAAATCAATATTTTCAGAAGTCTAGAAATTAACCAAAGGCTTGCAGCAATCTGAGGACTGTTTGGTTAGGAAAAACTTGATTCTTGGTGAAGCGAGTAAGCTCTGTGGCATTGTAACTTGCACTATTCCCATCCTGCTCTCACAATATTCTCAATAACTTTGAAAGCCATCAGTCTCAGAACCATGGTAGCTCTGAAAACCAACACCTTAGCAGCCATAATGGATTTGGAGCTCCCAAAAGACCCATCCCCGCTGAACTCTCACTATTTGAGCCATCTGGCAGCTCCTTGACAAAGCCTCACTCTCAGGGCTTCTCTTTATTTGATTCAGAGCTTGCTCAGTGAGGAAAGCTTTTCCCCAGAGCACTGGAAGAAAAAACATCAGTGGTAATTGTTTTACATTTCAGAGGCCTGAGTGAGCTATACCAGTTGAGGCAGGCAAGAGGTGAGCAGAAGCATAAAAGAAAAATTGTAGGAATGAAATGTCCATGGGGGCTTTGGAAGGCTCCAGTGGATTTGTGGTTATCTAGAAGGCTGTAAGTGTGCAGGGCTCTGTGCATAACCAGGAAAGACTTGAGAAGGTCTTAACCTCTCACCTTTAGCTGAAAGTTTGGTTTATCTGAAAAATTGATTAACATAATATGCCATATTAATAGAGTAAAGGACAAATACCACATAATCTCAATACACACATGGAATATAGGTTTCACAAAATACAAATCCTTCAGGATTAAAAAAGAAATCACTCAACACATTAGGAATAGAAAGAAATTTTCTCAACCTGATAAATATCATCCTTGAAAAGCCCACAGCTAACAACATACTCAATGGTGAAAGACTGAAAATTTCCCCCTAAGACCAGGGACAAGACAGCAATGTCTGCCCTCATCTCATGTGGTGACCACATTGTACTAGAGGTTCTAATGAGGGCAGTTAGGCAAGAAAAAGAAATAAAAGGCATTCAGGTTGGAAAGGAAGGTGTAAAACTATTTCCTTTTGCAGATAACATATCATATATAGAAAATCCTAAGAGATAAGCAGATGAACACACAGTATGTGAACCCTATCCCAACAGGTGTATAAAGACTTAAATTGCCTCATGTGGTTAGTGGATACACTATTGAACAGCACAGTTAGACTGCTGGATCCTAAGTCAACTGGTTCTAGCCCCCATCTTCCATGAATCTTGACTAAGGCATGATTCCTGCACACCATATTCCATGGCTCCCAGCACTAGGTACCTCCATGACTTCTGAGTTTACACAGGCTTCCTTGAGGTTCTAAACCTGTTGGACTCACTGGTTTAGGAAGAAGCTGGATTTTAGGTAACAGTTCTATATTCCAAGGATTCTCTTCCATAACAGCTGGAACTGAGAGACTATGGAATGGGAATTCTTTTACAGAAGGAGAACTTTCCAGAGTCATTAGGTCCTGAGTTGAAACTCAACTGAATGCTAAAACTTGACAGTCAGAAAAATAATTCCTGACACTGCTGTTTCAGAAGAGCTGGTTGAGCTGAAAGACGGGGCAATATTTCCGAGGTCAGAATCCCAGGCTCCGTGGCCTCTGAGAGTTTTCAGCTACTGAATGAACTTCCCCATTTATTTTTTCTTGTCTCAATGAACACTAGACCAGGTATGTGTACCGAAGGATGTCTTGTTCCAGGCGATGACTTAGCTATGTGACCCTGGACCAGCTATTCAAACTCTCAGTGCCTATTTCTTAATTTGTAAAACAGGAATAAGAGCCTGTCTTCATGAATTGTTAAGATAAGTCAAACTCTGACCACCCAGTGCCCAAAGGTCAGTCCTTACTTGAGAACAGAGTGGCCAAGCAACTCCATTCTCACCATATCCTCAATACTTCTCTTGTTCTATTGGTGTTTACTGGTGCTTGGCTGGGTTATGTCCTGGGAATAGAATAGGTTGGTGACAGTGAAATTCAGCTGGAAATGCTGGGGACTGGGATCGCTTCTTGGCTTGTCTGTCAGTAGATGAAATGGTGCCTCCACTCCTAGAATAAACAGAAAGTATAAAATTCCTCTATCAGGAGAAGATTTTAACAAAGACGTCATTCCAGCCAGGTCCACTTATTCCTGGCAACATGACCTGAGCTGGGCTTTTTTTTTTTTAAAAAAAAAGATTTTATTTTTCCTTTTTCTCCCAAAACCCCCAGTACATAGTTGTGTATTTTTAGTTGTGGGTTCTTCTAGCAGTGGCATGTGGGATGCCTCCCCAGCATGGCCCAATGAGCACTGCCATGCCTGCACCCAGGACCCAAACCGGTGAAATCCCTGGCCGCCAAAGCAGAGCACGCAAACCCAACCACTAGGCCACGGGACCAGCCCTTGAGCTGGGTTTTTAAGGGTGGGCTGCAGAAGACCTGCCCACATTGAACCCATTCATATGTCTACCTGTCCAACTCCCAACCAAGAATTATGAGAGTTCACTAGGATGGGGGAAGAGGAGACTGGGCCTCTTGGGGGGCATAGTCAGCAAGTGCAGGTGCTGATCACCCCAGTGGGCATCTGTGACATACCTTTTCTGACCTAGGTTCCTAATGGGGCTTTCTGCCTCTGGTTGTCTTCCCCCTCCCAATCCATTCTCCAAACATCACCTAGAAGATGAGCTTTCTAAAGCAGGACTCCGAATGTGTAGTGTCTCCCCATGAATCATTCCAGTGCCCAAAGACCCTGCCCACATCTTTAGCCTCAACTGTCACCTCTCCTGTGTCAAACTGTACAGTTCAGCCTCACCAAACTTCTAACAGCTTCCCCAAATATGCCCTGATCTTTCTCTCTAGGTTACAGACACATGCAGCACCACTCCCCATCTCTTCCCCCTTTCCAGGTCCTGTTCCCCATCACCTCTCTGTTTCCTCATCACTTCCTCAGAAAACTGTTCAAGACATGGCTGTGTGTCCCTCCTTGAGGTTCTCTTTGGTTAAGTTTCTTCCCAGGTATTTTATTCTTTCTGCTGCAGTTGTAAATGGGATTTATTTCTTAATTTCTCTTTCTGCTACTTCCTTGTTAGTGTATAAAAATGCAACTGATTTCTGCATGTTAACTTTTTATCCTACAACTTTACCATATTCATTTCTTATTTATTTATTTATTTATTTATTTATTTAATTATTGTGGTAACATTGGTTTACACCATTATGTAAATTTGAGGTGTAAATCAGTATATTTCGATTTCTGTGCAGAGTATATCATGCTCACCACCCAAAGGCCGATTACAATCCATCACCATACACATGTGCCTCATAACTCCTTTCACTATCCTCCCTCCCTCCTTACCCCCTGGTGACCACCAATCCAATCTCTGTCTCTATGTGTTTGTTTATTGTTGTTTTTTATTTATGAATGAGATCATACAATATTTGACTTCCATACTATGACTTATTTCACTTAGCACAGTGGACCCCCAAGTTCCATCCATGTTGTCACAAATGGCCAGATTTCATCCTTTTTTATGGTGAACAGTATTCCATTGTGTATATATACCACATCTCCTTTTTTTTATTTTAAAGATTTTATTTTTCCTTTTTCTCCCCAAAGACCCCGGTACATAGTTGTGTATTTTTAGTTGTGTGTCCTTCTAGTTGTATGCCACATCTTCTTTACCAATTGGCCCTTGATGGGAACCTTGTTTGCTTCAAAGTCTTGGCTATTGTGAATGATGCTGCCATGAACATAGGGGCGCATATATATTTACATGTTCATGTTTTCATCTTCTTTGCGTAAATACCCTTCATTGGAATAGCTGGATCGTATGGTAGTTCTACTCATAATTATTTTGAGGAATCTCCAAACTGTTTTCCATAGTGGCTGCACCAGTTTGCACTCCCACCAGCTGTGTATGAGAGTTCTCTTTTCTCCACATCTTCTCCAACACTTACTTCCTGTCTTGTTAATTATTGCCAGTCTGACGGGCATGAGGTGATATCTCATTGTAGTTTTCGTTTGCATTTCCCTGATAATTAGTCACGTTGAACATCTTTTCATGTGCCTGTTGGCCATGTGTATATCTTTTTTGGAGAAATGTCTTTTGCCCATTTTTTTATTGGGATTTTCAATTTTTTCTAGTTGATATGTATGAGTTCTTTACAGATTTTGGATATGAACCTCTTATCAGATATATGGCTTGCCAATATATTCTACCGATTGTTAGATTGTCTTTTTGTTTTGTTGGTGGTTTCTTTTGCTGTGCAGAAGCTTTTTAGTTTGATATAGTCCCATCTGTTTATTTATTTTTTTATTGTTTCCCTTGCCCAGTCAGACGTAGTACTTTAAAATATACTGCTAAGACCAGTGTCAAATACGGTACTGCTTTTATTTTCTTCTAGAATTTTCATGGTTTCAGGTCTTACATTCAAGTCTATAATCCATTTTGAGTTAATTTTTGTGTACGGTGTGAGACAATGGTCTACTTTCATTCTTTTGTATGTGGCTGTCCAGTTTTCCCAACACCATTTATTGAAGAGGCTTTCCTTTGTCCATTGTATGTTCTTTGCTCCCTTGTCAAAAACTAGCTGTCCATAGATGTGTGGGTTTATTTCTGCCCTCGTGATTCTGCTCCATTGATCTGTGTCTGTTTTTGTGCCAGTACAATGCTGTTTTGATTACTATAGCTCTGTAGTATATTTTGTAATCAGGGAGTGTGATATCTCCAGCTTTGTTCTTTTTTCTCAGGATTCCTTTGGCTCTTTGGGGTCTCTTGTTGTGCCATATAAATTTTAGGATTCTTTGTTCTATTTCTGTGACAAATGTCATTGGAACTTTGGTAGGGATCACATTGAGCCTGTAGATTGCTTTAAGAAGTATGGACATTTTAACTATGTTAATTCTTCCAATCCAAGAGCGAGGAATATCATTCCATTTCTTTGCATCTTCCATTTCTTTCAACAATGTTTTAACGTTTTGAGTGCAAAGTTCTTTCACCTCATTGAAGAAGTTTCTTCCCAGGTGGCTTATTCCTTTTGCAGCAATTGTAAATAGGATTGCATTTGCAATTTCTTTCAGCAAATTCCTTGTTATTGTCTAGAAACCCAACATATGTCTTCATGTTGATTGGTATCCTGCAACTTTACTATATTCATTCCTTTTTTATTTATTTATCTATTTATTTGTTGCAGTAACATTGGTTTATAACATTATATAAATTTCAAATGTACATGATTACCCTTCAATTTTGGTGTAGGTTACATCATATTCACCACCCAAAGGCTGATTACAGTGAATGACCATACCCATGTGTGTAATTACCCCATTTACCCTCCTGCCTCCCTCCTAACCTCTGGTAACCACCAATCCAATCTCTGTCTCTATGTGTTTGTTCTCATTTTTATCTTCTATATAGGAATGAGATCATACGATATTTGACTTTCTCACTGTGACTTATTTCACTTAGCATAATACCTTTCAAGTTCCATCCATGTTGTCACAAATTGCCAGATTTCATTCTCTTTCATGGCTGAGTAGTATTCCATTGTGTATATATACCACATCTTCTTTATCCATTCATCTTTTTTTTTAGGAAGATTAGCCCTGAGCTAACATCTGCCACCAATCCTCCTCTTTTTGCTGAAGAAGACTGGCCCTGAGCTAACATCCATGCCCATCTTCCTCTACTTTATATGTGGGATGCCTACCACAGCATGACTTGCCAAGCAGTGCCATGTCCGCATCTGGGATCCTAACTGGTGAACCCCAGGCCATCAAAGTGGAACATGTGAACTTAATTGCTGGGCCACTGGGCTGGCCCCCATTCATCTGTTAACGGGCACCTAAATGCTTCCAAGTTTTGGCTACTCTGAATGAAGCTGCCATGCACATAAGGGTGAATTTGTCTGTACCTACTCATGTTTTCATATTCTTTGCAAAAATACCCAGCAGTGGACTAGCTGGATCATACTGAAGTACTATACTTAAGTTTTTGAGGAATCTCTAGTGTTTTCCAAAGTGGCTGCACTCCCACCAGCTGGATATGAGAGTTTTCTTTTCTCCAGATCCTCCCTGATACTTCTTATTTCCTTTTTTGTTAATTATAGCCATTCTGATGGGCGTAAGTTGATATCTCATGAGAGTTTTCATTTGCATTTCCCTGATAATTAGTGATGGTGAACATCTTTTTTTGTGTTTGCTGGCCATCTGTATATCTTCATTGGAGAAATGTCTTTTGCCCATTTTTGAGTTGGGCTTTTAGTTTATTTGTTGAGATGTATGAGTTCTTTATATATTTGGGATATTAACTGCTCATACTGTACATGTGATGAGCATGAGTTTGAAAATATCTTCTCCCAAGTTTCAGGTTACATTTTCATTTTGTTGATGGTTTCCTTTGCTGTACAGAAGCTTTTTCATTTGATGTACTCTCATTTGTTTATTTTTTCTTTTGTTTCCCTTGCCTGGTCAGACATAGTATTTGAAAATTCACTGCTAAGACCGATGTTGAAGAGGATAGTGCCTATGTTTTCCTCTAGAAGTGTTATGGTTTCGGGTCTTACATTCAAGTCCTTTAATCCATTTTGAGTTAATTTTTGTGTATGATGTAAGATAATGGTCTTTCATCCTTTTGCAGGTGGCTGTCCAGTTTTCCCCATACCATTGATTGAAGAGACTTTCCTTTGTCCATTGTATGTTCTTTGCTCCCTAGTTAAGAATTAGTTGTCCATAGATATGTGGGTTTATTTACCTTGCTCTCAATTCTGTTCCATTGATCTGTGTCTGTTTTTGTGCCACTATAGTGCTGTTTTAATTATTACAACTTTGTAGTATATTTTGAAATCAGGGAGTGTGGTACCTCCAGCTTTGTTATTTTATTCTCAGGATTCCCTTTTTTACCAAACCAATGTGGGTTTGCTCCTGGTGAGTTAAATCAGGCTCTCCAACAGAAGTAGTTATCTCACAAAGTAAGGTACATTTGCAGCAAATAGGAGACAATGAGGAATCATCTCCCAAGTCATGGCCTCCCTGAACAAAGGGAAGAAGGAACATTTATTTCAGATAAGGAATGAATAGTTAAAAGGGAGAGATGGGTATTTTCTCGCACAGGCTCAGTTTGAAAACATGCTTCCACATACACTGTAGGTTATGGTAATAAGGCCTAAGCTCCTCCTGGAGAGATCTTAGCATTAAAAATAAGGCAAAGGTCATAGGCATTGCTCTTGTGATGAGGCTTGGTCTGATTCAGGGAGCTTGGTGATTGCATCTCCTTAACATAAGGAAAAGTAGCAACTTGGAAAAACAGTTAAAATATCCATACCCACCCTTGAGTTTCTCGGGGTAACTAGTCAGCGACAAAAAATCCCTCCTCTGGTTTTATCCTGCGCCTTGTTCTTGAGGGGCACAGGTCAAAGGTCCATGTTCTGTGACTGCTGAGCATGGGCCTTGTCATAGGGAGCATAAGACGAGCTGAATTTCGAGCTACTCTCAAATAGGTTTGTGGGTCACCACAGGCATGGCCCCGAGTTGTTCATAACAACCATCTGTAATTTTATACCCTCAGTGTGTTTAGTATATGTTTAGGATCTGGGCATACTTGCCCCTGATTCCACCAGCTCTTTATAGTCTGGATACTGGGTTGTCTATCCTTCTCTGATGGACCTAGTCTTGCTGCCCAGGAACATGACGCCTCCTTAGAAGCATACCATCCCTAATTGGTGTGGGGTTGGTTAGGATCCAGGGTAGAGCCTGGGGTGAATAGGGAGTCATTACTAATCTGTATAGTGTCACCAAAATGAGACTTTCAAAACAAAGAGGGGTTTGCAGGAAAACTCCGAGTCATCAAGTGTCTGTGATGACCCCTCTTGGTGTTCAGGTGTGGGCGCCTTTTTAACTCCTCTGTGGTGGATCCAAGGGGTGACTCCTTAGTTTAGGGAAGAGTGTGTGGTTAGTAACACCAAGCAAGACTCTACCCAAATAGGATTTAGCTCATCTTGGAAGAACCCACTGTTTTAAGGAAGACCCAATCTCCTGGCTCATATGGGTGGAGTTTGACCTCCATGGACAAGGGAAGTCAGAAGTTTCCATATTTATTGAGTACTTCTACCGTCTGCTTCAGTCTGGTTATGTGTTTGATTGCCATGGAAACCTCTTTGTCTGGGTTTGTAGTGAATCTGAGTCTTTAAGGAGCAGCCTCCCATAGGTGATTTCCAAGGGGCTAAGCTTCAGTTTGCCTTTTGAAACTGCTCTTATCCGAGTGAGGGCTATTGGCAGTAATTTAGCCAATTTTCCTGCATCTCTTGGCACATTTTTGCTAATGTTTTCTTTAAAGTTTGATTGGCCCACTCAGTTTTTCCAGAAGTTGTGGTCTCTTTGCAGCATGTAGCCCTCCGTTTAATTTTTAAAACTCTGGCTACTTTGGAGGTTATTTTTCATATAAAAGTTGGCCTGCTGTCATTCTGAATTGATCTAGGCAACCACAAATGGGCAATTCTTTCTTTTAACACTTACATGACCACATTCACTCTTTTTGACCTACAAGGAAGGGCTTCAACGCATCCAGTAAATTTATCCACAAATGCCAAGAGGAATTTGTACCCTCCGGGGGCCATGGACATAACAGTAAAATCAACTTGCCAGTCTTCCCCCACGAAAGTTCACCGAATTTGCATTGCTTTGGCCAGGGGAGGTACAGGAGGCCTGGTTTATGCATTATTCTTCTGGCAATAAATGCACTGTCCAGTTATTGTTTTCAATAAGTTCTTTTATACCTGGGGTGCTTATGACTTTTGTCAGCCATAGGTATATAAGGTTTGTAGGGGAGGAGGACATTTCCTCTCCCCAAATGGGGGTTCGTCTGGCTGGAGAACAAATTAAATTCACATGAGACAGAATAGCAAGAGAAAATTAAACAAAGCTTTAGAGGAACCATGGCCCGGGGCCTTTCTTCCCGAAGGAAGAAAGGGCACCGAAGAAGTGGGGTGCACAGAGTGGTTATATAGCCCCCAAATGGGGTGTTTCACATGTGATTGAAAAGTCCCTTTTATAATAGTCACGAGGCTGCTCTGTCAGCACAGCGCTTGATGGAAACGGCAGATAGGTCTGCTGTCTCATTGAGCGCCGCAGGGTGGCAGGTGTGTTGCCTCGGGCTGGGG
Organism: Equus przewalskii; assembly: GCF_037783145.1. Lineage (NCBI taxonomy): Eukaryota > Metazoa > Chordata > Mammalia > Perissodactyla > Equidae > Equus > Equus przewalskii. Next base: position 89,441,316 of record NC_091831.1, read on the forward strand.
GGGGGGTCACAGATGAGCGCTGCAATCGGTTCCCAGCCTAAAGAAAGATGCTTAATCTTTAAGGAGATGCCAGCGTTGGGAGGGGGAGGGAAGTCAGTTACAGGAGGTTACCAGACTAGCACAATAAAATGCAGATTTAATTCCTTGCCTTTGGTATTGATTAAGAGTTTTTAGAGAGAAGGTCATCTCCTTTCTTCTTCCTGGTACAGAGAGGGAGGCACCTTTTACAGATAGAGATTTACCTTACAAATGTAAACGTGTCCTAAGGAAGGGCAAGTTCCATTCCTCAGAGCCTCCTTGCCTGTCCCAGTTTATCAAAAGCAATCAACCTCAAATAGTCCTGATGCCAAAGAGACATATCTTGGGGTGGCCAATTCCAGGTCCCCACAGTCCCACCTTTGAAACTTTTTAAAGTTTCACAGTCCAGAAGCTGAGTGGTAGATTGTTTCATCTCACTGAACACATTTCTGAGTCCTGGTAATAGATCAGTCCAGTTAAAGTCATTTTAGAAGGCAGTGATGCAGGTGGGCTCCCAAAGTTAGACCTATATTTTGGAAGCAAGCAATCAGGTATTTAATAAGTATTTCTATGGAAATAAAAGAAAAACAAGGTTAATGGTTGGAGCAAATTACAAACTAGTTCCTGAGTCCAGGAGACAGCCAGTCAAGACGACTTCTAGGTGTCAGAGTGAAGCATCTTTAGCAGCTTGAATCGTTTCTGATGATGTCATCAGGCATTCAGGTATCTTTCTGAGTGGCTTACAGCTTACATAGCAACAGACAGGAATCTCTGTTAAGTTTCTATCAAGTTGTCCAGCTTTAGTTAGCAAGGCTTCAGGAAAAAGAGCAGGTTCAATTCTCAATGATTCCAAATGAAAATGAGGTAAAAAAAAAATTGAAAACATTAGTTTGGAGATGTGTAACCAGATTTTCCAGCAGTAGAATTCAGGATCCAGTCCAGTTCACAGGTAGAAAAAAACCTCAAAGACAATTAACAGAACTAGGATCTAGTATCCACAAATGTGTATTATAGTTTTTCACTGAAACATAGTTCTTCTCTCTAAAATCACCCTCGTTTTTACCAAAGATAGCCAAATTAAGACTAATTGGTTTACAAAATAAGTTTAGTTTCAAGAAACTTGGCCCAATTATTTACATAAGTGCAGCAAGAATAGCAATTGATCATATAGGCTCTTAAATCTGCTTTGCTGAAATTTTATGAGGAATCTCAGATTGAACTGTAAAGGCCTCTCGAGGCCAGAAAAGCCAAGCCAAGGACTTGCTGTCAGATTTTGCCTGCAGTGCCTACAGGTTTGGATGGACTCCTCTCTTCTCAAGGTCCCCCAAAATATTCTGAGGTTCCTTACATCTGCCAGATAAGCAAGCTTCCTTACTCACCAGGTAAGATTGCCAGAATCTCTATACACAAGGTACCAGGCCCATATTTCCAAGTGGCTTGTTTTCACAAAGTCAACCTTATTCCTCAAAGGCAGTATTGTCATATCTGAGTCTGTATGTTCCTCTCAAATATGACATTCCAGTCAAAGCCTTGGTAATACAACCAATGTGTCCTGTTATAAGGAGAGCATATTCTTATTGAACTTATGCAAATAACTATATTGCCACGAAATAACCATACTCACAAAGAGTTTCCAAATTCTGGAGGGTTCAGGTAGGGAGAAAAAGATAAATGTTTCAGTTTTGCTCACAAATGTGTAATTTCACCAAATTGCTACTAAGTCATAGCACAAGAAAAAAAGATTTTCTTGAATCTGAAAAAACAAAGTAAGACATCAAAAAGTCAACAATATTTCAAACAGAAGTCATAAAAAACTTATAATCATCCTCATCAGTTCACACAGTTCTGTATAATTGGTTCTTGATCTTAATCTTCTGTTAGCAGTTTTATGAGGTCGTCAATTTCTCCATTAGATTTCTGTAATTTCTTACCCAGTTCAGTTTTATTATCTGAAAGTTTATCAGAAAACTATATTCCAGAGTAAGTGTCAGAGTCCTTTCCATTAATCCCTCTGAAGATAAGACATATTTGCAAAAGCAAAAAGCAGAGTAAAACAACTAACCGTAAACAACAAAAGACTTAAAAATGACAATTGACAGAGAAACTTGGTTATTTCTGCAATATGCAACACCTTATAATAAGATTTAGAATTATGGCTGATAGCCAGGACAGATCAGAATTTTTAGGAATGTTATATAATTTCAGAACATTTATATCAGTAACATTTACCCACATAATACCACTTAAGATTATCATCACTTAGCTGACAATGCTTCCAATGTAATTTAACAGACCAAATAAGCCTAATTAGTTTAGAATCTTCCACCTTATAGAAAGAGAGAGAGCAAATTTCTCTGTGAAGTCCCAGTGGCCCTCTGAAAATCCCCAGAGAAATCCTCTTCCTTCATCCAGGTCAAAAGAAAGCCTTTATTCAGGACTTGAATATTTTTGAGGGAGAAGCATTGTCAAAAATATCAAAAGGTTTTAAAACACTTGTTCAACAATGCTCACTGTGAAACAATGCTCAGGTATCAACAGCAAAAAAAAAACCTTAATAGAGAGACCTCTGTCTTTTTGCATAGGAGATTATCTTAACCAAACATAGATCTTATAAGGCTTTTATAATCTCTTTATCAAGAGCAGACTAAGAGTTTAAGAAAATTAAACTCTTAGAGAAAATTAAACACTTAAGAGAAAACCAAATTCTAATTTCTGCACCAGTTTACTTTTTCATATTAAAACCCATTTACCTAATTAGATTCATTTTCATCTTAACCAACTTGACCAGGTACAAAACTCTTTTCAAAATTTCTCTTACACAAACCTTCTACAACTTTCTTGTGACATTCAGAATTTGTCCCATGCTTTCTTTCTTACTTTCTAGTACTTTAGGTCAAATTTATCTTTCTTAACAAATCAAACAAAATATTTCCATTCTTTATACCCTCTTTACTGAAAATTTACATTTTACTTTCCTTGAATACAGAACTGTTTTTTTCTTATTAATTTCCAATAGCTTTAATCACATATGTTAATTAGAACTTTTAACCCTTACAGACCCCAGAAAAAACTAAAAACTAAGCAATTATGAATTGTCTTTTATCACAGCATTCTAAACATTTTTCATAATTTCTAGAAACATGACACTTTACAATAAGCACGAGGCATACTTTCTAATAGACCCAAATGTTTTTAGCCTCTTTGCAATAAGAAGCCAAAAGTAGATAAACTTACATTTAATAATTAATGTCTAATATCTTATTTGGAAATGATCTAGTTACTCATACTCAATGAATTTTATCATTCAGTTAAGTTAACCTAGCAAAATTTCAAAATTTCAAGTTACCAAAGATTTTGGAAGTTATTTTAAATACACATACCATAAACTCTAATTATTGCTAAAAGTTTACCTATAAGCTCTTATTTCATTTATATCTAAATCATTTGTTCCCAATAATGATGTTTAGATTACCCACAAAAACTTTGAGACATTAGACAAACAGCTATCATTTAAAGTTATTATGCTGACAAATTTCTAACAGAAAACATGAACTTTTTTGACTAGTGAACCCAGGCTGCATGTTTGCGTCACATCCAAATACTGACAACTCTTTAGGACATGCCTTTTCAATCAAACCAACAAACTTAAACTTTCATTAACCAAAGATTAATCCATATCATCTTAACTTAAAAGACATTGGGTTAATTTCTATTGCATTTAGAATTTATGTAAGCGCTTACTTTAATCCAATTAAACAGAGCCCTTAGTTTTGGCCATATCACCCGGGGGTAAAAATATCACACACATATAGACACACAGACACAGAGCCTTCACACCTATTGTTTTAAAAATCACTCCATGAATCAGGTACAATACAAAGCTCCCTAGTTATAAATCCGGAATTTTGTTTTGAGCCTTTTTACTAATATTTCTGGAGAAGACACTCAAGATGCTAGATTTTTTTCTCGGCAAGGGTATGCTTATGACCTTTCCCCTCTTTTTCTTTTTTTTTTTTTCAGTCTTAGGAATTAGTGATGGGCTAGATAGTAGTTCCTGGAGAGGGGAGATGATAATCCTTTTTGAGATAAAGGAACTGGGTGGGATCTGAACTGCCTCTAGAGCTGTATTTCCAGTCTTGCAAGGATTTTCCAAGGACAGTTGGAAGTTACTGGGTTTAACTTTATGACATTCTAGATTGACCTACCTGTCCAACTACATCACAAAGGCACAGAGAAACTCCTCAAGTTTTCTCCAAGCTGGAGTTTCTGGGGCATAAACCATCCAACTGAAAGCGTTTCCATCTAGTTAAAATGCACCCAGGGGGTGAGTCTCTAGGGATGGTTGAGGCATTCTCCATGGCTGTAAAGCTGGTGTCCAACTGACAAGGCCAGAGAAAGGGTGCAAAGGCGCCTGACTGCAGACATCAACATAGTTATAAGATCTAGTCAAATCCCACTTAGCCCAGGGCACTTAGTCCCTGAGCCAGCACAGGTGAGCCAGGCAGGGAAGCAGGAGGCAAAGGCCTGGAGAACAAAGGAAAAGAGATCAAGCCTCACCCTCATGGCCTCTTCACCAAGGGTTATCGAGATAGAGGTCACATAGCAGTTCCCGTGCCGGGGCACACAACACCATGAGGACAGTTCACAGAATAAAATCACAGGTCTCCTATCTTCATAACCAACTCACTAGGCCACCTAAAATGTTTACCAAGAGAGGGCTCCCCACATGGTTGCCGGGGTGATCAGGCCTGGAAACCAGAGTGGGGGCTCCCAGGGGTAGAGCCTTTAACACCTTAAAGATTTCTTTGTTTCTCTATTGCAAAGCTCAAAAGGAGTAAAAAAAAAAAAAAGACCACTGTCACTTTAAGAGAGAGGAAAGAAAAGGTTCCATTTCCTTGAAAATCTCCTGAACCTAGGGCAGCATCCTACTTGTTCTGCCTGTGGGCTTCCTATAGCGGGGGGGGGGGGGGGGGGTTATGGGGGCGTCCCTCTGCATTGAATCCCTTGTATACCTTCCCTATTATGCCTGGCAGTCATAAGTGCCAGGTGAATTGTCCCAAAGATCAAAGAACAGAGAAAAACAGTGAGGAATTTTTCCGCCGGTCTGGGAGACATTCTACCCAATTGCATCCTGGAGCCATTCTCCCAAGAAGGGGTTCCCATACTCAACCAAAGGTTAGAGTTTGGTACTTACCTTGAACTGGAGTCCCGATTGGGACTTTTCCCACAGTTCAGAGAGTGGTCAGGTACCAGAGGAAGGGATCTCAATCCAGCCTTAGGAAAAGAGACCTTCCACGGGAGTCTTGGAGATTGGCGGCTGTCCTAATGACTTAAGTGGCCGACCCGTGCCCATGTAAAATTTGTCTATTAGAGATAGAGTCAGGAAGGAATGGATTAATTCATTTTCCATCACCCTCAGGCTTAAGGTACTGATTCTCTTCAGGCTGAATGCCACAATTTGCCCCATAGAGTAGCCATGGGCAGCAAACGTGGATTCATACAGCTGTCCGAGAAAGTTCCCGATGGAGCAGTGAATTTAGATCCATCCTTGAAAAAGAGAAAGGCACAAGGAAAACTACAACTTCAGCTGATAAGCTGGTGAAGCAAGCGGGCTCAGCAAGCCAAGGAGTCAAAAGAAAGACTTCCTGGACTCAAGGTCTGGAAGTAGCGCTCCTCTATTCAGAGAACAGTGTGGGGATAGGGCCCATGGGCAGTGAAGAGCTGCAGCATGGGGACAGGACCCATGGCCAGGATTTAACAGGTCTTAGTCTTATAATATTGCATAAGGAAGCATTCCCAGAAAGACGTCTTAAAACATAGTCAGGCAAAGTTGATATAACCTCCTCATAAAAAGAAAATCACCTCAAGCATTCCAACCTTTACAATCTTATCAACACTTAGACCTTTATATTTCACCAATTCAATTATAACCTGAGTCAGGGTTTAAACCTAGTTACCATTTTCTTGTGTTTCCTTTTCAATTTGGCCTTTTTTCATAGATACCAATAAAAATTATGATGAGAGCTCTCACAATTTTTTTCCCCAATTTAGAAGTTTTCCGAATTTAAATGATCCATCGTTTGGCCGAATTGACGAGTAAGATCTTAACAGCGACTCAACCAAAGCTTAACCAAGGACAAAGAGGCGTCCCCAAAAGAGATCCAGAAAATTCACTCCCCAAAATAGCCTAAGAAAGTAAAGGCAAGAAACAAAGGTTGAGACGACAAAGGTCCCTTATGAAAGCAATTGGGACCTCTTATGACAAACTCCCCGAGAGCTTAAACAGCTGGACAAAGAGAGCCAAGCTCTCAGGACAAACTTTCCCAGAGCCCCAGTCTATGTGACTGGCCGCCAGGATGCGTGCCGGTACATGCATCCTCCGATGGCGGAGACCAGAAAGGTCACAAAACCAAGCTCTCAAGACACAGAACAAGACAAAAAGCCCAGACAACAGGCTTATAGAGACGCCTGTGTCTTATGACAAACAAAAAGACAGAGACAAGGAAAAGTCTATCTCTGGGAGGAAAAGGATCTACAACCAGTGAGTACTCAAATCCTAGATGACAAGGATTTTTAGGCTGCTTAATTTTAAAATGGCTTATGATGAGGATTTTTAGGCTGATTAGTTTTAAAACTACAGATGAGATTCAGGCTCCAAGGAGTGGAATTTGTTTACCCCTTTGTTGGGAAACATTTACATTTCTAAGGGAAACCTCTATCTGTGAAGATGCCTCCCTCTCTGTGCCAGGAAGAAGGGGGGATGGTCTTATCTCTAGAAGCTCTTAATCAATGCCAGAGGCAAGAACTTAAGTTGGTTACTGTCTGGCAACCTCAGGTAACTGACCCTCCCCCTCACAAATCCTCCTTTGTCTTTAGCCGTGGATAAAATTCAAGCGGCGACTTCTGCCATTTACTCAATCCGGTTTGATTCTTATCTAAAAGTTGTGGGACCGCCAAATGGCCAGACCATACGGCCACTGATACCATTTTAACTTTTTTACATATTCTTTGTCTTGTAAAGAGATAACTCACATACCTATGCCTTAAATTTAGCCTTACTCTCCACCCAACTTAGCAGCAGCAGCAGGAGCTCTGACTGCCCGTGGGTCCTGTCCCCACACACCAGCTCTGCCTGCCCATGGGTCCTGTCCCCATGTCAGCGGGGGCAGCAGCAGCTGCTCTGCCTGCCCGTGGGTCCTGTCCCCATGCCAGCGGGGGCAGCAGAAGCGGCGGCAGCAGAAGCTCTGACTGCCCATGGGTCCTGTCCCCATGCTATTCCACACTATTCTCTAAATAAAAGAGCACTACTGCCAGATCTTAAGAGTCTAAGAAATCTTTCTTTCGACTCCTCGGCTCACCGACCCCGCATCACTATAGTCGCTGAATCCAAGAAGCTAGCCTCACCAACATTTTCTCCTGCTAATCTAAATTTAGAAGAGCAAAAACTCACCACTCTTGCTTCCATTGGAGCCTGCAGGCAGAGATCCGGGAGACTGACGTGGTAAGAACTCTTACCTCTTGCCGGCTCTTCTCAGGGGTCCGGGATCTCTTGGCCGCAGAAGTCTAGGAGCAAGCAGTGTCCAGCCAGTGAAATTTCATCCTGCCGACTACGCCAAAACTGTAGGGGAGGAGGACATTTCCTCTCCCCAAATGGGGGTTCGTCTGGCTGGAGAACAAATTAAATTCACATGAGACAGAATAGCAAGAAAAAATTAAACAAAGCTTTATGAGGAACCATGGCCCGGGGCCTTTCTTCCCGAAGGAAGAAAGGGCACCAAAGAAGTGGGGTGCACAGAGTGGTTATATAGCCCCCAAACGGGGTGTTTCACATATGATTGAAAAGTCCCTTTTACAATAGTCACGAGGCTGCTTTGTCAGCACAGCGCTTGATGGAAACGGCAGATAGGTCTGCTGTCCCAGTGAACGCTGCGGGGTGGCAGGTGTGTTGCCTCGGGCTGGGGGGGGGGGTCACAGATGAGCGCTGCAATCGGTTCCCAGACTAAAGAAGATGCTTAATCTTTACAGAAATGCCAAAGTTGGGAGGGGGAGGGAAGTCAGTTACAGGAGGTTACCAGAGAAGCACAATAAAATGCAGATTTAATGTCCTTGCCTTTGGTATTGATTAGGAGTTTTTAGAGAGAAGCTCATCTCCTTTTTTCTTCCTGGTACAGAGAGGGAGGCACCTTTTACAGATAGAGATTTACCTTATGTCGACGAAAATAATCCATATCCAATCTATAAATGAAAATTTGGGTGAGTTTATTCTGAGCTTAAATCTGAGGATTATAACCCGGGAGAGTCTTTCCACAAAGGAACAGAGCACTCCAAAGAAGTCGGGGTATAAGGGTGGTTATATACCCTCAAAGAGGATGTTTCACATAGGATTGAAATGTCCCTTTTACAATAGTCGCGAGACTGCTCTGTCCGCACAGCGATTGATGGAAATAGCAGGTAGGTCTGCTGTCTCAGTGAACACAGCAGGGTGGCAGTCTGTTGTCTCCAGCTGGGTGGTCACAGGTGAGCTGGGAGGTGAGTGCAGCAATCAGTTCCTAGCCTAAGGAAAAATGCTTATCCCTAAGGAAATGCTAATGTGGGGGAAAGTTGCACCTTTATCTCAAGGGCCTTTGTTCTGGCCATAGGAAATGTCTAAGTAGATATGCAATGCGTGCTCAATAGCCACAGTCAGGCCCTTTTGAAAAAAAAAGTCAGGCCGAATTAGGTTTATACCAAATGGCTTCCTCATATACTCCAATATATCCTATTGCTTGCCATTTTTATTTGTCACTTACAAATTTAAATGTGTCCTAACGAAGGGCAAGTTCCATTCCTCAGAGCCTCCTTCCCTGTTCCAGTTTATCAAAAGCAATCAGCCTCAAATAATCCTGATGCCAAAGAGACATATCTTGGGGTGGCCAATTCCAGGTCCTCACACTACTCTGTGGGCACAGCGATTGATGGAAATAGCAGGTAGGTCTTCTGTCTCAGTGAACACAGCAGGGTGGCAGTCTGTTGTCTCCAGCTGGGTGGTCACAGGTGAGCTGGGAGGTGAGTGCAGCAATCAGTTCCTAGCCTAAGGAAAAATGCTTATCCCTAAGGAAATGCTAATGTGGGGGGAAGTTGCACCCCTATCTCAAGGGCCTTTGTTCTGGCCATAGGAAATGTCTAAGCAGAGATGCAATGCGTACTCAACAGCCAGTCAGGCCCCTTCGGAAAAAAAAAAAGCAAAGTCAGGCCGAATTAGGTCTATACCAAATGGCCTCCTCATACACTCCAATATATCCCATTGCTTGACATTTTTATTTGTCAAACTCAATTTTGATACTACCTGGGGATAGAATCAGATCCCACAGGCTAAGAGTTCAGTCCCACAGGATTACCCTTTGCCTCCCATTTTAGATGCCAATTGCAAGTTCAGCTTGTCACCTGTGCTTCTGACCAACCAGCCACAGAGCAGATGTTCCCACAGCCCCCTCGTTGGGTTTGATTACTTTGATAGAGCAGCTCACAGAGCTCAGGAAAACATTTTAGTTAGCAGCCAGCTAGAAGAGATGCATAGAGTAAAATACGTGGGGCAGGGATGTGGAGCTCCCAGACCCTCTCTGGGAATGCCACTCTCCCCAAATCTCCCTGGGTGTTTACCAACCCAGAAGCTCTCTGAAGCCCATCCCTTTGGGTTTTAATGGAGACCCCGCTACATAGGCACAGTTGATTATGTCATTGGCCTTTGGCGATCGAACTCAATCTTCAGCCTCTCTCCTCACCCTGGACTTGTGGAGGGGGGATGGGGCTGAAAATTCCAACCCCGAATCACACAATAGGTTTCCCTATTTTCCCACACACCAGCCCCCACCCTTAGGGGCTTTCCAAATGTCACCTTATTAACATAAATGCAGGTGTGGTTGAAAGGGCCTTGTTAGGAATAACAAAAGACACCTCTTTCCCCTTTATTGCTCTGGAGTTATTTCAGGAACTGAGGACTAAAGTAATTATTATAACAAAATATGCCTCTATGGCTCTTATATGGGAAATTACAAAAGTTTTGGGAACTCTGTTGCAGAAACAAAATGAAGATATTTATTATTATAAATCCAGTACTGTACAGCATTGACAGCACTACGGTCTTGAACAAAGCTACATTCCCCAGTTCTAAAAACGTATTGATTATAAGAAAGATTCATCTTTATGGCTTCTGGCTTCGAGGGGTATTGTTAACCTGGGGCCAGCAATCTACCTGCTTCAGTTTTACCTTTACTGACATGACACTGGCTGCTCACTCCACCTGTCCTTGTGCCTACAATTCTGAGTTAGCTCAACTTAAAACATTTAGGGGAATCTCTTCCTTCTCAGGTGCTGGTGTATCCCGTAATAGGGTCATAAGCTCAACTCCCCAACTTTTTGGGTCTTGGCTCTCTACTTTATCTTTTTCCCAGCTTATTGAGGCCCCTAACTTAGATAGCATGTCCCTCCCTAGAGGGGGAACAGGGCATTCTGGTACATACAGAAAGAAACGCTTAAGTATTTTTCATTCTGTTTCATAGGTCAAGGGGCTCCAGAAAACTTTTGGTCTCTCCTTTGCCTGATACTCCTTTGATGCTACATCTTTTTCTTTTTGAAAGGTTTCTCTTTTTGGTATTCAGTGATGAGGATTTTTAGGCTGCTTAATTTTAAAATGGCTTATGATGAGGATTTTTAGGCTGATTAGTTTTAAAACTACAGATGAGATTCAGGCTCCAAGGAGTGGAATTTGTTTGCCCCTTTGTTGGGAAACATTTACATTTCTAAGGGAAACCTCTATCTGTGAAGATGCCTCCCTCTCTGTGCCAGGAAGAAGGGGGGATGGTCTTATCTCTAGAAGCTCTTAATCAATGCCAGAGGCAAGAACTTAAGTTGGTTACTGTCTGGCAACCTCATGTAACTGACCCCCCACCTAAATCCTCCTTTGTCTTTAGCCGTGGATAAAATTCAAGCGGCGACTTCTGCCATTTACTCCATCCGGTTTGATTCTTATCTAAAAGTTGTGGGACCGCCAAATGGCCAGACCATATGGGCACTGATACCATTTTAACTTTTTTACATATTCTTTGTCTTGTAAAGAGATGACTCACATACCTATGCCTTAAATTTAGCCCTAACCCTCAACTCGGGGCAGCAGCAGGAGCTCTGACTGCCCGTGGGTCCTGTCCCCACACACCAGCTCTGCCTGCCCATGGGTCCTGTCCCCATGCCAGCGGGGGCAGCAGCAGCGGCTCTGCCTGCCCATGGGCTCTGTCCCCATGCCAGCGGGGGCAGCAGAAGCGGCGGCAGCAGAAGCTCTGACTGCCCATGGGTCCTGTCCCCATGCTATTCCACTCTATTCTCTAAATAAAAGAGCACTACTGCCAGATCTTAAGAGTCTAAGAAATCTTTCTTTCGACTCCTCGGCTCACCGACCCCGCATCATTCAGCACTGAGAATGTGGCTCCAGTATCGAGCAAAAATTTTAACATGTTCTCCTCATACTGCCAAGGTCACCCGGGGCTCCTAGAGCCAACTGGGGAACTCCATGGCCCTGTTGATGCGGTGACAGCAAGCTGAAGAGTCAAAAGAAAGATTTCTTGGACTCTCAAGGTCTAGCAGTAGTACTCTTTTTATTTAGAGAATAGTATGGAGTAGCATGGGGACAGGACCCGTGGGCAGTCAGAGCTCCTGCTGCTGCCCCGAGTTGAGGGTTAGGGCTAAATTTATAAGGCATGGGTACATGACTTATTTTTACTGGAAAAAGAAAAGATGATGTAAAAAGTCATTAAATTATTTCAGTGCAGATGGGGTCTGGTTATTGTGCAGTCGTATAACTTTAGATACGAACCTGGCCATATAGGTTGGCATGTAGGTGAGGATGCCCTGGGCTTCTCTCCCTGGGGCAGCCCTAATTCATACCATAAAAATCCACCGGGTCATATAGTTCGGCATGTAGGCCAGGTCACCTTGGGCTTCTCTAGCTGGGGCAGCCTTAATCCACATCAAGAGGAGTGTTCCCCAGTAACCTGCGTGGTCTCAGATCCAGACCTGGGAATATGGGGATTTGGTCCTGTGGGTGTGGTGGGCCAGGAGGAGATACCCTGAGGCAGCTGCAAAGAAGATCCCCAAGTTGCCCTCCAAGTGTCAGTCGTGGCATCCATCAATCTGCTGACCTGGGATGGGTCCCTGCCCCAGAGGTGTCCAGAGGCAGTTCATTCCATGGGCCATACCACCGGGGTCCCCGCAAGTCCAGTCCCAGTGCATCCCAGGAAACAATGGAACACCACCCTGACTGCTGGCACCCTTCCACCTGCCACTGCCAAGGCTATCGTCCCCCATCTGGAGACGGGGTGTGGCCAGAAGGGACCCAGATGTAGCAGAGGATAAGCTCCAGGTTGGGCACTGCAGCTGCCTAGTGGCTTCCCACACATGGGGCTGAGGACACCTCCCAGAAAACTTTCAGAACTGAGTGCCCTTTCCTCCATGCTAGTCACCCCAACAGATTCTTGGCCCAGGGGGCTGGGATAGCCGGGCTCATTCAGACAAAGCAGGGAAGTCACAGGAATCTCCTCTCCCTCTGCTTCTCACCTGTGCACCTTGGGACATGGCCAGGGGAGGGCCTACATTGGACCTTAGTCATGGATTTCTCCCGAGAGTACTGCCATAGGCAGCAGGAAGGCATGGCTTTCCTGACTACAGAGTTGAGGGTGGTACCCTCCCATGGAAGGGCATGCACAGTGGGTCCCCTGCTCTTTCCCTAGGGAGCTTGTCTAGTGTGGCCACGCTTCTTTGGCAAGCCTTTCTTGGCCCTGTCACTTGTCAAAGTCTTTCTTCCTACTGGTATTGAAAGGTTCATTTGTGCCGTGTCACCGTGTTTCATCGAAAAATAAACGAGGCTCGGGATGACCAGCTGGCAGGAGATAGCATTGCCCCCCTCCCTGGTCTGTGGTTAGCCAAGAGGGGCAGAAAAACACAAGCATCGACCCGAGCAGAAGGGGAGAAGGGGATGTGAGACCCAGCTGAAGGAAATGGGAACCCCAGTTCACCTGCTGCTGCACCTGGCCACCACCAGTGGGCTCCCACACACCTTCAGAGCCCTGAAGACCCATTGCTGAGCATGCCTAAGGGTCTTTGTGAGGCCAAGGGCCCGAGTCGCAGTGCATGTGCAGTTGGAGGGGTTGAAAGGAAGGCCACTGGGTTCACCAAAGGGTGGGAGAGAGCAGGATGGATGGGAGATGTTGGGGAGCTGGGGAGGCTGTGGCTGCACTCCTGGTTCCCTCATCGGGTCACTGAAATCTCCCATCCCTGTGTCGCTGCTGCTGCCGCCTGGTGTCTTGCCTCAGCTACCAGTGCCGTTTCCCCTGCCACCGCAAACACCACTGCAGTGTGTGCCAGATGTGGTGGTGAGGAGCGGCTACCCCAGTCACCCCCATGGTCTCACATCTGGACCTAAGCACATGGGGATTGAGTCTGATGGGGGTGGTGGAGCAGGAGGAAATATCCTGAGGCAGGGGTGATGAAGATCCCCAAGTTCCACTCCAAGTGTCAGTTGTGGTATCTGTCCATCTTTTGCCTTGAGGCAGGTCCCTGCCCCTCCCAGTGCACCCCAGGAAACTATGGAAATCCACCCTTGCAGCCAGCGCCTCTCCACTGGCCACTGCCAAAGCCGTCATCCTCCCGTGCGAGCCTGGTCATGGCTGGAAGGGGCTCGGATGTGGCAGGGCTAAGCCCCAAGTCGCACAAAAGCTGCCCGGTGGCTTCCTGTTCCCACAGGACTGAGGACAACTGCCAGAGAAATTTCAGGACTTAGGGCCCTTTCCGCCATACTAGACCCCTGACAGAGTCTCTGCCCTGGGAGCTGGGAGCTGTCCCTCCTTTGGACAAAGGAGGCCCTCCCAGGATGCACTTCTCCCTGTGCCCCGCAGCTGTGCACCTAGAGAGATGGCCATGGAAGGGCCCGCCTCAGCCCTCAGTTGTGCATTTCTCCCAAGAGTAGAGCCTTAGGCAGCAGGAGTGCACAGCTTTCCTGACTCCAGAGTTGAGGGTGTTACCAAAACCAGAGTGGGGCCGCTCTGGGGAGTTTACTCACAGTCTTCTCCAGAATTGATTTTGTTACAAAGTAAAGTATATTTGCAGTAAATAGGAGACCATTAGGAATCATTTCCAGGGTCATGGCATCTGCAACAAACAAAGGGAAGCAAGGACATTTATTGCAGATGGGGGTTGAATATTCACAAGAGAGAGGTGGTTATTTGCTTGCGCTGGCTCAGTTGGAAAGCGAGTTTCCACATACACTGCAGTTTACCTTAACAAGGTAACAAACTCTTCCTGGAGAGATCTTAGCATTAAAAATAAGGCAAAGTTTATAGGCTTTGCTCTGGTGGTGAGGCTTGTTCAGGGTGGTTGGTGATTGCATCTCAACATAACAAAAGGAAAAAAAAACAATTTGGGACAATAGTTAAAATATCCAAGCCCACCTTTGTTTTCCTCGGGGTAACTAGTTGATGACACCTTGACTGCTTTTCTTTTGTTGTGCCATATATACTTTAGGTTTCCTTGTTCGTTTTTTGTGACAAGTGTTCTTGGAGCTTTGATGGGGATTGCAGTGAACCTGTAGATTGCTTTAGGAAGTATGGATATTTTAACTATGTTAATTCTTCCAATTCCAGAGCATGGAATATCAGTCCATTTCTTTGTGTCTTCTTCTATTTCTTTGAACAATATTTTATCATTTTCAGCGCCAAGGCCTTTCCCCTCATTGGTGAGGTTTCTTCCCAGGTGTTTTACTCTTTTTGTTGCAATTGTAAATGGGATTATAGTCGCAATTTCTCTTTCTGCTACTTCCTTGTTATTGTGTAGAAACCCAAGAGATTTCTGCATGTTGATTTGTATCCTGCAACTTTACCATATTAATTAATATGAATTAATTAATTTATTTATTTATTGCAGTAACCTTGGCTTATACCATTATATAAAATTCAGGTGCACATCATTATCTTTGAATTTTGGTGTTTTCATCATGTTTCCCACCCAAAGGCTAATTACAACTCACCACCTTATACATGTGCCTCATCACCCCTTTCACCCTCCTGCCTCACTCCTAACGTCTGGTAACCACCAACTCCATTTCTTTCTCTATGTGTTTGTTGTTATCTTCTATTTATGAATGAGATCATATGGTATTAGACTTTCTCCCTCTGTCTTATTTCACTCAGCATAATACCCTCAAGGTCCATCTGTGTTGTCACATATGGCCAAATTTCCTTATTTTTAGAGTTGATTGGTATTCCATTGTGTATATACACCACATCTTCTTTATCCATTCATTCCTTCATGGGCACCTAGTTTGCTTCCAAGTTTTGGCTATGCTCAGTGATGCTATCATGAACATAGGGGTGCATATATCTTTACATATTCATGTTTTCATGTTCTTTGCATAACTACCTAGCAGTGCAATTGCTGGATCGTACTATAGTACTATGCTTAATTTTTTTAGGAATCTCCATACTGTTTCCCATAGCGGCTTCTCCAGTTTGCAATCCCAGCAGCTGTGTATGAGAGTTCCCTTTTCTCCACATCCTCTCCAACACTTATTTCCTTTCTTGTTAATTATAGTCATTCTGATGGGCGTGAGGTGATATCTCATTATTGTTTTTATTTGCATTTCCCTGACAATTAGCAACGTTGGACATCTTTTGATGTGCCCATTGGCCTTCTGTGGAGAAATGTCTTTTGCCCATTTTTATTTTGTTTTTGAGGAAGATTAGCCCTGAGCTAACATCTACCACCAATCCTCCTCTTTTTGCTGAGAGAGACTGGCCCTCAGCAAACATCTGTTCCCATCTTCCTCTACTTCATATGTGAGATGCCTGCCGCAGCGTGGCTTGACAAGTGGTGCATATGTCTGCACCCAGGATCCCAGCTGGCAGATCCCGGGCCACTGAGGCGAAATGTGCCAACTTAGCCACTGTGCCACTGGGCCTGCCCCTCTTTTGCCAATTTTTTTACATCGGGTTTTTAATTTTTTGCTTATCATATTTGAGTTCTTTATATATTTTGGATAGTAACTGCTTATCAGATATATTATTTGCAAATATATTCTCCCCATTGATATGTTGTCTTTTCATTTTATTGATGGTTCCCTTTGCTGTGCAGAAGCTTTTTAGTTTGATGTAGTCCCATTTGTTGATTTTTTCCTATTGCTTCCCTTGCCCAGTCAGACATGGTACTTGAAAATATACTGCTAAGACCAATGTCGAAGAGCATAGTGTCAATGGTTTCCTCTTGAAGTTTAACGGTCTGGGGCTGATTGGTATTCGATTCAAGTCTTTAATACATGTTGAGTTAATTTTTGGGTGTGGTGTGTCAATGAAAATAATCCAAAACCAATCTATAAATGAAAATTTGGGTGAGTTTATTCTGAGCTTAAATCTTAGGATTATAACCCGGGAGAGTCTTTCCACAAAGGAACAGAGCACTCCAAAGAAGTGGGGGTACACAGGGTGGTTATATACCCTCAAAGAGTATGTTTCAAATATGATTGAAATGTCCCTTTTACAATAGTCACAAGGCTGCTCTGTCAGCACAGTGGTTGATGGAAACGGCAGATAGGTGTGCTGTCTCAGTGAACACTGCAGGGTGGCAGGTGTGTTGCCTCGGGCTGCCCGGTCACAGATGAGCGCTGCAATCGGTTCCCAGCCTAAAGAAAGATGCTTAATCTTTAAAGAGACACCAACGTTAGGAGGGGGAGAGAAGTTGCACATTTATCTCAAGGGTCTTTTGCTCTTGCCATAGGGAATCTCTAAAGCAGATATACAATGCATGCTCTTAACCTAACCCTAACCCTAACCCAACGCTAAATCTAACCCTAAACCCTCACCCTCGCCGATGCGCTCCCGCTCACCCTCACCCTCACCCAACCCTAACTCTAAACCAACCCTCACCCTCGCCCTGGCCCCTGGCCCCTGACCCTGAACCTGACCCTAACGTCTAACCCTCACTCTATCCTAACCCTAATCCAACCCTAACCCTAACCCCTGCACCTCGCCCCTGGCCCTGACCCTGACCCTAACCCCTAACTCTAACCCTAACTGTAACCCTAAACCCTAACCCTAACCCTAACCCAAACCCTAGCCTTAGTCCTATCCCTAGCCCTAACCTTCACCCCGAACCCGAACCCTCGTAGCCAAACCCCAAACCCAAAGCCAAACCCCGAACCCAATCCTGCACCCCGAACCCATACCCTATCCTCTAAACCCTAACACTAAGCCCTGACTCTTGACATGACTCTGAACCCTTCCACACCCTCTTTTTCAACTTCACCCCCACCCTCACCCTGATCTAACCCTAACCTCTAACTCTAACCCCTATCACTGGTCATCACTCTAGCTCTAACCCCTACCCTAATCCAATCCCGTGACCCCAACCAAACCTCACTCTCAACCTTCACCCTGATCCTAGGCCCTGGCCTCTGCCCTGACCCTACCCCTACCCCTACCCCTACTCTTCGCCCTCCCCCTTCCCCAGCCCGAACCCCTACCCCTTGTCCTCACTCTCGCCCTAACCCTAAATCTGCAAACCCTAACCCAGACGTGGCCGGGACAGTAAGGTCTCCAGCTCTGCTTGGCCCCTCCGGGTTTTGTTTTGGGGAGGCCGTGGGGGGAATTCTGTTCCCGCCGCTGCGCCCCGGCTTCCACCGCCCACGCCGCCCCAGGAAGCCCCGCGGAAGCTGACGCGCACGTGGCGCCGCGCGTGGCCGGGGGCGGGTTGGGCGAAGCGCGAGGACGGAGCGCACGCGGCTGGGCGACTGTTGGAAAAACTGGCCTCTCGCCGCCCCGCCCTTCGCCGCCGCCTCCCCGGGCCTGCCGCTGCCCTCCCGCTGTCCGGCCCAGGGCTCAGGTCACGCAGAGGGGGACCCGGTCCCCGTCCAGCCCTCGGTGAGCGCTCCTGGGCCCGCGGCGGGGGCGGTTCCGGCTCCTGTGGGAGCCCCGCGCCCTCAGCCTGTTGTGCGCGGAGTTGGGGCTCCGGCCTGCGGCGGGTGCGCCGGGCGGGGCAGGGGCGAGGGCAGCGGGGCGGAGGAGAGGCAGGTCGGCAGGGGGCCGCGGGGTTCCTGCCCCGTTGGCTAAACTTCGTGCGTCTGCCGTGCGGCCCTGGGCACCCGTTTCACCGGGCTGAGTAACTCGTGCGCTCCCCGCCTCTGCGCCGCCGCCTGGGCTGCCGAGTCGAGCAGGCCGCCGGCCGTAAACCCCCAGGAACCCTCCTGCCCCACAGCAGCCCAGGCGCGGGTGGGCAGGGTCACCGGAGTCCCTGTGACTGGGAACGTCAAACCCGGGAAGGCCCCGTCCCGGAAAATGGGCCCCTCACTCTGGCGCACCCGGGACGTCCCCTGGGGCTGGCCCTGTGCCTGAGAGGAAGACACTCAGAGGCATGGGGTGTCGCTTTCCCGTACTGCTCCTGCCATCCTGTCCAGTGGCTTCCCTGCCTCGACTGCCCTGCAACTCCAGGCTGGACTCGCCAGGGAGGAAGAGAGGGCCTGGCCGGGTACCCCGAGCCCTGCCCTGCCT
Organism: Equus przewalskii; assembly: GCF_037783145.1. Classification (NCBI taxonomy): domain Eukaryota; kingdom Metazoa; phylum Chordata; class Mammalia; order Perissodactyla; family Equidae; genus Equus; species Equus przewalskii. The sequence continues at coordinate 89,459,894 of NC_091831.1, forward strand.
GGGGTTTGGGAGCCGTGAGGGGCGGGGCGGAGGGGTGGGGAGACTGAAGGAGCTTCCGGAAGGATGTTAATTGTTGGCGGAGACAGCAGCTGGATGTGTGAAGGGTTTGTGGTTTGTGAAGCTAACACAGCTGACAATGACGGAAACCGCTGTGTGTCCCCACTTCTGCCTGGCCGCCTCCGTGCAGCCTGGGGTTCAGGTTGGTCGCCTGGCTGGCCATCAGCATCCAGGGAGCTGCAGGGACCCGGTGAGACTGGGAGGAGAGGGAGCCTGCAGGAAAGGGGGCTCGGCACGTCCCCTGAGCACACGAGACCCGCTCACAGGCCGGCGCGGCAGGGTGAGCACGGTCTCAAGTTGGTCACATCTGAGACTCCCTCTCTGACTTTGTGTGAGGGAGACCTTGGCGGGCGCCAGGCTGGACACCCTCCTTGCAGGAGCTCTGGGTCCTCCCACGCCCCCAGGGGTGGGCACTCCTGCCCATTTTGCAGATCAGAGAAGTCGCTGGGGGAGGCTGAGGCCACAGGCTCCCAAGTGGTGGATTTGGGACTCAGACCTCCAGCCGTGGTGCTGGTGTGTGTGGAGGGAGAAGGAAAGCTGGGCTGTTGGTGACTTACTGCTGCCCTGCCTGGTGTGGGGCTGCAGGGCTCCTGTGTGGCCTGCCTGTCCCCTTTCCCTGTTAACACTTTGCACACTGGTATGCACACATGCCCAGGGCTGGGCTCTTCCAGAGGGTCCCTTCTGGAACAGGACGCTCAGCCCTGTCTCTGCCCCACCCTGACCTAGCAGGGCCCTGGCTGGGGCCGCGAACAGGACAGGTCCCTGTCCCTGACATCCTGGGAGGGTCCTGGGATGGCACAAGTACAGCCCAGGCTGCAGGGTGGCTGTGCTGGAGCCCCTGTCATCTGGCTTCTGCGGCTGCCGTGCTGCACATGGACTGAAGGACAAAGGCGGAAGCAGGTCAGACAGGAGACGACTGTGGTAACCCAGGGGGAGTGGAGGTGGGGACAGGTGCTCAGACCTTAGATGTGTCTCTGCAGGTAGAACCAGGGCAGCTTCACAGGCACGTGACGGTGCTGTCACACGAGGTCCTTTGTCAGAAAAGCTATGCTTGGCACATGCTCTGCTGTCACATCTTGAAACCTTTCTGTTCCCAGCTTTGTTGAGACGTGGTTGACATAGAACACGTGTGAGTCTAAGGTGAACAGTGTGACAGTTTGAGCCACATGTACGTTGCAGGACGGCTACCACAGCAAGGTTAGTTCACCCCTCCATCACCTTGCATTTTTTTGTGGTGAGAACATTTCAGATCTACTCTTAGCAACTTTCAAGTATTTAATACAGTGTTCTTAACTATATATAACTATAGTCAGCATGCTGTGCATTGTGTCCCCAGAACTTATTTATGTTATAACTGAACGTTAGTACACTTTGTCCAACATCTCTTTCTCCTCACTCCCAGCCCCTGCCAACCACAGTTCTCCTCGGTTTCTGTGAGTTTGGTCTTTTAGATTCCACATAGAGGTGAGATTATACAGTATTTGTCATTCTCTGACTTGTTACACGTAGCGTAAGGTTCATCCTTGTTGTTGAAAATGGCAGGATTTTCTTCTTTATCGTGGCTGAATAATACTTCATGTTGTTATACACTCCATCCTCCATATGCGTTCTTCTGTCGGTGGACCCTTAGCTTCTTTCCATGTCTTAACTATTGTGGATAACTCCGTGATGGACATGAGTGCAGCTGTCTCTGAGGCCCTGCGTTTCCTCACATGTGTGCCCAGAGCGGGGCTGCTGGCTTAGGTAGTAGGTCTCCTTTTAATTGTTCTAAACTGCAGTGTGTTGATTTGACCCATATATATACTGCAGTATGATTACCACCACAGCTGTAGCTGACACCTCTATGATGTCGTATAATTACAATCTCTTTGTGGTGAGAACATTTAAGAACCAGTTTCTTAGTCACTTTTAAGTATATAATACAGTATTGTTGTCTGTAATCACTGGGCTGAGCATTAGATTCCCAGAACTTCCTCATCTTCTAATTGCAAGTTGGTGCCCTTTAACAGCATTTCCCCAACTCCCCCGCCTCTTAGCCCCTGGTAACCAGCATACTATTCTGTTTCTGTAAGTTTGGGTTTTTTAGATTCTACATGTAAGTGATATGATACAGTATTCATCTTTGTCTGGCTTATCTCACTGAGCATAATGGCATAAGTTCATATGTGTATATACGACATCTTCTTTATCCATTCATCCGTCGATGGGCACTAGGTGGTCTCCGTGTCTTGGCTGTTGTGGGCAGTGCTCCGTCACTGCCAGGATCCCTCATGTTGCCCTTTTGTTCTCTCACCCTCCCTTCCTGCCCCGTCACCTCTGGCAGCATTTCATCTGCTTCCTGTCTCTATATTTTGTTGTTTCAGGAATGTTATGTGGACGGGATCAAGTAGTGCATAACCTTTCTGCATTGTCCATCTTCATGCTGGGATCCGTCCCAGCTCTGCCTGTGTCCCTGGGGGACCCCTTCCTGCTGCTGCGTAGCGTTCTGTGGTGTGGATGGACCACAGTTTGTCAAATGTCCTCTTGCTTGTGTCCAGTGTTTTGTCTGACAAATAGAGTGGCTGTGAGCACTTGTGTAGAGGCTTTTGTGTGAACATAGGTCATTTCTCAGGACTAGATGCTCAGGAGTGCGGTTGCTGGTTCGTATGGTAGTTGTATGTTCAGTTTTATAAGAAACTGCCAAACCCTTTCCAGAGTGGCGGCACCATTCTGCACTCCCGCCGCCTTCTCCCTAGCATTGGTGTCACGCTGTTCTGTTCATGCTGAGCTTGGGGGTGTGGTGTGGAAGCGCATCGTGGTTTTACTCCATGTGTCTCCAGTGCTGATGACGTGGACCTGGTCACGTGCTTTCTGCCGTGTGCGCGTCTCGTCAGGGGAGGTGCCCTCTCAGCCCCTGCCGTCTTCTGGTTGAATTGTTGGATCCTGTTGAGTTGCGAATGTTCTGTGCATGTTCTAGATGCCTCTTCTCCGTCGGTATGTGGTTCGCAAATGTTCTTCCAGGTCAGTAGCTGTCTTTCCGTCCTCTTCCCAGCATCTTTGTCATGGTGCAAATGCTTATGTTTTACTGCGGTCCAGCTGAGAGACTTTCCTCTTAGGGCTGGTGCTTTTGGTGTCAACTCCAAGAAGTCTCTGTCTAATCACAGGTCTCGTTTTTCTCCGATGGTTTTTCCTAGAAGTTTTATAGGTTCCTGTTGATGCTCTGATGGGGCTCTCACCCACAGAAGGGATGCAGTGATCATGACCACGGATCTGATCAGACTCCAGCTCTGTAGCAAGGCTGTGAGAGGAGGATGTCTGTCCAGCCTCTCCAAGCACACCTCAGAGAAGCCACGGTGCGTCGTGTGCCCCACTCCCCACCTGCCACTCAGCAGGAGTCCAGTAGTGCCTGCATCCTAATTCACTTACTCTTGTGTCTTGTTTTTTCAACTTTTTCTTTTAGAAAACTTCAGATATTCATAAAAGTAGGCAAAACAGTATAATGACCACCCCCTCGTATGCCCAACTTCAACAATTATCAGCTCATAACTAATCTTACGTTGTCTATCCTGCCTCCTCTTTCCCCCTTTCATATTATTTTTTCAATTTTTTTATAGAATAGCACAGTCACTGAAAAGTGCTTGTGTCCTAAGTGTGCGCTCACCTGGTAAAGATTCTGGCACGCACTTCTGACTTGTGTGTACTGGGGGAAGTGTTCCCACACCACCAAGCAATTCCCTGACACCTGACAGTCGCCTGACAATGGAACTGAGTCCTGACGCTCTGCTGGAGCCAGCATCAGATTCCACAGGTCAAGGGCTCAGTCCCATGAGACAGCCTCCACTCAGACGCCAATCGCAAGCCCAGGTTGTCACTTGTGCTTCTGACCAACAGGATATAAGTCAGACGTTGGCGTGGCCCCCTCTTTGGATTTGATTAATTTGCTAGAGTGGCTCACAGGACTCTGGAAACCCGTTTACTCACTAGATTACTGGTTTGTTACATAAGATATTAAGACATGAATCAGCAGCCAGATGAAGATACACACAGCAGGGTCCCTGACAAAGGAGCTTCTGTCCTCGTGGAGTTTGGGGCCTGGCAGGTGGCCCAGGGAAGCGTGCTAGTTCACCAACCTGGAAGCTCTCCAAACCTGTTTTGGGGTTTGGGTTTTTGTGAGGCTTCATTATGTAGGCAGGATCGATTAACTCATTGGCCATTGGTAATTGATTCAACCTCCAGCCCCTCTCACATTCCTGGAAATCAGGGGGCGGGACAGAAAGTTCCAGCCCTCTGATCATGGTTGGTTCCAAGGCCACCAGCCCCCCGTCCTTAGGGGCTTAAAAAGAGTCACCTCATTAGCACAAACCCAGTTGTGGTGGAAAGGGGCTCATTAGGAATAACAAGACACCCATTTCACCTTTATGCTCTGAAGCATTTTCAGGAGTGGAGAATAAGAGACTTGTATTACAACAAAAGATGCTTCCATTGCTCTTATTTCTCAGGGAATGCAAAGGGCTTTAGGAGCTGTGAGCCAGGAACCGCAGAGGAAGAGCAAATATAGGAAATATATTTGGTCATCTGAATGAGCAAATACTGACTTCTCATAAATCACAGTATCGCCCCTGGGGAGACAGTACTGGGAGCAGGAGCCCAGTATTATCAGCCCTCCAGCCCCTGTGGCCCCTTCCGTCACTGCCCTCAAGTAACCTCTGTCCTGACTTCTGACATGACGGACAGAGGCTGGTCTGCCGCTAGCTGTTGAGGTGGTGACGGGGGCGTGGTGGAGCAGGCAGTGCGTGGAGTGGGTAGAGTCGGCAAACCTGGGTTCACAATGGGCCTCGGTGCTGGCTGGCATGTGACCATGGCAGTTACGCAGCCTCCAGGAGCCTCAGTCCCTCTTGTACGCAGCGAGGACTGTGCTGGAGCTGCCAGGTTGCTGTGAAAATCATTAGTAACATGCACCAAGGCCCAGCCCGGGGCTCGGCACGTAAGGAGTGGCTCTCATGGTCATCATCATTGGTGTTCTTTTCAATTTTGCACCTGTGGTGAGACGGGAGGCGGCCTGTGGCCCTGGCAGGCGTGTGTAGCTGTGGTGAGAGCTGTGGACGGCCAGAGCCGTCAAGACAGCTGACACTGCTTTGTGGCATCGTGGGGAAACTACCCTGCACCAGACTGTCAATTAGCTCGAAAGACGACCTGAGGAACACTGTCACTGACACAGCAGATGTGGGAAAGGGGCCTAGGACGGCCCCCTGGCAGTCAGCAGAGATGGTTCAGTGGGAGAAGCCGTTCCCTGGGCTTTCTGCACTCATGGGGCCACACAGCTAGTCTGTGCAGTACTGAAAAGGCGGTTTATCTTCTCATTTTCCGTCGTGTATATTCTATAGCTCTTTTTTTTTGTGGTTACCATGGCATTACACTTAACATCCTAAAGTTATCACACTCGAATGTCAATTTATACCAGCTTAACTTCAGTCCCATACAAACACTCTGCTCCTGTATGGCTCTGGCTCCACCCCATTGCAGTTATGAACGTCACCAAATTACATCTTTAGGCATCGTGTCCAAAAACAGATACTAATACTTGGGTTTTTTAACACTTTAGTCTCTTAATGTAGAAAACAAAAAGTGGAGCCACAAACCAGTTAGAATAGCACCAGCTTTTATAGTCGTCCACATAGGTACTCTGACCAGGATCTTTATTTCTTCGTGAGGCGTCAAGTTACCGTCCAGTCCTTTCGTCTCATCCTGAAGGACCCCGTCCTTGGAGGCAGGTCTGGTGTAAAGCACTCTCTCAGCTTTGGTTTATATGGGAACGTCTTTATTTCTCCCTCATCTTTGAAGGATGGTTTTGCCAGATTCAGGATTCTTGGTTGGATTCTTTTTTCCTTCTGCACATTGAGTACATGAGCCCAGGCCATCTGGCCTCCAAGGTTTCTGGTGAGAAATCTGTCGTGGTCTTACTGGGAGAATGTGATAAAAGCTCTCTTCCGTCAGCTTTGTAAACATGGATGATGTCCCTTCTCATGTCTTACGCAACAGAGCGTTTTCCTGTAGTATTATAACGTCCTTAAGTTGTAGGATCGTTGTGAGACTAATCAGAGCTTAAGGGAAAGGAACTGAGTATTTTAAGTGTAGACATTGTGAGGTCTTTAAAAGCCAAAAATGATTACAGATTTTTAAATTAGAAATGAAAAGGCCACTGAAGCATCCTACAGATTTTAATTTCTAATAAAGTAAATATCACTCTCTAATATCCCACACAAATAAAAAGCTCTTTAGGTTCCTATTTTTAAGAGTAACATGGCCTTGAGACCTAAATGTGAGAAAACCTCTGTAGTTGATCCCCAGCCATGACTGGTCCATTTCTTGCTCTACCCTCATAAGGAGCCACAAGTCCCTGTGGAGTTTACACATCCTATACAAGCCTCTGGCTGGGCTTAATGTTTTTGGTGTTAATAGCCCAGGAAGCTAATTTTTGGTAACCTATAGGTGGACCACAGCCAACTTGTTTTCTCCTTTTTTTCCCCCATTTTAAAAATTTTTTCTTTTTTATCTAGTTTTTCTTTTTTCATTTTGCTTTATTTTCTTTTTTACTTTTCTTTGTTCTCCTTTCTCATTTTATTATTCTTTTTGTCTTTTTCTCATTTTTCTTCTTTAATTTTTCTCACTTTTTTACTTTTTCTCAATTTTTATTTGTTCTTTTCTCATTTTTTAAAATTTTTTTTCTTCATCTTCTTTAAATTTTTTATTTAGTATTGTTAAGTTGTCAGTCTAGTTATTATAGTTAGTGTTGTTGGTATAGTTAATGTTGTTGGTATAGTTGGTATAGTTAGCATTATTTATTAGCATAGTTAGTAAGCATAGGTGGCCTTATTAGTATCTTTAGTTAGTAGTAGTTAGCATACTGTCATTTTGCTTGTTAGCATAGTTAGCATGGTTAGTTAGCATTCTGGGTGTAGTTAGCAGGTCATCAGGCTTCTGGGCCTCGAGGCCACCTCCACTGAGGGGCAGCCCGTATTCACAGTTCTGAGCTCCTCAGGGCCGTCGGGGAGCTGGGCCGCCACATCCCAACCGGAACAGAAGTAGCCGTGAATGTCATCCCAAAGGAGGAGCAGATCTTCTCCAGAGCGAGGGCACCTTTCTGCAAAGTCCACAGCCTGAAGGCCTTGCGTCACCCGAACATCACCCAACACCCAGCCGTCAGGTTGTTTGAAGTGATTGACACCGAGAAGATGTTGTATCTCACCGAGCACGTCCGCGGGGGAGACCTGTACCATCACCTGACAAGCATGGCCCTATGACTGAGGAGGAGGCCCAGGGAATGTTCCGGCAGCTGCCCTCGGCCCTCCAGTGCTGCCACCGCAAGGGCATCGTGCACGGGGACCTGACGCTGGGACAGTGCTGCTTGACACTGGGCTCGGCATGAAGCTGGCAGACGTGCTGCTCATCACCATGTTCCTGGGCCACAGGCTGAGCACGGGCCGCAGCAGCCCCTGGGGCACGGCCTGGAGGTCCTCCAGGGCGAGGACTAGGAGGGGCCCCTGGCAGACGTCTGGAGCCCTGGCGTGCCGCTCTACGCCGTGCTCTCCGGCTCCCTGCCCTTCCCGGGGAACAACTCCAGGTGGTACCCACCCGCCATGCCCCTGCTGTGCGAGGACAGGAGGTTCCTGCAAAAACTGATGACCTCGACCCCAGCACGAGGAGCTTGAGAGACATCCTGAAGGACCATATGTGCTGGGTCACTATGGGAGACCCAGGCCTTACAGGGAGCTGCCCTGCGACAGCGGGGCCCCTGAGTGACACACGTCATGAAGAACATGGGCTTTGGGAGGGACGACGTCCAAGATTCCTTACGAAGAAGGGGATACGATGACACCAGGGCAACCTCCCTCACCCTGAGCGCCCAGAAGCCCCAGGTGGAGGGCCACACTGTCCGCGTAGACCTTACATCCCTCCCATTGACCCCACGGCCGCAGTTTCTTCCCGACCTGCATGGTGCAGCTGGAGGTCTCTGGGTCCCAGTGAGACGCAGACACAGGGAGCCTGTTGTCCCCGCCTGGCTCCGCGAGGCGGAGGATCAGTGGCCTGGGGAGAACGGAGAGCCGGGGCCAAAGGCCAAAGGCCTGCCTGTCCCCTGCCTGGCCTGGAGTCAAGGACTGACCGCCACCCCAGCCCAAACCCCCAGCCTGGCCCCGGGGCCTCCGCCTCCACCCGCAGCACCAGCAGCAGCAGTGGGGCTGGGGAACCAACTACCCCAGGGTGTGTCCTGTGGGGATGCTTCCCACACTCTGGGCAGCCTGATGGGGCCTCTGGCCTCTCAGTCCAGCCCCAGCCAGACCGGCAGGTGGCGGGGGGCCATTGGGGGACCAGTAGGGGACGCTGGGAGATTCTTCAGCTTGATAAGACACTTGTGTTCCTGTCTCCCCAGCAAGAAAAGGATTTAATGTAATTTGACTATTCACCTTGTCAAAGATGCTGTGAAAGTGCCCATAGCTCACTAGTTCTTCATTTGTTTACGCTGAGTGTCTGCAAAGTGTTTGAGGGCTGGTTTAAAATAGGATGTATTAAGGGAAAATTGGAGGTTCAGTGAGGCCAACAGACCAGGAGACGACGCCATTGACAAGATGGTTTGTTACTCACAGTTCCCAAGGAGGGGGCACACCACACCACGCAGGGCCACACAGGCCACACGGGAAGCTCCAGGGTGGCCAGGAGGCAGAGGGAGCAGGGGCTGTGGGTTCTGCGGGAAGGAACAGTAAGGCGGGCGAGCAGGCTCAGGACTGGCTGGTCTGAATAACTGCACAGGCTCTGGGGCCTGGGCCTGTCCCAGGTGTCTGGTGCCCACCTGGGTGACAAGGGCAGGGGGACAGTGGCCTGGATGTGCATGTTCAATAGAGGGGGTGCTTGGGGTGTGGACGGACACTGGATTGGTTGGTGTGTATTTGAAAAGTGGGCCCAAGAAGGAGGATTGTTCCTGGCAACAAGGGAGGCAGGAGGCCAAGAGGAGGGGATTCAGGACAGGATTGCGTAGGCACGCAGGACGGATGTTAAAACACCAGGTTCACAGAAGATGGAAACATGCTCCAGACAAGGGCTCAGCTGGAATGTCTCCTCCTCAGAGGAGCCTTCCCTGCCTCCTCCATCCACAGTGACAGCTTCCACCCCAGTCTCCCTGCCATCGCCCCCCTCATTCCCCTCACAGCGTTCAGGGCCTGGCCCCTGCTTAGCACCCCGCCCTGACTCCCCACCCAGATGAAAAGTCCTCACAGGGGCCCCCAGGCTTCTCGAAGTTGGTGTCCCAAACAGAGTTCAGCCCCTGCCCCACGACTGCCTTCTCTCCATGAAGCCCATCTGGGTGAGGGAGCCCCCACCAACGGGATCCTCAGCCCCCGGGCAGGGCTCCCCCCAACCATGCACCACCAGTGCATCCCAGCCCTGGATCCACCACCAGAGACCCTATGATGCACTCCTTCCCGTCTTCAGCCTTGGGCTGCACACCGACCCCCATCTTCACAAACCCCCAGGAGGCTGGGACACTTACGGGGACTCAGAGGCAACACGTGGGTGTGGCTGGAATGATGAGCAGTGTCCCAGAGCATGGGGCGAACCAGGACTCCCGAGCAGCCAGAGCAGGGCTGTTGTGGCAGGACGGCCATAAAGGGGGTGAGGTGGGCACCCGACTGCAGCCCCTCCCCATGTGCCCCAGAAGTCCCCATGTCTCACTCCTCGGCTTGGCTGGCTGTCCCTCCTGCTGTGAGGTGGGTGCCTGTTCACTCATTCACTCACTCATTCGTTCACCATGTATTTAGTACCTGCTTGGTGCCAGGCCCTGGCTAGATGACAGCTCGTCCTTGGAGGCCCAGCTCAGACGTCACCTCCTCCATGAAGCCATTCTCCATCCCTATCCCCTCCTGCAGCCCCCTGGCCTCACCTGGGGCCCGCAGTGCTGTGCTCATACTTTGAGGACCCTCCAGCCTATGTGCTCTGGGAGGCTCTGGACCAGATGCAGAAAGGGCCTCAGAAAAACATGATGATGGCAAAAACCCTGAGTAGATGGATTTCCCGCCGGCTGCGTGAGAGTCAGGCTCACCCCTTCCTCCCTCTGCTCACAGGCCTGGGGCGTCCAGGATCTGGAGCGCCCTTTACATTCTTGTCAGAGCAGTGACTTTCCTCTTGTGAAGAAGGCTCGCTCCTTCCTCCTTCACTGCAGACACCTCTGTGAGCCTCCTGCCCTTCCTCCTTCATGGTGGGTGGCCTCTTCCAAGTGTCACCTGAATCTGGACTTTCACCCATCCCTGTATCCCCAAGAGTCTTAACTCATTCCCGCATCATGACCTCTTGGAAGAAAACGTAGACATAAATCTTCATGCCTTGCATTAGGAAGCGGTTTCTTAGATGTGACACCAAAAACATAAGCTACAACAGCAACAAAAACAGTTAAATTGGACGACACCAAAATTAAAACCTTTTGTCCTACAATGGACATGATCAAGAGAGTGAAGAGACAACCCATAGAATGGGAGAAACTAATTAGAAATCCTATGTGAAAAGGAGGTTGTGTCTATAATATATAAAGGACACAGCTTGATAATAACACAAATAACCCTATTAAAATGTTAACAAGGGATCTTAGTAGACATTTGTCCAATAAAGATGTACAAATACCCAATAGGCACATGAAAAGATGCTCAACATCCTTAGTTATTAGGGAAATGCAAATCCAAACCAAGTGAGACACCACTTCACACCCACTAGCGTGCCATTCATCAAAAAGAGAGGGAGTAACCAGTGCTGGTGAGGATATGGAGAAACAGGAACCTTCACACACTACTGGGGGGAATCTAGAATGGTTTAGCCTTGTTGGAAAACAGTCTGGCAGTTCCTCAAAAGGTTAAACAGACAGTTACGAGGTGACCCAGCAATTCCACTCCTAGGTGTATACCCAAGAGAAACGAGAACATGCATCCACGCAAAAACTTGTGCATGAGTTTCCATAGCAGCGTTATTCCTAATAACCAAAAAGTGAAAACAACTGGTGAATAAACAAATTGTTTGTACAATGGAATATTATCTGGACATTCAAAGGAATGAAGTGCTGATGTGTATTACACTGTGGATGGACCTTGCAGACATTCTGGTGAGTGAGGGCAGACAGACACAAAGGACCACAGACTGTAGGAGGCCGCGTGTGTGAAGTCTGGAGTAGATGACTGTAGAGACGAAAAGCAGATGAGTGGTCGTCGAGGCCGTGGGGGAGAGGCCATGGGGGAATGGGAGTCACTGCTCAAGGGGTGGGGTTCCTTTGTGGGGTGATGACCATGTTCTAAAATTGATCGTGGTGATGGTTGCACAACTCTTAAGACCACTGAATTGTACACATTAAACGGTGAGTTGTATAGCATGAGAATTATATCTCAATAAAGTCCTTAGCAAAAAAACAATAGTCTGAGGGAAATTGGTTAACTAATGTAAGAAGAATGCCTAAATCAGAGCCCTGACTCAAAGCAGACACCAAACGGAATTCTGACTTGATTAAAGCACTCGATGTAAAAGTAATTAAACTGAAGTCGAACTATCATGATGGGAAGAGCTTTTCAAGCATAAAACAAGTTATAAGGAAGAATTAACAGGTATAATGACCACATAAAAGTTTAAGAATTTCAGTTCAAAACACACTTTTTTCCTATAACTGAATTCACCATCACACACAAGCCTCTGTTTTTGCTCAGAGTGGGAAAACCCAAACTTGGCTCATGGTTTCAAGCGTGGTCATTTCTGGACCTAAGCCCAACCGGTGGCAGATTGGCCCTGTCCTTCTCCCTTCTCCCCGAAGGTGTTCTGAGTTTCTGGGGGCAAAGGAGGCAAGAGGAACTTAGGAATCTTCCCGGCTCTGAGGCAGGGCAGTCTGGTCCTCAGCGCTGTGCTCCCATCCTCCCTGACGCCCCCTGGGGACAGCTGGCCCCTGTGGCTGGTCTGTGACAACCCCGCCTCAGTGCGTGGTCTTGGCAGCACAGCAGGCTGGGCTTGCAGGGCTGTTCACACTGTTGTGCTCTGGTTCCAGTGTCCTGGACGCTGCCTGGGCCGCACTGGGAGGACGCAGCGCCATCTCGTCGTCTGTCAGCACCACAATGGCTCTGACTCCAGCTGTGAGGACAGGAGGTACTGGCCCTGCCCTAGGGCAGCACACAGCTCTCCTGCCTCAGTCCCTGCCCAGGACTGCGCGGAAGTAGAATTACTCTACCTGTCCAACACCTTGCGTAATTGACAATGCCTAGGAAATTATGGTTTCTCATAGCGCCGTCCTCAATAGTATATATTATACTGAAATATTAATTAATATGTACTATTTATTATTACAAATTATTTGTATGTTATGCATATAGAGAGAGGCCCCCAAAAGAGGAAAAAGGGGAGCATTGAGAGTACACAGATATTTTCCTCTGTATACCAAGTTGGTCAAGCCTAACAGTATTTGGTTTAGGTTCAGATTAAATCTCCCTGCTGTTTTCAATGAGCTACTTTATTCCTCTTTAGAAGCTTAGGCTGAGGATGCTGGCACAACGGTCAGTAGAGAATAGGGTAAACTTTCATCCTGGTAAGGGGCTCCAACGAGGAGGGGTTTGCTTTGCTCTTGTGTAAAAGTCGGAGCTGGTCAATGGTTCAGGGGTAAAGAGCTTTGTTCCGTGAGCTCCCAGGGACCCAGACTTCTTCCATCTGGTGACTCCGCCTTCCCAGCCATCCCACTACTGAGTATCTACACAAACAATTGGAAATCAACAATCCAAAGTAACATATGCACCCTTATGTTCATTGTTGCATTATTCACAGTAGCAAAGACATGGAAGCAACCCAAGTGCCTATCAACCGATGATTGGATAAATGTGGTATATATCTATACAATGGAATACTACTCAGACAGAAAAGAAGACAAATTCATCCTATTTGCAGTAACATGGAAGGACCTAGAGGGAATTATGCTAATAAGCCAGACTGAGAAAGACAAACACCGTATGATTTGACTCATGAGGAATATAAACAAGTACTGGGACAAAGAGAACAGTTCAGTGGTTACCAGGGTAAGGGGGGTAGGGGAACCCTGTGGGTGAAGAGGAGCACTTACGTGGTGACACTCAAGAAATAATGTAAAACTGAAATCTCACATTGATGCAAACTATTGTGAACTCAATAAAAAAAAGACACCAGTGTGAGAGGGAGGCACAAAGTGGAAGATGACACAGGGTGTGTGATAAACAAAGACAGAGACATCACGTGGAATGTTACACATGAATTCAGAGACGCCACGTGGGGGGTTACCAGGAAGTCGTCCTTGCCACGGGGATTGTGACACACATGTTCAAGACCCCAGGGCTTATGTGACACACAAAGTCTGAGACACCTCCAGGTGTGTTACACACGATGTCTGAGATGACTGGGGGAGTGTGATAGGCGTTTTACCCATGATGTCACACAGGTCAGTGGGAGTGTCATGCACGAAATGAAAGACACCAGTGGGTGTGTTACACAAGAATTCAAAGACAGCCAGGAGAGAGTGATGCACGAGTAAAGAAACAACCTGGGTTGTGTGACACATGAAGTCAGAGAAGCCAAGGGGAGTCATACACACGAGGTCAAAGGGCACAAGGGAGAGTGACACGTCGGATGTGAGATGACGTGAGGCTTGTGATGTGCAAACTCAGAGACCCCATGGGTGGATTGTTACACATGAAGACCCTGAGGCCATGGGGTTTGTGACACACGAGGTGACAGATGACAGGTGGCATGTGACACACGAAGTCAGAGAGGCCACTGGGAAGGTTACAAATGATGTCAAAGAAAACACAGGAACTGTTGCAGAAGAAGTCAGAGACACCACAGAGGAGCATTAGGAACAAAGCCAGAGACACAAGGGTGAGTGTTATTGAGGCAGCCAGAAAGCCCACATCAAGTGTGACACAAGAAACCAGAGATGCCACCAGGGATGTTACCTATTTCAGAGACGCCTTTGGGAGTGTGAGACATGCAGTCAGAGACTATGGGTGGAGTGTTGAACACAAATGCAGAGACGTGAGTGGGATTGTTGGAAATGAAGTCAAAGACATCAGGGGGAGTGGGACAAAAGAATTTCAAGACATAACATGACATGTTATACATGAAATCAAAGACACCAGGGAGAAAGTAACACACAAAGTCAGAAACGACATGGGGTACGTGACACAGGCAGTCAGAGATGCCATGTGGAATGTTAACACGAAGTCACAGACAGCAGGGTAGTGTTAGACAAGAAGTAGGAGATGCCATATGGAGTGTTACAAATGAGTCCTCGATGCCATGGGGATTACGACACAGGGGTTCAGAGATGCCAGGGGTTGTGTGACACAAGAAGTCAGGGATGCCACCGGGTATGTTACACTCAAAGTCAGAGAGGCCTGGGGGAATGTTACGCATGAAGTCAGAGATCCCACTGGGAGTGTAGCACACGAAGTTGAACAGCAGAGGGAGTGATGAACGAAGTGAGAGACATCAGGGCAAGTGTGACACTCAAAGTCAGAGACTACTGGGGGACTGTTAAACATGAAGTCAGAGACGCCAGGGATATTGTTACAAATGAAGTCAAAGATACAACGGGGAGTGTTATGCAAGAAGTTAAAGACACCTGGTCGCATGTTTTTGTGTATGGCATGAGTTAATAATCTATCTTCATTCTTTTGCGTGTGGCTGTCCAGTTTTCCCAACATCATTTATTGAAGAGACTCTCTTTTCTCCATTGTATGTTCTTGGCACCTTTGTCAAAGATTAGTTGTCCGTAGGTGTGGTTTTATTTCTGGGTTTTCAGTTTTGTTCCATTGATCTGTGTGTCTGTTTTTGTACCAGTACCATGCCATTTTGGTCACTATGGCTTTGTAGTACATTCTGAAGTCAGGGATTGTGATACCTCCAGCTTTGTTCTTCTTTCTCAGGATTACCTTAGCAATTTGGGGTCTTAGGTTGCTCCACATGAATTTTAGGATTTTTTGCTCTATTTCCGTGAAGAATGTCATTGGGATTCTGATAGGGATTGCATTGAATCTGTAGATTGCTTTGAGTAATATGGACATTTTAACTATGTTTATTCTTCCAATCCATGAGCAAGGAATCTCTTTCCATCTCTTTATGTCATTATCAATTTCTCTCAGTAATATCTTATAGTTTTCATTGTATAAGTCCTTTACCTCCTTGGTTAAATTTATTCCTAGGTACTTTATTCTTTTAGTTGTGATTGCAAACAGAATTGTATTCTTGAGTTCTCTTTCTGTAAGTTCGTTGTTGGAGTATAGAAAAGCAACTGATTTTTGTAAGTTGATTCTGTACCCTGCAACTTTACTGTAGTTGTTAATTATTTCTAGTAGTTTTCCAATGGAATTTTTTGGGTTTTCTATATATAAGATCATGTCGTCTGCAAACAGGGAGAGTTTCACGTCTTCATTCCCAATTTGGATTCCTTTTATTCCTTTCTTTTGTCTAATTGTTCTGGCCCAAACCTCTGGTACTATGTTGAATAAGAGTGATGATAGTGGGCATCCTTGTCTTGTTCCTGTTCTCAGGGGGATGGCACTCAGTTTTTGCCCATTGAGTATGATGTTGGCTTTGTCATATATGGCCTTTATTATGTTAAGGTAATTTCCTTCTATCCCCATTTTATTAAGAATTTCTATCATAAATGGCTGTTGGATCTTGTCAAATGCTTTCTCTGCATCTATTGAGATGATCATGTGGTTTTTATTCTTCAATTTGTTGATGTGGTGTAGCACGTTGATTGATTTGAGGATGCTGAACCATCCCTGTGTCCGTGGTATGAATCCCACTTGATCATAATATATGATCCTTTTGATGTATTGCTGAATTAGGGTTGCCAAAATTTTGTTGAGAATTTTTGCATCTATGTTCATCAGCGATATTGGCCTGTAGTTCTTTTTCGTGCTGTCCTTGTCAGGCTTTGGTATCAGAGTGATGTTGGCCTGGTAGAATGTCCCTTTGATCATTATATACTGCCTCTCTTTGTCTCTCTTCACCTGCCTTATCTGGAAGTCTACTTTGTCTGATATAAATATTGCGGCACCTACTTTCTTTGGTTTGCCATTAGCTTGGAGTATCGTCTTCCATTCCTTCACTCTGAGCCTGTGTTTGTCATTGGAGCTGAGATGTGTTTCCTGGAGGCAAATTGTTGGATCTTGTTCTTTAATCCATCCCACCAGTCTGTGTCTTTTTATTGGAGAGTTCAATCCCTTTACGTTGAGGGTGATTATTGATGTATGAGGGCTTAATGCTGTCATTATGTCACTCGTTTTCTGGTTTTCCTGCATTTCCTTTGTTTCTTGTCCTGTGTGTTTTGGTCTACCCATTGAATTATGTAGTTTTTTATGGTGTGTTTCTTTGTTTTTTCCTTACTTGTTTTTTGTGTCTCTGTTCTGCTTTTTAAGTTAGTGGCTGCACTGAAGTTTGTATTCAGAATCTTGTACCTAACGTAGCCCATTTTCTGATGGCCTCTTATTTCCTTAGACTAAACTGATTCAGTCCCTTTCCTCCTCCCCTCCTAAGTTATTATTTTCATATCTTATTCCAACTTGTGTTGTGAGTTTGTGGTTAAAGTGACAAGATTGTCTTTGTTTTTGGTGTTTTCCTTTCCTTTAGTCTAATCCTATATTGAATATTTGCTCTCCTATTCTGATTCTGTCTATCTATTTATTTCCTTACTCTGTGTTTTGTGACCCCTTTCTCCCTTTTTTTCCTTTTTCAGGTATGAGGGCCTTCTCAAGGATTTCTTGTAGGGGAGTTCTCATTGCTATGAAGTCCCTTAGCTTTTGTTTGTCTGGGAAAGATTTAACTTCTCCCTCATATCTGAAGCATATTTTTGCTGGATAGAGTATTCTTGGCTGAAGATTCTTATCTTTTAAAGTTTTGAATATGTCGTTCCATTCTCTCCTAGCTTGTAAGGTTTCTGCAGAGAAATCTACTGAAAGTCTGATAGGGGTTCCTTTGTAGGTTATTTTCTTCTGCCTTGCTGCCCTGACTATTCTTTCTTTGTCACTCATTTTTGTTGGTTTTACTAATATATGCCTTGCAGTAGGTCTTTTTACATTGACAATCTAGGAGATCTGGAAGCTTCCTCCACACATATTTCCCTCTCATTTCCTAGATTTGGGAAGTTCTCTGCTATAATTTCTTTGAACATGCTTTCTGCTCCATTCTCCTTTTCTTCACCTTCTTGAATACCTATAATTCTTATGTTGCATTTCCTCATTGAGTCAGATATTTCTTGGAGACTTTTTTCATTTCTTTTTAGTCTCAGTTCTCTCTCCTCCTCTGTCTGGAGCAATTCAACATGTCTATCCTCAATTATGCTGATTTGTTCCTCTATGGTGTCCACTTGAGCATTCAGGGAATCCGTATTTTGTTTTATCTCTTCCATTGTGTCTTTCATCTCTAATATTTCTGATTGATTCTTCTTTATAGTTTCAATCTCTTTTGTGAAGTAGCTCCTGAACTCATTGAATTGTTTCTCTGTATTCTCTTTTACATTGTTGAGTTTTTTGATGATAGCTATTTTGAATTCATTGTCATTTAGTTTACTTATTTCTGCGTCCTCAGGGCTGAGTTCTGGGTGCTTGTCGTTTTCTCTCTGGTCTGGAGATTTGATGAATTGCCTGATGTTGGAAGGATGGGACTTTCCCATTCTGATATTATTCAGTTGCAGTTACAGCCTGTTGCCACTGGGTGGAGGTTGATAGCTGCGTGTTCTGAGCCCTCCGCCTTCAGCCGAGATGGTGCAGGGTGGGTTGGGGGGGTTGCTTTCTCCAGTGTGCAGTCCCGGTTTCCTGATCAGTCCTTGCTATCTGGTCTCCTGGGGTCTTGGCTTAATGAAGTCAACCCATGTGAAAGCCTTCGCCCTGTTAGAGGGCTTCCCTCTAGGCTGCAAGGGTGCTTGGGAGTCCTGGGTGATCCTGCAGACTTGCGGCCCCTCCCCTGCTCCTTCCCTTGTGGAGCCTTGGCGGCAGCCATCCCAGACTTTAGAGGCAGGAGTGAAGTTCTCTCTTACCCCGTTCCAGCTCCTCTGAGGGGGGCTCCAGCCTCTCCGCCCTCTGTCATGTGGCTGCATGTCTCTCTGACGTTTTTGTGTTATTAGGATATTTTCTGTTGGAGTTTGGTTGCTCCTTTTTGTTGTATGTTGGAGGGGAGGGAGTCCCCATCAAGTTCACTCTGCCATGATGCTGATGTCACTCCTCCTTCACCTCATTCTTTTTAACTGTTGTATTTAATGTTCCTCATTCCATTGCTGATGGTCATTTGTTTGTTTCAAATGTTTTGCTATTACCAGAAAATGCTGCAGTAAACATCCTGGGACATATCTTTATGCACAAAAGGTAATATTCTTATAGGACAGATTTTAGATATGGAATTGAATTGACAGGCATATTCATTTTGATATTGCTAAATTACCACCAAAATGTCTCAACCAACAATGTATGAGAGTCCCCTCTTTTTCATCAACATTAATAGGTTTTCAGTCTTAAAAATTTTACCAATCTGATGGATGAAAAATTATATCTTATTGTAATTTGTACTTTTCTGATTATTTTTTATATGCCTTTTAGCTCTGTGTAATTTTTCTCAAGCCCATCCACTTTTTTCCGTCTCTACCACCATTACCCTTGGCCAGGCCATCCACCTGGTCTCCGAACACCTGTGCTCCTTTCCAAGCCAGTCTCCACACCACAACCAGAGTAACCTCCCCAGAACGCAGATCTGATCACCCCACCCCGACACCCCGTCTCCCTGCTGGGTTAGTATCACTTTAGAGGCTTCGCTTGGTCTTAGGAAGAAGATTGACCCCGATCCCTAACGTGCCCCGTGGAACACTGCACAGTCGAGTCCTGCCTCCCTGCACAGCCTCGTGTCCCAGCCACACTGTCCTTCTCTCAGTTCCTCGGATGTGCCGTGCACGTTCCTGCTAAAAGCAGCAAAACAAGAGACGGAAATAATGGAGAAGGGAGAAGGCATGGAGGGGTCTATCAGGAGGGTCAACGTCTGATTAAGAGCAGTTTTAGAAAAAGAGACACAGAAATGAAACGAAAGGCTGGAAAGTTTTCAGACATAATAGAAGAAAAGCTCCTAGAGCTGAGAGGAAAGAGTCTAGCTGCCTTTCATTTTCTCCACCATTTCTGTTCCCTCTGGGGTGGCTGTTTGTTTTTATATCCTGGTGCTTTTCTTCCATGCTGTCAATTTTCCTCAAATACCTTGTGGTTCACGAGGAAGGACTGAGTTTGTCTAGAGAGCTACCGTGGGTTTCTTGGGCAGTCTTTTGGTCCATTTTTCCCACAGACCAGTTCTGCTGACTTGCATGCTGCCTGTGGGCTCGCTGAAGTAGGTAAGGTCCTCGGGGTCCCTTCACAATGTGTGGAGAGGGAGCGATGGACAGGTTGGAGGACCCCCCCCCCCCCGCCGACCCCAGCCCCTGCCATAGTAGGGCCTCATAAACATCAGAGGGCGCTTCAGAGGGAATCGCGTCATTGATGGTCACAGGCAGAGGCTCAGTGGTGAGAGGCTGGAGGAACCCCCCCCCACTCCGACCCCAGCCCCTGCCATAGTAGGGCCTCATAAACGTCAGGGGGTGTTTCAGAGGGAATTGCATCATTCATGGCCATGGGCAGAGGCTCAGTGGTGAGAGGCTGTCCAGCAGCCTCCTCTCCAGGCCCTGGGAAGGGTAGGCATGGCGCTTCCATTGGACAGGGTGACAGAGGGAGTGGGAATTACCCAGGTGGGGCTAGCCCACACTTATGGCAAGAAGACGCCCTGAGGACCTGAGGAAAGGCCTTAGGACACAAAGAGTCTGTTCCCCAAGGCAGTGATTCCTGACCTTAGCCAAGAGTCAGGATTAGCTGGGAAGTTTCTTAAAAATAAAGATTCTTGGGCCTCTACTTGGACTTACTGAATCAGAATCTTCTGGAGCGGAGCCTGGTGATCTACCTCTTCTTAGAGCTGCCCGCTTGCCCCTGATAACCAGCCAGGATTGGAATCTGCGGCCCCACAGAGTCAGTGGTTCCATCTGCCTGATGTCAACACGGCCTATTGGAGGTGGGACTGGAGCCAGAAACTGAGAAAGACCAGTAGAAACAGGGTTACTTCAAGATTTCCACTGCCGAATCGACTTTCCTGTAGAAAACACATGAGCCCCATGGTGTGCATAGTGCCAGTGCCCAGACTGTGTCCCTCTGGCTCTGGCGTCCCCATCCCCAGTCCTGTCCCTGGCCAGGAGGAAGTGATGCCCTCTGCTGGACTGACCTCGTGTCTTTTACTAGGTCCTCAATGACCAGTCTGAGCTGTCTTGGGCTTCAGCTTCTATGATGGTCTCTAGCTCCCTAAGCCTCCTCATCTTTCATATTTAGGAAACTCAGTGGTTCCTTCTGACTTCCCATTGGCTCCACCTTCTATCAAAACAGAAGAAAACAGAAGAAGGGACTGAATTAGTTAAGGTCCTTTGGGCAGGAAATGACAGAAATCAACTTGGAATGATTTATGCAAAGAGGGCCAGAGATTTATTAATAAGACAGGACCACTCTACATCGGTGCCTAACAATTTGGTATCCTTTTTTTTTTTAAAGATTGGCCCTGAGCTAACATCTGTTGCCAATCTTTTTTTTTTTTTCTTCTTCTTCTTCTCCTTCTCCCCACAGCCCCCAGTACATAGTTGTATGTTCTACTTGTAGGTCCCTCTGGTTGTGCTGTGTGGGACGCTGCCTCAGCATGGCCTGATGAGCGGTGCTAGGTCCACGCCCAGGATCCAAAGCAGCAAAACCCTGGGCTGCAGATGCAGAGTGTGCAAACTTAACCACTCGGTCACAGGGCCAGCCCCTGATATCCTTTTAAACATAAGTTTTGAGTGTTCTTTGCATCCTCAAACTTTTTCTGTAGAAAAGCTGATCTGTGCATAGGAAGCTGGCTGAGGAGTGCTCAGTCTCTGCCCTGTTGTCCAGAGCAACTTGACTTTTGGCCCCAAAGATGCACACCCAGTGGGGAAAACGAAAGCCCTGCAGTGAAGAGGACACCCTCCCCATCCCCTATAAATCCTGTACACCTTTGGTGCGACGGTACTAAAGGAAACCCTTTGATGGAGTCTCCCCCTACTGGCCACTCAAAGTATTGTTTCCAACTATGTGTAATTCTAGACAGTTCGGGTGTCACAATATTCTCCATCTTGTTACATTTCCAGCGGTGTTTCAACACTCCTTATAGACGATATGTCTCAAGAGGAGCCTTTTATAGGAATGCAAAAATGTTTCAAGAACCCAGAGGGAGGGTGCAGTCAGACCTCAGGAAGAACTGTAACCAAGAAATCAGAAGGCATCAGGACACTTCTCTCCTCCCAGCTCTGCAACTCTGTGCGTTTCTGCTTCATTCTTCTCTCTTCTTAAATATTACTCTTCTCCTTCTCTGGCGCAAACAGCAGAACATGGGCACTACTGCTCCAGCCTTCAGCTTTAGGCATCTTGTTCAGCAACCCCCAGATTCCTGGGAGGAAGAGGGTTACTGAACCAGCTCAGTGACGGCCTCTGCCTGTCACCTCTGGGTGAGGACACCTTCTCCTGGAGTACAAATGTGTGTTCCGGGAGCCCTGCCCCAGGAACAAGGGCAGACGCTCCAAAGTGGGTCCCATCAGGGGCTCCACCCTTCACAGTACGTATGTTTTCAACCATCAGAGGGCATTAACTTTCTGATCTGTTTTAAAGGGGAAGGAAACCAGAGACAGGCCCCTACTTCAGAGAGGGTCTTGTAGGCTCTGGCTGTGATCCATGGTGTGGCCTAAAGAAGACGAAGGAGCCCTTCTCTGGTGGACGGACCTGCTCATGCACACACTCATGTTCATGCACAAACCCATGCTCGTGCACAAACTCGTGCACAAACTCGTGCTCGTGCACAAACTCATACTCGTGCACAAACTCGTGCTCGTGCACAAACGCATGCTCGTGCACAAACTCACGCTGGTGCCAAAACGCATGCTCGTGCATAAACGCATGCTCGTACACAAACGCATGCTGGTGCACAAACTCATGCTCGTGCACAAACTCATGCTGGTGCACAAACTCGTGCTCGTGCCAGAAGAGGTTTCAAGTGCTCCTACATTCGAAACTTAAAGTTTGTTCACAGATGTGAAGTGATTCACTGTGGGTCCTCCTCCTTGGCTGAGTTGATCTGCTCCAGCTCATGGGGACACCGCATCCTCTAGGGGTGCGCCTGGCCCTGGCTCTGGGAGTCGTGGACTCGCAGGCTCGCTCGCCTCTGTTGCGGCCGCGATTGCCCCACCACGTTGCTAGTCAGCCGTGAACAAGGGCAGTCAGCGTCCTGACGAGTAGGGTCCTAACTGTCACACGTTTAGTGTGTGGAAGCTGGATCCCAGCAGCAAGTGACGCCGCTGCCTTCCTGTTTTGTGCTTCTCCTTTCAGGCCCGCCGTTGGGAGGGGCTGCTCGGCGGGGGCCTGTGACGCGTGCTGGCGCCCGGGCCCCTGGCGGCCCTGCCCCGCGGCCTGCGGCTCCCGGTCCCGGTCCCGGAGGGTCGACTGCATCCGCGCGCGGAGCTGCGCCCCGGTGGCCGCGAGGCGCTGCGCGCAGGGAGAGAAGCCCCGCGTCCCGGCGGCGCTGCTTCGGGCCCCCCTGTGACAGTACGTACCCCTCGCGGGGACCACGGCCGCCCGCAGCCCGTCCCGCCAGCCCCGCGCGCCCGAGGGCCGTTCGGAACGGACGCGCTGGCCGGGCCGCCAGATTAGCCGCCTGGATGCGGGCGCAGCCCAGTGTTCCTTAGAGGAGAGACAGGTGGATTCGAGGGGTGTCCGCGCCCCGGGTTGTGCTTCCACACGGCCTCCCACCTGCCTGGGAGCCTCCTCCGCCGGGCCTGGGGGTCCGAGGGTGGGACTGCGCGGGGGCGAAGGTCCTGAGTTGGGTGTCAGATTTCATCATAAACGCATTTCTCTAGGGAGCAGGCCCCCAGCTTTCTTAAGCTTTCCAGGGGTCCTGACCCTCCCGAAGCTGACACCGCTACCCCAGCACCTGCAGGAGCGGCCTGGCCCGAGGCCGTGGGGTCCCGGGGAAGGCAGAGGCGTCGCCAGCCGAGAAGGGAGTCGGCGCCCTCTGGCTGGGGCGCAAGGCCGTGGCCCTGCTCAGAGCCCGGTTTCCTCGCTTCACCCTGTGACCTCAGGTTACGCTTGTCAGGAAGTCACAGGGTTCTTTCAGCTAGGTCTCTGATGACCTGTGTGATGAGTGGAGATATATGTTATTATTATTTTATTTTCTGCAGGAGACTGCACAGACGCCACACACCGCTGCATGTTTGTGAAGCATCTCAATTTGTGTTCGCTAGGCGTCTACAGACGGAGGTGCTGCCGGTCATGTCAAGAAGGATAAACCTTTGGAGGGGTCCTGATGCTGCTGTGAAGATAAAAGAAAAATGTAAAAGCTCTTTTCCTCATGCTCAGAAACGTGCATTTCTTCCAAACTCTAGATTCTGCGATGGGAGGTGGATGCAACATCACCAGCGTTCAGCTCTTGCAGCATCATTTTCCCGCGGCCGGCTGTTAATTCCGACTCTTTCCATGATGTGCTCAAGGACTAACAAAAATGCCGGGGCGCGTGGGCCCTCACCACGTCCTTGTGATGGGGAAGCACGAGGGGGCCAGTGCCTTGTCAAGTGCTGCTGCTTCCTGTGGCTTGTAGCCTCCTACAGAGAGGGCGTCCTGAAGACCTGGGGACACACAGCAGCTGACTTCCCCCCTCAAGGTTTAGGGTTTCGACAGGCTCACGAGGCATCTACGCTTCAGAAGCTCCAGCCAGTAGTTGTGACGGTGTTGGCACTAACGGCGTTTTCATGGATCCTTGAGTTCCGTCTGTGAAAGAGACAGTCACTCTGGACAGGCTTGTGACACTGACTGGTCCAGGGACGTGGCGGGTGGCGCCTGTCCTTGCTCTGAGGGAACCCATGGGAGAAAACGCAGAGTAGATGTTGCTGCCATTTTCACAACTACGGAAATCGATCTGTGACCAAAGGAGGCGCCCTGGAAACCACAGGAGAGGGAAAGTTAACCTTTTCTACTGATTTTGGAGTCTATTCAAAGCTTTCTTTTAAGAGCTGTGAATGAAAAGTTTTTGTAAGCACTATTCTCTTGCACACAAACACAAAATCAAAGCCCTATTAGACCTAATTTATGCATAAAATAGTATTCCTAAGGATTTTTATTTTGGAAAAATTATAAGAAAGTAAATATGAAACCTGATAGCTAAAAAGAATTGTTTATAGTAAATAATTGTTTTGATTTGAACTGATTTTTCAGTAAATCCGAAGTGAATTAGGGTCAGGCTGGAAGTTGCAGTTAGGACTGGGGGTGAGAGTTAGGATTGGGTGACAAGTTCAGGATTAGGATTCGGTTAGTGAGAACGGAAGTTCAGTTAGGGTTGAGGCTAGAGTTGGCTATCGGGTTAGGGTTAGGTTTAGGGTTAGGGTTAGGGTCAGGGCCAGGTTAGGTCAGTCGGGCTGGGTGTAGATTGGGGCCAGCGCTGGTGTTACGGTCGGGGCAGAGGTTAAGTCTGGGGTGAATGTTGCTGCTGAAGCAGTCTGGGGCTCGCATTAAATCCTAAGCTCTGAGGCTGACGTGGTCGTGGGCTCTTGCCCTTGCATTCTACCAGTGACAGCTTCAGACGGCACACGACCCCAACAGGTGGTCATACGTCCTCCTCCCGCGTCCCAGCGCTGGGCCGCACGCTGCCTACAGTCTGTTGGCCACAAAGCTCCCTGAAGGAGGTGGTGCTGGACCGCGTCCCCGGTCACCAGCACTGAGCAGCGCGTGCGGCTTTGGATGCATCTGCGGACGAGCGTGCCGAGTCTCAGCCACCCTCCGAGCCCCAGGTCTCCTGTTCTGACTCCAGCCTCGCTGACACTGGGGTGAGCACTACTGTACGCAGAGGGTCTGGTGTCTGGGCGGGCGGGGACATGAACGGCACACACCAGCCCGTGGGTGTGAGTCATCAGTCACACTTGGTTGGTGAGGTTTGTAAATTAAAAGAAAGATCATTTGTAAAATACTCTTTGTATATATTTATTATATAACTTAAAGGTGCAATATTTTATTTTGTACAGTATGTAATAAAGACATGGGACATAAATTTTTCTTATTAACAAAATTTCTTAATAAATTGCTTCACCTTTGTATTTAAAGTTAAAACTTGCTGTTTTTCATTTGCTATTGTACTTTTTCTTGTTATTATTCAAATGACATTCCTGTGTACTGTATTTTACTACTATTTCTGTAACATAAGAGTTAATGTTTCTCTTTCATGATCCTTCAGTAATTCAGAAATAAATTTACTTTGATTATTCAGCGGCATCCTTGTGAATGTGGGTGGCTTCTTTGTCTGATGTTGGTGGCCTTGGGTATTGTCACCTTGGCTGCCTCCTTAGAGTCTCCAGGGTCATTTACTGAAGACAAAAGTCAATCATCTTACAGTAACTTGTGAGACGATGTCAACCTCATGAGGCCGAGCCACACGGGAGGTGAGCAACCGGACACTCAGCTCTCTCAAAAGCGTGCTTTCTTCTCTCTTCCTCTTCCTTTCTGCCTTCCTGCCTTCCTTCCTTCTTTCCTGCTTTCCTTTCTCTCTGTCTTTCTCTTTCTCTTTTTTTTTTTTTACTAAGGCTGACATAAGTGACAAGGAGTGGAGAGCATCATCAGGAGAGAGAGGAGGGGTTAGCAACTTCATTCATAGCAAGAGAAATTTTTCTAGGAAATCCCCTCTGTTTTCTTGGCAGTTTGAAATTTTTTTGTAATCTTCAGTAACTAGGCAAGGACGCTGCAAAATCCAGATTTAACCATCTAAGCACTAGGATCAGACTTGGGTCCTCTCTCATGTAGTGTGATGACATAAATACCCAAATTCTCACTCTCTTACACATCAACTAGGAAAAACGTGAGAGGGGATGGCCCAGTGGCGCAGTGGTTAAGTGCACACGTTCCACTTCAGAGGCCCGGGGTTTGCCGGTTTGGATCCCAGGTGCAGACAAGGCACCGCTTGGCAAAAGCCATGCTGTGGTAGGCGTCCCACATATAAAGTAGAGCAAGATGGGCATGGATGTTAGCTCAGGGCCAGTCTTCCTCAGCAAAAAGAGGAGGATTGCCAGCAGTTCGCTCAGGGTTAACCTTCCTCAAAAAAAAAGAAAAAAAGAAAAAGTGAGAAAATCATTCTGAGAAAATATAGGGAGATTATCCCCACGCATTTCTATGTAATAAACAAGGACGGGAGGAGTTTGCGACAAGCCTCCATTCTGAAGTGCAGAGAGAGAAGGTTTAACCAGGGCAGATTTGATCCCACGGCCCCACCAGTTTTGCAGAGGTTCTGGGACAGCCCCTCCGCTCAGGGTCATTCCCTTCGCAAGCCTCGCCCAACGTCCCACAGCCCGTCCCTGAGCTGTGAGCTCTGCCGAGGCAGGGTTTATCTCCCATCTGTTTCTAGTCCCCAGCATCTAACATGTTGTCAGGTGTGTTGAATGACCTCAAAAGTTTTAAATAAATTGACGGATGGATGGTTGGCTAGGGAGTTGAAAAGATAAACCTAGTGCACCAGGCTGAGCAGGTTTATCTATTTTTTGAACTTTTTACATGAGATAACTTAAGACCTACAGAAGTGTTACAAAGCAGCACCCTGCACCTGACGTCCTCTAAGGTTAACACCTTATGCAGCCATAACGATCAAAAGCAAGACAGTGGTGGGGCCGGCCCGGTGGCACAGCAGTTAAGTTCACACGCTCCCCTTCGGCAGCCCAGGGTTTGCTGGTCTGGATCCCGGGTGCGGACGTGGCACTGCTTGTCAAGCCATGCTGTGGCAGACGTCCCACATATAAAGTGGAGGAAGATGGGCATGGATGTTAGCTCAGGACCAGTCTTCCTCAGCAAAAAGGGGAGGATTGGCAGATGTTAGCTCAGGGCTAATCTTCCTCAAAAACAAAGAAACAAACAACAACAACCAAAAAAACCAAGACACTGACGCTGGTGTACTACCATTAACTAAACTACAGACTTCATTGGGAGTGCACCATTTTCCCATGATTGTCCATTTTTCTGCCCCGGCTTCTCATCCAGGACCCCATAGGGCATTTAGTTGTCCCGCCTCTTTGGTCTCCTCCCGTCTGTGGCGCTTCCTCAGCCTTTTCTTGTCTTTCACGACTGACACTTTTGACCACGACTCTGGCTAGAGCTTTTGTAGGATGTCTCCCAGTTTGGGGTCATCTGCCGTTGTCTCGTGATTGGAGTGAGGTCTGCATTATTGCCCTTCTCAGTGTGCAGTATCGGGGGGAACATGATGTCAATGTGTCCTATTGCTGGTGAGATTACCTTGATCCTTGGTTGAGGTGGTTTCTGCCAGGTTTCTTTTTAATAAAGTTACGATTTTCCTCTTTGCAATTAATAAATATTTTAGAGGAAATACTTTGAGACTGTGCAAATATTCCGCTTCTCCTTAAAGTATTGTCCCCTGATTTTAGGATCCGCTACGGCTGGTGCTGGTGATGTTCTAATGGTGACTTTCTATTTTCTTCATTCCTTCTACTTTTGCTAATGGGAATAGTGTAAGAAAGAGTTGTCCCTTCTCCCCTACTTATTTATTTATTGACTTATGTCGATATGGACTTTAGGATATATATAATTTTGTTTGGGTTAAAATCCAACACTGTCATTATCTTGTTGCTCAAATCGTCCCAGCTTTGGCTATTTGGGTTTTTTTTAGGTTTATTATATATATACTAACCCATGAAAGCACCCACACACACATCTACCTTTATTTCTGTACCTATGTGTTCATACTGAAACCTCAGGTGCCGATCCAGCGCAATAGGTCATCATTGTAATCTGTCTACACCTTTTTCTTATTTGTAACTTGTTTCTCTGACAGTGAGAAGCCTGGCTGTCATTATCAACAATCTATTTTCTTGGTTTGACCTTAGTATACACAGAAAGTAATTTCAGAATTGCTAACACATACCCCTGTGAGAGAAAAAGAATTACCAACTAGAGAACAGTGTTCGTATAGAGTTCTTCTGGTCTCCAGCCGTACAGCATCCGGTCAGGACACTTCCCCAAAGTTGCTGAGGTTGTCTCCTTTCTCCCCACTGCAGAGCGGTTAGGTGATTCCTTTGTGTCGTTGTGTGTCACAGTCTGCTTCCTTTTTGGGTTCTCCCCACCTCCTGGGCGATGGCTAACTGACTCCGTGCTTTCGGTTCCATTTAGAGAGTTGTTTATCTACCACCCCACTGTCTCACATAATAGCTCCCTCGCCCCCCAATTCCCTGGTCCTGCCTCTTTGCGGTGCCCCCACCCCTCCCCCTGGCAACCACTGATCTATTTTCTGTCCCTATAATATTCTCTTTTCCAGAATTTCACGTAAGTGGGATCATACAATATGCGGGCTTTGAAGTCCGGCTTCCTTCACTCACCAGAACACGTTTAAGACTCATTCGTGATGTTGGGCGATAGTTCGTTCCTTGAATGGGCTTTGCGTGGATATGCTATAGATGAGCATCATTCTTCCAGTCAAAAGACAGCTGCGTTGTTTCCAGTTAGGTGATTGTGAATAAAGTGGCGGTACCATTTTATGGTTCCACCAACAACAGATGAGCACTCCAGGTGCTCCGAATCCTTGCCAATACTTAGTATTGTCAGGTTTTTGTATGTGTTATTTTCTTTGGTAGCCATTCTAACAGGTGTGTAGAGGTATCTCATTGTAGTTTTAATTTGCATTTCCCTAATGACTAATGATGTTGAGTATCTTTTCATGTGCTTATTTGCCATCTTTTATGGGTTGAATTGTGTCCTCCCCAAAGTTTCTGACTCCCAGAATGTGACTTTATTTGGAAATAGGGTCTTTGCAGATGATCAAGTTAAGATGAGGTCATCAGGGTGGGTGACATTGGTGAGAGTTCCATGTCTGTGAGTACCAGTATGGCTGGTGTTCTTATAAAAGGGGATATTTGGACCAGATACATGCACATAGGGAGAAAGCCATGTGAAGATGAAGGCAGAGATCCACAAGCCAGGGGACTCCGAAGATGGCTAGCAGACCCGCAGAAGCTGGGAGAGGGGAGCAGAACAGATCCCCGTCACAGCCCTCAGATGGAACCAGTTCTGCCGACACACTGACTGGGACTTGTAGCCTCCAGAACTGGGACACGGTAAATTTCTGTGGTTTAAGCCAGCCGGTTTGTGGTACTGTGTTACAGCGGCTTTAGCAAACTAACACACCATCGTATATATTCTTTGGTGAAGTATCTCTTTAGATCTTTTACCCATTTTTTTCTATTGTTGAGTTTTAAAAGTTCTTTATATATATATATATCTTGACAGCCTGCGCCAGAGGGCACCTGCGTTACTACCTGTGAACCACATCAACACGTCATCGTCACCCACAGCCCACGGCTTACTGGGTCACCTCAGCTTTGTCTGTGCAGCTTTCATAAACCATGAAGCCTTTCCTTCTGATTTCTGAGTCTGTAGTGTTATTCCCACAACAAGGCTATGCAGGGAGACGGGGAGATGGGGTGGGGTGGGGTGGAAACCTGCTATCACCTTTTCTCTCTGAACTGTCCTTTCTTCATCAGACTCATCCCAGTTTGGCTTAGTGGAAATTCCCTCTGAATCTGGCAGCCTGTTAAATAATGTTACCAGTTTCCAGTGCTGCTAAAATGTTGTGTGAGTGTGTGTGTGTTCCTGAATATTATTCAGAGACCTAGGGAGCCGACGGACGAATCGGGTTGCTAGCTTTCCCCACTGTGTCTTGGAGTCTCTTTAACTCTTGCACAGAGATACAGATCCCTCTGCACCTGTGCTCATGCTGTTCCCACCTTCCCACTTTCCTTGATCTGGCAAGTTCCTACCTACCTCTCAGGACTGAGCTCCACTGTCTTCTCCTTGAGCAAGCCTTTCCTGCACTCCCAGGCTAAACGGTTCACATACACTCTGTGCTGCTATGTCCACACCTGCTACACTGAGTGTTAGATGGTGGGGAGACACTGTTACCCATCTCAGTGTCCTCCGCTCAGGGCAAACTGCCCAGGAAACCCTAGGAGGTGTCTTGTTATGGTGACCTTTGTCCAGGGAGGAGACCCCCCACTGGATCACAGAGGGATCTGAACCCCCAGCATCAGAGCATGGGCCAGGATGACAGCACTGTAGTATTCCCTGACTTTTCATTTGAGTGCATATGTTCTCTGTTAAAACGGTAGGAATATCTAATTACATACAGGTTAACCGAGACAAGACTTTATTAAAAAGCTCTCTTTTCTAGAGAAAATTTGGCGCAGAAATGATTTCATGAAAATTTATTCCTTTATTGACGCTTTATTAATGTTGCATAGAGATATAAAATTCTACATATCCATAATTTTCACTAATAAATACAAATGTAAATAAGAAGAAACTACTTTCAAATTATTTTAACCAAATATTGGATTTATTGTCAATTAAGTATATACTTTGAAACAATTCTAAAGCTACAAAAGACTAAACTTCCTGATAAAATAAATCATATTCTATCATAATCAATCATTTTTAAAGAAAAACCACCCAAAGAGTCGAGTTTCTTGGGCGATTCTCAGCGTTCCCACACGTGGCTCTCTCCAGCTCGCCTGCTGGCCTCGTCCCTTCCCTCCCTCCTGTCCCTCATCTCCAGGCTGCAGGAGGACAATCCTCCCCATCCCAAGCCTGGGGCTTCTGAGCTGTGGCTCTGGGTGCCATAATTAATTAGGTTAATTAATAATTAATTAACCGAGGTCCCCTGAGGATGTCGTCAGAACCGTCACCATGCTGAAAACCACTGCAGGCAGCGCTCTTTCCCCTCTGGAAACTGTCGCTCAAGCCACGGGGGCCCCGCACCAGCCTCTCCGGGCGTGAGGCTCGCAAGGGCAGGACTCTTCTCAGCGGTCGAGCTGCTCCTGAGCTCGGAGCGAGTTCAGGGGTTTACAGTCCTTGCTACAGGCCAGAGAGTGAGGACTGAGTGGCAATGACCCTAACAGGAAAAGGAGGAACCAGGGGCAAAGAGAGACTGAATGACTTACCAACAGCCCCTGACGTTTGCTGAGCGCTTTTACTTTATGGATCACAACGTGTCAGAGGGCCTGATGCTCAAAACAAAATTTCTGGGAGGCGGGCAGAGCAGACATCCTTTTGCAAACGAAGACACGGAGGCTCAGAGACAGCAGCCACTTGCCCAGGGCAGCACAGACACGAACTGCTGTGGTTAGGACGTGAATGCAGCGCGGCCACCTCCACCACCAGACGCCGGCCGGGCACCACGCGGACACTCGGAAGCCTGGGGAGATGAGCACTCTGGTCCTGGAAGAGGGACTGTATCATTTTCAAGGGTGTGCTAGACAGTGCTCACGCCTTGATAAATGACAACCGGCATGTCAATAACCACAGAATTGGCCTAATTATAAACACAAGGAGAAAGGACAACAGATTGGGGACAAGCTACCAAACAGTATATTGGGCATTAAAATAATTCAGAGGGGAATGTACCTCATTCAACTTTCAGAAATGCACATTAAAGAAAAATCTTGGTAAAAATATCAATACAAAATGAATCTTAAGATCCTGATTTCCTATAAAAAATTTTCCAATTTTCTTGTTTAAAAATTTAAAAACTTGAGGCTGGCCTGGTGGCACAGCGGTTAAGTTCTCACATTACGCTTCTGTGGCCCAGGGTTCATCAGTTCGGGTCCTGGGTGCAGACCTATGCACCACTTGTCAGGTCATGCTGTGGCAGGCGTCCCACATATAAAGTAGAGGAAGATGGGCACGGATGTTAGCTCAGTGCCAGTCTTCCTCAGCAAAAAGAGGAAGACTGGCGGCAGATGTTAGCTCAGGGCTAATCTTCCTCAAAAACAAAAAAAATTTAAAAACTGATTCTTGTTAGCTCTCATAATTTTTTTCCTACTATAAAAAGTTGGTCTTGCCTTTGGAAAACCCACCCGCTGTGAGTCAGCTTCCTTTCAATATGATTTGGTGATCAGAAGGCCTTTACCACGGGAGTGACCTTGCGGAAGAACTGATGACCTCGGGAGTCCGTGTGCTCGAAGACGTAGCCCGGAGGCGAAGGACAGCTGGCAGGGCAGATCTCCCGTCTCTTTGGCACGTACTCTGTGGAGTACATGGTTACGTCATCAAACGGAGCAGAACTCTTAACAGGAACTTGTAAAGGTCTGCAGCTCTCCGTTGGAACCAGTTCATGAGGCACATAGTGACACCTGAAAGTGCTCAAACCCTCGAACCTTCCAGACGGGGCAGGAATCTGCGGCTGCTGCTTGACGGGGCCTTGGTGACGACTCTCCCATGCGGGAAAGTCTTCCTTCATGGTGCTCTTCCCTTGGAAGGGATCACTGTTCCTCCTCCGATGGGACAGCGGCCTGATGGGAAGGACGCGCGTGGCCTGATGGGGAACGTAGTCGAGGTGGCTCGTGCTGTCTGACTGCATCGCACCTGCAGGAGGAACGTACTCCTGCACTTTCCTGACCTCAGGGGGCAGGATTTCCCACGGCTGGAAACTTTCACGGAATTCAGTGCTTCCTTTGAAATGAGCTCTTTGGGTCACTCTGGTGTGTGCAGGTCTGCAGATTTTCGCAGTTTCACCAGCCAGACCCTGAAAGTCACGTCGGTGCGTTGTGAGAACCTCAAAGGGTTGGCTGGTTGGCTTGTAAACTTCTCTCGGCCTTGCGGACTTGACTTCTAGCTGGTAAGGCACATAGTCAAGGCGATGACTGGTGTCACCATCAAAAGGGCATGTGGAGCGTTTGACCACAGAGCTG
Source organism: Equus przewalskii (assembly GCF_037783145.1). Classification (NCBI taxonomy): domain Eukaryota; kingdom Metazoa; phylum Chordata; class Mammalia; order Perissodactyla; family Equidae; genus Equus; species Equus przewalskii. The sequence continues at coordinate 89,492,796 of NC_091831.1, forward strand.
GGTCTAAAGCTCTGCCTGGGCTTTATCTCCTGCGGAACATAGTCGTCCTGAAATGTGGTTGAATTTCCAAATTTCACAGCAGGGGGAGAGTAAGTTTGTTCTGGTTTATAAAGTTCAGTTTTCTGAATGTCCCAAGCTCTACAATCATCTTGAAAATAATTTTTTTTAAAAAAGAGCATCTTTAAATACTGAAGAAAACAACCATCTTTTAAAAATCATGACTGAGTTCTCTTATTGCCATACACCCTTCCATTTCCTTTAGAAACCTGACCACCAGTCAAGTCTGAAGCTTCTCTGATTCACCTCAGATTTGTTTTTTGCCTCATTCCCACCTTCCTCTTCTTATATCCTCACTTGAAGGCATACAATTTTGCAATTGCAGATTCATCCGATTACAGAAGAAGGGAATGGAACATCTGAGTGCTGAAGTAAACCATAGACTCTAGGGGCTCACATAAAATCAGGGCCATGATGTGTGGGTGAAAGTGACGTGGGCATCATTCCTTGCTTTGGAGGGAGTGCTCAAAGGAGAGAGAATTTCAGCACCATTCTCTCTAGGAAGCCTGCAGGACAGGTAACTCATACTATCCCAGAAAGGTCACTGGCTCTGACTTTTCCTCCTCAGGAAGTGGGTTCAAAGCATTCACAAAACATAGAGGGCCACTGAGGCCAGGAGCGTGGAGTGACGCTCTCAACAGCGTCAGAAGCTGTGAGTAGAGTTCAGAAGTGAGCATCAGAGCTCAGTCTGGATGCATCAAATGCCTTAACTCTGCTCCTGCAGCTTGCCGAGACCACGACGGAAAACTGAAGGGCCTGCACTTCAGCTGCGGGTTATCTAGGTTCTTCTATTTCTAGATGACAAAGGCAGAAAGCTGAGAAATACTACAGAATTGACTTCACCCATAAGTATGTATTTCTAAATACCAAAAGTCAATTTATAAATGACAGAAGTTATACCACATAAAGCATTAGTCTAGAGTCCATGCAGTGTTTACTGGAAAGGCCAAAACTCAAATGTTTATTATGTGGATACTTCCTTTGAAGAGAAAAATTCCTCATCCATGGACATTTCTGCCAAGATGGCCAAGTTTTGGACCAAATGATTGCTCCCACCTCAAGCTACTGACATCTGGACGGGAGTGGAAGCTGCTCCAGGAGCAGGCGCTCCTTAGGCTGGCAGAGACCCATGAGACAGCCTGGCAGGAAGAGACGGGCTGGGGCAAGTGCATTTCCTGTTCTCGTGAACCTAATTTGAAAATACATGGGCGGATAAAAGCGGGAGAAGACTCTAAAAGGATCCACGAAGCAGAATGGAGAGCCACAGTGAGCTGAAGACACCAAGCAGACTTGCAGGGAGACAGGAACGATTGGGGGGGAGGCTGGCGGGCAGAGGGTGGTCGGAGCAGGGTGCAGAGGGAAGCAAGGACGCTGCGGGAGAAAGCACGCGCTCCGGGCAGAGACGCAGGGAGGGGCTCCTCTCTGAGCGTGTGCCTGACGGCTTTCCACTTCTGGTCCATGTGCAGCCTTACACGAGCCCGCTTCCCCTCGAGGCCCACGAAGGAGGCTCCACTGTTTACAGCCTAAAATGTAAAACTGTGACACTATTTGTCAGTAACTAAGAGGAGACCACAGGTACTACGGAAAGTCTGCAGCTCCACACGGACATGCAGGGAGAGCCCTTGCTGACAAGATGACTGAGAGGAAAAGCAGTTTATTTCACAAGTAGAAGAGAATATTTATCCCTTGTAAACCAGGTTTGCTTTTCAAACAGGAAGAATTTTAGACTGAAGGACAAGGTTTGAGAGCGGATGTTAGTGTGAATATCCATTCTGGGAAACTGCAGAGCACTGACTCTCCTCTTGAGAACATGCCTCTGTTCATTGTGGCACCTTCAGGCAGACGCAGTCTTCCTCCAGTGTCAGACGTCTCTAGGACACGACCTGCAGGCTGTTTGTGGCAGAGCCCTCGTTCTAGGGGGACTTCATCTGCTAAGCATCTACTCCCAAGTGAGACTGCGGGATACTTCTCTAGGACCTTTCTGGTCCAGTCTCCTCTCCCACCGTGCTCCCAAACTCAGCCAGCATCCCTCAAGGAAAACTGGCCCAGCACCTGGGACTCGCAGATTCCTCTGTCATGCCAGTCCACGTGGCAGGTGCTCCACTGGTCTCCCTTCCCCCAGTAGAGTCTTCCTGACTCGACGAGTCCACACTGCGCCTCGTCTGCTCAGCGCCCTGTCAGAGTCTCCCCCTCCACTCCTTCCCACTATGTGCAGCTCTCCTCCTGGAATGCACCTCCTCACCCACTCGCCCAGTCAACTGCTTCACATAGCTTCCGGTTTGGCTCCTTCTAGATTTTATCACTGTTGTAACTTTACACTTATTCTGAGTGAGGTTTCTGACTGCCCTGTTCACTAGACTGCGACGTCCGTGAGCACAGAGCTCAGGACCGTTTCGACACCGCTGCACCCCAGGTTCCTGGCACAGGGCCTCACACTTACAAATGCTTAACAGACATTGTTCAGTGGAGGAATGGCAGCAGAAACCACACATCTCTGCTTCTCAAGACACCCGAGGGCTCTCTGCTCTTCCCACTATCACCTGGAGGGGAGCAGGCTAAACACAGTCAGGGAGCGGGAGACCCGGGCACAGAGAGAAAGCTCCAAAGTCTCAGCATCTCTACTAGACTAGTTAAGCATTAGAAAGGATGCCTCCAAACACACAGCGGCTTTCTAGGGAGAAGCAGTAAAGGGTGGACACTCTCTTACTCATCTGACACATCCCAAAGCACATGACACGTCCAGATCATGCTCTCTGGGCTGACTTCTGCCACTCTGGCAGTCAATCCACCACACCATGACTGTAATGCCATGAGGGGTCACGTCCAGACCTGCTCTCCACACTGCCTCTTCCTGGATTACATAAAGTAGAGAATACACGTTGCTGTTTGTTTGTACAGATAAACCAGCTTTCTGCTGCCTAGTCAGCACAGTCAACACAAGGGAGTCAAGCCAGAGTTCCAAACCCTGAGGAGAAAGAAGAGATCCAGCATTGTACTAAGTGGAGAGATGATTATTTAAGAAATGGAAATTTTAGTTTTATTGCACATTTGGACTTTTGGGAGTTGGGACATTTCTTTTTCTTTTTCTTTCTTTCTTTCTTTTTTTTTTGTGAGGAAGATTGGCCTTAAGCTAACATCTGTGGCAATGTTCTTCTATTTTGTATGTGGGACTCCACCACAGCATGGCTCAATGAGCAGTGTGTAGGTCTGCGTCCGGCATCTGAACCTGAGAACCCTGGGCTGCCAAAGCGGACTGCGTGAACTTAACCACTATGCCACAGGGCTGGCCCCATCTTTTTCTTCTTTCTTTCTATTTTTTTTTTTTTTTAACTATTAAAGTCTATCTGAACAAGTTGACTGAGAAAACCCAGAGTTGAAAAGCAATTGCCTTTCCAAAGAAAAATATGGCAGGTTACGTTTTCCCAATTTTAACACTTAGAACTGGTTAAACACAAAATCTTTATTCAATAAATACAACTATTGTGAAATTTATTTCAAATCTCCATTATGAATCATTAAGGCCTCCGGAAGAAAGAAGTTAAGCCGAAGTAAAAGGAGCAACTATTCCCCTTTGCTCTATCTCAGCGAATTGTTCTATTTCCTCATCTCATTTACTATAATCCATAAGTACCTTGTTTAGCTATCTGATTTTCATTTTGGACTGTCATTCCCACGAGACTATAGACAGAAGCAGGGCGAAGCCCCTCTCCACGCCCCACGTCGTGCCCAGTGAACAGTCCGGTCCCTGACCCACTGCTCTGAGTCTGTGGCAACAGAGTCACCAGCAAAGCTGGTTGGAAATGCAGATTCCTGGGACCATTCCATTATCTACTGACTACCTTAGTGGCGCTCTGGAATCTGTGATTTTCACCCTTCTAGATGATTCTAAAGCACACCAAAGTCTGACGAACGTGGGAAGTCTTCCGATTTGTGGAAGAGGCACACACCCACAGAAGCGATGGAACCTCAGGGGACTGTCACCGCAAGGGCTGCCCGGGTGTCAAAGGCAGAAGCACTGGACTAGAAGTCTGAGGGTCCCCCCCGCTAGGGAGGCAGAGTGGGCTCTTTCTGAAAAGAAATGAAAATCGCTAACACTAAATAAGATGTTACAGCACACTGTTAAAACCCCAAATTATGGAAATCTGATGTCTGAGTTCCTTGAAAGCAGGAACCTGTTTTTATGGATATTGTTATACTTAATACCTAAGACTGTGCCTTGAATACAGTGTGCACAGCAACAGAATAAAGAAAAGAATTAACCCGCTCAACTGACAGAGACAGAGAGAGGTCAGAAAGCTCCATCCACAGGAAGGGTCCAGGCTCAGGGACCCTCATCTACCTCTCACTGAGTGGACACCAAGTCCACCACGTGCTCGCTGGTGGTACTGGGCTCCTGGGAAGGGAGCTCGGAGGTAAGAACAGACGTGGCTCCTGCCCTCACAGATGCTGAGACTAATCTAACGGTAAGAATGGGATGATGCTCTGAGAGCTCACAGGGACTTCCACCTAGCCTGGAGGCTGGGCGAGGGGTCGGAGCAGGTTTCTCAGAGGGTAATGGAGTCGAGATCTATAGCCTGATGGGAATTAACTAGGGTGAGAGGAAGGGAGAATTCCGGGCGGGCAAACAGCACCTTGGAAGGCTCTGTGGCAAGGGAAACCTGGTCATTTCAAGAAGGGAAAAATGTCCATGGGATGTAAGCGTAAGAGTGCAAAGGGCACTGCAGTGAGGATAAGGTAGAGAAGTGCGGAGGGACCGAACCACGAAGGGATTTTGGTGTCTATCAAATACAATGGGAAAGTATAAGAATATTTTAAGCAGGAAGGCGACAGGATCAGACGTGCATTTTAAGAAGATCATCTCGGCAGGCTCAAAAGTACAGAAAATAGATCAGGGACAAAAACTAGGGTAGATACAGATCTAACAATTAGGAAGCTCCCGCATTCCTCCAGGTAGCGGCAATGGTGGAAGAGCAGATAAATACGAAAGATTTTAGGAGGTAAAAAAATCAATAAAACTTATTTCCCTTTTTCCTTTTCACTTTTTGCCATTCTAACTTAATTCTCACCTTTCTATTTTTCTCAGGTTGTGACTCAACTAGTTTATTGCTTCTTGGATTGGTTCAACTTAAATCAACTAAATAGTTCAATTTATAGGGTTAAAAAAATTATTAAGACCAGAAGAGTTGGGAGAAAAATAAGTAAAGCAAACAGTTTCTCAATATTTACTTAAATGTTGTCATTCCTTCCATTTTACCGCTGCCTGCTCGAAATTCCTGCTTGGGCTTAAGACTCTGAGGTGGAAGAGCACTGCCATACGGAGGGTATTTTTCCAAATATTCAGTTGTGGGGCAAGACAGGCCAGCATTTTCATAAATCCTTGTGATTCCATGGGGACAACGATGTCGCCTGAGCAAACATGAACAAACGAAAGATCATTTCCACCTGCAGAACATGCTGTGTGATAACTGCATTTTAATCAGACCTTCCATAAACTCAGCGTCGCTAACTTTAAGAGCAGCTTTACCAAAAAACGCAAACAAAACCCCTTCTGCTCACTCTGCAGTGGTGTTTACAAACGCCGTGAACAAACCGCGGTGCACCCTCACCGGGTGGACACTCCCGCCTGGCTCTGCCGACACCGGCGTCTCCTCCCACCGCAGAGGCGGGACGGCCGGCAAGTGGACCGCCCGGGCTCCCTCATCCACGTGCTCGCGGGAGGCTGACTCGGAGCCACCGGGAGGGCAGCGCCCCTCGCACGGCTGCAGGACGGCGGGAGGCGCGGGGCGTGGGGCCAGCAGCAGCGTCCCGCGTCCTGACCCGTGGGGGGCGCGGGGTCCGCCCGGCTCTGCAGTTCCCTGTGGCGGAGGCAGCGCCCCCCCGCAAGGCTGCAGGACCGCGGGAGGCGGGGTCGGCGGGGCCAGCAGCCGCGTCCCGGTCACAGGGGGCCGTCCTGTCCCGACGGGGACGAGGGGTCCGCCCGGCTCTGCTGGTTTCCTAATTGTGGCAATGGCAGCGCCTCCCTTGGCAGCCTAGACCTGCGGTGAAACTTTGGGGCATTTTTCCGGAAGGCTTATCTTGAAACTTTTCTTCCATTCTTCCAACAATTCTGTGAGCTATATATACTACTCCATGCCTAAACTCCTTCATGTCCACAACTAAGAAGCGTGACCAGGACATCAGATAAGCTAAGAGCATGCAACTGTTAAACAGAAGGAGGTTGATCCTTATGCACGGCGGCTGGAAGACAGAGAGACGATAAAGTGAGCACATGGGCTGTAGAATAGCGTGTGCAGTACGCGCTCTCTCTTTGTAAAGATTGTGGATGTAAAACAAGTCTTAAAGAACAATTGTTATCTGTGGGGAATAGAATTATGAGGAATTTTTACTATAGATTTTTATAGTGGAATTTTTATACCATGCCTCATGTATATTTACTTCATAATCAGAAAAAAAGAAGATAAAGCTCTTAACAAAACAAACAGAAAAAAGTAAAATCCCGCAATTCCGAAACATAAGGTCAGTTTCTCAGGTCTGGCATCCTTTAGGGACCCCAAGAAGATGAACATGCTCTGTAAAGGAATCGGAACCAGCTAAGAAATCTAGACTCACTGAGCCCCAGGAAGAAGGTCAGAGAAATGAGCGCTGTGCTTGGGGGCTGCTGGCCAGCGCGAAGAACTGCAGTGCCGGCAAGAGTGAAGAGGCGGTGTCACGGGCTGCCGAGAAAATCCAGTCAAGGGAGCTGAGACTCCGGAGGGTCCGCTGAGGCTCCGGAAAGCGCTGAGGTGGTTTAGGGCCCCATGGTCTCCCGGAAACACGGGAGCGGTACACAGGTCAGGCAAGCAGGTTCTGAACAGTGCACTGAGCTACAAGAATCAACTCAAAGCTTTGGGACCTCTCGGTGTTTGTGTTTTATACACATTCACATTGTAACAGATCAAGTCGTGCTGAAGAGCTGGTACAGAAAAGCAAAGCCTCCTGGGCAGTTTCCAACCCCCGGAGGCAACTTCTTCCCAGCTCTGCTTCCTAGTTTTTCCGGAGGCTGCATCTGTAACACTTGTTTATGGCTCTGAACATCTTGATTTATCAGCTTGAATTACTAACTTTCAAATCCTAACATACTAGACAAAGATTTAATTTATACCACTCCACTCACTTCCTACTGAGATATGGTCATTCATTCCTTTATTCATCCCTGCAGCAAGTATTTAAGGACCAACAACTATGGAAAGGTATTGGGGACACAGTAACAAGAAAGAAAGGGCAAAAAATTCCTTCCCCTCCTTGAGCTAACATCCTACTAGGGGAGGAAGGGAGAGCCAATGAACAAACATATCAGAAAAATACACAGCACGTCACATAATGGTTAAGTGCAGTGGAGTAAAATGAAGCAGGTAAGTGGCACAGAGTGTGGGGTGGGGCAGGAGGGTTGCAATTTTAGATAGCATGACATTTGAGCAAAGATCTGACTGAGAGGATCTTTCATTATATTTGAGCAAAGGTCTGAATGAAAGGGATTTTCATTACATATACCTTGATTACATTTGTATCTTTAAATAATACACTTAGACCTCTTTTTTGATTCCATCAACTTCAGACTGCATTTGTGGACATCCCGCTTTGCAAGATGAGGATATCAGCTCTGAAATACTTTTCTCTGACTTTCTCACTTTGTAAAATGATGGAGCAAAGTATTAGCTCCTAATTATTTTTCTCCAATTTCCCCCTCCCTTTCACACCTGACTTTCTGCCAGCTATACCTTTTTATTATATATTACAAGTTTAGATTTTATCCTTCAAAACCAAGTTGCCATGCTTTGAACCCAGGTTCTTCTGAAAAGTTGTGACCCTAGTGTTCTGTTTACTTTACCATGACTACGACATATTGTCTACTGCTAGGCGCTCAATGAGTGCAGGGAGCACCTTTTCTGTTCCATGGGGTCAACACCATGGCCCGAAGAGCGCTCAAAGCAAAAGGTTCCCAGCGTCAAGATTAAGGAAACTACATTTCCTTCATGTTATCACTTATCAATACTTAAAAATCATTCTAAATTTTACTTTACTTCATTTCTGAACCATAACTTTATTGTGTAACCTTTAATTTTCCTCAAGTTTCTAGTGCCTTTAATTCCTCATGCGCTGAAGACGTTCACCCGATCGCACCATCTATTTTAGTGAGTCCGCTTTCTTCACGGCAGGTTTCCACAACTGGAGTCCTAACTTTCCCTAGACAAGCAATTTATTTACTTTTTTTTTTTGAGGAAGATTAGCCCTGAGCTAACTCCTACTAATCTCCTCTTTTTTCTGAGGAAGATTGGCCCTGAGCTAACGTTGTGCCCATCTTCCGCTACTTTATGTGTAGGACCCCTACCACAGCATGGCTGGCTGAGCGGTGCCATGTCCGCACCCGGGATCAGGACTGGCGAACCCCAGGTCACCAAAGCGGAATGTGTGCACTTAACCGCTGCGCCACCGGGTGGGCCAGACAAGCAATTTAATGTTGTAAAGAAGCATTGTTCCTCCCTGCCCTCAGGGGTGAGTGTCAGCTGCCTGTGCTTCACATGGTGGGGGCAGACTGCAGGACATGGGAGGCCAACCAGTGCAGGTGTTTTGGATTTAGACCTCAAATTCTTCCTTCTGTACACACCCTACCCTTCCATCCTCCACTGAACCTGTGCACTTAGAACCGAGTCTCTCTCAAGGCGTTTGGCAGACAGACTCCCAGATGTGCTTCGGAATATTTCCTTCAATATATCTATTTTGGTTTTATCTGTCAGTGTCCCTTCATCTTTTTATATTCCAAAAATCTGTTGAAATTTCATTTCCTAGTTAGTCCTCTGCCCATTCTACTTAACAACATAGGTTTATTTCTATCTCAGTTTCTATAACTTTATTTCAGTAGATCCTAGGAAAGGAAGAAGAAATATGCTCTTTTTATCTGCCATGAGGAACTTGAGGCACAGACAAGTCAACTGATTTCCTAGCCTTCGAAACATCTCCCTCTGTCTCCTCCCTCCTCTAAATCTCACCCAACCATTCAGAACAGGTTTGCAAAGAAAGTTGGTTGTTACCAAGTCTCAGTTTTCCTAGCATCCCGCAACTCTGTTTCCCAATATAATGTAGCTCTATCACTTAATTCACACGCACAATTGTATCTACACACTGCAGAGAAAATATGTCATGACATGGGTAGTTGCAGTAGCTGGCGTGCCCCTTTAAAACCACGTGTCCTTGAGGCTCCTTGTCTTGGCTTTGCACCAGCACTCATGATGCTCAGTCCTGGGCTTCGCCAACCCGGCTGCTTTCTCGTGGGAGACTTAGCACAGAGACCTTCACAGTCTGAGGGAACATGGAGGCCCTGGGGGGGGGGGGGCGCTCTGGTCCTTGGAATGCAGGTCATACAGGGACAGTCCCCCTTGGCAAACACGCAGCCTTTGTCTCTCTGCCTACTTAAGCACGATTCTCTCAGGGGGCGGCAGCAGATGCACATTGCCTGTCCAGCGGGCTGCCACTGGACCTTCCCTGTAACTCCCCAGTAAACCTATATGCCTCATTTGCTGTCTCCAGGGCTTTTCTTCAGTCTCTTAACAACCTATCCCACACTGCTCACCCAGCTGGGCGTGTGGCAGAACAGTTGCTTTGACTGATATAGTGAAACAGATATTTAAAGAGTTATGTAGTAAGAAAAAAAAAAAAAAAGATTCAAACAGCAGGACGAAAAAGTAGCGGAAGCAAGTCAAACTTTCCCTGAAGAGGTGTCTTGACAAACTGGATCCTCCTACAGAGAGCAATATATGGAAACAGTAGTGAGTTTGTTCTCCTTGTTCTTTCCGCTCCTTCATTTCAAGAGGCAGTCAGGGCCTTTGTGTTGCCTTGTTGCAGGGCTTTTGGCAGGGCAAAGAGAAAATGCCTGAAGTCAACACGTTTTCATCTTTTTAAAAACCAATTCATGGAAGACACAAAATCAGGTGTCCCTCTGGAGATGAAAGATAGTTGTCTTTTAGGGTCCCAAGAGGAATGGGAAGTCTTGGACTGAAAAAGAGGGAAAGACTGCCCCAGAGGGAGGAAGGAGGTAAAAGATGAGGAGAAAGGATTCTTAGACGACTAGGGATCTTTGCCCCACTCTATATCAGTGTCCCAGGTGGTGGCCAGATTCCAAGAGGTGGCTGAACGGAACCCTACAATAGTAGCTTTCAGCTTTGCTAAAGATTCTCGATCTCTAACATTATCCTGAAGGGGGGCGGGGGGGGGAGGGGCGGAGGTGGCACCACTCCTGAAGCGATTATGCGAGCTTCAGCGAGACGTGGTGGGAAACATCAGCACCTTTTACAGTCTAGAGGGGACGCCTGTGCTGGCAGAGCCTCAGCTCCCTGGATCACCACGTGCTGGAAGAAACAGGAGCCTCCGACATAATGAAGACTGAACTTCCTCACAGCTGGATGGGAAAGGAACTTGGACTGGACATAAACTAATTTAAAGATTAGAAAAAAATTAACTTTCTTGCACATCAGAAGTTTTGGATTCATACCTAAATATTAATTTATCTTCTAATCGACATCTAATTACTACTTGTAAACAACGTTTATCACGCAGCTGGGGGAAACTGCTTTCCGTCCACACGCGTCTTTCCTCCGGAGAGGATGCAACAGGGGAGGACGGGCGCCCCCGCCCCGGCCGGCGGCGAAGCTGGGGAGGGGGCGGCGAAGCTGGGGAGGGGGCGGCGAAGCTGGGGAGGGGGCGGCGAAGCTGGGGAGGGGGCGGCGAAGCTGGGGAGGGGGCGGCGGGCGGCTGTCGGGCAGGACGCGCAGCCCAGCTCCAGGAGGCAGGGCGCAGACGCCACCTTCTCAGCGGCCAGATCCGAGCATGCGACCGGAGCAGGGACAGGCTCGGCCGGAAGCGGCGCTGGAGGAGGGCGCGGCACGCAGGGGAAGCGCGGCCTCGCCCCTTTCCTTCCCTCCTTCCCGCCGTGTTCAACCTGCGCAGTGCGCTCCCCGGGCGGGTCAGCCTCAGCTGGCTGCGCACACCACCCGCCCGGCCGGCGGAGTCCAGTCCGCACCGGCCAGGGCGTCTACACTGCGCACACCACCTGCCCGGCCGGGTCCGCCCCGGTCAGGGCGTCTACACTGCGCACACCAGCCGCCCGGCCGGCGGAGTCCGGTCCTCACCGGCCAGGGCGTCTACACGCGGACACGGTGACGCTGCGGCCGGCGGGCGCAGCCAGCGCTCGTGACCCGATGAGCGGGGCCGCCGCCGCGCCCGCACCCTCCGTCTCCGGGGGCCCCTCCCGGCCCCCTTCTTGGCCGCTTCCTACGGCGGCACCTCGGCTCCCGGTTCCTGCGCGCCCGCCGTCGTCAAGGCGACCGCGGCTTCCGGGCGTCAGGCGTGGCGCCGCTTCCGGCGGCGATAGGGACGCGCGCAGATCAACGGTCGTGCGCCGGCCGGCCCCGCCCCGGCGCGGCGTTGGGGACGCGCAGAGCTTGGCGGCGTGGAGGCGCGTGGTGTGGCGGCACGGCGGCGGGAGCTAGTGGTGCGCGTGGTGCCTGCGTTCTCCGCGGGCGGCGGGGCGCGGGTCGCTGCGGGCGGCGGGGCGGGACTGGCGGAGCCCGGCCGGAGGCCGTTCTCTGTTGGGCCGGGCCTCAGGGGCGCGGCTGCGGGCCGCGCGGAGGGCGGGGGTGTGGGGTGGGTCCCCCTCGCCCCGGGACGACGGGAGGAATACCCTCGTGCGCCTGCTCGACGGGAAGCACGGGACCCGGAACTGGGTTCGGCGGCCGAGAGCTCCGAGGCGGCCGTCACTTCCGGTGGAGGGAGTGGGCATGCGCGGACTGGGCCTGGGCAGGACCGGGCTCAGCATCCTCCCTCATCCCGCCCAGGGACCTCCCTACGCGCTCCGTCCTCCCTCGGCAGCGCGGGATGGGCGTGTCTCGAGCCGGGCGGGGCCGGGCGGGGCCGGGCGGGGCCGGGCGGGGAGGGCAGGGCAGTCTTCACGCCCCCACCTCTGGCTCAGGTGCCTTCGTCAGGAGCTTGATCTTCCGTCACGGGAGGTAAGCGACCATGGTGCTCGGTAGTTTGGACAAGATGGTTCAGCTCCAGAAAAACACCGCCAACATCAGGAATATCTGTGTTTTGGCTCACGTGGACCATGGTAAGAATCCCTTTTAAAGGCCGCCTTTCCGGGGACTGAGGGGCGTGTCTCTACCCGTGTCAGAGGAGCGACGCCGCGGGCGGTCGACAGTGATGGTCGCCGAGGAGCGAGTCTTATTTCCTTTACAAGTTTGATGTCAGAAGCTCGCGGGAAGGCGTGTGAAATGAACAGCTACCTAGTGGTTAGCGTTCTTCTGTGTCGTATACTGTACTGTTTTTAACGCGACCTTGAGTTTTTGTTAAAAATCTGAAGTTTTTTTGAAATGGCTTTGTCATAGGAAAAGCCTGTAGTCTTGACATAATGTTTTCAGAACTTATGTTTTGTGGTTCTGTTGAGCTCAGCAGGGACTTAGTGAATATCTGCTCGGTTAAGGTATTCTGCTGGGTGTGTCGGAAGGTACAGACTTCTGAATAGGGCGTCAGCCCAGCTGTAGAGGAGACGGGGGCTGAGGCGGGGCAAAATGAGGCAAAAAGTAGACTGCCGGGGTCGGGAGAACCGGAGGCTCCGGAAGCTCGGCGTGGGTCAAGGAAAGGCGTCCCAGCATAGTTCGTCTTACCGATGACCCTGGAAGGGGAACCAGGAAGGCAGTGGAGACCACATTCCAGGCGGGAATCGTGTCAGCAAGGGAGGAGGGAATGTGTGAGACCGCAGCGCGGGACAGGGAGGGCAGGGTCGAGGTGGGGCAGATGTGGCTGTTACACCCAGACGTTGCTTCCTGCTCAGCCGGCTCTTGGCTTCAGGCTGCTCAGTTCGGGCAGCCACAGCAGGGTGCCAGGAGTGGGTGTGTGAGAGGAAGCCTGGTCCCCGTGCTGAAGGTGAGGGAGTCGCAGTTGAGGATGAAGAGTTGGGCGGGCGCGTCCCACAGAGCCTTCATCCTGGTGAGCTCTGGGATGGGGCTCAGTGTCCCGCTCTGCAGCCAGACCACCTGAGTGCGGAGCTCTGTCTCAGGTTCCTTTGCTCCTTGGCTCCAGTATCCGGCATCTGCTAACTGGGACAGAAACCGTCGCTGCCCTATAGGCCTGTGAGGGTTAAACGTGATGGTAGAGGAAGTCCATGGCAGGTACACGCTTCGTTATGAAGACAATCATTAACATTAATCGTTAGGTACTAGGCAGCCACTGGGAGAACAGAATAAGTGCGGGTGTTGTAATCAAATCAGACGTTACAAAGGGCAGTCTGGTGAAAGTTTAGGATGAACTGAAAGGCAGAAAGGAGGTTAGGTGGCTGTTGCCTTTGATAAAATAGCTGAAGTGAAGAAGTATGGGAACTGAGAGGAGTTAATGGGTTGCTTTATAGGTGAAGCTGACTGAGAATGTGTGTCATACAAATCCAGTGACCGACCCTGCCCCATGAGTTTTTCTAATTATGCTGCTCACATTTTGAGGACATGAGGTTCGACAACAGTATTTTTTTGCTTTGTGAATTAAATCGTGTGGCAAGTCAGTGGCATGTGTGTGTATAACAAATTACTTTTAAATTTACTTTTTAAAGTTATGTTAAAATAGTACTGTCCTGGAAAACCTGTCATTTGTTTATTCATTCAACAAATGTTCATTGAGTGTTTCTTACATGCCAAGCATTGTTCTGGTCCTGGAGGTACAGCCATGAATAAAGCGGAGTCCCTGCTTTTGTGGCGCTTGCTTTCCAGGGGATCTGTGCTTGCCGTGCTTGGAGTGAGTTCTCCCTGGGGTGGCAGGAAGGCGATGCTGTGGGCTTGTGTGCTGACAAGACATTTGCGTGGCGCACAGGTGACACAGTGTTAAAGGTCCTCAGTGCTCCTGCTGATTGGTCTCTGGTTTGAAGTATTTCACACAGATTCCATAGCTTTGCTAAAATTCCTAGGCTGCAGTAGACTTCTTTGTTCTGAGGAAAAAACTCTCCTTTTGTTACTCCAACTCTCAGCTGCAGTAATTGTATATACCCCCAGCGTTCTCTGAACAAAGTTACCTGTCTGTACCACTTGAAATTGTGTCGACTTAATAAAGGTGACTATAAATGTGTACTTGAGTATACAAAGAATTTCTTTTATGGTAGAGCAGACTCCTAGGTCTCTGTGTGGATACTGGGTAGCATCAGTAGCTGCAGTGTAGCCGATGCCCTCCACAGGCGTACAGACAGTGGGAGATAGGGTAAATTTCCTGAATTTCTTTGCTAAGTAAGTATTTTTCTTGAGACAATTTAACTGGCAAATGCCAGCTAATGCCATACGAGGAAACATGGCAGAAGATTATGTTCTGTTTCTTGGTGCTGTTTTACCCAGTGTACTCTTCAGACACAGAAATGATTGCTGTGCTGTCCTTTTGTCCTTCTGAGCTATTATGGGTTTAAGTTTATAGGTGTGGTCACCACTATGGATATCGGATGATTGATGTAATAGTTACCATAAACTTGATCAAATTCTTGCAGGACTGATGTGAGTAACTTTGTAAAAGTCGTTTGTCAAGTGTTCTGTATTTTGATTGGCACAGTGGTTTGTCTCGTCATGTAAGAGTCTGTGCATTTTACTCGGTGTAAATTATGCCTCAATTTTTAGAAAAGTTTTGTGCTTAAAAAAAAAAAGTTGCTTGTCAACTTTTGAGATGAGGTTGATGCGATCCACAAGGGTTGGAGACGCGTATTACAGCACTGTGGGGCGCTGGGATGTGTCCTTCCAGATGCTGTTCTGTTTAAAAGTCTGATTAACTCTTTAAAACGCTTGTTATGTCTTGCATCACTCAGTATAGATAAATAGGAATTCTTTGCTAAACCATTTCTCAGATGTTAGATCTGTAGATACAATCCATCTCCCCCTTAAAGAAAAAGGTGGGGGGCAGCCTGGTGACACAGTGGTTAAGTTCACACATTCTGCTTCAGGGGCCCCGGGTTCACCGGTTCAGATCCCGAGTGTGGACCTGCGCACTGCTCAACAAGCCATGCTGTGGTAGGCGTCCCACATATAAAGTAGAGGAAGATGGGCATGCATATTAGCTCAGGGTCATCTTCCTCAGCAAAAAGAGGAGGATTGACAGTGGATGTTGGCTCGAGGCTAATCTTCCCCCCCCCCAAAAAAAAGAGATTTGAATTATATTGTTATTTTAACAGGAAAAACGACTCTGGCTGACTGTCTCATATCTAGCAATGGGATCATCTCCAGCCGCCTGGCAGGCAAGGT
The DNA here is from genome assembly GCF_037783145.1 of Equus przewalskii. Classification (NCBI taxonomy): domain Eukaryota; kingdom Metazoa; phylum Chordata; class Mammalia; order Perissodactyla; family Equidae; genus Equus; species Equus przewalskii. The sequence continues at coordinate 89,508,143 of NC_091831.1, forward strand.
ATGTTGCTGTATTAGATGAATACTTGCTGCATTTGAGTAAGCTTTAGCTGTCTACAATGTGATAAACCATTATCTATGTTCTTAGAGATCCAAGAAAGTATATAGCATAGTTCATGCATCTAAGAAGCTGTCAGTCTTTTTAGCAAGATAAAACAGGTGTTGAGAGGGGCCGGCCTGGTGGTACAGTGGTTAAGTTCACATGCTCCACTTCAGTGGCCCAGAGTTTGCTGGTATGGATCCTGGGCGTGGACCTACACACTGCTCATCAAGCCAAGCTGTGGCAGCGTCCTGCATAGAAGAACTAGAAGGACTTACAACTGTGATATGCAACTATGTCCTGGAGCTTTGGGGAGGAAAAGAAAAAGAGAAAGATTGGCAATAGATGTTAGCTCAGGGTCAATTTTTCTCAGCAAAAAAAAAGTTGAGAAAAATTATTTACATATTGCTCTATTTTTATAAGTGTAAAAATGAATTTTTGCAACCAGGCAAATGATAGCCTGGCATGATTATGGAAGATTTCACTGAGGAAGAGATTCTTCACAGCTGGATGAGTTGGGTGGTTGGAGGAGAAAGCAGAGAAACCATCAGATGGGGGAAATAACATGGGTAAAGTGGATGAAGGCTAGTTTGTATTGTTGTGCTTGATTTGAGTGGAACATTTGCCTAGAGACTACTGAGAGAGCACGTGTGCTGTAGGGGGAGTGCGTCAGCTTATGGAAACCTTGAAGGCAACCCAAGAACCCAAGGAAGGCTTCTGAAGCCTGAGACTTAGGAAATGAAATTAAAGAGATCTTTGTTTCTATCTGTGACTTGAAAGAACTTGGAATAACTTATTTGCAGTAGAAAAATAGAGATATTTCTCTCCTTAATGAATTTAGGATATAATGAGCGGGATTTATCAGATAACTGGGAATAGAGAGAAGAAGAGATGGAGCGGCAAAATTGGATCATGTAGACCTAGGAGACTGTGGGAAGAGTTGGACATTTGAGGCGGGTTGGCTGGGGAACTGGCACAAGATGGTGTCTAGAGGAGGCCAAAAAAAACCGGGGTTGAGTGAAATAAAGTGCTTACATTTTTCCTACTTGAGAAATTAGAGTACAATAACTAAAGTAAGTAGTGAAAGTAAATAAAGCACAAATTAATGCAGTGGAAAACAAACGTTTTATAGAAAAGATCAATGAAGCCACAATTTGTTCTTGGAAAAGACTAATACAGCTGACAAATATGATACAATAATGATGGACATGTTATTCTATGTTTAAAGAGTGAACCCTACTGTAAACTATGAACTTTAATTAATAATAGTGTATTGATACTGGGTCATTAGTTGTAATGTGTACTGCACTACACATTCATGCAAGGCGTGAATAATAGAGGAAACTGTAGTGGGGGAGGGGTATTTGGGAACCTGTATATGCTCCAATCAATTTTTCTGTAAGCTTAAAATTGCTCTAAAAAGATAAAGTCTATTAATTTTAAAAAAATTACTGGCACTGTAGACAATTTATGATTATCATGTGATACAACTCATAAATATCTAGCAAAATTGATGAAGTGAAAAAGAAAAGAGGAAGGAATACATGATACTAGGAAAGAAAAATCCTGCAGCATAAAAAGGTAATAATGGGACATAATGAACAACTTCATGACAGTAAGCTTAAAAGTGGAGAAATGGAAATATGTCTGGAGCACTGTAACTTAGCAAAGTGGAGTCAAGAAGAAATGAAAACATGAATAAATCTATCGTTGTTTAAGAAATTGGATTGTTGGCAAAAATTTTTCCACAAAGAAGTCCAGATGGCTTAACTCTATAGTTTTACCAAACCTTTATGAACCATTCCAAAGTACAGCAGAGGAAAAAACAGGGACTACTCTCCGAATCATAGGAAGAGGGCATAAGCTTGATCCCAGCAGTCTGTTAAGGATGATACAAGACAGGAACGTTATGCCATAACCTTATGGTTGTAGGTATAACAGAATCTGGAATTGTGTAAAAAGTTCTTCATAAGTAAATAGGGTTTATCCCGAAGAATTCAAGATTGGTTTGCTGTCATTTCACCATATTAACAGATTAGAGGAAGAAAATCATAATCATTTCAGTAGATTCAGAAGACATTCAATAAAATTCAATATTCTATATGATAAGACCTCTTAGCAAAGTAGGTTTAGAAGAGAGTTTCCATAATCTGATACAGAGTCTACAGGAAGCCTACAGTGAAGATTGAGCTTAACGATGAAGTGTTGAAACTTTCTATTTGTATTCCAGAATAAGGCAAGGGTGGCTTTTGCACCCTTCTGGTCATTGTGTTACAGCTTCTGTTTTACATTCCACTGGAGGTTCTAGCTGCAACAAAAAGGCAAGACAAAAAAAGTATGAGTTTTGGAAAGGAAGAAACAGCTACATTATTAATAGATGACAAGACTGTGGGAAACTCAAAGAGTATACAGATAAATTGCTAGGATGTTAATAAGAATTTAACAGGTTTTAGGATACAAAAGTCATTGAAAATAGAGTTTATACATGAGCAATAAATAGAAAATATAATTTAAAAATGTATATCACTTAAATAGCATTAAAAGTGTACCTGTGAGATATTGGAGAAAACTTAAATAAATGAAGAGATATACCATGCTTGTGGATTGGCAGACTCAGTATTGTTAAAATCACAGATTTTTTTCATGTTGATCTATAGATTTGGCAGTTCCAGTAAAAATTCCAATATTTTCTTTTTTTATTTGAACTTGATATGCTGATTCTAAAATCCATACACAAGAGCAAAGGGCCAGTAATAGCCGAGGCGTGTCTGAAGAAGAGTAGGGTGTGCAGTGTGTCTTACCAGGTGGCAAGCCTTATTATGACTCTGTTGTAACTTGTGTTTTGCAGTCAGCTGAGGGGTAAAATTGATTGATGGCCCAGGATACCAGGCCTGGAAACAGCCTAATTTATCACAGACCTGGCATTTCAGGTCTGTAGGGAAAAGCTGAACCTCTCTGTACGTTGTCCGTGGACAGTTGGTTATCTATGTGGGAAAAAAATTGGACCTCTATTTAATAGCACACACAAAGATCAACTGCACATAGTTAAAATACTTATATGTGAAAGGCAAAACTGTAAAACTTTTCGAAAATAATATAGGACAATACTTTTATGTCTTTAAGGGAAGATTTCTTACACATGACAAAAAAGTGCACACCATTATGTGAATGTTTGATTGGCTCAACTACGTTAAAACTAAGAACATCTGTTTATCAGAAGATGCCATAACAAAAATGAAGAGACAAGCGTGGTAACTGGGGGAAAATATTAATAACACACATATAATTGACTAAGGTCTACTATTTGAATACTATAAATAACTCCTATCCAAAGCAAAACAAACCTGTGATGCAACCATTAAAAAGATGGAGAGGGGCTGGCCCCGTGGCTGAGTGGTTGAGTTCGCGCGCTCCGCTGCAGGCGGCCCAGTGTTTCGTTCGAATCCTGGGTGCGGACATGGCACTGCTCATCAAACCACGCTGAGGCAGCGTCCCACATGCCACAACTAAAAGGACCCACAACGAAGAATATATAACTATGTACCGGGGGGCTTTGGGGAGAAAAAGGAAAAAATAAAATCTTTAAAAAAAAAAAAGATGGAGAAAAATCATGAACAAGAAACTCACAGAACAGGAATGCCAAATGGTAATACAATAAACTCATAAAAAGGTACTCAGTCCCATTAATAATTGGAGAAATGTAAATTAAAACCTCAAAATGCTCTTTATCATCCATCTGATTTAAAGCATGAAGTCCGACGGTATTGAGTGTTGCTGAGTTTGGAGGCGACAGAAGTGCTGTGGCACTGCTCAGAGCATGGGGTAGTCCAGCTCTTGTAGAAAACAAGTGGGAGCATCGAGTAAGGTTGAAGATGTGCACATTTAATAACTCAGAAATTCCATTCCTGGCTAGTGTACCAAGGGACACACACCTGACTGGTAATAGCAGCTCAGTTACAGTTACAAAAAACTAGAATCAGTCTACATGTCCATCACTAACAGAACAGATGAATGAGGTGTGGTGGATTTGTGTGGTGGAGTCCTATGGTAATGAGAATCGATGAACTACAACTACATCCATCAGTGTGGATGAATCTCAGGAATATAGATCAAAGACAAAGTGACAGAAAAATACATAAATATATGTGTATTTCCATTTATATAAGGCCCCAAACCTGCAGCTCTAAGTGATGTGTTGTTTAGTGATACTCTCAGTTTTTAAAATTATAAAGAAAACAAGCGAATGAACAAGATAAAATTCAGGATGGTGGTTACCTCTGAGCCGGGGGAGAGGGGAATTCAAAAGTAACAGAAACCTTTTTTTTTTCCTTTCTTAAGTAGGATGGTGCATACGCAGATCTTCATTGTCTTGTTATTCTTCATGCCTTATACATGTTTTGTATAAATTCGGTCCTTAAAAACACACACCTAGAGAAGAAGAACAGGGGGCTGAGAGTTTTGGAGGAAGGCCCGCGAGGTCGGAGCGGTGCAGGGGAGCCAGGGGGGATCTCGGGGGAAACAGGAAGGAAACTAGGAGAGTCCACGCTCCTGGAGGAATTGCACGCGCACACGAGGGTCATCAGCACCTCTATGCCATACCACACCAACATCGGGAGAGCAGAAGGGACAGCTGTGTCTGGCCGCAGGTTGTTGGGAGCTTTTAGGAATTTGCTTTTGCCTGAGCTGTGGAAAGGGACCCTTTCTGGAAGTTGAGGAGTTAATGTGGGTGAATGAATGTGGCGATCCTGTGTCGGTGAGTTCTTCTCAAGGCTTTTGAGTGGAACAGATGAGTGAGTGTGAGGTTAAGAGCTTTTTGGGAGTTTGGCAGCAGAGAAATAGGTGGGCAGGGACAGGTCCTTCTGGGAGGGAGGGAGTCAGGCGGTGGGCAGGGCTAGGCTGAGCAGAGCCGGGAATGAGGGGGGTGGGCGCAGACCTCTGCGAGCCTTCTTCAGCCAGGTGCTCATGTGATCGGAGCTTCTGCTGTGCCGCTCTTTCCTAAAACCGAGTTTAAACTGTGCTAATTTGGGAAAAGGAGTGAGGACTTCTCCTGCCTCTAGAGACTGTCTGTTTCCATGTCTGCTCAGACTTTGTGGAACAGACTATGAACAGGGAGAGAAGGGCCGTGTTCTTGGTGAACAGAAGGAATTTCCCCACTTGCTGAGTTGTTCGTGGACTGCCCACTCCCTCATGGCTGAAAGGGGCGTGAGCAACGCTCTGGGGAGGGTTTGCATTAAGTGTGTGATACATTTGCAAAGTGGGAATGTCCTTCAGGTTGTCTGTTTCTCTTCCCCGACAGCTTCCCTTCTCCAACTCCACTCCCTTTAAAAAAATACAAAAGGCTTTTTCGTTTAAAATTTAAGTGTTTGAAGTAAATGTCCAAATCATTCCCTTTTAATGTTGTATTTTAATTCATTGGGCAGTAAGAATGCATGTGCTGTATTTTTACAGTTAAGGTACATGGACAGCAGAGAAGATGAACAGATCCGAGGGATCACTATGAAATCCAGTGCCATTTCACTCCATTATACAGAAGGTAAATCAGTCTGTGTCTTTAAGAAAATAATTCCGTGTCCTTTCTCTTCCTGAATTAATTGTGTGCCTCGGTTTCTTTGCTTTATGTTCTGCAAATTTCCTTTTGACCTCTCCAAATGATCTGTTGTCAGAGTCCAGCTGTCCAGACCTGGATGCAGATGGGGATGGTTGACTGGCCTGAGAGCAGCGCTGGCCGTTCACCCCTGCCCCTGTGCACCAGGCGATGGGATGGGTGTCTTCCTCAGGAAAGTCAGAGTCCTAGGGCCTTGCTGGTTCAGCCCTAGTGCTCCCTTTCCTGGCTGGTCCTGCATATTGGGTTTAGAGTCTTAACTTACCTGTGGGTTTCCATGATCCTTAAAGCTTGCTGTCCCCAAGTCAGAATGTCATTTTGACAGTAACACTTCTAGGAATTTATCTGACAGAAATCGTCATACAAATGTCATACAGAGTTCTACCTGTGAGATAGATGTTCATTGATATTCACCGAAAAGTCTGTGTTAGTGAAAAAATGCCAACAACCTTAATGTCTGTCCTTGGACAGTGGTTAAGTAAACCTGTACCACTGTGTTGTGAAATGCTGTGCAGCTGTTCACACAATTGTTTGATCTACATGTAATTATATAGAAAAACATGCTAAGAGACAAAAAGCAAGTTGCAGAGTAAATACTTGTAAGATATGAATGTTTTGGTAATAAAAATACATTATGCATGTAGATAAAGATGTCTGGGAGGACACACACCAAAATCTTAACAGTAGTTATCTCCAGGGGCTGGATTATGCGAAACTTGCACTTTTCAAAATACTTATTTTTTTGTACTGTTTGAAAATTTTACACAAAATGTGTGTTTTTGCAGTTAGAGGAAAATAGTAAAGATATATTTTATTCCCCTATTGGCCTGACCTGTGGTTTGTCCTTCATAGTGTCGTTATCTCTGGTGCTGACACCAAGGGACACACCCTGTGAGGCATGACGGTTCCCTTTGAGGGGAGTCTTGGAATTATTTTTGTACTAAACCAGTTTGAAGCTCTCAGGTACATGAATTCTCAGTGTTTAATATTGAAAGTAATGCCTTGTTTTTTAAAACTACCTTACATTGTAAAGGGTCTGTCCTCCTTCTGTGATCCAGCGAATGGGTCAGTGGTCAGTTTCTTTCTCTTCTCTCCTTATTTTTATAGACTTCAGAAGATCTGTCGCTGTCTTTTCTCTATACTCACATCATTAGTGAGTTTTTATTTGAAGATTCCTCTAGTGTCAGTTTTAGTTGCTCTCTCTGCACTTTGGCTCCAGTTCCCCCACCCCTTTGTTTAACTGTCTTATTAAGGTTTACGTGGCATTCACCTGTTCCAGTTCACTTTCGTCTTTCTGGTATGGGACTGAGAGAGAGGGGCTCTAGGACCTTGGGGACTGAGGGGTCTCCCATCTGTTCTGTTGGACTCTGATCTTGGGCATCTCGATCTCGGTTTGCTTTAGATAGGCTTTCTTGATTGCACAGAACAGAGACTTAAGCCAGCTTGGGTTGGGGTGGCTTATTGAAAGAATATGCGTGAAATGGTATTGGAAACAATATTTAGGAAAATCAAAAAGCAGAAGCGCTGTTGGAGTGACGTCTCATAGAAATTGAAATCACCTGTCGATTCTGGACCCAAGATTGCCATAGAGACCATCAGTAAAAGTTGGACCTTCCATCTGGAACTCCACTGCTGTCTTTGGGTTGAGTTCTGTGTTTTTCTCTCTCTTATTACCCTATAAGCCTCTTCCTTATCTCATAGCTTTTGCCTGCTCTTAGTGTCTCCATGCTCATAATCCCACCTTGCCCTGACCCTTCTTCTCAACTCCTGTTTTTTCGCCTTATTTCCATTGCTTACAGCTTCTTTCTCTTGTGTTTCTGAGCATACGCTCTTAAGAGCAGGACATGGCCCAGCTCGTCTCCTTATGCCAGACCATGGCAGAGGTTGCACCTATGGGTTGGCCACCCCCGGGTTAGATGGTCACCTCCCACTCTGATCAGTGGTTGTTGGAGTGGTGTCATAAAGTGTCACAGCTGTTTCTCCGTGAGCATGACTGCACAGAGGGGCTGTGGTTAGGCAATTATCACACGCGACAATTGGTGCAGAGCCTTGCTTTCCACGTCTGCAAAATGGGGATAGAAGTTGGGGATGTTGACTGAGAGGTATGCTCTCAGAGCACCTGAGAGAGGAGGTATATTCTTATCTGTCTCAGTACTGATGCTCTGGAGGGGGTGTTTCCTGCTGTGAAGGTGGGATAGTCTGAAGGGGAGCCCCCTTCTGGAGGAGGGCTGCCTGCAGGTGGAAGAGACTCTACAGGTGGATTTTGTTCACCATGTCTTCCCCTCCTTTCCGCCTCCTTCCAGATGCTCTCTGACTTGAGAATCTCTGTACTGAATGTTAAGTAAGTCCTTTCTGCTTCTGACTCCTAATTTTTTCAAATCCTTATTTGGATTGAAAGATAAGGTATTTTTCTAGTTTAAGGTAAATAAGCTTAGGAAAACCATGCATTATTATAGAAATGATGTTGAAAACTATCAGTGTGATACCCTATCTTAGCGTTTTCCAGGGGCCTAGTTCTTCCTTGAGAAAATACAGCCTCTCTCATCTTTACATTTGTGACCACAATTTTGCTACAGATGTTGGGACCATATTGTTAAACCTTGTTATTTTCCTGTTTCTTACCCACCTCTTTTTGTGCTCCTCCACAAGGATATCATACATTTATCTGATCATTTCAAGAGTTAGGAAATACACCCAAGAATACACATTTTGTAAAAAATCCTAAGGGGATATAATACCTTAGAATCCTTTAGTCTAGAATCTATTCAGATGGTTTGAATCATTTGAAATTCATGGACTATTCTTTGAATGATCTCAAAAGGCATATTGCTGTCATTTCTACTCTGTAGCCATTCTTCATACCACTGAGCAAATAGTGCCATTGCAGAACTTCTGAAATGGACTTTTCATTCTAATTTATCTTTTTAAAAATTTTAAATTTACAAATTTATGTTTACTATAGAAAATTCAGTATGTTATAGTATATACAGTAAAACACAAGAATTAAAATCATTCCTAGTTTCACCACCAATTGTTTTGTTTTCAATTTTTATATTTAATCCAACCATAATTGTGCATGTGTGTGTGCACGCGTACAAGCTGTGAGGTAGATATCTAACTTAATTTCCCCCCAGTAGTTAACTGCTTATTCCAACACCAGTCACAGGTGATTGTGAAGTGCTGTATTCTTAGTTCTTGGTGTGGTGTTGGCGTTGACCTATACGTGAGGGAAGCAGTCTGGGGGAGCTGTTAAGGGCTGCAGAGTGAACTATGCCCACCCTTTGAAACACCCTCTCCACTCCTCCGGGTGGGGGCAAGTGCCATTCAGCTCCAGCTGATTGATGCCTGTGGAAATCGGTTTTTTCAAGAAAAGTTGACGTCGAGATTTTTGGTAAAATCTTCCAGTTTTTAAAATATTGACAACTTATTTAAAAATTGTTAAATACCACGTAGAACAAATCGCAGTGGGCTTTAACCTACAGACTTTTAGTTCGTAACTTCAGGCATAGGCTTGCTGACACCCTGGTTCACTGGGACTCACCCAAGTGGCAACCACATGTAGCTTGTATGCACTGCAAATGTGGAGACCACGGATATGGCAGGACTTTCTGCGGAGATGCAAATGCAAGTTCACCTCTTTGTAAACCCCAGCTTAGGGGCTAGTAGCTGTGGGTGGGTGGAAAATTTATGCCCTTGTTGGTTTCAGCTCTTTTGCTTTCTGGTCTTGATCTCCAAAGACGAGGCCATGGGGAAACTGACTCACACCATCCAGATTCACGAGGCTAGTGTGTACCAGGACGTTGTCTTTCTTATTTAGAGGCAGTAGCTTCCCTTTCTGTCCATGTAGGTGAGCATTAATACATGGTCCTGCTGTTGCTTAGTCCTTTGGGACTGAGGCTGGGAGGGAAGAGTTCCATTGTCCCTTGTTTGGCTGAAGATTAGATTTTTTTCTCGGAGGATAATGAATGCTTTACTTTGTGACACATTCAGCTGATGCCAGGTCTAAGAAACCAGGTATGTGATGGTTTGATCCTCAGCTAGTTGCCTCATATGCATGATTTTGTGGATCCTACAGCGACTCTTGGAGATGGATATTATCCTCACTTTACATGTGTGCAAAGTGGAGTTCACAGAGGTTAGAAAACTTTCCCAAGGACAGAGCAGTTAGCAGGTATGGTTCTGGGGACCGAGTCATTACATTTCCAGCCTGTTCACTGGGACTGGGAGTCTCGGAAGTAAGTCAGTCCAGCCCATGGCGGGGGTCTTGCTCATTCTCTCCAGCGGCTCTTTTGCGCTTTCTGGTCTCTTCTCATCCCCTCCCCGACAGTCTCAGCAGACATCCTTGCCTTCTGTTTCACAGAAAATGGAAGAATTCTCTCAACTGCTTGCCACCGCACCTCACAACGTAGTGGTGTTAGTATCTTTGCTTGCCCCCATCATTGTGAAAGGCCTGTGCTCTGGACTTATCTACTGTTGATTATCTTGTTTCCTGTATCTTCAGCCTCTCCCTTCCCTTTGTCCTGATGCCTTGCCATCAGCTTTTAAGCATGTTCAAGTCTGTCTCATCTTAAGAAATATATATATATACACATATATATCGTTGTGTCTATATTGTGTGTGTGTATGTATATATCCTTTTAGCTCCATGTCCCTCTGCACAGTCTTAGTCTAGGTACATTGCTGTTACTCCTTCAGTTGCTCTGATAGTAGAACCTGTGCCTTTTAGTAATGGCATATGTTAACAATGTGAAATTGAGTGAAAGATGGTTGATCCTTGATCTCTGACTTTCCCTCCAGGGTGATGTAAGCATAGAGAGATTTCAAGCAGGTTGCAAAGGTTTGGAGCCCTTATGTGTGTCCCAAGAAGTGAACATCTACCTTTGTTATTACAGGGTTTCTTATTCTGCTCTTACTCTTTTATCCTTCCAAGCAAAAATGCCAATGAGTAGAAGAATCAAGACGATGTAGACGTGTAATTACTAGCTTTACTAGCTACACAGCAGGATGTCAAAGATGGAGAGGTTCTCAGTGATGTCAGAGTTCCAGTGTGGACGTAGTACTAGGTGGCTACATGCACTGGCCTTATGCTGAGAGAAACCAGAAGCAGGAGAGAGAAACCGTAATCAGAAGTGGCTCTGACCTGTTCTGGTTTGTTTCGTGTTGGAGGAAGGTCTGGAGAGAACTTGGGGATAGGCTTATGCAGCAAGAAAACTTAACTTATATGTGGTTGGTTGTAGTTGTTTCTAGATCCTTGTTCCCTCATTCCTCCCTGAAACACCTCACTTTTGACATTTGTACCATCAGAGTCAACCACCCACAACCTCTTGTTGTGGCAGCTTTCTCATGAGGACACGGTCGGTTACCCTGCCATGCGTGTTACCTGTGTCAACACACAGGAGATAAAATGGGCCGTACGGTTCTGTTAAGGAGTAAACTGTATTGTGGACTTGCACCTTCTGTTCTGTATATTGATGTAAAATGTATAAGGGACAGTAGTGGTAGTTCCTGTGGGAGCTCGTGGTTGCTCTGTAGTTGGCGTGTAGTTCATGTCCACACGTGTTGCATGTTCTATGAAGAAAGCACTCAGGGACGTGGCGCAGCTAACTCAGGTCCTGTCTCTGTTGCTGAGACTTGTGTTGTTAGAAATAGTGTTCTTCTACTGATGCTCTGAAACAAAGGATGCTTGCGCGGAGTACGGATCTTCATCCACAGTTTGAGTGTTTCTCTCTTCCTTCATTTTAAGGAAAGTTTCCTCTCGTCGGCTTTCTATGTGTGCTTTAGTGAGCATCTCCAATGTTCTGGAAACTGGACAATGACCTCCTTACATGAAGTTTTACCGTTCGCAGAGGAGATATTTTGGCAGGTACTGGTGACAAATGTGTGCCTTCAGTGAAACAACTACCCCTGGTACTTTAAAACCAGAGGACTCTATGGGCAAGGAAGAGGGTCTTTTCCATAACTCTGTTAGCAGCAGAAATTGTCTGAAAGATGTCTCCCATAATTAACTTCAGGTCTTCCAACTTTTTTTTTTCGGTTACCTGGAACATAAAAAAAAATTGGATTGGGGCTCAGCTGCCCCTGAACTGAGATTTGTTTTGGAACGCCTGGGAAATGAGGCAGCAGAAGTGGCTGTCCCTTGATGCCGTAGCAGGGATGAGTCCAGTACACAGCTTCAGGACTGCGTCACACGTTGGAAAGATCATTTAGCATGCCTAAAAGGTTATAATTTCCATTAGCAGTAATAATATCTAACATGGTAAACCCCACAGCTGTTTGTGTGTGTGTGTTTCTCTTTGATCCTCACACACAAAAGGTGGTAGATGGCGTTCGAGGAAGCAGGTCTCCCCGAGGCATAATGTGGCTGAAGTCACAGCAGAGGAGTTGTGCCTACAAACTGTTTTTCCTCTAATAGATGTTGGACTACTTTTCACCTCCCTTTGAAATTTAGTTTGGAGTTATTTGGACAGAGTTAAGATGAAAAGGTCATTGAAAGAGGAGTGGGAGACCTGGTTCTGTGCTGAGCTCTGCGTTTGTCAGCTCTGTGACCACCCGTGGCTCTTCCCCTTTCCCATGATCAAATACATTTCAGAAACTCGCTTAGACAAAGTTGGACAGGCTTCCTTGAGCTTTTCTGAGTCTTTAATATGTACGTGTGTTGTGAGCCTCTGCCCTCCTCCCCCAGGGCCGGCCTAATTTTCCAGTTATTTGATCACATACTCTTATTTTTTATTTTGCATATTTTTAGGTGGAAACACTTGATATATAACTAGCTTTCTGTTCCCTTCTAGATCTGAACCTGCTGTCCCTGAATGAATTTCAAGAGGTCTGAAGTGGATGCATAATTGGGTGGTGTAGATAGATAGATATGGGTGGATGGATGTTTGCTTTTCTGGGTGTTCTCTAAAAAGTCTGTAACCCAATACGAGACAAGAGCACTGTTGTATAGGAAGCCCGAGGTTTCTGTATGAGAGTGTCTTCAGACTCTGTGAAGACAGCAGACCCAGCCTCGGAAACTTCTGCATCAGGTCCAGGTATTGTCATGGTAGGAAGGTGCTTGTTGTTCTCCTGCTCTAGAGCCTGGGGTTTGGCCGGATGAACATGCAGGTGTCGTTTCCCCAGCTGCAGAGCTGGGGAAGGAGTCTCAGCCCCTTCTAGGCAGCAGGTGAGTTCCTTAGACCTGGCGTGTCCTGGCCTACTGCTCATGCTGTGGCGTTGCGTGAGTCTCTCCTTTTGACAGACATGCTAGTTTACCTGTGAACTGAAGGGTGTAGGCTAAGACATGCCAAGTGGTGTCAAGAGCCTCACAGCTTGTGTTTTCTGTGATGGGAGCTGATGGGGCCTGAACGTGCTGCAGCTGCTGACTTTCCTCTGGCTTGTTTGATGAGGCCCTGGTGCTGATCAGAGGGTGGCTGGGAGAGTGGTGCCCTAAGACCTGATGGTGGCAGGCTCTGTTCAGGTGCAGTGCTGTTGTTCCAGACCCCTGGCTCCTGGACTGACTGGATTTTCCTCTCAGGTATCCTCAGTCTCCTCTGGTTGCAGCCTGGAACTGCTGGGTGCCACAGAGCCAGGTTCCTATAAGGCGGTTTGCATGGAAAGACCAGGGCACCAGGAGGATGGTATTTAAGAAGGCAGCCTGTTGCTGATTGATGGCAGTCTCTCCGAGCCCTAGTGCACTTCAGGATCCATAGCCAGTGTCGGAAACACTACCAGGGGCATCTCAGCGTGTGAGACGAGGCCTCTGCCTCTTGAGGGTCATGTGAAGGTGTCTTTGCAGTCAGAGGGTTTGAACCTGAGCTGTGCCGTTTGAACCGTTTGTTCTTAGGCAGTTTTCCTCAGAGTTGGGCTCTCACTGGATTTCTTGGAGAAAGGCGTTTAGCTTTTCTGTGCCCTGGTTTCCTGCTCTGTGAAATCAGGCCAGTAGAAGCAAGTACCGCAGAGGGTGGTTGTGAGTAGACACTGGATAATGTCTGTGAAATACCTGGAGCCGTGCCCGGCACAGAGAGACGGTCCACAGATGTGGGCTTTGGCTGCGGCTGCTGTGTTGTTGCTGTTTCATCATTGTCAGTGTCACCTGGGGCAGAAGTCACGTGGTCAAGGTGTTAAGGTTACACGGGGGAAAATCCTTTAAATGGCCTATAAATTATAATATTCAGCCCTTTAGCGGTTCTGGAGCACATGGAAGTTGAAAAACACTGAGCTGAGAGGAGGCACTGAGTAAAGTATATATGTAGGTGTTTGAGCATTCAAATAATTGCCTTTGGCAGAATTCTATCAGATTTAGCAGTAAAAGAGGAATAAGTGTATAGAATTCTAATGAATTTGTTTTGTTCTGCTGCTTTTCTTAATAATGTTTTAATGGGAAGCCTCTGTCACCTAGCGTGGCCCTTGTTCTGGTTTGTCTGGGACCAACTTAGGAGTTAGTGGGATGGGGGAACTGACTGGGGTGAGGTGGCATGTGAGACTTGGCGCTGAAACTGAACAAGTCAGCCTGAGTTGTCACCCTCCTGTGATTCGAGTGCTCTTGTTTGTTGTGTGGGGATTAAAGGAGGTGATGCATGTGAGAGCACAGAGGTCACTGCTGGGTGCACAGTAGCTGCTCCTTAATCGCGTGGATCGAGTGTGATGGCGACTGAGCACTCACAGCGCCCTGCGGAACTGTGGGGAGCGTGGCCGGCCTCTCTGTGTCTCTCTGCACCGGCCCGTCCTGCGCTGGCCCCTTGGAGCAGCTCTCTCAGCGCTGGCTTTTCTTGGTCTCAACTGCTGACCTGTGAAGTGAGTGCAGTAACGTGTGTCTCCCAGGGTCTTGTCAGGGTTCATGACATGCAGCCAGCCTGGCGCCTGGCCGGCGGCAGCCCTTCTTCTGTGGTGGTGACTGTCAGAGTGATAACGTCCTGCAGCCTTCATACAGTTGCTCTTTGGTTCAACAGTTCTGTCCACGGGAGTCCTGACTCAGAACCATAGCTGCTGACCGGGTTTTCAGCTCCTGACGCTCTCGTCACTGCCTTATCAGAAGCGTCCTGTTCCAGAATGCCGAGGAGGCCTGCATTCACCCGTGTGACTGACGGGCCTGTTCTCACTTCACACAGGTCGCGAGGAGTACCTCATCAACCTGATCGACTCCCCGGGGCATGTGGACTTCTCCTCGGAGGTCTCCACAGCCGTGCGCATCTGCGATGGGTGCCTCATCGTGGTGGACGCAGTGGAGGGAGTCTGCCCGCAGGTAGTGGACTGTCCTGTGAACCTGCTCACCTGGGCAGCAAGGGGGAGGAGGGACTGACGCGGGTCGCTGTGTGCCGTGTCAGCTGGCACATTTCACACTCGGCAGTGTGTGTGGGGGGGTTAATCCCCTGAGTTTTGAAGGGACCTCAGAGAGGACGCCTTTAAATTTAGACGCTCTGGAGTGTCTGTGACATCCTTTTAGAGAGGGACTCAGCAAGAATGGAGGAAAGGGTGAATTTTGGGGGATCTGGAGGTTTTATTCCAGTGGGAAGGTTTCTGAGCTGAGAGATTGTTGACAGCAAGATGCTGAGCTAGTTCTCCTGGGTAAAAGAAGTTCTCTTCTTTGGCTTCTGGTCCACACTTACGCCTCTGCTTGCCTCCGCACACTCCCTCCCTCCCTCCTTCCTTCCTTGACTCTTCCCTGGTCCTTGTCTAGTCTTTCTCATCTTTTCCAGAGCTGGAAAAGCCCCTCAGGCCAGAGCGAACATGGGGCCCTGGGACTCGGAGCTCAGAGTGCTCTCTACGTGCAGTTCTTTAATAAGTTTTTTTTGAAACTTTACATTTTATCTTAAAAAAGGTTGTCACCTTTGTATCCTACTTCTTAATTTACCCGTATTTGTTTCAGTGTTTTTAAAACAGAGTAAAAAAAGATTTAAGTTACCCAAATGGAGGAAATGTGGTAATTCTGGGACAGGCTATAATTATCCTGTTGCTGTGTCTGAGTTCCCCTGAGGCACTGGTGCCGACTTGAGGAGCACAGCCACAGCCCGTGTGGTGTCTGGGCGTCCTCATCTGAGGGAGATCAATGCACCTGCCTTCAGAATAGCTGCCTGTTAGCTCTACGAGTTGGGGGTTAGACCAGGGGCATGTGTCCAGGGGACTTGTGGGGAGTGTTCTGTTTTTGACCTGTGTGTTGGGTGTTTATTTTCTAATTATTCATTAAACTCTGTGTGTGTGTGTAATTCCAGCAAAGGTTTTACCATCTTATATACAGTTTTATTTATCCTTCTCAAATAAATTGTGCCGTCCATAAAGGGAAGGCAGCGTCTCATCTGTGGTTCTTTGCTTCGGTGTTACCCACTTCGGGCGGGTCTAGAGAACACCTGTGTCTGGCTGGCGTGATCTGAGTTGTGATAAAGCAGTATGGAAATGAGCTGATTATTAACCAAGATTTCCTAATATGCTTGAATGATGTCAAATCATGAGTTTACATTTTCCTTTCTGTTTTAATTAGACACAGGCAGTTCTGCGACAAGCCTGGCTTGAAAACATCCGTCCAGTTTTAGTGATTAATAAGATAGATCGCCTGATAGTGGAACTGAAATTCACCCCCCAGGAGGCCTATTCTCACCTCAAGAATATCTTAGAACAGGTATTTTATCCTTTACTTTAGTATTTTAAAAATTAGGGCTCAAAGAAGACTTGTAAGGAAGTTGCCGAGTTGACTATGAGGCACAGCTACAGAAAATTCTCTTATTTATGACTTTTCCACTAAAGATTTGTGTGTTGGAGTTATCATGACAACAGAGGTGACAGGACAAGCATCCTCTCGGGAGTCCACTCTATCTCCTGGAAGCATCCTTTAGTATCAAGCTTGGACAATAGGTTTTCATGTGCTTTTGTTTAAAATCTTGTAGTTTGGTTCCAAAGTGAAGCAATATTGAGAAGCTCTTTGGGTTTTTTTTGTTCTTTTTTTTTTTGGTGAGGGAGATTGGCCCTGAGCTAATATCTGTTGCCAATCTTCCTATTTTTGCTCGAGGAACATTGTTACTGAGCTACCATTTGTGCCAGCCTTCCTCTATTTTGAATGTGGACACTGCCACGGCATGGCTCGATGAGTGGTGCATAGGTCTGTGCCTGGGATCTGAACCCACGCACCCCTGGCCGCAAAACCAGAGTGTATAAACTTAACTGCTACACCACTGGACCAGCCCCTCTTTGGTGTTTTTTATTACTGTCTTTAGATGAAATTTTACCCAAGCATTCATTCATTCATTTATTCAGCAAACATTTACATAGCTATGTTGAATAAATGAATTCTTGGATGGCCATGGTGTGCTAGGGATTGTCACTATGAAGACAGACAGGTCAGAGTCCCTATTTTCAAAGTTCTCACATGTGGTGGGAGAGACAAACAGTTAAAAGAAATATTTGGAGAATGATGAGATAAGTCCTGGCTGTGATTTGAGAGCATAAACAACGGCCACCTCACCCAGACTGGGTCGGGGGGAAGAAAGTTAGGAAAAGCTTCTCAACAGAAGCCTCGAGATGGAGTGAAGCTTGTGTGTGCCAGATGGAGAACTGTGGCAGGGCATTCAAGAGAGAAGGATAAGATGTACAAAGACATAAAAGCAAGAAGAAGAATCATGCAATGTTTCATTCAAAGAACTGCACATTGTTTATTATAGCTGAATTGATCTTGTTAAGCAGTGATGAGAGGGAGAGTAGAAAGGAATATAGGGCTCAGACTGGGGTGAGCCTGTGGCCACGCCTGGAGGTTTGACCTTTCTTCTTCAAGACAGTGGAGCATCACTGAGGAGACCACTTTAAGAATGTTTACTTACTAACGGGAGCAAATGCTGAAGGCAGAGCAGCGGAAAGGAATGCCTCAGTGGACCTAGTTCCTGTGGAGACCCACAGCTATGGGCATAGGGAGAATGCTCCTGCCCTGCAGTGGAAGAAGGGCCGGTGGGTTTGCAGATGTGGGGGCTGAAGTTTGGAAGGGGGGGAACTTGTGGGGTTTCTGAATGGTAGGTTTCATTTTCTCTCTGAGATAGGAAACAAGATGACTTACTTGGGAGTGAGAGTACGTGAGGGTTAGAGGTCAGGAAGAGAGCCTGCAGAGGAGATAAGAAGTTCAGACAGCTGATGTGAGAAATGACGAGGGAGTTGACTAAGGTTACACACCACGGTGGGAGTGGAAAGTGTGAGTTCCTAGTGACATTGGGCCCTGGTACCGAGAAACAAGTTAAAGATAGAAACAAAGATATGAACACTCATGTTTGCGTTGAGTGAATAATCACAAAAATGACTTTTCAGAAGCCTGATAGTTTAGTTTGCTGGGTTTAGAAGGAATGGATTGAGAACATGGAAGTTATTTATCGTTGTAAGTGTCAACTGCATCCATGTGTATTAATCTGAGCCCCAGTTGTGACTGATGACTCTAGGCTTAACCAGGGTTGGACTGTGTGTCTCCTCCCATGGGCATGCAGAGCATCTGAGTGACCTTCTGCCGTTTCACCATCTCTCCTAGATTAACGCACTCACAGGAACTCTTTTTACTTCTAAAGTCCTAGAAGAAAGAGCAGAAAGGGAGGCTGGATCCCAGGCGAATCTAGACCCTGAACAAGGGGAGCAGGTGTATGACTGGAGCGCTGGCCTGGACGACTCCGATGATTCCCACCTCTACTTCTCTCCAGACCAGGGAAACGTGGTGTTCGCAAGTGCGGTGGATGGCTGGGGCTTCTCGTAAGTCCTTGTGGATCTAATTACATCTCTATGGGTTTTATATACCATTGATCTTTGTAAATTAAGCTTTTTATTTTGAGATCATTGAAGATTCACATTCAGTTGTATGAAAGAATGCAGAGAGTTCTCTTGTACTCTTTACCTGGTATCCCCCCCAAGAGTAACGAGTTGCAAACTAGTACAGGATTGTATTGACGTTAATACAGTCCATCACCACAAAGATCCTTTGCGTTGCTCTCGTTTAGCCACACCTGCTTTCTGCCCCCAACCCCTCCTTAACCCCTGGCAACCACTAACTGTTCTCCATTTCTATACTTTGTTATTTCAAGAATGTTATAGAAATGGAATCAAACAATATGTAACCTTTTCTAGATTGGCTTTTTTCACTCGTTGTAATTCTCTAGAGACTTAATCTAAGCTGTTGGGTGTGTCAATAGTCGGTTCATTTTTATTGCTTAGTATTCTATGGTATGGCTCTATCAGTTTAACTATTCACCCAGAAGGACATCCGGGCTTTTTCCAGTTTTTGGCTGAGTAAAGCTGCTGTAAGCATTTATGTATAGGTTTTTATGTGGACCTAAGTTTTTATTTCTCTGGGACAGATGCCCAGGAGTGCATTTGCTGGGTCATATGGTAGTTGTATGTTTAGTTTTTAAAGAAACTGTCAAACTGTTTTCCAGAGGGGGTGTACCATTTTTCATTTCCGCCAGCAACATGTGAATGATCCACTGTCTCCACGTCTTCACCATCATTTGGTCTTTTGTCACTTTTTTTTTAAAGCCATTCTGATAGCTGTGTATTGATGTGTTGTGATTTTAATTGTCATTTTCCTACTCGTAATATTGTACATCTTTTCTGGTGCTGATTTGTCGTCTGTCTACTCTTTGGGGTGAAATATCTCTTCGTGTCCTTTGCACATTTTCTTTCTTTAGTTGAGGTATAGTTGACATAATATTAAAGTGTATGATATAGTGCTTGATATTTGCATATATTGCAGAATGATCACGAGTCTGGTAGTTACAAAAGATTTTTTTCTTGTAATGAGGAATTTTAAGATGTACTGTCTCAGCAACTTTCAAATATGAATACAGTTTTATTAGCTATAGTCACCACGCTGTACTTGACATCCCCGTGACTTACTGACTTTATAACCAGGAGTTTGCCCCTTTGACCCCTTCACTCTGCCTTTGGCAACCACCCGTTTGTTCTCTGCGTCTATGAGTTGGTGGGGTTTCTTTGTATTTTTTAGATTCCACATGTAAGTGAGACCATACGGTATTTGTCTTTCTCTCTCTGACTTGTCTCACTCTGCATAATGCCTGCCAGGTGCATACATGTTGTCGCAAATGGCAAGGTTTCATTCTTGTTTATGGTGGAGTAGTATTCCATTGTATATATGTATTGCATCTTTATCCGTTGATGGACACTTAGGTTGTTTGCATATCTTGGCTGTTGTGAATATGCTGCAGTGAACGTGGGGGTGCACATATCTTTTCAAATTAGTGTTTTCATTTTCTTCAGATAAATATTCAGAAGGGAAATTCTTGGCCATATAGTAGTTCTGTTTTTTAATTTTTTGAGGAACCTCCATACTGTTTTCCATAGTGGCTTCACCAATTTATATTCCCACCAACAGTGCACAAGGGTTCCCTTTTCTCCACAACCTCAGCAACACTTGTCATCTGCTGTCTTTTTGATAATAGTCATTCTAACGGATGTGAGGTGATATCTCCTTGTGGTTTTGATTTGCACTTCACTGATGATTAGTGATGTTGAACATCTGTTCATGTATCTGTTGGCTGTCTGTATGTCTTTTTTGGAAAAATGTCTATTTAGATTCCTCTGCTCATTTTTTAATCGGATTCTTTGGTTTTTTTTTTTCTTTTTTATTTATTTATTTTTTAAAGATTTTATTTTTTTCCTTTTTCTCCCCAAAGCCCCCCGGTACATAGTTGTGTATTCTTTGTTGTGGGTCCTTCTAGTTGTGGCATGTGGGACGCTGCCTCAGCGTGGTTTGATGAGCAGTGCCATGTCCGCGCCCAGGATTCGAACCAACGAAACACTGGGCTGCCTGCAGCAGAGCGCACGAACTTAACCACTCAGCCACGGGGCCAGCCCCCTCATTGGTTATTTTTTTGCAATTGAGTCCTTATATCTTTTGGATATTAAATCTTTATCAGATAGATGATTTGCAAATATTTTCTCCCATTCAGTAGGTTGCCTTTTCGTTTTGTTGATTCTTTCCTTTGCCCATTTTCTCATTATATTGTTTGTTTTTTTACTGTTGAGTTTTGAGAGTTATTTAAATATTCTCGCTCCTAGTCCTTTGTCTCATGTGCTTTATAAATATTTTCTCCCAGTCTGTAGTTTACTTCTCATCCTCTTAAAAGTGTCTTTCACAGAGGAAGGTTTTTAATTGGGGTGGAAGTCCAGTTTATCAATTTTTCCTTTTTATGAATTATGCTTTTGGAGTCAAATTTAAGAACTCTGCCAGCCCTAGATCCTCAAGATTTTCTCACGCTTTTTGTAAAAGTGTTATAGTTTTACTTTTTACATGTAAGTCTGTGATCCATTTTGAGTTAGTTTTTGTGTCAGATGTGAGATTCTGAGCAGTCTAACATCACTCAGCTGTTGAGTGGCAGCGTTGGTATTAAGTTTACGGTCTGCCTGACACTGAAGTTCCTGCTTTCTTACCATGCTGCTTCTGCGGGTTCTTCCCTGTGCAACATAGGGACCCTCATTTCTGCTCATGGCCCCTCTAGATATGGACACAGGGCTGGAGCCACGGTGATAGCAAATTTTAGAATGTGGTAGGTAATTGATTGCATTTCTTAACTACAAACATCACCAACTTGTGGAATTAGAAAATTCAAATGTAATTGAAGAGTTATTCCTTTGAGAAAAATGTTTTCAGCTTGGATAAACCGTTGTGAGACTATAATGAAATTTGCTTTAGTCATGGGCTTAATCTTGGATATAATTTACAGGGATGATAGAACCAGAAATAATGCACCAGGTGAAAACAGAGCCTATCCATGGAGTGCATGTCAGTGTGACCTGAAAGTGGGGAAGAAGGGAGGGCCGGAAGTTGCCCAGCATGCACAGCTTGGGAGTAGGCTGACCACTCTTGGCTGCTCTTTGTCCTCCTTTGTACAGGAACTTGCTCTTCATCTTCCGTTTTGCCTCGGGCAGTATACTAAGTTATAATACTGTAATTTTTCCGTGTTAGTTTGTAATAAATTATAGATTCCTTAGTCCAGTTAGTTCCTATAAAGATCATACTAGACTTAAATTCAGATAATGGCTGTATAATTAAAATGGAAATTACAACCCTGCTGAAAATCTGCATGTTTCGTATGTGGTTGACGACTTGCCAATATCACCTTTCTGGGACTCAGTTTTCTCTTCTGAAAAAAGACAAATTTGGGCTAAGGTGATTTCTAAGAATTTCTTTGAGCTAAAAGGGACAGTTATTCACTCAGTCACATAACAGGGTTGGACTTGTTGATTTCCTCCTTTGTGAGCATTTTGCTATGAGACATAAGGTGGGCGGCTTCTCCTTTTCTTGTAATGATTTTCATAAATAATTTACTGTTTTTGTGAATTTTAGTCTAAATCTCACGACTGGGAAAAGTTTACTGTGGAGGGAGAAGGAATGGGGAGAGGCTTGCACGGGTGGAATAAGGATGACTTCCGTATCCCTCAAGACTTTGGACACTTTACACACTTTCAGTCAGTGGATGAACTCCCCTGTGTTAGACGAGGCCGTGTTTAGAGATCTGCTAGTGCCCGTTCTCAGCAAGTCCATGTGTTAATTTATGGGGAGTGGTGGTAGAAGTGAAAGCACTGGGGACACTTTCGTGGTAATTTTCCTCTAAAATGTCAGTGAATAGGAAAAGTTGGTGACTTCTTGTATCACAAAAGTGGAGAATGAGCACATTTCAGAATTTGAAGATGGTTCCATAAACTCTCTTACTGTGGGACAGGATTCAGAAGCATGAGTAGTGGCTGAAGCTGGGTCTGCAGCGTCAATCCACCGTGGTAATAGCTGTCAGTCCAGGAGCATCTGCTCTGAAAAAGCAGAAGCACGTTGACTTGGGTAGCGGGCAGCGGGCATCTGGTCCCTGTGTTAGGTAAATAGAACTGAGCCCAACCCTGTAAAACAGGGACAGGAAAGAGAGACAATGCAAAGCCCTTCCTAATAGTTCCATTGTCTTTGGGCACCAGTGTCTTAGAATCTTGCAATTAGCAATCTCTTGGGTATCTTGTATGCAAAACGGTATGTGGCCCAATAATTTGGCCAAGTTGTCATTTAGGAGAATAGGCAAAAGACAGATTGGTCGGTAAAGTCTTGGGAAATGTTCCACAAATCTTTTCTGAGAATCTTTTTGAAGTTACTCTGTAGAGGAAATGAATTAAAATAGAATGCAGAGATGGAGGAGTTGTGCTAGAAACTGTCAGTGTTTTAAAATTATAACTAACTAGAGAGAGAGAAATGAATAAAAGCACTAAGCAATAATAAAGGGTTGATGTTTAATAAGGAAATTTTATGGTAACTGTGGGATGAAAAAGAATGAAAGGATAAAATGTTGAAAGATTTATGTACCTTTGTGTGTATGCATGTGTAGATAAATGATGGACTGGAAAAGGGTTTGAGGACAGTGGCCTAAGCAAATGGACAAGTTTCTTCCTACGATTTATGATTCTGATACATGTTTTAGAGTATTTGTGAAAATATTTGTTTACCAGTTTTGGAATTAAAAACAGAACATATGTCTGAAACGTTGTTGTAAAAGATAAAATCTAACAATCTGGGTAGCATAAATCAACATTTGAAAAAAATCCTAGGAACATGAGGAGAAATCGTACTAGAAATCCACCTGATCAGAATACTTATGCCAGTAAATGTATGAAATCCCCCATTGAGGAGATGAGGTTTTTTAAAAGAAGGAAATTTCATTAAAAAAAAAAGATCCAGGTTTGCTACATAGAATAGATAGACATAAAACATAACGGACAGAGGATAAAGACCAAAACTTGGGCTCAGTATGTCACTCAAATGCAAACAAAAAGTAGGTTTGGCAATATTAGTGACAAAGCAGAGTTTACAGCAAGTGTGTTATGGCATAAGAATCATTTTTATGTGGATAATTGACACATTTCAGTAATGAGGGGTTAACTCGGTGTGTCAACAATTGTAACAGCGAAGTGCATGAGACAGCAGTAGATGTATAAGTAGAAATCAACAGGCATGTGGTTTGGGGGAGGTTTTATCATATCACAGTCAGGTTGTTAACAGGTCAAATAAACAGACACATTAGACATGTGAATAGTATAATAATTAAAGTCAGAATTTGTTTTAAGTGTGAGTGAAGGATATACAAAAATTGGTTCTATATCAGGCAAAACAACATAATGCAAGTTCAAAAAATATGAAAATTTTGAAAGTTTGATGTGTTAATCATTCAGTCATTATCTCCAGTTTTAACCATCTAAGAATGGACCCAGGTTGCCAACATGTGATCAAAGTGTTGCCTTACTCCCTGAGACCCTGGGAGCATCACTGGGGAGCAGGGCTTTCTGGTAGAGCTGCACTGGAGCAGGTACCTGGGCCCTCAGGCCTCAGTGGTTGCCTCCTCGTGGTTCCCTCCTGTGGGTCCTGGAGTGCATCTGCAGAGCTGCATGGAGGAGTGCAGCCTGCCTGGCATAGTCAGGTGTGGACACATGGAAAGCTGCAGGGAGATCTGGGGCTACTGACTTGCATCCTGAAGGAGGGTTTTGTGCCCTGCCCCAGGTGCACTTGACCACAGGAAGCCAGGGAGGAGGCCCTGCGCTTTCCACTGTCCCTAGGGTGGGCAGCAGAGAGCCTGTCTCCTTTCTGTGCTGTGAGCA
Organism: Equus przewalskii; assembly: GCF_037783145.1. Lineage (NCBI taxonomy): Eukaryota > Metazoa > Chordata > Mammalia > Perissodactyla > Equidae > Equus > Equus przewalskii. Next base: position 89,532,361 of record NC_091831.1, read on the forward strand.
CCGTTCCCCGTGCAGGCAGCGATTGGCCTTCTCACTGTGGAGGAGCGGCCAATGCAGGAGAGACCCAGAGGCTCCTGTCAGCCCTCCGGGTTAGCAAGGCTATAGGTCTGCGGAGGGAGGCAAGAATTTGTGGAGAGAAGAAAGGTTCCCTCCTTCAAAAGACAGAAAAATTATAAATTAATAATATAGTAGTAATATAATGATAGAAACTAAAATTCTAGAAAATTAAAAACTCTACTAAATAAATAACTGTTGGGCCAGATGGGAAATAAAGTTTACAATAGCAAATTACTTTGAAAGTAATAGACCTTTGAGGTCAGCTCCGGAATGTCAGTGGTCTGTAACTGTGTGATTTTAAAGTTTTATTCCTGATTGGGTACTTTGCTCTCCCTTGGTTCTCAGTGAGAGGGGACACTGGATATTTGTCTTTGGCGGTTTCTGTATGGTCTGCTTCTGCTTCTAAGCTACTGCGTGATGCTCTTCACATCTCTGGTTCTGACCGTAATTATTAACTTCACCTCTCCAGCTCATCATTGCTCCCTCCGTGCTCCCATTATCATGAGAGAGTATCAGCCAGTTGGACTTGTTGTAGTGAACCCCTGGGTTCCAGGAGACCACAGTTACTGACTGACATGGAAAGAGTTGTCTAGAGTGTGTTAACTTAGCATTCCTTCTGCAATGGACGAAAGAGCAGGCATCTTTTAAGATGCTGGTACTTTGAGAGTTAGACGCAAACCTTAGATTAGATTTCCCTATAGAGAAGATATTTTTTCTAGGTCCTGTATCCAGACAATGCATATACCATAAACAGCATCCTTATTTGTCAAGTGACTGCTCACAGGGTTGGGGTTTTCAGTGGAGCAGGCCGGGAGCTAATGGGTTTCTCTAAGGGCTGAGGAGAGTTAAGTAAGTGCGTGTATGTTTCCTGTTTAATCCAGAATGTTAACAAGCCTTTTTTGGCAGGTTCTGGCCCTGGAGTTTGTTTTCTTTGTGAGCGACAGGCACCTGTAGCAGTGAAGGGCTGAAGTGAAGTTTGTTGTTGGCATAGTTGTGTTGGGCAACTGGGGCCTGTACTTCCTTGGCCATTGTTCCTCTTCCCTTCCATATATGTGGAGAATTAAGAAAGGGAGCTATAGCATGAATTGCAGTTCACGTGGATGTAGAGAGGGTAGGACAAGAACACGTGCTCTGGAGCCGCATTGTGTGGGTTAGAATCCCAGCTTCACTGCTGCCTGTGTGACAGCCCTGTGGTTCATCACCCTTTTCTGCAAGGTGAGGGAGGTGCTTAGTGCCTCCTCAGGGGACGGCTGAAATGCTCACGTGTGTAATATATTTGAAGCACTTTGAACAGCACCTGGCACAGAAACGCTCAGGTGTTCGATGTGCTCATGCTCACCTTTGTCACTGTCAGTAACATGGACTCTTGCTTTCCTTTTAGAATTGAGCACTTTGCCGACATCTACAGTCAGAAAATTGGCATCAGAAAGGAGGTTCTTTTGAAAACCTTGTGGGGAGATTACTACGTAAATATGAAGGCTAAGAAGATTATGAAGGTTGACCAGGTAATGTGGTGTATTGTTGGTCACATACTTGCCCTGCGAAAACCTGACACCACCTTTAGTAGGTGTCATTCAGCTTTGGTTTATGTGGGTTAGTTCATGAGGGATTTTTTACTGTATGTGTTCGGTTAGAGCTTATGAGTTTTATATTTACGTGTTGCTTGGAGTTCTTTAAATACAGGAAATAAAGAACTTCCTTTTATTTTTTAGAGGAGCCCAAGTCTCAGATCCTGGGCACTTGAAGATGCATATTTTCCATCATACATTCGTGTCCCCTTCCCCACAAAGAGGCATCTCCTTCTGCCATGGCCGTGTGGCCCACACTGTGTGTGTTCCTGATCTCAGCCAAGGCCTCTCACTGAGTCCCAGTCACCGTGCAGTGCTGATGGCGAGGCAGCTGCTCCCTGGGTCCCTTCCCTCTGTGCACAGAGGCGATGCGGGACTACTGAGCCACAGACCTTGAAAGGTGCTTTCCTTGAACCTTATTTTTTATGTGAAATTCAGGATTTTATAAATTTATTCTCATCAAAGAGCATACATATGCCTCTTAGAAAGTACCCATATATATAAAGCCACAGGAAAGAAAAACATTGGAAGCCAGCACCGCTGATACTGTGGTTTTAACTTCTGTCTTGCTTTTGGACAGAGGCATACATCCCTCAGTTGAGAATTGTACTGTTTATACAACTTACCGGCTTTTTTGCTTGACCTCCTATCGTGAACATGTTCCCATGCCATCAAAAGCGTTTTATAAACTGTCTATTTAAGAAGGAGCCAGTCTGGTGAGATGGGAAGGAGTGTGGCTTGGGGTCTGACTGTCCAACTCGCGGCTCTGGCACTGGTGGCTCTGGGGCCTGGTCTTGTCGTCTCACCTGCAGTGTGGAGAGCGGCCCTTCCCTCGTGGAGCCGGGTGATGCTTGCGTGAAGTAATCCCAGGAGTGCTCTTAGAATAGCTCCTGCACATGAGAAGTGCCCTGTAATTATTTTATTTTCCGAGTGGATCATCACTTATGTAATCATTCTCCTAAGATGGGGGCATACTTTTTATTTCTATTTTTCAAATGTTTTGATATTGTAAATAAAGTTACGATGGGCATCTTTCTGTATAAATTTTTGTCTTCGCAATGACTTTTTTTTAACCAAGCATTCAAAAGTAATGTCTTAATTTCCTAATACCTTGCCAGTAACTCTTCAGAAAGGAGGTATCAATTTGTATTCCGTCTTGTGTGTATGTGAGAGTGTCCATCTCAAGGTGCTCTTGCTATTTTGCATAGTTTGGTGGGAGAAATGGTAGGTTGTTTTGTTGTTTTAATATCCTTGTCCCTGAAGTTGAACATTTTTTATGTCTGAGAACATTCTTTAGAGCGAAGTCTGTGGAAAGGCCTGCACATACAGAATGGAGTTTTAGCGCTGAGCTTGGGTACTGTGTCTTCATTGACGGCAGTGGAGGGACAGCTGCAGTGATATGTCCCCCAGATGCTCTCATTGTTTGTGAAGTCCATGGTTCCCAGAGGAAGGGAACAGCGGGTTATTACTGATTGCGGATTCTTAGCTTTTTACACCTGTGGCCCTGGTTTGTTTCCTGGTCAGGGAACCATGCCACTCGTCTGTCGGTTGTCATACTGTGGCAACTGCTGTTGCTGTGATGCTGAAAGCTACGCTTCTGGCATTTCACATACCAGCAGGGTCACCCATGGTGGGCAGGTTTCAGTGGAGCTTCCAGACTAAGACAGACTAGGAAGAAGGACCTGGCCATTCTCTTCCTAAATAATTGGCCTTGAAAACCCTGTGAACAGCAGCAGAGCATTGTCTGATACAGCGCTGGAAGGTGAGAGGATGGCACAAGAGACAGGCAGGGTTCCGCTCTGCTGTCCATAGGGCGCTGGGAGTCAGAACCACTCGAGGGCACTAACAGCAAAGAACTTTCTTACAACTACTTTCGTTTACTTTACTGTTGAATAAATGTTTCCAAGTAGAAATGAGACATAATAAAACAGGTCAAGAATGAATATATAAGATGTCTATTAAATATTCAAAAATTTAAGCCCATATGTTCTTTTCACAGGCAAAAGGAAAGAAACCTCTATTTGTACAGTTGATCCTGGAAAATATATGGAGTTTGTATGATGCCGTCTTGAAAAAGTAAGACTTAATGGAATTGTTTATCTTTGGTCATTGTACTTTGCCTCGCTGCCCAGCGTGAGGAGTCATTTCAGAAGCTGAGATGGACTGAGAAAGTGAGCAGAGCCTTCACAGATGAGTTGCTTCAGGCCTTGGACATAGTTTACAGGAGTCTGTGACCCAAGTCAGGCGTGACGGGAGGGACAGAACAGCAGTATTTTATAGGGTGCTGAGGCGGAGAGAGAAAAGGACAGATGGAAACGTTGGACCTTTACTTGTACAAACCCAATTTAAAATAAAATAGTAATTGTAGTAGAAAAGGTGCTTGATATCTTGGATCATTAATGGGGAACTTGGGAAATAACTTGCCTGATAAAGTGGAAAAGAAAGTTTGCTTTAGTAAATTTACTTTTTAAGTTATTCTGGAAGTGGAATAAGGATTTTTTAGCACTTATTTGCAAAACCGCTTTATCAGTTGACCAAGCGTGTTTAAGGATACCGTGGAATGGTGCTTCATGGGAAGTAGTTGTAAAGGGATTCTCATTCTGAGAGTAAAGGTTGAGCAGTCCTCTGCTGTGTCAGGAGCCCTTCCCAGCATTTTTAGTCTTTGTAGAAAAAGTAATTTATTAGGAATAAATATGTCAAATAATGTTGAGTTCCTTTTCCTCACTGCTCCTTCATGTCTTTATGTGATCTTCTCCCCTTATCTTGTGTGTTTACACTAGGGACAAAGAAAAAATTGATAAAATCGTGACTTCTTTAGGATTAAAAATTGGAGCCCGGGAGGCACGGCATTCAGATCCTAAAGTTCAAATCAATGCCATTTGCAGTCAGTGGCTACCCATATCCAAGGCTGTTCTTGGTATCCTTTATTTTAATGGTCTTTTATGGAATCATACATTTGACAAAATGAGAAAAAACAGTGTGTCACTGGCAACTAGGCAATCCTCTGGAAATAACGCATTCTAATCCAGAGCAACTCTTCTGTGGTTGTGTAGTGTTCTACCATGAAACTATGTTTACTACTTTAAAAATGAATATGCCAATACTAATTAGTATTAATACTGATACCAATCTGAATGAAGGTTCTCTTAAAAAGACTGTTTTGTTGTTTAGTAATACATAAAAATAAAAACTTTTGGACTAAGATTTACATGTAAGTAGATAATTTAGATGTTTGTGTTAGATCACTTTTTCATTTTAGTATCATATTTTCTTTAGCTTGTTGGTATTTCCTATCATGTTAGTGATTCCAAAAAGAATTGATTTTAGATGGCTTACGTTAACTAAAGTAATTGTATAGGTGAATGTGTACTATGTTCTTTTCATTGATGTGTGTGTGCCAAGCAGTCCCCAGGTGGTGGGCTGGGGGTGCAGTGTCCTTGGAGTTGACCAGCAGTGGTATCCCAGCCAGAGCTGTGATGGACACATACCCCTATGTGACACTGGCTCTGGTAGGGGACCTTCTTGTATCATAGCTACTGGCTGGTGGTGGTTTTATAACACTTTATATAGACTGAAACTATGAGGACTTCAAGGTCACAGGTAGCTGAGCTCCTGAGCTCTGTTGTCCTCACTTGTTCCGTGGGCTGCAGTATTAGAGCGTCTGTTGTGAGGACCCTTCCTGAGCTATGGACTCCTTGAGACTGTATCCCTGATGTGAGACGAGATGCACAAAGTAATGCTGCCTTAAGCCCAGGCCTTGTATGGACAGACATTGTTACCTCAGTATTTAGTGCATACTGTGAGTCTGGGCCCTGGTGGAGGGCCCAGATGGTGGAGTGTTGAGTCCTTAACCACAGACTTCAGCTATGGTGTGTCAGAAACTTCCTAGTCCCCTTGATATTACAGCTGAGAGAGTGGAGAAACTGATGTGCACAGGATCACAAACGTTTGACTCTCTTCCACCAGAAACTCAGGCACTGAAAGCAGGTGAGGTGAAGATGCACATGGCATGTACCATGGTTTTGATTGTCCTAAAGTCAAGGCTGGTCTAGACCAATTTGCCAAATGCTAGTTTGCTAAATGGCGAGATGGCAATTCCACAAATAAACAGTTTCACAAATGACTATTTCACTGTGGTTTTTTCCCCTAATGTTTCAGTCTTGCTACAGCTGTTTTGCTCTGCCGGTGGGGTAGGAGACCGGAGACTGAGACTCCTCCCTTCTGCCCTGATCGCATGTCATAATCATTCTGTATTCCATCGTCCTAAATAGCCACGACGTGCTCCTGAGCTGCTGCATCACTGCCATTGCTCTGTCCCTAGGGCCTGTAGAAAAGTGGTTCTGGGGGCTGCACTGCTCACTAGAAGCCCCATCCATATACACATTTCTGCATGAGGGGGGAGCCTCCCATTCCAGCTCTGTAAGGTTCCATGAAGTTCACCTGTGTGTACTCATTTCCCCCTGTTCTTTTCGTCCCATTCTATTGAATTTGCAACCCCCAACCCTGAAATCACTCCACTGCTGTTCTCGGGGCTGCTGTTTCCTGTATTAAATCTAACAGCCAGTTCTCAGTCCTCATCTGACCAGATCTGTCACCAGCATTGAACAGTTGGTCACTCCTTTCTCCTTGGGATTCTTTCTTCTCTTCCAGGCTTCCATGGGCTACTCCTTTTCTCCCTGACTCCCTGGCTGTTTACTCTCAATCTCTTTTTCTGGTTCCTCTCCATCTCCCTGGCTTTTTAACTGTAGGGTACTCCAAGCAAGGCTAGGTCTTTGGGCCTTATCTATTTTCTCTCTGCATTCACTCTCCTGGTGATCTCATCCAGTCTCGAGGCTTTACGTGACAACAGTATGCTTGTAATTCCCACATCTATATCTCTAGTGCAGATCTGGCCTCTGAACTCCAGACTCATGTCCAGCTGCACACTCCCTCTCTCCTCTCGGCTGTCTAAGAGGCATCTTAAACTTAACATATCCTAAACTGGGCTTCTTATCTGATCGCCAAACCTGCTTCACCTAATTATTCCCATCTCAGTTATAGGAAGTTCCATCCGTTCATGTGCTCAGTCTAAAAAACCTTGGAGTTGTCCATGACTTTTATATTTAACTCACATCCCTGCATCCAATCCATCGAAATCTGTTTATTCTTCCTTTGAAATATATCCAAAATTCAGCTACTTCCCACCATTTCCACTTCTGCTTCCCTGGGCCAAGCAGCCATAATGTCTCACCTGCGTGTTGTAGTCGCTTGCCAGCTGATGTCCCTCCTTCTGCTCTTGAGTCTCTTCATTGTTTTCTCAACACTGTAGCCAGAGCAATCCTGTTCAGGTGTAAGTCAGGGCATGTCATTCTGTTCCTCAAAACCTTTCAGAGGTTTCCCAGGCAAGACTTCTGATACATGTTTAATTCTTGCTTCCCGGAGTGTTTTCCTTACTGTTGAATTCTTTATGTGTAAATTATTTTGATGTAGGGTGATTTTTTAAAAAAATTACTAACCAGTGGTTTTATACCTTCAGTGTAGGTTAAGAAAAATGTCAATATGTTGATAGGAAATTTAAAATTTATAGATTTAGGGAAAATTGACATCTCTATAGTATTGAATCTTAATTTGTTTCTAAGTTTTTTTTTGTTACTATCATGATAAGATATTTTTGTCCATTTTATTTTCTAACTTGTTATGGAAAAGCTACTGATTTTTATGTATTTTATTAACAAGCTACCTTGTTGACTGTTGACTTTTGGTAACACTTCTCAGTTCTATCCCTTCTCCACTGGAAAAATTTATTAGGCTTGCAATAGGTGGCTAACCCCTTCTCTAGCTGCAGCTGTATACGGGAGTCTCCAGCCCTCCTCCCATCTGGGTAATGTTTCTTTTCTTTCCTTGTTCCTGTCAGTTCTGCTTGCTCTTGCTCTAGTATTCTCTTCTAGCAATTGTATACTTTTCTAAAGGGAACTTTTATTGTAGTTGTAGAACAGCCTGCTTACGTATTTAGATGATGCTGTATTCTAAATTTCTTGATTGTTTTCCAGAAAAATCTAGTTTTTTAATAATAGGAGAAAATAGTGACAATTTTACTTCCTGTTTGTTTAGCCTTTATGAAATGTGGAAGTGAAGAGACTGCTCCAGTTATTATCTTTGTTTCCAAAATGTTTGCAGTTGATGCTAAGGCTTTGCCTCAGAATAAGCCAAGGTAAGGATGAGGGGAGGTTGGGCTGGGCCAGGGCAATGGTGTGTGCTGGCAGGTCCAGTGGGGGCGTGGGTGGGAGAGTGCAGCGAATGCTTTTCCTCCTCAACCCAGAATGCATGTTGAGCAAACCCCATGGTAACAGAATGTGCGCAGTACTGTGTCTTTCTGTGATGCTCTGAGGGAGATAGGTGTTGAAATTAGCTCTGGGCTGTTGATTTGGAGTGATGTGAATCTGAAGAAGAGTAGTAGTGGTAGTGGCCACAGTGAGCCTCTACTGACGGTGAGGCAAGGCCTCAGCTGAGCCTGCCTGTCCACCTCAGTGGAGACTGCATGTGTGAGCGTCGCTGCTGATCTCTGTGTGTGTTGTTGGGGGTGGGGCAGCTCTGGAAGATGGATTATTTCTCAGGTTTCCAGTGTCTTGGAGAATCTTCTCTACTTCATCTGGGTTTTTCCTATTTATTCCCCTCCCTCCCAGTTCCACTGCCTCCCCCACTAGTTTAGATCCTGATCATTTCTTGTGAGAATTATCGCCCTAGCCTCCTGGCTGGTCCCCTGCCCCAGGCTCCAGCTCCGCCGATCCCTGTGCTGTCTGCCCTTCAGTGCGGTTTGGTGTGTGGAATGAAAGGTTCATGTGATGTGAGTGCTTGGCACTCCTCTTCTGTACTGCCCACCTCTCTGGGCATTCTGTGTAGGAATCCTGCACGTAGCCTGAGAGGAAGAGTGTGAACACTACTTCTTAAGAAGTTCCGGGGACCTCAGGCAGCATCTCAAGTCTTACTCCTCTATCTTGTAAATAATAATGATGATAGCACTAACAATTGGCTGCAGTTTCTTAAGCTCTTATGCTATTCCTGCCTCACCATTGATTATGCCATTTAGATCTAGCAACAGTTCTGCCACAGAAGTATTTAGCATTTCAGCTTTACTTGTGAGGAAATTAAGGAGCCTTAAAAAGATTAAGTAGTGTGCTCAAGGTCACGTAGCTCGGAGGAGGCCCAAACAGTATTTGAATCTAGGTCTGTCCATCTTTAAAACCTGTGGTCTTCCACTTTACTGTGTGGGATCTGGCCTTAGTCTTCCTAGGTGGTTTTTCAACCTCTACCTCCAAATCCAGGCTGGCGGGCAGCCTTCCAGCCTGCCTCCCTTTTTAGACCCTGGGCATTGCTTTTGCTGTTCTCAGCTGTAATCTGTCAGACATTCTTACTGAATACTTACTTGGTGGTAAGTACTGTTGGGTAACTTTCTGTTAGGGGGTCTTTCAGGCAGTTCCTCTCCTGCCAATCCCTGAGCTTATGTGTTGGTTTTGCTTCCTTCTTGAGAACCAACTTCTTCTAGTAATAAGATGCTGTCTTCAAACAGAAGCCATGTCTCTTGGTCTCTTGCTTCCCATCATCTCAGCTACCTGGTAGTGTGTTACCTGTAGTACCCGCTGCAGCCAGCCTTCCAACCCTTTCTCTGACGTTCTCCAAGCCCACTCTGGGACCAGCTTCACAGAGGCCAGAGCCTGAACATTCTGCTTGGAATCCTGAGGATGGATGTTTTGTGTTCTTGTCTTGTTTCCTTTCCCCTCCAAATTCACCTCCCCAATGTGCCATTTGCATCTCCAGTCAACATTCTCACCTCTGGTCTCCTTCATCTCTACTATTGGTAACTACTGCCACTTCAGGAACTATCATGCATGGTTAGCTCAGCTGCAGCCTAAATAACCCACCACCTGCAACTGTTCCTTGACTAGTGGAGCTCTGTTTTCTTGCAAATAAATGCTGCTTTATTCTCAATAAATACTAGATGTGCAATGGGTACTTCATGTACACCTTTGCTGATTTCTCTTCTGTCTGCTCTGTTTCCCTAGACCACCATTGCCAGGGCCCACAGCAGTGCCTGGCACATAGTAGGTGTTAACTGGATGGATTGGGTACATAGATAGATGGACAGCAAGCCTCTGCACATTTGATGCTAACTTCATGAATAGAAATGCTGATTTATTTCAGATCATGTCACGAACCTCGGCAGAATGAGGATTTAATATATGTGAACAAATATGCTGCTTTCTTAAGCAGAGCTAAAATCAAACCACATTTACTTAATGTGATGATGATTTTATCATCCTTCATTCCTTCCGAACAGGAGACATAGCCTGGTGATAATAAGCATAGAGTTTGCAGTCAGATCTGGATTTGAATTATGCTTCCTCCACTTATTGTCTGTGTGACTTGGGGTCAAATTACTTAAATTTCCTAAGCTTCTGCTTTCTCATCTGTAAAATAGGGGTAATGATAACATCTCCTTCGTTTATTGTTGTGATAAATGTGGGCTGTGATATATGTCAGGAGATCGACACCATGTCTATACGCCAGTGATTAGCCCGTGGGAAGAGACCGTCTCTCTTCAGGTGCTAACAGCTGCCTCAGGTGTCTTTTCCTCTCTGTTCTCATGATAATCTTGTCTTCTGCATTTATATTTTAATTCGCACTCTCCTGATATTCTTATAAAAGACTTTAGTAAAAGTCTAGAAACAAAATAAGTCATGTAAGGATTGATGGAAGGTACTGCTGGAGTGTTTAGCCTAGAGAAGAGTGGTGAGGAGAAGGTGTGAGTGCAGGTGGCAGAGAGGAAAGTGGAGGCAGGAGGGCTTGTTGGATGCTGCTCCAGTGGACAGAACAGCTGTGGCCAGAAGTTACGAGGGAGCAGATTCCATCCTGTACTTGAAAGGCTTTCTAACATTGACTGCTTCCAGTAAAGAGGGCTTATCTCTCGCAGTGGAAGTCGGTGCTTCTGTCCAGTTGGTTTGATGGCCTAGCGACACCTGACCAAGCTGTGCTCGCAGAGCGGTCTCGTATTTTTGTATCCTATGGTGCAGCCCTGTCACCCACTGCGGGTGGGTCTGCATGGAACGGGCCAACTGCTACAGCTGAGCTCATCCATTCTGAGGGGCAGGTTCTAAGGGAGGTAGAAGTAGTGTCCAGTCCTGGTAGGCGGTCTTACCTAGCAGGTAGGTGTCTGAAGAGGACAGCAGTGGACGGTCAGTGAGTAAGCAGTCACCTTCCAAGGTAGCCCACATGGAGTAGTAAAAAGGAGGAAGAGGTTTTTAGGGCACTTGGTGTTGGGAGCTCCAAGAGTATGTGGTCATTTAGAAATGCACATGGACAGTGCATCTTCAGAATGGCCATCTGAAAGGATTCCAGTGTTTAAGGAGAGAGGAGGGGAAAGGGACATGGCAAGGTAGGGGACGAGATTATCAGTCAGGTGTCAAGTCAGAGATCAGAGAGTAAGCTGGAATCATAATGCCAAAGGGAGGGACAGCAGGGGAGGGAGGTGCAAGGTAACATGACTTGTGGAGGAACCTCAGTTTCTTATTGAGGTCTTATGCTTATTTCTCTGCAGCTGTGTCCTGAGCCCTGGTATCTGTTGCTCCTTCCCTTCCCTGTTGTTTGCCTCATCCAGAAGGAATGTGGGTGTCTGAGAAAGGTCCCCTGCTATTGTGATGGCTCTCTGTGGGGACATTGGCCCTTGCATGCCAGTTCATAAGCTCAGAATAGCTGGGGACATGGCGATCTCCAAGAAAGCCTGACAGGCCTTCTCTGCTGTTGCTGCAGCTAGGGAGAGAACTTGGAGAAGCCTTCTGCCTGGGAGGGACCTGGGGCCAGTCTTTATCTTATCCAGCCACACTAGTACTTGCTGTTTCCGTGCTTGAAGGGACTGAGAGATGCTCCATGTCACCAGCTGTTAACCTATCTGTGATATATTTAGACCTCTCACTCAAGAAGAAATTGCTCAGAGACGTGAGCGTGCGAGGCAAAGGCATGCAGAGAAGCGCTCAGCCGGGCAGGGGCAGGCGCCCTCAGAGCCCACCCAAGATGGGAGTGCCCTTGAAACAAGTCCAGAGGGAGGAGAACCAAAAGGTATGGCATTCCCAAATAGGCCTTGGTGCCAAATGTTTTTACTTAAGTGGGGACACTCATCCTCTAACTCTTTTTTAGCTTTAATTGGGGCTTTTATCAATCTTCTTTCTTTCCTGGTGTTTCTTTCCTGAAACTGAGCCAAATAGCTCCTATTCGCTGTTCTCTCTGTGTTTCTAGGCAGTTCTGGATTGCAGAGCATTCCTGGCACTCATTATTCTTTTGTTTCTGACAGGTGATGAGCAACAGGTGGAGAGTGTGACCCCTAAGCCTGTGTCCCAGGAAGGAGACAGCCAGGAGTCTTTTGTTGCATTCGCTCGAGTGTTCAGTGGTGTGGCTCGAAGAGGAAAGAAAATTTTTGTCTTGGGGCCCAAATACAGTCCAGTTGAGTTTTTGCAGCGGGTAAGAATTGGAAGTAAACCATTAGTATATTGTTTCAAGGTTCTGGTATCTTTTCAGGTCCACTAAGATTGGTGGTTGCCTTACTGGTAGGTTTATTTTGTCTTGAGAAGGGCACATTCAGATGAATCCATATGTCCCTCTTGGGCAGCATTTGGTGAACTTGTCTCACTTGGCAGCATTTAGAATACTACCCCAGTGTATGAGCCAACTTTCAGGCCTTATTTGATTAATTATAAGGCTTTTCTCTTCAAGGCCAGAGGAAAGGACTGGTAAGAACAGAAGTCATGCTGGAGCCAGGGCAATGGCAAATCTTTAGGAAATATGGAGATCCAAACTCTAGGTGGCACAGGCCAGGGCATGGGCAGCCAGCAGGTGACAGGTGACAACCGCGTGGCAGGGAGAGCCCAGCAACTGGTCAGGAGGGTCTGTGGGCAGGTGAGCAGCCAGCATCTAAATACACCTGAGCCAGAGGGCAAAAAGAAAGTACAGGCTAGAGCTTCTCAGAACATTTTTGGACATTGGAAGGTATGTATGTTGTAATTAGATAATAAGGATCAGAAGATGAGAAGATGCCAGAGGCCCAGGGAGCCAGTCTGGATAAGCAGGACTCAGTAAGAACTTGTCAGGTGTGCAGCGTCACGAGAGAACAGCAGGTACCCGTCTCTGCGCAGGGGAGTCAGGGAGCTGTTGTGCTTGGCTGAAGTGGGAGAGGGAAGTGGCCGCGGAAGGGAGGCCTGCCGTCGGCTTTCCTTGCCTTGAGTGCTCATTCCGTCAGTTTTCGCAGTGTAAGCCTTGGAGCTGACAGTGCTGCGCAGAGCTCGGCCGTCCTTTCTGGCCTGTGGCTGCTCTGCTTCTGCAGGAGGGAGCGCAGCAGTAGCTGTCTCTGGGGTGGTTTTGTTGCCGGGCTGAGGATGCTGTAGTGGCACGTAGAAAACCTGTTTGTGCTAGCTTGACGTTTTGGTTTAGACATAGTGAGTTTGTTATTTATCAGTAAGGCTTGAGTATTGGTTTTTTTCTTTTTTTACTCTTTAAACTGTCAGTTGAGTAAGAAGTTGTAACATAGTGGAACTCTGATTTATTGGGCGTTATGAAGTCCATGAGCACTCCAGTTCATCTTCGGTGCATAGTATACCTTTGCTCTTGTGGGGCTAGAGGTTGAAATCAACTGCTCATGTGTCAGATGACTCGAGGAGTAGTGATAAAATGAATTGACACTACAAATGACTCCTTATTTCCATAATCGGAGCCCCATAAAATCTAACTCCAACCTACTTTTTTAAAAAATGTGAAATATTTCAAACTTACCCCAGAAGTAAACCCTACTGAACTTTTGTGTTTATCCTTTGTATTATTTATCTATTGCTGCATATTACAGATGACCACAAATTTAGCAGCTGAAAACAGTACCCTTTTGTCATCCCACATTTTCTGTCCAGGTACAACCTAGCTGGTCCTGCTTAGGGTCTCCGAGCTGCCACAGACTGTCAGCCAGTTGAGCTCTCGCCTGGAGGCCTCACTGGGGAAGGTCTGCCTCCACATTCCCTTAGGTGCTGGCGGAACTCGTGCCCTGGTCCCTCTAGGCTGGGCACTGCAGGTTCTTGCTGGCCGTGGCTGCCCTCAGCTCCTAAAGGCCGCCTGCAGCATCTTGTCTGGACTTCCCAAGCCTGGCTGCGTACTCCTTCCAACCAGCCAGGAGACTCGGGGCGAATCTGCCAGCAGACGGTCTCGTGATGTTACATAGTCGTAAGGTGGCGCCTGTTGCCTGAGCAGCAGGTCGCGGCCTCTCTCGCACTCGGGGAGGGTCACACAAAGGCCTGAGCACCAGGAGGCAGGGATTGTGGGACCACCATCAGTCTGTCTGCTGCATCCTTCTGCTGCTTTTCTTTATGGTTTTACAACGTGTGTGTGCATTATGAAAGAAGACACAGTTTTTGAACTTCATATAAATGGAATCTTACTGTAGTTATTCTTCTACAACTTGGTTTTTTTACTTAACGTGGTAAGATTAATCTATATTGATGCCTGTTCCTGTAGTTCATTCATTGTTCACTGCTGCATAGTATTCCATTATATAAATAAACATTTTATTTATCCATTTTCCTGTTACTGTATATTTGGGCTGCTTTCGTTTTTTGCTAATCTAAACAGTGCTACCTTGAATATTTTTGTACATATTTCCTTGTGCACATTTGCAAGAAATTCTAGGTAATACAACATGGTGGAATAGAGTATGTATATCTTCCGCTCAATGAGTTAACTCCACATTGCCCTCTGAGGTAGCTCTGGTTTACCCTCCCAGTGGGAGTGTGTCACGGCTCCAATTGTCTGCATCGTGACCAAGATTTGCTCTTGTCAGGCTTTTAATTTTTACCGTTCTGAGGGATACAGTATGGTCTTTTGATGTGGTTTTCCGTATTACTCTTTTAATATGTTTATTGGTCAGTCATGGTTTTTCCTGTGAAGATATGCCTTTGGTTCGTTTGCCTATTTTTCTGTTGTGCTATATATATATTTTTAATGTTGGATTTTAGACATCCTTTGTAAATTTTGGATACTAATTCCTTGTTTGTTTTAAGTTTTGCAAATTCCTTCTCCAATTTTCGAACTTGTCACATTTTCTATTTAGAGTCTTTTAGTGGATGGAAGTTCTTAATTTTAATGTAGCTGAAATTATCAGTCTTTTCCATTATGTGTTTTGCTTTTTGTATCTTATTTAAGAAAATTAAACTTATGACTATGCTGAAGAAAAAATTTTCTGTTTCCTTCTAAAGTTTAATGTTTTGCCTTTCATGTTTGAATGTTTAATTCACTGTTTGTATATGATATGAAGAAGGGATCCAATTTCATTTTTGTCCCCATACAATTAACCACTTGTTCCAGCACTGTTCATTGAATATTTGTCTCTACCCACTAGTGGGCCTTGCCGGCTGTCGTAGTCACATGTCACTTGTGTACTCGTCTGTCTCTGGACTGCTAGACTGCATTTTTCCTGTTTGTCTATCACTGTCTCTGTTCGGTGCTGTTTTCATTTCCAGTTGTTTTGACGTCTCAAAGGCCAGTCCTTCTAACTTGTTTTTCTTTGTGAGTGTCTTGTTTATTCCTAAGTCTTGACTCTTCCATGCAAAGGTTACAGCCAGTCTGTCAGGTTCCCTGAGAAGCTCTCTGGAGCCCCTGATTACTGTTGCTTTAAATCAGTACATGTGTTTGGCGTAAATCAGCATTTTGCGATATAAAATCTTTCTGTCCATGAATGTATTAGGTGTACATATCCATTTGTTTGGGTTATTTTAAATGTTTTTCACTGAGGTTTTATAATTTTGTCCATAAAGATCTGTAATCACTTTTGTTAGACTTATTCCTAGCTATCTTATATTTTGTTGCTATTTCAAAATTTACTGTTTTAAAAAATAGATATTTTCTCTTGCTGATCTTATAGATCTTGCTGATATATAGGCATACAATTAACTTTTGTATATTGACCTTGTGTCTCGCCACCTTACTAAACTGTCTTACTAATTATAATTTATCTATAATTTAAGTGGATGATCATGGCCTGCAGATAATTCTGTTTCTTCCTATTTAATCCTTCTGTTTTTTATTTCTTTCCACCCTATCTTTAGAGCTACCCTGTAGAACTGTCGTTGAATTAGAACCTGTACATTCAGATGTGGCATGTACCTGAAGGCCTTCATTTTCATGAAGTTTCTGAGTCTACCCTAACATAATAGCGTCTCCCTCCTCTGAGCTTTTATGAATTTACTTGCCCATACTGCTTTTTTGTTACTCACTCTATGTTTGTGATGTTATCCATCTTTGTGTATGTTGTATCTTAACCTTTTTTCTCTTCATAGCACTAGCACAGTGCCTTGGGCCTGTGGGTACCAAAGATAAGTTGGTCGATAGAAGTGCTTTCAGGGTACTTGCCTTATATGGAGGTCACTAAATAATCCAAGACAATATCTCAAGTGCTCTTCAAGATATTGAGTAATTCTTCACAAAACTTGAATAATTTGAGGCAATACCTGCATAAGAATAATATGATGCAGGGGATGCTCGTGAATCTGTTATCCTGTAGTGTGTTTTGCTGTGTGTGTGCTGTGTATTCTCATCAGTGTCCCCAATATTTCACAGTGTGCTCTCTCCAGATTTACCACATAGCATATAATAGCAGTTGCTTGGCCATTTTCTTGGCATTTTTATTAGATCTAACTACTCTTCCACAGTTTTTCATTTTCGTGTGTTATTTAGCACTAGGACCAGCCTTGTTGAATGCTGGAAGGACATTATAATAAGATTAAAATAACTTTAAGTGATAATAGTAATAATGAAATATTTCTCTGTTGAAATAATATCAGTAATCACCAGAACTAGTATATGACTTGGTTCATATGAATACCAGCAAGGGGCTGGGGGATTTTTGTTTATTAGCTAATGTGGCGCTGCCGTATCACAGATAATTGATATTACTTAGCTGTAGGCTTATGAGTATGTGGCATTCTTGGCAATTTCAAATAATTGAGAGATTTCACTATTTCAGATTTTATTCATAAAGTGAGATATTTTTATATT
Organism: Equus przewalskii; assembly: GCF_037783145.1. Taxonomy (NCBI): domain Eukaryota; kingdom Metazoa; phylum Chordata; class Mammalia; order Perissodactyla; family Equidae; genus Equus; species Equus przewalskii. The sequence goes on from NC_091831.1 coordinate 89,549,043, forward strand.
ACACTTTCTCAAATTTGCGTGTTCAGGTTTACATGAAATGTGACTGCGTTATATCTTACTTATGAATAAAAATAATTTTATAGCTATTAACTCACACTTTTGTTTAATACTTTTGCCAGGTGCCCTTGGGCTTTGCAGCCCCGCTGGACGACCTGCCCCCGGTCCCCCACCTGGCACGCTGCTCTCTGGATCACCTGTATCTTCTCATGGGAAGGGAGCTGGAAGCTCTCGAGGAAGTCCCTCCGGGAAATGTGCTGGGTATGGCAGTTCTCCGTTCTGTTCTGGGAGCTTACCTATTGCCACACACATTTAGTGACATCTTTGAAGGAAATGACTTTGATGTCTCTTTTAGTTTGATAATTTTTTTCTGATGTCTTTAGACTTTAACTTAGTACATTTGAGTAATTGGCATGGAGATCAATAACTTGCTGTGAATTGTGGCAGTTCTATTTTAAAGAGTACTGCCTAATGTTAGCTCAGTGACAATCTTCCTCAAGCAAAAAGAGGAAGATTAGCAACAGATGTTAGCTGAGGGCCAATCTTCTTCACCAGAAAAAAAAAAGTACTGCTTAAGTAATCTGTGAATGCTTTATCCTAAGCTGGGATTCCATTTGTTTGGAAGCAAGTCAGTCTTGATGACTATGACGCTACTGGTTCTATCGAATGTTGATTTACTAACAGTAGTTATCAATTTATATCTATAAATGTTATTCCTCATCTCTTTCATGTTTGTTATGTGCTTGGCTTCTGCTCCTTGTGTCCAGAATTCACTTTTTGAGGTCCTTAGTAGAGCCCTAAAGTCTCAGATTAAGGAGTTTCTCTTGGGTCATCACAGGAACTGAGTGTGCCGTGGAATGCTGTATCCCGTGTTCCTGCTGGGTTCTGAGCCCTTAGTCCTTGTCGGCTGTAGAGCTATTTACTGGGCGGTTGCTTGGGCTGAAAATTCTTTTTATGTTTTAGAGAAGTGGTCCAGACTACAGGTCCAGAACAGCTAATGATTTATCGGAGTTTGTGAACTTTAGTCCAAGAAATTTGCCAAAGCACTTTGCCACTCCCTTGCAGAGATACCTTTTTTCCTTTATTTTTAAATTCCTTGTTGGGAAGGGGGGGCATCAAATTAGAATTCCTCGCTTCTCATCAGTGTCACCCATTCTTTTCCATCCCTTTGGGAAATACCTTTGAACTATAACAGTTGGTGTAGCTCCTTGAGCTGCCACAGCCAACAAAATGCTTTATCAGTAAGGACATGGGAGGAAGGATGGAAAACACTTCGTTTTTGTTTGTAAGCCTTCCTGGGGATTACTGTATTGCTGGGAACCACTCCATTTCGTTTCTCAAATGGAAGGTGAGGTGTAGGATTTCCAACACAATATTCAAGTGAAAGAAAAGGTATTTGTTGAGTGAATGATTTTGTAATATCTCCTCCAGTTAAGGCCCAGTGTTTGTGCTTTTTCCCCAGTAGAGGTTGGGAATTTGATGTTTGGTAGTTTCTGGTTCCCCTCGTTCTGTTTCTGGATTTCCCTGTGCTGTCCAAGACTGAGGTTAAGTGGTTAATAAGGAGGGAAACCATCTCTCTTTCATCTGCCTCCCAAGGCAGCCTTGACTCTGCCATCTGCTACAGGAGACCAAGCAAGCTAAAAACTCTTCCTCCTGGAGAAAAGAGATGTACCTCATTTTCTTTTACTGATCTTTTAAAATGGTTGTGGGTGGTGTTAGGAGCTGGGGTGATGGCAAAGGTGACTAAATATTTACCACATTTAACTATATAAAAATAAGACAGATGGACACACCACTTTGGGACAAGATGGATTGAGGAGAAAAGCTAGATTTAGGGGCCAGCCTGGTGGCGCAGCAGTTAAGTTCGCACATTCCGCTTCTCAGCGGCCCAGGGTTCGCCGGTTCGGATCCCGGGTGCGGACATGGCACCACTTGGCAGAAGCCATGCTGTGGTAGGCATCCCACATATAAAGCAGGGGAAGATGGGCATGGATGTTAGCTCAGGGCCAGTCTTCCTCAATAAAAAGAGGAGGATTGGCTGTAGTTAGCTCAGGGCTGATCTTCCTCCAAAAAAAAAAAAAGGGAAAGAAAAGCTAGATTTATTCCATGTAAGAGTTAGGATTGTATTTAGCTACAGGTAACCAAAATAACCAACTCCATAGTCTTAAACTTCACTCAGTAGGAAGCCTGAGGATAGACAGTTCAGAGCTCGTGTGATGGATTTCTTGTGTCATCGGGGAGCCAGCTTCCTTCTCTCCACTTGTCCACAATCCTCAGCATGTGGCTTTTGTCCCCATGGAACCAAGATGGCTGCTGTATCTCCAGGAATCACATCCACCTTCCTGGCAGGAAGAGGACACGAGGGCCAAAAGCCTTTTCGCAGCACTAATGTTTCTATTTGGGAAGAAATGCCCTCGTAGTGACTTGTGTGTCCATGCTTGGTTTGTAATTTTGTCGTATGGTCACGCCTAGCTGCTCTGGAGCCAGGGACTGAGTATTTTATTCTTCCAGCCTCTGCAGTCAAGGCAAGGAAGGCTGTGAATGGCTTTTGAATAGCCAGTCGGCACTATAAGCTGCCTTCCCACACGTTTGCCTGGTGCTGCCTGAGGCCTTCCATTAAGGTTCTGTTTCTTTACATTAAGGAGGTAGATAGTCCACCAGAAGGATTATGAATGTAATGTTGAAGGAGGGTGAAATCCAGCCAACCACTTTGACTTACCGTTTTTTTTTTTAAAGATTGGCCCTGAGCTAACGTCTGTTGCCAATCTTTTTTTTTTCCCTCCTCCTTCTCTCCAGAGCCCCAGTACATAGTCGTATATCCTAGCTGTGAGTGCCTCTGGTTGTCCTATGTGGGACACCACCTCAGCATGGCCTGACGAGCGGTGCCATGTCCATGCCCAGGATCTGAACCAGTGAAACCCTGGGCCACCGAAGCGGGACATGCAAACTTAACAACTCGGCCATGGGGCCAGCCCCTTGACTTGCCTTTGAATTGAAACATACAGTAATTATTTTCCTTCTGTTAATCCAAATCTATTCATACATGACTAGAAAACATGAGTATACCAAACTTTTGGTCATGGTTTTGCCACTAACCACTTATATGGCCTCACAGCAATTGCATAACCTTTCTGGGCTACAGTTTCCCCAGCTGGTTTGGACTAAAGCAGTGATTACTCACATTTCTTATGGTAAAAATAGAACAGCTCTTTAAATTTTTTTCTAAGAAGACTATTTATGGGTTCCCAGGGCTGCTTTTGTTATGTTTATCATATACTATTATATTTGGCATACGTCCTGAACTTTGAGGACAGAACATTAAATAGCATTGTATGGTGCACATTTTATTGCTTAGATATAAAATATAAACAAAATCGCATTTTGTACATTTTCCTTTATAAAATACAAACAAAACTGAAGTTTAAAATTGCTGTTACAGTGTAGCAGGTTGGCATTTCAGTGAGGATAGAGTGAGGTAGAAGTCCGTAGTGCCCATGCTGCAGAACTCTTCCCTGGATTATGTCAGCATCCCACTGGTTGAAAAAAATCATAAACTAGATTATCTCCAAAATCCCTTTTAGCTTTACTTTTCAGCCTTGTGTTTCTTAGAGAAAAGTCTTATTTCGGTATTTGGGATGTTTCCTTTCCTGTTATTATTGGAGGAAGAGTAAATTTTTGATATGGTTTCTTGGTTGGGTTGGTAACCCATTTGAATGGCTCCATCAGAGCATCTTGAACTAGTTACCAGCCTTAGAGTCAGAATTACCTTTTCAGGCAAGTTTCACTTGTTCATGGATTGAAAACTGGAGCGCGTGTAGCGGTCGCAGCAGCTTCCTCAGCTAGGTGTTTAATAAAAGCGGCTTTCACAGCTCAGAGCAAGTTTAAGGCAGGACAGAGGGGAGGCCAAGGATTCTGGTACCTTAAGACTTGAGAAGCAAACAGCCCAAGAGAAAGCCAGCTGGTAGCCGAGGGGCCTGAGTGCTGGGGCTGCAGCCATTAGGGGGCTGGGTGAGTTGATGGAGACCAGGTATGTCAGCACAGGTTTTTTTTTGTTTTTTTTTTAAACTTAAAACAGGTTTGTCTTCTCGGTGGGAGTTGAAATGAAAAGAATAAGATAGATGACAGAATTTGATTGAACTAATCTATGTGTCCATTTATCTTTTGCTGTATAATAAACCACCCAAAACCTAGTGGCTTAAAACAAAGACAGCTTTTGTTTTTTCAGGAATCTTCAGTTTGGGCGTGGTTTGGTGGGACAGCTCGTTTCTGTTCTGTAGTGTCACCTGAGGGGCTCAGAGCTGGGTGCTAGAATCAGGGGCTCTTCTCACTCACAGGCCTGGTGGTTCATGCCTCTTGTTGGCTTGGACCTTGCCTGGGATGTCTGGCCTTTCTGTGTGGCTGCTGGGCTCCCTTGCAGCGTGGTGGCTAGGTGCTGCCGGCGAGCATCCCAGCAGGAGGCAGGCAGCTATATCACCTTTTAGGACCTTGCCCCAAAACCTTCAGCCTCTCTGCACTGTGTTCTCTTTATTAGAAGTGAATCACTAAGACTGGCCCACATTCAAAGGGAGGGAAGTAGCTCCACCTTCTGATCGGAGACATGTCAAGAATTTGTGGACATGTCTTAAAACAACCACACCACTAATTGTAGATGATTTCTTGTTTCCTTTTATATTTTAGCAGGTCCATGACAGGACACATATCACGCATTAACACAGTGATGCTTATATTGATTAGGGCAGACCTGTAAACTCCATCTTTTTTACTCTCGTTAACTTAGAGAGTAAGTTGTAAGTCCTATTTACTAAGAAAATAGTAGAGAAGTGATATGACTGATACTCATATGCTTTTCATCAGAAATAGTACTGAGTCAGATTTATCAACTGCAGATGAAAATTTTTGTTGGAGAAGGAAATGAAAACACTATATGGCATTCTTGAACAAGTCTGTGTAGGTAGCAAAGTCTAAAGGAGAGTTCTTTTATCGGCACTGGAAAAATGCGGATTTCACATTTGAACTCAGCTTGGAGGACTTGCACTGACGAGTGTGGAATAGGTTTTGTGGTCTGGAAATAGTTGATTTAAACTTTAAAATCATATAATTTCAACCTCATGTTTGAAAAGTTGGTATAGATGGGACCAGAGAGACCTTACCATGTTGAACACACAGTAGCCTTTTGTTCAATTCCCTACTAAGAATATCTCTAAAAATAAATGTTTGCCACAGGCTCTTTTTAAAATGTGACGGGAAATTAAATTAAAATTCCAAATCTTTAGCCTTTTCTTTTATACTTTCAGATCTCTTCCATGTGGTTAAATCTTTAAAATTTCAGGGGCATGTTCTAAGAGGGAACAAGATAGTCCTCTTTTCACAACGTGAGGAAAATATGAAGTATTAATTAGCCTTTTTCTGAACTGGTTTTACTTCTGCTGTGGTTGGTTGGTGGGTTGATAGGAATGTGGATCAAATGAAGTTGTGTGTGTGTGTGTCCTTAGTTATGTGGGATAGTTGAGGAGTCAGAAGCCTTTGAAGAGTTTTACTAGCAGATTTGATTTTATTTATTAAAAGGGAAATCTCAACAGTTTGTGACTTTTAAGCCTTTATGGTAGTTTTATAATATTTTAAATTCACTTACTAGTGAATTTCTTGTAAATATACTTTATTATCAACATTTCTATTTGGAAATCACCTATTTTAATCAGTAAATAACCAGCAGCCTTACTAGTCACTTCTTAGTATTAATAGTTTCAAATGGTTTTAATAATTTTTCTTTTATAGATGATAATTGGATTTCATTCTCCTCTTTCCTAATAGTTATGTGTCTTAATTCTTTTTATTTTCACATTGCCTATAAAATCGTAATAGGTAATAATAGTTATATCTGCTATTCTGTCTAGTTCTTTCCTGACTTTAATAAAAATATCCCTAGTATTTTAGATTCAGGTTTGTTGATGCCTGTTGATTCATATCTGTTTATTTATCATGCTAAGAAAGTATTTTCTTTTTTAATTTAAATTAGGAATATATACTGGATTTTATTAATGCATTCTCAGCATCTGAAGACAAAGTTATAGAACTTTACCCCTTGCTATAATTGATGTCATGAATTATGTTTATTTTCTGATTAAGATGTCCTTGCATTCCTAGAAAAACACCACAAGCACTTGATCATTGCATATTCTCTTCATACACTGTTAGTTTCAATTTAATAGCAATTTATCCAGATTTTTATTGTTTAATAAATAAAATGGGCATTATTTTCTTGGTATCGTGGCAGTTCCAGAATGGGATACTTTCATCTTTTCCACCCTCTAGAGCTGCACTGTCTAATTGGTAGCCACTAGCCATTATTATTTAAGTTTAAATAGTTTGGAATCAAGTAACGTTAGAAGTTTACTTCATCAGATGCACGAGTCCCATTTCACGTGCTCATTAAGCTCTTGTGGCTGTTGGCTGCCACGCTGGACAGTGCTACTCTAGAGAACTTTCTGTAGAGTAGGATAATCGTCTTTTCTTTGAAAGTTTTGAAGTAGTTCATTTGTAAAATCATCTGGGCTAGATACCTAAAGTGTTTGATTCTTTCAATCCAGGATACTGTCTTTCTCATTACCAATTCTGTGTTTATGTTTCTTGCTTTATTTCTTTATTATATAAATTTGTCTATTTCATATAATAGCACTTATGTATGAATTCTAAGGGCTATGTGTTTAAGTTCTTTTTAGAAGATAATTTTCAATATAGTGTAGGCCATAATATAGGTCTGTTTGAAAACTGCAGATAGACTAAAAAAGAGTTATCTTGTACCATAGGGGTAACCACCAGTCTTTTTATATCCATGTATGCACATATATTTTTTTACATTGTGATAAATATAAAACATAAAATTTGCCATCTTAGCCATTTTTAAGTGTACAGTTCAGTAGTAGTATATTTTAATACAAAAAAATCATACTTTCTGTGATGTTTTATGACCTGCATATTTTTCTCTCAGACATAAGCTCTTTTCTCGGTATTTGTAGCCTGTTATGTATTTATTTTATGTTTGTGGAGTTTAGATATCGGCATTATACTAGCTGCATGAAACCAGTAACAAAGTAGGGAATGGTTTTCATTGTTTTTTATTCTCTGAAACAGTTTCATGGCACAGGAATTTTCTGGGCCTTCAAACATTTGATATTAACACCCATGAAACCAACTGTACCTGGTTGATCAAGGTTGTGATTTGACAGTGTTATCACTTGTCCTTTTCGCGTTCTTTTTCCTGTTCCTTATGTTGATTTTGGTACTTTGTGCTCTCATAGGTAATCATATTTCAGATTAATTATCCAGTTCGTTTGCATGGAGTCTAGTATTAATATTGATTATAACAATGATGTCGAAAATTACCATCTATTAGGGCTTACTCTGCCAGAAACTACTATATATTCAGGAGTGATTATCTTATTTTGTCCCTGAAAAATGAGATAAATACATTTTACAGGTGGAAAAATAGAGGCTTATAAAGATTAAGTAACTTTCCAAGGTCACATAATAGTATATATAGAAAGGTAGAACTTTTATTTGCTTCTGTATCTGTAGTTATTTAACCCTTTTTTGTTTCTGTATTAATTGGGTTTTTTTCCCCCCTTTTTTCTTGAGCATTCTTATTTGGTGGTTTGTCATATTGTGTCTTTCCTTCCAACCTTAAAGAATCAATTCCTTATGTGTTATGTTTTTTGGGGGTACATTAATTTATTCAGCATCTTTATTAAATCTTACCTTCTGCTTATCATATATTGCTTTACTTTTTTGTTTTTATTTAGAAGAATTTGTTCATTTTTTCTCTTTCTTTTTCAAATGAACGTGTTTATGGCCTGAATCTTAGTCTTAACTCTGGCTGGATTTCTTTGGTTCTGTATGCATTTTCTCTTTATTGTTAGATTTTTATGTGTGCTCTAATTCAGTGGTTTCCAGCCGGTGGACTGCAGTTGCACTTTACAAATGCGACAAGCTATTTATCCTTTTAGCCGTTAAAACAGCCAAGCAGGTTATAGGATGGCTGGAGTCCCCTTGGCTGTTACCTCGGATCAAATCGTTAGCATGTAGTTTGGTAAAATGCTTATTTTACAGGTTAAGATGTGTCTGTTAATCCTCATTTTCACTGACTGAAGTAACTGGCTAAAACTGCATAACATTCTTTTGAATGTAATACAGCTTTATAACTTAAGAATTTTCTATTAATAAGCTCATTGCCGCTCTAGACATTATATGAGAACAAGGATTATCGATGGGAGTTTTCTTCCCCTCCATCTCCAAAAAATATATTCCTCTTTTACTCTTAAATGGCACTTACAAGATAGAGACCAGATTCTCAGAGGAGATGAAACAAGAGATAATTGAAACAGTTTTTGCTGAAGTTGGTCAGTTAAAGAAAGGAGCCAAATGGGATAATAGTTTGAAGGAATGATTGGGTCAAGGGAAAGAGAAGGAGAGAATGAGTGAGGGAGTGTGTGTGTGTGTGTGTGTGTGTGTGTGTGTGTGTGTGTGTGTCTGTCTGTCTGTCTGTGTGTGTGTTTAATAGAATTCCATTGTACTTGGTCTTTGGAGTGAAAAAGGTAGTGAAAGGGGAAAGATGAAGGATGCAGTGAAGAACTGAAATGATTAGTGGTATAAAGTATATAGGCTCTCCCACCGCAACAATGTGGAAAACATGGGAAGGAATGAGATTTTGCAGCATGTGATAAATGCATAGAGAAGCACAGTAAACATCTGCTAGCAGATCATCAGATGGTACTTTGACTAAATGAAATTGCAGTGAGGTCCTGGGAAGAAGTGGAGACGGGAAGTCCCGCGAGTATTGCTCAGACGTGGAAATATAAGATTGGCCTGAATGCCAGTCAGGAAGGGACTACAGGTTGTTCTTAGACAGTGTGGGGCCGTCCCAGGTGTAAGCTTGGAGGAAACACCACTGAGACCATCTTCTTTACAGGCGCTAGGTCCTTGCGCCCTCTGGTTGGCAAGGAGGGGCAGGCTCTCCTGCCGTGGAGCCACCTTCTGTAACTCAGCTGATAGGCTTGTTCAGTTTCTTCATTTCCATTTGTGTTTTTGGCCCCACTAAACCTACTTCAGATAGTTGAAAAAATGGACAGTTGTATTTAGGAGTTACACATAATGAATGTACTACAGGTCATATTCCATTTCAAGTGACATTGGAAACATGCTTGTGAGTTGAGGAATTATCTGCTTGATTGTCCTGCTGACACTGGACAGGCCGGGGAGTCCAGAGCCTGGAGTTTAGCTAAACATCATCAAGTCAAGTGTCAGGTGTAGGAAGCAGGAAGGGTGGGTGGTAATAGGTCAAGCAGAGTCAAGTTCAAGAAACTGATGGTGAGACGTTTGACCTCTATTCTTAGTATTTCTAATGTATGACAGAGTAGGGAAGTAACTTGAGTTTTGTTCTTGGTTTCATGAAGTTTTGGAAGATATCCTTGATGATTCACACCATAGTCTTCTTGGTGACAGGGTCAAATTTTATTTTTTCCAGCAGACAACCAACTGATTGTCAAGAAGATCAAGAAATATACTCTTTACCCCTAAAATGTACATTTGGAGTGCAATTTGGCATTATATATCAAGAGTTTTAAAGATAATTATATCTTGAAAAATAATTATATTCTTTGACCTGAAAGAGCTACCTTTAGGAATGATTCAGAGGAAATAATTAACATTATGCACAAAGATTCGGTATGAGGATATTTATTATAGTTTTGGGGGAGAGGGTAAATGGTTAAGTAGATTTTTTAAGAAAATTTCCAAAAAGAAAGGTATTTCTTCAAAGACTGTGAAGATAGTTTGTGGGAAGCTGATTTTGAGTGATAACAGTAACTGGATTTTGAGTGGTAGCAGTAATTATGAAGGCTCAATATCTCTTTTGGTCTTTCAGAAAAGTTGAAATATGTGGTTTAGAGGAAGGTAATGTTGAAGGGAGAAGCATGTTTCTAGTGTGAACTAAAATGCGGCAGACCCATGAGATGTGGAATTAATCAAGGCAGTGCATTTTAAAATCACAAGACATCATTTCATGGTCATTAGAATGACAGAAATCTTAAAATCTGGCAGTATCCCTTGTTGTAGATATAGGGCAGTGGCAATATTTATAAATTGTTGATGTAAATTGGTACAACCACCTTGAAGAATGCGTGACCCCGGGATGCAACAATTCCACTTGTAGGTGTATCTCTTAGAGGAACTTTTAAGTCTGCTCAAGTAAGGAGACGTGTACAAGAAGTTCATAGTAGCACTAGATCGTTTGGAACAGTTAACGTCGTCCCAGTCCTCGTCTCTTTTGGGGAGAAGCCCTTCCCATTTTCACACAAGGTCTTTTGTTGTGGGCCCAGCCCAGCTTCTCCAGTTGAGCCGACTGGCAGCAGGCAGAGTTTCTTCTTCTGCCCGGGGTTCCCCCTTGGCCTTCTTCCTCCGGAGTGTTTGTGAGGTCAGGATCGCCTGTTGTAACTTCGGGAGAGGCCAGCTGCTCTCTTTGTGGCATCAGTGAATTCTCGTGACCCTGGGTGACATTTCATCTAGTTCTGTTTTTTCTGTTTCTGGCGTTTGGATGAGACCTTTTCCTGTGTTCACGTAGCCTTTCCCTAACTTTTACCTTTCTTTGGACATTTCACTTGAGATTGGGGTGGAGGGATTTGAGGAGGTGAAGGGGAGGTGTCACTGTCTTTGACGAGCCTTCCTTTCTCCTGGTCCAGAGTCACATGTAGTGAACTGTTGTTTGCTCTGAACAGACGCCCCTGTGTCTGCCTCATTCTGCAGCTGGATCTGCTCTCACACGTGTGTTCTGTGCTCACTCCATGCTGGGCTCTGTTCTGCCCACTAGGTTAGATTTCTCATGCTGGGTGCTTAAATTTAATCTTCCAGATTATGTATAGGCCCTTTACAGTTTTGCTCCCAAACTAGTCAGCAAGGCAGCCTCTTATATATGAGAAACAGCACTGGATTTGCAAGTTGAGACCTCCTGCAAATTGGCCACTTTGTGGGAAATTCCAGCCCTGAATCTACATCCGTGTGAAATAAGGATAGGTCTGGTGAGCTCTTATGGCCTTTTCTTCTCTTAGTTGGTTTTCTAGGAACCTTCTCCACTGCTCATGACTTGGAATTTCCTATCTCTTTTAAAGTTGCTTTGCTGTCCACAGAACCTCTTTGCCCTTGCCTCTATCTGTGGATTGCTCTGAGTGACGGTCAGAAGGCCAGAGGTCCAGAGGCCTTTTGATAGATAGGAATCCCATCCCCCTAGAGATCTCGTCTCATAACCAGGAGCTTTAAAAAAATGAGTCCTCATCCTGATTGGATGCATAAGGGTCCGCTACACGTGGCTGTGCCTCCTTTCTCCGATGTGAGCCAACTCAGAAGTGTTGACACTTTCCCTGGAAGCCCAATCCTGGATTTCTGGGCAGAGGTTGGGTGGTTGGGTCTGTTCTCTCAGGCCATCAGGGAAGGAAACAGGCATCCGCAGCCAGTCTGGCTCTAGCACGGGCCTCCGCCACACTGAGATGAGCACAAGGGGGCAGCCTTTCCACGGATTTACCTCAGATCTGAAGACAGAGGAACAAAGACTGGGTGTTTGCACGTGTGCTTGAGCCTGTGCTCTGCACCAAAGCCCACGCGTGAGCCTGGTGACCTCGACTGTGTTTGCAGGGGCAGTGAGCCAGTGGGTGGAGGGCAGATGAGTGCTGAGTGGTCTGTGCCTCGCTGGGCTGGAGCTTGTTCACAGCCTGGGACCTCTGTGAAGGTGCTATAACTACCTCCCTGCCCAGCCACATCCTGCACACGCAGGCAGGCACTTTTTATTGTCGGAGGTTTGGAGACCTCTGAATTATTAGAATAGAGAAGTTGAGATCAGTTTAGCTTGCTGTTTGAACCTGAAGAACGATTTCAAAGCAGCCATTTAAATTTATTTTGGCTCTTTCTTTCTCTCTCCTGCCCCTCCCACCTCTCTTCCAAATACTAAAGGCATTGTTTCAGTTGTATATTTTTTCCCTTGGTTTCCTCTTCATCTTGGAAACTGAGTTATGACTCCTTGGGTTGTTTCTACTTGGAAAAAGCGTTATTATGAAAATATATGCTGCTTAGTGGGCAATAAAGCAGAATATAAAATATCACTAATATCCTGATCTCCATGAAATTGGAAGCACATTGTCATTGGTCTTGTTTTATGTTTCCCAGGTGACTGTTAATTTATAGCAGTTCAGCACACAATTGCATTGAGGATCATATTTCAAGGGATTTGGGTCTCTTGGTTCAAGTGCAGAATTGAAGTAAGGTTGTTATTCCTTCACTGTTGTATCTAAATCTCTCTTATTATTTGACTCTGTAATAGCTGGAAGAAATCAGATATGCTTTGAAAATCAAAGGCAAAACCTCTGTCCCCTGGGGGTGTCAGAGAGGGAATGTTTTCTTTTAGGTCCCTACAGAAGCAGCAATTAGTAGATTTACTGTATAATAGTTGCTTTTCTTCAAAGCTACAGGCCTTCAATTTTTCTAAAATGACAGTTGTAGAATTTTGCTTTCTAAACAGTTTGCATAATCAATGTCATTATATTTGCATATCTTTTGTTACTGATAGTAATTAGATGCCACTTTTATAAATGACTTTAAAGATATATCAAACCAACTTTAATCAACTTTTATGTCGTACCTACTTCATGCCAAATGTTCAGTGAGTCCCTTTGGTCATGTTTTCTTATTTAAGCCTCACAACAAACTTGAGTGATAAATTTATTATCTTCCTTTTGCAGATAGGAAAACGGAGACTGAGGTTTTTACTTATGCAACAAATTACACTATCCCAGCCATCCCTTACTGGCTAGACTTTGTTTTGTGTGCAGTTGTGTAGCTGAGATTATTTTAAATACTTCTGTTACTGATTCTCCTCACTTTCTATGATTGTTCAAATGAAAATATGCTATGATTTTTGACATTCTGCTTATAGAGTCCTTGAATTTCATATTTCATGTCGTCCAGTCCCGTCCTCCTGTAAAGAGGGAGTTTGAGACTCAGAGAGAGACTGGGTCTTCTCTAAGCCTGGGTAGTGAGAGCTGAAACTAGAGCCCAGGTCTTTTATAAGGGAAAAAACTGTTGGGGAGGATGGGAGGAGAAATAGCTTGGCTCCTCTCAAAAGGGAGGAGAGAGAAGCTGAACAATGAGAATTTGTCAGTTTTACCCGGTTTGGAGTGAGACACTATAGAGATGAGGTAGTGAGACCCTCCCCCACCCAGCCCCCCCAAGGAGTATTTTCCACCGGCCCCTTATACTCACCGCTGGTGTCGCACACCTGGGAGCCTAGACGTGTTTTGTGTGCAGACCTCATAGACCCTTCACTGTCTGTCTGCTTCTCTCTACCTCAAACTCCCGGCTTCAGTTCTCACCACTCTTGAATATATCAGGATTTTAAAAAGATTTATTATTATTGAGATATAATTGACATAGAACATTGTATGAGTTTAAGGTGTGCATCATGTGGATTTGATACTTTTTTACATATTGCAGTGTGATTACCACTGTAGTGTTAGCTGACATCTCTATCACGTCACAGAATTATTGTTTCTTTTTTGTGGGGGAAACACAAAAGATCTAGTCTCTTGGCAACTTTGAAGTTTGTAATATAGTATTTTGTCTGTAATCACCATGCTGTGCATTAGATCTCCAGGACTTACCTACTGGTTGCAAGTTTGTCCCCTCCAACAACATATGCCCAGCTTCCCTCCTTCTCAGCCTGTGGGAACCACATTCCACTCTCTGTTTCTGTGAGTTCAGCTCTTTAGATTCCTCATAGAAGTGACGTCATTCTGCATTTGTCTTTCTCTGTCTGACTTATCTCTCTTAGCGTCATGCCCTCACAGTCTATCCACGTTAGCACAAATGGCAGAATTTCCTTCTTTCTCATGGCTGAATAATATTCCAGAGTGTGTGTGTGTATTTTACACCTTGTTTATCCGTTCGTCCGTGGATGGACATTTAAGTTGTTTCCATGTCTTGGCTGTTGTGAATGATGCTGCAGTGAACCTGGGAGTGCAGATGTCTCTTTGAGATCCTGTTTTCATTTCTTTTGTATATATACCCAGAAGTGGAATTGCTGAATCATTTGGTAGTTGTATTTTTAATTTTTTGAGGAACTTCCATCCTGTTTTCTATAGTGGCTGAATCAATTGATATTCCCACGAACAGTGAATACGTCAGGATTTCCGTACCTCTGTTTCAGCACGTGCTGTCTCTTCTCAGGTTTTCCTTGTATTGCCAGGTAAACTCACAAGATCATGATGAAATTTAAATTAATTTTAAAATGTAACAAGTCTGTAGCTTTGTTCTTTGTATAGAATATTTTTTGTGTATCCTATTTTGTTTTCCATTTTCTTCAGTATGCCTCGTTGATTTTTAGATTCTGAGAACAAGACTGTTAGCTCCATCTCCCTTTCTTAGTAAAGTGAGCTATTTATTTTTTTAACTAGGGGAACCTCACAACCTGGCTTGCTCAGGACATCCTGGTTTATGCCTGTCGTCTTGGATAAGTTACTAATAGTGCCCTTTTCACTCTTGAAAATCCTAGCTTGGATGATGAATTCCGTGGTCACTCTAGTTATGACTGAGGTACTTTGTCCTTGATTATTTTATTTTATGCTTAGATTTTAATGCTGCTTTAGTCCATTTTTTACTATACTTTTCTGTATTTTTAGATTCTCTAATGATCTAAAAGGCACATCCTATTTTTAATTCTATTAATGGCTGTCTTTTATGTTTTTCAAATTATTCTTTAAAAATAAGAGTCAACACTGAAATGTTATCCTGTACGTGCCACCAGTTTAAGACTTAGACTCTATGAATTTTTTCAGGATGGTACGTGATTCATCTTTGTATCTCTGACAGTTTCTAGTAATATGCTTTGAACTAAGTGGGTACTCAGGAAATGTTTATGGAGTGAACCTTAGGAAACAGTTTGTCCTTAGAGAGTGAAGGGTGGAGTTCGGTCTAGTGCGGGAGTGATGTGAGGTCCTGCAGGAAGAGGAGCAGGGACTGAGCTGGGGCTGAGGATCGGCTCACCCACAGCACCACTGACCAAACACAGTTTTGGAAGAGATTCCAGTTATCTTCCTTTGTTACCTAGGGACTCCCAAATAAGTTTTCTGTAAACTCTTTTTCAATTAAAATTCTTTCTCAAAGACTGCAGTTCTACTAAATATAAAGGCAAAGGAGTTTTCCACTAACCAGACAGAGAGACAGAGGGTAGCTTGATTCAACTGCTGTGGCTGCCAGCAGTGCTGGGACGGTGCTGTGTCTGGAGCTGGGAGAGTCAGGCCCTGGAGTTGAGTGGGCAAGATCAAGCGAGACAGGAGTTGGGGCGCCATGCAAGGAGTTCATGGGAGAGACCAAAGAGTTGTGTGAGCGTATTCGGTTGATTGAGCCATGTGTATTTCTAAAAAATAGGTTTGGCTGCTCCATTTGAAAGTTAGGTGTATTCTGTAACAGTTAATCAATCAGGTATGAGCTGAGGGAAGAATGCCATTTTTTAGAATTTTAGTTGCAAATTTGCACTGTACTTTGACAGTTTACAACAGCAGAAAAAATTATGCTTTGCCGAATTTTACTTGAGCTAAGTGCCTCCAAATTTAGACAGAATATGGACAACTTAACTGTTCTTACATGTAATGATGCTGTAGACCCTCATGAGTAAAAACCTTGGATAATGAGGAAGTATTTGATTGTGTGCTAAGTGTAAGGTTTGCGTATCTGCAAAGCTGGAAGGGGGTGTGATTGGGTGTAAATAAAGAAGGCTATGGATAAATTGAGTGCAAATATTCTCTAAGCCCTAAGTTATTAGGTAACTGCTTAGTGCATGATGATTGATGCTCAGTAAATAATAGTTGAATCTGTATTTTTTTTTTCCCTCCAGTGAATATGTTTGATCATTAGTTCACTATTCTGTTTTCAGGATCTGGTAGTCTTAAACCATGGTATAATGCTGGGGGTTTTCTTTCTTCTTTTATTTAAATATATATATATATATGTATATATGTAAGTACTTACAATTTGATATTTCTGTTTTAAAAGTAATACCTATTCTTTGTTGGCAAATTTAGCTGGTATGTTTTTATTTTGATTTCACTCATTTGGATTTCAAAAATAATACATGCTTATAGGAAAAATCCAAACAATAGAAAATGTCAGAAATTAATAGCCTTATCTCTACAGCCATTTCTCTGATAAAACCGTTGATAACAAATTGCCTTGTATCCTTCAGTAAAAACACACACACTCAATTTTTGCCTCTTTATCTGTTCTGTAGAGTTGGCATTGAATATATCATTAGTCTGGTACCGTTCAGTAGCTCCATATTGAGCTCTTGCTCACGCAACTCACGCAAGTGTCAGGAGGCCTTGTGCCCTCGGGTATGTGTGATCTGTGCCCTTGCGCAATTTACCGCGTTCTCTGCTGACACCTTTTCAGATTCAGTACTGTTGTTAATCCCTGTATCAGTTCACAAGGGCGTTCCACCTCATGATGCTGTGAGACCAAAATAAGGGGACGTTTATTAAAGCGCTGAGTTAAGCATAACGCAGTAAGACTTGATGACAATAATTACTAATAGTTATTTATGAATGACTCTGGTTTTTGTAATTCCTAAGGGACAAAATGGTGCATCTGATTATATTTCAGTCACTTAAGTAGGCTCCATACATTTCCACACGGGTTTGCATACTGTGTTTCTTTCTTTAGATGTGGTGTGCCTCACCTTCTTTGTCTCAACAGATGTTAAAAACAAACTCCCATTAGTTGTATCTTCAGCAGTTCGTTTCTTCCATATTCTTGGCTAGATCTTGGCTATATATTTCTTGGATGGACGAGAGTGAAATAAATAAATTTCATTCAGTTAATATGTGTGCGTTGGAGTCTAAGGTTTGTTATGGATTTGTATTCCGTGTCCATTGTTGTGATTATTTTATCACAACTAATTAGCTACAGCCAGAGATTTTAACTTTGCCATAAAACTTAACTTCGCCACTCTTGAAAAGTTACTTTTGGATTTGATCACATAATTTCCAAATGTCCTCCAAGAAAGTGAGCATGGTGGCTTTGAGTGAAAGACTATAGCATTTGACCAAAACCTCTCAGTTTGTTTCTAATCGTGTATGGATGGAGTGTAATTTGATTGAAGTCCACTGGCCTGAAATGATCCCAGTAAGAGGCAGAAATGGGTCTGGCTTGAAGTCTTGCTGCTTCCTGCCCTCGTCCAAGACTTAGAGACTCACTGAAATGAATGAGTTTGGGATTTCATGTCCAAGTCCATTTTTAATGCTACCACCTTGTATTTTTATAGCACTGTCTGCTTTTCAGAATGCTTTTATCTATACTATTTGATCTGTCCAGTCTGCCTTTAGCTTCTGTATTTCAAAGGCCAGCAATGGTTAGATTGGAAGTAATACCTATTAGAATACGACTTTGAAAACTTTGAAGTCACTTCCAGGTGTTTTAGATAGGCTACATTTGCATGATGAAACTTTAAACTTTCTTTTCTATAAAAGAAGACTTTACTGCTTGAAGTAATCTTAGAAATTAGCAACGCCAGAGATTTCACTTCTTTTGTAGTTAGTGTTGTTTTTCTTTTTTATAATGAATATATACAATTTACTGAGATGTGGATAATGAATAATATGTGTAGAGAGAGCTATGGGTGTAGCCAAGGAGAAAAGATGGGGCAAAAAAACTCAGTTTTCCTTAAATACCTAAGGTGGTGGAAATTAATTTTAAATCATTTTCAGCAGAGAAAATTCCTCTTTTTTGATCACAAGGTGGATGCTAATTAGGATGGAAAAAATCAAGGAGAGAATCAGAAAATAATAGCTGTGCAGTATATATGTTGGGGACTTTTCTGAGATTTTGCTTGTGATGTAATATCCCTTTTTAAAATGTTCCATAGACATTAAGGATAATTTGCACATACACACATATATATCTATTAAATCAGTATTATTGGTTACATTACTCAAGATGTGAAAAAGGCATTGAGACAAAAGTAAACCCCCTGCTCGGATTCTGCTTGCTGATCCTTTCTTATACCTAACAGATGATTGCATCGTCAAGATGGCAAAGAAATTTACCATAAATCCAAAATCTTCCCTCCTCTTTTCCTGAGGACTAAAGATTTGGACAGAAACCTGCGTGATCTCTGGCACAGCTCCTCAACGCTCGTAAAACAAACATGGATACTTGCCTCTCTTGGAGTGGACTTGGAAGAATCAGTGGACATGCAGAAACATACAGCATTTCAAAAGAAAGACGAATTCAACCAACAAAAGTGAGAGGACTGTTTGAAACATACTTCTTATAAGAAACCAGGGAAAACTTAGAAAAATAATTATCCGAAGTAAGATTAGGAAGGTACTGCATTGGTAAAACCAGAGTAGATAGTCAAGAAAAACAAATGAACTGAGAACAGAAAAAGTTATTAGAAATCAAAAACAGGTTGTAGGATTTTAAAACAAAGCAGTAAGGAACAGATTCAATCCTGAAGAATACTGAAGAAACCTGAATCAGAGAAGACAAGAAAGCTAAAGAAATTCTAACAGAACTCACAAGAAAAAAGGTGAAAATTCTGAGTGGAAAGATTGGAAACATGGAAAATAGACACAGAGAATTCAGTATAAATAAATGTGTATATTAATATGTATGTGTGTGTGTGTTTACACCAGAAAGAAATAATGGGAGAAAATTTTCCGTGGACCTGGGACCTCTTATTGAAAGGACACCGTAAGTAATAGGCATAGTTGGGGGCAGGGGACAGAGGCGGGGGAGAGGACTCCTAGAAGTATTCCAGAGGAAAATCTGAATTTCAAGAATAAAGAAAATATTCCAGGACATCCAGATGATTTAAAGCAGAATACCCACTAAAAAAGAAAATAAGACCAGCATCAGGTTTCTCTTCCTGCCCCCAGAATTTTGAGAGGGGAAAATGTGACTCATGAATTCCCTAAGCTTCTGGGCTCAAGTATTTCCTTCATTAGAATGTAAGCTTGATTTAATAGGTATATCTAAAACACTGTTCTCCATGTATAAATTACACTTAAAAATTAGATTCTGGATCACAAGTAAAATCTCAGTAAAGTCCCCAAAATATAAACTGCACAGGCTATTATAAGGTAAACTAAAAATTAATAAAAATTTATTCAAAATAATTCTCACCAGTTAGATATTAAAATACAATCTCTTAAGTCACTTGTAGAGCAAAGTAAAAATTAAATTTGCAACTGTGGGATATAGTAATCCCTTGATTTGAAACATTTGCATTTCATTTTGACTAAATAGCCTTAGTGGAACTTATACCCATTTTACAATATTTTTTTCATCATTTTTCATCCGCCTCTGTAGAGAAGTGCCACAGTATCAACCGTGTTTGTGACCCCCCCAGCCAGCGTCCTTTGTGAGGTGACGGGTCATAGAGAACATTTGCAAAACCACTCTTAAAAATAGCCTATGTAAGAAGGTAAAACAAAAATCCAAGGAGTATGGTGATCAAAGACAGTCAGAGTTCAAGGAAATGATGAACAGCACAGCTCTAGAAATTAGCTGGTCATTTCAGGCTGGAGTTCCAGGGAGGGGTGCGCACAGACTGCCTGCACAAATCCTGAGGTCCCGGCTTTTGTGCACCACGTTGTGGGCATCGGTTGCAGAAGGACGTGCAGTGGAGAGCAAGGGGAGCCTGCTTATCAGAAAGGACTCGGGTACTGTGCTGGATGTAGCCTCTTCCTGCAGGATGAGGACAAAACTAAACCATGTGTACTGGGGCCTCCACAAAGCTGGCACTGAGAGCCGGTCTGGACAGTCGGTCACAGGCCTGCAGGCCGTGGAAAAGGGAACCTCAGCTCAGAGGAGCCAGTGCGTAAGTTCTCAGGAATTTTTCCAACCGGTTGTTAAATTTGGCCATTATTAAAAATTAAATTATATAATTTTTTTTTGGCTTTTTCTCCCCAAATCCCCCCAGTACATAGTTGTGTATTTTAGTTGTGGGTCCTTCTGGTTGTGGCATATGGCATGCTGCCTCAGCATGGCCTGATGAGCGCGGTACCATGTCTGCGCCCAGGATCTGAACCAGTGAAACCCTGGACCGCTGAAGCAGAGTGCACAAACTTAACCACTCAGCCCCGGGGCTGACCCCCTAAATTATATAATTTGTAGTTCAGCTAATTATATAAAAAATAAAGATGTTAAGTAAAAAATGGATCCAAAAATAAGTGACTGGTGCTCTGGCAATAGCAGAATGCAGTGAAACTGGACCGCCTGACATTTGGAAATGGTTCAGTTCATCCTGCATGCTCGGCTGCTGAAGCATCCACTTCCTTGGCCTTTTTACATAGGGAATGTCCTTTTAGGTTGGGCTTTCCTGGAGAGCCGATGCCTTAGCCCTGTAGGCAGAAGGTTTTTGTGTCACGTCTGTGGCCTCCCCCTTGCCTTTTGCCCAGTGCCCTGCATTTGACCACTGTTAATTAGAGGTGGAAAGGAAAGTGGCTGCGTGAATTTTCAGTCGACAAGAGTAAGATCAAAGCCTGTAGATGTGGTTCCAAAACTCTGAGTATAAAAAACTAGCTTTTGCTTTTATTAAATGAGAGAAAAAATTAAAGAATCATTCCATTGAGAAAATCAGAGAAAGAACAACCACCAAAAATAAATAAATAAATAAATTTAAAAAAGGAAAATAGGAAGATAATACGCTGGAATTGATGAATAGCAGATATGTATAATCAGTACAATAGATAAATTTCTCATTGAGGAAGGGGGAAAACGTACACTAGGAATGTGTGGGAATAAAGTAATGTACACAGAGATTTTTAAATTGTGAGAGAACACTGCACCTTTTGAGGCTGAGGATAGAGAATATAGAGTTCTAAATATGTCAGCATCTGATGGTATTGAGTTTTAGCTTAAATTTGCCTTTACTTTATTCTTAATGAGGTTGAACACTATATGTAAGTGTAAGTTGGATTTCTTGTATTTCTTTTTTTGAATTGTTTCTTTGTGTCTTTGGCTGCGTTTTTTAATTTGGCTATTTTTTATTCATTTTCTCATTTATTGGTAAAAAGCTTTTTATATCTTGAGGCTATTCATCTTTGTTCTAATATATACTTTAAATAATTTTTTCGATTTTTGATTTAACTTTATTATAATTTTTGCCATAGAGAAGTTTAAAAAATTTTGAGCAAAGATATAATTTTTTCTAAGATTTTTTTAGTATTTAGAAGTTGAAATATTTTTTTATTTTTTAACTTTTTTTACTTCATTTTTTCTCTTTTCTTTTAAGAAGATATGCATTACAATGAATTAAGCAAAAGAGTGGCGTATAGAGAAATTTAGTAGTCTCGTCCTTTCTCCTGATAAACACTTCTTTTACTAGTGTTTACTGTGAATTGCTTATAAAAACAAAATGCATACATATGTCACTTTTTGATCCATCTGGATTTTTATCTTGGCTTACTGTGTGAGATAGAGAGGTAAATTTAAATTTAATTCTTTATTTTCAAAAATGGGTGATGTAATGTCCTAACTCTATGGAGGGGTGGGGAGTGGGGTGTACCTAGAAACACACATGGAGTTTCTGAGTTGCGTGTCTTCTGGGAGGGGTGATGCGTGTGGTGAAAGACCCTCTCTGTGATCAGCAGAGCTCACACTGGCTTTGTCTCTGAGAGGTCGTGGTGGGGCCCTGAAGACGGTTTCTTCTTCTTTTTCTGCACTGAAGAGTTTGCTTCGTGTTGATTGTCTGGAGAAATGAAGGCCTCCTAATTTTTCACCCCACCCTGCAAGTTGTCCTCATCCTGCAGTCCTCAGATGAGAAACTGTACATTTCTCTGTTTTATGATTAAGTGTATTTTGGCTGTATAGTAGCTTGTTTCACCTCATTTTATCAAGTAACCCCTTATCTGTCAACCTCTGAGGAATTTGGGAGTGAGGAATTTTCATCCTCTTCTTTATAAGCTACTTAGCTTCAACTTTTTTCCAGATGTGGGAAAAAATTTCCAAAATAGCATGAAGGATGTGAACTGCTGGAGAAACAGTTTAACGGGACGCGAGAGCCCTATGAAGTGTTGTCTGTGCTGATGGGGGCATGGCCCTGTTCGTCCCAGTTCTCTTTGTGGTCGGTCCTGCTGGGAGGGTCTGGCTGGGCCCTACCTTGCAGTGAGTGTGGCTGGTGGAGCAGCAGGAGGACCAGGTTTTGCTCTGGCGGAAGGCTCCCTGTGCTGATTAACCCCCACCTCCAGGGGACTGAGCTCTGAGGTTCACAAGTTGACCTGACTTTCTCATTGTTAGAATAACCTTTCTGAAGCTAGTTAACACCTGAGATCTCTCTCAGGTTGCTGTGAGTGTGTGTTACCAGTCACTGCTTGAACTTTCCTGATGCTTCTGCTGTGTCCTGCAGGGACCAGGAGTGCCATTCACTGCTTAGAGTCCTGTGTATCTCAACTGCACGTCTTTTGCGTAGTAACATAGCAGTCAGGCCTTTCCAAGACTAGACAGTTATGATCACGACTTTTCTGTCAATATCAAAGGTGAAATGTTTAGATTAAAAAGAACTATTAACCACTGATTATGATGAGAGCTAAGATTGGCACTTTTATTAGCCACTGTTCTAGCCTGCTTGACATCTCTCGTCACCTCTGATGTCCTCGAGTGACACAGCCCCATAGAAAGTAAACCCAAACCATGAGGATGAAAGCATGACTGTCTCTGCCACCTTGAAAGGTGAGCCCCTCGTTAATAGTGTGCTGCTGGAGTGTTCTGCTCTTGGACTCGTAAGATAACCTGACGTTGTCCTTCGGGGCAGACTTCCCAGTGCTTTGCACTTTTTAGGGAATCTTGTGCTTGGTTTTGTTTTCGTGTTGGCTGCAGTAACTCCCTAAGAAATTTAGCCAGCTGCCAGCTGACCCTATTCATAAACAAAGAACACAAGGACCTATTGTAAACCCAGTGGTATTGTTCAAAATGGCTAAAAATTCAGTGCCTCCGAGCTACAGAATAAATTTTGCTGGACCATGCTTAGAACCTTTGTTATTACTACATTTCTTCCAGCTCCTTCCATCAGATTTGGGGAGGCTGGACCTGCTGGCCTCAGCTGGCCTCTGCTGCCGTCTGTGGAGAGGTGGCGGATGTATGCCGTGCAGCAGGACAGAGGGCAGTGAAAGGAGCCCGGAGTGGTGTATGACAGCACACCCTGTGGAGACGAAGGTTCCCCCCCCCGCCAAACGATGAGACCCACTCACCAGAGAAGCAAGTGAGAGATCCGCATGCCAAGAAAACAAGCTTGACTGCCGAGTTTATTTTTAGCCTGTGTGCTTGAAGAATCGGGCATATACCCTGGCATAGGCAATGCTTTATTTGAGTTACTAAAGGAATCAAAGAAGGACAAAATTATTATAAAATATGATTATCAACTTTCTTTTACCCCACATTTGAGAAATTGATATTTTTTGGCTACTTAATATATAGCCAAAGGGATTCTATAGTAAAATTCCCCTGACAGGTCCTCACTTAGTTTTGCCATTTCCCCCCGAAACCTTGGGTCACAAGTGGGCTGTTGCTGCCAAGTTCTCTTTCCTGCTAGGTGATCCTTTTCACCTGCAGACCCCATTGAGAAAACCTAAAACTGAGTTAACAGCTACCTCAGACTAGTTTGCAACAAACCTAAAGTCAACCACAAACTGAAGACCGTTTTCACACAAGTAACTGCTTAGAAATGTACCTGTGTGCAATGATTTTTTAACCTAAATATAGTACTTTACTCTCTTAAATTTATATGTGGAGCATAGAGGGAATTGGAAGTTTTTAGGGGCATTTATGAGAACAGAAGTGTTGGGGATGATTTGATAGCTTGCTTTCAAGTATCTAAAGGCCTGTGTTACTCCAGAAGTAAAGCCAGAGGCATGGTTTTATAACAAGGAATGTGATCTAAATACAACACAAGAAAGCCCGGAAGAGCTGACAGGTAGAGGCAATGTCGTATTCATTTGCCTACCAAAGAGCCACCCGGGCAGATCTCCACGGGGAGCAGGCGAGTTCACATATGCGCGCACACGTGTGCACACGTGCACACACACGCACGCACGCACACAGGAATGAGAACTCCTGCTCCTCCCTGGGGAAGTGGGCTGCTGCAGCCTCTCCTCTTGGATGTGGTGAGTGGGGTTCCATACTGCAGCAGGGGGTTTTAAAGCAAATAGCCTGTCAGGGTCCTTCCATTTCTGCAGCTCTGTGTTTACTTGATTAATTGTTATTTTCTGTGTTGTCGCTGAGGATAATAAATCTGATACGTATCAAGTAACTGCTGTTTTTTTTCTTTCCCATGTTCTAGTCACATAGTATATCTTAAATGATATTCAGAGGGTTGAAAAATTGTTTCCTGCACTTGTATGCAAAGTGCAGAAATGGGTCTTAATTCGAGTCTTACTGGTCATCTGAAGATGGTTTTATCAGTCAGTTAGATTCAGGACAGAAGCACACATTGAGTTTTATAGAGCGTGCCATGTATGAATCTAAGGGAAATGATGGTATCATAAGACCCTCGATGTTTAGAGCTTAAAGGAGCTGGTGATATCATTTTATCCATTCCATGTTCTTTGGGAGGGCCGACTTTAAGGATCTGGCTGCCATTCTTGAGATTTTATCAAGTTTACCCATGTACCATGTATATCTTCTTACCATGTTTACCAGCATATTCCAAGTGTATCTCCTTATATTACAAAAGGGGGGAACCTCATTATTAATATTGTTTTAGTCTACTTTGCTTTTTTATAATATATCTTAGATATTTTATTAGTACTGTATCTTAGCATATGTTATCACATTCAAATTTACTATATTCTTTCTCGTGGCTAAATAATTTTTATGAGTGTACCACAAGGTTTTTAAACCAGCCCCCTTCCTAATGGATAATTAGTCTGCTGTGGCGGTTGTTTCCCATTTCAGACAATGCTAGAGTGACCGTCATTGTGTTCTGTTGCGGTGGTCTCTTTTTTTGCCAGTGTAATCACAGTTACTGCTTCATTTTAATCAACATTTAACATAAGTGAGCTTCCTGCATTCGTTCTTGCAGCAGGTATCTCTGGGGGGCCGACTCCATGCCAACATAGCTGATCTGGGGATCGTCCGAGTGGAGAGCAGAGAAGCCACAGTGAGCAGGAGAGGATGGGGAGCGGGGATAGAGACAGACGGGAAGGGAGCATGCAGAGGGCGTCAGCAGACCCTGTGAGTCCCAGTGTCACCTGGCGGGGTGGAGCTGGGCACATACAGCCTGTGCTCTCTCCCGGTCTTCTTACTGATTGTATCTATGTTGTCAAGGCACCTTTCCCCTCATTTGTCTCTTGTGGGTTTCAGTTGATGTTAATTTTAAGCCGATTTCACCTGTCTGGATATTTGCAGGCAGGGCACCCAGGCTTTCTTTGCCCAGCCCTTTCACCCCCTCAGGAGGATCCTGGGCACAGACACTGGAGTCTTCAGGAATTGTCGCTTTGTCCTCTCCACCCTGGTGCACCCTGCTCCTGTGCGCCAGCCAGCTCTGCAGGAGAGGGGGACCCACTGCCTCTCTGTCCACTCCAGTCCTTCCTGCTGTCTTCTCCTTCTCTCTCAGATTTGGCACTTTTTACTGTCCTTCAGTAGAGGAAAGGCATGTGCATGAGATTTCAGTGACTCTGGAAAGGAGCAGAAATAGGATGAGTGTTGGTTGGCCTTGGAACAAGGTAACTCATGTGGGATACATTGAGGAGACATGGCCTAGAGGAGGAGCCATGGCCTGGGAGTCAGGAAATGGGGCTTTCTCCACCACCGCTGGGTCTGTGATCTGGGACCAGCCTGGGCCCACCGTGCCCCTAAGACCCCTCGTCTGGGAAGTGGGTGAGCTCTGAGGGCTCGTGGGAGTTTACTTTTATGTTTGTCTTTAAAGCAGGGACAATGCTGTTTTACGAGCAAGCTGTAAAAGTTGTTTTCAGAACTTTAAAGAAATTCCTTCACGTTAACTAAAACAGAGACTATTTTAGAGATGGTTTTGTTTTCCAGATAAGGCATTTACCAGCCTGATCTGGTGGTGAATCTGGAACCTGGGCTGCCCCCCGGGTCTCCTGAAGGCTCCCACCTGGGTGTACTTGGGAGGGCTGCTGCAGCCTCCTCTTCTGCCGCCTGAGCCAGACACCATGAGCCACTTCTCAGTGCAGAATAGTGCCGCAAAGGGTTACCACCCAGGATTGACTGCAGCGTGGACTGAATCATTTTCTGGGTTGCTGGTGTGGGACATACCCAGATTATTGGTAGAACGGGCCCTCGAAGGTAGTTGAGGTACCCCCTGGAAGGAAACTTCTCCTAAGGAACAGGAAACCAGACATGACAGAGTAATCCAGTAGCCAAGCCTTAGTCCAGAGGGTTGGAGGTGTGATCCTGCCACTTGATTTGCCTGTGGCCCAGTCCTGTTGCTCCCATGACCGAGACCTTTGGAAGGCAAGAGTAAAACCTGGCAGAGCTGACCTCTCTTAGACACTGCATCCCAAGCAATGTCTTATGCCCTCTGAGGAATATAGCATATGGAGGAAGCATTTCCCCTGCTTCAGAGGCCCCTGCAGTGTGTTGGCACTGTAACGCCACCAGGGCCTAAGGATCTGTGGTGCGTGTGAGCTCATGGGCTTGGGAGGAACAGCCCAGAGAAGTTGATGGACAGGTTCCAAATAAGGCCCTCTGTGTACTCGTGGGGACGGAGAGCCAGTGGGGTTTGGCTGTGGTTCCTCTAGCTCCACTGGTGATTCCGACCTGGGAAGCCTCGAGAAGGTAGTTTGCATCAGCCGGTCTCCTGAAGGCTTCTCCACAGGTGCTCCCTCTGCCCTTCGGAACCGTGACACAGTGGGATTCTTAGTCTGCAACAGGTGTCACTGGACAGAGCTTGTTGATAATTTGGGAGCACACTTGTGATGGTTCGAGAAGACACATTCAGGTGCCCTGTAGAGTAAAGGAGGTTCTCCTGACAGCCCCTTTTTGTGGGTTTTCTATTTGGGGCCAGTTAGAAATGATAATCTTACCTCACAATATTTCTGGGGTCTTTGCCCAGACACTCAGTACATAAGGCCACTGGGGCCCATATTATGGAAATAGTCAACTCGAAATGACTTGCACATTATTTTGCTGACCTTTTTACAGCACTTTGTTTTTCTTAGAGCCAAAGGAATGTCTACTGTGATGTGAGCTGAGATTATTTTACTCTAAAGATAGATTTCAGCAGTGGTAGCTGGTAAGAGTGGAAGGAGACATTGGAAATTCTCTGGGTTATGTGTTGGATGGTTTTAATAAATAAATAAAGCCAGCAGTAGAGAATTATATGATGTTTGCTGGGGATTGTTTGGTTTTCCTGAAAATGAAACAGACGAAAACTAAAGAATAGTTTTATAAACCATTTTGAGCATTTTCCAATGGGTGTTTAAAAGGCCCAACCTCTGAATGAACGACAGCGTGTCGGGAGCTGGGAGGGTAGATGGAAGCACCCAGCCAGGAGGAGGCTGGCTGTGCCTGTTGGAATAAGGGAGTGATTTGCTCAAGAACAGATCTCCTCGGAAGAATTTGTGTGAGGACACCGCAGTGAAAGACACATTTCTTTATTCATTGTCTGATGTGGAGGGAAAAGATACAAGGAGATAAACCATGGGCTCTTTTACTGCCAGCTCTTTTTTGAAGGCTCTGAAATGGTTTATTAGTTGCAGTTAATGACATCTCTAAAAGACTCAAAGCACTTTAAATACCCATGTAATTTGTGTCAAATAGCATTTTTAAGTAAACTTTTATTGATGCATAATAGGCATATAGAAAAGTATGCAAATCTTAAACCACGGCTAGATAGATTTTCATAAACTGAACATATCCAGTGTTATAGCATCCAGATCCAGGAGCAGAACATTACCCGCGTCCAGAACCATGTGCCTTTCCAGTTACTGCTGCCCGCACCCTCCACCCCTAAGAGTAGCAGCTCTCCTGGCTTCTGACATCATAGATTAACTTGACCTGTTGTGAAGCTTTGCGTGAACTGAATCAGAGAATGTGCTCTCGTGCCAGGCTCCTGGTGTTCACCGTTCTGGCTGTGAGACTCGCCCATGTCACTGCCCATGGCTGTGATTCATTTGCTCTCGTTGCTCTGTTGTGTGACTGCCACAATTTACCTCTCTTCCCTTGGTGGACGTTTAGTATTGGGCTGTTCCAGATGTTGCTTTGAGTATTCTTGTATGTGTGTTTTGCTCAATATTTGTGCATGTTTCTGTTGGAAGAGAAGTTCCTGTGTCATAGGGTAGACGTGTGTTTCAGGCTTAGTGAGTGTGCCAGTTTGTGCCTCCACCAGGAGCATCTGGAAGTTGGGTTGCCCCATATCTTTGCAATCGCTTGTTTTGTTTCCTTTGAGCCGCTCTGGTGCATATGGAGTAGTATCTTATGTTGATTTCCCTGATGACTAATGAAGTTAAGCTCCTTTTCATTTCTTTATTGACCATTGATTTTTACTCATTTATGAAATGCCTGTTAAGTCTTTGTTTTTAGATTATCTGCCTTTTGTGTATTGATTTTAGGCATTCTTTATATATTCTGCATTAAAAGTCCCTGGTTGGATATATTTATTGCAGATATTTTCTCCCACTCTGTGGCTTACCTTTCTGCTCTCTAGTGGTATCTCTTGATGAACAGCAGTTCTTCATTTTAATATAGTCTAATATTTATCGTTTCTTATGATTAGTGCTTTTTGTGTTCTGTTTAAGAAATCTGCTTACTCCAAAGTCAAGAAGTTGTTCTGTGTTATTCTTCTATAAGCTTTTTTATTTTACTTGGGAAATTTAGACCTATAATCCATCTGAAATTAGTTTTTGTAAGTGGTGTGAGATGGGGGTCCAGTTGTTTCTTCCATTGTGGATATGCCATTGACGTAGAATCATTACCAGACCTCCAGTGCGCTGTGGTGTCAGCTTTGCCTTGTGTCAATATATTGTGCATTCATTTGATTCTGTTAATGGCAGCTCTTAAGAAAAAAATCAAAAGTTCTTGCAGCTTGTGTCTAATAACTTTTTGTGGTAAAAATTACAATATTTTTTCTTCTGAAATGGTCATTCATAATCTCAACACTAACACTATTACAATTTTTATTTTTAGTTCTATTTCTGTTAACTTTTATTTATATAACCCTACCTACACAGAGTTTTGTATTTTGCTTTATCTGTGTCTAAGTAGTGTTCACAATTCGGTTTATTGGTGGCTGTGTGGCATCTTAGTACTTCGTTAGCCAGCCCTCTACTGCTAGGCGTTTAGGATGTTCTTAGTTGGTGATGACAAGTGTTACCTGGTAGAAATTTATTGATCTGTCATTTTACAAGAGGGTAGCAAATGAGAATGGATATATCGAGAGCCCCATCTTTGGTTATTTTTGTCTCTTTTTTGACTGAGTGCCCATTAATCCAACCCTCTGGGACGGATTCCTTTGTCCTTTATAAAGGGGTTTGACTGCTCTACAGTGCCAGTACTAACCAACTGTGCTTCCATAATATAAAATTAAAACCATAACTACTAATATTGAAAGTGATATTAACATAAAAAATTCAACCCGTAGTTCTTGTTTCATTGATCTATAAAATGATCAGTCCATAATAACAGAACCACTTTACAAGCTGCTGCTTCTCACAGGGATGGAAAGCGCACACTGGAAAAAGCATTGGCTTGAATTAAAATGACCTACGTTTGCTTGAACTTTAGCTAGGATTCTATTTTTGTTCCTTTTTCCTCTACGAATTACATGTCCTTGGTAGGTTCTACAAGGAAGCTGTAACTTTCCCACATCAGGATGCAGACACATGGCAATCGTGTGAGAGATCTCAAGCTCCAAGGCTCAGGGATTGGAATAAATCATCAGCAATAATGTGACTGAGTTTTAGAAATGCTGTGGGGGCACTTACATTTACAAAATGCGAGAAAACTGAATGTGGGATCTTGGTCTAATTCATCTCTGTCTCCTCCGTGGTGCTCAGCACAGACCTGTAAACGTGAGTGGTCAGTAGCTATTTGATGACTTAAATCTAAGAAGCTCAGGAATTACATGAAGTATTCCTTCACCAAGTGTTTGGAGCCTGACCCTCAAATAAGTCACTGTATTAGACTGTAAGGTTCTGTGGGCCCCTAAATTCCGTAGTTCCTGAGTTGACTTTAAGGAAAATGTTAACCGTTGGAAAAGAGATTGTTCTAAATGGTGAAGGACACAGGTGGCGTCAGGGGATGCAGGCAACACGGTGGCCTGTGGAAGGGTCTGGAGGTTAGGGTCTTCCTGTGATGGAGCAGGGCTGTCAGCCTAAGGCTACCAGACTCCTCACGCTCAGGACCTTGATTAACCTGAAGAAACATTCCAGCTCCCCATCAGATAGGAATCCAAGACTCCCTCTGCGGGCATCCAGTACCGGGAAATCCAAGTCTGCCAGTCCAGAGGGGAGAGCACAGTTTCAGTTTCTAGGGCCTGAACTGATTAATACAAATGTGATGGATTTACGGCATAATCCCAGGGTTTATTGCTGTGTGGTAATTCAAACAATGCAAGCATTCAAGGCACAGAAGCAACAAGAAGGCTGTTTTTTTTACCTTCTGGTTTAAAAAAAGAGTTTTATAATCATAAAAATAGTATATGTAGTATAATGAACATCCACCTAGAAATGAAATTCAAAAATAAAATAATCTACTTAATTTCAAAACATCAATACAATACCCTAACTGTGATATAAAGGATAAATAAAAAGGGAATAATTTACATTAAAAGAAAGTACATTGCAGTCTATCAATGCTGCGGTTTGACTAGACCGGATGGCACAGTCGAGTCAGGTACTTGCAGTCACATGCATGTTACAGCTACGGATGTAGCTTGATGTGGATGTGTGGCAGTGATGACTCAGGTGTGTGAGTGGCTATTGATAAAATGGTGAACAACTCATTTTCAGAACAAAATTCCTGAAAATTCAGTGTATATTAAACTGTGCAAAAAAATACTATTATTAAAATGGAGTTAGATTTAAGCTCAGATCATTATAAACAGGTTTGTCCAGCAGAATACTCAAAAGCTGTGTGACTGGGGAAGGTTCCTCCTGTGGGACGCTTCCACACACTGTAAGGCCTGCCAGTAGTAGGCCCCAAGCAGAAATGCCCGACCGGGTACCAGGTTGCCTAGATTTCTACCACTGGATTGCACCTCTTTGTGTGGCATTCTGTTGATACACTGTTGTGCCTGTTGTCAACGCTGTTTGGGGATGTACAACTAGAAATCAAACTGGTGAGTTGCTCAGTCTGGACGTACTTTGCTATACGTTGCAGAAGTGTTCTCCCACGTAGTCGTTACAATTTTTGTTCCCATCTCCAGTGCATAAGGCCTAATTTTTCTGCATGTACTTGCCAACGCATGGTTTCTTCCGACTTAGACCAGTTGTATTGATGTGAGTATCTCCTTGTTTTAGTTTACATTTACCTTGTTATTAATGAGATTAAGATTCTTTTTAATATGTTTTTTGACTGCTTAGGGCTTCCTTTTCTTTCAGTGTCTTCTCTTGGAACAGCTTACATTCTTTGCCCATATTCCTGTTGGGTTGCCTGTCTTTTCATTGCACTAGTTTTGTTACTTTCTGAAGAAAGGAGTTATGAACTGACCCTAGCTTTTCTTCTTTAATTTGACCCCCAGCTAACGGAAGGAGCTCAGTGTGAAGCGCCCTTCTCTAGTTTCACTACTCCTTCAGCTTCTCCTTGGTTCTCTTTCTTCGATCCTTCCAGTCATGATCTTGTGTATACTTGTGATGAAACTGCCGTTTCATCCAGAAGTGACTCTGCTTTCTGTTTTTAATTGGAAATATTTTGAGTTTAAAAGTAGAAGAAATCTGGTTATAATTTACTGATTGTGTAAAGCCGTATCTGTTTTGTTTTTTTTTTAAGTCTTAAAACAAATTTCCAGCATTGTTTTAAACTGTACTAAGCATGTTATGCTTCTTACATGCTAAACCTTACATGTTTCCCCCATTTATTTAAATCATTTGAATTGGAGTGCACATCCTCAAGGAGCATCACTTAAAACCGTGTGTTGCTATATAAAATATAAATTTAAGTCAGCAAGACAGGAAACAGTGCTCATAAATGGACCTGATTGTTAATATGAATTTGAGCCTCATAGAGAAGTTATTACAACCTTCTTTACAGTTAACTTGTTAATAGTATATATAAAAATTAAATGTGCATTTCATACCGTACACCAAGAAATCTAAATTGATTAACAAATCTATTAATAAGACTACTCTTAGTACCATGACTGCTATAACCACTACTGCCACCACTCCCCTTCGTTAATGCTCCCTCTGTGCCTGGGACGTTAACTCTTTATTTGATTATCTTACTTAATGCTCACAGTCACCCTGTGAAAGTACCACATGTATTATGTGCATCTTCTGTACGTGGAAACTTGAAACTTGGGAGGGCTTAGGTAGCTGACACAAGGTTAGAGCTTTAACTGAATTCAAGTCCCTCTGATTCCAAATCGAATGTAACAAGAATGCTTGTTGGCTAAAGAGAAGAATTGATAGCAGTTGCAAGATTCAAGAGAAGTGGAAATGAATGGAATAAAAGTGTCTTTTCAGTCTTGCGCATGCTCCACGCTGCAGCTGTGGGTAATGACTTTGGTTCCTCACTGGACCTGGACCTCCCTTGGTGCCCTCCCCACCCCCACTCTCCTCCCATAGTATCTGCATAGTTATCTTGGTGCTTCTGTACGTCGACTTCTCTAGGACGTCTGTAACTTTTCAGTTTCTCTTTTCGCGTAAACAAACCTGTACTTTTCCCATTATAACATTTATCACATTATATTGTAATTGCCTGTTTATCTGCCATTGTCTCCCTCCGGATTTTAAGCTCTGAGGACAGGAACTGTGCTCATGTTCATTTGTTCATTGAAGAAACTTTATGAAGTGCCTATTTGTGCCTGTGCCCTGAAAACGAAGTCATTGAAAAACTAACAGAAAGTTGAATAAATATTTACCAGTTCTTTGAAAGCACAGCTTTCTAAACTCTAAAGCTTAGAAACCAAATAGAAAAAGCACAAAAAGGTGCTAGAGAGAAAAAATAGAAGTAAACTAAAAAGAGAAACTATAGTCTGCAGGAAAAAAATATGATAAAATGTTTATTACATAAAGAACAAATAAAATGGTAGGAAGAAATTTTGAACCTAAAAGAAGAGTAAGAAATGCTTTGAACCAAGTAATAATCTGCTTAGTTTTCCAAGTCGGAAACCTGGATTTTATCCTTGTTTACTGTCCTTTGTTCCCAACTCCTAACCAATCACTGAGACCTGACAGCCTACCTCATTTCAGCTGTGTCCCTCCGTATCCACGGCCTTCAGAGTAAAGTCTAAACTTAGCACGATCGTATTCAAGTCCCTCGATAGTCTGTTTCTGTTCCCTCCAGCCTCGTGTCAGTCAGCCCCTCGCTGTGCTCTCTGCCCTGGGTGTTCTGAACTGCTTTGGGTTCCCAGAACACGCCAGGGCTTTATATGCTCAGTCCCTGGCCTGGAACCCCCTTCCCCACCGTTCTATAACTTAATCTTCCACATCTATTTCTGTTCTAATAGGAAGCATTACTTTTAAATATTTTAATTGATTATGTACTAGCCTCTGCAGATCCTTTTGTCCTGGTCTGATACACCAAGGGACAGCCAGAGGCTCCCTCACTGACGGCCGTGTGTTTGCTTGGAGGTACAGTGTCAGGTACATTCAGGTGCTCTGCTCCATCTCCAGCCACAGCTGCGTTTCCTCTGCTGTTTTAAGCCTAGACCAGCCCTACGGGAATTTCCTCGGCGAGAGCTGGGCTCTGCTGGGTGAGGCTGTTCCTGCAGGAGTGGTGCTGGTCTGGGTCCCTGATGACCCTTTCTTGGGGCATAACTTGTGACCTGATAGTGACACTCAGTTAGACCTTTCTTACCTGGTTCAGGACGCTGAGGAGCAAGTTTCTACCTATTCTTGAATTTAGACAAAGGTAGCAAACCTACACATCTCTAAAAAAATGTTTTTGTTGTTTCTTTAGATATTACTTTTTCTTATTTACTGTAGTCTGTCTTCTGAGAAAAGGGTCCCAAAGCTTGATGTAACTTGCTTAAGAAGTATTATTAGCTGGTTATAAGCTCCATCTCTCCCTACAAGAGAAGCTTATGGGCTGCTTTGCTATCCAAAGACAGAAGGACCTAGGGTGGAAGGTGGTCTTCCAAGAATGGTTCTCACCCTGGGAACTTGTACTTTAAAAAGAGAGTTTTTTATACCCATCTGAATCCTCATGTCCCTTCCAAAGGTAGTGTTCATTGCTCTCCAAGCTCTCTGAGGCTCTGTCGACGTCCAGGATGTGTAACTTGCATTTACCACAAAGATTTAAAGGAATCAGTTAGCTCAGGCTTATTAAACAGATTAAGAGGAACAGGTTGATGGTTCTTAGGTGTAGTAATGTTAAAGTTGGCGTGAAATAAAACTTTAGTAATTAGGAGACCGTATTGTAACTAGGGCATTAACATATTTTCCCACAAAATTTTTTTAGTTTCAGTAATGCTTTTATCCTGGCAATGAAAGGGCCCTTCACGAATCCAAACTTCCCTAAAGATGGTGGTGCTGTGCTCTGTGCAGACGGCTGACGGGCTTGGCCCCTGGAAGCGCTGTTAGAGTTGCTGGAGGATTTCACCATCCTCCCACCTGCCAGTGTGACCTCATCTAGACTGATTCAGCCTGTGCAGTAGTAGTTGTTAAGAATAGAAGGGGCTGGCCCGGTGGCGTAGTGGTTAAGGTCAAATGCTCCACTTCAGCAGCCCACCATTTGCTGGTTTGGATCCTGGGTGCGGACCTATGCACTGCTCATCAAGCCGTGCTGTGGCAGCATCCCTCATACAACATTGAGGAGGATTGGAACATATGTTAGCTCAGGGACAGTCTTCCTCAAGCAAAAAGAGGAAGATTGGCAACAAATGTTAGTTCAGGGCCAATCTTACTAACCAAAACAAAAAAAAGAATAGAAAAAATGTTGTCAACAGAAGGCTAATCCATCTCCCAGGCCTCACACAATATTTTCAGTCTCGTGTTGTAAAAGATGAGACGTGAAAGATGTTCCTTAATATTGTTTGTATTTGAAATGCTTTTTAAAGGGAATTTTAGAGACCCCGGAAGTAATTTTGGCCTGACAATGTTTACAAGATGCTGATTTTCGATTGAAAAGAATTTGAAGGGTGTGGTCTACAGCCTGGCAGGGGCGTGTGTACTGGTGGAAGCACTGGCGTTTACCTGGCTGTGTCTGTCACCCTGTCTGAGCTAGTGTCCACACACTCGTGTATCTGATTTTACTTGTGTGGAGAAGAATCAAGATCAGAGAGGACTGGGATCACATGTCTTCAATCAGACAAAAGTTACTGGTATTTGGATAAAAAGCTGGAATTCTTTTTTTTGAGGAAGATTAGCCCTGAGCTAACTGCTGCCAATCCTCCTCTTTTTGCTGAGGAAGACTGGCCCTGAGCTAACATCCATGCCCATCTTCCTCTCCTTTATACGTGGGATGCCTACCACAGCATGGCTTGACAAGCAGTGCCATGTCCACACCTGGGGTCCTAACCGGCGAACCCCGGGCCTCCGAGAAGCGGAACGGGTGCACTTAACCGCTGCGCCACCGGGCTGGCCCCAAACGCTGGAATTCTTAGTGTTTAGTAAGTTGCTTTTGCTCCACATTCCTCAACCTGTTTTCTCTCTCTTTTGTTTAAATCATATGCCGTCTTTTGGATATACATAAAAAAAAAAACTTGCACCCTTTTCAATCCTTGGAACAAATCACCCTAATTTTGATTTCTTTTTTTTTTCTGAACTATCACTTCTATCCCAGAAATTCTGAAATGATTCCATGAAGGAAGCACGCCATTCACGCTAACCCCAGTTGAAAGTGCAAATGTACTTTATGTGAAGGAATTATTCCTCCTCAATTGTTATAATTGTGACTAAAGCAACTGAAGTGAAAAGTCACATGATTTAAGCAGAAAAAAGGATGCAGAATTATTTGGAATTTATTAACAGCATGAATTATGTGTGCCAATAGAGGAGGAAAAGAAAGAGGGAAATACATCAAAATGAAAATAGTGACAGTATTAGAATGGTGTGATTATGGATATACTGTTCTCTTTTCAAAATTGTACTTGATGGCATTTTTAAAACAAAAACTTGTTTTAAAGTATATTTTGTATAAGTATCAAATTGTACCCTTAATAATTATCTGATAGTATATCAAGAAATTCTCAAAGTGATTTTTAAATCATTCATTTTGTTGCGATTCAGCCAAATAACCTTAATGGTTCTTTTCCTAGATTTTAAAATTATGTTTAAGAATAAGTAAAAATGCTAACATATAGTATAAGTAGTTTTTTTACTATCTTTGGAACATTTCTTTTTTCATAAAAATCTTAATCTTGATTAGGAATACTGTGGTATTGACTTTTTTCTTTTTGGGAGAAATATAATTGTGTTCAAAAGTCTGGGCATATCTAAATAGCAAGAGTAGAAATGGTAATTTGAACAGCAAAATGTAAACTAGAAGTTCAGAGAGACAGTGTTCAAAATATACTGACTGTCTGCAGCCTACATTCCTGGTGATTCAGAGGAAAGACCAGCGTTTATCTTGTCGTTGAAGCCATGTGCTGTGTGTGCAGGAGGGAAGTGCATACTGGTCAGAGGTCAGAAGCAGAATGGATGAGGTTTGAAGGGAAGGTTTATTGTGGGGTGTTCGTAACTCCCTGGCCTCACGGGAGATGTTGTTGTCTCTAGTAGATTTGGTGGAAACTTGGGCAGACCTGGAACTGTGACATCATGTGCCAGCTGGGGAAGTTAACAAGAAGCTGTGGCCATATATAGACCTCTCTGTGCTGGGCCAAGAGGTAGAGTGATAAGAAACGTAGACCTTGACCAAGTCAGTGCACTGGAGGCACTGACTGGAGTGAGCACCTTGGAAACTTCAGTCTGAAGAGGCTCTGGGTGTGAAAGGTCTAGAAATCGTGCCATGAGCCAAACAGTGAAAGGAGCCAGTGATGTTTAATGTGAGGCAGGAAAGGGCTAAAAGGGTCTGACAAACACCTTGAAAGTCCAAAGGTTAGTTGGTGCACGTGAAGCAGCATGTTTTCTGTGGACCTGTGGGGCACTGAACTGTGTAGAGCTGGGGGAGATGGGCTAGCATCACGCCAGGAAGATTTTCTTATTGCTGGAGCTTCCTCCAATGCAGCGTGGGGGTGAGTTCTGGATGCCCACAGGTGGGGTGCTGCAGGGGCTCCACGCCGTGTGGTCAGCCTCTAAGCCGCCTTCCAGGCTTGTGTGTGAGAAGCCTCTGCTTAATCCCCACCAGTGGACTGGAGCTTGTGTGGCATCCCATCGCCCTGGCCCTTACATCGGCTTCTCAGCTGAGGGCAGCACAGTTGTTTCCTTTGCTTCCTTTCCTTCGTTGTTTCTAAGCTCAGGTCCAGTCGTAGAATGCTGACTAACTGTCACTGCCCCTTTCTCCTATGTCACCTTCCCCTAAAACAGGTGGCTCCCTTTCCATGCCCTCCTCAATCTTTACCTTAACCCAAAAGCACAAAATGGCACTTGTATATGTTTCTTCATCTGTTCTGAAATGTTGTCTGCCCTTACTCTGGATGTGAGGTTCAGTGTGACCCCTCCATCTCTCTCTCAGGCATTCTGTCTGTTCTCATCTGCTCGAAGACAAATACGCACCCTGTAGAGTCTTATGCAGTCTTCAGCCAGGAGCCTGAAGTGGAGACGGGGCAGGGCCGGGAGGTGGGAGTTGGGGGGGGGGCTGATGTTTTCTTCTAAACTCCGGGTGATGTGGAAGGTGGCTTAGGGTCACGTGCTCCATAGGAACATCAACTTTTAAGTCTTTAAATTCCCTTTACCCAAATGCAAGTAGATTTAGTAAAAAGGACTATTTTATTAGAGACTTAGCAAATTAATATATTTTAAAAACTAAGAGTTAGAAATAATTAGTATTTTCAGACACATGTGTCTGGACATAATTATTTCTGTAGTCAAAGTAGGTATGTGTTAGTCCAGTTTGTTGTAACAGGATTTGTACATTTGGAATACAAAAACTAGCAGAATTTCTCCATTTTTAACAGTAACTAAATAGTATCCAGTAAACAAGTATAACATTTTTAAGTGTTTTTCCTCTGTCACATATATATTGGATTGATACTGTTATTTTTCTCATGTAAATTCAGAATTTATCATCTTTTATTGACCCTCTGGATCTTTTCTTCCCTGCAGGAATAGGAGGCCTTCAAGACTTTGTGCTGAAGTCTGCAACGCTGTGCAGCTCACCGTGCTGCCCGCCATTTATACCACTCAGCTTTGAAGCCACCCCTATTGTGAGGGTTGCTGTTGAACCGAAACACCCAAGTAAGGTGACCTTTTTTAAAGCATATGGTGTTCATCACACTTTTTCACTGTGTGCATTTAGTAATTGGTTCTTCACCGTTTGCCTCAGCAGTAGACTGTGCATCTTCATGCAGGTGCAAAATAGTAGTCTTTGCAGCTGTGACGCCATACAGACAGCCAGCTCTCCCAAGACCTTGTCTTGGGAACCTTGGTTTTAGGAGTATGGTGCCCCTTCTCTCCAGGGAGACTGTGTTCTTCATGGCAGGACAGGCTCGTCTCTGCATCCTGCACAGCCCTGGCAAAGGTTGTGTCTCAGCAGAGCTCGTGCGTCATGTGACTGGTCCTTACAACCTTGTCCTAAGCACCTTGGTTAGGAATCCCTCATCTGCCTCGTGCTTCTGGGTTTGCTAGATGCTATGGACACGGAGCATCTCCTGTCTGTCTCCTGCCCTCCCCCTGGCTGTGTGATGCTCATGTAGGCCAGACCGTGGAATAACTCATCCCTGGTCTGGTCTGTGCCATGTGCCTGACCAGTCCTCATCAACTCTTATATTTTGCTTCCCGTGACTGTCGCTAACCCCTTATTCCCCATGTCTTTGCTGTTCCCAGTGCTTAGTGGTTGTCAGTGAAGAATTTCCAGGCTGTGCTTTCAGGGAACCAGAGAACAAATGGGTAAAATGGTAGTTTTCTGTTGAGGTATATGATGGCCTCATTGCCTCTGCATCTCTCTATCCCTCTTGTCTCCAGAGCTGGAGTCTTCTGAAAGCTCATCTCTGCCTCCAGGTTTTTTTTTTCCTTTGGTGAGGAAGACTGTCCCTGAGCTAACATCCATACCAGTCTTCCTCTATTTTGTATGTGGGATGCTGCCACAGCATAGCTTGATAAGCAGTGCGTAGATCTGTGCCCAGGATCTGAACTCGTGAACCCTGGGCTGCCGAAGCAGAGTGTGCAAACTTAACCACTGTGCTACTGGGCCGGCCCCTGCCTCCAGTTCTAAGACATATTCTTAGCCATTGAGGGTCCCTGGGACCCAAGAGCAGATGCTTGGAGGACTGCTTCTGACCTCTGGGCCCAGTCTTAGCAAATAACCATCTGTCTGCCTTGGGCCTCAGAGACACTCTTGCTGGGCTGTCGTTGGGGCTGACAGGGCCGTGGTTGCTGCATGGATTGACGCCATCCTCTGTAATACCTGCTTCTTCTCTGGGCTTGTCCAGATCCTGGCTCTTTTATTAATGTTATGATAGATTACAACCTTGTGAGATTTCAGTTGTACATTTTTGTTAGTCATGTTGTGGGTACACCACTTCCCCCTTTGTGCCCTCCCCCCACCCCCCCTTTTCCCTGGTAACCACTGATCAGTAGATCCTGGCTCTTTATTGTTTGTTCTTGTCTTCTGCCTGCTGGGCTGGCTCTGGCCATTGTCAACTGCCTCCAGCCCTAAGGAGCACATACAACACAAGGACACTCACTTTTATTTAAGTTGCGACATTTGAGTCTGGCAATGGTGGTTTATTCTTAGGTGTTTCTAGTATTTGTTTATATCTTATTTCTTACTTAATTTTTTTCTGTTCCATTTGTATCTAAATGTTTTAAATAGAGATTAAAGAAATAATTGACAGTTTAACCCATAATGTTTTACTAGAAATTTATAAATTTTTAAAGTCTGTGTGACGGTTGTGTGCTGTTCTGTGCTGTTATCCAACCAAGCAAGCCTGGCCCCAAACGGCAGCGACCCTGCCCCGGCTGTGTGAGGCCAGGGGTGCCGGTGCCCTGCGCACTGCCTCTGCCAGACGGATGCTCAGTAAGACCAGCTTTCTTTCCATAAATGAAGTATCCAGCAAGTAGGACTGTTTAGGGTTATTCATCCAGATGCCAAAGTTTATTTCTTCTTATGTGTATCGTTAGATTTGTCTGAACTTTGTAAAAAGTAAACTAAAATGATTAGAAGGGGCACTCAGTTTTCTTCATAATTTTAAAAGAACTGTTGCTCCTTTTTCCCGTTAGGTATATTTTTGCTGCATTTACCCTGCATGTTCTTGACTGTGTCAGTGAGGTACCCCATTCTGCATTTCTGGGTCTGCATTTTAACCTCATTGTTTGTCTTCTCGGTGTCATTGCAGTGTCGACATCTTGTTTTACATGTGGGGCGCCTGGGAATACTTGTCTTCGTGCTTTCCTCACTCCTGTGAGCCCTCAGACATGACTGTCTGTCTGCTCTTCGCCCTGCTTCCTGTGCCCATCCTTACTTTGGGGCTGTAGCTCCTCCCCATGGGTTACGTGTCTGATTGCTGTTGGGATGTCCCACCCTCTTGTTCCTAGACTTTCCAGTAATACTGCCCCCAGGAAGCACTGGGCAGATGCATTGTTTATTTCTAAACAGAACATGTGTCCCCAGGTCCTCTTTTCTTTCTCATACTGATGCTCCTCTCAGCCCCACACAGAGTGAAGCCCCACTCGCAGTCTTCCCTCAGGCTTCTGTGCATCCCACATGTGGCTCCTGCTGCTGATCTGTGAGGGTGCTGAGACCATCACAGAGTGAGGGCGCTGTGGTTGTCTGCCTGCAGGCTTCAAATCTAGTGACTGTGGCCATGAGCACAAGCTCCTTAGCTTCTCTATACCTGTTTCCTCATCTGTAAATGAGAATAGTAATCATCCATGTCTCTTAGTTAATGAGTTCATATATGTAAAGTGCTTGTCTGTCATATTGTTAGCGCTATAAAGTGTTAGTTATCGTTAGAAAAGCTTCATTTCAAAAAATACGTAGCTGTGAAAAAATAACTGGTCATGGAAGAGATATGGATAATCAACTTTTATAACATATATTGACAACCCCTGATTGCAGAAAGCTCCTGTGGTTTTGTTTGTTTGGTATCTTGAAAACCAGGCATGGGGGAATTGCTGAGTCCTCCTTCCAGTGTGGAAGTGAAACAAGACTGCGTAAAAATGCCTTCAAAGCTAAGGTCTCTGCTAGGTCGACACAAGAGGATTCCTCTGACCTGTTGGAGTGAATAGTGGCCACAGAGTCTATGGAAAGGGGTGAAAAAGCAGCCACACCCATCCATGCCCTCAACTCCCATGACCTGTAGGGCAACAGCTGTGATATTC
Organism: Equus przewalskii; assembly: GCF_037783145.1. Lineage (NCBI taxonomy): Eukaryota > Metazoa > Chordata > Mammalia > Perissodactyla > Equidae > Equus > Equus przewalskii. Next base: position 89,590,613 of record NC_091831.1, read on the forward strand.
CAAGAGCCCCTGCAAAATGGGATGCAGAGGTGCCGTGGCTCCTGCGGGAGCAGCTGGTCATGTGGTCCAGCTGTCACCCAAGGGCAGCGTTCCTCTCAAGCTCGCAGTTCTGTCAAGCAGTTTCATAAATAATCAGTTTAAACGTGGGGCTCTGGTTCAGTTTCTTGAATTGAGTATCATATTAAACGCTGCTCTTGCTTGTTTGTTCATTGTATAGGTTCTGTTTGGGGAAGAGTTCTGTTACATTTCTAGGTATATAGTATGTACATTTGTAATAAGATTGAGGTGGAGTCACAAGTATGATGATGGCAGTTTATATATTTGCTGAGTATTTGAAGAAGTGCTATAGATCAGCTTTGGGGTCTTGAGGATAAGCTTGTAAGTGTCTCATGTTAGCTCTCTGTACAAATAAATTACTAGAAGGTAGTTTGCTTCATGTCGCTGAATTATTTGGAAGAAAAATAAGCCATTATTTTAAGAGTTGATTTTATTGTACTTTTCCCTTCACTGGCCACAGACATCATCTTTAGATTGTATTTAATCAGTATTTCATTTTGTTAACCTAGGTGAAATGCCTCAGCTCGTCAGAGGAATGAAGCTGTTAAACCAAGCGGATCCCTGCGTCCAGGTTTTAATTCAGGAGACAGGAGAGCACGTCTTGGTCACAGCAGGGGAAGTCCATCTTCAGCGATGCCTGGATGATTTAAGAGAAAGGTTAGGAGGCGATGGAGATGGGGAAGTGATAGCTCCCAGATCAGTGGGCTGTGTTAGTGTTTCCTAAACTGGTTGAACTTAGAATGTGGTTTGTTTCTGTAGAAAAAGGAAATGTCCTCAGCTCCAACAGGAGCTGTTATCATGTTGTTGGATCATAGGTTTAATTTCTAATAACTCACAAATAGCATTCACTTCTGTTTGAATAATTTTGCGTTTTTAGCTTGAGTCATAAAATATTTTCATTTTACTTTAAATATATACACACACGCACAGTATATCAGGACAAGAAAATAGCATCATGTTTTGTAAACTTAGACGCTGATTTGGACAGACTTCTTTGCTGATGAATGTGGTCTCTACAGTGTTTATATTTCTCCATCATGGTGATATGTAAGTGCCGTAAAGCAGGCATCCCAAATCACTTTTTGTAAATAACATTTTTCCTCTTTGTTCCAAAGGCAATGTATGTTTATTGTAGCAATTAGGAAAATACAGAAGAAAACAAAGAATCATTCGGTTACCTGCAGAGACAGCCACCATTACACTTGGCTTCATAAATGCCTGGTCTCTTTGATGCAAGGTCTTTAAGCACAGCTCTGAGTAATTGGTTAGGATAAACTCCTACAGGTATTGTTGCTGGCTCAAAAGGTGGCATATATTGCTGGCATAAGAAAGACTCTTCCACGGGCTGGCTCCGTGGCCGAGTGGTTAAGTTTGTGCGCTCTGCTGCGGAGGCCCAGGGTTCAGATTCTGGGCGCGGACATGGCACTGTCCGTCAGGCCACGTTGAGGCGGTGTCCCACATCCCACAACTAGAAGGACCTGCAGCTAAGATATACAGCTGTGTACAGGGGGGGTTTGGGGAGATAAAGCAGAAAAAAAACAAAAAAAGACTCTTCCAGTTTACACTGTAACTAGCAAGAAGTATTTGAAAGTGTTTTCCCAGCCTTCACCAATTCTATATATTATCATTTTTTTAAAACTTTATCAATCTGGAAGACAAAAGGTATTCATTGTTAATATACATTTTCTGTGCTTACTGATGATATTGAAACTTTTTAATTATGTGTTTATTGGCCGTGTGTTTTTGTTGTTGGATGAACTGCCCTGTAATGTCCTTCCTTCCCTTTATTTTTAAATTTTCTGGGACTATAATAATCGTAGCTAAAATAATAATTATAAACGATCAACATAATTCTGTACTAGATATTACATGCCAGTCACTGTGTTAAACACTATTTGTCTCATTTAATCCTTGTAACAACCCAGTGAAGTTGGTAGTAGTCGTAGTAACAGTCCTGTCACGCCTCTGCCCGCGAGGCTGCCAGACTGGGCAGGAGGAGCTGCTGCGGCGCCTCCCTTCAGGGTTTGTAGAAACTCGCGCCGCGTCGGGAGGTGCTTTTTTCTGTTCTTCGGGGTGAAGCGGTGCTGTGGCTTTTCCTCTTGGCGTGTTTTATAGCTGAAGTTAGTATAGACTTGGAGGTGGGCCTTCTGTGTCTGTCACGCTTGTTGCCGTTTTCTAGGAATTTCTGAAGGCTCTGCTGTTGCTTACAGAATAATGCTAATTGGATAAATTGTAAGACATAATGTATAAAATAACCTAATTCTCAGAGTTTTTAAAAAAACGATTGAAATGTTATTTTTTGAGGTCTTTGAGCTAAATTACTTTCTCTCTTTTCACACTCTTTGCTACCAAATTAAAATCCATGTTAAATAACCTCACGTTTCTCAGGCCGTTAACTCCACTTTGAAAATAATACTTTTTGGTACTTAGAATTATGTTTCAAATAATCTTCCCCCTTAAACCTAAAAACTAATTTTAATTGAATTACTTATCTGTATCTTTGTTTAGTCTTTTTTCATGTTTATCTCATGGTTTTTATTATGAGTGCTTTTTAGTATCAGGAGAAAAAAGTTATATAATAAGAGAAATTAGTTTTCCAGAAATGCGTGCCCTTAACATGGCGTTAAAATATTTTAATAAATCAATTTATTCTGGAAACCACTCTATGTAAACCTTTTTCAGAAAATATCCATATCCAAATACCTAAAAATAATTTAGACATAGATTGAGGACAGTAAAAGCAATAACACACCTGCTTTTCAAGAAATTTATACTGCCTTAATAAGATACTTCACGAATTCTGAAGTATTTGTTAACTGCTTTTCCTCAACATTCCAATTTCTGAAAGTGGTAACACCTCCCTCCAAGAGCAAACGAAACGAAAAACCAGTTTCCTTTGCTCTGTGGCCTGGTGTGATGGAGAATAACCTCAGCTCAGGATTCTGTCAGAACTCAGCGAGGTCACCCAGAGCCCAGGTAGGGAGAAATCTCCCTGTTCCCCTCGTCTGGGCAGTCAGCAGGAAGTCAGCTAGACTGAGCGGGGAGGGTAGCGGACAGTTCCGCAGGCCCGTCAGGCCATACTTTATGCTGTGCTGTTCTGGAAGCCAGAGGGAGCAGAGTCAAGTCGTGCTGACCAAAGGCCACTGCACCTCAAGTCCCAGTGTCACGTAGAGTGTAGGGCCCCTGATGTGCTGGGTTTGGGGCAGCTTCTCCTGGGCCAGGAAACGTGAGAGAAGATTACCAGCAGTTCCATACCAATACATTTTAAAGGAAATGAGGAAATTCCTGGAAAAATCTGACTTAAGAAGAAATAGAAGACCTGATAGTCCTGTAACTATCGAAGGAACTCAGTGTTGGAGTAACATTAAAAATAGCAATCAGTGTAAATTTACCGGATTAATAGAAAAAAGGAGAGAAATCACCTCGCTAGACAAAGGAAAAAGCATTTATAAAATGCAGCTCCATGGATGATCACAGTTCTTAGCCATCTGGGAATAGAAGGAGATTTCCTTATATTGATATCAGTATCTTCAGAATAGCTATGGCAAACACGTACTGATAAACTTTTTGAAAGCTTTCCTTTGAGATCAAAAATAAGACAAGGGTACCCCTCTTACAAGTTTTATTTAACATTGTACTGTAGATCTTGGGCAGCATTATAAAGAATAAAAAATAGAAGATAGAAGAATTGAAAAGGAAAAATTAAAACTGTCGTCAGTTGCAGATGATATGATTATGTAACTAATAATGCAAAGAGATCTATAGACACTGGGATTTGTAAGTAAATGCAGCAAGGTCGCCATATTCAGGATTAATGCGCAGAATCTATTGTATCTTTATATATCACTAATAAACAAAATGAAAATTATTATTATTATTTTTTTTTTTACAACTTTCTTTAAGGGTTTATTTTCCTCCCATCATTTCTTTTTATTTTTTTTATTTTTTTATTTTTTTTAAATTTTTTTTATTTTTTTTATTAATGTTATGATAGATTACAACCTTGTGAGATTTCAGTTGTACATTTTTGTTAGTCATGTTGTGGGTATACCACTTCCCCCTCCGTACCCTCCCCCCACCCCCCCTTTTCCCTGGTAACCACCGATCAGATCTCCTTCTCAATATACTGATTTCCACCTATGAGTGGAGTCATATAGAGTTCGTCTTTCTCTGACTGACTTATTTCGCTTAACATAATGCCCTCGAGGTCCATCCACGTTGTTGTGAATGGGCCAATTTCGTCTTTTTTTATGGCTGAGTAGTATTCCATTGTGTATATATACCACATCTTCTTTATCCAGTCATCAGTTTCTGGGCATATAGGCTGGTTCCACGTCTTGGCTATTGTAAATAATGCTGCGATGAACATAGGGGTGCAACGGACTCTTGAGATATCTGATATCAGGTTCTTAGGATAGATACCCAGTAATGGGATGGCTGGGTCATAGGGTATTTCTATTTTTAACTTTTTGAGAAATCTCCATACTGTTTTCCATAGTGGCTGTACCAGTTTGCATTCCCACCAACAGTGTATGAGGGTTCCTCTTTCTCCACAACCTCTCCAACATTTGTCGTTCTTGGTTTTGGATGTTTTTGCCAATCTAACGGGGGTAAGGTGATATCTTAGTGTAGTTTTGATTTGCATTTTCCTGATGATTAGCGATGATGAAAAATGAAAATTATTTTAAGGTTACCGTTTACAGTAACAACAAAAATATCAAATACCTAGGACTAAAAATGCATTCATATTTATAGGCCTTCTAAGCAAAAACTATGAAATATAAAAAAGGTATATACCATCTTCATAATTTGAAAAACTCATTATTATAATGATGTCACTTTTCCCCAAACTGATTCTGCATTCAAAGCAATCCCAGAAAAAATCTCGTTAACTTTATGTTTATTTGTTTTGGGAACTTGACAAGTTGATTCTAAAATTTGTGTGGAAATGCAAAGGGCCAATAATAGCCAAAATCTTTTAAAAACAAGATGGAAGTTCTTACTGTACTGGAAATCAAAACTTATTTAAAGGTACAGTGGTTAATTATGTGATGGTGACACATGGACAGACAGATCAGTGAGCTGGCATAGAGAGTCCTGCGGAGTAACGTGGAAAGGGTGGACTTTCCAACAAATGGTGCTGGCCAGTTGCATATCCATGTAGAAAAAATGCAACCTGACCTACCCTCGTGCCGTACAAATCCAGGTGGACTGTGGATTAAGGTGTAAAAGGCAAAACTATGAAGTGCCTGAAAGATAGTGTAGGAGAGTATCTTCAAGACCTCGGGATAGGGAAAAGCTTCTTAAAATAAAGCATCAGTGACAAAGTAAAGGTTTGACCATCAGAAGACACTTAAAAGAGTAAGAAAGTAAGCCACAGGGTTAGAGAAGACCTCTGTGATGCACACTCTAGACAAGGAGCATACAGCCCCTGTATGTAAAGAATTCCTACAAGTAAGTGGGGAAGGTGACAATCCCCTAGAAAAGGGGACCAAGACTGGAACAGGTCTTCACAAAAGAGAAGTCTAAAGACATTAAGCATATGAAAAGATATTGAACTTATTAGTAGTTATTAGTAATTATTATTAGTATTTAGTAATTATTATTAGTATTTAGTATTAGTATTTAGTATTAGGGTATTAGTAATTAGTAATTAATGAAATGTAAATTAAAGCCAAAGTGAGGTGCCTCTGCATACCCACCAGAGTGGCTGAAATTTTCAAAAGCCACAATATCAAATGGCGGCAAAGACGCGGAGCAGTAGGACTTGCCTGCACGGCGAGTGGAGTGGTAGCCACGCAGCTGCTTTGCAGTGTTGTCCAGTGTCCTCTGCTGGGGGGATGGGCACTTCTTCTGGTGGCAGATCTGCCATTTCTGCTCCATGTGTGCTTAACACAAAGCTGGACAAATGTGCATCAGGAATATTCATGGACACAGCAATTTTAATAGCCCCAAACTGGAAACAACTCAAACCACAAAATAGGTAAATAAATAACTTATGATATGATCATGCCATGGACTTGTACAGCATTGCCTCAGTGGACAAGCCAGCTCTGCAAACATGGCTGACTCTCAGCATCTTGTTGAGCAGAAGAAGCCAACTGAAGAAAAATTGTTTGATTTTGTTTATACGACGTCCAAACAGCAGGCCAGGATGAACTGTAGAGATAGGGGTGACATGTTTAGGTGGTAAAAAGAATTCAAAAAAGGGGGTGACAGTAACATTCAGGATAGCAATTGCCCTCGTGGGACTGGGAGCAGGCTTGATGGTCCTTCTGAGGTACGGCAAGGCTGTTTCTCAACTCGGGTGGCGGCGGCTCACATGGCCATTGGCTTTGTGGTGAACCATAGGTCAGTGGGCTTTTGTGTACTGGTCTATGTGACACTTAAATTTCACAATTATGCTTACATTAAGAACAGGTATAAAATTCTAGAGTTTTTTAGATCTCGTAGGACAGAACCTGCCTTTAATATATAAGCTTTTGTTCAGCTTCTGCAGACATTTTCAGGATGTATTACGTACAGGAATGGGAGACCAGGCCCTAGAACCTGTCAGAGTTGTCAGCATCCAAATCTCCAGATGGTGACGCTCAGACGTGGCAGGAGGCCACAGGACACGCCAGTGTGGTCTGAGCCTGCTGCCTTCTTCCTGAAGTCCTGATGGGCTCTACAGCGCCAGGATTGGAAGGACCTTGGCCCTGAGGCACTTGGCTGGTGTGATGCCATGCACACTTCCACGGGAGGAGTGGTTTTAATTAATCTTATCAGTGATTGCTACAGGAGACTTCTTGGGAACCTCAGAAATTTGAAGGACTAATAGGACTGAAAGCCCTTTGACCTTAAAATGCAATGAAAAGAGGACAGTGTCATAGATGTGTTCACTCTCATGGTTTCAATAGCTGTGCAGTTGGTTTTCTTGAATGTTCTAAGTATATGAACATTTTTTTTAAATGATAATTTTAAAGATATTTTCCTAGTCCTAAGATTTCAAATACTTTTCTTTTTTAAAAATCAGGAATGGATATTAAATTTTGTTGAATGTCAATTTAGCTCTTTTTTTCTTGGTGAGGAAGATTGGCCCTGAGCTAACATCTGTTGCCAATCTTCCTGGTTTTTTTCCCCTCCCCAAGCCCGCAGTACGTAGTTGTATATCCTAGTTGTAGGTCATTCTAGTTCTTCTCTGTGGGATGCTCCCACAACACAGCCTGATGAGCAGCTTGTCGATCTGTGCCCAGGATCCAAACCAATGAACCCCAGGCTGCCAAAGCGGAACACATGAACCTAACCACTACACCACTGGGCCAGCCTCTCAATTTAGCATTTTTCAAGATGATAACATAGATTACTTTGACATTTTTAAATGCGATATGTTATTTTAAGACATCTCCTAATACAAATCAGTTTTTATAACCTGTGATAAAAGCTACTTGGTGTTGTGGTAAATTATTCCTTTAATATGTTTAATTTGATTTTTCAGTGTAGCATAATGGGTAAGAGCATGGATTCTGAGGTCAGACTGAGGCTTGAATTCTAGCTTCTCCACTTGCTAGCTGTGTGACGTTGGAGAAGTTACTTGATCTTTCTCACCTGATTTTCTCCTCAGCAGAGTGAGGATAATAATATACCTGCTAAAGAAATAATATGTGTAAAACATGTAGCACAATGCTTCATATGTAATAAGTGGTTAATAAAAAATACACACATATTTACTTTTTTTCATTATTATTATTTTTTTTTAGAACAACTTTATTTATTTTTTTTCCTTTTTCTCCCCAAAGCCCCCCAGTACATAGTTGCGTATTCTTCGTTGTGGGTTCTTCTAGTTGTGGCATGTGGGACACTGCCTCAGCGTGGTCTGATGAGCAGTGCCATGTCCGCGCCCAGGATTCGAACTAACGAAACACTGGGCCGCCTGCAGCGGAGCACGCGAACTTAACCACTCGGCCACGGGGCCAGCCCCTTTTTTTTCATTATTTTATCGTAGGTTTTTATATCTGAATTCTTAGGTAAAATTGAATTACAGTTTTGTCCATGTATGCTGTTTTTCTCAGGTTTGAGTATCAAAGTAATTGTAAAATAATAAAATGTCAGGTAGACATCCATCTTATTGTATATTCTGCAGCTATATGTAGCCCTGAAGTAAGCCAGTCCTTGAAAGTGAGCAAATTCATTGGCAAACCAAAACCTTTCTTGGAAGGAATTTTTTCCCCACAACATTTTTGTCTTTTTCCACACATTGTGATCTGTTTAGGTTCTATATTCTAAAATCAATTTTGGTAACATATTATTTTTAGAAAACCATCCATTTATTGAGTTTTCAAATTTATCAACAAGTATAAAATCAGGTAAACCAAATAGCCACCCCACACCCACAAAATGTAGAAAGCAGAAAAAAATCTAGAATTAAATGTAAGTATTTCAAAAACTTTTACTTTTAGTATTTGGTTCCCTTATTGAATAACATTTCCCAGGGAAAAGCATTGTTCCAGGATCCCAAAACTTCATATAACATATACATGTACACACACAGATACAGTATATGTGTGTACATACATACATGTACGAACATTTATACATACGTAAATGTTCCACAATGCCAGTAGCAGACACAGACGAGACCCAGCTTTAGTATTACCTGGGAATGAGGTAGGCAGACAGTAAGAAAAAAAGATTGCATGGTGTCATTGTCATCAGAATCAATCCATGCCAGTTTGCAGAATCTGCCCTCTGTGAGCTAATAGCTCATTTGGAAGAAAATGAGCATGAAACTAAACTTGAGAGCATGTGAAACAGAGGCCAGACTGAGGTTCAAGACCTGTGCCCTCCATTACGGGAGCCACTAGCCACATGTGGCTGTTTAAAACTAAATTAAAGTTGAGTAAAATTAAAAATTTAGTTCCTCAGCCACACTAGCCACATTTCAAATGTTCAGTAGCTATGTGTGGCCATTTAAATTTAATTAAAGGTAAAATTTTATTTCCCCAGTTGTACTAGCCACATTTCAAATGCTCAGTAGTCACGTTTGAGGTGAATATCTTCGTCATTGCGGAAAGTTCTTTTGGAAGGTGCTGGTCTGGACAAACTCCCGGGTCGCTGGGCCTTGCTGTGAGCCTCGTTACCCAAGCCGGACACACGTCAGGGTTTGCCTGGATGTCCTGAAGTTCTGTGATTCTTCGTCTGTTTAGAGTTACAGTCATTGAGCTTTTCTTCTCCAGACTCTTAAATCAGCAAATATTATTTTAAAGAAATTGATATGTCAAATTTTACTAAAACATTTATTTTCCATTGAAAACATTGTTATCTAAATGCGTGGTTTATTTATTTTGAGAATGAACAAAGCAGTGAAATTCTAATACATGCAAAGAGCTCCCTGAAGGTATGTTCCCATTAGCAGTAGTCTTCTAAATCTGGAATGGAAGCAGTTTTTGAATTCTGATATAATGTAAATTACTGATCTTTCATAGTAAAATAATTTTTACATTTCTGTGTTTTTGCAGAATCTTCATTGCGTAATATTTCTATCTGGGAGTTTTGATGCCATTTTGATTATAACCTTCTGTTATTTCTCTTGAATTTGTCTGTAGGTTTGCAAAGATTCAAATCAGTGTATCTGAACCCATTATTCCATTCAGAGAAACAATCACAAAACCCCCAAAAGTTGACATGGTCAATGAAGAAATAGGCAGACAACAGAAAGTTGCGGTCATACACCAAACAAAAGAAGATCAAAGCAAGGTTCCTGAAGGAGTCCCAGTCGACTCTGATGGACTGGTCACCATCACAACTCCCAATAAGCTCGCCACACTCCACGTTCGAGCTGTGCCCCTTCCAGAAGAAGTCACGCAGATTCTGGAAGAAAATAGTGATTTGATTCGTTCTATGGAGCAGTTGACATCGTCTTTGAATGAGGGTAAAAATACTCACATGATTCACCAGAAGATCCAAGAGAAAATTTGGGAATTCAAAGGAAAACTAGAGCAGCATCTAACAGGAAGAAAGTGGAGGAACACTGTTGACCGAATCTGGTCATTTGGCCCAAGAAAATGTGGGCCAAACATATTAGTAAATAAAAGTGAAGACTTTCAGAGCTCAGTCTGGACAGGCGCAGCTGGCAAGGCTTCAAAAGAAGCCAGTAGATACCGAGATTTGGGCAATAGCATCGTGAGTGGCTTCCAGCTGGCAACGCTCTCTGGCCCCATGTGTGAGGAGCCTCTCATGGGCGTCTGTTTTGTTCTGGAAAAATGGGACCTGAGTAAATTTGAGGAACAAGGAGCAAGTGATAAGCGGACTCAAGAGCAAAGTGATCTGGAGCAAGAGGGACAGGGAGAAGGTGAAAACCAACAGCCACAAAGTGGCTGCTCGGAGCCCCTTGAGAAGAGGGCTTCCCCAAAGGGAGAGCCTGCCCTCGCTGACTGCTACGGACCCTTTTCGGGACAGCTGATCGCCGCCATGAAGGAAGCATGTCGCTACGCCCTGCAGGTGAAGCCACAGCGTCTCATGGCGGCCATGTATACCTGCGACATCATGGCCACCGGTGATGTGCTCGGTAAGGAGGGAGGGGACCGGCAGTGAGACCTCGCCCCAGCAACGGAGTCCTAGGGCAAAAACTGAAACTCCTGTGGCCTTTTTTTTTTGCAGAAGCTATATCATCTAATTTACTAAGGAACTAAGATCTTTGAAAGCCCAGAGGCCTTAAGTATTAAAATCCTGAGGGGTGGGGGGCATCTGACTACTATTGATCCTGTCTTTTGCAACAAACAGACCCTTTTCTGTAAAGAAAGTTCTGCCATATGAGGTTTAAACTGTCTGCTTATGTTACCGTCCAAACCCGCACAGCATTCTTTCCTCAAGTGAGTGGGCGTATCTGTCCTTCTGAACAGGATCCAAGAGCCAGGCGACGCTCTCGTGCTCCTGACGCAAAAGGGCTTCTGGGAATTCTGGGTCCTTTCTGAAGAAGAGAATTATTTGGGGCCTTTTTCATTGCTAACCATTATATTAAATCCGACTCCCGGTTTTCCTGTCGTTGGAAGGTCCTTGGGGATCTCAGGAGAGATGGGGCGCTGGCTCTTAGTGGCTGTTTGACTTTGACAGGTGTTTACTTCCCTGAGACTTACTTTCTTCATCTATAGAAAGGAAGATGATAATTGTCTGGAGGTTGTGAAGATGAGCCTCAGAACACAATGTAGGGCCTAGAACGGTGCCTGGCGCACAATAGTTCTCACCCTCTTGAGATCATGGAACGGTTTCACTGGTGAGGGTAGAAAGGGGAATCGAGCACCGGATGAGAGTGGACCAAATTGTTAGGTTTTCTCAAGCACTCAGGTCCTTCAAGTCAGTATGTGGTTATTTTACATTTTTTTTAGTAAGGTTCTTTTGCTGATTAATTCCTAAAGCCAGAAATGTAAATTATTGTCTTTTTGTCTTACCAAAAGAAATTTAGATTTGCCTCACAGTAAGGTTTCTTGAGACTAGTTGGGCGTGCACAGCAGCATCTCAGAAACAGCTGGGTGAGAGAGCGCTCCACACTCTTGGCTACTGTGGGGCTACCTTCAGCCAGCGTGCACTGAGGGTCACGTCTGTGAGTGCATGCAGTGTTGCTCAGCCTTGTGTGAATGCAGCAGGCCTATCCACATCTCATGGAATTAATACGTTGGTTTGAGGAGCACCAGTCTAGACCGTTCCCAGAGGAGAACCTTCTCAATTCAAGGAGGCAGAGGTGGAATTACAGTCAGGGAATCTTGATTCCTTCACACCCTTGAAGACTCAGAGCTCTGCTCCGTTCTCTCCAACCCCGACGGATGCCTGCTCTGTTTGAATCCTCTGTTCACCCACAGCCAGCTCCACAGTTAGACAGCGTCTTTCCTTTGGTGAGCCAAGAGTCTAAGAGTCTTGTCGCCCACCAGTGTCCAGCCATGGTGCCACCATTCGCCCCTCTCTCATGCAGCAGCACTTTATATATTTGGGGACAGCGTTATTTTTCTAGTCTTATATCCTGGAGAAAGCGCTCCAGATTCTTCAGTTATTATTCATGATAGGACTTTTTGTGCCCTTCCCGCATTCCGGTTGCTGTCCTTTGGACGCACTTTATTTGGTCAGCCTCCCCCTTGAGTAAAGCAACGGCATTTGAACACAGCGCCTCAGATGTCCTCTGACCAGTGCAGGACGCAGACGCACTGTCACCTCCCGAACGTGGTACCACGTTCTTTAATGCAGTTTAGCCGCTGCATCTTGTCATTGACTTGTGAAAAGTCAGGATCAGCTCCATTTGTTTTTTTAAATAAGTTATGTCTTCCCCTTTTGTTTCCCAAAAAGCCAAATCCAAATTTCAGTGATTGAAATGATGTAGGCCCACCAGAACTCCTATATTTGTGTATGAGTAAACTGGACCTAAACAATTAATTTTTTCCTTAGGATATATATATTATGTAATAAACATTACGACAATAGTGAAGGAACTTTTTTGGTTTTTTTAATGCTGAGAGAAAGAAGTCCCAACACCATGATCTTAATGCATTGATTCCTTTTTTATTTTTCCTTTAAGATTTTTATTTTTCCTTTTTCTCCCCAAAGCCCCCCGGTACATAGTTGTATATTTTTAGTTGTGGGTCTTCCTAGTTGTGGCATGTGGGATGCCGCCTCAGCATGGCCTGATGAGCGGTGCCATGTCCGTGCCCAGGATTCGAACCGGTGAAACCCTGGGCCGCTGAAGTGGAGCCTGTGATCTTAACCACTCAGCCACGGGGCCGGCCCCTGATCCCTTTTTTTCATGTGAACTTTTCTTCTCTGGTCACACTCAGTAAGCAGTGAATCGCATGTTTTGATGAAGTTAAGGTCCTTTATGCGTAAAGCATTCCCAACTATCGACGTAACCAGCACGTTAGAAGAGGAAATAAGCTTAGGTGGATGGATTTTGTCTTAGAAAGTCCTTGTCATCTCCGGAGGTTTACCTCATGCTTATGTAAGTATGTACAGATCTTTGTATTGTGTTCTTAAAATTCTACAGGAAATTAGCAAGTGGCTTTCTAGTCTGCAGCTTATGGAATCCAGTGTTTTTATCCTCAAAAAATAAACTTATCATTTACCTTTTAGGTGTAGTTTGGCAGCTACCCTGCTACCCATAATTTCTCAAAAGGGCAAATTTGTTTCGGACCGTGAGATATAATTCTGGTCCTGGAGACGAGCTCCTTTAAGAAGGCCAGGTCTTTGCTCATCCGCTTCTCAGCTGTTTCGAACTCAGTGTCTGCTGTGTTTGTTCTGCCTGCTACAGTCCTTACAGAAGAGAACGCAGGTACCTGGGTGCTGAGAACCAACCCTGCTTTCCTGCTGTTCTGTTACCATTACACTGGCTTCTCACTGTAGTAGGTATGTCTCATTCTTATTCCGAAAGTAGTGGAAAAGACTCTCTTGTTGTCGTGAGCTCTGTTATGTTGGTAGACTTAGCTTCTTCTAGTTTTTAACATCCTGGACATGCTGTTGATCTACCCTTAGTTGGGGTCCCCTTCTTCCGTCTGCTGTGTGTGTCCTTTTAAAATGGGAGTTGGAAGATACAACAGAGTGCCTTCCAGGACTCAATAGATTTATTGTGAAGCTCCTGCCGTATTTTGGTGGGCTAGTGTCTCTCCTCCTTTTTTCTCTCATGGGGTTAATTCATGATTGATATTTCAGACTCCTGTTATTCCCGAAAGGAATTTTATCTTAGGGTTTGTTATCCTAAAACCGGGGTGGTTTTGTTTCTTTTCCTTTATGTATGTGAAATGATCCCTCCTGAAGTCCAGGGTCCATCTACATCTATGCCTATCCTTTCCCTCCCTTGGAGTCCCAAGGAACACATATTTCCTCCCCAAATTGCCATCTTTCCTATGTTATCCATTTGGGGTGGCATTTGTCCTTTGCTCTCTGAGAAGACAAATTTTCAGCACAACATGTGAAGCCAGGATCAGCTCTTGGTGATTATCAGACGGAAACTCCCAGCAGACTCTTGAGTCACCTTTGTTGAGTCAACCCTCTGGGCCCATTTTCTCATTTCTATTGAGAAATCACCACCTGGACCCTGCTTGTGACCAGGCAGCCCTAGGACGGTTCCTCGAAACAGCGCTTGCCATCCTGTCCTTTTGTTTTCATCCTGGCACTGTCAGACTCAGCTCTGGCGCTTTCTAGGAAGAGATGCATATCTTAACCCTCAGGGTTATTTGTCCTCTTCTCTCTTAGGAGCAAGGTATGTCTTTGCCTTGTCTTATCCAGGTACAGATCCCACTGTGCTGGGCCTCCTTGACCCCTGGGGGTGGCAGCTGTGTGCATGTGGATCGTTACTGTGCAGTCTCTGTGCCATTGTCGCTGGGCAGCCATCTTAACCCGTTTCTCAGAGACCATGCAGTGATTGTGTGATGGCTGCCACAACCACTGCCTTACAGAGGGCCTATGTTTAGATTTGGTCTAGGATTCTGTTTTCCTGAATTGGTTTGAAGCCCTCTTGCTTAGCTTGGAAAATCTCCTCCCTGAGCTCGTTCTCATTGCTTTGAGGGGCTCTGGTGATGACAGCCAATTTCTAGTGCCCAGGATCCGTCAGGGTGGAAGCTGGTTGCTTCTCGTGTTTTCCTCTTTCTTTCTAAATCACCACTTTTAACTGAAAGAAGTGAAGAGACCTTTATATCTCCAAGGCCTTTTGCTTCCTGCTTGGGTGGCGATCTTCCAAGAAGACTTCAGACTCTGCTGATAGTTACTTTAATTCTCCAAGAGCCGGCACAAGACAAGTGAAAAGACAAGTTCTTTTTTATTTAGCAAAAGTGAATTCCCTTAGTCTCTTTTTAAAACTTAGTTCTTTTTACACAGATTGTTACAAGAAATCATTATATATATGGATAGAATTGCTTATGGTCAAAATGGGAAATTTTGTAGAAAAATACTCCTCTCAAAATCATTTTATCTGGGGAAATAATCCCCAAAAAATGACGCTCTTTACTTGTAATATCGACTTTCCAAAGGTGTGGTTCTATCATTATTTTTTACCCGTGATAAGTGCCTTAAATGGACATCAGAATTGGTTTGTGTTTTTAATTCATTGTCATGTGACTGGTAGATGGTCTCTTTTAATATTTCTTCTTCTAACCTATTAACTCTTTTTATTCTTGCTCGTCATTGTTCTTGTCTCTGGGAATAACTTCACATATAAAAATCTTTTTCTGTTTGACAGTATTAGGCAGAGTTTTAATCACAGCTCCTCTTACTGTAGTTCTTCTGTTTTTATATACAGGAGTAAATGCTTGCATTGTTAGAATGTGTGTGCCTTAATGCATCAGAAACATTCTTAAATAGGTTTCGTTGTTTCCTTTTAAGAACCTTTTCTTATTCTACACTTGGGGTTCTTTTTACATTTCATCAGCATTTCATAATTCAATTTAACAGAAATGTATTAAGTGGTATATGCCACACCATGCTCATTGTGATTCCTTCTTGAGAGATGAGTTAAGGTGACAAAGCTTAATTGTGTAAAACAATTAGAAAGTAAAATACAGTTGAATTTAGTGAATAAACATGGTTTTCCAGTGAAATTTTATAAGAAATTTGGATTAGCAAAATTTGAAACAGGGTGGGTCTTTTGAAAGTGATAGTACTTTGAAATGGGCTTTAATGGAATAATTTTGAGTTCAGCAACTAAGTGTTACATTGGCTTTTTCTGTCCCACACGCTGGAGGCTGCTTTGAGCTCCAAGGAGACTCATTCATAGTTTGCTTTAGAGGAACTTCTGTCGGCATTCTCTCTCTAATCCTGGACACCTGGTTGGTTGAACCCAACTGTAAAACCTTGTGTTTACTGTGCTAGCTTGTGTCTTGTTAAATTTGGGTCCTTACCTAGTTATCCTTGTTCCATCAAAGTATTTATTACTCAGCTGGCTGCACGTGACTGAGGTGTGATGGTGGAACAGACGCCGGTTGAGGGGTACCCAGCATTCACAGTCAGAGGCCACGGAGCAGAAGTGCTGGTTGACGGGGCACACCGATTTCTCAGGGAACAGCAGCAGGTTGAGGGTCTCCGAACGCATCCCAGTGCTGGGAGCGCCTGTCGGGAGAGCCCAGCGCATTTGGAAGGTCGTATTGTAGCTGTTTTCCTTTGTTCGGTGATCCATCACTGTGCCCCAGTTTTAGGATTTAGTTTTAGTGGAATTAAAATTGAATGGCTTAAAAGTTGCATGATTAATTACATTCAGTTTCGGTTACAGTTATTGATCCAAGCCTGCTGGCGGGAAGGAGGTGGTGGAGCTGCTGGCCTCACCCCAGGGCCGTCGGCGGCTGGCCTCTGGCCCCTCAGTCGTGTGCCTCCGTTTACTCGTTCCTCCTGCTGCCCCACCCCGTTGTTGGTATTGACTTCCATAAACCACCTTAAAACTTTTCCTAGAGTAAGGTAGCAGAGTAGATAAAGATTGCTGGTGTCAGCTTTTAGAGTGTTTTTCCCCTCGTATAAATCTCAGGCAAATAATCTATAGCCTAAAGGAGATCATTCATAAAGATAATAATTGTTCTGCTTTTCAGACTGTGCCTACAGTATTGTTTTCAGTTCTGGGTACCACATTCCAAGACGGATGTAAGGAAATCATAGCAGTTCAGATAGGAAAGTTGTCAGGATGGAACAGGAAAGAAAGGTCGTGTCCTAGAAAGATTGGAGGTATTTAGATGGGAGCAGAGAAGGCTGCACAGCTGTCTTTGAATAGCCTAAAGGCTGATCTGTGGAAGAGGGACTAACCTTGTCCCATGTGACAAAAACTAGAACCAACGGTTAGAAACTTCAGGGGAGCAGATAAGGGGCTCAGGAATTATCTGCCAGTTAGGGTGTTCCAGAAGTGGGATGGGCTGCCCTGGGAGGAAGTGAGTTTTGAAGTCTGCAGCAGAGTTTAAATGTGTACTCTGGCAGAGCTTGTTCACCCTCAAGTCCCCTTCTAACCCACTGTTCTGTGACTGAACAGAATGAGCGACAGGGGAAATGACCGTTCAGAACTGGGAGAGTGGAGCTGCTTTTGCCGTAGGTAATGTGCTTTATCTTAGCCATGTTGGGTTTGGAAGGGAGTCAGGCTCCACGGTGCAGCCTCCCTGGCAGGCATCCTCCAGGGATTGGAGGTCGAGTGAGGGGCCTGGCTTAGAAATAGAGTCTCAGCAGCTGCAGGCATGAAATCAATCGTTCAGTCCACAGACCTGAGAAAGGAGTTGGCTCTCTGCACGAAGAGTCTGTTCAGAGAAGGGTGTGGAGCCTCAAAGACTGCTCTTAGGAAGACATTATCCCTTTAATAGTTACTGAAGTAAACGGTGCAAGGATGGTCAGGGGGCCGGGGGTCCGAGGAGGGTAACGCTAAGATTGGGGAGCTGTCAGAGGAGCTGTTGATCAGCAGCTTCAGAAACCACAGAGCGATGGTGGAGAACGAATACCGAGAAAAGGCATTTGCGATACGAAAATTACCATGAAGTTCAAGGAAACAGGTTTAATGGAGCGCAGGGCAACCCATGGAGCCTGGGAGTTGAGAAAGAGCACACAGCGAGGCGGCGAGAAGCTGCCCCATGGGAGATGTGGGGAGAAAGTGGCGGCCAGCGAGGGCAGAGACAGTAACTTGGTGCCTCTCAGCTCTCGCGGAATTTGTAGTTTGTTTTTCAGCTGAACGGGGAGCAGAGGGAGGGAGGCCCGCCAGAGTTTTTAGGGTTTTTTCCTAAGACCCTGAGACACATGTGCTTCCTGCCGTTTGCTTACCTTTATCCTTCTTAATCACCACCGCCAGGGGGACATCTGAGTCAGAGAGAAAGGCTGGAAGTCAGACAGTTTTGCGCTGTGTCCTCAGTTCCTAGTTTAAAAAATAAACAAGCAAAGGTGGTGCAGGCACGACAGGTCATCACCCTTTTGCTTAGGAGGAGAGCCCAGGACTCAGTGGGGAGACTTACCCCTCACGGCAGTGCTTCAGCTTCCAAGGGTGAGGTGTTCCCAGGTCACTTAGGTGACTAGAGCATTGCTCTGAGTGGTGGGGAAGGCGCTTCAGTGTGCATGTCTGCCACCCGCAGCGAGTTCCTCACAGCTGTCTGTGCGTTTCAGTCCATCTGCTCTTGCAGAGTCCGTTGTGCTTACTGGTTGGGAGGAAGCTTTGAGTACCCGGAGGCGCCACCCAGAGCCAGTAGGGGGCCATCTCCCTCCTGGGTGTGAGCAGAATTGTGCCGAAAGGCGAAGTGCAAGTGTTAGCCCAGAGAATTTGTTCAAATCCTTGTGGCGTGGCAATAGAGACTGTTCGCAGACACTGAAGGTCCCAAGACGGTCACTTTTCAGGGGAATAAAACTCTCACGCTTGTGCCACTTAAATATCGTCAGTTAGAAAATATGAGCAAGCATTTATATGTGTGGTTTTAATTTTTAGTATAAAAATGTCATTGTGCCAGTTGTTTGCTTACTAGACCCAAATAGCCTATGTCATCATCATAATTATCATCGCCACATTAGTAATGTCTCATAATTATTACAATTATAATATTTATGGAGCTCAGTCACACTCCTCTCATTGGATTTCATACCCAAAGACAGCTCATGGATAAAACTGCCTCAAAGCGTCCTTTTAAAAGTCTCCGGCTTCTCCTGCTGTGTTGAAGGGCTTGCCTTTGGGGGAGGCAGTTTGAGGGGATTGCACATTTTATCTCTAATTTTTCTATAACTGTCATGCTTTACTTTTCAAGTAAACTCTTTAAGAAAAAGTCTCCATGCTTTTGTAAACCAGAATCATTGGTAACAGAGTTGCTCGTGAGTGGATCGTGACAGAGTGCGTGAGTAGTCGCATCTTCATGTGGCTGGAGACACATGACGGGTCAGGAAATTTACAGGCTCTGTGGCTTTGCAGGTCGGGTCTACGCCGTGTTGTCGAAGAGGGAAGGTCGGGTACTTCAGGAGGAGATGAAGGAGGGGACGGACGTGTTCACCATCAAGGCGGTGCTGCCGGTGGCTGAGAGCTTCGGCTTTGCGGATGAGATCAGGAAGAGGACGAGCGGCCTGGCCAGCCCGCAGCTGGTGTTCAGCCACTGGGAGGTAAGAGCCCACGGCCTGTCCTCCGTTCTCGCTGCGGGTGTGCTTCTAGCGGTGACGCCGGGGGAGCAGGCCGCCTTACGTGCCATCAGCATTCTGCATCTGCGCCCGCCAGGCAGAGGCTTCTCGTCCAGGTTGCGTGATCCTGAGACCGGATGTGATTTGTAACACACACGTGTGCCTTCCTTCTCTGTGTTAAGACACAATGTGTCATCCTTTTTTCCACTCTAAGGGTATATTTTAGATTTTTAAAAGAAAACCACACATTTCGAAAGTGAAACTTTAAGGAACTTTTCTATTGGGGGAAAAATATTTCCAGTATTTAGAAGGGGACGGTTATGTTTTGCATATTCTCCGGTCCCCGCTATGGAGACGCCAGGTTTCCACGGCCTTCAGGTGTGGGGTGAAGCGGCTCATGGAAGCCCTTTGTTGTCGGTGTCGGCAAAGGTGGTGAGAAGGCAGCCTCGTCAGTAATCAGAAACGAAGACTGAAAGATCTGCGTGGCTGGGAGAGAAGAAAAGAAGTGAACACGTTTTTTAACTGAGAGGGGAAAGTAACAACAAGAGGGGCCGCCCTCCTGAACAGCATTCATGACGGGGTAGACGCTGGCCCTCCAGAGAGAGGAGAGGCCGCGAGGGACGTGGAGGGCACGTGCGAGAGGCAGTTTGCGATGCTTCCAGTCGAAACCTGTCATCAGGGACGGTCGGTGTGAGTAGAAAGGTCGTTTTAGGATCACAGCTTCTGCCATCTGCGCTTACAGGGACTCTAATGACTTCCCCTCGTCCGCTTTTGCCATGGAGGTTTGCGGTTTAGCGGGAGGAGCGCTGACTTTGGGGTTGGAGGGTCCTGGTGTGGAATTCTAACTCTGCACCTGCTGTGGACAAACTGGGACTTCGCTGAGTTTGCTGCACTGTGAGACGGCGTGGGGAGTGTCCAGCCTGGCGCCCAGCACTGGTGGCCCCAGAGTGAAGCTGGTTCCCTTGTGTCATTCTCGGAGTCTCCGCCACGCTCGCTTGGCCTGCCCTCGGCATGTGGCACTGCACTGGGCTTCACGCCGGTGGTCCAGGGTTTTCCCCTAAACCCGTGGTTAAGGTTCAGTGCTAAGCTGTTGTTATTTCTCTCACTTCCTTTAGCCAGATGAGTCCCTTTCTCTAGAATACTCCAAATGAATAGTTTAAATTTAGACAATAAGGGAGAATGGGAATAATTGAGGAGAACTTTCTTTTTAAAATGAATTTTATAGTCAAGTGAATCGGCAAAGTAAAGAAAGGTGACATTTCAGGAAAATTGACTTGGGGCAGGGCAAATTTAATTTTTTTTTTTTTTTAAAGATTTTATTTTTTCCTTTTTCTCCCCAAAGCCCCCCCTGTACATAGTTGTGTATTCTTCGTTGTGGGTCCTTCTAGTTGTGGCATGTGGGACGCCGCCTCAGCGTGGTCTGATGAGCAGTGCCATGTCCGCGCCCAGGATTCGGCCTAACGAAACACTGGGCCGCCTGTAGCGGAGCACGCGAACTTAACCACTCGGCCATGGGGCCAGCCCCAGGGCAAATTTAATTTTAACGTGCAAGTTCATGTCTGAATTGATACAAGTGAAGTTGCTAGTCCGAAACACTCAGTTGTATCTCCTTCTTCTTAAAAAAAAAGTCACGTTCTTAATGCTTGATCTAGCCAAAGTCAGTGTTCCAATTTAGGCTACCTTTTTTTGTCAGTACAAACTACGATTTAACAGTGATTTACTGTGAAGTTTTTCTTGTGTTTTGTATCTTTGTCTAGAAACCAAATGATGTTTTGATGGTTTTACTGGCTTATATCTGATTGGTATCGTTACTGTATTTCATTATGTGGAAAACAGTAGCTCCAGACATTTAAATTATTCGTTAATCCCCAAGCTCATGGGTAGTAATCTCTCACTTATCCAAACTTCTGGCTTTTTAGTTTTGGGTTTTTGGCACTCAACTGTCACGTAAGAACACAAACCAGTAAGAAATAGAAGGATGGGATTTATAGAGGCAGCTCCTGAATAATAACAACAGTGTCTGTCGTGTAAATACGTTACCGATGTTCCTAATGAGAAACACCACTGGCGTCCTCTGCCCTGGGTTTCAGTGACCGACGTGGTTCCAGGGCAGTGTGGCTAAGTGACATTTAGAACCGCAGGGAGATGTGTTCCACTTCAAAGTGATGACCTGGAGAGGAGAAAGTGATGACCTGGAGAGGAGGACGCGTTCCTCCTCAGTACTGCTGTTCCGTGAAGCTCCTTCAGAGCTTGCAGCTTGTGCTTCTGCACGTCTGAGAGATGGCACGTCGTCCATCTCGGGAAGACGGCCTTGATCAGCGCTGGTGCAAAAACTGGGTTACAGTGTCTGGTCAGAGCAAAGGGGGTGTAGGTGAATGAGCCCTGGGATTCTCTGGGATCCAGATCTGGAGGAGCTGTTAGCAGCTGTTGTGATGGTGTTGTTATTGGAAAACTTATATCTCCTGTTGTTTGTTAAAAATACCTCATCATTTTAAAGTCAGTCTTATTCTTGAAAGTGATTTTATAAAGCACACTTTAGAAAATCTATAAAGTTCTGATCATTTCCTAATTGGCAAATATATTGGTTAGGAAACATGTAAGACTCCTCCATGGAAGGGATCTCAAAATAGAGCAGCTCACGTAAGGCAGAAGGCTCTCGAGGCTGTGGAGGTGGCCCAGGGCTGCTGTGGCTCGCTGTGGTGGGGCCCAGGCTCCTTCTGGTTTGCTGCCTTTGTCAACAGTTGGCTTCTACTGATGGTCCAAAGTGGCCGTTCACCTCCCACCATCACGTCTGTGTTCCAGCCAGTAAGAACGGGGAATGGGAAGAGCAGGGCATAGTCCTTCCCTTTAAGGACATGAACTGGGTGTCGAAGAAGTCACTTCACCTGGTCCTGTTGCCCCACGTCTAAGATGGCCCCACCTCACAAGGAGGCAGGAAGTGTAGCCTTGACTGGATCAGAGGTCGGCAGACTGTGGCCTGTTTCCTGTTTATCTTGATAAATAAAATGTACCGGGATGTGGCCACACCCACTCATTTACATATTTTCTGTGGCCAGTTTCAAGCAGAATTGAGTAGTTGTGACAGAGACCTATGGCCCGCACACTAAAATGTCTACTATCCGGCTCTCTAGACAAGTGTGCTTTGCTCCCCGGGACCCAGGTGGCCTGTGTGCCCGCCTGAAACACCTGTCACCAAAGACAGGGGAGGATGGGTGTTTAGGAACAACTAGGATAAAAACAGCACGTTTTTACCAAATAGGCAGTTTCTGTTAATGTGAAAATTTTCAGTCTCTTTTCTCTCTCAAAATTAAACCAAAAGAAGCGAAAATTAATCCTACATACTTAGTAGTTTTAAAAAGGTTAGTTTCTGGCCTGGTTATAGCTTGTTATTAAAAATGTCTCTTCATAAATAACTTCAGAGAAAAATCTAGTCACGTAAAGTTTGCTGCCGTCCTCCTGTCATCCCTTGGCCACCTGTCGTGGTGCTGTTCCCCAAAGCTTCAGGTTTTTGAAAGTCTTGAAAACTCCTTTATCCTTAAATGTCATTGACCTGACGTTCTTGGCCATCTCGGTTCCCCCATAGTTAGGGTAGAAATAACACGGCTGAGACCTGGCTCTCCCTCCACGGTGCTTTTCTCATTGGTATTCTGCCACATCACGTCATTTACCAAGAGCTTCTGAGAGAAGCTCCTTCAAAAAATAGAGAAAATAAACTTAGAGTCGTTTTCCATGAGGAAACCTTTGAAGTCAGCAATCTCCTAATTTCTCTTTCAATGTTTTACCTTCTATAAAAAGGAAGAAAAGGAGCTGATAAGAGGCACAGAAAGAAAGATATTACCACCCGGTGCTGTTCGGCATGGGTGCCAGTGTAACCTGGAGGTTCACCGGTTACTGTCGAGACCCCCCACCGCGGCTGGGCTGCAGGTCGCATAGGCTGCAGGAGCGCCCAGGAAGGCTGTTCTGGACCTGGTGTTTCTCACCTGCCAGCCGGAGTCATAGTGAAAACTGGGCAAAACATTGAAATGTAGCTCCCACAGCTTTCTCCTTCTAGACATTTTTTTTTTTAACGCCCAGGCCAACAGCCAGCGCTGTGCCTTCCTGAGTTAGAAAGTGCCACCTCTCCAGCTGTGGGGTTGCATACACCCCTCCACGGTGGGCACGTGGATCCTGAGTGAGCCGGCCAGAGAAAAGTGCCTTTTCCTCCAGGCTGCTAGCACGCCCTGCTCCGTGGCCCCCAGGGCCCTTTCTGCAGAGCACAACCTGGATGCCCTTGGGGGTCGCCGCCTCGTTGCCCCACTAAGGAAAGTCAAAATGAGCCTACCCGGGCAGACGTGGCTCCCTCCGCTCTGTTCTGAGACTTGGTTGGGTGTGTTGAGGAAGAGGCTTCAAGACGTCTGCACAGAGGCCAGCATGGGGAGGGGCCGCAACACAGCACCCGTGGCTGAGGCAGAGGAAGCCCACAGGGTGGGGGGCAGGAACGAGTCCCCTGAGGGCTTCGCTGGGCAGACGGAGGTGAGGGCAGAGTCCTGGCGCTCAGGAAGCACACTGAGCAAGCCTCAGTCGTGTGTGCTGAGGCTCAGGCAGAGCTGGACCGTTTTGAAACACCTGGGTCTTATATTTTTGAAACAAGGACCCTGGTCTTAGATTAGCCAGTCTGGGTCTGTCGGCTTGCACCTCCTTTATTTCTCTTTAAAAATCTTGTCACTTTCTGAACAGATTAAAAATTTATTCACCACAACTCAGACCTGCTCAGAACATGGAGCTTCTTAATATTCTATGATGGCTCATCGTCCAGCTGGTTGGGGAGGGCACCAGTAACCAGCTTACAACTCGTGACGTCATGGTCTCTGTCAGGGTGGTCTTTGTGGATGATGGCCCAGGGAAGTGTTCTGTTCTGGCTGTCTCCCTTACCCTCTCTGAGAAGGATGGGCCTTCTGTGACTGCATGGTGGGGAGGGGAGAAGGGCCCTCTGCATCGTCACTGGTCTTTGCCACGTGAAGCACCTTGTCTGGTCCAGTCCTCTCGGACCCTTAGGGCTGGTTTGGTGGCCCAGCCAATTTCAGGAGTCTCTCATGTTGGTCATTTGTCTCCAGCAGAGAATCCCGACCCACGACTGCCTGCATCCTGCCCCTGCGTCTGCGGCCCCTCTGCACCCCCAGTGCACTCACCAGTGTGTGCGGACTTCTGGGCCAGCAGCACCTCTTACTGCTCAGGCGCCTTGTCAGCCTTTCTCGGAGGTGTGCAGTCTCCCCATCTGCTTGTGCAGGGGCTCAAATGTGCAGGACAGGGAGGAAACGCCCATCTTCTTAAGAAGCTCAGCCTTCTGTAGTCAAGGCAGGTGTGCAGGGGTCCACGTCAACACGTGCTTTCCAAGTACAGGCTGAGGGCGCCACCCGCATGGAAAGACAGTCGTTTGTATCTCCCTGAAGCAGAGCCACAGCGGAGGGTCATGGTGGGAGGAGAGGAGACTTAGGAGCCTGGCGCGGTGTCCACAGGGTCCTTGCCTCACGGGGCAGGCTGCACCACCTGCCCGCTGGGCTTCCTCAGCAAGTTTGCTGCCAGCCCTGGGCTTGGGCTGCAGGTGAGATGGTGGCGTGTGGACGCTCAGGACGATCCTTGTGTTGGGGCAGCCTCGGTCAGCCTGCTTTATCGTAGAGGACAGAGACTCAGCGAGCTTATGTCACTTGCTCAAGGCCGCAGAACCAGTTAGTGACCGGGCCAGATGCTCAGTGGAATCCAGACAGGAAGCGCCCATGTGTATGTCCCTGGCGTGGTGGGCCAGGTGTCCTTCCTGCTCAGAGAGACATGGACCTCAGGAGGCGTCCTTAGTTGATGATCTTTGCTCCCTTGTCCTGCTCCCTTCTGACTCCCCCTGCTATCTGCTGGCTCATGTCTAAGTGCCATTTCTTGTATTCTCCTCTGGAAATGAGCCTTTTGCTGCTGGCCCCTTGGGGACTTTGCTAGTCACTCTGTAACCTATACCCTGATGGCACTTGGTTCCTCATCTGCAGCATCGTCCTCCTTCGCTCTGAGGGCACCTGTGTGTGGTTGTGGCATGGGGGGAGGGGCGGGCAGGGTCCCCAGAGGCAACAGGACACCGAGGGGTCCAAGTGCTGGCGCAGAATGCACACAGCTCTTGGTGGAGCCGCTGCTCCCGTTGCTCCAGCCTGACGGTTTCCTCACGGCCCTGGGGACACGGCCCAGCTTCTGGGCCTCCCTTTCCCTTACATCCAAGTGTGCTTGCCCGTGGCGCTGTCCTGATCCCTGACCAGCAGCGTGGGGAGGGCGGTGATGTGCTTGCTGCCCTCCAAGTGCGCTGCCTGAGTCGGCGGTCTTGCTGAACCCTTGCGCAGTCCATGCGGTTGGGCTTCTGTGCCACGTCCCTGCGGGTGGGGCGGAGGCGCTGGCTGGTGTGAGCTGGCTTGCCCAGACCACGCGGTGGGGTGTGCGGGAATCCACGGGGCACCCACCCGCCTGGCTAGTCCAGAGCTGCCCTGGCCTGGACTCATGGACCTTGCTCCTCTCATTCCTTTGGCTCCTCCTTGTTTTGTGGCGTGAGGAACAGGCACACCCCCTCCCCCCTCCCCCCCACCACCGCCAGCAGAGCCGAGTGGGCTGCTCCTGGGCAGCTCCTGCGCTTGGCCTCTTACAGAGACTGAGAATTTCACTTCTTCCTTCTTCGGGATCATCATCTCTTTGCTAAGGGTGTTCCATTGTTGAGGGGCTGTGCCAGCAGCCCCTGCTCAGAGGCCTTCTCTATTCTTGGCAATGGTTGAACTGGGTGAGGAATTGTTGGTTCTCCCTGAGGCCCCTGGCACCGAAAGCACCAAGCTGTGTTCCGGCGTTTGTTGCTGCTGCTTCAAAGCCTGTCACCGTCCCATGCAGGTTTTCTGGGGGCAGCCGGCTTGTCTGTCGTCTCTGCCTGCCTCGGCGCAGGGACGGGGCTGCTGCTTTGTTTCCAGCCTCTGTTCGGGGCCAGCGCCATCCTGGCCTGCACCTCCCATCCTGGAGCCTCAGCTCAGGCCATCCAGGTGTGTGGCACAGCGTGGTGGTTCTGCCATTTTCCTCAGGGCCCCGCAAGAGGGTCACTCTGAAGACTCGTTCCTCCTGCCCTCTGGCCTCTGACTCTGAGACGTGTCCTGCACCTGTCTTATGGCTCTTAACTTTCCTTTCATATTTTTTTTTATCTCTATCTCTTTATTATATTCTGGAAAGTTACCCCATCTGTTTTAAAAAATAATTTATTGAGGTGAAATTCACATAATATAAAATGTACTGTTTTAAAGTGAACAATTTTGTTGCATTTAGTATATTCACAATATTATGCATCCACCACTTCTGTCTAGTTCCAAAACGTTGCCATCACCCCAGAGTAAAAGTGTATTAGTGTCCTCCAGAGAAACAACCAGCGGAACGTACAGAAAGAAACTTGTGGGAAATGACTCACGAGGCTGTGGAGGCTGCCAAGTCCCAAGGTGGACGCTGGCAAGCTGGGGGCCCAGGGGAGGCCGTGCCGTGGCTTCCAGTCCGAGGGCAGGAGGGGACCAGCTTCCCTAGGTGCCATCAGGTGGGCGAAGCTCCCTTGCTCGGCCCTGCTCTTCTGTTCAGATGTCCAGGTGAGGACGGCACGGCTTCTCCTTCGTGGTCTGTGACTCACTGGCAGATACATGTCTTCCCGCTCCAGAGAAGAGCCGGGTGGTCCTGGTGCCCACCTGCCCGGAGTGTGTGTTGGGCCCATCTGAAGTGGCGTTGAGATCCCGGCCTCCCAGCTCACGTCTGTCGTGGCTCCTGTGGATGCAGACGGGGCCTGTGCCCTGTTTACTGCTGTGGGCTCCTCTCTCTCCAAAAACCGTTCCCTTCCCAGTCCACAGAAATTCCTTTTCTTGTGTTGAAAAGTGACTATTTTAAAATATATTTTTCTTTCATTTCTGTATTTTAAATGGAAAGTGTTGGGATTTGAGGCCACTCAATAAATACCAGGCCTTTCTGCCCAATTAAGAAATAAGAAACAACAACAGCAAGAGTAAGCATATAGAGGTCAGACTCTCACCTCTGTCACTAACAAAGCTGAATCTTGAAGCATGTGGTCCTGGTCCACAGGCATCACTGGGTTCCGAGCACCCCCTCCAGAGCCCGGGGCAGGGCAGGCCGGGCTCCTGCTGCAGGTCAGCTCTGGAAACAGCTGGAGGAACAGGGCTGGTTGTGTTTCCTGTGGGCAGCTTGCTTCCTGTGGGAGGGGAAAAGAAGAGGCCGGGCTCCCCACATTGGCTTCTCCTCTCAGTTGCCAGGCAGACTCATGGGGAGCGAGGGGCGAGGGCACAGAGGCAGGACTGTCAGGCTCAGGAGCTCTGTCTACACGAGGGGCCCGTCAGGCGGAGGGGACCACCTAGAGCAGAGGCACAGCCCTCCATCCTGTTCTGGAGGGCAGCCCCTTGTGCGTGGGCCCGAGGAAAGTCCGTGTCAAGGTCCTGCCTCCTGAGACATCGCGACTTGGCTGCAGAGGACCTGAGCCCCTTCCTCAGCTGCTTCCCTGCCCCTCAAGGAGGAGCCTCAGAGAGAAATGTCCTCCAGGGCATCCCCTGGGCTCGGCCTCCTCACCATCAGAGTAGTAAGTAGGCGTAGGCCAGAGAAAAGAGGAGAGGCTGCTTATATCTGCCTCTGGCTGGAGAAGTCTGGTCCTCCAGGTCCAGCTCCCCAAGATACCCATTGACGTCCAGAGCAAAAGCTCAGTCACCAACATGTGCTTACATGTGGACAAAGGCAAGATGAATGAAAAGACGCCAACCCCCACATCTGTCCCAGCGGGAGAGAGATGTCCTTTATTCAAAATTAATGGTTTCCTTTATTCCTTCGTGTTTTGCAGTGACTCTGAGCAAAGAATAATATGTGAGTTTTGTTGACTCGACTTCCCTTTGTTCACCCCTCCCACGAGTCTTCTGTTTATACCAAACTTGACTGTTCGTTGCTTAACTTTTTTTCTTTAAGACTGTGTGAATTGAGGTTTGAAATGAAAGGATATTTGCCTAATCTAGCACATTCTGTCCCTTTTTTTGACAAGGTCATTCCCAGCGACCCCTTCTGGGTGCCGACCACTGAGGAGGAATACTTGCACTTTGGGGAGAAGGCTGACTCGGAGAACCAGGCCCGGAAGTACATGAATTCTGTGCGGAAGCGGAAGGGGCTTCATGTGGAAGAAAAGATTGTGGAGCACGCAGAAAAGCAGAGGACCCTCGGCAGAAACAAGTAGCTGTCACCCCTGGAGGGTCCTTCTCTTTCCAATAAATTAAAAAATGTCGCCCAGGTTTGACACTGGGACGATTTCTTTACACTGCGTTATCTCTGCGTTCACTTTCAGTAAAGTTGGTCCACGTAAATATTGTAAGGAGGGTATTAGAAAACACATTTCCAGAGTGTTTTTAGTTGATGCTGGTTCAAGGCAAGAAGTCATTATAAACGCTGCAGTGCGACACACTGCTCCCCTGTGTGTAACCCCCGGTGGTCAGATGTGGGCCGTGGTGCCGGCGGCCTGTTCAGTGCTGGGGGCTCCATGTGCAGACCCGACATGGGGCTGCGGCCCCTGCACTGAGTGGCCGCGCCTGTGCCTGTCACCACAGTATCACGCTGGGATTACAGCCTCCACTTGCACATGTTTCGTGTTGAATCAGTGAATGACAGCGGTTAAAGCCGTGTTGGAGAGACCATGTGCTTGAGACCCGCTGCCTTTTCATTAGTAAAACCAAGCTGCTCTTATAGCTCATTCGTCTAGTGGTTTATTTGTTCAGCAAAACAATGAATGTTCGGTTGTTGGCCTTTAAACTTTGTGTTTTTACACTCGTAAATTGCATCACTCACATTTAGATAAATGTTAAAATGATGATCTAAACCTTTTTCTTTTTTTAAAAAAAAAAGGTAAATTTGTAGTTTTCTTGGCTGCTTCCTCTTAGCCTTACTGAAGGGATAGTAACTAATGTGCTTGAGATTACTGCCCTTACTGTGAAGATTTTTCTGAAGCTGCCTCATTGGCCTCATTTGGGGAGATCCCCACGTAAGGAACAAATGCAATTCAGTCAAAACTAGATTTTGTAATTTTTGATGTTGTGCTAGTAATTTTTATAGCCACTTAAAAGACGGATTCTTTTCAAAACACGTAAAATTATCAGACCAGACTTTGTTTTTGACATGCTTTTAATGGGTTTTTTCAATAAACTAGGTCATTGTTAATACTAGTTGTAGGCATTTTATCTTTAATCTTTAAGGCCCTGGTCAAGTGTAGTTGACCCAGACTTTGGGAAAGTGTGGACAGATGACTCACTGTCTAAGTTTAGCAGACACTGATAGCTGGATTAATTTAGAGGAGTGATGTTCATAGTGATTTATCTGGAATCTTTGATAACATGGGAAAAGCTAGCACATGGATTTATAGCATTTGTAAGTAACATTGTTCCAACTGCCAGATGTGCTGTAAAAAGTGCTGTTAGACTGCGCTGTATCACAAAGGCTGCATTTGGTCGAGAAAGGGCTTCAGCCCCCGAGTGCTGGGGCTCCCTCACCATCGTCCTGGCTGCAGCTGTGCCGGTGTGGGAGGACTCACCAGGGTGACAGATCACCTCTCTTCCTTCTTCCTGTTGGGGGAGAGAACAGTGAGCGGTGAAGTGACTAGGACAGCCCGGCCAAGGGTATGGCCAGTCTCCATGTGAGCGGTCTCCCTTATTGGGCAATTCTTGCCGGGACCCCAGCCGCTGATTCCCTGCCTGCTTGCCGCAGCCTTTGAGACTGTGTCTGCACTGCCTGCTCAGGGCCGCCCAGCCCCAGCCTCACGTGTTGAGTTCAGTGGAAGTGAACCAAGAAGTCGTCAGTCCCAAAGTGGAAGTGGGGTTGTTCGGTGGGGTTGGCTTCTTGCAGTCCTTTATGGACAGGCCTCAGGAGCAGTGAGGAAGGCTGGGTTGAGGAAGCGCCAAAACCAGGACCCTCACACTCTGGAGGACTCTTTGCGTTGAGGTCCAGAGGGGGCTGTCCTGCTCAGGGGACGGGCACAGGCGAAGTCAACATAATGCCTTTTCTCAGCCAACCCTGGGGCAGAGGTGGGCCAGGGCAGGGGAGGCTGGAAGGGGTCTGCTTCCTGGGTCACTTTCCATGGACTTGAGGGGAAATACCCATCTCCTGTTTTGACCCTGGGCATATCCAACAGGAATGTAGGGCCTGATGAGAGTGGAGTTCAGCCCATGGTCCATTTCTCGTCCGCTTGCGCTCTTGGTGAGCCCTGCTCCCAGGGCATCACAGGGCTCTGGGACTGCCACCCACCTGGTGTCGGGACGAGATGTCTGAGTAGAGGTCGGATCCTCAGCCCTCGGGGCAGCTGGTGTTTCTGTTCTGTGCCTCGAACTTGGGTAATGCCCTCCGTGTCCCGGGTTCGGAATCATCATCTGTACTGGTTCACATTTATGGCTGGAAGGTTTAGAAAAATAGTTGATTTCAGAAATTGGGTTAAACCTGTGTACTTGACTGAGAACAGGGAACTGGGTGTGAAATGCCCCTTCTCTCCTGTCTTCCAACAGCCGTGAGGCTCGGGAGGCAGAGCCTTCCAGACGAATAGGTCATTACATCTGGGAGTTAGAAGGTGTTCCCTTGTGAAGTCACAGTCATCTTTTCTTTTGAAACTTTCTCAGCTAGAAAAAATTTGATAAAATTAATAATAAAAGCCAAGGATTTAGATCAGACTCTAAAAATAGAAGATTATGAATGTCAATCCAACCAAGCAAAGGAAGTGCTGAGCCTGCCTTTGAGTGTTGTGCTCTGTAGACGGAGCCTGCAGCTGAGAAAGTGTCTTCTGGGGACTTTGCAACCAGGAGTGAGAGGGTTTCTAACCCTGTTGAGACGGGGCCAGCCTAGCGAGCCAGGGCATCTGCACGGCCCCCTGCGTAACAAGGTTGGCCCTAACCAAGTGGCAGGCTGGGAGAATCAGGCCACCAAGATGCACGTTCCACAGCCTCTGGATGCTCCCGGGCTCACGCATGCGCCAAGCCCCCAGGAAGCCACAGAAGGTGACCCTGGCCCCATCAGCGTAGTAAGATCACACCCAGGGCGGAGAGTTAGCATGCGCATGACCCACGCGTCGTGTGTAGTAACTGCTACGTGACAGCGGAGCCACAAGCACAGCCCCCTCTACCTGCCGCGACAAGGCGCTCCTCCCAGCCTTTGCCTAATAAATGCCCACAGTCCCGCTCCCTAACGAGCCGGCCACCTGCCTTTCCTTTCCCAGCGGCTCCCTTGTGCCTTTCCTGTGCATGAGCTGATGAACTTTTGCTTCTCTACTCTTGTTGTTGTGTCTTTTGGTTTCCATCCTGGGGACAACGAGAACCATGTGCCCATAACACCGTGGTGCACCTGCCCCGAGGCCCAGAGCAGAGCTGCGTGTGGCAGACCCAGGGAGGCAGACAGCTCTCGCCAGAGAAGGAGGCGGAGCAGAAGTGAGGGTTCCCTAGAGTGGCCGACAGAAAGGGGCCAGCACCCTCCTGGCTGGACATGCCTGGCCTGGGCTGGAGACTGGAGGCTTGATCTCGAGCGGTAGGAAGCTCCCCTCCTCTGGGCCTTCTTGGCGTTACTGAGGAAAGCCCAGAGCGCTGGACGACTGTGTCCACCGCAGGCCCCTCCCCTGGGCCATTTCGCCCCCAGGCCAGGGAGGGTCTTGGTGTGAGGGACCCGGTGATTCTGTGTGACTCGGGTTCATGGCGAAGGGTGTGACAGCCCTGGTCCTGCTGTCCCAGATCGCACTGATTTCTCCGAAAGAAACAGCCTTCGGCGCCCAAGTTTAAAGGCCCTTTTACCTTCCTGCACAATCAGGGATCTTGAGGAATTGTGATTTATTAATTTTTGAGTGACCGTTTGTAGAATTTTTTCCAAAAAATAGTTTTCTGTTCTTTTTAAAGAAAAAAACAGAACATTTTGGTTGAACTGCACAGCACTGATAGGATTCACAGAATAGCAAAGCAGATAACTCTGGTTGAGGCAGAGTGGGCAAGCCTGCCACCTGGCCGTGGAACTGCCTTCGTCCTTGGCGAGTCCGCAGTAGTCGCTGTCTCAGTGGGAGGAGGAGCTGCTTGGAGGAGGGCTCGGCCCAGCTGGGACGCCAGCCTCCTGCCTGTCTAGGCCTCTCCAGCATCCCCAGTTCCTGAACGCTCTGGACCAGCTCCCTTTCCTGCCTGCCCATCTCCTCCGGAGGTGGCACTCGTGGCTACTCTGGGCCTTGCCACGGGCCTGGACCTCCTCGCCTGGAAGGTGTGAACCCCACCGTGCCTTCTGTCTCCCCACTCCGGCAAGCCGTGAGTCTTACCACAACTCTGCCAGACCACCAGTTCCTCCTACGTTTTTTACCCCCTTTTGGCTTTACTTTCTTTGCCTCCAGCCTGGGCCCCAACAATAGTCTCTGCGAACACTTTCACCAACACACTTGACTCTTCCTTCTCCATCAAGCCACATCCGCCAAACACCAGCGTCCCTGCGTGGCCTTGCTCTCACCATGGCCGTTGGTGGTGCTGCCTTCACTGCCGGAGCCGAGGCTCCCTCCGCCGGCCCTCTGTGGCTGCCCCAACGCCTCTGCCTCTGGCCACTCATTGCCCTGGTCAAAGAGCAAGGGGCACAAGAGGGCCTTGGAGGCGGCAGTGCTGGCACGGTAGTCACTCAGGGATGGGCTTCCAGGGAGCCCACCATGGGGAGCGGCTCAGCAGCCTGGTCTTCAGTGGAACTGGTGCAGCAGGAGGAATGTGATGAGTAGCAGTGGCTCCTGCTCTGACTGGTAAGTGCACAGCAGCCTCCACGAGGCACAGGGCAGGCCCAGGGCCTTCTAGGGGAGCAACAGTGGACTTCAAGGCTGTGGGAGATCTCTGCACAGAGGCTGCGCTGGCCCTGCCTTGACCAGACCTTTGGTGATGACACACACACCAGAGACTGGCTTTCAAGGCCTGGTCTAGACGGACCCGCCACTGCCCTTCTCCACCGCAACCTCCCAAGCTGAACGGCTCCCCTTGTGGGGGTCTTGCTGCTGTAGAGAAGAGAGGCTGCAGGCAGAGGGGACGAGGACCAGGATGCTGCCCTGGACCAGACTCAGGCTAGAAGCCAGGTTGTTCCAAGTCTGCTGGCAAAGGGCCTGAGAAGTGAGTGTGGCCGTTTGGTTGGATTGGCTCCCCCTCTGACGGTTACCTGTGGTCCCAACTCTGGGCTGTTCACACGTGTGGCGACTCTTACTTGTTTTCCCTGTACGATACCCCGTAGACCAAAACCTTCTGGGAACACACCTGCTTTTCTTCTGGGAAACCACCTCATTTCTACCCACTCCCTGAGGTGTGAGTGGGTTTGACGGCACCACACACGACACCTGCCCATGACCCAGGCTGGGACGATCTGCACGTTCAGTCCCCTGGCCTCATGGGAAGAATGCGTGACCAGCAGGGTCCAGTGCATGTCAGCTGCGGGGCTTTTGATAAAGAGGCAGTGTGTTGGGAGACAGTGTCTTTGATCTGGGTTGCCGTGCTGGTGAAATAAACGTGTGGGGCTGCCGGTGGCCGTCTGTCTCCACGTGGCTGGACCCCACCAGAGAGTCAGCTAGTAGCTGAAAGCAGAGCTGAGAGGATGTGCGACCAGCTTCTTGACTCTCCCTGGAGCTTCTGCCTTCTGCACGGTAGACATGCTGCCCCGAACTTTCCAGTTAGGGGAGGCGGTAAGTTCCGCTTTTTGTGTTGAAGTCGATTTGAGTTGAGTTTAAGTCACAAGCAATGAGGAGTCCTGGCCAAGACAACACTGTCCGTCATGCTGCCTCCTGCTTGTCCTGTCTGGTGGGTCCTCACGTCCCCGCGCCTTTGCCCTGTCTCTGCTCCATCCTCCAAGCCGTCTCTGTGAGGATGTCACCTTCCTTCTGCCAGCCAAATACACTTATCTTTTCCTGAGGATGTTCTGGGAAGTGTGGTAGTGGTTTGTGAACAGATCTCGCCCATTTACTGATCTGGAAGCTTCTGGAAGGTCTGTGCCTTGCACACAGCAGATGCTCGGTAAGTCCTGGTGGAAGAGCATTGAGGAGCCTCAAGAGTACACGTTCCGTCAGGTGGAGCCACATCGAGAATATCCCAGGGCTTCTGGGACGCCCCCCTTCCATCTTTACAAGAAAGAGATCTCAGTAGAGGGGACGTGTTGTCGCGCAGTGGTTCTCAAAGTGCAGCCACTGGCCAGCCAGCAACATCAGCGCTGCTTGGAAGCCTGTGGGCGACGTAGCATCCCCACGGCCCTCAGACCTCTGGAGCCTGACTCTGGGGCGAGGGCCCGGCGGGCTCTTTGACAAGCCCACCGGGGATTCCCATGCACGCTCAAGATTGAGCCTCTGCATCGAGGTTCTAACTGACGCTTATTTACACGACGCTTCTCACGTTTGAAGTTTTTAACTGCTTCTTGATTTACAAATGAAAGTGCACACTATTCATCTTCAGAGTAATTTTAAGTAAAATTTGCAAGGCCTCATTTGGATAATTAACTTCCTTCCACCTTAGAGTAAACAGAGAAATTCTGAAGTCCAAATGTGTACACTGTTATTTTAGGATTGAGAAAGTAAAGGTCAAAGGAGAAAAGTTTATTTAGCTTGAAAAAGAGCATCTGCACAGCACTTGTTCTGGACAGAACATTGCCGCATGGAGGCAGACACTTTGCCTTTCAGACTCAGTGGGGGTGAAGGAGGGGAGGGACGGTGTGCCCCCCTCAAAGATCTGGGGCGCTTGGAAATGTACTTCTGAGAGAGGCCTGAGTCAAACTGGAAAGGGTCGTTTGAACATCAGATTTAGATGGTTCTTTTTTTATTTGCCCTAATTCAAAAAAAGTGACCTTATGAAATGTCTAGTTATGAATGTTCACTCCCCTTCTTTTATCTTTTTTAAAGAGTGTCTAGAAAAATCAGAGCTGGGAGAATTTTTCTGTTACGCGTATTGCTTGAGGTTATTGAAATACACACTTTCTATTTTATATGCTACCCTTTCCAAAGATGTTTTCTTTTATTAAAACAACTTCACTTTTGAGAATGTGAATTACAGGTGAATTCTTTTGGTCGTTTTCACAGGCTTTGAAGTGTTTTTAAATTGCTCCCACCACCACCAGCATCCCCTCAGTCCTTCAAAAAGGATTTAGCATTTGGGATGGAGTTTGGAACAGAAAAAGCGGTGCCTACTGGTCAAATATTTCCCTGAAAAGGCAGAGCTACCTCACGTCTGAGACGCCCTCTGGTCTTCTCTCTTTGAGAACTGACTTCCTTCTCCAGAAAAGGTTGACATTTCTTAGGAGTGTGCAGGGGGCCTTCCCCACATACCCAGAGTTCACCAGCTGTAAGGGTCACCGTGCGAGGCCCTGATCCTTTAGGCGGCTTCCTCCCTTGAATACGCAGCTCCTGGCGGCCTCTCCAGCTCGGGTCAGATGTGCTTGCTCTGAGGACCCAGCTGGGGGCGTCACAGCTTCCTCCTCCACAACTGTCGCTTCATCGCCGCCTCTCACCTGCATCCAGGTAGGTCCCCTGCCAGTGGTCCCCGCTCACTGAGCCTCACTGCTGCCGAAGCTGTGGAGGTGGAGTGTTCTTGTCTCTTCCTCTTCGTGTCGTCGTGTTGGAAAGGTCTGTGTCCTGGGGTTTTTCTGAGTGTTGAGGTGGCTCCTGGGCACCCTGCTCTCCGTAAGACCAAAGTCCAGGCTTGGGATGGATTCAAATGGCCTCGCCAGCTCTATACAGAACCATTTTCCCCTTCTTTTACTCATTCAACCAACTGTTTTTGTTGCTTTCTTTGTTTTTCTCCTGATAAGTTCCTCAGAATCCCCTACAAATAGCTCGGTCTAGCTCCTTGCCATACCCATACCTCCTCAGAGACCCCCACTGCCGTTATTTTATAAGAAGCTGGTGGCGGTGGCTGTATTTCCATTGAGTCAATCCAGAGGTCGTGGCAGAGTGAGACTTGATAACTGGACACGAGGCCAGTGGAGCTAGAGGGGAAACGGACATCCTCTGGTAGCTGTTGACTGACACGGACCAGCAGCTTTGAGAAGTGGCCCTGCGCAACTTGGCAAACGTGTCAAAATGTAAACAGTCATACGCTTAAACCCTCGCGCCTTCCTAGAAATCTCTCCTACAGAAACACTCTTGCAAGTGCACAAAATATCCAGACGGGGCTGTGTGATGCCCCCAAGGGGAAAAGTCCCAAAGTCCATCAGGGAAGAGCTGCTTAAAGAATCAGGAGTCCGCCCCCCACAGCCTCTGTTGAGGGCAGGGCCCCAGGACACTCCTGGCCCGGAACTGGGCACATTCTGACCACACGGTTACAGCCACAGGTCAAAAGGCCAAGGAAAACTGAGGACAGGTCCTCCAGGAATTTGAATGGAGAACCCTGGAGACAATGAGCCAATTGTAAGAAAAGAAGGAGGAGAAAGGCGAAGACCCCCCCCCCCCAGGGGTAGGGGGAGGTGGAGAGGATTGTGAATTCACCAGACTGAAGCCCTGTGCTCAGCCCCTGCCCCCGGTCCTCCGAGCCTAAACACATCTCACTTCTGCCTCCGAGTAACCTGGCCTGTCCAGGGGCCTGGCCGCCCTCCCCCCCGAGGTTCCCAGGAGCTGTGGCTGCACCACTGAGGTCCTGTCCTCTCCGCATCCCCCTCTCCTCGGCAGGGAAACCTGAGCGATGTCTGCTCATCCTTAAACGGGCACACGGAGAGGGTGCAGTCCTGGACTCATCTGACTTTCGCCACGGAGTGCTTTCTCCAAAAGAAATCTACTGTGGACATTCCCACCTACAAGCAAGCCAGTGGAACTGCGCTGTTGCGGCAGGAGTGGAGGGCAGGGGGCGGGGAGGAAGAGGAGCCTCAGATCTGGCCCTGAGAGAGGCCGCTGCTCCTGGCGGAGCCCATGGAGTCCCCAGGGCCTAGGGAGCATATCTGAAGATGGAGGACTGTAGATCCTGCTCGGTAACACCCTCAGCGTCCCCTTGCACACCCCTCCCCTTTGCGGGGTTCCCAGAATGGTGCACACACCACGCCCCGTTCCACCGTCACCAGCTGTAAGCACCCAGTTCAGCTGGATGCTGACTCCTCCCCAGGATCATCTGCAAGGCGGGGGAGGAACGTAGGTGACCTAGGGGCACACGGCCTGGGTCCCAGAATCCTACTCCAGAAGGAGGACTTGGCGGACACCTTGAGTCAGTCATGAAGACCTGGATCAGTGGTCCTCCCAGAACGGTCCCCAGACCAGCAGCATCGACTAACCTGTGGGATGGTCCGAACTGTAGCTTCTCAGCCCCACCTCAGACCTGCTGAACAGGAAAGTGGGGATGGGCCCCTCATCTTTCCAGCTGATTCCCGTGCACGCAGATGTTTGAGAACGCTGCCCCGGACCACGACCAGGGGAGGAGGGGGTGCGATTCTGAGCTCACTAGGATCTGCTCTTCAGAGCTACCTCCTGGACCAGCCTCCCGTGAACCCATTGCAGGTGGTGAGTGAACACAGAAAGCTGCCTTCTGGGAGATGAGCCAGTGCCGTTTCCTTCCTCGTGGTGCAGAGGACAGAGACTCCTCTCCTGTCCTGCCCAGAACACAGCTCAGTCTCCACACACCGTGGGCTCCACAGCGTTCGTCCCTCCAGCGCCCACCTGGGAGAGACGGCAGAGACCCGAGGCCCCAAGACCTGCAACAGCAGACGGATGGGAGCCAGAGGGTGGTGCGGCCTAGAGAAGTGCTGCTTATACGTAATGGTGCATTTTCCAAATCTTACGGGCTCTTGGGACGCACACACACACAAACACAGATACCGATTCTTTCATTAGATGGAGTGACCCTTGGTCACGTTCCCTCTGGATTTTGACATTATTTACATACAAGAAACACATTTCTTAGAGCGCAGATGCCCTCATACAGTCATGGTGGAAGCCGAGGAAAAGAGCACATGATGTTGCCTGAGGGATTCTTTCTGAGACGGGTCCCTATCTCATACAAAAGGTACTTATTCCTCCACGTGGTGATTCAGCATTTTTAGAATAATACCAGTAATAATGCTAATAAATGTTATTTTTTGAACTCCTACCATGTGCCAGACTCCATTCTAAGCATTTAATACGGATTGCCTCCATAAACATCAGCATAACTGCCAAATAACCCTTCTGATGGATGAGAAAACTGAGGCACGGATGGGTCAGAGAACGTGCTCAGTGTAATGCAGGTGCTGGCTTGTGGTCAATTAAATCATTGACGAGCCCTCACTTGTTGCATCACTTTTGCTCTTTGATCCATGAGGCCCTCGTAAGCATCCGGGGCCGATCCTAACTGTTGTCCACGGGAATCTACTCTCCTGCTGTCCCACATCACGGCTGTGATGCGAGAGGGCAGGTGGCGTGGATGCCAGGATCTGGAGTGGTCCAGGGGAGGCCTCAGCCTGGACAGCCTGGCCCTGGACCTTGCCTCCCTGTGGCTCTTGACTTCAGGGCTGTCATCTTGCACCAAATAGGAAAATGTGGGTCAAACTTGCCTACACTCCCGACTTCTTACTGTCAACTGGAAAGTACACTCACACTTGGAACCAAGGAGAGGCCAGTATTATCGATTGACTAT
Source organism: Equus przewalskii (assembly GCF_037783145.1). NCBI lineage: Eukaryota > Metazoa > Chordata > Mammalia > Perissodactyla > Equidae > Equus > Equus przewalskii. The sequence continues at coordinate 89,629,333 of NC_091831.1, forward strand.
TAGTTTTTCTCTGCTTACCTCCATCTACGAAGTTGGACTTCTAAAATCGGAGTCGAAGGAATTCTTCCTGCTTTACTGTGTTCCATCTTCAGGTGGGCTGTCTCAGATTTGGCTGTGCCCTGGTTGAGACAATCCCCCAGATGAAGGGGCCGAGGAGGCAGAGAGGGGTCGAGTAGACCAATGTTCTGCTGCCTTCGCACAGGTGTGCAATTCTCTCCCAGGTCTTCTTGCGAGAGTCCTCCGCATGGGCCGCGTGTGCACAAACAGGCAGACTCAGGGAGCCCTGATGCCCCAGCTCTCGGCAAATAGGGAGTACATTGCAATAACAGCAGCTGCCACGCATTGGGCCCTTGGGATCCGGGACCGCACCAAGCGTTTCACAATTAATCTTCCAGAACGTTAACAGTTCACTCTCGGCCGGGCGCCCTAACGCCTCAGGACAGCCATCTGAGGTGGGCGCTCATCTCACAGATGAGGAAACCCGGCACAGAGAGGTGTAGTAAGTTGCCCCAGGTCCCACAGCCAGCGAGCGGCAGAGCTGGGATTTGAACGCAGGCACCGGCCCGCACGCTCCCAGACGCCCCGCGAGGCTGCCCCCGACTGGACAAGGTGGTGCTGGCTCCATCCCCGTTGACAGGCGCTGGCCTGAGGCTCAGCGAACTTGGGTGGATCCCTCAGGGTCGTACGGCTGGACGGCAGTGTGACAGGTCAGACGCAGGCCGGCCAGTCCCTCAGCCTTTGCCCCCAGACGCAGATGAGCCGGAAAGCTCGGAAAAGCAGAGCCCACGAGGCGCCTCCAGCCAGACCAAGAGGACGCTGTGAGCATTAAACTTACTCTCCTTCAGAGAAGCGAGTGGTTTCCAGGAAATGCCCCCGGGCCGGCTTCCCGTGGAACTTCGCAGCTTTCGGACAAATGCTTGGTAACAGCTCTGGAGTCCCCAGTTCGGGCCTCAGAGCCACTTTGAGGCACAGGTGCCGTTCCGACGAGAGAGCCTGTCTGGGTGTGTGGTGAGGGGCACGGAGGTGGAAAGCTCCCCTTGGACGGACTCGGGGGTGTGGGGTGTGGGCAGAGAGGGAGAGAGGACGGGAGACGCCCGCTGAGGGTGAAGGATTGAGGTGAGATTCGGTCAACAAAGAAACGTTGGCTGAGTTCCAGCTACGTGCCCCCTGCTGTGCCAGGTGTTCAGGGGATACTGGTGCTCAAAACAGAGCATGCTGAGTTGGGGAGGAAGACATTCCAGCCATCCAGCGTAAGTGCCTTTGAAGGAAAGAGTGTCTGTCAAAGGAACTGACCTCCTGGGGGATCAGAAAAGCTTCTTTTGAGAAAGTGACCTTTGAGCATATCTAGGCCAGGATGGGTGTGAAAATCATGCTGCAGGAAGAGCAGCATGTTCAAAGGCCCTGTGGCAGGGGAAGCTTTGCAGGTCTGAGGCACTGAGAGAGGGCCAGCGTGGCCAGAGCAGAGAGGGCCTGGGGAGGGTTGTGCCAGGCCCCGCCTGGACTGTGAAGGGGCAGAGCAGGCAAGGCCTGGAAGGACGTTCGAGGAATTCGATCTTTTTCCTCAGAGGAATGGACATCCTGCACAATGCTAGACAGGGTGACCAGAGCTAGCCTATGTTTTCAGCTGCTCACTCTGGCTGCTCTGAGGTGGCCAGTTGGGAGGCGGGAGGCCAAGGTGAGAGATATTGTGGTCCTTCAGCAGGAGGGGACTGTGGCATAGCCTGGGGGGCAGCAGCAGCGACAGGGAGAGGTCATCTGTGACACGCAGCGAGCCCTTGGGGGGCCCCAGCTCTGTCTGGGGTTGTTCTCTCGTAAAAGGAGGCGGGAGGATGGCTGCTGGGAAGGTGGGCTGGGGACGGTGGCTCTGGACCGCTTGGAGGTGGGAGGGGCGGGAGGACCCGGGAGCATGGGGGCTGCTCTGAGGGCTCGCAGGTCAGCAAGCCTCTTCCCTTGGAGCCAGGAGCCGGGACGACCGTGAGGCCGCGGGATGGGGGCCCGAGGGGCCTGGGGGTGGAGCTCTAGGCAGGTGACAAGGGAACCCCGGGTGTGGCGGGACCTGGGAGGCGGGTGGCGGGGTGTCCACCTCTGAGCCCGGTGCCTGTCCACCTCTGCCGGTGACAGGGAGCCCCCATGTACCCGAGAGCCCAGCTCCAGAACCAGGGTGGGGGTCTTGAGTCCAGGAGCTCTACCCACGCGGCTGCGAGCGCCCGGAGCGGGAGGAGGGTACAAAATGGATCCACTGAGTCAGGAGTCCAGGCCACAGCGTCAGAGCCTGTGGGGCGCGGGGGTGCACGTGGCCCCGGGCGGCTCCGGAGGCTGTAACCCTGCAACCTGGGACGCAGCCACTCCGCGACATGAGAGAAAGGAGGTCACAGCAGCAAGTGTGCGAGCCGGTGGGCACCACCTGAGGCGGCTCTGTTGTGGCCAGAGAGGCTGTGCAGCGTGAGGTCAAGCCCAGGGTGGACAGGCTGAAGGCCTAGGTTGGGGGAGGGTGTGGGGGGAAGCGGGGGAGGAGTGCAGTGCCAGCAATGACTCAGGGGCCAGCACCTCCAGGAGGAAAACGTCTCACTAACTGTCCCTCGGTGACAGGATTGTTTCCTGTGGACTGTCAGCCAGGCCCTGGGCAGCCGCCCCAGCGCAGGGACCCGGTGGACCGGCCTGGTGGCCGCTTCGAAGCTCCCATCAGAACAGGGCCCGGACACGGGAACTGCCCAGCACCAGACGGTGCCGACACGGTGGAACCCTCAGCTGCCGTCCGCAGCTCTGGACTCTCCTGGCTTTTCAGACAGGTCCCTTATTGGAGAACCTGGAACAGGTTCTCAGCCTGGATGATGCTGCCTGGGAGACACTGCAACCTCTGGAGACACCGCTGCCTCTTGTGGGCAGAGGGTAGAGACACCGCTGGACGTCCTACAGCTCACAGGCAGGCCCTCGGCAGAGAAGGGTCTGGACCAAATGGGGGGCATGGAGGCTCGTCCATCCTGTCTGAGCCCCTGGCTGCCCGTCTGGCACCTGCTCCCTCTCCTGACGGGCGTGGAGTTGGGCGGGGGTCACCAGGCCCCCGCTGCAGCTCGAAGGCAGAGGCCTGACAGTGGTCTTGGGAAGGCTCGTCTGCGCTCTCTGTAGGCTCTGGGGTGTTTCCAGTTTGCTCCAGCTTTTCTGGAGCCCAGAGAGGGGCTGGGAACAAACCCCACTGTCCCGGGGGAAGGTGAGGGGCACGTCTAACCCGGGAGAGTCATCTACAGGGCAGTTCAGCAGCCACACACTTGGGTACTGTGAACCCAGGTCCCATTGTCCCCAAACAGTGTGATAACCACAGAATTCCCATCATGATAAAAAAGGATCTTACTGGCACAGCCAGGTTGTGCGCACCCCGGCCCTGCCTGTTCGCAGCCTCAGGCCTCCTGGGCTCTGGGTGGCCTGGAGAGAGGACTTTGTCACCATGAGGACTGCTTCTCAAGGGCTGAGCACATAGGGGCTCCAAGACCTGCCTGGGGCAGTGCCATCTGGAGTGGAGGCTGAGTTTGAGGGGAAGTGACATGGGATATGCAAAGGCCCTGTGGCTGGATGGGGCGTGGCATCACTGAGAGCCTGAGGAGGGCCAGGCAGCAGCTGTGAGGGGAGCATGGGAGCGGCTAGAACTGGAGAGAGAGAGAGAGGCGAGGTGGAGGCCAGGATCCCCGCGGCTACTTTGGCTTTTGTCTCCTGGGAGGTGGAGATTAAAGTTTGTTTTCTTGTTTGGTTGGGGCCCAGTTGTTCTCCCTTCCTGACCCGGCCCTCGCCTGCTCCGCATGGTGGCACAGCCTCTGAGTCTCAGACACACTCTCCATCTGACCTCTGTAAACTGTGCCTTGATGGTGGGGTCACCCCACCCCTTACCCTGGCAGGTCCTGGGTCTCAACCGGTGGCTTTCTCATCCCCTGGCTTCTCTGGTCCCCTCCAGGCCCAAGGAGGGCCGAGGGCTCTCACTCGGGCCTTCCCTCTGACCTACCCGCTGGGTCTCTGTCATCACTGTGTGGCCGCTCCCTGGGAAGGTGAGGGGCTCCCTGGGAGGACGTCTCTTCCGGGAGTCCAGAGGCTGGCCGTCCTCCACTCTGGCTTTTCCCGAAACCCAATGTGGCATCCAGCCCCTGCATCCTGGGATTTGGGCTGCAGGGGCATCGTGATGCGCATCTGACCCGTCCCGTCTCTCTTCCTTCCCAGCCTGTGGGGAGGAGGCAGGGGCAGCTCCATTCCCTCCTCTGTCTGAAGAGGCTCCTTGAACACAATGCCTCCCGAGGTCCGGACCCCGGGACCACGGGGCCCCTCTGCATCCAGAGCAGGCTCCAGGCCGGGGTCTGCTGGGTTGGCATGAGACGTCACCACAGATGGAAATACGCTGGTTGAGGTCCCGAATCACGTCCTTGTCACATCAGCACGTTTGGTCAGTGGCAGCGACTGTTGCTGTGATTGTCTCCCCATCTGAGAGGGTTTCCTTGGGCCTCTGTCGAGCTGCCTCCTCTTCCTCCTGAGCCGCACTGGGCTCCTCCCTGCCCGGTCCTCTCTGCCTCCAGGGTCTCCAGTTTGGTGAAGCAGCTCAGACCCCTACACCTCCAGCTTCTGATGACAGAGCCGGGCAGGGTCTCCTGGAGCCTCTAGTGCCCCTCGGGTCTCCGTCCCGCCTTTGGGTCCCTGTGCAGACCCGGTCCCGGCCCTCCACTCCCCTCTGCTGGAGCCTGCCCACCTGGCGATGCTCCTGGAGCTGAAACCTTCTAAGAAAAACGTGAGGGAGATTAAAGCCCCAAATGAGGTGGCCTCACGGCACAAAATGAAGACCACAAAGAGGTGTTCCCTAATTTATGGGGAGGATAAAAATAAGGAAAAGGAAGAAACGAATATTTGCTGAGTCCCTGTTACATGCCAGGCCCTTAGTAACCCGTCACGTGCGTTGTCGCATGACGGGGTTGTGACACTGGCACCTGTGTTGACAGGGCAGGGCCACGAGAGTCCAAGTGGCTCACCCGAGACGGAAGAGTGTGTGAGCGACAGAGCGGGACCACAGGACCCCAGGTCGCTGCCCCTGCTGAAATACAGACGCAGCTCAGGCAAGGCCGATGGGGCCCAGAGCAGGCACCTCCTGCTGTGCCCCAGAAGTCGGGATGGGGGCGGTTCCCATTGCCCCCAGCAGGGGTGGCAGGAGACCACTCTCCTCCAGCTCAGGAAGGGGCGTCAGGCCAGCAGAGCAGCTCCTCCACCGGCCACCCTCTCCACCTGCCCACCGTCTGGAAACCCACGTCTGTCCTCTCCAGGACCGGCCGTGGCCGGGTCAGAGAGCCTGGATGGGACAAACACAGCTCTGGACACAGCTGTGCCCATTTGCTTGGTCCTGGTCCCTGAGTCACACCATCCCAGGGCTTCAGGAGGACCCCATCCTGTCCCTGATCCAGCCCAGTGGGCTGACCAGTGCCCTGCCCCACCCCCATCCTTTGGAGGAAGCTGCTCCTCGGTGGGGCTAGGTCACAGACACGAAGCACAGTTGGTCCCATATCTGAAGACTCCGTCTCCCTCCTGCCCAGAGAGCAGAGCCAATGCCCCTCAGACCATGACCAGCCTTCCCATCACAGGAGGGACTCTGAGAACGTGGGCGTGGCTTCCGACAGGCTCTGCTGGGTGGCTTTCCCCAGAGGAGCCTCACCAGTCGCAGCCTAGCTATGTGAGGGCACCTTCTACCAATGGGTCAGCAGCACTGGGGCTGAATAATAATACATTTTAAAAAGTGTTTAACTTGAGGCCGGCTCAGTGACGCAGCAGTTAAGTTCCCACGTTCCACTTCTCGGCGGCCCAGGGCTCGCTGGTTCAGATCCCAGGTGCAGACATGGCACCACTTGGCAAAGCCATGCTGTGGCAGGCGTCCCACATATAAAGTAGAGGAAGATGGGCACAGGTGTTAGCTCAGGGCCAGTCTTCCTCAGCAAAAAGAGGAGGATTGTCAGCAGTTCACTCAGGGCTAATCTTCCTCAAAAAAATAAGTGTTTAACCAATTTAGGAGGTGTAAAATGGCACCATAGAGTCACTGAATTGAATTCTTATGGTGATTAATGTTTCAACTTTTAACCGTCTATTTTCTAGTGAGAATTGGACTTAATTAGGCAAGTCTGGATTTAAATTCCCACTCTGCCTTTCATTAGCTATGAGAACCAGGGAGATTTGAGGACCCTCTCCGTACTTCAGTTTCGACATCTGTAAAAATGGAAATCTTACCTGTTTGTAGCTCAAACGCTAGTTGTGAGGATTAAATGAAATAAAATACATAAAGCACTTAGCAGAGTCCCCAGCACACAGTAGGTGCTTGATAAATGGGCCCAGCAGAGCTAGAGTGGAAGACCACTTCTCTCTTAAGCTCCAGCTGTTTTTCTTCGATACTTACAAGAATTACATAAATTTGAACCCGTGACCACTGCTAATGCAAGTGTGTCCTGCAGTCAGTCTTCTCCCTTTAAACTCAGTTTGCTTACGTTTCACTCACGAGAGATCAGTGTCACTGCCGTTGATCCTGTTTCTCCGTGTTTTCTTCGACTGCTGGAAACCTGTCCCTCCTCTCTAGTCTTTGCCTCGAAAGTCAAGGTGACATGTAAGTGGGCGTGGTGGATGCTGCGGGAAAGGCGACGAGCTGGTTCCCAGCTGTGTCGCGGGAGCTTGGCCGCAGGTCTTCCTGTGGAGCCAGGAACGCTCTTGGAATGTTCTGAGAAGCTTCTTCGAGTGGTTCAGCTCCAATAAAAAGTCTGAAAATTAATCACCAGACATGCTCACCAGCCGACACTCACTCAGCAAACATTGATTAATAATCTACCCTCTTTTCCAAGGCCTGGGCTTGCCGTGGATCCCGGTGTGGTCCGACATGGATTCTGCACTCTGGGATTTCGCAGTAGGGAGAGAAGCCGTGAGCTGGAGGCTGTCTGCCCCCCAGCTCCTCTCTCCGCCCTTCTCCACCCGCCCTCTGTTCTCCTGGTGGGTCCAGGAGTGGGAGGCATGAGCAGGACATCACTGGGCGCAGGGGAGAGAGGCCAGGGTGTCTATTCTCCCAGCCCCCGCCCTGCCAGCCCACCCTCTGGCGGGGTCTGTGCTCCTCTTCCCCAGGCCACAGCTCCTGTCAGGCGACCCTCTCCAGATTCCAGGAGCCACTTCCCACCTTGCTCCCAGGAGGAGTCGTGGCTTCCAGCGGCTGCTGGCTCTGAGGCGCTTCGCCCACGTTGTTAGTTTCCCTTCTTCCTGCCACATCTTTGTCAATGGTCCCTTTGATTAAACTTTGTTCAGCTGCTCCTGTCTGGTAGGTATGTATCCAGTGCCTGTCCAGTGAAAGAAGAAAATCAGTGGCCGTGGAGAGGGGCCCAGTGCTGAGGGCAGCGGCTGAGACATCACTTCCACTCGGGCGTCAGAGACAACTTGGTGGCATCGAGCTGGACCTCGAGGGTGGAACGCAGGTGTGTATGGGACAGAGGACAAGGGCATCCTGGGAAGAAGCGACAGCCTCGGGACAGGATGGGAGGTGAAGGGAAGTTGGTGTAGGACAGTGGTTCTCAAGGTACGGTCCCCAGACCAGCAGCAGCAGCAGCATCCTCCAGAAGAAAGGCAGATTCTGCAGCCAGGTGTGGACCCACACAGTCCAGAACTCTGGGGAGTGAGCCCAGTGACCTGTGTTTTGACAAGTGCAGGAGATTCTGACGCAGAGTCAAGTTTGAGAGTCCCCTGGAATGGGGACTGCAGGTCAGGGACTGGAGTGAGGTGGAGAAACAGAAGTGGATGGGCACGGGGCCCAGGTTTGCAGAGCCTGGCAGTCTGGACTGCGGGTGGTGGGTGCTGGGAATGGGCGTGTGTGTGCGCACAGGTGTGTCCTGAGCAAAGATGCCCTTCAGAGTGAGGCTGGAGGCAGAGAGACAGTCGGGGAGGTGACCGTGGCTGCCGGGCAGAGGAGCCCCCACAGTGGCCTCAGCCCTGTGGACATTGGGGCCAGGGCACTCTTTGTTATGGGCTGTCTGGCCTGTGCATTGTAGGATGTCTAGCAGCATCCCTGGCCTCTCCCCACTAGATGCCAGTAGATCCCTCAGTTGTGCCAACCAAATATGTCTCCAGACGTTGTCAGATTCCCCTGGTGGGTAAAATCGCTCCAGTCAGGATCGACGGCCCCGAGGCCTCTGTTTGGCCGCAGCGATGGAACCGAGCGCCCAGGTTGCCGTCGGCTGTAGAGTCAGCTGTGCGCGGCCGCTGACCGAGCGAAGGCCTCCGCTGGTTCCAGGCGAGCGATCAGACGGCAAACTGAGGATCTAATTGAAAATTGCTCATTGGAAATTACGTATCGATCTGTTTGGGTAAACTGCTTCCAGGAGTTTTCTCCGCGGTCAATTTGTCGAGGGAGCACTGTTCCTGAGGACGCTGCTCTGGAACTCTGATGACACGGAGTGCACCCAAAGGGGAGGCCTGGGGGTGGGACTTTATCGCTCGAAGCAGGCTCCACCCTCCGCCTGCTGTCTCCACCCACCTCACCGCCCAGTTTCAGCCGCCTGCCCAACCTCTTTTCAGTGTCGCCCTATCACTCTCCACCTTGTCTTAAAGGGTAGTATTAAACAGATGTCCCTTTTGGAGAAGGCGCCCCCTGCCCACTCCCTCCAGCCGGGCTACTCCCCCTGGATGCCCGGGGCCCAGGGCCGAAGCCCGTTGCTGCGGCTGCCCGTCCCGCTGGCCTGGGACGGAGAGCGACAGTCACGGGACGGCGTTGGAGGAGTTCAGTGTTCTGGAAAATCCACGCCCTCGGAGCAGCGATTCTTACACTTGGCCCCGCATCAGCATCAGCATCGCCGGAGGGACTTGTTGAGACAGAGTTTCTGATTCAGAGGTCTCAGAGCCCGGGGTTTGCATCTCTAACAAGTCCCCTCAGCAAACACGATGAAATCAAGAACCGAAGCGGAGGGTGCGGCTCCGGAGCCCAGTCCCACCCCTGCGCGGGCTGCCGGTCTCAGCAGAGGCCGTGGGACACCAGGGCCCCATCTGCTCAGTGGTGGGTGGACCCTGTGCTGCTTGAAACGCCCTCCGCCCGGAAGGTCCTCGGGCCCGGGGTCTGACCCGGCGCTGACCCTCCGCTCGGGGCCGGGCCGCTCGGGGTCTCGCATTCGGCGGGGGCGAGTCCTGGGGCTTAGAGGCCCTCGGACACCCTCGGACGTCTGGACCCAAGTCCAGGGAGCGGCAGCTGCTCGGCGGTGACCGGCGACCGGCGGTCCTGGTTCGCCAGGACTGAGGGTCCCGGGATGCGGGGCTCCTGGGGCTACACCGCCGGGCCCGGGACCCCAGCGGGCCGGGGAGTCTGCTTCCCTCCCTCCCGGACGCCCCGCGGTCCTCCGCTCTCCCGAGGGCCCTCCCACAGCCCCGCCCCTGCCTGTCAGCCAATCAGAGCGCTCAGGCCTTGGCCGACTCTGGGGGGCGGGGACACAGCTATGAGGCAGCCAATAGGGACTCGGGGGGCGGGCACTGCTCCGCGCTCCGCCAATCACGGCGCGCGGCCTGGGGACCCGGCCCGGTTCGAGCGCCTGTCGCGGAGGCGCATGCGCGGCGAGCAGCTGCTCCGTCGGCGGAGGAGACGCCGGACGCCGCGGGGGAGGCAACGTCGGGGTTCTGATGCGGCCGCTCACAGGCCGGGTGAACCTGGACGCTCAGCGTCTCCGAGCCGCGGTTCCCTCCTCCGTGCCCCGGGGCTTCCTCGAGGGTTAAGCAGACAGGTGGGTAAAGCCTTCAGCCCGCGCCCAGCACGGCGCAGTCCGTTATCATTACGGCGTTGGTATTGTTCTCTCCTCCCGGGAGCCAGGCTGTGGCTCCAGAGCACACCGAGGGGAAGCTGCCGGGGCTCGAGTCCCCTGCACGGTTTGTGCCCCAGAATATGCAGGAAGCGAGTGCGTGCTGCACACCGGATGCGTGTCCCCCAGGTCCGCATGTGCAGACCTGGCCCCTGTGACGTGAGGAGGTGGCCTGGGGGAGGCGGTCAGGTCCTTTGGGTGGCCCCTATGGGGTTAGTGCCTTTTGCAGGAGCCCCTGGGAGCCCCCTTGCTCCTCTGCCACTGAGGACACAGCGGACGGCTGTCTGTGGCCGGGAAGCCCTCGCCAGACCTGCAGGCGCCTTGACCTTGGGCTTCCCGCCCCGGGCGGAGAGGGTTCCCGTCGCTCCGCTGGGCTCCTCTGCAGCAGGGGAAGGGGCTAAGACGCCTCCTCGGTCCAGCGGCACAAAGTCAGGGTTCACCTCGAGGAGGCTGCTGGACCCTGGGACTGAGAGGGGACTGGCCGCCTAGGACTTCCGAGGCCTGCGAGGTCACCGGGAGGTCACGATAAGGGCTTCTGGAGCAGCTTCTCACGAGTGTCTGAGGAATAAGCAAGAGCTCCACCAGGTGCGGGGACCCAGATTCCAGGTCTCTTTCCGAATCTTTCCTGGGGTCCCTGGAAGACTGTCAGAGGACACCTCACGCCTCGCGGGTCCTCGCGGGTCCTGGCTCCTGCGACCTTCGCTCTTCCCAGCTGTCCCGTCGCAGAGCTCCCCCTAAGCACCTGCTTCTCGGTTCCTCACGCCAGCGCCTGGGAGAGCCGCCCTGAGTCCAGCTCTGCTCCAGCTTGACTCCCTCCTCCTCCCGCCTTTCAGCCTCTCCTTTTCCCTGTAAGCGATTTTCCTACCTTTTTCCAAATCAACTGAGCAAATCACTTTGCCCTCTTGTGATTAAGATGTGACCACGTCCTGCCGGAAGAGAAGCCCAGGAGCCGGGGGGCATCCGGATCCCCCCGCCAGGAGAAGAAGCCAGAGGAGAATGTGCCAGAGAGGGGATTTGCTGTTGTGCTGTGGGGAGGGGAACATCACAACCACACGTTAATATTTTTTCATTTTATATTTTCTGATAAGCTGATTTTTTAATGATTTGTTGTTGAGATAAGACAAAAATCAAAATAATACGTCAAGTGTCCGTGGTGTTGGGGGGCAAGCCAACTCCAACTAGAGGAGCCCTCATTCCTGCTTCCAAATTTCTTCTCCTCTTCTCTGCGCCCGCGCGGTGCAGTCTGTCTCATTCTCCTGGCCACGCATCCTGAGTAAAGCAAATGACTAGAAAAACCCGGGCAGGCTGGGCCAGGGGCACGTGTTTCTGCCAGTGTGGTTGGGGTCAGGAGCTGCGCTGGGTGCTCCTATCCTGAGACAGGAAGCACCGCAATGATCGTCCCTCTGGGCCTTGTAGAGTACTCAGCCTCGAGCACCTGCAGCACCTAAGGGAAACTGAGGTATAGCTAAGCGTTTCCCAAGCAGAAATGCCGTTTTTAGGAATAAGCCTCCTTTCATGCCAGACTGTCTGTGCTGAGGCTTCTGACAAATTCTTGAGATGGGATATTAGCTGTGCCCCAAAAATCTTAGGATGGAAGCTCCAGTCGCTCCTGTTGCACCCCAACGTGAGATCTTGGCCGACGTCACAGCCCCAGTGGAGGAGATGAAGGATGTGTCAGAGCTTCAGAAAGCACAGAATCCGGGGGGGAGGGGGGCCAGATAGAAATGCCCGTGTGGATGAGCTGTGATTTTGTTTATTTTTGAGTAAACAAGGGTCGTTACTTGATCTGCCCAGCCCAGTTCCTTCTGCCCCGACAGATTTGTGTGAGAAAGGACACAGTGGCTCGGGGGTAAGTTTTGAGGAGGAAATTGCCGCTGCTGCCCCTGCAGAATGGGCCGAGGACGGAGTGGGGCCGCTGTTGGCTTCCGGAGGGCTCATCTGAGGGGCGTCAATGGGGGCGGCAATGGGCTCCTCGGTGGTCTGAGCCGAAGGCTCTTGTGTCGACTCTGTGGCATGTCTGTGACTAGAACAGAGCTCAGCTGTTTCCTCTCTTTTACATCAAAATACAGGATTGTGGCTGGGTAATTAGAAACTTCATTTTTTTCCCTTTGCTGGACCACAGGACAGCCGTCGTCGGCCAAACTGCTCCCGTTCTTACTGTGTCACTCCCGGGCCGTGTTCCCAAGTCTGAAAGGTTACATTTCTGTCTTTGCGATGGTACGATTTGTGGTGGTGAATGTGCAGTTATCCACAAAAATCTCACATTATTTTCTGTAAATTTCCATCTTGAGGCTGGAAAGAATTCGGCTCTTCTTACCAGCATCTGCGTGGTTGGGGTCTGTCACGAGGGCTGCTGTGGAGGCCCTCAGGAGCCTGGCTTCGGGGGCCACAGACGGACTGGAGCTTCCATGGTCACTCAGCCAGGAGGCAGTGCCTGGAAAGCAGGTCAGAGGACGGGAGGCGAGGGGCGGAGGCCTTGCCTTCTCTGGGCGGTTTGCGTCTCCTGCCTCATGTTTTGGTTCCTGATGTACAAATATCTCGAGTGTGAGCTTCATGGATAAGCAGTTATGCGAAATCCTATATGATAAAATCAGAGAATGTTAGAGTCGGAAGGGTCCTTTGAGAGCAAGTTGTCCCAAAAAGCATGACAGTATAGAGGAGAAGAGACGTTCCAAGAGTGCCGGGCTTGCCTAGCGTCACACGTGGGTCGTGAGCAGGACCACAGCTGGGCTGGTGCCGGCTCTTCTTTCAGATCAGTGGCTGTCCGTGAGGAATTGGGGATGCGTGCTCCACGTGCCGAGCGCTGGGCTCAGGGGCCCCAGGGTCATCTTCCCTCAGTCAGAGGCTCTTAAGTGCTTTTTGGCTGAGGTTTCAACTCCAAGTCAGCAGCCAGCAGATAGACATCTGGGGACCTTAGGTAGCTTCTGAGTGTCTCCAGGGGACAGGTGTCTGTGCAGTGAGAAAAGTGAACCATCATCAAAATGACGACAGCTTATTCACCCAGACCCCCCTACTCCCAGCCCAGAGGAGTCAGGAGGGCGAGGAGCACCGCAGCCAACTGCCCAGCACCGTGGGGGAGCATTAGTGTGGCTGTGGGAGCGACTCCTCCTCTCTGCCCCGGCCTCCCATGTCATCTCTGGAAGCCGGCCTCCCTTCTTTGCAGCTCTCTGTCTGCACCCGTGTCTGTTCTTCAGGCCTCTTTTACACTCGTCCTTGCGAACCAGCGTCTCTTTGAACGTGGTCCTCAGGGGATGGGTTCCAATAACAGAACAAGCTCGACGGCCAACCTCTATCAAGAGCCAATAGCAGGCACTGTTCACGCAGCATCCCATTCAATCTCTACTACGACCCTATGTTATAGGTGAGAAATTGAGGCCCCGTGAGGTTGACCCACCCAAAGCCACCCCGGGGAGCCAGGACTCAACGCCAGGTCGGCCTGACCCCAAGCCTGCCCCCTTAGCCGATGCACTGGACTGCTTCCAGGTTGTGCTCTTCAACCAGAAGACATGACACCACAATTAATTCAAACAGAGCAAGTATTTACAACTACGTTTACTAGTGTGCAAAAAAAATTCACAAATGCAAGTACAAATGCACTGTGGTTACAAATGGAGTAAGGAAAATGCGATTTGGAAATTAAAAAAACACGCACACAAAGGAAAAAAGCCAGAAAGAGCTCAAAACTGAATTTACAAATTGTTCATATGATAGTAACCATGGGAACTATAAATTATAACAGTACATGAAAACTCGATGGGAAAACTAGCAGAGGATTTGAATAGGAAACTAAAGATAAGAAGTTACATGAATTGTCCAAAATATATGAAAAAAGTCAAATTCTAACTAAAGGATTACAAGTTAAAGCAACAAAAAGTTTTGGAAAATGACAAAACCCTGTGTTGGGGAGGATGTAAGGAGGCAGGTGGTGAAGTGAGCACTTTCACATGGGCGAAATGTTGAAATTTGGCAAAATGATAGAAGTTATAGTAAATATGATGTGCATATAATGGGAAGCTAGGCGTCTACTAAAATGATGCTGTATGAGAATATGTAAGACACAAACATTCCTAATAGATTGTCAAGTGAAACAGCAGTTTATAAAACAGCGTATCCTGTGGGAGCCCAGTTTTCCTGGTGGCTGGCCTTCCCCGGGTGGAGGATGTCGGCCTCACTGACAGTGGGATGAACCCACTTCGTGGGCATCTGATAGGACCTGCTGAGAACACACCCAGCTCCTGGGGTATTTGTACCCCAAAGTGCAACTTGGAGCGTGAGGAAGCATCAGAATTCTCCCGGCTGAGGGCCGTCCTATGAACTAACTGACCCATTTTCTTTAAAATGCTGAGGTCATGGAAGATGAAGACTGAGAGACTCTTACAGACTCAGGGGGACTAAAGAGATATGAAAATGAAGGGTGACGTAGCGTCTGGATTGGCCGCGGAGCCAGGAAGAAAACTGCTGTAAAGCACATTACTAGGACAATTGATGTCACCTGAATAAGGACTGTGACTTGGATGACAGTATCGATGCCAATTCCCTGGGTCCTGGCACTGTGGTCATGTGTGACGCTGACAGCTCTGCCTCCGGGATTTCAAACACCAGCAGGTCACCCACGGTGGGCAGGGTTCAGCGGAGCTTCCAGACTAGACAGACTAGGAGGAAGGACCTGGCCACCTACTTCTGAAAGAAATGGCCATGAAAACCCTGTGAACAGCAGCAGAGCATTGTCTGATACAGCGTGGGAAGGTGAGAGGATGGCACAAGAGACCAGGCAGGGTTCCCTCTGCTGGGCACAGGGCGCTGGGAGTCAGAACCACTCGAGGGCACTAACAGCAGACTGTGGCTGTGTGAGAGGCACCCCATCCTCAGGAGGCAGACGCTGCCGTGTTCAGAGGTAAAGGGCGTGATGTCTCCAACTGCATCGCAAATGCCTCAGGAAATAAATGTCTGCCTGTCTAAAATATATGTGTATATTGTTAAAATTTATTATTTTAGTATTCACAATAACTAGTATATTATAAAAATATTAAAGTATATTTAATATATTATGAAATAATTATATAGAGAGAGAGAAAGGGAGAGAAGAATAAAGAAGGATAAAGCCGCTGGGGCCACTGGACAATTGGTGAAGAGCATGTGGGAGCTCCTTGTAGTCTTCTTGCAAATTTTCTGCAAGTTTGAAGTTACATCAAAATAAAAAGTCATCAAAAAACTACATTAAAAACCGGGAGGTTTTCCACAAAATGTCAAGAATACTTTTCTTTCAGTGGTGGGATCACGCTTGGTTTTTTATTTCCACCTTTCTGCAGACGAGTGTTTTCTAAAATTGTCCACGATAAACAAGCCATAATGATATAACTGGCTGTCAAACAGTCTGAACTCAGTGGGTACAGACATGGAATTGCCTTAGAAAACGTCCCGGCTGCACTGTGCGTTTCTTCTCAGTTCTTTGATGTCGTCCTGAAAGATCTAGAAACTTCCGGATCCAGATTGAAACGTTGACTCACATCCAGCAAGGGCCCTTCCTCCTGCCCTGCCCCCCCCGAGCTCTGCTCTCCTTCCTCCTCCTCTGCTCACTGCTGCTTCTGGTCTGCTAGTGTGGAGGTCGAGGGAGCGTGTGGCCTTCTGCTCAGCTGATGCTGCTGAAGTTTCGCTGTCGCTGGGGCTCCGTGCAGGAGTGCGAGCTGCTCCCAGCTCGTCAGCTGGGGCTTGAGTTCCTCAGGAGATCTGGACGGGGCCTCCCCATTACTTGTCCCCCAGCCTGATGGCTCTTGTCCACAGTGTCTCACCACAGCTCTTCCCTGCTCTGGGCCCCTCGCCCGGCAGGCAGCACGTCTCAACACCAACTGGAGGCCCCACAGAGTCAGAATGTCTGAAACCGGCTCCACATCTCCCTCCTCCAACCCGTGAACTGGACCCTCCCCCAGCATTTCCCACACGGTGAAGGGCACCACCTTCCACCCAGGTCATTCTTACCGCCTCCCCGCCATCTGTTCTCTACAATCGTGGTGTCCTGTCTAGTCTATTTCTGAATATTTCTCCAAATCAGTAGCTGTTGAAACTTGTTTTTAGAATAAGCTTCTCTTAGTCACACCCAGTTAGTCCCAGTGTCCACAAGAGCTTTGATCTCCAAGCCCCAGAGCTTTAGGCGCATCTTCCTCTCTTCCCATAAGGTCGCTCCCCAGGCCCCTGGCCCTCTTTCCTCAGCCTGGTTGGCTCCTCTGAAGCTCTGGTCCCTCATGAGGGTGGACTGGATGGGAGGAGCTCATCACTGGGCCTGGGTTGTCAGATGGGATTCTGAGTCCATGGAAAGTCCTCAGTGAAGATGGGGAAGCTTCCCCCCAGTTATGCAAGGGCGGATGCCATTGAGGGTGTGTTTAGGAGCCAGATGCTCAGAGGTCAGGCCCCAGGAGTCATCAGAGCAGCTCCGGGGAGCTCCCTTCATCCCCAAAGGCCTGTCCATCTGCCCAGAGAGAGCCACACAGAGGGAGATATTTTGGGGGCTCCTCCTCCTAAGATTCAACTCTGTCTGAGTGGTTACTGGTCAGCAGCGGTGGGTTCAGGTGTCACGAGGTCGGAAGCTCATACAACTGAAGGATCTTCTTTAAGAAAACAAATACAAATTACAAATTCCCACTGCAGAGCCTCGGGAAGGGCCTGGATGAGTGGCATGTTTTGGGGGGTGGGGGTGCAGCTGAGTTTCACCACCTCCCTGTAAATCTGGCTTTTCTGGTCAGAGGCAGAGCCTGAGGACGGCGCAGCGCAGTGTCTCCCGCCCTCAGGCTCTTCTGGGATCATTTCAGGGCGGTGGGCAGGACCATGGGCTTCGCAGCCAGGCAGGCTGGTCTCTCACCAGCTGTGTGGCCTGTGGGCAGTTACCTCAGCTCTGGGAACCTTAGATTCTTCCTCTGAAATAAACCGGGGTTGCTAACTGAATTATTATTCTAAAAGGTTCTCTGTTTTCCTTTCCAGGAAAGCAGCCTGAGGACCGAATTCAAGTGACTCCAACCCTTTGTGCTCTTGCAAGAACAGAAACAGGTGCTGGTTGAAAAAGCGATGGTTAAAAAAAATTTTTTTCTTTAATTTGAGGATTCACTTCAAAAAGCATCATGTAACTTTTATTTCTCCCACACTTGTAAAAAGAGCACTTAATCATGGGTTGAAAACTTCCTTTGCTTGTCTCATGAGAGTTCTGTGGGGCTGGGTTGGGGCTGCCTGGGGAGGACGGGGCAGGCGCGGCTGCGGCTCACTCCCTGGGGCCGTCCTGTGCTGCGGGGCCCGGCACCGGGGAGGCCCCCTCAGGACACGGGCTTCAGTTTTACTCTTTTGCACGTGAATGTCCAGTTTTCCCCACACCATTGATTGAAGGGACTGTCTCTTCCCCGTTGAGTATTCTTGGCTCCCTTGTTAAATATTAGTCGACCAGATACGTGTGAATTTATTTCTGGGCTTGAATTCTGTTCCGTTGGTCTGTGTGTCTGTTTTTGTGCTAGCACCATACTGTTTTGATCACCGCAGCTTTGCAATTTGGTTTGAAACCAGGAAGTGTGATGCCTCCAGCTTTGTTCTTTCTCAAGATTGCTTTGCTTACTCAGGATTTTCTGTGGTTCCATATGAATTTCAGAATTGTTTGCTCTATTCCTGTGAAAAATGCCATTGGAATTTTGACAGGGATTGCCTTGAACCTATAGATAGATGGCTTTGGGTCGTATGAACATTTTGACAATATTGGCATTCCGGTCCGTGAACATGAGATGTCTTTCCATTTATTTGCATCATCTTCAATTTCTTTCATCAGTGTCTTATAGTGTTCAGGGTATAGATCCTTCACTTCCATGGCTAAAGTTATTCCTACATATTTTATTGTTTTTGATGCTATTATAAAAGGGATGGTTTTCTTTATTTCTTTTTCAGAAACTCATTGTCAGTGTATAGAAGTGCAACCGATTTTGGTACATTGATTTTGTATCCTGAAACTTTTCTGAATTGCTTTATTAGTTCTAACAGGTTTTTGATGAATTCTTTAGGATTTTCTGTATACGTGATCATGTCACCAGTGAACACTTTTCCTTCTTCTTTTCGATTTGGATGCCTTTTCTTTCTTTTTCTTGCCTGATTGCTCTGGCTAGGAGTTCCCGTACTATGACAAATAGGACTGGCGAGAGTGGGCATCCTTGTCTTGTTCTTGATCTTAGTGGGAAGGCTTTCAACCCATCACCATTGAGTGTGACGTTAGCTGTGGGCTTGTCATATGGCCTTTATTATGTTGAGGTATGTTCCTTTTATACCCACTTTGTTGAGAGTTTTTATCATGAAAGGATGTTGAATTTTTTCAAATGCATTTTCTGTGTCTATTGAAATGATCATATGATTTTTATGTTTCATTCTATTAATGCATTGTATCTTACACCACTCATAAAAATTAACTCAAAATGGATTAAAGACTTAAATGTAAGACCTGAAACTGTAAAACTCCTAGAAGAAAACATAGAGAAAAGCTCCTTGACATTGGCCTTGGCAAATATTTTTTGGAAATGACACCAAAAGCACAAGTAATCAAAAGCAAAAATAAATAAGTGGGACTGCATCAAACTAAAGCGCTTCTGCACAGCAAAAGAAACAATCAACAAAATAAAAAGGCAACTTATGGAATGAGAAAAAATATTTGCAAAACATCTGTCTGATAACAGGTTAATTTCCAAAATATATAAGGAACTCATACAACTCAATAGCAAAAAACAAAAATCTGGTTAAAAAGTGGGCAAAGGACATGAATAGACATTTTTCCCAAAGAAGATATACAGATGGCCAACAAGTACATGAAAAGGTGCTCAACATCACTAGTCATCAGGGATGCAAATCAAAACCACAAGGAGATATCATCACCTCACACCTGTTAGGATGGTCATCATCAGGGGCTGGCCCCATGGCCGAGTGGTTGAGTTCATACACTCTGCTTCGGTGGCCCAGGGTTTCACCAGTTTGGATCCTGGGTGCAGACATGGCACTGCTCATCAAGCCATGCTGAGGCGGCATCCCACATGCCACAACTAGAAGGACCCACAACTAAAATATACAACTATGTACCAGGGGGCTTTGAGAAGAAAAAGGAAAAATAAAATCTTAAAAAAAAAAAGTCTCCAGCCTTTAAAAAAAAAAAAAAAGAATGGTCATCATCAGAAAGACAAGAGATGACAAGTGTGGTGAGGACGTGGAGAAAAGGGAACCCTTGTGTACTGTGGTGGGAATGTAAATTGGTGCAGCCACTATGGAAAACAGTAAGGAGGTTTCTCAAAAAATTAAACATAGAAATGCCATATGATCCAGCAATCCCATTTCTGGGTATTTATCCAAAGGAAATGAAATCACCCTCTCAAAGAGCTGTCTGCATCCCCACGGTCATTGCAGCATCACTCACAAAAGCCAAGACACGGAAACAGCCTAAGTGCCCATCACAGATGAATGGATCAGGAAAATGTGATGTATATAATGGGATATTATTCAGCCATAAAAAAGGAAGTCCTGCCATTTGCAACAACATGGACAGACCTTGAGGGCATTATGCTGAGTGAAACAAATCAGACAGAGAAAGACAAATACTATATGATATCACCTGTATGTGGAATCTAAAAATGCTGAACCACAGAAACAGAGGAGGGTGGTGGTTGCCAGGGGATGGGGGTGGTGGCAAATGAGGTGCTGGTCAAAGGGTGCGAACTTCCAGCTATAAGATGAGTAAGTTCGGGGGATCTAATGCACAGCATGGCGACCACAGGTAACGATACTGAAGGTATACTTGGAAGTTGCTAAGAGAGTAGATCTTAAATGTTCTCACCACAACAACGAAAGGGTAATTATGTGAAGTGAAGGATGTGTTAACTAACATTATTTTGGTAAACATTTCACAGTACATACGTGTATCAAATCATTGTATTGTACACCTTAAACTCACACAATGTTGTATGTCAGTTATATCAATAAAACTGGAAAAAAAAAGAAAGACACGGGGTGGAGGAAAGAGGAAAGACAAGAGGAACAGGAAGAGGGTTTCCTTTTCCTTCCTGGACTCCTTTTTTAGCCCCTCAAGTGGAATTTTGAGATAAGCAACATGAGTTTTGGAGTCCTTTGCCTCCTGTCCGTGCTCCTCTTTCTTTCTGGGGCTCCTTTCCTCTGTCCCAGAGGCTGAACCTTATCCCACCCCCAGCCTGTCATACTCCCTAAGCGCCCTCTGCTCCACAAAATGACCCGCACCCATCCCCCATCACATGCCCATCACACCCTCAGCTCCCATGTACAGCTGAGGGCAGCTCAGGGTTTGAAGTAAAGAAGCTGAGTGGACTAATGATTTCCTTCTCGGGTACCTTGACCCTCTGGGAAGTGTTTGCACTTAAAAGACCTGTTGGGACCCATACACGCGAGTTGCTAACTGGTGGAATGTCGAGCAGATGAAGAAAGTGAAATTTGGCACCAGGCTGAGGGAGGAAGATCGTTTCTGGCACCCAGGGGAGAATGTTCTGCTCTTCACAGTATCTTCTGTTCCTCTACTTCAGATCCTCAGACTCTCTAAATATTCTGGTCTTTGCCCACATGCGTGGGGGCAGCAGGGTCTCTGGTGGGTGGGAGAGGAAGGGCAGAGGCTGTTTCTGGGTGCGGTTTGCCTGTTAATGCGTTGGATGCTCCCTTGACAGACGCTGGTCTTGGGATGGAGGAAGGAGGGCTGGAACAAGGGTTGGGGAGGTCAGGAGAGCCTCACGATGGGCGGCCTGGAAAGTGACTTGGGATGGTGAGAAGTTTGGAGCCCAGGTGTGGTGGGTCACAGCTGCTTTTAAGAGCCACCGATTTGCCAGGGATCCTGGCTGGTCGATGGGATAAGAGAACCTGGGGTCAAAGCTCTGAGGGAGCTTGTCCAGAAATGCAGAGCTGGGTGAGGAATACCAGTGGAAACGCTGCTATGTGGAGGGTGGGGAAGAGAGTTAAGATACTCACACCGATAATAACAACGCCGAGGGGACTAACACGAGGAGGTGGGAAGTCTGGGCCCTTGGTAGGGAGACGCGACCAGACTGAGTTGAAACCCTTGTGCAGCAGCTGAAGGGGCCACAGCACATGCTGTCTGGTTATTGACACTGTCTCCTTGCTTTTGCTCATATGTCTCTGTTCATATGACCTTCTACACGTCTTTGTTCATTATCATTATCTTTGTGCACATGTGATGCGTGTGGATGTTTCCTTACCATAGTTTCTGAAAAAAGGAATTAGTACATCAAAGAACATATGCATACAAACTTTGGAAAGACTCTGGAACCATTTTTTAATGAAAAGTCCCATCTGATGAGAGTGGGGAGAAACAGCATTGTCCCATCTATGTCACCAGTGGGACTGAAAGATGTGGCACCTCTTCTGGAGAGGAATCTAGCAATGTTCTTGAAAATTTTGCTTTCTCGGTGCCCATCTAGCATAGCCATTTGGAGGTTTTTCTAAGGAAATAATCAGACAAAAAGGGAAAGAGTAGACTCCAGGCAGCAGTGAATATAGTAGTGAAAAATTGGGGGAAAATCCCAAAGTGGTATTCGGGATTGAGTAAGTAAAATATGGCAGGCACATCCACACAGTAGAACTCATTACAAATTACACTGTAGGCGCATTTGTGAACACAGACACTCTTCGTAGCGCACGCTACAGAAGCAGGTTACAGACGCCAACGTGGAAGCTCCACGGATGCTGCGGGTTTGCTCCCCGTGCTCGGCTCTGGGCTCCCATTTACCTTCTGAGCCGAGGTCGGTCGAGGGTTCTGCTGGTTCCTTGTGCTTCTCTATGGGCTGTGTCAGCCTCTGCCGGTGAGGAATGACGGCTGGGTGGGGTGTCTGTCTCCTCAGTCTCCTTGGCCCCCTTTCCTGCCGCCACTCTGAGGGTTTTTGGGGAAATGGGGCCGCCTCTCCCTAGGAGTTCGCAGCACCAATATGGACTCTCCGCTGTTACATCCGTGTGGACTTTTGGGACCTGGGGTGGGGTGGGCTGGGTCTTCAGGCTCAGAACAGCATCTTGGACAAGGTGTCTGGGCTCGACTCCTGGGAGGCTGTGCACCGTGACACTTGCACTGTTTTCTCCTTGCTAGAGTTGAAGGGCACTTGACGGTCAGAATTTTATCCCTATGTTCTTATCTCTTTAGTAACTTTTCTGACCATAGAATTGGAATCAAGTCTACCCTCCCCCATCCTTTTTTTGCTTCTGAGAATGTCTTGAAATTTTTCTCTGAACTCTAAGGAAACTGACAGCATCTAGTGCCTCGTGTCTCAGGGTCGGAGAATCTCTCAGACTCTCTGAGCCTCGGGTGGTGCTGGTTCTGGACCAGCAGGAGGGTGGTGGAGACGTAAGACTGATGCCTGAACAAAGAGCAGGAGGGTGTAGTGGCTGTGGGTGGACCCCACTTGCATTCCTTTCCACTGCGGGGAGGGTGGGCTGTGACAAGGCAAATGTCGGCCAGCTCGACTCACTGACCTTTGGGCGTCTCATCTTCCTCTGGTCGACAGCTTAGTGATGAGATAAAGGTGGATCAGCCATGGGGCGGTTTCATCCTGGCCTGGATCACAACCTTGGACCCTCCTCACAGTGAACAAAGCACATGGCAGACTGACAGGAAGCAGGAGTTCCTTTGTTATAGAAAAATGTTTATTGCAAAGACTAGTGGTTAATATATTTGATTGAATTAAAAGTGATAGTAATAGCGTTAATACCCGTTCCTATTTGTTGCAACCTAGTATCCACCAGCTCCTAGAGCTTACATCCGTGTGTTGTGTACTATACATCATGTGTTACAGGTGACATGCTATGTGTGTTATACTTTATATTATTGCACCTCACATGTTATACATTATGGTCAGGAGGAGGCCAGCAATGGTGTTCCTAGTGCCTGAGCCTTCCTTCACTGCCAGCCCAAGCCCAAATGTTGACTGTTTTTTTTCTTTTCCTTCTGGCAATGGGTAAGCAGGACTCTAGCGGTCAAGTTTCTGATGATCCTTCAGGGTTTTGTGTCTTTAGGAGGAGAGTCAAGAGAGTGGCCTTGCCCTGGTTGGGGGAGACCCTCTGGGCCAGAGCCAAGGCCACGGAGCAGGCAGGAGTCGTGTGTGAGCAGGCAGCGGGTGGGGACAGCACTGCTGGGAGCCGGCTTTGCTGAGACCTGCCCGGTGCGGCCAGGTGGTCGGTGGCCAGTTGACAAGAGCGAGGGGTGGTCCCAGGAGCAGCAGCCCGAGCTGGGGGAGCCTGCTCCTCCTTGCGGGAGCTGGAAGTTGGGGGACGTTTTAAGGACCCATTTTAGTGACTGAGATTCTCTCTCTCAGTGGAGAGACGCACAGATTCCTCAGGGCTCCATGAGATGCTGGATGGCAGAATTAGGATCCAGAAACATCTGGATGGGCTTGAATGCAGCTGCGTCGCTGCCAGAACAGGGGCCCTGGCCAAGCAGCCAGCCTCCCGGGAGAGCAGTCCTTGAGGACAGACAGGGAGCCTGGGGAAGGATCCTACAAGACAGGAGAGGAAAGCTTCCAGCAGGAAGACCTGCGACTCAAAGCCTGGCCCACGGCTGTTTTGGGGGCACCGCACCTGGGCTTGCTCTTGGTTGCCAGCAAACGCTCGTTTCTCAGCCTCCTCGCCCTCTACCCAAATCCCTGCCCTCTTTGTTCTCCACATCACCCGGGGACTCCTTTCCACCCAGATGGGCCCTGGGTCCTCCTCGGCCTCCTCCTCGGCCTGTCACCAGCATCAAAGGCGATGCTCTAGGCGCCTTCGTTCCCAGAATCCTCTGCCATCCTTCGCTCCGCCGCCAGAGGAGCCTCCAACACGGAAGCCTGGGCGTTCGTCCCCTGTCCCCCACCGCGGCCCTAAGGGCCCCAACCACAGCCCCAGCCACCGCGGGCTAAACACCGGCCCCGCCGGTGACCCTGCGCCCAGCCTGTCGCTCCCGCCGCTCACCCGCCGACACGCACCACAGTCCAGCTGCTCCGTGATTTCTGTTCACACGTATCAACCAGAAAGAGGAAAAACAGCTGTTTTCCGGGGATGCCAATTAGCGAGCGGCGTGTTCATCGTCAGCCGTGGGAGGACTGTCAGCGACAGCGCGCGCGCCCCCGGGCGGAAGGAACAGCGTCCACTGTGTCCGTCCGGCCCCGCAGGCTGCGTGTCCTCTACGCGAGCTGTGCTGAGGCCCTACTGGGTGTGGGGTCCCGAGTCCAGAGCCGAGGGGTGCCAGGCCGGGTGCCCGTCTTCCTGGGAAGGCCCCCGCGCACCTCCTCGGACACCGCGCACGGGCCTGCTGACCGCGTGGACCCGTCGCCCTTGCAAGCCTTCCACACGGGGTTCCAGCCCGGACACCAGCTGGCGTCTCCTGGCCCTGGGGGTCTGCAGGGAGTGGCTCACACCCCTGTTCCAGGCAGACCCTCGAGGAAGGATGCGTGGAATCTCAACTCTCTCCAGATGGCTGAGCTCCCCGGCGGCCTCCACTCCCGCAGACCCCTCCGGATCCAGCCTCCCGCGTCCGCCGGGTCGCTGCTCCCTGCGCTGTGTCCACGGCCCTTCCTCATCTCCACCAGCCCCCACAGAGCAGACTCCACCTCTATCCCTCCCGGGAAGCCGGCGCTTTGGCGGAACTTCTGCGTGCAGGTCGGGGCCATCAAGGAGCTCCCGCCGTGGGGCTGAGCGCCGCGCCTCCCGACTTCCTGTTATCACAGGCCTTCGGGCCAAACTCCTGGGGGGCTTCCCGCTGGCCCC
This sequence comes from Equus przewalskii, assembly GCF_037783145.1. Classification (NCBI taxonomy): domain Eukaryota; kingdom Metazoa; phylum Chordata; class Mammalia; order Perissodactyla; family Equidae; genus Equus; species Equus przewalskii. The sequence goes on from NC_091831.1 coordinate 89,653,917, forward strand.
GCACCCCGCGGGGCCCTCAGCTCTGCATTTTGCCGATTCTCCTCTCTCCTCTCTCCCCATCTTCTCTTTCCAAACTCGGCTCCGGGCGTCGCCGGAAGGTGCGCAGCGGAACCGAAGGGTCTTAGCAGGATAGGGTGCCGCTGCCTTAGAAGGTCAGTGTGGTTATCGACCCGGAAGGAGCCTCCTTCCTTTACAAAATCAAGTTTAATGAGGCAGAAATGCCCCACCTGGGTGTCGATGGGGAGCAGCAGCTGCACCGGCCGCCTTGGGCGTCTCCCCACAACTTCGGAGGGCAGGAGGGTGCCCCGTCTCCCGCCTCTGGGCTCCTCAGCTGGCTGCCGAGGTGCCCGCCCTCAGGTCTGCCCTCCATGTTCACAGAAGCACCTTCTTTTTAAGTTAACAGACTCCATTTTTGAGAACAGAACAGTGTTGGATTTTCCACTTCTGAGCGGTAGTATGGAGAGTTCCTGTACTGCCTCCTCTCGCCCCACAACGTTTCTCCTGTTGTTATCATCTTAGTACCAGGACGGCACATTGCTAGAACTAAGGGAAAAGCGTGGGTACAGTGGTACTGACTGAAGTCCAGTCTATTCAGATCCTCAGTTTCCCCTAATGTCCTTTTTCTGTCCAGGACCCCATGTGACATTTAGTTGTTGTGCCCCTTAGGCCCCCTTGCTGTCACGGTTTCTCAGACTGGGCCTGGTTTTGGTGAGACCTTGACGTTTTGAGGAGTTCCGGCTGTGTGCTTTGTAGGACGCTCTCTCCTGGGATCTCTCTGCTGTGTTCCTGGTGAGTGGACAGGGGCTCTGGGTTCTGAGAGGAGAAAGGGGCCGAGCGCCATGGCCATCCTCTCCCGTCACCATTGACGGTGTGTGCTCTGGCCGTGACCTGCGACGGCTGGTGTCGCCTGGGAGGCAGGGCCCTGCCTTCTCCGTGGCAGAGTCGCTCTTTTCTGCCCCTCTTTCCATTCCGTGCTCCCCTGAAGGAGCCACTGTGCGCAGCCCACACTCATGGGGAGGGGGCCTCACACCACCTCCTTGGGTGCAGAATCCACAAGAATCATCTGGAATTCTTCCATGGGGGAGATTTGTCTCCTCCCTCTCATTTATTAACTTAGTCCTTTGTACTAGTCTGGACTCACGGATATTCATTTTATGCTCTGGGCTATAATTGTATTTGTTTTGTTGCTCAAATTGTCCCAGTTTTGGCAGTAGGGGGCTCTTCCCATTGGTTTTGTGGCCCTTTGACACACCCCATCTGTGTGTGTGTGCATGTATGTGCACGTGCGTGCATGTGTCTGCGAGTGCGTGTCTGTGTGTGCATGCATGTGTGACACACATGTGCGTTTAATCACTTTCCCACTTTGTGGCGCTACGAGGCGCTCTCTTCTCTTCATCCCCGCTCTTGGCTCTTGGCTCTTCTTGGTCTTCTTCTCAACTCTTTGTTTTCACGAAGTGAAGTAAACGCCTTGACTGCCGAGGCCGAGTGTGCAGCCCCTTCCTGGTGACCCAGAGGCGCCATGTTCTCTCGGCTGCACAGGCAGGTGTCATCCGGCCACCGCAGGCGCCTTCAAGTAGACATCGTCGTTCTTGTTCTAGAGGGACTCCGGGATGGTGAGGAATTGGGTCAGAACCACGCGGAGGAGCAGGACCCGAACCCAGGCGCTCCCTGCGCGATGTGGTCACCTCGCCTTCCAGGAGAAGCTTCCGGAGCCTCTGCTTGGAGCAAGGGCTGTGGCAGCACCTCTCTGAGGAGGGGACAGGCCTCCACGTCCCCACACGTCCCCGTCTGAAGCCCCCGTGTGGCTCCCTGGCGCTGCCTCTTCCCGGCGCCGTCCACCCTGCAGCTCTGCTTGGGCTTTGGGAGGCACCTGCCCCACACGGTGGGAACGGTGCTGTGCGCGGGTTCCGCCACCACGAGCCGAGCCCCATGAGCCTCTGAGATCCGCTCCCTGTGCTGAACGTCGTCTGCCGCGAGGGGGGAGAGTGGCTGGCGTTGGGTCAAGTCCACCCACCGCGGACGGCTTTGGTGGATTTTCAGTGGCATTCAACAAATGAGGGGAAAAATAACATAAACCTAAACCACTGTTTTTATGAGAGGGTATGTATATTTATACATCAGTCTCGTGTTTAAATGTTCCATTTGGGGCTACGGTTTTTTGAAAAAGTACTATTTTTTCCCTTTTTATAGAAACAAAATTCACTTTGAATTGTGGCATTTTTTTTTTTTTTTTTGGAAAAGAAAAGGCTGCATTTGAACTTTAGAACTAAAAGAGTGTCTGGTCCACAGCAACCCTATGAACAAGATTTCAGGAAATCATATGGGGCCCTACCAGAAATGGAACAGAGGGGCTGTCGGCTGTGTCGCTCATGGTTAGAGCCGTCGTCACCGGGGCCTGTGGTCCCGACCACAAGCATGTGACCAGGGGCCCCGATGGAGCGGCTGGGCTGAGTCAGACCTTCTGCTTGCCTTGGCGCCGGCCCTGCCGAAGGCAGAGCGCAGAGAGGCCCCCTCCCCCTCTCGCTGGGCCCCTCCTGCCTTAGACTGGGCCGTGGTGGCTGCCAAAGGCCGCCCCATCCTGGGCCCAGCGCCACAGTCCGACTCCTGGAGAGAGAGGACAGTGTGGAGAGGGAGGTGGAAGAGCAGGCTGGGGGGGGGGGGGCAAGTCACTGAGCCCAACGGGTCCGAGAAGGGGCCTGGCTTGTCTGCCAGGAGGGTTGTGTGCTGCCGCGGGTGTGGGTCAGGCCCACTGGGAGGGCAGGTTTTAAACTCTCCCTTAAACCCCAGGTGTGGGCCAGACCCTGGCTGGCGGTCAGTGTAGGGGGAGGATGAACTCGGTTTGTTTGATGCTGGGGAGCGGGGAAGGCAGCCGGGGAAACCCACGTGCCCCCTAACCGGCCCCCTCTGATTCCAGGCGCACACTGTGCTGTCAGATCAGCAGGAGCAGGGCCCGCTCTGGGTCCTAACTGAGCACCCATCACGGTGAGCCCCGTGTGCTCGCACGGCTGGAACTCGTCACTCTGCCTCAGCATCTTGGTCCACAGGAGACAATAGGGGCCCAGAGCTTAGTGAGCGCAGAGTCGGGACTCGAGCCTCCGTCTGACCAGCTCCAGCATCCGCGTTCTGACCATGGGATTAAACTCCCTCGCGTCTGACCCAGGAACCAGAGGACCTGGAACCCAATTCCACGTTTGTCACTCACTGGCTGGGCCGCCTGAGGAAGCTGCTGTCCATCCCTGACCTCTGATGCACTGAGTCAGATGGAGCTAATTCTAGTGCTTGCCTGCCAGGGTTTTCTGAGGAAATGTATGTGAAAGTGACGTGCCCCCTGCAGAACTGAGGAGAGAACCTCCCGGATGCCGCTCTCCTGTGCTCTCCTGCTTTTTGACCACTTCATGCTCACGAGAGGAGCTTGTGCGTGTTCCCTGCAAGGACAGCCACACTTCGTCGTGGGACCTGCTGCATGTCCCCAGCTCTGTGTTGACTCTGAGATGTGCAGGCCCAGAGCCGATGGAGCGAGGGCCCCACCACCTGACTGGTAAAGCCTCCCCCTAGATGAGACTCTCCGGACTCATCTTTCCCTGAACCGGACGTGAGGCTGGGACACGGCCACGCAGCCCCCAAACCCGCCGTCTCCTTGGTCACTCCTTACTTCCCTCCAGCCGCCCCTCACTCTCCAGGCTGTGGGCGTCCTCCTTTCGGCAGCCTGTGCGTCCACCCCGTCTCCAGTGCGGGCAGGTCTGAGCTCAGCCTCTCCCTCCTGCCGCTCCCCAGCCCGCTGCCTGATGGCCAGGCACTGCCCCCAAGCTGTTCTTCACCAGCCACGCAGGTCTTCGGCCCCTTCTGGCTTAGAGTCCACCAGGGCTCAAGCGTCCCACTCCTTGCAGGGCCCCGTGATCAGGGTGGCGACCTTTCCCACCAGTCCTGTCCAGCTCCCCTCGCACCACTGCCCCACGGGCAGGCAATGCACGCTGAGTGCCCTCTCTGCTCCCCGATCCATCCTTGGGAACCCAGTCTGGGCAACCTCTTCCAGGAAGCCTCTGAGTCCATCAGTCGGTGGGGGATTTCTCCGAGGACCCGCAGCGCCTGCCTGTGCCTTTCACTTCCCTCCTCGGAGTGCAGCCTCGGCGTGTCTGACGCGGGGTAGAAGGACCGCGCTCAGTGCACGCGGTGGACACCCTGGTCAGATGCACTGGTGGGCGTGGTGGACTATCCAGGGTCAGATGCGCCAGGACATACAGTGGACATCCCCGGGTCAGACGCGCCAGTGCACGTGGTGGATGACCCAGGGCCAGATGCTGCGCTGACGTGTGAGTCATTCTGAGGTCGTTGGGCAGCTGGTTGACCCCACTCTGCTCCTCCTGCGGCCAGGCTCCGCTCCCCCTAGTGCTCCCAGGGCTGCCTAAGTGCTCCACGCCCTCTGGGGGGGTGGAGGAGGGGCCATCAACCCTCCCCCTGCGGGTGGCCCTGCGAGGCTAGCGAGGCGGGGGTGGGGGGGGCCGGTGACGGCGACAGGAAGCAGTGCCCACAGTGAGGGCTCCCTGTTGGCCCGGTGGAGTCAGAGCGGTCTCCCGTCCCCCCCTACCCCCCCCCCCACCCCTGCCTGCTTAGGGGAGGTCCATCCTGCCTCCGGCCAAGACAGAAGCAGAAGACAGCAGCTCGAGCTCTGCTCCCTCCCCTGAGGTGGGACACCATCAGAAGCCACTGCGCACCCCGCATCTCAGAAATGTCAGGTTTGCTCAAAATGCGACAGAGCGAGGCCACCTGTCCCCTGCGCCTGAAGCTGCAGTCATACCGCGCACGGCCGAGGGTTTGTGCCCTGCTGTGGAGGAGCGGCCGCGGTGTTGGGACAAGACTGGGACCCGCTGAGGATCGGGGAGGGGACAGACACCATCTCATTTGCTGTGGTCCACTGGTGTGTCGAGGAACCGGCCTGAGAAGTTCTGGGGACATTCGAGGTTTCCCACAGCAGAGTCACAAGGAGGGTACACACTGGCGGGGGCAGTGACCCCGAGATTTCATCCACAGAACCTGATTCCTACAGAACGAAAGCAAGCAAACGGGCGAAATTCTCAGTAGCCTAGAATCTTCAGGGAAAGTGCTGCCCCAAATTACAGAGTGTCTTCATCCAGATGAATTTGTCTCAAGATGTAATTATTTCCACCATTTTGGAAGGAAGTCATTCTCCTGAGTCTTTGAAGGCAGAGCTGTGTCTTGCTCTCTGTCACCCCTGGTGCCCAGCTGTGATGCTGTGACGGCTGTTCCCCAACGTCTCCTTGTCTTTTCTTCCTTCTAACAGGACCTCTGTATTGTTGGGAGCCATAGTAAAAACCCACATTTCCCATTCTCCTTGCACATGGAGGCAGCCAATAAGATGTAAACAAAATTGGGTAAAGCTTCCATTTAAGCTGTGAAAGAGGTTGAGTCAGATGCAAAGTACGCCTTTCTTTTTTTTTTTTTTTTTTGCCATTTCCCCTTCCTTCTCCCTGCTGACTGGAATTTAGATGTGATGACTGGAACTGCAGCAGCCATCCTGTGATCATGAGGTGACTTTGAGACTGGACGCAACATGCTAAGGATGGTGAAGCAGAAAGATAGAGGGTTACTAATGAAATCTAGAAGCCACCATACCTATCCTGGACTCCTCACCTCTGGGTTTCCTGTTATGTGAGAGAAAAATATCCCCTACAGCTTGTTGAAACCACTCTTATTTGAGGCCCTATAACTGGCAGCCAAAAACAATAGCTAACTAATATGCTAACAAAGAGCCTGGCCCGGAGCAGGGGCTGTTGGGAGACTGGATAGTATGGTATTGTCCACAATAAGCCCTGAAGACCTGGAGGTGTGCCAGACCATTTGTCTTCCCACGTGCTGGCTGGGATTTCTGTGCCGACTTCCCGTTTACCACCCTTCCTTTTAGAACCTTTCTGCTGCCAGGTGTCCCTCCTCTAACCGTTTCTAGTTTGTTCCTTCTGATCTGCTGTTAGTTTAGAAACCTAGTGTCTGAGCTTGTTGGGGTTGGGTGTTGAGTAAGAGCATGTGGGCTGGGAGTGGGAGGCTGGAGGCTTGCCCCTGAGTGTGGGTGGGTGACAGGCTTTGGTGGGGGAACCCTCCTCCACGTGTTTTGGCTGCTCAGAGCCTTTTTACTCACCCCCAGTTTGTGCCACGTTTTAAACAAGCCAGTCTGCTGCAGAGCTCGCCCTGAAAGGTGGGAACTCTGAGAACCGGGGGCGGGGAGGGGAGGCGACCTTAGGTGATCCGCTGTAACTGCTGCTGGCCCTGGAGTAGCAAAGACACGAGATGGCCAGTGGGGTTCTCGTGGTCCTTCCACTTCCGCTCAGGCGCTCTGCTGTCCTGGGGCTCTGGCTTCCTGGCTCCCAGATCCAGGTTCTCGGGTCGGCTCTTTCCTTTCAGCTCCGAGGTCCCATCTTCCGTGCTCGCCCGGTGCGATGGCGTGGACACCTTTCTCCGGAGCCCCAGGGCGGCCCAGCGATGTTGAGGGTCTCCTGCCAGAGACGCAGGGCGTCTGATCTCACCGGGAGGGCCGCACGGGTCTGAGGAGGAGTCTAGACCCGCTTATGTGTCACCATCAGGAGCCATCGGATGATCAGCTGGGTCGGCTCTGGACCCAGATCCAAGTTCTAACAAGGCCGGGTGACGCCAACCAGTGAGGGTTTTGAGGCCTTTTCTCTTCGTCTCCTTTAAAGAGGTGCGATCGAGACAGTCTTTCCAAAGAAAATTCAAGTGCATGGAGGCATATAGCAAGCAGCCGAAGACGAGGAAGGAGGAGGATAAAGAGTGAGTGAGGCAGATACGGAAGACTGAAGGGAATGCTTCCCGACTGGAAGCGCCGTGTGGCCTCATGTCGGTCACGCTTCCACTGACCCTTCATTTCCGATTCAGCCACAAGGACGCACGTAGGAAAGACGTGGGAGCACGAGAGAGAGGACCATGCGGAGGGCAGCCTGGGCTCAGGGGACCCGGGCGAGCGCCAAGGAGGCCTTTGGTGCCTTCGCGACCAAGCTGCACTGCGGCCTTGTCGGGAGCGGCCTCAGTTTCCCTACAGAGCACAGCACAGCGGTGCCGGAGCCTGGCGCTCGAGAGCCGCGTGCAGGCCTCACCCCAGCGCGCGTGTCACTGCTCCGCGTTTACGCGGCCCTGCGCTGCTGGGTCCTGGATGCGGACGCTCCACGCGGACGTGGGCGGCGTCAGAGCGGAGGCTCCAGCGCGAGGGAGGAGCCCCAGGAGCCGGACCGGCTGAGGCACAGGGTTAGGGTCAGGGTCAGGGTCAGGGTCGAGTTAGGGTTAGGGTCAGGATCAGGGTCAGGGTTAGGGTTAGGGTAGGGTCTGCCGAGCACCCGGGACGGGGCCGGGCGGTCCGGTGCGAGCTGTCAGGGACAGGAGGCCGGCTGCTCAGCGGAAGGAGAGGAGCCTACAGCTGGCCCTGGGTGGGAAACACCTAACATGGCCGTCTCCCTGCGGGGCCTTAGTCGGGCGCCAGGCTGCTCTGCGCCACCCGCCCGCCTCGCGTGGTTCCCTCGCGCCTGCGCCCTGGGGTCCAGCCCTCGGACTGGGTGCAGCCTCTGTGCAGGAGGAGCTGCGCAGTTTCCTCAGTATACTTCATTTAATTACAGGCTGGCGCCTCCTTTGTGTTTGTTTCACTCAAAATTTTTTAAGTTACAAAGGTTTTACACGTTTGTTGCAAAACTCTTACAATACAGCGGAGAGGACGGCGCCCCCCCCCCCCCCCCCATTCCCCGCTTCCCCGCGTGGAGTCGACCCTCCGAGTCGGGACGCGCACGGTCACACTTTTTCCTGCGCGGGCACATGCGACACAAGGGGATGACGCTGGATGCAGGTTTCTCATCCGCAACTTGTAGAATACCCGATACATCGTGGTCTCTCCAAGTCGATACACATTTATTTAACTCATTCCTTTCAGTCGGCGCCATCGTATTCTGTTGTGTGGATGTTTGATAATTTGTCGAGTAATTCTTTACTGAAAAGCATTTGCACTGTTCACAAAATTCCACTATTACAAAAAAAGAAAATGCCGCGATGAACGGTGGCCGTTTCCGGAGATGCAGTCCCGGCGCGCAGACGCCGGATCGGAGGGCGTCGCATCCGTTACCGGTCCACAGTCCTGTGCTCTTAGTGTAATAAACGAGCTTAAGGCCTAACCCGCCTGAGGGCCCCCGTCCGGGCCGGGCCGTCCTTCCCGGCTCCAGACGTCCCCCAGCGTGGCCCCGCCCGGGCGGGTGTGTCCACCCCCGCTGCCCCGCAGCCTGGGGACCTGCTCTCTGATGAGGATGTTCCCTCCTGTTCTCTGGCCTAAGGTGAGGCCGTTCTTGGCTTACGTGGCATTTACCGTTGAGTAGAATTCCGAGACTCTTTTCAGGCAAAGTCTTCCCTTCATAGAAGCTGCTGCCTGGAAGGTTTTGGGCAGTTTTGAATTTTTATTAAGAATCCGGCGATTGCCCCAGAGATTTCTCCATCCCACGCGGTACCATTGCTGATTGCTTCCAGAAAGGGAACCAGGAGAGTCTGGCGGTCGGCGCACAGCCGTTGCTGGCCCAAGCGCTGCGGTCTCTGCAGTCGGGCATCTCCCCGGAAGGACGGGACCTTCGGCGGGTGATGGATGAGCAGAGCCTAAGGCGAAGCCCCAGGGACAAGAGCACGGGGCCGTGGAGCCATCAGAGCAGACACTGCCCGACCAAGAGCGTCTGGGAGTCCGTGGGGACAGTGTCCCCTCCCCCCCCCCCCCCCCCCGCCGCCACCAGGCTCTCCCGGCTGCGGCTGCGACTGCAGCTACCGTGCGCTGTTCACTGACGGTTGGCTTCTGGCCCCTTCCCAGCCTCAAATAAACAAAGATGGTTTATCCTGGGCACGTGGGAGTTTCCCTCTGTAAACGGAAATTGTAGAGATGGGAGTGTGATGGAGCTGGTGTCTGGGCAGGGGTGAGCCGGCTGCATACCCACAGCAGACTCTCCCCCAGCACCCGACCTCTGACAGGGTGTGACGCAGGGAGTGGAAGGTGTCTGGGAACGAGTCATCCCCCTTCACCCTCTGGAACGTTCTGTCTCCCCCTCACCAAGAGCATGGTGCCCCACACGTCTGCTGTGACTCAGCTGAAGCTGTTGGATGACGTGACCCTCCGTGTAGCTCCACTGGAGGGTCCCTCTAATTCCGCATGTGTGCACGCACGCATGTAATAGAGGTGAGAGTGTGGACCAGCAGTGTCCAGAGCTCTTTCTGTGATCATGGGGGCAGTCTACAATCTGTGCTGTCCAGGACGGCAGCCGCCAGCCGCCTGTGGCTGTGGAGCGCTTGAGGTGTGGCCAGTGTGACGAGGCACTGAGTGTTCACTGCACTTAATTTTAGTGAATTTTGATTCAAGTGGCCACATGGCTGGTGGCCGCCGTCCTGGACGGGGCTCCACGCCCCAGAGCTGCAGTTTCGCCTCATTTAGGCACCTGCTCACTCTCTGCCCAGCTCGTTTGTTCCACAGAGGGTCTCAGCGCCCGGCATGTGCTGGGCTGCGGCCCCAGAGCGTCCGGGCCGTGGGGCAAAGGCCCATCGTGGAGCCGGCTGTGGTGCCGTGTGCACAGTGCAGGAACAGGGCTGCACACGACGCAGCGTTCAGAAGGCATGCGAAGCTGTCTGAAGGGCCTCGCAGAACAGGTGGTGCTGAACCGTGTCTTCATACCATTATTTCTGAAATCCTGGGTCTCGGCACTTGTCTTTAGAGCAGACCTGGAAGTTCCAGCTCTAGCTGAGCCTCAATTTTACCTTCCAGAGTGGCTTTTCATCAGGTCCTGGCAAGCACACACACAGAAACACTCTTCTCTCTTTTGGTATCATCGACAAATCCCTTAATCCGCCAGCTGATCCCGAGAGGAAATGGACTTTCGGCAGAGATGGGCATTCCTACGAGTCACGACAGCCATCTAGTCAGTGATGTTTCAACCAATAAGAAAACTAAGGCTCAGACGGGAAGTGATTTAGGTGAGCGTGCAGACGAGGTCCCTTCAGGGGCTGGGACAGGTGGGGCTTCCAAACCGGAGACATCCATCGCCTGAAGATAATTCTTGTCTATCCATCTTAATTTGGAAATTAAAAGCATGATAACTTGAGAAAACAAACATTTTTGGCTGTCAAGAGTGAAGAACAGTTACTGCAAAAATGCAATCTAGAGTCAGGTTTGTGTACTGCCCGATGTTCTGATTCCTAAGGATGGCCGACGTTCTTGTCCAAACTCAATGTGGATTTAACATCCTGTGATATTGTGATTTATCAGAAGTATATATATTTGGCCATTTGAATGACCAAAATACATTTCTCAGGTGTATTTCATCTTTATCTACAGTTCCCAGCTCACAGCTTCCAAAACCCTTGGAATTCCTTCAGTGTTGAGAGTGATCAACGTGTCTCGTTTACCAGAGTGAAGGTGACCTTTGGGGGCTGGCTGCCGGGAGAACCAGCCGTGTGACCAAAGGATTGGCACTTTCAGCCCCACCCCCTGATTTCCAGCAAGGGGAGGGGCTTGAGGTGGAATCAGTCACCGATGGCCAATGACTTAGTCAGTCATGACTAGTAATGAAGCCTCCATAAAACTCAGAAAGCACAGCTCAGCGGCCTTTTGTTGGAGAGCTTCTGGTTGGTGGGCACGTGGAGGTGCTGGGAGAGTGGGGCGCCCAGGGGGGCACGGAAGCTCCACCCCCCTTTCTTTGTACCTTCCCTACGCATCTCTTCCATCTGGATGTTTGTCTGCATCCTGTATCATATCCTTTAATAAACTGATAAACCCAAGTGTTCCCCTGGGTTCTGTGAGCCGTTCCAACAAATTAATTGAACCCGAGGAAGGGTCGTTGGTCAGAAGTTCAGGTAACAACCCAGACTTGCAGCTGGCATCTTGAGCTGGAGGGAGTCACTGGAACCTCCAGTTTGTAGCTGGCTGGTCAGAAGTACAGGAAACAACCTGGGCTTGCGACTGGCGTCTAAGTGGAGGGAGGTCTTGTGGGACGGAGCCCTTCACCTGTGGAATCGGATTCTCTCTCTGGGTAGATGGTGCTAGAATTCAGTTGAATTCTGGGACACCCTGCCAGCGTCCATGTGCCTGTTGTTCTTGGGAGGACCCTCCACACGCGTGGACTTGGGTCCAGGAGCCCTTTGCACACGTCAGTGTCAGTTTAAACGGAAGGCAGGCTCACCTGTGAGCTCCCTGACCTCCACCCGGGAGCCCTCCTCCTCTGCAGCATCGTCAGTAGACGATTCCGTGGACTCAGCTGCCTGGCACCTTTGATGGAGCTTAGATCTCACCCAGCAGAGCCCCCGATTTCCTCTTCCTTATCTACAGACTGAGCGTTTGAGCAACACAAAGACCAGACGATGTAAGTGGACATGAAAAATCAGTAAGAGAAGTACAGTATTGGAAAGAGAGGCAAGGGTGTCCTCATTTTCAGAGGGCATGATGTCACACCTTGTTGGACACCAGATAGATATATCTGAAGAAGGTTTCTTGAATACTTTGCAATGAAGAAACTTGAAAGAAATTATTGAAAAGGAAATCACCCTTGCAAATTTAATAAAAGTATTTTAATACAAGGGTATAAAATAATTGAGAGATGACTAAGATCTTTTTATTTTTTATTATGAAATATTTTATACACATAATTGAATGTATATAATATGAAGGAGGTACTTAGCAAAATAAATGGAAGGAACACACAATACTCAGCTTAAGAAATACAGAATCTCTAGAAAGAAAACAATGTATAAAATATTATTGGAAGATATAAATAAAGATTTGAATAAGTAAATATACTGTGCTTCATATGGAAAGGCAAAATGTTATTGAAAGATGATTTTTCTTTATGGAGCATTTTATAGACAATGAAATCAGAATAAAAAAGCCAACAGGGTTTTTATTGGAAATATACAAGTGATACCAAGATTTATTTAAGAAAAACAAACATGAAATATTTATAATAAAGTTATTAGAAAAGTAATATTTAGAATACGTTTGTGAAAGTTCAAAACAAATCAGAATAAAGGGGCCAGAAATAAACTCACCTAAATATAAGAATTCAATGTTTAACATTTTGGAACAAGAAAGCAACAAAGGATTGTTGGATAAGTGTTGTTGGAAACCTGGATGCTGCATGTTGAGCATCTTTTACATACAGGTGTGTCCCTCTGGGTGGTCACCACCTTGGAGGGGAGATGGGCATGTGGACAGGCCGCCATGGCACGGAACGACAGGTGTTCCAGCAACATAGGCGGGACGGCTCTGGGGACACCCAGGGGAAGGACTCATCCCAGAAGCGGGGGCCACGAAGGCCTCGCAGAGGCAGAGAAAGCTGGGCCGGGACCTAAGGATGTGGGGGTCACCCAACAAAGGGGGACTGAGGCCAGGACGCCTGCATGAGTTCAGGGGGGAATAGAGGAGACCAAGGGGACAGTTCTCTCAGGAACCTTGTGATGAATGGGCAGAGAAACAAGGCAGGAGCTAGAGGCGAGTGTGGAGCGAAGGGAGGGAAATTCTCTGTGAAGAAGAGAGGCCTCCCGCACAGGGATGGTTCAACATCCACAAATCAATCAACGTGATACACCACATCAACAAACTGAGGAATAAAAACCACATGATCATCTCAATAGATGCAGAGAAGGCATTTGACAAGATCCAACAGCCATTTATGATAAAAACTCTGAACAAAATGGGCATAGAAGGAAACTACCTCAACATAATAAAGGCCATATATGACAAACCCATAGCCAACATCATACTCAATGGGCAAAAACTGAACCCCATCCCCCTGAAAACAGGAACGAGACAAGGATGCCCTCTATCACCACTCTTATTTAGCATAGTACTGGAGGTCCTGGCCAGAGCAATCAGGCAAGAAAAAGGAATAAAAGGAATCCAAATTGGGAGGGAAGAAGTGAAACTCTCGCTGTTTGCAGACGACATGATCTTATATATAGAAAACCCCAAAGAATCCATTGGAAAACTGTTAGAAGTAATCAACAACTACAGCAAAGTTGCAGGGTATAAAATCAATTTGCATAAATCAGTAGCATTTCTATACTCCAGTAATGAACCAACAGAAAAAGAACTCAAGAATACAATACCATTCACAATCACAACAAAAAGAATAAAATACCTTGGGGTAAATTTAACTAAGGAAGTGAAGGACCTATATAATGAAAATTACAAGGCCTTTCTGAGAGAATTGGATGACGACATAAGGAGATGGAAAGACATTCCATGTACATGGATTGGAAGAATAAACATAGTTAAAATGTCCATTCTACCTAAAGCAATCTACAGATTCAACGCCATCCCAATCAGAATCCCAATGACATTCTTTACAGAATTAGAACAAAGAATCCTAAAATTCATATGGGGCAACAAAAGACCCCGAATTTCTAAAGCAATCCTGAGAAAAAAGAACAAAACGGGAGGCATCACAATCCCTGACTTCAAAACATACTACAAAGCTACAGTAATCAAAACAGCATGGTACTGGTACAAAAACAGGTGCACAGATCAATGGAACAGAATTGAAAGCCCAGAAATAAAACCACACATCTATGGACAGCTTATCTTTGACAAAGGAGCTGAGGGCATACAATGGAGAAAAGAAAGTCTTTTCAACAAATGGTGCTGGGAAAACTGGAAAGCCACATGTAAAAGAATGAAAATTGACCATTCTTTTTCACCATTCACCAAAATAAACTCAAAATGGATTAAAGACCTAAAGGTGAGACCTGAAACCATAAGGCTTCTGGAAGAAAACGTAGGCAGTACACTCTTTGACATCAGTATTAAAAGGATCTTTTCGGACACCATGCCTTCTCAGAGAAGGGAAACAATAGAAAGAATAAACAAATGGGACTTCATCAGATTAAAGAGCTTCTTCAAGGCAAATGAAAACAGGATTGAAACAAAAAAACAACCCACTAACTGGGAAAAAATATTTGCAAGTCATATATCTGACAAAGGCTTAATATCCTTAATATATAAAGAACTCTCGCAATTCAAGCACAAAACATCAAACAGCCCAATCAAAAAATGGGCTGGAGACATGAACAGACATTTCTCCAAAGAAGATATACTGATGGCCAATAGGCACATGAAAAGATGCTCATCATCGCTGATCATCAGGGAAATGCAAATCAAAACTACACTAAGATATCACCTTACACTCGTTAGAATGACAAAAATATCTAAAACTAATAGCAACAAATGTTGGAGAGGTTGCGGAGAAAAAGGAACCCTCATACACTGCTGGTGGGAATGCAAGCTGGTGCAGCCACTATGGAAAACAGTATGGAGATTCCTCAAAAAACTAAAAATAGAACTACCATACGATCCAGCCATCCCACTACTGGGTATTTATCCAAAGAGCCTGAAGTCAGCAATCCCAAAAGTCCTGTGCATCCCAATGTTTATTGCAGCACTGTTTACAATGGCCAAGACGTGGAAGCAACCTAAATGCCCATCAACAGACGAATGGATAAAGAAGATGTGGTACATATATACAATGGAATACTACTCAGCTGCAAAACAGAACAAAATCATTCCATTTGCAATAACATGGATGGACCTTGAGAGAATTATGTTAAGTGAAATAAGCCAGCGAGAGAAGGATAATCTGTGTATGACTCCATTCATATGAGGAATTTAAAATTATGGACTAAGAACAGTTTAGTGGGTACCAGGGGAAAGGTGGGGTGGGGGGTGGGCACAAAGGGTGAAGTGGTGCACCTACAACATGACTGACAAACATTAATGTACAATTGAAATTTCACAAGATTGTAACCTATCAATAACTCAATAAAAAAAAAAAAAAAAAGAAGAGAGGCCTCCCGCCATGGAAATGGGAGGAGAGCGTCAGTGCGGGGGCCTGAGGATACAGGGGAGAGAGCTCAAGTCTGGGAGGAGGAAGGATGGAGCGAGGTCTCCACAGAGGTAAAGGCAGGGACCCGGGGCGGAGGCAGAAGAAGTCGCTGTATACAAGTATTTTCATTTTTTATTTATTTTTTATTTTATTTTTAAAGATTTTATTTTTTTTCCTTTTTCTCCCCAAAGCCCCCTGGTACATAGTTGTATATTCTTTGTTGTGGGTCCTTCTAGTTGTGGCATGTGGGATGCTGCCTCAGTGTGATTTGATGAGCAGTGCCATGTCCGCGCCCAGGATTCAAACCAACGAAACACTGGGCCGCCTGCAGCGGAACGCGCGAACTTAACCACTCAGCCATGGGGCCAGCCCCTAACTATTTTCATTTTTTAATCCTTTTCAGGGAAGGCTGGTTGATGAACTCTGGGGACAGGGCACAGCCCTGGACAGAAGCATCAAACTTCACTTTGTGGGAAAACATAGGAAAACAGAAAACCAGACCTGCTGGGAGAGGACACAGCTTTTCAGCTGACTGGGGAGGGAAGGGATGGTCCCAAAGTAAAGTTTAAAGTAATAAGAAAGTCAGTCACCAAAGGGGAAATGCGTTTAGGAAACAGACACATGTGAGATCTGTATAACAGTTAAAAATCACAGAGTTTGGAGTCAGACAGACCTGGGTTCCAATCCCGGCTGCTCTGATTACTAACTGCAGTGCTGGGCGAGTTTCTTTACTCTTCTAAGCTCACTGTTCTCGTCTCTAAAATAAGCATCCTAATGGCACGCCCTTCAAAGGTTCCTGGGAAGGTAAATGAGAAAATGCAGGCAGTGCTTTACCACAGGGCCTGGAGCATGGTAAGAGCTCAACAAATGGTGGATTTTATTATAATTCTTGCAGGTGATCAAAGAAATGCAGAGTGAAGCAGGGTTGACAGACCCCCTCACACCTGCTGGATCGCAGACACAGCAGCAGCCACTGCAACCCCAGCGCCTGGGAGACTCTGAGGAAACCTGCACCTTCGTGAATCATAAACCGGCCTAGTTGGGTGGAAAAGCAACATGGCAACATAGATGTAGCAAGGGCTACAAAAATGGTCACAGCCTTTAACCCAGGTCTCCTCCCAATAATTTCCAAGGTTTCAAGCAAGAGTACAAGTGGAACCTCACATACTGTATGCTGAAATAGTTTAGAGTTATATGCCAGGTACAAACGGTTCAATGTGCTCTACCTCCTGCCTCGACAGTTATATACTTTCACAACCACCTAAAAGGCCAGGTTCAAGTTTAAAATTCTCGGACTCCTTGAAGCCCCGTGTTGAGATCTGACAGCATGGGGAGTGCCCGTCACTGGCCCCCGGCCCCATTCTCTTCCCAGTTCCTAGGTTTGTCTGCCATTGGGAGGGACCGCGTGTAGATGTGTGTGGACACCCCAGCTCACGAGCCAAACTCTGTCCACTACACCAGGGCTCCTGGGCCACTTCTTGAGTCCAGCTCTGTGCCCACAGTTGGTGAGACAGGACATCATGGAGAGACCCAGGGAGCAAGTGGGGCTTCTGGGGGGTCCCAGTGCCCAGAATGGGGTTGTGGACTTCACGCGGGCCTGCTTCTTTGGCCTGGGGACTTCCTACCCTACGGGGAGGGACGCAGTCAGAGGAGGAACGGAGGCCACCTCTTACCTGGTCCAAGGACAGTACTGCATTGAGGCCTCCTTAGAATCTCTCCAAAGGAAATAACTCAGCAGAATAACAGTGCTGGGGGCACAAAGACAGTCACTGCTGCATTACCTATGACGCTGGATAAAACCCTAGCCTAACGTCCAACAGTGGGGAAACGTTGAGACAACGGTGGTGAGACTATTCAGAGAATGACATGCTACCGCCAAACTGGAAAGCATGACACCCGTGCAGCAACATGGGGTCGCACAGCTGCCGACGTGGAGCAGTAAGTGAACGCTGGCAGCCGCGTGGACCTCGTATGCAGCTGAGACCTGGAGGCCAGTCTGCGGGAAGAACAGCTGCCTGAAAGGGGCTCAGACTAGGGGATTTTCCTCCCCAGTGTCCCCTCCTGTGGCCAGGGAGAGGCAGGCCCTGCAGGGCTGGTGGGTAAGAGCTGACTGGCTGCATCAGGGTTTGCACACTTTACTCACAATCGTTGGAGGCAAGAACCTGCCACCTGTCACATGGAAGCAGAAAAGCACTTTAAATAGTCTGCCCACTCTGCACAGGTTCGAGAGTCCGTGAGTCCTCCCAGCCCGAGCCTTGTGGGGTCCTCACCTCCTCCCCGTGACAGCGCATGCCAGAACCGTGCACACCATGCTTGCCTTGCTGACTCAGGACGACCTCTGTTGCATTTATGGAGCATTTACTGTGCTCTGGGCACCGAATGTGCCTTACCTCGTGGAGGCCTCACAGCACGTGGTGAGAGGGAGCTCCAGCATCGTGGGCTCGGGCCTGGAAGGGCTGTTCCGACATTGCGCAGCCGGGAAGCAGAGCAGCAGGACTTCGAACGTCTGTGTCATGTCTGGGCACATCCCCCTGGAAGTCAAAGGGCACGTGCTCCCCGTCTCTGCAACAGCAGCCTCCAGTGTCCACGAGGCGGGGCGCCCCATCGGAACAGTATCTCCACAGTGTGAGGGAGTCCTGGTGCCAATCCATTAACAATCGCCTTTCTGGGCGCTTAGGTGTCGACCGTCCATGTGGCCCTAACAGTGAACACAGATTGGTACTTAATTCTCATCTTATGAGAGTGAGAAGAAGTCTGATGCTGGTCCTCAGTGAGGAGGAGCCAGTTACGATGAGGAACCCTCAGAGGTGAACTCTTCTGGGTTCCCACCTCACACTCCCCCTCTTGGCCTCCACGATGCCCTGGGCTGCTGGCCTTCCTCTTCCCTCTCTGGCCAGTCCCTCAGTCTCCTTGGCCACCTCTCCCTCTCTCCTGACCTCTACACGTTGGAGTCCTTCAGGTCTTGGTTTTTTACCTCTTCTCTTTCAATACTTGCTTCCTATGAGACCATCTAGGCTTGAGCCATCAATGCCACCCACTACTGCCAACTCCCACCGCCATATTTGCAACTCCAGCCTGACCTGCAGCCTATGTGACACTCACAGATGCTCCACTGATGACGCAGGAGCCAAGGAAGCGACAGGAAGAAGGACGCAGGAGAAGAGGAAATGGGTGGGTGTCTGCGTGTGTGTAGCTTCTGTGTTCAAGAAAGAACTCAGACTCGGAGGCGGACAACATCGAGGGGGACAATGTTTGCAGCAAATACAAAAGACAAAAAATTGTATCTTACATATAAACACTTCACAAAAAATAGCTGAGAAAAACTTAATGTTAAACAGGCAAGAAACAGGGTGAGGAAATATAATAGCATAAAAACATAGAAAACATTCAGTCTCTGTAGGACTCAAACCAACGCGGAACAAAGCACGGAGACCCATCTTCAGCGAGGCGATGCTCGGGGTGGGGAGGGCCGGTGCGTGGAGGCGGCAGGGGGCGGGCACGGTCCTGGTGGAGAGTCGTCGCTGCGTTTGGCCCAGTGATCACACTCCTGACAAACATTCTGCCGAAATCATCCCATAAGCCGAAAAACAAGCTTTTTAGAAATCTTCTGAATGGAAGTAGGTTAAGGAAGCTTGACAGACTCGCAGGATCAGGATTCTCCCTGGCGATCACGCTCTCTCCGGGAACTTGCTCTGTGTGCAGATTACGGCCTTGCTCCCAGGAATTCTGATTCCAAGGTCTGGACGGCGCCCAGAATTTCTATTTTAAAAACCACTTCAGGTGATTCTTATCTGCAGACAAATCTGGAAAACACAGAGGAAATGTGATGGATGCCGTCGTTCTGCCATCACAGCTGATGGTGACAAAGGCAACTTAACGACACGGGCAGGTACCTATGATATTTTAAGCACTAAGACTGTGGAATGAAATAACGGCATGGGAAAGTCTGTGAAGTACTTGTCAATTCAACAATATTTATTGGGCACCTACTATGTGCTGGGTGGTGGGGAGACAGCACAAAACAGACACCGTCTGTCTTCAGGGAGCTTAGAGTCTGATGGAGAGACAAACAGTAAAATTAAGTAAAAAAGAAACGGAAAAAAAATCCAAATCCAGGATCAGTCCCCGTCCAGGACAAGGCACAGGCCCGGGATGGAGGCAGAGGGTTGAATGACTTGGCCTCCCGTTCAGGAAGAACCTTAAATTTGCACTCAGGATTGATTCCAAATGAGGTTATAAATACAGTCACAGAGATGCACCAATAAGCTTGGAAAAGAAAGTTTCTCTCACACTTTTGTGCTTATGTATCATGACTGGACTGCATTGCTTCTGATGTACTGTGAATATTTTTTTAATAAATCCTGTAATTATCCGGGAACCAGCATAATTATATTGCATTATCATTGGTTGATGTAAACACTTAATATATATGATCATTTTTGCAATTCTGTGTTGGCATTTCTTCCTTGTATCGAAAAAACATGTCAGAACCCTCAGACCCTGGGGGTGGTCCAAGGCTTTCTTGACTCTGAGGTTCTTCCCGGCTCAGGACCCGGAAGACCGGGGCTGGTGCTGATCTCCTTAGGGGTAACTTTGTGTGGTTCATCTTTGGTGGTGTTGTGTTCCTTTTCAACTTCCAAAATTAAACAGGTTGTTAGGGTGCCGTCAAGAAGAGAGGGTGCTGAGCGGGGAGGTCCTTGGGGTCACTCTCCCAGTGGCCCCCAGGGAGCATCCCTGAGGGGTCAGATCACGGCATGTAACAGAGCTGGGGACTTGGCGGGTACTTAGCAATACCCTGGACTGGTTTCGGTCTCCCAATCGTTTACACATCGTGGGCTCTTCCCATCCGAGTTTTTGGAAGCGAGGTGTATTCTTATAGGGAAGAGGTCGAGACCTTGAGACCTGTTGGTCCTGCTCTGTGGCAAGCTGGCTGGTGACCTCAGCCCGGGCCCCCATATGTGCAACAGGGAAGACGCACTTGGTCATCACTAGGGGCCACTGCAGCTCGAGAGTTCGACATTGATGAGGTTCCGAGCACCCACCTGCCCAATGGCAGAGAGAAAAGTCACACATTCCAACACAGGCCCGCCCACTGCTTGTGTGCGTCCAAGTTTCGGTTGTTGACTCCCATAGGCCTTAACCTTATGTCCACTTTCCTCCCAAACTCTTATTCCCACCAGCAACGTATTTATAACAATCTCTTGAAAATAGCTGCAGATGCCAATATTCGCACAGAGACTTTGTTTACATACGTTCACTAACCAAAGTGCCTTGAGAAATTAGGGAGGAAACGGGTTGCAATTCTGCAGTTATTCAGCCCCAGGATTGTCTCACGGTGGGCACCCTGTCCCCAGTCAGGATCACTCCCGTTAAAATGAACTTCTAATGCAAACATGTCTGCCACCGGTGGGACCGTGGCATCTCGTCTTGCAGCAGGGCACAGTCAGCAGCGCTGGGCAGGCATCTTTCCCTGATGGAGAAAGTTCCTTGCGAGCCCTATGCCTAATCACACAGGAAGCCAGATCCGAAATGCTCTCTACAAACTGAGAACATGGAAATCAAGTCAAACAAAACACCAGGAACACGGCAGAAAACAGTGGAAGGCTTGGGGCCTGCACACTGAGTTCCAGTTGCCTGTGTGTGACTGCAGCCTGGAACAGCCCCGAGACCTGGGCAAGAGGGGCCCCGGCCCACACTTTCCGAGACCCTGTCCCAAGGCGTGGGCCTCCTCTCCAGGAGTCTACAGGACCAAGGAACGTGACTCAAGGCCTGTACCTCCCCATTTTAGGCCATTCTCAGGGTACCCAGGATGCTGGAAGTCTCTGTCCGTGCTCCGAGGCCTGCTTCTGGGATCTGCCCAGGCTCCTTTGCGGGCTCTGTCCTCCTGAGGGCAGACCATGCTGAAGACTGCAGGCTTTTCTGTGTGGGGAGGGAGGTCAGCAGAGCTTGGCCATGGGTGCCGAGATGTGCACTGTGTGTGGGGGGCCCGTCGCAGTGCAAGACGGAGCTGGAGCGAGTTGGGCGGGGAGGAATGTTGCCCCGGTGCTGGTGGCTGGCTCTCATACCAACACGCTCTGGTGCAGGATGCCGAGGAGCCTGAGAATGCTAGATTTGGATCCGGCTTCTAGGTGAAAAATGAAGGTGTCCATGTCAAGGTGGAAGGAAAGAAGACATCGTCTTTAGTAGTCTGTTAGCTTGATGGGCAACTTTCAAGTAGGTAGACACTAGGACACGGGCCTCCACTTGATTCTCGCTCCAGGCCACTCGGCCTGCCTCGGGCAGAGCTCTCCAGCCCCCAGGCGTGGGCTCCGTGTCTCTGCTGCCGTCTAGCTCGTTCATATTTTGGGTGCTGGCTCGTGAGGCTGACACCAGTGAAGAAGAATGGGACTCACTTCTTCACAGGGGTATTTTAGGTTCTTTTGTTTGCAGGGGATAGAAATGCAACTCAAATTGGCTTAAGCAAAAAAGAGATTTTTTGGTCCACTTGCTTCAGATGTGTTCAGGTTTATTTCTTAAAACCTGTGTTGTCCATTATTTGTTTCTATTTCTTGGCTCTGCTCTTCATCTGTGTTGGCTTCATTTTGGGGCAAGCCAAGATGGCTACTGGCAGCTCCGTGCTTGCATTTGGCCGCTCCTCCCTGACAGGCCCAGCAAAAACCCTGGGTCGGAGTCTCACTGGCCCTGCCTGGGTCACATGCTCATCCTCCGAACCCAAATCACCACGACCCACTGGCAGGCAGGTAGGGGGAGCGGAAGATGGCGGCTTCACCTGAACACGTGGACAGTGTGGGGCCGCGGGTATTCCCGAAAGGCGAAGGGGGCTTCCGATGCCGGAAGAAGGAACAAGAGGTGCTGAGTAGGCAAAACCCACAGATCCTCCAGCGATGTGCACCACAGGGACGTCGAGATGTGTGAATGCTCGTGAAGGACGGAGCCAGGGACCAGGTGACGCAACGGAGAAGTGGAGAAGTGTGCCAGGAGGCCAATCCCCAGCCATGCTGAGCAGTCGTGGGTCAGCTGTATCTGCAGCCCCCACCCTGGGCAAGCTACACTTTAGTGGACTCAAGCTGGACCAATCAGACTGTTGCTACAATGAACTTAGACACTGTGACATGGAGACTTTGGAAAGTTCTCTTAGTTGTCTGGACAGAGGAGCTGAGTGGAGATAAGCAGAGAAAGGTGGTCTGGGAGAGAGTGAAGCAAAAATGCAGAGAATGCCAGGGATCAGGCAGCCCCAGAGAGACGAAAAGAGTGAGTTGTGACTCCCTCTGGGCGGTGGTGCCAGCCCTGTGGGGCCAGCTGTGTTTCCTGCCCAGGACAGACATTCCTGGGTCCTTCCTCGCTTCCCTGTTGTGGGTGTGGGGGTGTCTTGAGCTGGATTGAAGAGTTTGCTCTTCCAAAACCCACAAATAACACCAAACACAGTAAAAACACAAAGACAGGCAGAGAATGACGTTTTTTCTTCTAACTCCTCTTAAGAATTCAGTCAAGTGTTTCTCAATGTTGTTTGGATTTTTATCTTAGTTTTTCACAAGCAGAGAGAGAAGGGAGCGGGGAAGTGAGCGCGTGTAACAGAAGGGCTGGCTGTGCTGGGGTCTGGACGAGAAGCTCTGAGGGGAGGAGGGGCCACGCAAGCAGAGCTGTTGGAAAGGCTGTTGCTGGGTCCTGCTCCCCCACTCCAACTCCGCTTTTGCCCAAAGGTGGGCTAAGCTGTGCCGGGACCAGTGTGGAGAGCTTCGCACATCCAGGCAGCTGCGCCTACGTTTCCCAGAATTTTATGTGAAACCAATGGTCATAAACTGAGTCCGATTTCCAGAGTTTGGGAGAACCTGCACTGTCCTCTTCAATATTCCTGAAATCCCTTTGTGAAGGGGAACTCAAGTCCTTCACTAGCTTCTGTATGGATAATAGTTTTAAAATCACAAAAACCAAGACATTATTTTTTTTTAAAGAACAAATTTAACTGGATGAGGAATCTGGACGAATTGAGTTTCTGTTTGGAGCTGTTTTCACTTGTTGCACATGGGGCACATGGAGCTCCAACAGGGGCTCCAGCCTTGGGCTTTGGTGTAAGTGGTTCCCTCTGGGGTCCCTTTCACTGCCTGCGAAGGGAGCAGACGCCTGTGATGGGGAGACCCTTAACGGGGGCTGCACCCCGTCCCCAGCCCAGCCCCCGCCCGGGGCTCCAGAAGCAGAGGGACCAGCAAGGGCGGCGTGTGACCTGAGAGCCTCTGCTGGTGACCAGGCTGCAGCTTCAGGTCAAGAACCCCGGCTGAGGCCTCTCATTTAAAAGCTCGACTTTCACAGTCAGCAAAACCTGTTGCTTCTAAAATGGGCCGCCTCTCGGGACACCAGCAGGTTGCACATCACATTGGGATTCTTCCCGGAAAAAACGAGGGGGAGAAGTGGTGCTCCGACCCGGAGGGAGCTGTTTCTGCTCAGCATCTGCGGAGTATGGGAGGGAAGGTGGGGGATGACGTGGGAGCTCGGTGACTTAATACTCAGCTAACCAGCCTTTTAATTAACTTGACAGGCCAGATAACAAAGCTATTACTGCGTGAGAGTTTCTTAATTGAAAGTGGGAACGAGATTAAAAGTAATATGTTCAAACTCATCTATAATGAGCATTATTAATTTTCCAATCAGAAATAATTTTTTTGTGTGAAAAGCGTCTGGCTATTTCGAGCGATGAGCAGGGAGGGGCGGGCTGACCTGCCCCAGCTACCCAGCCAGGGGGTTCCTGCCTCGTCCAGGAGCTGCGCCTGACACCAGCGCAGGACAGAGGGTGACCGGTTGATCCTGTCAGTGCACAGCCGTTTGCAGCAGTGTCACCTGCCAACCGCTCGGGCCGTCGTGTCCCGGGCATTTTCCAGCCTCATCTCCGACTGACCTGCCCCGGCTCTGAGTCCAGCCACAGGAGGCCATCCATAGCCTCCCAGTTGTCCACACGTCTGCATGTGCGGTTTCCTCTGCGAGGACGTGGAGACCATCCCTCCCCTCCTCCTCCCTCCCTTCAGCCTCCAGCCAGCTGACCTGTCACCTTCCACACTCAGCTCCAACCACCCCTCTGAGGACCTCTCTGATTCCAGCCCCAAGCCCCAGGGCCTCCATCTCCGGGCTCTCTGGGTGCACTAGACGGCTATTAGAGCGACTGGTGGATGGTATTGTGATGTGTGTTACATCCCGTCTCCCCACCAGTCACGCTAGTTGGCGCTTACTGAATACTTCCCTGTACCAGGCGCCGTCCAGACGAGCTCCCTGGATCTCAGCAGCCGGCTCGGTGGATTTTACTATTCCCCGCAATTCCCCGCATTTCCCCGCTCAAGAAACTGAGGCTCAGAGCTTGCAGTCTTCCCATCTCACAACAAGCAGACACAAGCCAGGTCCACCCTCCTTCTGGGTTTGCGCTCTCAGGGGCCACAGAAGCAAGTTTGGGCCCAGCTGGCCTTTCTTGCTGGCAAGTCAACGCCCGGCCCAGTGGAGGTGCCCACCAGTGACTGTGACGGAGCGACCGCGCCTGCGCCCTGCTCGGCTAACCCCCGCTCCCCCGGAGGGAGCGGTCTCTGGGCGTCAGCCGCCCCCAGGCTCCCTTCCCACCACGCGTGCGACCCGAACCCGCGCAGCCGTGGCGTCTCCGGGGAGGTTTCACAACAACAGAGACGTGGAGGATGCAAAACAGACCTGGGAGCCTCTGGCCTCGCGGGTCGTGCATGTTTGAAACTCACTCCGGAGGCTAAAGGTTTTCAAACAAATAGGACCCTCTCCATCCTGCTTGAGATTTTCATCTCTTTCGTTCTGGAGAGAATTAAAAAAGTGCTGGTCCTCACTGAGGACACTGGAACAGAACATCGGGCTTCCTCAAGGTACCATGTCGACGTCGAGTTTACTGGAGTCGGTGACTGTGCTGCGGGCTTGAGAGAGGAAGTCTCTGTTCTCAGGAAACGGATGATGGGAGAGACGATAGAGCAAACCGGGCCGATGTGAACAGCGGATGAAGATCCGTGAGAGTTCTTTGCACTACTCTTGTTTTGGCAACTTTTCTGTAAGTTTGACATTATGTCCAAACGAAACGTTTAATAAAAATTGCTGACCTTGGAAGAGGTCAACAGCCGGAGAAGGTGTCGGGAATGTTTTCCTTGGAGACGCAGGAGCGAGCAGGCGCTGGAGGCGGACGACTGGGGAGCAGAGCCGCCCCGCACCAGCGCGCGATGGCTGGTTCTCTCCCGTCTGTGCGTCCTGAGTCTGCGTAACGTCCAGCTGGCCCTGCTCCGCGTGGGCGCCGGGCTTTCCCTGCAGATGGGACGCCGGGAGCACAGTGGCGCCTGTGGCTCAAGGAGCCGCCGACAGATGGTGTCGGCCCCCAGCCGCAGATGCGGCTCTGCAGGAACAGTGGGGCCCTCGGTCCGAGAGCCCCCGTCTGGCTACGGGCCGTGGGGACAGGAGCATCTGTGTGACCGCGGACGCGCCCGCTGGGAGGGGGCAGCCACGCCGCCTGCGGCCCACATCTGCCGGCTCCGTTCACCGCTGTCATCCTCGCCTCCACGTGGACGCGCCCCAGTGCGAGCTGCCCGGCGCTGGACCACGTCAGCGCCGTTGCGACCCCGCCCCAGACCCCGTCCGAGCACCTGCTCCAGAGATCGCGTCCCCGATGCTGGGGACCGAGCTACGTGTCCACGCGCAGCATTTTGTTTAGTCCTCATGCTAACTCCGTGAGCCAGCGCCGTTATTGTCCTCCTCTTCCAAAAGTGGAGACTGAGGCACGGCCGAAGGGGCTGCCGAGGTAACTCAGTCAGAAGAGTGAGGTAGTGGTCTCCCAAACCAGCCCGGCCTCGCCCAGGAGGCAGGAGGCCACGGGGAACGTCCACGACGGGCTATGGAGTGGGTACCAGCGAGGGGCCCCCGAGCTCACCGGGGGATGACAGAAGAGGACCGTTTTCAATTCTGGGGTCAGTCTGGAGGCTTCACCGGGGAGGTGGCATTTGTGTGGAGGCTAATAGGATGACAAAAATTACGTCAGGAAAATAATAAGAAAAAGAGGGACAGCTGGGTACAGAGCCCTCTCCAGGCACGGGGCAGCTCTTCCGCTATATGGACTCATTTAGGGCGATGGCTCTCTGAAGCGAGCCGGTCACCGCCCTCGTTTTATCAGGGAGTGAACGGGGGTGTGAGGGAGATTAGACACACTCATGTGGTGACAAAGCCGGCAGCTTGAAGAGGCTTCACGATGCTAAATGATAATGAGGATAACGATGGGGGAGGAGGAGAGGATGGGAGGTGGGGAGCAGGAATAGTGGAGGTGGTGGTGGTGGTGGGTCTGGGTTAAGCGGGGGGCGGCAGGGGTTCACCAGGAGTCCTGTTTCCACCCTCTCTGCCTCAGCCTTCCCCAAGCTGCTTACCTCCCTAGGACTCACTCGCTCGGGGCATTTGAGAGGCTGATGGAAAGTTGCAGGCTCCTGGGATCAAAGATGCTCTGGAGATAAGATGGGCTGCCTTCTTCATTCTTTTCTCAGCTCTGATTCTAGCGTTGGATGTTTTTTCCAAATCCCACAAAAACCCCAAAACCCCCAAACAACGTATGCTCGCCTCAAAGTCTGTATGTAACTCAGGGGACATGCATCCCAGGCGGGTCCCGCAGGGCAGGATGGAGAGGACAAACCGGACACACAGCCCTCAGGGGAGGTGGGGCGCTTGGTCACGGGGCCGGGGGTCTGTGTAGCCTTGGAGCCGGTCTGGCAGCAGAGGACGCTCCAGCGAAGGGCTGGCACCCACCCCAGGGGCGCCAGTTCCCACGGGCAGGTGGCTGGGCCTGGAGCAGCTGCACAGAACCTGAAGCAGGAAGGAGCCGGAAAATGTGTGTGCGTGTGTGCATGTGCGTGTGCACGCGCATGTGTGAATGTGCATGTGCTAAAAAAGTCTTTGAAATGAGGCTTTCCTCTGCGGGGGATAAAAATGTTAAAAAGCTGAATGTTCGGTCTGGGACAGGGGAGGAGAAGACATCATCGTTCCTTTTCCAAGGTGAATTTCCTGGGGATTTATTTACTCCTTACTGGAAACTGAAAACCGTTAGGGAGAAGACATAAGATCAACGGGCAGTCAGAAATTCAGATCGCCACGGGTAAGGCTCTAGTGGGTTTCCCTTGGAGGATTCTCCCCTTCAGGACAGAGCTACGGGGTGGCCACGTGCTCTGCCACATCCGCGTGGACAAGAGCGACAGTCGTGGGAAAGTCTCCTCTCGCCGCTGTGGCTGTGAGGAGCGGGCCCACCCTCTGCCTCCTGCTCACTGAGGGCCTGCTGGTTCCAAAGCGGTCACCGTCCCCACACCTTGAGGGGCCTTCGCTAGGAATCGTCTCGAGCGGAGCGCGCGGAGAAAAGTCATGGGACACCGTGTGACTCGCAACTCTCGCCTTTGCTGTGTCACAAGTGGACATTCACGGGAAAGTGGGTCTCCCACCCCACCCTCTGCGTTTCCAGGAGACTCAGGCGTCGGGGTCTCTCGTAAAACCCGTGCCTTCTACAAGCGGACAGTTGGCCTTGTAAACTGCCGGAATTTGCGCCTCTGAAATTTTTGGCCACGTTTCTCTACAGCAATAAAGCAGTAGAGCTGATTCAATGAAATTAGCTCACGTGCTCGCAGGGAGCGCACCCAGAGCTGGTGAGCTGTACCAAATGCATCCATTTCGGAGGTTCCTGGAAATATGAGGCCTCTGGCTTTAAGAGAAAAACAGATTTACATTCCTCCCCGACTCAGCAGGAAACCTTAAATCAAAGGCAACCCACAAATCAGTGCGTGCTTATCTGCTGCGCGCTAGGCCCGGTTTGTAATTACACGTTTATTTGTGTACGATCGACGCCAGGCTGCTCGTCAGACTGCAAGCCCCCCGAGCACATTTGTCTTGATTATCCTCGAACCCCAGGGCCCGGCAGTGCCTGGCACACAGGCACGCTAAATATGTGTGCAAAGAAGGAAGGGAAGGAGGGAAGGAAGAAAGGAGGGAAAGGAGGGAGAGAGAGAATAAAGGAAGGGAGCAACGAAGGTTGGAGCGAGTGAGAAATGCTACAAGTGGAAGATACTTACAAGGGTCCCGTCCAGCAGAATAGGGTTTACTTGTAATCCTTCCCATGTGTAAAACGGAGACAACAGCACTCATTGCAATTTTTATTTTATACTCAAATCGCTCTTTTTTGTTTTTAAGTTATGTAACGTGTCAGACAAGAGGTCCCTGCCCTGGGCCCCGTGCTTCAGAGGGTCCCGACCTTGCTGCCCCCTCGGAGTCTGTGTGGACCCCTCCCCAGATAGTCCACTGGGTCTTCCACATGAGGGGTGTGCACCTAGCCCAGTGTGTCCAAGGGTGTGAGGGCAGGGAGCAGGGCCTGGAGGGAGCGGAGGCGTCTACACACGTGTCCTGGGTGTGGGACTGAGGCTGGAGGGGGACAGAAGGGGTGGAGGCAGGGTCACGTCCAAGGTTGCTCCTCCCGTGTGACCAGGGTCCAGGGCGGAACCCCAAGGCGGCGAGAACTCTAAATTCTCACCTGCCGTCCGGTCATCGCCAAGGGCTGTTTGTCTAGGTAAGAGGTTAGAATGCAGGTCATTCAATAGCTGATAGCTTGATGCGTAACTTTCAAATACTTAGACATATGGTATGTGAGCAAATGTCAGGACACGCATGTGTATGTGTGTATAAAGCTCTCAAATTCAGCTGGAATCAACCGCATAGTGACTAAGAGGGAGAAATGTTTCTTCAAGTCCTTTACCCATTTTCAGTTGGACTATTTGTGGGGTTTTTTGCTATTGAGTTGTAGGATTTCCTTATATATTTGGATGTTAATATCTTATCAGATATGAGTTGGTTCTTCTGTGTTCTTTCAGATGAACTTCTGAAAGACTTTCCCCCAAAAAACTTGTTTTGATTGGATTATATAAAATTCTAATTATAAACTAATTTTTAAAGAATTAGCCTAATTAAAACATCTTCTCATCCACAGTTTGCATCTCCAAGCATCATTCGCTCACATAACATTTGCATTATATATTTTTATCAAATCTGAGGACCAACTGTATTATCATTCATCTGATATTTTTGTTCAAATTGACGTCCTTTTAAAACATATATATACCAACTTGAGCTTCTTCTTTGCACCGATATTAGTGAATTCAAGGGTTTGATATACTAATAAGATTTCATAATGCAATTAAAGTGAAGATATAATAATTGAAATACCACAGGCTTATCTCTGCGCCTCCCGCGGTCAACACCGGTGCGTCGCACTTGTGGACGCCCCGCTGTCTGTTATTCCGTCCCGTCCTGCCGGTTCTCAGTTTCTTCACATAAGCCTCTCCCCAGTGATTCCCACTGTTAGGGTCACGCCCAGAGAGCCTTTCTCCTGCCCCCAAATTAGAGAAAAAGTCACCTGTTTGCGTTTAGTTCTTTTATGATTTCATTCGTCAAACTCCTTAGCCCACCTGGAATTTATTTTGCTGTATGTCGTGAGGTTAGGAAGAAAAAGCCAACTTAACATAGTGCTTCCAAAACACCAGCCATCTCAGCACCATTTTCGGAACAGTTTCTCCCCTCACTCGTTTGCATTTCTACCTTTGTCATACAGTAAATGCTTTTCAACGTGGGTTCGTTTCTAAACGTTTACGTCTGTTGTAGGGATCCAGCGCCCGTCTGATGCCAGGATACAGTTTTAATTTTCACAACCTCACAGCACAGTTTAACCCAACAGAGAGCAAGGGCCGCTTCCCCTCTGGTTCGTAGTCGTCGGTCACGCGGCACCACCTCGGGATTCTGCCAGCGTCGTCACCTGCCACTCCTCGCACGAGCCGGGAGGCAGAGGCTACAGGCGCCCGTTTTACAGACGAGGAAACTGAGCACAGGGAGAGAAGCCTGGCTCTCCAGGCCACAGAGACAAGGCCGAGCCGGGAGCTCCAAACCCAGGCAGCCCAGCCCCAGAGGCCACGACCTTGACCTCTGCAAGGTGAAATCCCAGCTGAGAATCAACCTCTTTTCAAAGACTATATTCTCCTCATATCTGTTGTCACCAACTTGTTGGTACTTGTTTTATTTACTTGGTTGTTTTATGCTTGTGTTTATTTTTATTATACTTTCCATTTATAGTGCTCCTTAAAATTTTCCAGCTAGACATTGTATTTCCTTTCTCTTTTCTGAGACGTGGAATTTACATCTCGGCCTCTATTCTAAATCGATAGCGTTACCAGCAGCTGCGCCCACTCAAAAGCATTCTTTCACTCGAATTTCTCTGCTTGTCAGGGTCAGTGAATCTGCGTTCATTGGCTGCATTCACATTTTACTACAGTGATAACTGTAGAATTTTAATAAATAAAATTGTAGAAGATCTATTTCATTAACATAACAAAATGATTCTATTATTAGCTAAAAACCAACAGCATTGTTGGCACAATTTTTATTGTTTCAACTGAAATGCCCGGGAAAGAAATAATTTTGTCACGAGGATAAACTGGCTACTCGTTCAGTTATTTGTGAGAACATGACAGCTGTGTCTCATTAATCAGCATTTAGATTTTTGGGGTAATGTTTAATGTACACACAAAATTCTTTAGGTTATGAAAGTATTTCTTAGTTTTTTTTTTAAGTTATGAGAGCAGAGAAGGTGTGGTCACATAAAGTATTGAAAAAGACTACAGAGTTTTTAATACTTTTTCCATTCTACATTCTATCACTTTATGAGATGACTGACAAGAAAACAGGAAACCCCACACCCCTCTAGGCTGTCTCCATCCTGCCGGCAAGAATCAAGGGCCCACATGTGTCATCCGCCTCAGTTAAGGCTCATAGTTCTATTTTACTGATGAGAAAACCGAAGCTCAGAGACTGGGTGACTGGTGAATGTCACAGACCAGCTGTAGAAAACTCACTGTCAGCACTGGCGAATTCACCTGCCGGCCGGCCCGTGCGCGCGCCTGTCACAGACGTCTCCCCATCGAGTGGCCTCATGAGCATCGCCGTGAGATGCTACCCCACCTGCAGGCAGCTCAGAGCTTAAGGAAGTTCTTACCCTGGGCCTGTGTCTGCCTTCCAGGAGCATCTGTCCTTGTTCTGCCCCATGGAGTTTCACGGAACAAGTGTCCCATTGAGAAGTTGTGCAAATATCGGAAAACTATCAATTCCTTCCATTTCTCATTGTCCCCTCCCACTTTTATTTTTAATTATTATTAATTATTTTTTGAGGAAGATTCGCCCTGAGCTAACATCCACGCCCATCATCCTCCATTTAACATGTGGGACGCCTGCCACAGTGTGGCTTGACAAGCTGCGTAAGTCCTCACCCGGGATCCAAACTGGTGAACCCTGGGCCGCCGAAGCAGAGCGTGTGAACCCAGCTGCTACACCACCAGGCTGGCCCCATCCCCTCCCACTTCTGATTTTTTAATCTGTACTTCTCAGCACACTTTATCTTTTATTTTATTTAACTCATTACTGTTGTTTCAAGTCTGTTTGTCATTCTCAACTCTGAGGAACACATTTTACCCCAAGACTTTCCTCTGTCAGGAGAGTCAGAGTCCCTTCCGTTGTTTCTCTCACGTCGTAATTTTGAGTCTTTTCCCAACCCTGGTTGTCTTTTCCTGGACAGACTTCTGTTTGAGAAGGTTGGCTGGAGCTTGGATTCTAGAGTCATTGGATTCTAATCCTAGTTCCAAATTTTCCTGGAAATGTGACGTTGGGCAGTCAATTTATGTAATAGAAATGACAGCAAGACCTACGGGTACACTGTGAGACTGGGATGACCAAAGACCCAGGTCACTGTGACTGACTTGTGTCGTTGCCAATGCACATGGTTCCCCTTGTTTTATTTCCACGCACGGCAGTCCCTCTAGAGCAGACAGCATGGCTGTGGCTGGACCTTTGCTGCTGGGCCTCACCCGTCTCCCCCAAGCAGCGACACGCGGCTCTGAGACAGCGCCTTCACCAAGGGGCACTGTCCAGGTCGGGGGAGGAGCCTGGGGGTAGGCGAGCGGGGCTCACTGTCCTTCCTCATGCTCTGCCCAGATTTGGGAGCAGGTGTAGGGGTCCTCCCCGGTTTGACCTGGCAACTCTGACAGTGGGACTGCCCTGTGCTTACCCTGTGGGACAGGGAGGGGCTCACTAGGCAGTCCCAGATCTCCTCAAACTGTGCAAGAGCAGAGCTCTTCATGCAGGTCAGAGCCCCGGCCCCCAGCCCGGCTCCGCTGAGGACCAGCACTTGGTGTCTGGTCGGCCGCACCCTGTTGCTGGCCTTCTGTGTGCTCGCTGTCAGGTGGTCACACGCTCTCCACCATCTCGAGAGTCTAAGCTTCTATGGTTTTCGCCAGCTTCCTAGATAGGGGTTCAACCTACAACTTTGGGAAAAACAAGGGGATCCAATGGAAGAATTGCTTGAATTCCACCAATCTGCTGCTTCCCTGCTCAGAGAGCAGAAAGAGCACTTCCTTCCTGCAGACGGGGTTCCAGGCTCCCCGACTCCCCGCGTCTCAGAGATTTTTAAAGTACTTTCTCTTGTTCTTACTCCTTTCTGATATTGCGGAATGGTTATTACTGATTATTAACTAAGTCATGTTTAAATTTTAGAAGTCAAGCTACTTTAAAGGCCCATTTAATAAAATTTATGAAACTTTCTCCATCTCTACTCTTCTAATTCCAGAAGCTTTAATAACGATGTGTGCTGGGACTAGTTTTAGCTTTTTTTCCTCTACCTACAGCAAGGATGGGGTGCTTTTTATTTTATTAAGCCTTTTAGCATTAATTTTTAACCTAAGTACGTATTATTTTTAAAAATTGAGAAAAAGGTCTGTTCAGAACTTGAAACATACAGAAAAGTAAAATGAAAATAAAATTGTGATTCCACCACTTAAAGAATAACCATAGTTAAAATGTTGATTTCTTTCTAACCTCTCCGTTTGCTTTTTCTAACGCTTACTGAGTGTTTAGTGACACACACACTCTCCTTATCTCCTTTTTTGTTCACTAAACATAAGGAGAGCATTTCCCATATTATTCAAATAGTCTTAAAAATGTGTGCTCTATGTGTTACATGTCACATACAGGTTAACAATGCAAAGACAACACAACAGGACATCAAGAAGGAAAGTGCTTTTGAGTCTTTGCTCACAGCCCCGTGGAGAAGCAGGGCTGGAAATGCTTCCAGCTTCCAGCCGAGGATCATAGCTCAGAGACGGAAGAACTCGGGGCTGGGGAAGATCACAGACCGGGTCAGTCACTAGCTGAGTGACCTTGGGCACAACAGCGGATCTAAGATTTGTTGGGCCTCAAGGTTCTGTAATTTTGGGGGTTCTCCCTAAGGAAAAGAATAAAAACCTTGCTCTTGAGAATTTTACTGAAACACGTGGTCCTGTAACTAAACTGCCAGGACCCCTCCCAGGGCCCTGAAACTGCGGTGCAAGTGAGGGGCCCTGAAGCTTGGTGTCACCTGCTTCAAGGCACAGCTGCCTTGGCTTGGGCGAGCGACCCACCTCATTTTCCTCTGTAAGATGGGGATAACAGGAGCACCTCCCTCAGCAGTTCAGAGAACTGAATGAGATGCAGCCTCATAAAGCATTTGGTAAACTGCCCGGCAGGCGAGTGCTTTATAAATGTCACCTGGGTTACTATTATTACTCAGCGTCATGTCCTCGTGGCTGAAGTCATCTGAGCCACTTCTCAGAGACTGTTATTCATGTAAAGACTTAAGAAAACCGCACCTCGAGCCTTTCTGACCTGGCTCACTGGTTCATTTACTAAACACTCACCGAGTTCCTACTAGACACGATGCTGATTCCACGCTAAGCACTGGGCTCAGTTAATTCTCACTCCTCATTCTTGGGAAGCACGACTGGGAAATCTTCCCAGGACCCTCTTTGGGCACTCAGCCTGCTGTGTGGCCGGGTTTGGACGTGACCAGGGTTCCAGGGGAAGGCGCCTTCTGCCTCGTCCACTTCTGTGTCATCAGCACGTTCTGCTGTGCCTGTGACACAGCGTGCAGGTGCTCGGGGAATGTTCAACGAGTTGACACAGGGTGCGCTGGTGTTCCCATGAGGATTTTAGTTTCTTTTGCCAGCTATTCACTTTGCAAAAGTAAGCAAGATGTGTGCAAAATAGTTTGAGGCCTCTGGAAACAAGTCAAAGGTGGTTTCATGGTTAATCTTGGTTGTTTCTGCGTGACTTTATCTTATTTTATCACAACTGAAATTCCCTATAATATTACCAGGCCACACTCAGGAAGCTTCTTTCTTGTGCTAATGAAAAAATAATATGGCCACATCGGGGAAGTCCTTAGGGAACATGTCCTGTGTCAGGAAAAGTAGTTAAGCTCTGGGGTCCTAAAGGAGCCTGGGAAAGTCTAACAGAAGCTATGGGGTTGGCTGTATCATCTATTTAAAAACAGAACTGGACTTCGCAAGTTTTATGATGTCTTGGCTTATTGAAAGCTTAATTGAGAATTAAAATGTCCAGATCGTTACTTTAACGATAGCATTCAAGCATCAGAAAATACCGTGCCCAGTGAGCACTGGACACAAGTGGGGAAGACGAGACGTGGCTGTGGGTAGAGCTCACATTTGTACCCGTACGTTTGCTTGAGACTCTGCAACCTACAACGAGTTCCCTTTCACCATCAGCATCCATCTGCTAAACCACCCTGAGGGCCGTGGGGAGCTGGAGACCAGCCTTTTTCACAGCGCCGGGACTGGGACCCAGATCCATCCAACATCATACCTCTCTTCACCATAATCATCACCCTCCTGGCCTCGCAGGAGGGCCTTCGACTCCATGGATGTCTTCAGAAGACCACGCTGATCTCTGCAGGTTTGCTGAGGCTTTCTGGTCTGTGGAGGGCGACCTGAGCCGCAGGGCACTTGGGCCCCTCAGGGCAGGCAGCTTCCTGTGCACTCCTCGGCTCAGAGCTGTAGCTGATCCTTCATGTGGCTAAGACGTGTGATTCACTGAACATCTGCAGTCACCTGCAGGCACAGCTCTGCCTTCACCATCTAGTAGGGAAGAAAGACATTAAACATGTGACTTCCGCAAAGTGTTGCGTTTACCCACCTGGGAATGAGCCCCATGCTCCGGGGGCCTCTGAAGCACCCAACCCTCTCAACAGGCTTCTGATCAACCACCTGAAGTCCAGCACCGCAGGCTGGAGGGGAGGATGTATGGCAGGCCTGTTCCCCCGCGGGGAGCCCCCCTTTACCCGTCTACAGGCCTCAGGAGTGGTGAAACTTTACTTCCAGCGTGTTATTTGGGAAAAACCCCTCAGTTGGCCCGATCGGGAGGCTACTAAATTCCTAGACACAGAGCTGAGAGGCCAGAAAGTGGCCTGTTGTGTCAGCAAGATGCAAACGCTGAGGCCTGGGGAGCCTTCTCCCGCCTGCCTTGGTGTCCACAGGCCCTGAGTGGGGGCCCAGGCTGCGCCCCCTCTGCAGGAGTAAAGCAGGACCCTTTACTCGGAGCCCTCCATCCGGGCAGGAATCCCCAAGGGCACTCCCTCCTCATTCTCGAATTAGTTGGACTTGAGTCCATAAACCAGGTCAAAAAATTCTGTATGGGAGCTCTAGGGGGTGGCTCTCTAGGAGGACTCAGCGCCCCCACCCCAGGCCCCTCCGTCAAACCTTCCCTTTGAAGAAAACAAACCCCAGGCTCGGGGAGCTGACGTAAACATCCTGAGGAAATAACCGCTGTAAGGCTGGCGAACCTCATCTCCCCAAGGAAGTAATCAGCACCTCTTCCCCTGACAGCTCCAGGTGAGCGGGCGGGGCGGGGACGGGCGTGCGCCTGGCGCTCCCGTAACTGTCCGCTGACGACCAAGCGCGCTCCCGTCCATTGTCACAGTGGAGCCCCTGAACCCAAGGGCCGGGCGGGGCGGGGATGGCTCGCCAGGAAAGGAAGCCGAGGCTCCGGCGCTCGCTCGCTCTTCCCGGGCCACGCGGGGAGCACCCGGGAGGCCCCTGCCTTCCAGCCCCGGGCTCGCCCCCGGCACCGCGAGGACCCGGAGGAAGCCCTCCGCGCGCGCGGCCGCACGGCCTCATTGTCCCCGCCAGGCGCCCCGCCGCCCGGACCCTGGCCGTCTCGACGCCCGCCGCCCCGGCTGCTGTGCGGAACGGCCCCCGAACAAAGGAGCGGCGTGCGCGGGCCCGAGGGGCGTCCGCCCGGCTGGCGGAGGAGGGAACCCGCGGAGGGGACGGGGCGGCGCACGGGGGCAGCGTCCCGCCCGGCCGCCTTCTGAGCCTCCTTCCTGACCGAGCGCGGAAGCGCCCCGGGTGCCCCAGGAGGTGGCGCACCCGCCGCGCCCCGCCGGCCCGTGCGCCCCCCAGGGCACCCGGAGCACGGGCTCCCGTGCGCCCTCCCCGCGCCGCCCCCCGCGTGCGCTCCCCCCCGCCGCGCGCCCTCCCCGCGCCGTCCTCCTCGAGCACCCGGAGCGCGGCGGGCGGCGAGCGCACTCGGCCGGCGGGCCGGGCTGGGGCCGGGGCGGGGCCGCGCGCTCCGCCGCCGCCTTAAAGGGCCCGTCTCCGCGCGCACGGCGCATGCCCGGCGCGGGGAGGGCAGGACGCGCTCGTCCCCGCCGCCGCGGGAGCTGCGGCCGGCCTCTCCGCGGGGCTGCGCGGCGCCGGTGCGCGTGTCACCGCCCGCGGGGGCTCCGCGGGCGCGCGGGGTGTGTAGGACCCCGGCGCCGCGCATTCCGGAGGTCGCCCGGAGCTGGGCGGGCCAGACCCGCGCCGCAGCCGGGGTCTGGCTTTCTGAGCCGCAGTTTCAGGCCTGGTCGGGTGAAGCGCTGCCCAAGGGGACAGAATTGCGGGCGCGTGCGCGCGAGTGGCGATGCGGGCGGGCGTGTGCCTTTGTGTCTCGTGCTCTCCCGCGCAGGTGGGCAGCCCGCGCCGGGAGCCGCTTTGCTCCCGCGCACCAGTGCCTCGAGTCTTGCTTTCCGTGTCCGAGGGCTCGGACCGCCCTGTTGGGCACACAATAGACCTTTCTCCCGGTGGCACCTTTGGCCCTAGGGGTGGCTTATTTGGGGACACTAACGGGACTTTCTAAGGACCGCTCCCTCAGAGCCGGGCCCCTGGCATCCGAGTTGGGCGCGTTTCCTTTTCGGAGTCAGGCGAGGGAGGAGACCTGGGGACAGTACCTGTCCTCGGTTGATGGGTGCGAGCAAGTGTCCCGAGCCTGCCGGTCCCGCATTAGACAACAAAGAGAGGCGTTCGCGGCGGCGGGGGAGGGGCGCGGCCGGGCGGAGGACTGGGCGGGCTGCGGCGAGCGCGGGGCGGGGGCGCTGGAGCTCCGCTCGCTCAGCCAGCGGCCTCCGCCCGCCCCCGGCCCGGCGCGCGCCAATCGCCTCCCCCAGCGATAGTGTCAGTAGCATTGTAGTGTCAGCTCCCGCCGGTGACGTTGCGCCTCCCTCGTCCCCCTCCGGAGCAGTCTGGCTGCAGAGGCTCAGTCAAGAGGCGGGGAGGAGAGGAGGAAAAAGCGCTGAGTGAGGGCGGGCGGGCGGGCGGGAGGGAGGGAGTGGAGGAGCTGGGGAGGGGCTCCTTAAAGAAACGCTGCTGTCGCTCGCCTGCTCGCTTCTCGCTCGGCATTGTGGCCAGCCAGCCGGGCACTCGGGGGCACGCGCGGCTGCCGCTCGAGCTCTGCCCCCACCCCACCCGCCGGCAGATCTGGGGTGGGGACCCAGGCAGGGGCTCCTGCAGCCACTGCCCGGCGCGGACCGTACGGAGCGAACCACTCCTCTCGGCGCCGAGAAAGGAGCAACGGAGCCCTCTGCAGCCGGCCTGCCTCCCCGCCCCTGACCACTCGCTTCCCGGCTGCCTTTGTGGCCGCAGCTCCTCGCCGCCGAGCCGAGGGCCGGCGGGGGCGCGGCGCGCACGGCGGAGCGATGCCCAGCTCGCTGTTTGCAGACCTGGAGCGCAACGGCAGCGGCGGCGGAGGGGGCGGCAGCGGCGGGGGCGGCGGCGGCGGCGGCGGGGGAGAGACCCTAGATGACCAGAGAGCCCTGCAGCTCGCGCTCGACCAGCTCTCCCTTCTGGGGCTGGACAGCGACGAGGGCGCCTCTCTGTACGACAGTGAGCCGCGCAAGAAGAGCGTGAACATGACCGAGTGCGTGCCGGTGCCCAGTTCCGAGCATGTCGCCGAGATCGTGGGGCGACAAGGTGGGTCCCGCAGGGATGGGGAGCTGCAGGGGAGGGGGTCTCGGGCCACCGCCCCGCGGGGAGGACGCGAGAGGGATCGAGATACGCGGCGCCGGGGAGCCTAGAGGAGGGAGGAAGAGCCGCGCGATGGGCCGGCGCCCCAGACAAAGAAAGTGCAGCCGGGCTGCGTCCCAGAGCCGCGCGCGGCCGCGGCGGGGTGCACTGTATCCTGCTAAGAACACTGCCTGCTCCCGGAGGGCCCCCTGCCCAGCCCACCCTGGGAAATGCAATTTAAATACGAGATGCTTGGGGGAGGGGGCCTTTGATCGGTCCTTCGGGAGCGGAGAAGGAGGAGAGAGTGTCGGATGGGAGGAGGGTTCTGGATTTCTGCAAAGCGGAATGGAGCCCAGAGGAGGAACAATGGGTCCCGGGCCTGCCCTCCCTTCCCACCCGCCCCCCGCGCTGGGGGCTCGCGGCTCCGGCCGGCTTCCCCGAACCCCCTTCGCCGCGTGTCAGGGCGGACGGCGCGCCCCGCTGGGTCCCAGCCGCATCTCCCCAGCGGACTTTTTCTGGGAGCCTCGGGTTTGACTCGGGACTACTGCAGTCCTCGGGGGAGGGCTGGGCTGTTCCTCGAGCGCCTCGCGGGTAGAACCGCTTCCCAGCCCGTGGCGCGGCCCGGGGTCAGCGAGGGAGCCGCCCCCTCTCCGCCCATCGCGTGTCCTGCCGTCGCGGGCTGTCCCAGGTCTCTGCGGTTACCCCGGGATGATGGGCGTGTCTGTCTCTCTCTCCCACTCCCTCCCCTGCACCCTGACTCGCAGGTTGTAAAATCAAAGCGCTGCGGGCGAAGACCAACACTTACATCAAGACCCCGGTTCGCGGGGAGGAGCCTGTCTTTGTTGTGACGGGCAGGAAGGAGGATGTGGCCATGGCTCGGAGGGAGATCATCTCTGCCGCCGAGCACTTCTCCATGATCCGCGCCTCGCGGAATAAGAACACGGCGCTCAACGGCGCAGTGCCCGGGCCGCCCAACCTGCCCGGGCAGACCACGATCCAGGTGCGGGTGCCCTACCGCGTGGTAGGGCTCGTGGTGGGGCCCAAGGGCGCCACGATCAAGCGCATCCAACAGCAGACGCACACGTACATCGTGACGCCCAGCCGCGACAAGGAGCCGGTGTTCGAGGTGACCGGCATGCCAGAGAACGTGGACCGCGCGCGCGAGGAGATCGAGGCGCACATCGCCCTGCGCACGGGCGGCATCATTGAGCTCACAGACGAGAACGACTTCCACGCCAACGGCACGGATGTGGGCTTCGATCTGCACCACGGGTCCGGCGGGTCCGGCCCAGGCAGCCTGTGGAGCAAGCCCACCCCCAGCATCACGCCCACCCCAGGCCGCAAGCCCTTCTGTAGCTACCGCAACGACAGCTCCAGCTCGCTCGGCAGCGCCTCCACAGACTCTTACTTCGGCGGGGGGACCGGCGGCAGCGCAGCCGCCACCCCGCGCCTGGCGGACTACAGTCCCCCCAGCCCCGCGCTCAGCTTTGCGCACAACGGAAACAACAACAACAACGGCAATGGATACACCTACGCAGCGGGGGAAGCTTCCGTGCCTTCCCCCGACGGTTGTCCGGAGCTACAGCCCACCTTCGACCCGGCTCCTGCTCCCCCGCCTGGGGCGCCTCTTCTCTGGGCCCAGTTCGAGCGGTCCCCGGGAGGCGGACCTGCAGCTCCCGCGTCCTCTTCCTGCTCTTCTTCTGCGTCTTCGTCCGCTTCGTCCTCCTCAGTGGTCTTTCCTGGGGGCGGCGCCGGCGCGCCCTCCAACGCCAACCTGGGGCTGCTGGTGCACCGCCGGCTGCACCCGGGCACCAGCTGCCCTCGCTTGTCCCCGCCCTTGCACATGGCCCCGGGGGCGGGCGAGCACCACCTGGCTCGCCGGGTCCGCAGCGACCCGGGCGGAGGGGGCCTGGCCTACGCCGCCTTTGCCAACGGGCTGGGGTCGCAGCTGCCCGGCCTGCAGCCTTCGGACACGTCCGGCTCCTCGTCGTCGTCCAGCTCCTCCTCCAGCTCTTCCTCCTCCTCCTCCGGGTTGCGGCGGAAGGGCAGCCGCGATTGCTCCGTGTGCTTCGAGAGCGAAGTGATCGCCGCGCTAGTGCCCTGCGGCCACAACCTCTTCTGCATGGAGTGCGCAAACCGCATCTGCGAGAAGAGCGAGCCCGAGTGCCCGGTCTGCCACGCGGCGGTCACTCAGGCCATCCGCATCTTCTCCTGAAGGCAGCGCGCGCCTGCGCGCCCCGCGCGAGGGAGGGGAGACCCCTCGCCCGGTCCTCGCTCCTTAGCGCCCGCTGCCTCCTTGGTGCCCCACCTCCTCCTCCTCCCCTGCTCGCACTCTGAGATCCCAGAGGAGCTTGGAAAGCTGTAGTATCCGCTCATTTTTAAAATTTAATTTTTAAACGAAGGAACTTGCCAGGATATCTGCATCGAGAGTACTGCGGCCTAGGGAGCCTGTGAACCACCCGATTGCATGCTCTATAGATAATAGGAAGGCGACATTCTAGTGATGATAGTTTTTACACTGTACCCAATAGGAAGCTCCCAAAAGAAGAAAACCCCATAAGTGTTCCATTTTCTTAAAGTAGGAAAAAAATGGACAGTAATTATTATGAAGATGATGATAATAGTGTATGGGATGTGTGGACTGTGTAGTGTGTCCCCTTGTGGCTGCGTTCCTACCATGCTTATTACAGAACGCGGTGGATCCTTTTTGAATGTTCGTGGAAGGGCCAGGAGTTCCTGTGAAACCAGGATACTGCAGCTTTATTAAAGTTAAAGAAACTGTAACATATCTCTTATATATTAAAAACATTTAAAAGTTTTAAAGAGAAATTGCATTAATACAGATTGAAGTATTTTATTCTTTTTTGACTTGAAAAATTATATTTCATATTGCAAAGATGTTTACAAGTATTTTAATTTAAGTTCAGTGAACTTTTTTGTAGCTGGGTTAAATCTTTTTATTTTAGTATGGCCTTATGGCAAAGAACACTGTATTATTTTAATAATCACACAATTGTGACAAACCATAAAATGTGTAATGTTTTGAACAGTATTCTGTTGGGATGGAGATTTTATAGGTTCAGACAAATCTTCTACGTCTGCTTCACCCAGCATATTTTCTATTCAGTGATATAAAGCATA
Source organism: Equus przewalskii (assembly GCF_037783145.1). NCBI lineage: Eukaryota > Metazoa > Chordata > Mammalia > Perissodactyla > Equidae > Equus > Equus przewalskii. The sequence continues at coordinate 89,695,147 of NC_091831.1, forward strand.
TTTTATTCTATATTATTACAAAAAAACGGAGATGTAAAAACATGTCAAAAGGAACTGTTGATGCTTTCTAACATTTGTATAAATAGAATTCAGTGCAAGTTACAACAATTCTGTTGCACCACTCTAGTTTTAGTATTTCTATTTTAATACATTTGTTTACCACTCGTTTATGTATATGTAGGTGACGTTACTTGAGCTTAAATGTACTTTACTGAGCAAAGTTTAAAAAACAAAGTATATTTTATTTTATGATAAGGGGCCTTTAACCTCATGGTCAAATACTAATATTATATTTGCTGAGACAAGATTTGAAATTGTATCAAGAGTTTTATTTTTCTGACATTTAAAGTTCTACATAATAAAGGTAAAACTTAAGTAATGGTGCTACTTCATTTTTTAAGTATTTCTATATAAATAAAATATTGAAGAAAATCGATTTTGTGTGGTGACTTGATTTTTTTCTCGGCCCCTTGGCGTCTACCTGCGCAAGGATCCGTCTTAAAGTGATGAGTTGAGTATAGAACTTCAGGGTGTATCATGTCCGTATTTTATCGATAGGACGGACTTTCGAGAGGCCAGAGTTGGGTTTGGTGGAATATACAGGCCGTGGGAAACAGTATTTTTAAAAAGTTGACAATTTCTGCTGGATCAGGGCTTACTTCTCCATTAGAAGTAGTGGGCACACTGCCTGGGGCTCATGATGCCTTTAGAGGCCCAGGAAAACATTTAATTTCTTTTAAAATTAGAAGGAAAAAAAAACCCCCAAAGGAAATGAAAACATTCAAAGGGAATATTTTACTTTTCAGGCCCAGAAAAACCTGTTAAAATTTGTCTAAAACATTAAGAAAATAAAATATTAAAGTATTTAAAGTTATATTAAAAATAACTTTTATTATGATTGTTGTGGAGGAAGAAGCGTGTGAAAGCAAAAGTGCGAGGTCCTGGGAGAGTCTTACCCCAGCCACCAGGCGGGCTTCCCTAAGTGGAGAGGCCTGAGAGTTGTGCTTGCTGGGGTGGGTCCTGTTGAGGGTCACTTCCTCCGGGGAAGCCGAAGCCGTGGGAGGACAGTTTCTGCTTGTGGAGGAGCCCGCTGGATTGGAGCACTGTTCTTAACAGGCTTCTGCTGGCAGGGCAGGCTAATCGGTGTTGACAGGCTGCGGGTGTCAACTGTTTGTTGTTGTTTGAGAGAAGTTTGTGTTTGCTTTCGGCAGGCTGCACCTGCGCCCGCCTGGCTGTGGGGCTTTGTCAGGGGATGGAGCGGCGTGCTTTCCCTTGACCTGAACTCTGCCTTCCAGAGAGCATTTAGGGATGACCAGACCACACCACCGAATTTCCAGCAAACTTCCCGGCTGGGCTGCCCCAGGAGGATGGTCTGCCTGGCCCGTGGCGGGCTTTTATTTGACTCTGTGCTGAGGGGTGACATTTAGCAGGTGAGTCCAAAGAGAAGGCTAAAAGATATGTTGGTGGCTCCTCTTTTCCCCAATGTTTTTGTTTGTCTGGAAATTTAGTCACTGTGTGCATCATAGCTCCTGATTCGCTTGGTTTAAAGGATGCTGTGTACAGGCAGGAGGTAGGTGAGAGGAGAAAAAGGAGTGGCTCCGCTTGGGAAATTTCTGGCGTTGTCTTCAACTCTGGAACGTTCCCAGGCAGTGTTTGCCTCCTTCTCTTCTCCGTCAAGGACTGGCTGGGGTTTGCTGAGGCCTGGTAAGGAGCAGCGTGACAAAGCCCAGTTCCACCTTCCCTTCAGCTGATTGGAAAGGCCCAGAACAGAACAGAGGTTCTTTTTACACGTTCTTCTTTAGTCATGTGACTTTGCTCTTCTGCTTTGGCGGAATGATGGTGGAGAAGGCAAAGAGAACTCAAAGCCTTGATTGCTGAGTTTCTCAGGGACTCTTACACATTGAGATTTCTTGTGGTCCATATGCTGCTTTGGAAAATGAGAAAAGATCCAATTCTGAGGCTGCTGACGTACCCTTGGATGGCTTGTGTTTCTTTGCTGTGAGAGGTCCCCTTTGTTGACATGAAACTTTTGGATATATTATTAATAAAACTAGGCTCCTGGAGAGGAGAGAGAGCCGTCTACCATTGGTCTCCCCCGCAGAGCAGGCCCTTGTCACCTGCAGAGACGCGGGCACATCTCATGTGGTACTAGGTGGCATTAGCTTTTGATCCAAGGCAAGCCTTTGTCCCATCCCCAGGCCCCCCAAATGACAACTGTTGAGGTGGTCCCTGGCTGTGGAGGTAACAGTTAGAGGGGTGAGAGGTGCCACATTTATGCCCCACAGCTGCCAGCAGCGTCCCTTTCTCCTTCTGTGCCCTCTGAGATCGTCTTTGTGCAGGAGCAAGAAGCCAGCTAACAGGCGTCTCTCCTCTAATCGCTGTTCCACGTCTCTTTCTTTATGGAGACCAGTGGTTCTCAGCTGGGGGTGATTTTGGCCCCCGCCCCCCGCCGATTTGCCCAAATATTCAAAGGGCAGTCCCCCAGACTCAGACCTGGGTTTTCCAGCTCCAGCTCACACTCTTTCCGTCTTGTCAGGCTGCCCATGGCTGTGAGATGAATTCATGGAGAAATTCTGGAAACGATCTGTGCCAGCAGCTCACTCTTCTCTCCCTGTTTCGTGGGTCCCCGTAACCTACTCAAAGTGGCGCTTGGGAAAAGCCCTCTTATCATCAGTGAATTTCAGGCACAGGGGGATCCACAGCTTGTATCTCTTAAACCTTATCTTTCCAGGAAATGTGAACAAATTTGCCCCGTTTCAAGGGGTTTTGAGCCCGCTGGCCAGTGTAATGCTGGTGGTAATTGTCTTAGAGCTTTACGGAGGCGAGGTAACTTGGGAAGAGACGGGATTATATTGGCTACACCCACTGTTTCTCACCTTAAGAGCATCTTTCCCTCCCTGGCTGGGGAGCAAGGGCCCTTCTAATGCTGACTCCCGCCGCCTCCCTTTTGCCCTCCTCTCTCCCCTGACCTGGTCAAAGCCTGACCTGCCGCCTCCCCTCCCGGTGACACTTACAGTGCTGGAGGCTCTCTCCCCACACTGTCAAGGCGAACCTGCTGTCCAGGACGGGGAAAGGGAGGCAGAGTTAAACATCCCTCACTTGGCCCCGTGGACGCCAGTGATGAAGCAGCTTACTGAGCCCTCCTCACTCTGAACCAGGCACTGTGCTGAGGGTTGGACATTCATGCCGCCCGATGAGACAGGTACGAATGAACTCAACTCACAGTTGAGGAAGGTGGGTTGGAGAGAAGTTAAATGACTTACATAAGGCCATGCAGTCGATCAGTGTCGGACCCAGGATTCCAGCTTGAGTCCATCTAAATCCAGAGCTCACATCTTTACCGCTTCAGGAAAACGGTTTCCGTTTTCAGAAAAACGGTTTGTCTAGGAGGTATTTTCAGAAAAAGTGAGGACTCATTCATCACAAAATAGCCACCCACGGGAACGATGCTCCTTCTGAATGATAAGCGTTATTGATCTGAAGGCTGGCTCAGGGCTCAGTTATAGAGACTCTGGGCGGCTCACGAACACAGCTGAGAATCAGAAGCATGGAAAGCGCCTTATGAGCACGGGGCCTTTCTGTGACGTGTGTTCCAAAGCCTGTCACCTCTTGACTGTTTTCTGACCATCTGAGCAGTGAATATTCAGCTAATTCTATAATGTTTCCTTCCAGGTAGATTAAAAAAAAACAGCTCTTGATGAGGTTAAAATGAGAACAGAATTCTCTCTCTCTCTCTCTAAAAAAAGCTCCATAAAAATGTCACATGAGCTAATTTAGACAGTGACTAAAAGATGCCAAAACGCTGACTGAAAAGTGAAATGTGGTCCGTTGTTTGGTCTCCATAATGCCCAGCTCTTCGTTCGGCTGTTTTTTTTTCTCTCCCATTGACTTCATTTTCTAGGGCATTTATCACACCCCGTGGGATCTGGGCATGGTCTAAAAATGGCATTAGGGTTGCTGTCCACGCCGTGAATCTTTTTTCGTGCAAGGTGTGGGGGAAACAGACGGTGGGTCTCTGCGTCTGCTCATCTGTGGAAAGAGCCATGGTCGGCTTCCCTCCGGGTCATCAGCCGTGCTGCATCCCTCTCTGGGGCTTACACCCCCTTCTGTAGGGGCACCTGCCAGGGCTTTTCACCATTGTTTGTTTCCTTATCTTTTCTCCCCTCTAGGTTGAGAATGGCTTGAGGGCAGGGGTCTCTTTTTCCATCTCTATGCCCCCAAAACCCAGTACAGAGCCGGGCCCACAGGGGTGCTTAGTACACACTTGGAGAATTAGTGAAAAGGGTGTTTTACCAGAAATAAGCTGTATGCCCATCGATAGGGGACTTGTTTGTTAAGTTATGTAATTTCCACACAGTGGAATTCTAGGTATTGTAATAAATGGGGGGTCACCGTGACGTCTGTAAGGGCAAATGAAAAGGATAAGCTTTTGTGGAAAAAAAAGTTTTATATGCGTAGAAAAGTCTTAGAGGCTGTCATGATAGGCAGTGTTAAGGTGACGCTCGCCTCCAGGTGTGCACAGCCTGTGAAAGCCCCACGAGGGCTGGACTTTGTGACTTGGTTCTGATGAAGAGAATCTGGCATGAGCGACAGGATGTCACTTCTGAAATTAGGTTCTAGGAAGGCGGGCTTCCATCTCAGATGTGATCTCACAGGTCGCTCACTCTAGGTGTAGCCAGCTGCCCTGTCCTGAGGCAGCCCCGGGAGGGGTCCATGTTGGGGAAAGTGAGGGAGATCTCTGGCCACGAGGAGCTGAGGTTCTCAGTCTGGCAGCTCAGGAGGGACTGAGCCCCACCAGGAACCCTGTGAAAGGACCTGGGAGCAGATCCCCTCAAGTTAAGTCTTCAGACGAGATTGCAGCCCTGGCCAACGTCTCGTCTACAACCTCACAAGGGACCTTGAGTCAGAGACACGCAACTAAGCCAAACCCTGCCCCCTGACCCGCAGAAACCATGAGAAAATAAACACTTGTTGTTTTAAGCCTCAAGGTTTTAGGGCAATTTTTATGCAGAAATAGAAAACAAAACAGATACGCAATTATCTGTTAAACGGTGGTCATCTTTGGAGAATAAGACTAGTATTTGGGAGTGATGACAGAAAACTGGCTTTGCCAGTTACTAGCTGTGTAACCTGGGAAAGTTACTGCACTTCTCTGTGTCTCAGTTTTATCATGTATGAAACGGAGGTGATAATCGTAACAAACCTCAAAGGGTTTCTCTGAGGAGCATTTAGGATGGCGCATGACTTGTGGTGACTGCTGTCTATCTCTGTCTATGTAATACATTTGCTCTTATTATTATTTTTTCATTTTATATCCCCATGACCTTTGGATTATTTTACCATATGATTATTTTACTTTTGTAGGTCAAAAATAACTTTAAAATTTTAAAGTAGAATGCATGAGTGGTGTTTGTCAATTTTGCCTGAGCCAAATCTTCTACATAGAACATTGTGATGGACAACATATCTTTAAAAGCAATACAGTGCTATTGCTTGATTTTATACAGGATAAATTATACTTTTAAAATGATTTCATAGAAATTATCTCACAGCAGACACATGAGGTGGTGGATGAATTATTATCCTCATTTTATAGCTCAAGAAACTGAGCTTAAATGTGTTGCCCAAGGGGGAATCATCGGTAAAGCGGAGACTAGAGATTTCTGGAAACCAGCATCTTTCTAACCATGCCCTGTGCAGACATACAGAAAATTCCTGCTTTTATAGAGCAGCCAGGAGTGGCCAAATAATTTATGCGTAAATTTAACAGGTTGCCTACTGAAAATCCCAAATCTTCCGCCCATGGATTTAGAGTCCAGTGAACACACTTCTCATTCAAAACCTGGTGGTGTTGCCTCGATGTTCCTCTGAGGACTCAGCAGGCTCTTCGACATGAGTGGACAGGACTGCAAGGACATTATCACTGGGAATCCTCGATAAACAGGACGAGGACCTGGGGTTACGTATCACAGCCGCTCTCCTCTGGTGCACCTCCTAGACGGTTCACTCACCCGCAGTTCCTGTTCTGAGAACCCTGCTCTACTGTCAGTCTCCGCTCCAAGTTTGGGAAAATTACTTTGTATCCTTCATCCCCAGTTTCTCAGCTGGAATATTGGGAGGATGGACTAGTTTATTGCTTTGTAAACTAGTTCCTTGAGCTGCCTGCTTGAGAGTAACCTGGAGAAGGTGCATAAAGTAGAAATTCCTGGGTGCACCCCTTGAAATTCTTACTCAGTACACTGGGATTAAGCCTGGAAATCTGCAGTTGAAAAAACCCCCTCTATCCATCAATAGGGATGGGTAGTTAAAGATATAAATATATGCCTTGGACAGCTCTGCAAAATGCTGTACAAAGGACGAAGCGGCTTAATTTGCATTGATATTGAACAATCTTCAGAATGTATTATTAAGGGGAAAAATTACAGTGCATTTTAGTGTACACCGTATGTTACATTTGTACTAAAATCGTATGACATCCATATGAGTGCGATTGTGTGTCCACAGACGACACCGCAGAGGAGGGAAGTGGGGGGTCGGGGGTCAGGGGCTGGAGAGCACTACTTTTCCCTCTATTTCCTTTTGTAGTGTTTGGATCTTTTTAAAAAAGTATACATGTTACCTTTTCAAAAACATTTTTCTTTACTTGATAGTGATGTGTCAATGTTTGTTCATTGATTGTATCAAATCCGCCACACTAATGTGGGATATTGATGATCAGCGAGGTTGTGTGTGGGGTTCGGGGAGACTAGGTGGGAACTGTCTGTACTTTCTGCTCAATTTTAGTGTGAACTTAAAACTTCTCTAGAAAGTAAAATCTACCAATTAAAACAATTTTTTTTTAAGAGTTAGGCATGGTGAATACATATATGAGTGAATGTAAGTCCTGATTCATTGATTGACTGATTGATTGATAAAAGCTGCCCCAAGACTCTGATGGGAAGCCGGGTTTGAGATCCGCTGGACCCGCCTCAGGCCCCCCAGGGACGTGTCCTGTGAAGGGAGGAGTGGAAGGTGAGTTCGCAGAGGCAGGTCAGATGTGGATTGCAGAAGACCTGAAAAGCCCAGCTGAGAGTTTTGGGGGGAGCTTTGCAGGGGTCAGGGAACCCTGTTTTCTGGTGACCATGAGCCGGGTGGGCTGGGAAAATGCCTGGTCAGGCTGGAGGAGGGTGGAGGAGGAGCCCTGGCCGTGATCTGGGAGGTCGTGGCGAGGCCTGAGGTACAAAAGCATCAGGGACGACGGAGGTGAAGGGAGAGTTGAAAGGCCCTTGAGAAAGTGTTAGTCTGAATTGTGTGGAATTGCTGATGTTGGACTGTTTTGACCGTTTTGACCTGCAATAACTGCCATTTCACATGGTTCAAACCAACAGGATTGACAGCGCCAGGTGGCCTAGGGGATCCCTGAGGAGTGGGATGGACAGGGCGATTTGGGGGTTCAAGTCTCCGCGGCTAGGTCACTGTTATTAAAAATGGAGGGATGAGGATGTTTGAGGTGACGACTAAAGGAAGCGTCGCGAGTTTAGAGCAAATGCTTTCGCTTACTGTTTCCTCAAAACGTCTTGTGTTTTTACATGTTTGTGCCTTCACCTGAACTAGTCCCTCTGCTGAGGAAATGTGTTGATCTTTTTACAAAAACAAAGATCCAAGTGGAACCCTGGTGAGATAGAAGAAAGTTGTACCTGGAGCAGTTTGTGAATCACCGGGCTGGAGGGAGATTGTCAAAGATTTGAAAGGTGAAGACAAGTGTTTACGTTGAATATGGCTGGGAAGGGCCTTGAACAGAGCGCAGCCTAAGGAAGGTATTTTAGGAAGAGGAAGTTGCTGGTGTCGGCAGGACTCGACTTGCCAAAGGGATCAGTGACCCAAGATGGAGGTGGTGAGGGCCCAGGGAGAGAGCAATGGGTTGGGAAGGAGGAATGAAAGGAGGTGCTTTGTGGCTTAGCAGACTCTTGGCGAAGAGGAGAATTAAATGTCACCTAGTTCAAACGGTACCTCTGTCAACGCTGGAAGCCCCTTTTCCGCCTACCATTTTCTTGAAGACTTAGGGCAATGAAAGTCCTGACTTTGCGCCTTTGGGCAGGTCCAACCCTGAGAAAGCTGGTCCTTGCCTGGAGTCAAAAGCCGAAACTCCACCCAAAAGCTTTCACTTTGTGGCTCAAATCAAATTTATCTTTTACCTGGCAGCCCATCAGGGATTTGAGGACACCGACCACGAGCCCCTGAGTCTCCTTGTTTCCTGCTACCCGGCCCTAGGGGCTTCGACTTTTCTCTCCACGATGTGCTTGCTCTGCTCACCTGAGCTCTGGCGCTGTGACTGGACGATTGCACCGCAGGCGCCGACCCTCGGGAGCAGAGCGGGGGCAGCCTCCTTCCATTCACGTGGCCTTAGGAAGCATTCGCTGTCTATACTGAAGTCTACACTGCTGGCCTCTACTGAAGCCAGTCCTGACACAAGTCATGAAGGCTTCATCACACTTGCTGCCAGATGCAGGGCCAGCTTGGTGAGCAGTGGATGTAGAGCATGGGGAAGACTGGGCTTCCTCTCCAAATAGAGCCTCTGTCCGGGGGTTTGGCCATGTTCTTTCCCAAACACCTAAGGGCGTGTTGGGGAGGAATGGGGATTGGATTCGAAACCATAAGTAGATTGGAAGTCCAGAAGAGGCTGCAGGGCATTTTTTTTTAAACCACTTTATTGAGGTAGGTCGACATATAAAAAGTGGTACATGTTTAATATATGCATTTACTTACATTTTTACATGCAAATTTAGTGTATTTAATTCAGTGAGTTTGGAGATAAGTATATGCCTGTGAAACCATTACCACCGTTAAGGCCACAGACATATTATCACCTCCCGAAGTTTCCTCCTGCCCCTTTAGTATTATTATTATTATTTTTTTTATGGTAAGAACACTTAATATAAGATCTTCCCTCTTAGAAAATTGTAAGCACACAATGCAGTGTCGTCAGCTACAGGCGCAATGCTGTATAGTGGGTCTCCAGAACTTACTCTGCACAACTGAAGTTAGAGCCCTTTGGTCGTCACCTCCCCATCATCCCATCCCCCAGCCCCTCACAGTCACTATTCCTCTCTCTGCTTCCGTGAGTCTGACTATCGCACGCATGAGTGAGATCACATAGGGTTTGTCCTTCTGTGTCTGGATATTTCACTTGGCACGATGTCCTCTGGGCCCATCCGTGTTGTCACAAATGGCAGGATTTCTTTCTGTTTTCAGGCTGAATAATATTCCATTGTGGAATATGGAATGGTATCTATTCCATAAACACGCTGCATTTTCCTTGTCCGTCCATCTGTCCATGGCGCTCAGGCAGCTTTTGTACTGTGGTGGGTGTGAGTAACGCTGTGGTGACCGTGGTGAGCGGGTTTTGTGACTACTTCCTGACTTCTCCCCCCGTCTCCTTTCAGTTCACGCAGAGAGGGCTCGGATGGGTGTGCAGGTTTCCCTCCACTTTCTTCCATTCCTCCCTCTTCTTTCTCTGCCATGGTCCTCTTGATTTTCTCTGTTTTCATGTCCTCCTGTGAGAGCTCCATCTCCGTCCTGAAGGAGGAACGTAAAGTCCTCGATGTTCTAACGCCGCTCCAGGTGGGGGCTTGTTGGTGCTGTGCACACAGGAGAGAGTGTGAGTCTTTCTGACCCTGGAGAGGGGCATCTATGAGACAATCAAATCTGTCCAACATCACCAGCTTCTCATGGCACAGCGTCGAGATGTTATTTTACTAACAGGTCCCTCTTTTTTTATTATGTTTAACTTAAAAAGACTGTGGTAAAATATACATAACATGAAATTTACCATTTTAAGCATTTTTAACTGTACAGTTCGGTGGCATTAAGTACATTCGCATTGTTGTGCAACCAGCATCCATCTCCAGGACTTTTTCATCTTCCAGAACTGAAGCTCCGTCCCCATTAAACACTCAAGCCCTCCCTTCCCCAGCTGACGATTCTAAGTCATAGCCCTGTTTTTTATATTCTTGCTCATCACAGATTTCCATCCCACCAGGGGAAGGTGGATGGGAAAAAGCCGGTGGGGGGGAAGCAGCTTGCACACAGGGGCCTGGTGACATTCTGACTGTGCTGCGACATCTAGCCTCCCCTCCACCCGCAGGCTCTCGGTGGGAGCTCAGATCAGCCTGGGGGAAAGGCTACACCTGTTGAGGATGATGTCAAATAAGAAAGAACTGTGCTTCAATGGGAGGACTGGGGACAATGGTTTATACGCAACTCAAAACAATTTGCTTTAGGTTTATCTTGATTGTGGATATTAAAAGGTCTATTTCCATATCCTGAGGCGAACCATGCATTTAGGATCACAGACAGACAGGATATAAAGTAGAGGAGAATATCATGAAAGAGCCCCAATGTGCCTGCTTATTTCAAAAGGGTGTACAAGTGCGTGTGCACGTGGGCATGCGTGTGTGTGTGTGTGTGTGTAGCTTAACAATGTTCCCCAGCCTTCTCCTGGGTGTGGTTTTACATAATTGTTTTAACCAAAGTGTATACAACTAGAGAGATCATCTGGAAATCTCCACTGTTGATTTAAGTAGATGTTGATGCTAATAGGTGACAGGTACATAATCTCCGTTTGTAGGAATGAGTACATTTCTGAAAGATCATTTATATAATCTTTTCTGAAATTAACTTTAGAAATTCTACACATTTAAGGTTAAACATTTGTTACCTACTTTGAATTTACTACAGCAAAGTGTTTTTAGAAAAATCCTGTATTTATGAGCATTTATTTACATGGTCAAAGGTAGAAAATTCTTAAGACATGTAGAAATGTAGCATCAAAGATTTGCTGAAAATTTGTATGAGGTGTAGCTAAGCTGTGGAAGCTGGAGGAGAAACAACAGGAGCGCTTGAGAAGAGATCTCGAGGAGCCCGGAAGATGGACAAAGAGAGTCCGGGAGGGAGAAGAGCGCCGCAGAGAGTAAGAAAGATTAAACAAACAGGCAGACAAGACGCAAATAATCAACAGGCAGTAATTAAGACGGAGAGCACAAAATAGGAAACATGTGCTCCAGCCGTGAACACGGAACGCAAGATGCTGGGAACAGGGTTAAACCAGAAATTGAGTAAACACTAAAGTGATGAATGCGGAGAAGCTTCATTGAAACATCTGTCTGAGGCCCTTTATTATAAGAACCACGTGCAGAGCAACATGTACGCAAGTTCACCAACAGTACAACACGCACAGCAGCACCGTGAGCGGGTTCACACACAGGACCACACGTACGGCAGCACCGTGAGCAGGTTCCCACTGAGGACCACACGTATGGCAGCACCGTGAGCGGATTTACACACAGGACCACGCTTACAGTAGCGATGTGAATGGTGCTCTGCAGATAGTCGGAACATATGTGACCCACAGACTGACAAAATACCATACCTGAGAATAAAAAAGTGTCGCTAACTCTAGTTAAATGACATGTAGGGATAAATAAATGCATTACTATTTTACTAGTGACCGTTAGCATTTGCTCACCAGAGCTCCACACGGATCCAGCTCTTGTGAATGAAATATCAAAGACCAACCCTTGTTACTGGGAAGCTCCGAAGACCCTTTTATTATTAGTAGCCGTTACTTTAAACCTTCTCTTTGAGCGACCATGTATGAATGACAGCAGTATCAATGTGTTATCATCGTAAAAGTTTAATTTCGATACCTCAGCATTCATTAATGCACCTTCAGGAGTAAGTGCTGGTCAGATTCCAGGAATTCTGCTCCAAAGAAGAGATCAAAATGAATGAAAACCTGCAATCTATATTTCCCATTTAGGAAGAAAAACCACCTCAAATTTCACTCAAACATTTATGAGAAGTTTGGGACCGAGTGAGTGGTGGAAGGAGTGGGATTTTCAATTTGCTGCGTAAACAGCTTGCCCTTTGGTTAGCAAGGCTGGGCTGCCAGGTGGCTCACACGAGCGCCTGAACAGTCCAGGCCTGCAGGTTCTGCGTGGAACCCGGCCACAGCTTAAATTTGGAAACCGGAAAGAAGTGCCTTCCAGGGCAGCCCAATTCATCCTCCTTAATGATCGGAATGTGGAAACTCCTGCATCCAAACCAATGTCCCAAATCAATCAATCGAACTTAGAAGCTTCGCAGAGTGGGGACGTACGCAGGACTTAGCGCACAGGTGAGGAAGAAAGTGACACACAGCGTAGTGTGCTGCTGTCCTGCTGAATAATTCCTGGATGGGACTCTCTGGCCACGGGCAGCCTGGACACGAGCCAATGCTGTTCAGAAAGGGATGGGCTCCCACTCTTGCTGAGAACCCTGAGAGTCTCCCTGGCTGTTCACTTGTTCTTAATGGCTCATTAAGTTTAAATAAATTTAGCGCCTACCCCAGCAGCTCAGAGAACAGGACTTAATCAGGGAGCTTTTTCCCCACATGGGGTGACATCAGATGACCATCGGGGCCACACGTAGGGTGAGTTGGGGGCGGCGGAGTGGGGGGCCACCTGGCTATGCCGTACAGGAATGCGCCCGGGCTTGGGGAACAGACAACCCTCCTGCATCTGCTTGCGGGAGCTGACCGGGTGCCACCCACTGAGCGGCTCAAACGACAGAAGTGTGCTGTCTCAGTTCTGGAGGCCGGAGTTGGACACGGAGGCGTCCGCACAGTTTGCTTCCTCTGAGGCTGTTTCTCCAGATGCCACCTCCTTCCTGTGTCTCTTCACCTGGTCTTCCCTCCACGCATTTGTCTCTGTGTTCAAATTTCCCTTTTTCATCAGGACGCCAGTCCTATTGGACTAGGGCCCACCCAAATGACCTCATCTTTACTTGATGATCTCTATAAAGACCCGTCTCTGAATAAGGCCACGTTCTGAGGTCCTGGGGGTTAGGACCAAAACACATGTTTTTTCAGGGGACACAATTCAACCCCTAACACTTCTGATAGTGGCTTAAGCAAAGTTTGACTGGATTTACACACAGGCAGCCCCAGAGTAGGCAGATCAGGGTGGTCTGGTGGCTCAGAGACACAACCAGGGACCACAGCTCTTTCCATCTTTCTGCTTCACCATCTGTTATGTGCTTGGTGCCTCAGAGTCACAAGATGGCTGCTGCACCTCCAGGCCTCTTGTCTGTAGTCCCTGCATGTAGAAAGGCCCAGTGAAAGGACCAAGGGGATATAAAGAGGCACTTTCCTGGTGAGTCTTTGCTTTTTCATTCAGGGCCTACCTCTCATTGGCCAGAAGTGTTCCTGTGGTTGGGAAATCAAATATTTTTAGCAGGGCATAGTGTCATCTTGAGTAAAATTTGTGTTATTTAGCAAAGATAAGGGATAAACGGGGGTAAATATTGGACAAGGAGCTGTAGAACTACTTCAGGAGCTAAGACTGGAAGGGCCAGGGATTTGCCAAAGTCAGAGTTAAGGCTGAGGTCATCGGCCAGAGAGTTTAACAGGATGTGTCTGAGCTGAGCAAGGACCAGTTGAGGGCAGGGAGTGGGACCCGAAGCCTAGAGAGTGGATGAAGAGCCGTCCCTCCAAGGGTGAAGGGTGTTTTTTGACACGTCAACTTGCCCCTCTGTGGCCTGTTGGTCTCCTCAAGGAATGGTGCCACTTCCAAGGCTTTGCATCGACCTCTGTTGCTGCCAGATGGACATTCGGGGTGGCAGTGGTGAGAGTGGCCACCATCAGTGGAGTCCATGCTGTGGGTCCATGTGTAGCCGCCATCTCTCCTTTCAGGTGCCCATTGTGCCAGTTCTGGGGTGGGAGTGGCAAAGGCTGGCTAAAGCCAACTGGCAAGTCATCGTGTCCAGTTGCTGGTCATTGTCTCATCCTCAGTGGATGCTTTCTGGTGGGATTTAACATGTGATGAGACAGTCATCACATGCTGTGCCCGCTCCCCTGCTCGTCTTCGCGCCTCTGCCCCACACTCGCTTGTCTTCAGCCTTCCAGTCTCCTTCCTGGGCCCCCGACCAGCTAGACAGACCATCGGCCTTTGCTCAGGAATCTTCATGTTTTCCTCTTGGCTGCTTCTCTCTCACACAGAGTGGACTCCCCGTACACACCGCTTCCACCGGGAAGGAGTTTCCCCTCCCACTTGTCCTTCAGGACCGTCCCCACATGTGGCTATTGTGCAGCTGTATGTGCAGCTGGGACCCATGTACCCAGCTGAGCCAGCAGCAAACCAAGCCGAGACCTTTCCTCCTCTTCAGTTGGTCATATGGGACCCATATGGCCTGATGAGCGGAGAAAATGGTTGTGGGTGGTTTGGGCATCTGGGCTACCCATTCATGCAGCTTTCTTGTGCCCCCTGGTCCTGTTCACACCCAGTCTTAGATTTACCATTTCCACCTTCTGATGGACTGATGCTGGGCTTGTCTGACTGTATAACTTGGAGAACCCAGCTCATGGTGGACGGCTGTGGACACGTGCTCGTTTGGTGCCCCAGAATCAAGCATTCCATCTCTACAGGACCCAATACCACATCAGGAGCTATTTCTTGAGAGTCATAGAAATCTCTGCGTGCGATGGTGTGGCCTTGATCCAGTGCCCCAGACGCCTGCTGGTGATTTTCCCAGCGGGCCTTTGCAAAGAACTTCACACCGCATCTTCTGCCACCCCGGGCTCCTCCAACATCGTACGGTCTGCCAGGCCGTCTGGCCACGTGGCAGATGTGCACAGAGCTCTGTTCTGCTCTGGGCTCCTCTCGAAGCTGTCAGCCTCTGAGTCGACCAGCACGTGGTCCAGAGCAGGGTTCCTAGAGATGGAACTCAGAGCCCCCCGCCTTCCTGCCGTGGGGTGGGCAACTCAGGAGGCAGCATGTTCCCCTTTACTTCGGAGGTAATACGCTAGCATGTTCCTGACCTCTTGACCCATAAAGACGTGTCAAAGTGACAGGTCCCTGAATCTCTGTAGGATTTATTCCCACCTCTGGGTTACAAGCGTTTGACTGAGGCCTCCAGAGGACTAACAGCTGTGTCCATCCTGTCCGATCAGCGTGGTGCCGTCGATGTGATGGATGAGCGTGACGTTCTGTGGGACGTGCAGGTGCTTCAGATCCCCTGAGACTGTATCACGATAGGGAGCGGAGAGTCAGCAGAGCCCGGAGGCAAATGATAGATTAATACTGTTGTCTGAGCCATGGGAATGCAAACTGTTTCAGATCCTTTTTTCTGATAGGAACAGAAAATAAAGAATTTGCCACATCAATGATGGCGCACCTTGTACCCGAGCGCACTTAGCCGAGCCTGTGAGCGTCTACGTCATTCCGGAGGACCCATCTGGTTTCTGGAGGGTCCATACTGGGGAGTTAAACTGAGATATGATAAGTCTACCACCCCCGTCTCCTCGAGATCCTTAGGGACGGCACTAATCTCTAGCATTCTCCCTGGGGGCCATATTATGTTTGATGGATTACGAGGGGAGCAATTTCGGAGGGTTCTCCTTCTCCACCATGAAAGCTCTTACTCCACAGGCTGAGGACCCACAGTGGGGCATGATAGGCAGAAAGATGGCTCCTTGAAGATGTCCTCATCCTGGGAGCCTTGAATGTGTCCCCTTGCTGCAAAAGGGACTTTGCAGGTGTGATTAAGTCAAGGACTTGAGATGGGAGATGACTGTGGATTTTTTTGGATGGACCCAATGCAGTCACAAGGGTCCTGATGAGGGACACAGAAGCAGGAGCGTCGGAGAAGGAGATGTGGTCACAGAAGCAGAGGCTGAAGGGATGAGGCTGCTGGCTTTGAAGACGGAGGAAGGAGCCTCAAGCCAAGGAATGTGGGTGGTCTCTAGAGGCTAAAAAAGGCAAGGAGACAGATTCTTTCTTAGAGCCTCCAGAAGGAACACAGGCCTGATGCCTTGATTTTAGCCCAGTGAAATCCATTTGGACTTCCAACCTCCAGGACTGTAAAATAAGACAATTTTGTCATTTTAAGCTACTTTTTCATGGCACTTTGTTATAGCTGCAGTTGGAAACTGGCACAGGGGGGTTACTCCAGCTGACAAGCAGATCAATCCCGTCTGTGCACACTGGGGAAAGCACCACCATGGTGTCCCCTGATCCGGTGGCCAGCTGTAAGCTGGACTTCATCCAAGACTCCACTAGATTGTGTGGTCCCTGTAACCCCACTCTAATAGTGAAGTCGTGACAAAGCTTTAGGTCTCCAAGCACCAGTGACGACTCAGATCCCATGTCCAGCAATGCTTGACATGTCCGTCCACACCCCTTGCCCCAGGGAAGGGTCGCTCGAGGACTGGCCGCAGGTCTGCGGAGAAGGACCGGAGGAGCCATCACAGTTACACCTGCTGTGGGGTTGCAGGGTCCTCTCTCCGGGGTGACTGGCCAGCTCTCCAGTTATCGGGTTCTGGATCTGAAATTTATTTCTGGTCTGGGAACTGAATGAGAAATCGTGATGTTTTTACTGGGGTGGTCTCCGTTGACCTCCTGCTCTTCCATTCTTTCGCTCTTCTGATTGGAGATAGTTCCCTTCTTAGCGGCCTGTCTCTTTTGCTTCTCAGGGCACTGTGCTCTGTAAACCAGCTCCTCAACCTCCTGTGGGTCAAGACCCCTTGGCTGCTCCTCTGGTCTTCAGTGATGGTGGCCTTCTGGCTGCTGGTGGAGAAGCATGGCTGCCTGGCCTCCGTTGTTTTAGGCCCCGCCATACAAGTTGCCTTTAACAAGCTCAGTTTGGTGAATGCCTCGCCCACAGCCAGCTCCAGCCTGCAGACGGAGCCACCACTGGACTGCTCAGTGTTGTTGGCGACCTCTCGCTAGCTCGTTCCCGGTGGCCTTGGTGAATGGTGGCCACTGGGCCTACACACAGGAAGTGATCCCCTGGTGGCTCTTTGGGGCTCACATAGCACATCTATGCCAGCACACCCACTGCCCTGAGCTTGTGTTCTCCCTTCCTCTATTGTTTGCCAAAGTAGCTCAGGCACGTCCTCTTTGCTTTGCGTTGGCTGTCTCTTTCCCCAGGCTTCTAGAAGCCACCGTAGCAACAAGAAGGTGCCCCCCACCAAGACATTCTCTCAGGTTACCACCTGTGAAATATTTAGCAATTGGCCAGCCACTTGTACCAGCGAAGGTGCCCACATCCCACTGGAGACGGGGTCCCCTCGCCAGCCTGGGGTGAGTCCTCCAGTTCCAAGACCCCGGCTCATTGCTCTCTTTCTTGGGCCTCCTGGCCACCATGTGTCAGTTTGGACCATCTAAGAAGCAGGTGCCCAGATCAATTAGATGCGAGATGTTTACTGGGGGAAAGTCCTGTGAAGGATCGAGGGGAAAGCAGCAGGAGAAGCGGGGAGACTTCAAACTCCAGCGCTGACGTGACGCCTGTGAAGGGAGAGAGGGAGGGATGGGGCTGATGGAGAGCACCACAGCGAGGATTTCACATGGAGGAGTCCTGTGTTGGGCAGGAATAACCAGGCTCTCATACCTCTGCTGGGCCTGGATGTTGGCTGGGAGCAGCCTGGGCAGAGGGAGGCCTCAGCAGGAATGTTGCTAAGATCCCAAAAGTGTGGGGGACTGCCTGGTGGAGTAGTGGTTGGGTTTATGAGCTCCACTTCAGCAGCCCAGGGTTCTCGGGTTTGGATCCTGGGCACAGACCTGAACACTGCTCATTAAGCCGTGCTGAGGTGGTGTCCCACATACAAAATAGGGGAAGGTTGGCATAGATGTTAGCTCAGGGCCAATCTTCCTCACCAAAGAAAGAAAGAAAGAAAGAAAGGAAGGAAGGAAGAAAGAAAAAAGTGTGGCACCCGGGGACGATCAGCTATCTACACTTCTCGTGGCAGGTGCCCTCTGGAAGGGACACGCAAGTGTCACTCTCCCATGACTGTTTACCCATTTGGATGGAGAATCTGTCCAAGGGGGTGAATGGGAAGGGGCTGGGTTCCCAGGACGGTGGGGACGGGGGAGCGTGGACTTGAAGTGGGACGGTGGAGAAGCCTCTGCGAGGGCGTTTTCAAGTTTCTCATTGCTTTATGGCCGTGCAAGAGCACGTCACACACAGTAGTTACTTAAAATATACCTGTAGCAATAATGCAAGAACGAACACATGACGTGTGAATGGATTTTACCAGGAGTCTAAGATGAGACTCGAAATGAGCACAGACCAGGTCCTCAGCGGACCCTCCACTCTACCCATGCACAGCCATCAGTCAGCTGCCAAAAAATGGCAGGAGGGGGCCACCGTCTGCCGTGACTCTCTCTCAGTTTATGCTGGTTGAGTATTTTAAAACCCATGTTTTCATTATCAACTTTTTAATGTAGGTGAAGGGAGGGGAGGAGAAAAATCTGGGATGAAGGACTGTGGAACGGGGAAACGTGAGCAGAGAGGAGCTCTTGAAGTGGGGTGGTGGGTTGGAGGGAAGCACAGGGGCAGAGAACAGGGGGAAGGCACAGGACAGGGTGCCCAGGATGAGGGGAGCATCGGGGCTGCACGGACGCCTGGGGGCTGCTGCAGACACCTCTTCTCAGGGGTTTGCTGACAGGAATTCTGTGGCCCAGTGAAGAATCCTCGAAAGGTCACGTGCCAAGAAGGATCAGCAACTGGAGGGCAGAGGGCTTGTGGGATCCCATCCTCTGCAGCTCCGGAGGGCAAGAGCACTAGTGGCGGCGCCTGGGGAGGCAGAGATGGCGAGTCCCAAAGAGAATGTGTGAGGTGAACGAGCAGGGCGACAGCGCCGAGCCAGGCTGTGTGCTGGGGCTCGGCGAGATGGCAGCACTGGGACCCTGTATTAAGAAACACTGGGGCTGAGTGGATCTGACCTCGGTGTGAGCTCAGAAGGAGCCCAGAGGTTCGTGGGAGCCGGTGGGGAAAGAGCGCCCAGCACCTCCAACAAACCCAGGGCCCTGATGCTCGGCAGCGAGGCGGGACGTGCTTGGTTGGGCCCCCCCCGCCCGTACACGGGCTTCTACCCTTCTCATCTGCCCCGCACTCAGGGATCAAGAAACATTCAAGGAAGAAATTCCCATTTTTCTTATTTGAGAAACTTTGGTCTGACTCACTGGAGAGGGTGGCCTTTGCCCCTGGCGCACGGGTACCCTGGTGCGTCTCACTCTTTGTGCATCTTTCCTGGCCCCCGTCTCTGCTGTCCCGTTTCCCCTTCTCCATCCTTTTCTGTCCTGTACTTCCTCCTAAGGCTCCTCTTTGACTCTTGTCTCTCTCTTGCCCTGTCCTCTTCCTCTTCCCTTCCTGATAGGTGCCCCTCGCTTCCCGCTGCAGCCCCACCCTCCTCGCACACTCACACTCACACACTTTCACAACTGTCTTCGCTTTGAGTTCCCTGGCCTCTGCTTTGGGCAGGGGAAGAATTGGCTTCTGACTTTAAAGTTTTCTGACACAGCAGATGTCAATCATTTGACTTTACCCAAGAGGTTAATCTGAATTCAAGAACTCTGACTTGGGAGGCAAATGTTTAGAGAAAGGCAATTTCATTCCTCTCGAGTCTATAGATAACCTGCTACAATGTGGTCGAGGGGAAAGAACGCCCCTGTGTCAGGAAATCCTGGGAAGGCTTCACAGAAAGATAAGATTCGTTCTCGTTCCTTAAATGCATTTGCTGATGTAAAATGCCTTACCTTTAAAGAGGTCAATATTTCCTCTACTTAAACTACAAAATTACCAAAGAAAATCACATAAGGCTTCATTGAGATAAAATTGCATTATGAAGGCTTAGTAAAAAATTTTTTCCAAGTCCCAATGGACAGCTTCATCCAACATTCAACAAATGAATGTTGAAATAAAAAAGAATTTTAACTGATAAATACTCTACAAATACAAAATGCAAAAAATATGCCACAAAATATACAAAGTATGTTTTCTTTAAGATGAATAGGGGCTGGCTCCGTGGCCAAGTGGTTAAGTTCGCGCACTCCGCTGCGGTGGCCCAGGGTTCGGATCCTGGGCGCGGACATGGCACCGCTCGTCAGGCCACCTTGAGGCAGCGTCCCACATCCCACAACTAGAAGGACCTGCAGCTAAGATATACAACTGTGTACGGGGGGGTTTGGGGAAATAAAGCAGAAAAAAAAAAAGATTGGCAACAGTTGTTAACCCAGGTGCCAATCCTTAAAAAAAAAAGAAGATTGGCAACAGTTGTTAGCCTAGGTGCCAATCTTTAAAAAAAAAAAAGATGAATAACATTTTGTCTTTACTGTTACTATATTGTATTTGTGGTTACTATTACTGCAGTGGGTATTACTGTTATTAGTCTATTTGAAATTACACACTGTGATTGGATAGTCCCCCAAACACTGGGGACCCAGGACCTGAAGTCAGGAGAGAGAAGCCGCTGAGGGGTGAGCGGGAAGAAGCTGATAGGCTGTCATGGTCTGCCAGGCTGGAGACAACCTCAAGGATCTCTTGAGACCCCTACCCTGAGAGCAGGTTTCTCAGTCTCATCACTGTTGACATTTTAGGATGGGCGGTCGGTGCTGAGGGGCTGTCCCATGCATTGTGGGGTATTGAGCAGCATGCTTGGCGTCTACCCCGTAGATACCAGGAGAACCTCCCCGTCCTTGTGTGACAACCAATAATGTCTCCAGACTTGTCAAGGTCCTTGGGGGCCAAATTGCTCCTGGTTGAGAATTTGCCTTAGATTATAGACAAGTTGGGGATCCAGAGACCTCATGGGGATTTCCATTAGTGGAAGAGGAACGATATTCTTGGCTGGATCCTCCAAACAAGGAATCCCATTAGGCTCAGGAAAGCCCAGTGGGTAGCTGAGGGGGGAGCTCCCGCAGGGCCGACGAGCTGGGCGTGTGGGGCATCAGAGAAGCAGTGGAGGATCCTAAGGAGGGGGCAACTGAATGGGAAGCAGAGGCCGTGTTTTTACCCACTGAGGACCCCTTTCCCCACACCAAGTCTTTGGGCTCGCAGGAGAGAGACGCATTTGTTCTCCAACAGGAAAACTAACACAAGAACCCGGGTCAGTTCCACGGGGACCCGTGGAGATGAGGCGGCACCTGATATAGCAGAACTGGCCCCTGAGGCAGAGGAGGAGGGGGAGGAGGAAAGGCCCGGCAGTGATCCTGGCCAGAGGGGCTGGTTACTGTTGGTGGCCTCTGCTGCTTGTCCTGCCACCAGGAGAGGAGAGAAGGCAAAGACAGGAGCAAGTCCAGTCCTGCAAGAGCAGATGGGGGAGCAGGGACGGCAGCTGCACAGGCTGGAGAAACAGCTGGACAGGATGCAAAACACGGGGGCTGAGAGGCGAGAAAGGAAACCCTCACTCCCGGGACGAGAAGGACATGTGCCCAAGGACCGAGGGTGAGGCTCCCGGACTTTGGAAGAGAAATCAGTGAAGTTGATGTTCTGTCCTCTTCTTCAAGGCTTCCCATCTGAGCCTTGAATCTGCCACGTCTCTCCCACTCGTGATGGCCCAGCAGGACTGGCCCCTGGAGCAGGCGTCCCGGGAGGAGGCCCCGTGCCCAGGAGAAGAAGGAGGAACCAGAGCCTCACCTGGGGGTGGAGTTCGCTGTGGTGTGGGGGAGGTTTCCACAGGTAACAGGTGGACAGGAGAGGCTCTGGGACTGTCAGCAGCATGTGTGTGTGTGTGTTTGCATGTGTGTGTTTAGGGGACTGCCCTTTATCCCGTTCTCTGCAATGGGAAGAGCCAGAACTGCCACTAGGCCGTGTGGCAGTCTTACTGGGCAGGAGATGTGGGTCTGCATCCCTTCCTCTAAGAACCGGCATGTTCCCTTTTCTTCCTAGGACACCCCAAGCAGGTGCAGAATCTGTGTCCTGAGATCCACGCAGAGCGGAGGAGATGCACGAAGAGATGTGAGCTCAGGTTGCAAGGCTTTTCGGTGTGAAGGGGACTGTTTTTGTTTAAGTCCCTCACTCACACCTCCAGGGAATAACGTACTAACATTTTAACCTCTGACTGGAGCCCAGTGCTCTGTGAGGAGGCCCTACAGACTGTGTTTTAGCAAAGGGATTACGCTAGCATGGACGAGAGGCTCCTCCCCTGAGATGAGGTCTTGGAGGAGAGACCGAGTGAGTCATCCTGTCCTCTCACCCAGCACAGGGGTGGCAGAGAGAAGGCATCAGCATGTGTCTGCAGACTGATCAGATGAATTAGCTAATTAATTAGAGGGCGAATTCGTCTTTGCTCATCAGGCCCTGCTGGGCTCCATCAGTGTCTCTCCCCGCCTTCCGAGCCTGTAGGCCCCTCTCACGGGGAGCGTGGGCCGCGCAGGGCTGACGGCGAGGATCCTCTGCTCCCAGCTCTGATTCTGATGATTCTCTGTCACTGAGGCAAAGGCCGCGCCAGCGCGGGAAGGAGGCTAAAGGCACAGAACAAATCCACAGGCACGTGGACGGGCTCAGCCTGTCACGGAACAAGGCAAGGGACAGCACGCTGAGCAGTAGAAAAGGAGTCTCCTCTCACGACACCATCAGCCCCTCCGGGTTCTACCTTGACACGGTCTTCCCTGGACTGCCCCACAGTGGCCCCCACGGAGTTTCTGGGGTGGGAGGGACTGCTCACGATTCAGGACATTTGTGGCTGTGACTGGCTCTGGACCTTCACACTCGACGTTGCTATTTTCATTCAGGACGACTGGATCAATTCTGAGATGTGGCGTCTAGACAAAACAAGCTGGGCCTGATGGAGCAGGGGAAGGGCAGGCTGGTCCTGGGTAAGGGGGCCGCCCGGGTCTTAGAGGAGGGCATGGGGACACGTGCCCTCTCAGGAGGCTCTGTCTGGGCAGATGGGCAAAAACGCCAGGTTCCAGGTGCTAGGCGTGCTGGGGAGGTCTGGGGCTTGTAGCATTTGTGAGCCAGGCCTTGGCAATCAAATCTGCGTAGCTGGAGGAGGCCGTCTTGAAGGCAGTGGGTTTCTCACGAGGCGAGGAGGAGGCCGCATGGGGAAGCTGCGGAACAGTCGTCTGCCCACTGCCAGGTTTGAACTTCTTGTCGTGACGGTGATGGCTGTGTGAGAGCAGAGGAGGAAAGACCGGGAAAGGCCTGGACATCCCTGAGGGTCAGGCAGGAGAGTCCTGAGGCCAGAGGTAGAGAGAGGGAGCCTGGCATTTCTGGGGTGGGCAGAGGAAACTGAACTCATCTGAGGAGCGTTTAGCCAGAACAGCCTTTTCCCTCATGGAAAGGTGGCCTCCATCAAAGTGTTTGCTTCCATTTTCCATCCCGAAATCAGGCCCAGGATGCAGTATATGTGCTTTCTCCCTCCTTCTGGAAAGAAGGCAGTGACACGGGTTACAGAACATCTCCCACTGGCGTCCGTTGTTCCAAGCAGACGTCCTGTCCCGTTGAATCCACTCAGTCGCATGTAGTACGTGCTCAACAAACGTTCGAGGCAAAATTGCTGTAAACAGCCCATGAGGGTTTTGGTTGTTTCTGCATCTAGAAAGCAGAGTGGAATGCTGAATCAAGACCTGGGAACTGGGTGTCCGTGGCAGAGCCGGCTGATAACCACACACATTTTGTCTTTTTTCTGGGAACACAGCTAGATTGTATCTCCCAGCGTCCTTTGCAATACGTTGTCATGTGCTCGAGTTCCAGCCAATGAAACGTGAGCTGTGGGGATTCACTTGACGTCCAGGCCTCCCGCACGCTCAGCTTGACCTTCTGCTAACCTCGGGGAAGGCGGCTGCAAAATGGGAGGATTCCGGGTTCCTGAAATGTCGCTGAAGGGCAGCTGCTTGCTGGTCAGAAGCACCCATTTTGGATTCATATGGTCTGGAAATAAGCTGATGTTTTGTCACGTGCTGAGATTTTGTGGTTTGTCTGCTGTGTTACGGGTAGAGTTTCCTAATTCAGAAATCGGCACCTGGCATCTTGAAGTGATGTGCTGCCGTGACCAAACCTAAACTGTGTGGCCTTGGCCGACCTGTGAACCCTGGAGCGAGAGCTGCTCTCAGATGATGGAGAGACGCAGACCCACGTTACCTAGTGGCCGACATTTGGCAAAAAACGTTCCCTTTGATAATTTAAAGTCCAGGCCATCTGTCTGATGAAACTGTGGCTCTGGGGGAAATGCGTCGGCTTTCCCTCTCTGCTTCGAAAGCTCTGTGTTGAGGACAAGGGTGTTGTAGACACAAACCTCGCTCTGTGTTCGACTGCGAGGAAAATTGCTTGATCTCCCCAGACTTCTTCCCGTCGTAAGAGGGACAAACACCCTCCCTCCCACAGGCTGGTCCTGAGGATTCAGTGCAGTGACACGTGCAACGTGCTGGGACAGAGGGCAGGGCCTGGGGTTGTTGCCCGGCGAACGCTGATTTCGATCCATCCATCTTACTGTGTTCTGTCCCATTTGGCACATTTTCGGTAGCTGCCGTGAGGATGAAAATGGATATAAGGCAGCCCTGCGTCAAGGAAAGTTGGGAGCCGGGCACAGAAAACGGAGCGTCCGTTCGCTCCCAGATAGTCTCTTGTCCTCAGCAGCTCACGGCCCGTTTGATAAATCTGCTTCCAATTAAATTTAATTACCAGAACCTCTTAATGTCACACTCCAGTCTGCGTAGAGAGAATGCTAAGTTTTATCCTGTTTATTTTGTAATTCAGGGAGGACTGATAATAAGTAAAGCGAGCCGTTCTCAGTTCCTTATTCTGCCATTAAGTGGCAATTAACTTCCAATTTTCTTTCTTTCTCTCTTTAATCTCGCAGCTCATTCCAATTCTGGGTAAAATGGCCACTTTGTCGTCTGTAGGTGGAAGTGCTTTCTCCATTTTCCCCACCTCCATTCCATTTTGACTGAAAATCAAAAAGGGCCTAAAATCCTCTAAAAGCTGCCTCAGGGGAGAGGCCGCCCGCAGGCTCCACTTTGGAGGGTTCTGCCCATCCAGCCCCGAGTGGACCAGCCTGAAGGAGGCGCTCGGCTCCCACCTGCAGCCCCCCAGGGAGGCAGGGCGTGGGGTGGATGCAGGAGGAAGTCCCTGTTTGGAAGGCGGGGCAGGCCTGGACAGAGGGAGAGAGCCAGCGCTGGCACCCCCTCCCCTCTGGATGCCCGGCTGAGAGCCGCTGAGCCACGCGGGGCCTCACCAAGCCTACGGACGAGGAGATGGCGCCCTGGGCCTGAGCGGAGAACAGGCACACTGTGCTCCTGGAGAAGGGGCTGCCACGGCCAGGGCCGGGGTCCCCTGGGCTGGACTGTGAGCCCCGAGAGCAGGGCTGTCTGTTTCTCTCCTCACTGTGTCCACTGCCCGCTGTGTGGTGGGTATGCGGTAGATATTCGTGGACCGAATACGAGATCACTGAATTTGTCGCGTAACCTTATTCCCGCCAGCCCACTGCGAGCTGCGTGCGTTTTCCCAGGCGGTGGCGGGACCGTGGTGATGGCTGTTCCTTCACTGCTCTGCTGGGTGGGAGCTGCTGTTTTGTTTCCTGAATCTCCTTTCTCCCGACTCATCGTTATCTCGGCTTCTGGAGGCCCCGCTCCATCAAAAGACAGGGCATTCTGCGGCCGGCTGTCGTCCGGGGTCGCTGATGGGAATCTGACCTTTAAGTCCTTCTTTGCAGGTGGCCTGCTTTTCTCTCTCCAGAGCCTGGGGCTTGTCTGCTTCCTTCTGGATGCTCTCAAGCTCTGGTCTGGGTTGGAGGCGTTCCCTGGTCCTCCTGCGCCAGCGCTTTGTGGGCCCTTTAACTTGAAGATCAGCGTTTCCGTTTAGCCGGGGAAATTTTCTTTCACCCTGAACAGGATTCTCCCCGTCCTGATACGTCTTTCTGGAGTGTGTGTTTTAATTGTTTGATCTTCCGGATTTGATGCACAGATCCAGCAGGCTCCTTGCTTTTATCTTCCTGCCCTCCCACTGGAAATTTAAAAGCAAACGTTGTCAACCTTATATTTAATATTCTGAAGCTTGCTCTTGTTTCTTGGTGGCTGTTTTTCTCGGTCCCATCAGGGCTTTTGAACAGGACATCGTGGCTGAAATGTGTGAGCTTGTCTCTGAGGAGGGATGAAAGCAGAGACTGGAGTGACTGCGCGGCACACAGCACGGCTTCCCGTGCGTGGCCCGCGGCCGCACGTTCCCCGCCCAGGAGGCCGTCCTGGAGCACGCGGCATGGGGTGAAGGACAGCTTCAGCTGCTGGGTCTTCTTCAAGGAGGAGTAGGAGTCAAGACTCTGTCTCAGAACTTGGAGCTCAAATAGAGAAAAAACAACTTCGGAGATGTGGTGGCATCAGATGTCAGCCAAGCTGAGAACACGAAATGCCAAAAAAGATGTGTAAAAAGGAAGTAGGCCAAGCAGGGACAGCGAGGCTGAGGAGGAGGTGAGAGGCAGCCGCTCTCCTCTGCGGAAGGGAGGGGCCCAAGGAGGACACCCCGGAATCTCCCAGCTGGTGGAGCAAATCACTGGGCATGGGGCTGGGTCTCCTTGCTGACATCTTCGTTCAGTGACATTGACGGCATTCAACGCACCGTCTTCCTCATCCACGCAGGTGGCACCAACAACGTGGGCCCAGGAGAAGGTGCACAAGGAAAAGACGGAGCAGCTGACCTCAGCGACCAGGACAGGCCCAGAGGGACACGTGAACCCTGGAGGAGGGAGGGGAGCCAGGACCTCGCCGGCCTGTTGGAATCTCGGGAGGGTAAGGGAGCCATGCCGTGAACAGGGAGAGGGGAAGTGCTCCAGCGGGCGGTGGGGGCTGGACGGGGGCCTTGGAAAAAGTGGTCTTGTTAGAGGGAAGGTGGTGGTAGAGTCGGGGACCAACCTCTGTGCAGGGAGAGCGGACAGAGCTGACAGAGTGCCCGGGGGAAGCTGAAGGGGTACAGCAATGGGTGAAACACCCATTACCAGGTGTTCCCGTGTCACCACTTCTTCCAATGAATCCACACAGAGAGAAGCGATTTCCAATCCCAGAGGAGAGAAGACCCCTGGGGGCGGTGGACCGTCCACCGTGCACGAAGAAACGAGGCTCAAGGCTCAGTCTTTGTTTCAGAGAAAATCTCACGGATTATCTTCCCAAGTTACAGAAATCCTCGGAGAAGGGGACAGAGACACTAAGTTCCAGAGATGGGAATGTTCCCGGGTGGGAAATGGCAGGAAAACACCTGGGGGAAAATCTGGGAGAGATAAAGGAGTTAGTGGGATTAAAGGGTTAAAGAAGCTCAAGTGGAAAAGACAGCAGAGTCTGAAGATCAGCTGCAGTGGGTGCAGAGCGAGTTTCCTGCGGCCACTACATGACACTGCACGACCTTCGTGGCTAAAAACGATGAAAAGTATTATCTTCTGGTTCTGGAGGTCAGAAGTCTGAAAATGGGTTTAATCAAGGTGTCAGTGGGACTGGGTTCCTGTCGAAAGCCCTGGAGAGTCTGTCCCTGGCTGTTTCCACCATGTAGACATTGTCTCTGTTCCTCGGCCCACGGCCCCCTTCCACCAACGGCGTCACTCTGTCCTATGTTTCTGTTGTTGCGTCTCCTTCTCTGACTTTGACCCTCCTGACTCCCTTTCATAAGGACCCACGTGATTACGTTGGGCCCGTCCAGGTCATCGAGGATAGTCTCCCATCTCAAGACCCCTAACTTAATCACGTCTGCAAAGTCCCTTTTGCCGCATAAGGTAACGTAGTCACAGGTTCCCGGATGAGGATGTGGGCACATTTGGGGTAGGGGGGAGCTCTATTCTGCCTGCCACACGGGGTTAAGGCAGGAGTGTTAACAAAGGATGGGAGAGACAAGTACGCTTATTCACTGACGGGCAGGTGCCAGGCGAGAGGGAGATATTTCAGACACAGGGCAGAGAGGTAATGGCTGAGGAAGCAAGCTCCCATGGAGGTGGAGCCGGGGAACAGTAATGAGCGGCCTGTGGGGGAGATCAAGCCGCCATTCAGGGGCGACTGCTCTGTGGACAGAGCTTCCTTTCCTACTTTTTCTTTCTCCCGACTGTGCCTCGGTCCCAGCAGGGTCCCACAGTCAACACTCTCCAGCTTCAAGCTACCGGTGGCGTTAGTAAGGAAAAGAACAAGAAGAGATGAGTCAGGGGGACTCGGAGGTCAATTCCGGAAGACCTCATTGTCCGGGGATCTTTGTCAAGCCTGTTAAATGCGATGATTTCATGTTTCAGAGTCCAGGGACATTTTTATAGGATTCAGACACTCTTTTCATGGGAGCACTTATGCGTCCATTGCAGGGAAATACGAGATGGTGATCACCGTTTGCTTCTAGTTCCATTCACGATCTTTGGTTGTTACTAAGGCAGAGGAACCCGGAGGGCAGAGACCCACAGCTGAGTCCAGGCCGCCGGATGAGGAAGCTCTGATGGGTCAGAGCAGGGGAGGCGTGGTGCTCTCTCTCTCGGAGAGGCTGGATCAGGCGTCTCGACTTGCTGACTCAGTCATTCTAGACCGGGAACCACCATGAGCAAGGCTGGTCCTAGGAGGGGATGCCTCCCTGGGTGGGGGGGTCTTTGCTGGGGAGGAGATGCAGGCGGACACACAGATGGCGCGTGGTTGAACTTTCTTCAAGAGCTCTCGAGGGCTCCCTGACAGCCTCTGAGATTTGAAGCTGAAGGATGAGGTCCCAGCTGTGTGTGGGACAGGAGCCATGGAACTGGAAGAGACCTGGTGTGTCTCAGGGGCGGGACAGGAACGTGTGGCCCAGGGGGCTGAGCCTGCTGAGAGGGCAGGAGGAAGGACAAACCACGTCTGCAGCACAAAGTCAGAGGCTCTGGGGGGCGCTGGGGGGATCAGGGTCAGTGACCTCTTAAAGGGAGAAGTGACTCAGGAAAGGATGGAGGGATGGGCACGACGTCTAGGACTGAACATTTGTCAACCTGATGCCAAATTTGTACTTTTTACAGTGAGAGTTAGAGACTCTTGGCTGATGGAGAGAGGAGGAAGGCAGGCTGGGAGCTTGACGAGGAGGCCGTGATGGTTAAAGGCACCAGAGTCTGGATTCCAAGAGGGCCAAGGGTTGTCTCGGGGACCCTGACAGGGGCATTTGGCCAAATTGTATAATACCTACTGTTTTCCTGTAAGATCAGGCCGTTCATTAATGTGCTCTGCTTTTTTATCTTGGAATAAGTGTAGGAAGCAGGAATGTTTGTTTCCTAGGAGAGGCTGCTCCAGAAAGAACCGGGCGGTAGCTTGTTTGTTATCATGATTCTTGTTACATGAATCGGCCAGACTGCCTTGCCCGGGAGCTTACGGCCTCCCTGAAGATTTAAGAACAGAACAATTGCTTTTGGTAACTGAGTGTCTCAGGACCATAAGTTGTCATTTTAAAGGGGCTGAAAGTTTGAGATGCGGCATCTGTCTTTCAAGAAATATGGAGGTTGCACAGCAGGGAAGGGAGAGTGAACATTCAGAATCAGACATTAAGGGAATAATCACTGTTTCAAAAAAAACACCTCCAATGTGTTATTCTCTGTTTTGTTTTCATTCGCGTCTCACTCCCCACCCTCATGTTCTTACTGGTGGAGAGCTTCCCTCTTTGCTGTCAACTCTAAACAGAACAACAGTGACCGATGTGTTCAAAGGGATGGAGATTCTTGTCCTCTTCTGCTTCCTTCCAGCTGTACGACTTCCAGCAATCACCAGACCTTTTGAACTTCAGCTTTTTTTTTTTTTCCTGAGGAAGATTTGCTGTGAGCTAGTATCTATTGCCAGTCTTCCTCCTTTTTTTTTTTTCCGTACGTGAGCCACCATCACAGCATGGCCACTGACGAATGGTGTGGTTCTGCACCCAGGAACCGAACATGGGCCACCGAAGTGGAGCACAAGGAACTTAACCGTGGGCCACTGGGGTGGCCCTGAGCTTGAGCTTTTTAATTAGTAAAGTGAGCATAGTAATAAATGGTCGTTTCTACCTTCCTCATTAGTTGTTTCGAGAACTGAGATCCTATTTGCAAGGCCACTTCCACAACTCTAGCCTGCCGTGTGGGGGAAGGGGCCACAGGGACCACAGGAGATGGTCCAGGAGTGAGAGTCGGAGGCAGGGTCCTGAGGTGTCGCATGAAGGTCGTGTGGAGTGGGGGCATTTTTAAGTAGGAAAGTGCTGTTTTCAGGGTTGGATTTTGAGCACATTCCTTTCCGCTCTGTGGAGTGTGAATTTCAGGAGGATAAGCTGAGAGGCAAGGAGACCAGAGAGGAGATGGTGACGATAAAGACGACGAGTGTGAGAACGTGGATGTGCAGGGAGGGACAGCGAGGAGAAGTAAACTCAGGAGGTGAAATCAGGAGCGTGTGCTGACCGACTGGCTGGTGGGAGAACGGGAGAAGCAGGGGGCAGCGAGATGAGCTGGGTTCCCGCATGCATATTCAGCAGATGGCCCCTAGTCAGAGTGGGGAAACACGGCGGGGAGAGGATTGGGAGGCACGACCGTGCATTCTGTTTAACGATGCACTGAGTTTGAGGCAAGTGGGTCGGGGAGGTGGACGTACCAGTGAGCAATCAGATAAGGAAAGTGGAAGCCTAGGGAGGATGTCGGGGCTGAAGATGCTGGGTTGGGAGACACTGGCGTGTAGAAAGGTTTTAAATCTTGAAAATGTCCCCAGAGAAATAGAACCTTTGAAAATCAGCAGGGCAACGAGAGCCACCAGGAGCATCAGCATTCAGGGATGTGCATTAGTTTTCTATGGTGCCTGTAACAAATTACAACAGGGGCTTAAAACAACACAAATTTATTATCTTGTGGTTCTGTAGTCTGATGCAGGCTTCCAGCCACACGGGGCTAAAATCAAGGCGTCTGCAGGGCTGTGTTCCTTTTCGGAGGCTCCAGAGGGAGAATCCACCTCCTCGCCTTTTCCAGCTTCTGGAGATGACCTGAATTTCTTGATGACTGCCTCCTTCCTCTATCTTAAAAGCCAGAAATGGTGGGTTGAGTCCTTTTTATGCTGCCATCTTGCAGGTCTCTCTCCTGTCTTTTTTTTTTTTTTTTTGAGGAGGATTAGCCCTGAGCTAACTACTGCCAGTCCTCCTCTTTTTTGCTGAGGAAGCCTGGCCCTGAGCTAACATCGTGCCCATCTTCTTCTACTTTATACGTCAGATGCCTACCACAGCATGGCGTGCCAAGCAGTGCCATGTCCGCACCTGGGATCCGAACTGGCGAACCCCGGGCCGCCGAGAAGCAGAACGTGTGAACTTAACCGCTGTGCCGCCGGGCCGGCCCCTCTCTCCTGTCTTTTCAGTTTCAAGGACTCATGAGATTAGATTGGGCCGACCTGGATAATGCAGCGTACTCTCCTCGTCTCAAAGACGGCTGACTAGCAACCTGAATTGCATCTGTGAGTTTAGTCCTCTTTGGCGTGTGAGGCAGCGTGTTCACAGGTTTAGGGCGTGGATGTCTCTGAGGGGCCGTTACTCACCTACCACTTCTAGAGTAATCACTAAAAGAACAGAACCTGAGTGCAAAGCTTTCAAACAAGTAAAGAGAAAAACAAAATAAAGAAACTCAGCTAATCCACAAGAAGGCAAGAAAGGAATAAAAATAATAATAATAATAAATGATTAAGCAAAAGAAAGCTAAAAAGCAAAAAAGTAGAAAGCATAAGTAAAATGGCAGAAATACATCTTTATCATTAATCCCAACAAATGTAAATGGCATAAACCAGCCAGTTAAAAGATCAATACTGTCACATGGAATTTGAAAAACAGACCAGCCATATTTTGCTTAAAAGATGCACTTAAAATAAAAAATGAAGTTGAAAGTAAAAGATTGGGGAAAGCTATTCCACTTAAACCATATATAGGTATAGCGACATTGGACAAACCATATACAGGTGCAACTGTATCAGACAAAACAGATTTTTAGGTACAAAGCATTATTACAGATGAAGAGGATCAATACATAAGGATAAAAAATTCAAGTCATGAGGAAGATGTCACAATTCTAATCTTCATGCCCATAATAATGTAACCTCAAAATACACAAAACAAAAACTGACTGAACCACATGGAGCAGTAAACAAACTCACTATCACAGAGAGAGATTTTACCAGACTTCCCTGAGTAACACATAAAACAAATGTAAAACTCAGTAAGCGGGCTGGCCCCATGGCCCAGTGGTTGTTTGCGCTCTGCTTCGGCGGCCCAGGCTTTTCGAAGGTTCGGATCCTGGGCGCCCATGTGGCACCGCTCATCAGGCCGTGCTGAGCCAGTGTCCCACACAGCACAGCCAGGAGAACCTACAACTAGAATCTACAACTATGTACCAGGGGGCTTTGGAGAGAAGAAGAAGGAAAAAAAAGGACTGGCAACAGATGTTAGCTCAGGGCCAATCTTTATAAAGAAAAAAAGGCTCAGTAAGGATATGAAAGAACTGAGCAACACCATTTACCTGCTCATCTAACTTGTGCATATAAAACTCTGCATCCAACAGTTGCAGAAAACATACTCTTTTCACGTACACGTGACATATTTGTGAAAACTGACCACGGGCTACACCAGAGATGTCCAACAGAGCTTTTCTCGATGATGGAAATGTTCCAAATTTGCAGTGATCTGGCACTAGTTACACATGACCATGAGCAATTTAAATATGGCCAATGCAATGAGGAAACAATTTCAACTTTTATTTAATTTTAATTAACTTATATGTAAATAGCCATTGTGGCCAGTTGTTACCATATGGGGCAGCGTGGTACCAGATCATAAAGCAAGTCTCAGCACATTTTTAAGGATTCGTTACTGTAGGATCACATTCTCTGACAGTAACGAAAATTAAGTTCAAAACTCAGTATCAAAAAGATAACTAAAAAAATGTCATCTATTTGGAAATTAAGAATACTTCTAAATAATTCAGAAGTCAAAGAGGAAACCATAATGAAAACAAATGTATTTGGAGTTGAACAATAACAAAAATGAGATCTCAGAACTTGAGTTGCAGCTAAATTTGGTAGAGGGAAATTAAAAGCCTTTAATACTTGTGCAAGAAAAGAAGAAAGGCTGAAAATTAATGAGCTAAGTAACAACCTGAGTGATTCCAAGGAAATTAGAACGATGAAAACAGAATAAACCTCACAAAAGAAAATACTAAAGATAAGATAAAAATTATTTAACTGAAAGGTGAAGAGACAATAGATCAAGGAAAGTCAAAGCTTGTTGTTTGAAAATATTAATAATATTCGTAAGCCTTTGGCAATATTGATAAAGCAAAGAGAAAGCTGAGATGATATTAGAAAGAAAATGGCAACATAGCTTTCTGTACTGCAGAGATTAAAATGTGATGAGATACCGCAATGAATAACTTTGTGCTTCATTTTAAAAAATTTAGGTAAAATGGACAAAGTCATAGAAATATAATTTATTAAAACTGACTCCATAAAAACGGAAAATGTAAATTGTCCTCTAACATTTAAAGAAAGGAATCTGTAGTTAAAAATTTTCCCCAGAAGAAATATTTAAGCCCAGAGGTGTTACAGGCAGGTTCTGACAAACAATTAAGAAATATAAGGATGGACACCTGAAATTTACACAATGTTATGAAGCAGTGTGACCTCAATAAACAAACAAACAAACAAGGGACATACAGTTCTGGTCTCGCAGAAAACAGACCATAAAACAGAAAAAAAAGAAATTTTTCTTCCACTCATTTCATGAAGCAAGTATAACGTTGACATCAAAACCAGACAAAGACAGAAAGAAAAAGGAAAACCTCAGGCCAGTTTCAAACGTGAACTAAAGAACAAAAAATTAGCAGACTGAATCCAGCAACGAACAGAAGTGACAGTACGTCACAAGCAAACTGGCTTCATCCCGGGAACGTTAGAAGAGCTTAAGGTTAGAAATCTTGTGAATTCCGCTTCATTCAAGGATCGAAGCCGAAAGCCATGCGATCGTTTCAGTAGACGTAGGAAGAAAGGTGTGAAAAATTGAACATGTGTTCATGGTACGCTTTTAACAAACCAGGACTAGAAGGGAACTTTCTTAACCTGCTAAAGATTATCTGCAAAAAACCTAGTGCCGAGATGAGTAAGCATAAATC
Organism: Equus przewalskii; assembly: GCF_037783145.1. NCBI lineage: Eukaryota > Metazoa > Chordata > Mammalia > Perissodactyla > Equidae > Equus > Equus przewalskii. The sequence goes on from NC_091831.1 coordinate 89,728,997, forward strand.
CTGCCCTCGAGGGGCTCACAGTCAGAGGGGCACAGGAACAGTTACAACTGAGTCACACAATCTTACTTTGTTTTTGTTTTTGCTGAGGAAGATTTGCCATGAGCTAACATCTGTCGCCAATCTTCCTCTCTTTTTGCTTGAGGAAGACTGGCCCTGAGCTAACGTCTGTGCTAATCTTCCTCTATTTTATGTTGGACTCCTCCACCACATGGCTGATGAGGGGTGTAGGTCCACACCTGGGATACGAACCAGCCAACCTGGACTGCTGGAGCAGAGCACACAAACTTAACCACTACGCCAGGGGGCTGGCCCCTCAATCATTTTTTAAGTCCTCTTAACAGAGAAGAAAATGAGTCACAGCAGTTAACTCAGTCGTCATATTTTAATTTATTTTTATGCAATAATATTGCTCAAACATTCCCTTTTCTGTGACCTAACAGCGTAATCCTTCTGCTCTTATTGCATTGTTTTATCTGTAATTATATCCTACGGGAAAGTTTTTAAATCTTTTGCTGAAAATCAAGCTAGACTATGAGTATGTCACTCACCTAGTCTACGTGACATTTTGACACAGATTTAAGAAAAAATCCTGGGGACATTTTGACATGATTTTAAAACCGTAATACTTTTTTTCAGTGACTCAGTATCTTGGGTGCAGATGGCTCCCCAGGTACACGGGTTTGACCATTGCTGCGCTTCTCGGATAGCAGAGGCTCAGGAGTGGGAAAGGAAGGGAGTGGAGGTCACGAATGGGCAAGAGGAAGGTCACTCACGAGTGAGGGAGAGAAGGATGTCTATTGTGACCTTTATTCAGCAATAAAACCTGGCAGTTGAATGTTCTTTTGTCTAAGAGTCAATTGATATGTCCAAACGTCAAAGTCTCTGTTCGGATCCCTGAGTTTCACTTCATTCTTGGCACAGTATTCTCAGAAAACTGGGTGAGGCTGAGGGATGGGGGAGGGGCCTCTTGAATAAGTTCCTTGATAATAAAATGCTTAAAGGTCTTTGGATGCCTTTTAAAAATTTCCATGTTTATATTCGGTCATTTTATTGTATTTTCTGAAGTATCAGCCCCCAATTGATTTGGGGGCGGGGGGAAATCCTTCCCCACGGATAGTTTGTGAAACACTGGAATAGACTCCACGAAAATTGAGAAATACGCTTCAAGAAACGGCACCATAAAGACGAAGAGACAAGCTACACAAAGGAAGAAAACGTTTGCAACGTGTCACTGACGAAGACATAGCATCTAAAGAGCTCATTCAAATCAATCAGAAAAATGGCAAAAAGCTTGAGGAGGCACTTCATATAAAAAGAAATCCTAACGCCCAAGAAGGCCTCCACCTCAGTCATCAGGGAAATGAAAATGAAAACCCCAATAAAAACCACACACCTGGTCACCAGATTGGCAGAAACGTAAAAGCTTCACAAACCTACGTGTTAGTGGGGATACTGTACGTTACAGAGACGCTCCAATGTTTATTGCCCCTGAGTGTCAACTGGTTACATTACTTTGGAGAAGACGTTTGCGGTGCCTAGCTAAGGAGAATGCATACATATCCCATTACCCAACAATTCCTAGGGACCCAACGGAAGTGTGTTACGTACGTGAACCAGTGACATATGCAAGGATGTTCACAGAATCATTGTTTACAGTAGCCCCAAATGAAAACAACCCAGGTGTCCATCAACAGTGGAATGTACAAATAAATCGTGGCACAGTCAGGCAGTGGAGTACTCCACAGTAGTGGTTTTCAAAGCGTGGACCGTGGACCGGCAGCATCAGCCTCACCTGGGAGCTTGTCAGGAACGCAAGTTCTAGGGTCCCACTTCAGACCTGGCGAATCAGAAACTCTGGGGAGGGGCTCAGCACTGTTGGAACAAGCCCTTCAGATGATTCGGATGCATATTAAAGATTGAGGGCCAATGGTCTACAGCCGTAAAAATAAGTGAATTATAGCTCTGGGCAGCAACATAAATGAGCTTCACAAACATATACTGTTGTCCTAGGGTTTTTCATGGTTTCCCCAAGGAATCGGCAGGACATGCCCGTGCACTGACTCTTCTGTAAATTCAGATGTGTCTCCATGCTGTGATGGTTCTCATCTAGGTAGTCAGCCCCACCTTGGGGCCAAAGTGTCATGGTGGAGAGTGGGAGCTATGGAGATGGAGCTCACTGAAGGAGTCTCGAGATGAGGATGCCCTTTGGGCTCAAGGAATCATTCCCACTCTGATAGGAAGTCCTTGGTCAAGGCTGCGGCTGGTTTGCCAGAATCCGTGCTGGGGTTCTCCAGTTGGGTCCTCCCAGACCTGGCTGTGGTTGAAGAGAAGAAATTCTGTGGCTGAAAATTCCCAAGGGTCTGGGTGGAGGAGGTCTACGGAGACCGGATACCCCTGGACTAAGAGATTGGCAGAGGCAGAGGCGCTGGGGATGTGCTGGGCTAACCCCGGCTCCACATCTCTGGCCTTCGGTCGTTGCTATTGTTGCTGCTGCCAAGGCAGTTTGACTTCTAGTCCCTGAGCCCCTCCTTTTGGAGAGTTTCTCCAACTTTGGCTACTGTTCCTCGCGGTAGACAGTGTGTTCTGGTGTTGCCTCCCCCTGGCCGCATGAATTCCTGACGTTCCTGTGCTCTTCACTCCTACCCTGTTTTCTCCAGGTGTTCCTTAAAGTTTAATGATTTTTTTTGAGGGTCATGAGGTAGACGTAAAAGTCAACTCTCCAAAGGTGTTGAAACAGTCTCATTAAAGCATGATGTGCCTGAGTGGCTCCTGGGCAGAGGGCAGATCTTGATGCTGAAACGCATGTTTTGTTGAACTCGTCCACCCCTATGGATTTCAACACCTTCCATACACCGTTGACTCCCAAGTCTCCATCCCTAAGCCTGTCCTCGTCTCCAGGCTCCAGATGCACACTAATTGCTCATGTGATTTTTCACTTCCTCCTAAACTAATGGATTCCCTCTCCATTGACGTCTCACCCTCTCCACCTGGCAAAGATGCTCCTACCCTGTCTTCTTCACCTCAGGGCACCATTTATTCAAGACCCAGGCCACAGGTGTCCTCTCTGGTCCCTCTAGTCTCCTTATCACCCACATTGAATGTACAAGCGCATTATTTTGGTTCTTCCTTTGAAATACATATATTTATTTTATTTTTGTTAAGGTAACTTTGGTTTATAACATTATATAAATTTCGGGTGTACGTGATTATATTTCGATTTCTGCGTGGACTACATCATGTTCACCATCCAAAGACTGATTACCATCCATCACCACACACATGTGTCCTGTCACTCCTGTTGCCCTCCTCCCTCCCCGCTTCCCCCCGGTAACCAGTCCAATCTCTGTCTCTATGTGTTTGTTTGTCGTTGTTTTTATCTTCTACTTATGAGTGAGATCATATGGTATTTGACTTTCTCCCTCTGACTTATTTCACTTGGCATAATACCCTCAAGGTCCATCCATGTTGTCACAAATAGCAGGATTTCATCGTTTCTTATGGCTGAGTAGTATTCCATTGTGTATATAGACCATATCTTCTTTATCCATTTGTCCCTTGATGGGCACTGCTGGTGGGAATGTAAACTGGTGCAGCCGCTGTGGAAAACAGGATGGAGATTCCTCAAAACGTTAAGAATAGAACTACCATGGGGCCAGCCTGGTAGCACAAAGGTTAAATTCACACATTCCCCTTCAGTGGCCCTGGGTTCACTGGTCCGGATACCGGGTGTGGGCCTATGTAGCCCTTCTTAAGCCATGCTGTGGCAGGCTTCCCACATATAAAGTAAAGGAGAGGGACACGGATGTTAGCTCAGGGCCAGTGTTCCTCAGCAAAAAGAGGAGGATTGGCGGAAGATGTTAGCTCAGGGCTAAACTTCCTCAAAAAAAAAAAAAAAAAAAAAAGAATAGAAATGATCCAGCTATTCTACAGCTGGGTATTTATCCAGAGAACATGATAACAGAACATGATATATGCACCCCTATGTTCACTGCAGCATTATTCACAATTGCCAAGACTTGAAGTAAATTTTTTATCCAACCACTTCTCCCTTTCCCACTTCATAACCACCTCCCCCTAAACTACCCTAATTGCCTCTCTCCTGATGGCTGCATGAACCCTCTAACAGGTCTCTTTTCCTCTCTTGTTCCTTTCATTCCATTCTACCCACAGCATCCAGTGTGATTTTTTTGAAACATGCAACTCAAATGACTTAAATCCCTTGGTTAAAACCATGCTGTGGCTTCTCATTACACTGACTAGGACCCACATTTCTTGGCAGACGGAGGACATGATCTAGCCCCGCCTACTTCAGTCTTATCTCTGACTCCTCTTTCCTCAGTCAATGATGCTCTAGCCGTGTTGGCTCTCCTGCTCTTCAAACAAGATGCAGTAATTTCTGCCTCCTGGCCTTTACCTTCATTCTTTCTTCCCCCTAGAAGACTTCCTGCACCCCTAGGTGGTCACAAGGCTCTGTCCTTCTCATCATTCATGTCTCTGCGCAGAGACGTCTTTGACTATTTTGTCTATGTTAGCATCTCCTTCCACCCCCTGCCTCAGTCCTCTTAATGCATTATTTTCTGCCCAGCATTCACTATCTGAAATGGAATTATTATAGTATTGAATGTCTAGTGAAAAGATGATGGTCTGGACAGAAGTATAAAGCAAGGGAAGAAACACACGTAATGGAAACATTCGCTGGATCATTTTCCTTCAACAGAACATTCCCAAACATCAGCTTTGAGCTGGGCGCAATACCAGGGGCCGGAGTCAGAAAAATGAATTAGATGTTGTCCTGACCCTCAAGAATCTCAGAGTCTAGTGTGATAAGAGGATATTTTCAAGAAAGCTTGGGAGCACAAGAAGTGGTGCGTCTTGGAGGACAACACAGAGATTTTCAAAGTTTGATGAGCAATTGTATTCGGGGAAGAGGGTCATGGGAATTCTGGAATTGACTGTGAGGTTTTGAGCCTGGACAGCTGGGAGAGTGGTGGAACCATCGGTCTGTGGTCAGAGGGTGGGGAAGCCTGTCTCTGACAAGCCCTGATGTCTCCAGGAGCCCCCTGGTCAGAGTGCATGGTGGTCAAAAGCCAATGGTAGTTGTGCTCAGGTCCTAGCTGATGATAAGGAAGCAGGAGTTGGGCACAGTGGTTAACAGGAAAACTGTGGTTGTGATGGACCGAAAAGGGGGAGAAGCAGACGCTCTCCCAGGACGGCCTGTGTTACTGGGCAGCCCTTTCTGGGTCCAAGTCCTCTTGGGCTCCATTTTGCGGGTCATTCACATCCCTTCTGTGTCTGTGCTTGTCGTCAGTGTCCTCCTAGCGCACAGACATCTATTCCACTCTCTGGAGTCCGAGGGCTGGGGCTCGGAGCTGACCCATCAGGATGCATTCCAATCTATCGTCTTGAGCTTGGCCATCGTACTTTTCAAGCCACAGTTGTTTGTTTTATTTTACTGAACTCTGAAGCTTTCTATCAATTAGTTTCCGGAAGCTGGTGAGTTTTGCAAACATAGTGTCCTCAACACGGAAGAAAGGCGGAGCCCACTGTACCGGGCGTGCACACAGCTCAGCTCCACCCAGACCCCAGGAAGCCAGTGTCCGAGGTTGTTGTCCACAGCAGCCTTGTAGTGGGTGCATTGTGGGAAACCCATGTAAGATGCACATTATAAACCCTAGTCCTCGACCCCAAATTTCACAGTTTCTAGCAAAATTAGGCAAAGTGGAGTGGTGACTTCAACACATGATTTAGGCTCAAATTATGCCTTTTCTGCAAACAAAGCTTCATCCTAAACACATTGGCCATGGTTGGGATGATTTGAGTCGAAAGTTTGTTTCCGTGATGTGTAACCGGGAAACTTTATGTCTTAACCAAGATGGTATTTGTAATGTTTCAGGAAATACTTGAGTCTAATGTGTTCCTCAGTTCAGCAGAAAATCCAAGAGAGACAGATGCTTTGCAAACGCCTTCATTCCATCCACGCTGGCCATTTATAGCCTGGTTTCACAGAGAAAACTTGTGGACTGCCTGCCGAGGGGGTGTGCAGCCTGGTTTCTGAATGTAACTTACCAAAGAACGTTTTAACTGATTTGCCCTTTCACGTTCTCAGTTTCAGGTTGCTGCGTCTTGACGCCTGAAGTCTGTGTTTTAGCCTAAACCTAGATTATTCTAGATATTTGCTTCCAGCGATGTTTAACATTTGGTTTCTTCACTTACCTGCTAGTAATAAGTGGTTGACAGTCTTCAGGTAGATTCAGCTTCGGTGTAAAACATATGCTGTTTATGATACATGCCGCACACATCTTTCTAAGTGTGTGAATGTTTACACAGGGCAATTTGTGGAATGAAGATTCTGTTAGGAAAGTGGTTTGAAAACAAAAGGTTGGTTAATTAGTATTTATTCAAGGGGTATAAAACTCAAGGAGCGGCGACCACCTGCTCACTTACTTTCAGAAGTGCTAATGCTGTGCATCCTGCAGGGTGACCTCCAAAATTTCAGAGGAGCAACTGAGGTGAGATCACTGGGTGGAAGGAAGGAGGCGGCAGTAATGTGGGGCACTTTCACAGTGTTCTTTCCTAACATTTTTTCTATCCATCAACAGATCTTTAAGAAACCCTTGGAAAAAAGGCTTTTATAGTCAAATAAGTTTGGAAAACCCGATATACTATATCTCCCCTTTGGAGATTCGCAGAGTCTGGCAGTTCTATGAAAGAAGGTTCTGAGGACGGATTAACTGTCAGTGGACCCTGGAATGCTTTTTTGGGGGAGATACACATCAATATCACACAGTCCAGGTCTGAGTTAGTCAGGTCAGAGTTCAGGTGCCGCTGCTGCTCTCCATGACTCTGGGCTCCGGCGCGTGGGCCTGGGGCGCCACACAGAGGTGTCAGGACCTGTCAGTCAGAACTGGGTGGAGAAGCCGGGGACCCATGGTCAGAGCCAGAGCGTAGCAAACAGGTGGTCGTCACACCCTCCCTCTGCTGTCAGTGACTCTCCAGCTGGACAGTCCATCCGGCACCTGCCTCAGTTTATCTTTGCTGCTCAAGGTGCCTGGTTACTTGATGCTGAGAAAAACAGAACAAGAGAGAATGATGCAACGGTACGAAGCTGCCATGTGACACTCCACGACGCTTTGTTCTTTCCTGCTGAATATCCCAAAATTAGAAATAGGAGAGACTGAATTTATACATCAGGTGAAGATATTTTGATTAAAATCAAATTACATTTAAATTTGCAATCTTATTTCTGAGAACACATTTCAAGGGAACAAACCTAAGTATAAAAAATTGCAACGGGCTGCTCCTCTATTAGCTAAAATATCAGATACCTAACGTTACAAAGATAAGGGAATAACGAAATAATCATGTATTCTGACTTCACGGAATGTCATTTAGCTGTTAAAATAACAATAATGGAAATTTTACAATAACATGGAAATACTCATATTAGATGACACAAATTTACACATAAAATGTAATTTAAGCTCTATAATGAAAACAAGAAATCTATACAGAGAAGAAAAAATTAAAAGTGAAAATACCAACATGACAACAGTTGTTTCTTGGGTTGGGGGCAAAAGATAACTTTTTTCTACTTTCTCATACTTTTCAAATTATCTACAATGAAGTTGAATAACCTTTAAAATGAGACATACCAGGTAAACTTCAAGTTCATATAGTTTATTATTCAGAGAACTTTGGTTTAACCAGGTCTCAAAAATACAGTTTAATTGTTTCATAAGATTACTTTATATAATACTGTACATTTTTTTCCTAATATGGATTTGGATACAGGTGTAATTTTTTTTAATGAATATTTTTCTGGGAAAGATTCGCCCTGAGCTAACATCTGTTGCCAACCTTCCTCTCTCTCTTTTTTTCCTCCCCAAACCCCCAGTAGGTAGTTGTATATTCTAGTTATAAGTCCTTCTAGTTCTTCTGTGATTCAGATTCTTTGTTCTGTCATCACTGAAGGGCTCAAAGGTGTGACCCCTACTTTGTATCCACTTTCTGTCCTCAATTTTCTAGGCTCCTTGCCCTGGGTTCCCTCTCTTCTAGATTCCCTGACAACTATGTCTCCTCTTTCTTTTGTTCCAGTTCCAGTCATGCAGACACACGAATGCATGTACACGGGTGCACGTGCACACACACCCCTCCTTGGAAGGTGGGGAAGAGAAGAAGTTCAATGGACGAAGCCAGAGTCTTTTAGCTGGCCTGGCGATGGGAGTGTTTTTCTTCACATAATCCACATTGCTGTGTCTTTAAATACTCCCTTCCACCCACGCTCGAGCAGCTGGCCACCATGTCTTGCTGACGACCCCCCTGTGCGTCTGAAGTCCGTCTGCTTGCTCACCCACTCGCCCCCTTCCCGCCTCCGCTGCCTCTCACATGGGTGATTCCCACCGGCCCCTGAGGTGACTCTCGCACCTCTGGTTTAGCTTCATTCAGTGGACATTCCCAAATTAATCTTCTCGTAGTCCATGTCGCTCTTCTGCCCCAAGGTCTCCAGTCACTTCCTTTTGTTCTCAGAATCCGGTCCAGGTGCCTCAGAATGGCCTTCAGCTTCTTCCAGGACCTGGTCCCGATCCATCTGTTATCCTTACCCTCTCATCAAACAGCCTCCTGAGTATGTTCTGCTAATTTGCTTCCCATCCGAGCTCTCCCCATACCTCCCTCAGCCTTCGCCCACGCTGCGTCTCCTCCTTGGCTTGCTGGTCCCCATCTGACTTAAGGCTCACTCATCCTTCAAGGCTCGATTCAAAGTATCACTTTTCCCAGGAAGCACCCACTGGTCCTCTCAGCCAGAGGGACCGTTGCCTCTGCTGTGCTCCCACGGCCCTTTCGCTTTTGGTCTTAGTTACTTTTATCTCTGTTCAGTTATTCCTGCCTTTTTCATATCTCCTTGGAATAAAGGATGACACTTGGTTCATCTTGCTGTCCTCATAGAACCTGTCACGCAGAGTGGGTGCTCAACTGTTCATCTTTGCAAAACTAAATATAAAGAGCTGAGAAGTCTGTTTACAGGAAATGTTCATCCTCTGGATATTTTCCTTCACCAATAACCTTACTCACTTTGTCAGCATGTGCATACATTTCAATGCAACGATCTCAATTTAAAGTGAATTTTTTGAGAACAAAAAAAGAGTAAAGCTTGGGCGACGTGATATGATAAAATATTCTATGTTGCAGTATCTACTTTTTACTTTCTGTTCTGATTTATTTGGTCTCTAAGAGGGGATAACGCAAGGTTGAAATCAGTTTCTTGCTTCCAAATGCCTGACGAATGATCAGTTTAGAATTGTGCTGTAGTCGTCTTGACTCTGTCTGTGTAATTAGTTCTCTCTGGGAACCCTTAAAATTTAGACTTTTGCTGTGCTCCATGGGCTGTTGCTTATTATCATAAAAGTATTGAAACAATTACTGTATATATATATTCCCAGTTACTGTATAATTGTGTAATTGAAAATATCATTCCTATTCTTCATCTTCAATATAAATTGAATTAGAACAATTGGATATACAATTTTGACTTAAATAAAAATGAAATTTAATTTTTAAAGCCCATTAACAAAAAATTATTTTTATTTTGCTTTTTTGGTGAGGAAGATTGGCTCTGAGCTAACATCTGTGCTAGTCTTCCTCTATTTTGTATGTGGGATGCTGTCACAGCACAGCTTGATGAGTGGTGGTGTGTAGGTCCATGCCCAAGATCTGAACCCAAGAATGCCAGGCTGCTGAAGCAGAGCATGTGAACTTAACCACTGTGCCACCGGGCCAGCCTACTAAAAATTACTTTTATCTGTCGTAGTATTGGAAAAACTTTAACTGTAAATGGATCAGCAGGTGTGTCTGCATGCCCAGCATATGTTCACGTGAGCATGTTTTTAGTATGTGATTTAGGCTGTGGGACCAGACTTCAGAGAACAACCCCTACTTCATTACAGCATCATTTTCACAGCACAGGACTTATGAAGCTTTTCCTTGGGTTTGGGGACGTCTTGGCTGTTTCTGAATTTTGGTGAGCAGATTGAGTGATAATTTTAGGCTTCTAAAATCAGTCTGTGTCCCCTCAGTCACATGATGTCATAAGCAGCTGGTGTTGCCTTGGCAACTTTACAGAAGAAAAGTGCTGCTTTTGGTAAAACTTTGGGTCATGTGACCTAGCTCTGTAGCTGGGGAAGATGACACAAAATTATTACCTCTCCACCAAAACAAACCCAGACTCGCATAATAGAAACACAAATGCAGAACTGGAAGTCCCACATGAATTAATTACCCATCGTGCCGTCATCTGAAAGCTGTTTGCTTGACTTCGTAGTTTCAACGTTCTCCGCTCCCTTACGGAGCTTAGAGACTCGTCTGCTCCTTTCCCCCGTCCTCCCCATGACCCGAAAAGGTGGCTCCTTTCTCAGGAGTCAGCAAGGCCAGGTGGGGAGGAGAGATGGAGCAGGTCAGCCGAGAGGGATCTTGACGGCCGAGCCTTTAGCCGGCTGCTCTTTCTGGTGTCACGTGCTCTATTGAATTCAGCCCTTGCCTCCAATGTGCTGTGTTGTTTTGGGAGAGTAGGGCCATCTCCTGGTTGAGGCCCTCCTCCTCTGATGCAGATAAGGAGCTGCTGTCAAGAAATCACGAAGTCATTCAGTGAACAGGTAGTCATCCGTAAAAAACAAATAGCCAACAGTAATCGCTTAGATGTCCGCTTTACCCAGCTGTTTAAAATGATAATGTTATTTTCTGTTTACTTTGGTATGATTATAAGTGCCAACTTTTAAAAGAATATTTGAAAAACAGAAAAAGCATGGAGAAACAGAATAAAATTACATAATCCTGTCATCCAGAGTCAATCACTATTAATATTTTAGAAAATTTCCTTCCATTTTTAAAGATGTTTCCACGTAAACAAATTATAACATGTATTTTAATTCAAACACATTATGTTCCTCATTCACGTGAAAATCATTTCCCATGGAACCCACACATTTCTGTATCTGTTTATTTCCATGGCTCATACAAGAAATAATTTAACGTGGCTTAAACTTACTTTTTAATGACTCTTATTCTTTTATTTAGCCATTTCCATGTTGTTGGTTTTTCTAACATTGGGCTCTTATAAGTATCACGGCAAAAATCTTTGCATTTAAGACAGAGTGTTGGATGTGAGAAAACATCAAAATTTGTGTCAAAAGTCTTAAGGTTCTATACACATTGAAATTTTACTTTCCCAGAAAAATTGTATCATTTATTCCTTCATCAGTATGGATGAAAATGCCGGTTTTAACATATCCTTGCCAGCATTGAATCATGTAAGGTTTTTTAAAAAGTGATTTAACACCTAGTGCCCTGATCTTGGCTTTTAAGACCCTCCTCCCACTAAAGGAACCAGGGTTCCTTGGAGAAATGCTGGTTCTAGGTCTCAGGTAGGAAATACACAGGATGAGCCTGGAGCATCTCGTGGTGCCAGTAAGTGAGGAAAAGCTTGAGAGAGAAGGCGATGGAGCACGTCAGAGGGCTGCGGGAACCAACCCAGGAGCTGCCAATGGCCAAAGTCGAACAATTTGAGCAAGAAAATAAAGTGGTATTTAGATTATAACCCAAAGTATTAAAATAAATACCCGTGAGTCCACACTTACATAAATAATGATTGAGTAAATAAATAAGTGGAGGAGAATAGACAGACCTCCCAAGCAGAATTCCAAATAAATTATGTGGAAACTCTGGCCTCAAGTGACTCCCGGCTCCTTAAGTGTGGCTGCACATGGTGACTTCCTTCCAGAGTTCAGCGTGGAGACAGAGACAAAGAGCATTGGGTGGAGACGCCTCACGCACACGCCTCAGCCGGAGCCCAAGCGTCACCTGAGAAGCTGTGTTGAGAGCACGTCGCTACTTGACAGGATGTGGGGACGGTGGTGCTTTACCCCTGTGGTCTTCCTTGAGATACGGCTGTGGCTCAATTCTTACCCAAATGAAGAGTTTACCACGTCCAAGTTGTTTATTATGTAATTTATTCTTTCTTCATTGATTCAAAACATTATATTTATCCTCTTCTCAGTTTCTCTATATATTTGGATCTGTCCCAGAAAGTTTTTTTCTCTCCCATCACTCAGTTGACTTTTCTCCACTCTCTCTGCCACCTCTACTGTACAAGCCGCCATCATGTTTTTCCTCTGTTTTCAATAATTTAACTTTTTTTCTGTGCTTCTGCTACTTTCTCCCTACAATCTGTTCTTCACACGGCAACTAGCCTGTTTTAAAAGTATAAATTTAATGATAAAAACAGCTATTTATTTTAACAAATAATAAATTTAATCCTGCTACCTCATGTTTAAAATCAACTCTCCTTATCAAAATACAACATGATCCTCACCAAATGACCTTACCGTGGTGAAACATGCTCCTCACCGTGGCCCGCCGTCTCTTCATGGTCCATGCACATCTCCAGTCCCCACCACCCTTGGCTCATGCTGCTTCCCTCACACGACCTCCTTCTGAATCCTACAAACCAAGCCCTTCGTGTTTCAGGGTTTTGCACATTGTTTCCTTTGTGTGAAACCCTCTCACCCAGGCTTGTCACACCTATTAATAGATTTTCCCATATAAAAGCCATTCTTGATTTTTTATTTTAATGACACCTTGATGTTAACTCTTTTTATATGGCACTAAATAAAAATTTCCCCTTTTTAAAAATTGATTTTTAATTTCACGAAAGCTTTGTATGCAAATCTGGCCCATGTAGTTTCTGCTGTTTGAAATGGAGCTTATTTTTCTGGCCATTTTATGATCAATTTCATGTTTCATGAGTTTTAGATACTTTTTTTACTTTCCTGATCCACGATAGCCTGACACTTGTCTAACAGTAATTTCGACTTCTATTCATCTCTTTTTACTTTATGTATTTCTGTAGGTAAGAGGATGCAAGCTTAGTCAACAAATAAACATTCTCTATGGTTACCTTTCATTGTAAATTGTGTTTTTTTTTTTTTTTTTGAGGAAGATTAGCCCTGAGCTAACGTCTGTGCCCATCTTCCTCTACTTTATACATGGGACGCCTACCACAGCATGGCATGCCAAGCGGTGCCATGTCCACAGCGGGACCCAAACCAGTGAACCCCGGGCTGCCGAAACAGAACGTGTGAACTTAACCGCTTTGCCACCAGGCTGGCCCGTAAATTGTGTTTTTTATCGGGATAAAATAACCACCTTTGTATTCTTTAACGCTTTTTTATTTTGTTGGACTTCACTTTGTGTAAAGTAATTGATACCTGGGCTTTATTTGTTTTTGCTTTTTGCTGATATAATTTTGCCTCCCATCTCACTTTTAATCTTTCCCACCATATTTTAGGAATGCCTTTTATAAACAGTGTGCTTAATTCCCCATTATAGAGTTGCTGTCTTTTGAAAAAAGAGTTTGGTATAGTTTCAGTCATCATCATAATGGACAATATCTGGCCTTACCTTTTTTTGCTCTCTTCTTTTAAGATTTTCTTTTGTTTCCTTGTTAAATGGCTTCATTGTTTTTATCTCATATCATTTGAAAAATATATATATTTGTAGATCTATAGATAGCTTTAAATATTTTTCATTTTTATTTCTATTGTTGATTACATTTAAATTTTTAAAAGCTTTTAAGCTATATTTCACCAATTATTAGACTTGAGAAGGATGTAATGTTGTTTGAACTCAGAAATAGAAACTTAAAAACGTTAACTTTACCTCCTTCTATTTCCATTTTTTTTTTCTTTTTTAAAGATTGGCACCTGAGCTAACAACTGTTGCCAAACTTCCTTTTTTTTTCTGCTTTTTCTCCCCAAATACCCCAAGTACATAGTTGTGTATTTTCAGTTGTGCGTCCTTTTAGTTGTGGCATGTGGGATGCTGCCTCAGCGTGGCCTGACGAGAGGTGCCATGTCCGCGCCCAGGATCCGAACGGGTGAAACCCTGGGCCGCTGAAGCAGAGTACGTGAACTTAACCACTCGGCCACGGGGCCAGCCCGTATTTCCACTTCTTAATCTTTGTCTCTATTATCTGAAATTCTAGATCTTGATTGATGCTACTTTTTATATGCTATTTCCTCTGCAAGAATCACTTCCGTTATTTGCCTTGCATTTTATGACCAGATCTGTGACACGCGTTGGTCTTCCCTCAGTGTGGCGGACTCGAGGTCGCCACTGCTTCATTTACAACACGGCTTTCTCATTCCTCGGCTTTGAATGTCCTCCATTTCTCGGTCGGTTGGAAAAGACCTTTGAGGTTGTATCAGAGCTGATGCATTTCTGGGCTCTTAAACATCTCTCGTGGTTTCCTGCTGCCTTCATATCTGACCAATAGAATTCTTGAGTCACATCATTTTACCCTTAAATCTGCAACTACGAATCCGCTCTCTTTTTGCATTTAAAGCTGCAGAGAAGACTGAAGTCAGTTTGTTTCCTTTCTTAGGTAACCTTTTCTACTTCTGCGTGTATACTTGTATTATTTTCTTTATTCCTGTCGTTAGCATTTTTTTGAGATCTATCTGTGGTGTGGGTTCTGTAAGCTGACTTTTGTCTGAAATACTGTAATTCACTGTGTTTGGTTCCCTTTCACGCCAGAGCGGTTCTCTACCTTTTTCGGATTGAGTTTGTCCCTGTGACTGACTGACTCGATGACATGTGTTACTCCCAGCTGGAAGTTTTGGGATGGACTCATACTTGGCCATGCCCTGCTTTGCCTCTGCCGCCACGACTGGTTTTCCAAACAGATGCTGTTTCATCACAAACTTATAGTGTGAATGAGGAGCAGGTCTTTCTTGCTCTAAGTCCCTGTGATTTTGGAGGCGTTTATTTCCAAGCGGAACCGATCGGGATTCTGAGTCACTGGTGGGTGAGCCCGCCATCGGGCATCCATCTGAGGCCGTTCTCAAACTTTCTGGCCTCAGGTTTAATGATTTTTGAGGACCTTCCCCTGCAAGTATTTGTTTGTGGGAGATATTAATATTTGCCATGTTAGAAATTAAAACTGAGAATTAAAAAATATTTATTAACTTGTCTAAAATACAATAATAAACCCATTAAATCTTAACATAAATAATACATTTTATGAAAACTACCTGTTTTTTCCAGAACTAAATAAAATTCAATGAGAAAGGTGGCATTGGTTCATACTTTTTGCAAATCTCTTTAAGAGGGGCTAAATGAAAAAATAGCTAAATTCTCGCATTTGCTTCTTTATCCACTTTGCTGTATTGTGTTGTTTTGATTGAAGTACATGAAGAAAATCCAGCACCACACAGTTGCGTAGTTAGAGAGGAGAGGAGAATTTTTAAAGGCTTTTGGAGAATAAAAGTATTATTACATTTTTCTTTGATATTACACTAAATGTTGCCAAGTGGTTGTTTCTTGAAGGTGAGTTGTAATGTTGACTCTGAAACCACATCAATGAACTCTTCATCCTCTGTTACTTAAAATCCACTGGTCTATCTTGCATTTCAAATGGATCTTTTGTAACGTCATGCATTGGACATTTGGAAAATATTAATTTACTGATTTTTGTAGATCTTCTAAATGTTGACGCATTTTATTATACCATATTAAAAATAACGTGAGTTAATGTTATTAGTTATCTCATCAGAAAAGACTTTACGTATTGGAAAGCCATCAGACTCATGGTGGCAGACGTAAATTTTTCAAAATTCTAATTTCCTTTTAAAAGCCCAAATGTTATCATTGGGAACAAATGCTGTCATTTGTCCTTGAAGTGACAGGTTCACTTCATTCATTTTTGAAAAAAAGTCTGCTATATGCCCACTTGTGAATAACCATAGTTTGTCAGTTATTCATTCAATGAAAATGGTATTTCATGAAAGAAGTGGCTAGTTTTGCTAACAACTCTTTTGGAGCAATCATTGTACTCCTCTAGGTGGCACAGGGCTTCATGCCTGTCCACTGGGGCATAAAAATTACCCCCAAATGTAGCATCTTAACACAAAAGCAAACATTCACTATGTCACTCACTTTCCGTGGTCAGGAACCTGGGATCAGCTGAGCTGGGTGGTTCTGGCTCGAGAGCTCTCACAGGGTTGTAGTCAAGACGCTGGCTGGGCTGTAGTTGTCTGAAGGCTTGACTGGGGATCGAAGATCCACTTCCAAGATGGCGCACTGTCCAACATGGCCCTGCGTGTTAGTGCTCGTTCCTGGTGGTAGACCTCGACTCCTCTCCTCAGGGATTCTTGAGCGTCTTCTTAACATGGCAGCCGGCTTTCCCAGAGAGAGAGTTCTAAGATAGGCACGTGGAAGGCACAGTGTCTTTATGACTTAGCTTTGGAAGTTACACGCCGTTATTTCTATAATATCCTTTTGGTTACGTAGGTCGTCCCCATTCAGTACGGGGGAAGAGTGTCAATACCAGGAGAGGAGAATCACTGGGGATGTTCTTGGAGGCTCATACCATCGCGTACTTACCACTCAGAATACAAAAGGACATGCTTACGAGGGCCAAGATTTCATCAAATTAGTTCTTCTGCCGTTTCAGCAAGGATATTCTTAAATCAAACAGGCATTTTCAAAAAGCAAGGGCATGGGGGTGAAGATCATAACAGCTGGTAACACAGTTTGGTGTCACTCCTTTGACTCAAGTGTAGACACTCAACTTTACCCACCATTGCTTTTGTGCTGTCATTGCAAACAGCAACGCAGAGACAAAGGGCAAATAACGTCATCGTGTTATTATGAAAATAGTTTTTACTTGTGGATTCTTTGAAAGTGTCCTGGGACCCCCCAAAGGTTTGCAGGCCACATTTTGAGAATTTCTGAACTAAGGGAAGCTTTCTTCTATCGTGTTTTAGATAATTACTTTCTTATTTGTTATGGTCTGTTATTTGGGAACCTCCATTGTGCGTATGTTCCATTATCTTCTATATATCATTTTATCTTCTACCTTTTTAGTCTATTCATCCTTGTTTTTTTAATCTGAGAATGATTCTTTTGTTTTTTTCTACACTGATTCAATTTTCTGCACCATCAATTTTGGCATCTACTATCTCCAATGAAGATTTTTTATTCTTTTTATGTCTATTTTTCCTTTTATTATTCCTTATCTTGCCTCTTTCCCCTTTATTTGCCTGTTTCAATTCTCCTTTGTTGAAACACACCGTCTCTGTGCTCTGATGTGCTGGGCTGGTAGAGTACGTCCCAGACACAGCACCCCACCTGCGCTTGCGGCCTCTCCCCTCTCTGCCCAGCTCGCTCCACTCGCGGGCACAGCAGGTCATGTGGTGCTGGTGTCACACTCTAGTGGCCCCCGTGAAAACGTGCCTGTAACGTTGCCCGACTGTGAGTTTGGTACAGACGTTGTCTCCTTGAACCGGATGATGGGAGAAGTAAGACATCACAGCTGTTTCTTCCAGGTTGGGCCACTTCGTGAGATAAAGGCTGGGTTTCCTGAGGTGAGAGGTGATATTTTCCTCAGTTCTCCCTCTGCCTGGCGGTTGTTGGGGTCCGTCTCGGATTCTGGCACTGACGTGTTTGCTAAACCTTGGCCTTTGGTCTTGTGGGATTGTGTGTGCTCCTTTATAGAGGTTACAGTGGGAGTGAGAACTATTATAAATAGGAGTAAACTTTTATCTTTAAGAATTTTGCTCCTAAAAGAACTTGAAAGATTGTAAAGATTTATTTGGATTATAAAAGTAGCGTAATGTAATTGCAGCATCTTTACAATAGGGTGAAGTTTAGAGGTGGCTCCGATCAGAAGCCCGTAGCATCGCCTGTCGCAGCTCTTCAGGGCGGTTCGTTTCTCTTATTTTCTTTGATATCAGTTTTTAAACTTTATCATAATTATTGTACACATGCAATGTTGGGCGGATTTTTAATAGAAATGCAACATAAGGGTGCAACCTTTGCCTGGCATTGTCATTTTATGCTGTGTACTGGGGGTTTTAAAATCCTTGAACACCATAGTAAAAAGGTCGACCGAATACTGGAAGAAAGTGCATTCGAATATTAATTATAGGTATCTCGGGACAGGAGGATTACAAGTAAATTTAATTTTTGTCTTTATGTGTTTTTGTATTTTTCAAAATTTTCACAAATTTAGAGGGTTACTGTTTTTTTATTACATAAAAACAGTTGTAAAAAATCCAAACAATATAGAAGAAAGCAAATACTTCATTTTCAACCCTTTTCCCAAGTCCTTTGTCCTTGGCAACCATTATCATTTTAGTATGAACCCTTCCAGTCCTTTTTCAGTACATTTTACTCTTATGTGAATGGACGTGTGTTTTCAATAAACATCCCACTATATTTATATTTCTGTACTTTGACTGTTTTCCTTTGTTGGTATGTCTTGGAAAGCTTTCCATGTGAGTATATGTAGATCTATCTTGTTCTTTTTAAATGCTATCTTGTACTTCATAATGTGGATGCATCATAATTTGGTTAACCCCCTCCATATTAATGGGCATTCAGTTTTTTCTGTCATAGTGTTTTCGCACCGTTAGAGACAATGGTGAAACAGACATCTTCCTATGTGAATTATTTTGCACAGGCACGAAGATTTTCCTGAGTTAGGTACCTAGAATAGAAATGGAGGGTCAAAGGACATGCACGTTTGAACAGATGTGAGATGCATAGTCTTGAATTTGGGCATGCGGGAATGGGCCTCTCGGCTCCCATTTCAGCCCTTGGCAGGAAACCTGAATGCTCCCAGGTGGAATAGTATGCATAATGAAGGCGATATGGGGAGGAGCATGTACCACTTTCCTCACCTGCTGAAGGACGAGGCAGCTGCTCTGGATGAACGTGCTGCTGCCCCTCAGCGCCTGGTGCCCAGGAGCTCCGCTCGGGCCGACCAGCGGTTACACTCCATGCAGGATGCTGCTGAGCTCTGGGGCCTTCCCAGTGCACTGGCTGTAGAAGTACTTTTTTTTTTTTTGGACGTTTTCCCCAGGGAGATCGACAGTATGGAGGGCAAGAAAGGTGGAGAAGGAGAAGGGAGGAACCAGCAGAGAACCCGAGAGCTCCGGTTTCATATATTCATAGCTTTTCTCCAAAATGTAACACCTGATAGAGAGAAAGCGTTGAAAAGTGATGATCATTGCTTTGGATATTCAGCATAGTAGGCTTGTACTTTACAGACAACTCTTGGCACAGAATTTTGCCTATTCTTTTCCTTCTTCATTTAAACGAATGGTAGAGCAGCTGATAAGTGTCACTGAATCTTTTAGTAGTGAAGATTGACACACTTGACAGTTTACAAAGGCCTCTCTCCCCTGTGAACTCCTACGCTTCTGTCTGCCACAGTACAGCCCAGGCTACCCTCACCCCTTTGGTCTTTCAGTTCTTTCTGTTCAGAGTGCCCTTGACTCTAATCCAGGGGGGGAAGCAAATCTTTCTAAGCTTATGTCGCGTTTCGCTTTCACCTTTCACCTCCTCCCGTGTCCTGCTTGCTGTTTACGTGTTCATCTCTGTCTCTCATGTGCTGGTGATTATGCTCTTCCTTCTAGGAAGTTCTTGCGTTCTTCTTAAATAGAATAGCTGCACATAATACAAATAACAAAAGGCATAAACGAGTCCATAATGAGAATCTGATTGCCCTCCTACCCCATCAATATGTACCTATCATCTATCTATCATCTATCTGTCTGTCTGTCTGTCTATCTATCTATCTATGTGGTTTTTAAACCATGGTACTTTCTATACTTTACATACTATTCTTTACCTTGCTTCTTTCCTTTATTTTATATATAATATAGTATGTATATATATATGTATATATTTCCTTTATTTTATGTTTATTTTATATTTATTTATATTCTGTAGATTATCTAGAAATGTTTTCTTTTTTGTTTTTAACAACAGTGTCATTGAGAAATAATTCATATACCATAAAGCTCACCCTTTTAATGCGTTCAGTTCAGTGGATTCTTGTATAGACACAGTTGTGCAGCCATGACCACTATCTAACCCCAGAGCTTTTCCGTCACCTGAGAGAAACCCCATGCCCGTTAGCAGTCACTCCGTTCTTGCCCCTCCCAGGCCTGGCCACCACCAGTGTGCTTTCTGTCTCCATGGATTTGCCTGTTCTGGACATTTCCTATGACTAGAGTTACACAATCTGTGGTCTTCTGTGTCTGGTTCCTTTCACTTCACATAATGTTTTCAAGATTCGTCCATGTTATAGTACCTATCGGGACCTCATTGCTTATGATGGCTGAATAATATTCTGTTGGAAGTAGCACATTTCGTTTATCCATTCATCAGCTGATGGATATGTGAATTATTTCCACTTTTCGACTATTAAGAATAATGCCACTATGAACATTTATGTACAAGTTTTGGTAGGACGCATGTTTTTATTTCTCTTGAATGTGTACCTTGAAAGGGAATTGCTGGACCAAATGGTAAATCTATATTTAACTTTTTGAGGAACCACCAAACTGTTTTTCAAAGTGGCTGCACCGTTTCACGTGCCCACCAGCGAGTATGAGGGCTCCAAGTCCTCACCAACACTTGTTATTGTCCATCTTCTTGATTATGGCCACCTCAGCGGGCATGAAACCTCGTTGTCGTTTTGATTTGCATTTCCCTGATGACCAGCGATGCAGACCATCTTTTTATGTGCTTATGGGCCATTCGTATGTCTTCTCTGAAGAAATATCTGTTCCAATCGCAAACCATTTTTGGATTGTCTTTTTATTGCTCACTTATGAAAGTTCTTAAATACTCTTGATACAAATCCCTCAGGAGATATTTGCAAATATTTTCTCCCACTCTGTGGGTTGTCTTTTCGCTTTCTTGATGATGTCTGTAAAGCACAAAAGCTTTTAACTTTGATGAAGTCCAGTTTATTTATTTTTCCCTTGTTTCTTGTGCTTTTGGTGTCACGTCTAAGAAGCCATTGCCTAAGCCAAAGTCATGAAGGTTGACTCCCAGGTGTTGTTCCAAGGGTTTTATTGTTTTAGCTCTTACGTTTGGGTCTATGATCCACTTGGAGTTAATTTTTGTGTGTGGTATGTGGTAGGGGTCTGACTTTATGTACTGGTGTGTGGATAAACAGTTGGTCCCAGCACCATTGGTTGATACCCTCGCCAAAAATCAGCTGACCATAAAGTAGTGAGTTATTTTTATTTCACTGATCAATATTTCTATCTTTAAGCCAGTATCACACTCTGTTAATTCCTGTAGCTTCGTATAAGTTTTGAATTCAGGAACTGTGAATCCTTTAACTTGGCTTTTCTTTTTCAAGATCCTTTTGGCTGTTCCGGGTCGCTTGCATTTCCATAGGAATTTTAGGCTCAGTTTGTCAATTTTTGCAAAACAGGCAGCTGGGGTTTTGACCGTGCTGTGTTCTTTTTAACTGCGATGCAAGATCTTTTCCTTTTAATACTTGTGTTTCACCGAATCATTTACTAATACGACAGATAGACAGAATTTGTTCTGTCATCTTATTTTATGTTAATTTCCGGTTTTAGTGCTTTTTGAAAAAATCTCTTATCATATAATCTCTGCTGAAATTTTTTGTTATTCTTGTTCCGTGTTTGCATTTTTCCTTCTGAATTTGAAGGTTTTATTCTTGTGTTCTACTGATTACTTGGCAACCATAATGAATTCTCCATTTTTATGAGGAATATTGAAATCAGCGTATTTCCTCTTTCTTTTCCATCCTCTTCTCCATTTAGTTTTATCAGATTTATTATTTTTCTGTTTACTTTTTTAGCTTTATATATACTTATAACTCTGTTCTTGCTATTTCTTGATTTTCCAGCTCACAATAGATGAGGAACTTACGCTATTATATAACCCTATCGCCTTTTCCCCTCCCCACCTCGTTGTTTAATCGTTTTCTGTATTGTCGTATTTGTATTTGACCAGCACCTGCTATTTCAACGTAGCATCTCCATTCACCACTTGGCTCTTCTTTAGTAGTTCCCTCAGACGGGGCCCGTGGGAAATGTGTTTCTCTATAGCTTTTACGTGCGAGTGACAGTTTGGCTGAGTTTAAAGTCCTTGCCTCACGTTTCATTTCTTGAGCACTTTGCAGGCATCGTTCTACGGGGCCCTTCTTACGTTGACTATTGCTGTGGGGAAGTCTGAGGCCGTCTGATTTTTTTCCCTCTCTAATGGGTGACTTGGTCTTTTTGTCAGGCTAGCAAAATATTTATTTGTCTCTAAACCAGGTAATTTCCCTAGAATATGTGTTGATGTTCATTTTGTGTCAGTTGACTCCTGCCCCCTCCCCTGCTAGGAAACCATGTGGCCTTGCAATTTGTAGATTCAAGGCTTCTACTGTTTTTCAATAATTCTCTCATATTATATATTTTAAAATATACTTTTACTATAGTCCCTTCTTTTAATTCTCCTCGTCCGTGACAACTGTAATTATATAGTATACGCTTTGTCTATTTTTCAGTTAAAATTAAAACTCAGTTCTTAGCTTTTTGATGGTTTTCAATTCTCAGAGAGAATATTTTTCGCACTCTCTTGCTTTACGTACATCGCTGTATTTCCGGCAGTTTCTTTTCTCCCGTGACCTGCTTCTGATGTAATCTTCGTTTGGTGATGGCTTATCCATTTTACCTCTTTCCTGAGTTCTGCCGGCTCGTCTGTCGTTTTCTCGTGTGATTGTCTCCTGGCGTTTCCAGCTCTTTGTTCCTGCTTTGTGCTCTTGTTTGCTTGCTTTGAGTGGTTCAAGTTTTGAAAATTCATGGCGATACCTTTGGTCACAATTCTCGCCTGCTTGGGGAGACATTTCTTCACACAAGCATTCTTTGTCATGTAGCTTCCCAGTTTCTTCACTCAATTTTTTTCTTGTGGCATCTTTGTATAAATTTTTAAAAAATTCCTGTTTAGTTTTGAATATGGTGATTTTTCCCTTTACCAGCTATTTTCAGGAAATTTCTGTGGGAGGATCCAGGACTGAATTTCAAGCTGGCAGGAGTTCTGTTCACTTCCTCGTTTCTCAGGGTCTGTGCTGTGGATGAGTTCTTCTAGAATTCAAGCATTTGCCTGGTCAGCAGAGCTTGGCAGAATTGGGGCTGCTTACAGACTACTTTTCCTTCACTCTCCCTCAACAATAAACTACTTCCTGCAAATAAGATGCTTGTGTGTGATTCCTAATTCATCCTTGCTTCCTTAGCTTCTCTTTTGTCCTGAGTCCAGAAAGGTTCCTGGTGTTAGACCTTGTGCCTCACTCGCGTCATTTCAGACAAGAGCATCTCGTCATGTCATTTAGGTTGGAAGATTATGTTTCAGTAGCTGTGTCTGAGATCTGCAGTTTTTGGTTTCTTTCTGCGACTCAGGACTTTGCATTTGCTTTTATGTTTTCTTTGTTGTTTTTGGCTGATTTCAACGAGGTGAAAGGGACAGGACTATCATTGCTCTGCCATTTAAAAATGAGATGTCTATAGTGCTTCTTTGTGTCAGTATCTTCTCTCTCTTATGAACTCAGATGCTGAAGAGTCAGCAGCACATTTAGATTTAGTGACGGCTGGTCATCCGTCTTGTACATGACACCCATACTAACTTTTTGTTTCTTAATTATATAAACACAGAATACACATGGAGTTAAGTCACATGTGTGTTACTTGACTCCTCCAATGTTACTTGGGAGAATCCTCAGTCATCTTCAAACAAGGAAATCTCTGCTCTCCTTCATCTGCGTTGAGCTACATGGAGCTGCTCATTGAGAAACAGCTTCATTGCCAGTCAGTTCCTGAGGTTTGGAACTAACACTTGAAGCGAGTATTTGTTTTCGCTTTCACAGTATCCTAATGTATTTATTTCCTAATTGGCAGGTGCCAGGACATCCTGCTGAACCTCAGGTTTGGCTGGCTCAGGGGAGGACCACCTCTCTCTCAGACACACTTGCAGGCCACTCGAGGTATGTTTCAGGTGTGTCCTGTATTCTGAATTGTGCAGCTGACCATTCCCAACATTCTCTCTAAATCTGTGGAAGATCTGTTCAGTCTGGTGTCACAAAAAAAGGCATAGACAGATGTAAAACTTATTTTAGTTATTTAGATTAATGCTGGAAACACAAATACAGTTAGAAAACGATGAAACAAAGGTAGCCGTAGGCAGCATCTTCTGAACAGAGATGGCCTCCCTGGGGACCATGTTGAGATGGAGGCATCCATCGAGGCCTTGGGTGTCAGCTGGGTTAGTATGTGGCACTTGGTAAATGTCGGTTGAATTAAAGATTGAAGGCTGTAAAGTAGATCAAGTTATCTGGAGTGACTTTCAGCAACCAAACTTCCAGGGTGCTCATGTGAAAATCAGAAGGCAGATTTTCCTTTATGAAAATTCAGAGGCAGAAAAAAATTCAACTCATGCTTCCATGGAATTATGAAGAGGACCTTACAGTGTCCTGGAATATTCTAGCTGAATAGAATTTAAAGGATCTCCATCTTGAAATAAAGCATACAGCCAGGGAAACTGAGTCCAGAGCAGGGAAGGCACTTGCCCAAGACGTCTCAGCAGGTGCGTGTAGGGCAGTTCCCCAGTCTGCAGGCTGGCCCGAGCCCCCCACAAAATGTGGTTCCCACCTGCGTCTCTTTTTTCTTTCCCTTTGGATAAAATCCCGAATTTACTTTCTGGATATACATTCTCAAACAGGTTTTAAAAATTGTGCTTTTGGAGTTAACCCATACATGAAAGAGGGCTGTGGTTCCTTAAATCTGTAACTCCGCTCCTCTTCAACCATATCCGCCCACCCACTGACGAGGAGCGCTGAACTCTCCATTCATGAAGGCTGCTTCCCTCCTACGTCTGAAATACCAAATCTAAAATAGCCCTACAAGTGTCGGTGGAGAGTGAGTTTATGGAACTCAGACGTTTGAAGCTCGGCATTACTGAGAAACTTTCAGGCCCTTCCCTCTCTGGTGGAAATTCACGTGCATTTGGACTAGCGTATTCCAGGTCTGTGTCTCTTGAGTGGGGCATTTTGTCATTAAATATTCATAGCTTCATGTTTATTCATGTCAGCCAAGCTTTTTATGGCTCTGCCATTGCTTTTATTAACAGCAAAGTGGATGTGTTTATTTACACTCAGACAGGAAATGAGCCCAAGTTTCCTGGTGGTGTGGGTCTTACTCCAGATTGTCCACCACGCTTGTCTTAATTAGACTTAACATGGATCTGAAGCTTGCTTTTCTTCCCTTTCAGAGGTAATTTCTGGAAAGTGCACAAACAGAATGCACTTATAAGAAGAAGACAAAGCTCAATTTGTGGTGCTTATAGTTTATTAACTTTTTAAAAAAAAGAAAATGTGTTTTGATGATTGACACACAGACAATATGCTGCAGCCATGAGCTGCAGTGCATAAAATGACTTTACTCAGAGCATTTATGATGAAGAGAAATGAATAATTCCAATAATGAAATAACCATGGCTTCCTCTGTGTTTGTTTAAAGTCTATAGAGCAGCAGATAAATGACCACGGTCAATACAAGGAGCAGAACATTTAAATTGCTCTTTCAAAATGCAGCACAACGCTAGTACCTGGTCTGGAAACAGAATGAAATTTAAAAGACATGCTTATTTCTTATGTGAATTTTCTACCTTGAAACCTCCCTTTCATATTCTATGAGAAATCCTCTATGCAGATAATTCAGTTACTGTAATTGAAGTAAACTGAAACTCATTAATAAGCAAGTAAGAATTCTGAGACACGAAGAGAACATCACATCTACAACTTTTTTTCTTTTTAAATAGCACTTGGAGAAAGTGAGAAGCAAAGAGATTTTTCCAGAGTCGCAGAGCTAAGTGAGACGAAGCTGTGACTGGACGGGGGTTTCCAGACATCCGGTTGGTGTTCTTTGCACTGTCTCCTACTGCAATTAGACTCTGCTCTCTTCTCCAGTTTTATTCATTGCTATCATGAGTCTGGCAGCTGGCCTCTTTTTTAGCTTTATTGAAGTCACTTGACTTCTGGCAACATACTGAATCTGTCGAATGTGCAAAGAAGAAAAAAGATAATCTTTTAGATACATGTGGAGGACAAAAACAGGGGCAAGTAGGTTGAGCTTCTGATTGTCCTTCTTCATTCAATCATCCATCCATCCATCCATCCATCTATCTATCCATCCATCTACCCATCATCTATCATCCATATATTCAACATCTGTGCCTTCAGCATTCCATCCATCCATCCATTCGACATTCATCCATTCCTCCATCTATCCATTCATCATTCCATCTACCCATCCATCATCTATCATCCATCTATTCAACACCCATCCATCCATCCATCCATCCATAATTCCATCCATCCATCCATTCATTCATTTATCTACCCATCATCTATCATCCATCCATCCATCCATCTACCCATCATCTATCATCCGTCCATCCATCCATCCACCCATTCATCCATCCATCCATTCATCTACCCATCATCTATCATCCATCTGTACGACATCCATCCATCCATCTATCCTCCTTTCGACAGATATCAATGGGTGCCAGTTATTTACAGGGTCTGTGCTAGTTAAAGGAGGATGAAATGCCAAACAGGCACGGTTGGTGCCTTCAAGGAACTTACCGACCAGCGAGGGAGACAAACATCAATCAAAGAGTGAAACAAATGCCTGTACATTATTAAGTGAGATCAGTGCCACAAAGAAAAGGGCACGCCATTATTGGACATTTGGGAGTTTTCTCTGAAATAATGAGTTTGGTCTGAGGTTTGAAGACGGAGTAGGCATTAACTAGGTAGAGTGAGGGGGTAAAGAATGTTCAAGGCAGAAGGAAGAGCCTGAGTGAAAGAAGGAGGAAGCAAGATGCGTTTGAGGAAGTGAAAGAACAGTGTGAGTGGAGCCCAGAGAACAACAAGGGAAGACAAGTACGTCTATGTCATCCTAGAGAGTTTTAGGTTGAGGGCGCTGACCCTGAGAAGTGTTGTAGGCTATTATTAGGAATTCGGTCTTCATTCTAAAAGCAACGGGAAGATACGGAAGGTTTGAGTGACTCTACAGTAGATCCACCCGTTACTGATAGAAATAATCTAACTTCTCAGTTCCTAGTTTCTTTATTTGTAAAACAGTGCTGATAAAGTACCAGACCTTAGAATTCTTGTGAAAAGTGAGAGGTTCGTGGAAGTCTCTTGTGGGATGTGTAGCACAGTGCTGGCGATGTGGTAGGCAGACCGTGAGTGCTTGCTTTCATTCTTGTTATTTTTGGGATTCACCGAGATGGGGAATGTTGGAAGAGAACCAAGTTTTAAAGGTAGGTAACTTGTTCAGTTTTGGATGCGCTGGAGGTGAATTATCTCTGAGATGTCCAAGTGGAGATTTAAAGTCTACAGTTAGACAGGGCCCTTTTGAGCTCCGAGAAATGCTCTGACATTGTGGATGGTAATGAACCCTCATGTGCTGATGAGACTGCTCAGGGAAGGGATGCAGGATAATAAAAGGAGAGCCTAGAATTGAGCCCTTGAGGAAAAATAAAATGGGTATGTAGAGGAATGGAAGCCTGCAAAGAGGTAGGGAAGACATAGCCAGAGGATTAGGGCAACTTTTTTTTTTGCTGAGGAAAATTGTCCCTGAGGTAACATCTGTGACTATCTCCCTCTGTTTTATATAAGGGACGCCTCCACAGCATGGCTGATGAGTGGTACAGGTCCATGCCCAGGATCCAAACCTGCAAAGCCACTGAAGTGGAGCATGCCGAACTTAACCACTAAGCTACGGGGCCGGCCCCCAGATTAGGACAACCATTGAAGGCAAGGTGACATCACTGGCCAAGTGGGAAGGGGCTAGTGTCTAGATGAAGGAGCATCATCAGCACTGAGGGCTGCTGTGAAGCCATCGTAGATGAGGACTCGGTGATATCCGTGGGGTTGATTGACATGGACATTGGAATGATGAGCTCGTGAGTGAAGGGAAGATGAGGAAATGCCATGAAGAGGAGGAGAGATAACTCACTCAATCCCTCCCCAAGTGACAGGGTGACAGAGTCCGTGGTCCCTGGCTCAGTTCCTCCCAGCTATTTTTAAGGCAATGGTGTGCTCCTGTGTCTTGTAAGTGACATCGTCTTACGGCTGAAGAATTCTGATGAGTAGTAGTCTTTTCCTGGCCCAGGAGGATAGGAGATTTATAACAATAGGGGCCCAGGAGAGCCAACTGGTTCTGCACCCACACGGGTTTGCTGGAACGCCAACACTTGCTGACAAGTGTCGGTGTCCCCAGGAGATTCCTGCGTGTCCTGTTCTTCTCCTCGGTACGGTCTGCCCTCCAAGCCTCTCCTACTGTGGTTGTGGGGGCCCAAAGATGGAAAGGCACATTTTCCTTGTGGGGGCATGGTACAAACACTGTTGCTTAAATGACATTTTCCTGGATGCTGTGTTCTTAGAACTATGGAATCCCAGGGTTGAGGTTCTGTTGAAACCAGTTTGTCTTTTATCTATAACCGGACTCTAACTGGGCCCCGTGTGGCCTCGTCTTTGTATAGGATCAATTAGAAGAACTAAAAGTCCCTTGGGATAATAGAATTGAAAACACTGCTAGTTTTTACTTAGTCTCTTGAAAAATGTCCAAGGGAGGGAGGGGAGACATTCTTAATGCATAGCAGCACTTCTAAAAAATCCTCTCGTTCCGTGGCTTCCCCTCTGAGCATCCCCCACATGGACCGCAGCTGTTCCCATAAGCATAGACGCTTGGCCCAAGATTCTCCTTGATGTCTCATCTCTTCTCCTGCCCGCCTGCCTTTTATTCTCCTGAACAGCAGCCTGTTCAACACAGATGTACTTTCCACTCACGGCCTCCAGCTGCCATAAGCCCCTTGTCTTAGCTCTCATTTGAACAGCCTTTCTCTCAATAATCCACACGTCACTCCCTAAGTTCTCATGAACGAAAGATTTATCTTTGGTTATCTCTGCAAAGGCACGTCAAGTGGGTCCCTGTGTATGGGGACCTTCAACCTATTATCGTAAAGTCCAGAACTCCTATGCTACCCGCAGCAGCCTTGGGAACGTGACTGGCAGCCTCTCATCTGTAGGGAAGAATAGCTGGGGTGAAGAGGAATGAAAGAACAGAGATTTCGTTTGTGTACGACTGCTGTCCGTTTGTGGGCCAGGAGCGAAATTTGGATTTGAGCTCATGGATGATGATGGATTACTTATGAGGTTGCTGTGGGAATTGTGGAGAAAGAGGAGAGCAGTCTCGTGAGTGGGGCTAATCGTACCAGCAGCTGGAATCCTGCACGGACGCTGTGACTTCTGTCCTACGTTCACGTGCCTCTGGCGGCCGTGCCCTTGACGGGGCTTTGCCACCATTCACTGAAGTGTCTCCAGAGGCCGCTGAGGCCACAGGGGCCTCCACTCTGCCTGCCGGTCGCCAGGCCAGCGGGGAGGCCTAAGGCGCTCCTCCCCGTTCTGCCTCTGGCTGGACGCCCTGGAGGCACCTTTGGCCCGAGGCTATTCATTCACAACAGCTCGTTTCTTCCGTCTCTCCTGACTCTTCGGGGTTCTAATTCTTCAGTCTACCTCTTCTGTCTAGGAAAAGTCCGGTACGAGATCACATCAGATTTATTATTATTTGAAAAACTTACTACATACCAAGCACTGTTCTAAGTACAAATAGGAGCTTATTTAAGTCATAGTAACAAGCCTATAAGGTAGGTACAATTATTACCCACATTTTACTGATGAGAGAAACTGAGGCACAGAGAGCTTAAGCAGTTAGCCTGAGAGCACTCAGCTAGTATGTGACAGAGGCAGCATTTGAGCCGAGGCACCCTCTCTCCAAGGAAATGCTGTTTATCACTCCCCTCCATTGCCTCTTAGACAAAAGCTTTCTTTACCGTCATAGAAGCATAAACAAGCAAATGAAGGAAGCTTATAAAACGGGTGTAATCATAGACCGGTCTCACTGGGATGACATAAGGCTCGGGTGTGATCTTCAGCATAAAACACTTGGCGAGTCCTGGGCGCATTGTCCTTGCTCAATAGCTGTTGTGGTTATAAATTTAACAAACTGGAGCCCAGGGGTTAATCGACGTGTCCAAGGTCACAGGGATAGAGGGCCATCGGCTGGGCCACTTCCCCGAATTGGTCTCGTGGGCACTTACGCCGTTACTTCTCGCAGCAGGATGTCTAAACACAGTCATTCAGCTTGTTTCTCAAGTTGTGAGAACAAATTGCAGTGGGCGCCGCCGTGCCCGTCATCATCGTGGCCGCCGACTGCAAACACGCCGTTTGGTTGTGTCGGTGCAAACAGCCAGCAGCGCGCAGGCTGGCTAGGATGCTTTTTAAGATGCAAAGAATTTTTCTGGGACTTAATGCCACCAGAATGTCAGAGGAGTTAATCGCAGATGTGGTTGTGGAAACGTTCTGTATTTTTAGACAACCTTTAATTAAAACACTTTGTATGTCTCGGGGACCAAATCATATGCTGCCACTTGAAGGCTGTCAGAAGGGGAAAAAGTACACAAGCTTCTAAATGCAGCTCTGCTTGTTTCATCCGAGATGGAGTGAGGGAGCGCTGGGAGGGACAAAGTCGTCTCATGCTGCAAAATCACATGACTTTGATCCACAGGCGAATATGCAAATTGTTCAACATAGTCTGTTTAATTTGCTGAGATCGGTGCAGCCGTGGGGTCAGGCTGAGGGTGGTGAGTGTAGCCTGGGTCCCCCAACAGGCTCACCACCTAGTGGACCTTCCTAATAAGTTGATATAAATGCTTATCGGCTTCGAACACCTGAACGTCAGGTGGTTCTCGAGACTGTGCGAACACAGAGTCACAGACTGCTGGAGCCGCAAGGGGTTGTAAATACGTCTGAAGGAGGCGGCGTTTCGAAATGGCCCTCTGGAAGCCACTACGTTGGGATGTGAAAATAGCGTTTTCATTGCCAAGCAACGCGCACCACGGAAGACGCTGCCGCCCCTGCGTTCCTGAACCTCCACGCATCCCGGGGTGGTTTTGAAATCACACAAATCCTCTGGCCCTCCTTCCTTCAAGAGGTGGGGCCTAATTCCCCAGCCGCTGAGTGTGGGCTGGGCTCAGCAACTCACCTCTCGTGAAGAGGACAGAGTGGAGACGTTGGAATCGATTTCTGAGACTGGGTCATAAAAGGCACCAGGACTTCGTTCTTGCTTTCCTTTTTGCGTCTCTCCTGGGAGAAGTCAGCGGCCCTGTCTGAAGGACACTCAAGGGCCGTGTGGAGAGACCAGAGTGACGCGGAGCCGAGGGAGGCTGGGGTCGCAGTCAAGCCTTCAGATAACTGAGGTCCCTGCTGATACCTTGGCTGCAGCCTCGTAAGAAGCCCTGAGCCGGAACCGCCTGGCTCTGCCACTCCCGAATTCCTGACCAACGGAACTCGCTGGACAATGCGTGTCTGCTGTTTGAGGTCACTGAGCTTCGGGTGAATTTTTACGCAGCCAGTGTGATCCCTCATGCTCAACCCCTCCTTTGCTTGCACTGGTCTCTCACTCTTTCCCCTGCTTCTTCATCCTTTCCTCAGCGAGCTTCATCACATCCCTGGGCCTCACCCACACTTTAAAAAATAAAGCTAGGGGCTGGCCTGGTGGTGTAGTGGTTAAGTTTGTGTGCTCTGCTTTGGCAGCCCAGGGTTCGCAGGTTTGGATCCCAGGTGTGGACCTAGCACCACTCATCAGGCCGTGCTGTAGTGGCATCTGACATACAAAATAGAAGAAAATGGGCACAGATGTTAGCTCAGGACCAATCTTCCTCAGCAAAAAAAGAAAAGGAAAAAGAAAAAAAGAAAGAAAGAAAAGAAAAGAAAGCTGCTGATAGTGGGGCTGGGGGAGTGTGAGGATCTTCATTTCTCACAGACTTAAGTGATGATAAGTTTTTTGGTAAACTGTGAGTTTGAAATTTGTCTTTAGGGATTTTCACAATGTCCCCCTAGCAGCACCTGAGCCTCCTGAGTCTCTCTCATGTTGGGAGGTTAAGGAGGATGCACCCAGCACATCACAGGAGCTCGAGGAATGTTAGTCCGTCCCTTTTGGCCACATTTTTCTGTTGCTGTGGCTTTTACGGGCAGCTTAGCCCTGCTTAATGATACCAAGTGACCGTTCTCCACCCCGAACTGCAACGTGAGCCGGCTTCCCCAGGGTCCGCAGGAATGTCCTGCTGAGGCTTAGCCAGAATCCTGAAATATTTGGTTTCCTCTTGCCCAGTGCTTGGGATGCAAGAAGGGAAAGAAGAGCTGGGGAACCCCCAGCGAGACTCTTTCTCATCGTGCGTCCAGCCCCTGAAGATGGAAAGGCGCCATGTAATTCGAGTGCCTACATGTGGAGGAGGGCTTTCCATGGCCCCACGGCATGCACTTCAGCGTACGGTCCTTGGGAAACGTTTTGTTCCCAAGAAAAAATATAATCACACTTGAGAATGAAGAGAGATTATTGAAAAAGAGCACACAAAGAAAACTGGAAATTCTTTGACAAGTTACCAGTAATGGTAAAATCAAGCAGCAAAGGCTCTCAGACTGTTTTCATTTTTTGTAAAATATTTACTTCAGGAAAATCAGTGGCAGCTGAACTGAACCAGGTATGAGGTTTGAAGCAAACTAAATTTATAGCCGATTTCCTCCCAGAAATGAATGACAGGATAACATGCATTTATCTTTGATGTTAGTTTAGATCCATCAATCCTGGCACTTAACAGAAGCAGGTAGAATTTTAAAAAATGAACAAATTGATCTGCAGTGAAGGAGGGGCTTCAGAAGTAGGAATTTGAAAGAACAGCAGCGAAAAAATAACTTGAGAAAAATGTAGTGAAAGGATCGAAAAGATTTTTTTTTAGTTTGTGAATTTAGCTTATCGACTTTGTCGTCAAAAATTAATTTCTCTCTTTCCACTTAGTCCTCAGGTTAGAGCAGAGGTCATTTCCTTTGCTAATTCAGGCAGCATTATAAGAAACGGTCATGTTGCCCCACTCCCACCAGGGAGACCGAGACAGGGGTCTGAAGAGGGTTCTGGAATTCCTCAAGCTGGAAGTGGACGGAGCTGCCCGTGCCCCCCAGTCAGCATGGAGCCTCCAGACGTCTGCCAAGGCAGCTCCAGGAGATGAAGAGCGTGTGGGGAATTTCTAGGCGTGTGAGTGTACATGCCGGGGAGGGAGGCGTCTCCGAGGCAGAGGGGCCGAATATCACAGGACGTGGGAGTTAATATTGCAATCCGAGACTCCGCTGTGGGACCCTTCTCCTTACACCAAACCGGAAATCAGGCAGCCCCAGTTACATAAAAAGTGCAGGTGCCTGGCCCTGCCCCTGAGGTCACGATTGAGTACGTCAGGCGTGGGACCCAGAATTTCTGGGCTTGCAAAACTCCATGGATAATTCTGAGTCACTTTCAGGACGAGAAATGGCCGCCATGCAGGGCGGTGGAAACAGACAGCAGGAGCGCCAGCTGAGAGGTGGGGCACAGGAGGGGTTTTCCAAACCCTGCAGCCCCAGAGCTGGTGCCCGGTGGATGTGGAGCTTGTGGGCCTGTGGGTGGGAGAAAGGGAGGGATCAGCCACCACGTGAAGGACTCGCTTTCTGGGTTCAGGAGCGGAGCTAGAAGTCGCTACTTCTTCCTCCAAACCAGTGGGTCCCTGGGGAGAACACGGACTCATGAGGTGGGGATGTCAGTGTAGGAGAAGTTCAATGCTGCCTCCTGTCTTGCTGGTGGGGAGAAAGGGGAGGAAGCTGGTGGTGTTCCCACAGCCCGCTTTTCTCACTGCATCTTGGGTGCCAGAGGAGTAGCTGTCGCTGAGAGCCGCTGGGCCCGCTGTTTGATGGAGTAAGTGGGTGCAGTCCTAACTCTTGCTGAGAAGGGCCAGGCATGCAGCTTGCTGGCCCAGGCACAAGCGACCACCTATTCTTTAAGAATAATAACTGCAGCCCAATTTCTTTTTTTCTTTTTTTTATCTTTCCATTTTTTTATTATTATTATTTTTTTTATTGAGTTATTGATAGGTTACAATCTTGTGAAATTTCAATTGTACATTAATGTTTGTCAGTCACGTTGTAGGTGCACCACTTCACCCTTTGTGCCCACCCCCCACCCCACCTTTCCCCTGGTATCCACTAAACTGTTCTTGGTCCATAGTTTTAAATTCCTCATATGAGTGGAGTCATACACAGATTATCTTTCTCTCGCTGGCTTATTTCACTTAACATAATTCTCTCAAGGTCCATCCATGTTATTGCAAATGGAATGATTTTGTTCTGTTTTGCAGCTGAGTAGTATTCCATTATATATATACCACATCTTCTTTATCCATTCGTCTGTTGATGGGCACTTAGGTTGCTTCCACGTCTTGGCTATTGTAAACAGTGCTAACTGCAGCCCAATTTCTATGCTTATATTTCAAACAAAGCTTTGAGGACTAAATTTGAAGCAAGGTATCACAATCGTCCAACTTTGTATTGAAGACCAATAGGCATCAGCTACTACAATGAGCTGAATTTAGCTATTGCCCAAAGAGAAAAGAAGGCTTGTTATAGGCGGCGTTTGCCTGGAGGACACAAGGGCCCAGGGAGTGGGTCCTTGGGGGATGTTTTATCCAGATACAAGGGGATCTTGTGGAAGGAAGAGCACATGCAAGAGCAGGGAGCTAAGCAACTGTGGGGGAAAGCGAGGCAAAAAGCAGGTCTTTGATAATCTGACTGGACTCCAGGACGTGTTGAAGGAGTAGCTGGAAAGAAGCACACCGCAGTTGCAGGAGGTTGCAAAGGGTTTTGAGGACCAGGAGAAGGGGTCTGGACGTGATTTCAGAGGTGTTAGGAGACATAAAGGGTTTGGGACAGAAGAGTGGTGATACTTCTTACACAGTGACCCAGGACAGAGAAGCTGGAGTGGAAGGCCGTCGGGAGTGGCGCATGTGGGACGTAGGAATGACCACTGAGACGGTGGCGGAGAGAGCCTGGAGATGGAAGCTCAGGAAGGAGACGGCACCGAGGCGGGACTGTCAGTTGTGGGGAAAGTGAATCAAAGACTCCCAGGTTAGTGGCGTGAGTGACGGGGTGAATGGAGTGTGTCGTTATTAGAAACAAAATGGGAGAAAAACACATACTTTGGGGTTGGAGAGGGTTTGGCTTTGGATGTACTGAGTCTGAGACTCTGCCAAAGCATGGGGTGGAGAAGCATGGCGGGCAGTGGGAGAGTCAGCCAGGAAGAAGAAGGCCTGGGGACGTGGATGCAGAGCGATTTGCATACAAGTGACAGATGGAGCCGAGAGATGGGCTTGCGCTGCAAAGATGGTGGAATGGGAGGATCGGCATGAACAGCAGCGTTAGGCGTGGTGCCAGGCGCTCTGGGCTATCTCAACCTCTGGAGCAGCTCCATGAGACGGGCCTCATTGTCCTCATTTATGGAGATGCGAGCAAAGGCCCAGGGCTGCACGCAGACACCGGCGGCGGGCAGGAGACCACGGTTCGAGATCAAGTCTGGTCAACTCTGACGACCCTCGTTTTCCACTTCAGCATTCTATAAACTAAAAATCTTTATAAAACCAAAAACAGGAAGGACAAAGCTCAGAATAGACGACAGCCTTTTGAACTGAATGTATTCAGCCTCATGGTTCTTTTATTTGCATTTTGAAAATTTGTCATGAGTGTGCATGGGCCAAGGGACTGTCAACTGGGAAAGGACTAATGTTTGAAAAAGAACATGAAACTCTGATGGCGTCTGATGCACATGGATTTGAATTCCTACTCCACCACTTCCAGGTTGATTAATTAAATGACCGGAATCTTAGTTTTCTCCTGGGAAAATTGTAACAAATGAGATGTTGTAGGTGGAACATGCCACACAGTTGCTGGTGGGTGTCAGACGCTCATTAATCTCAGTTCCCTCTCTCCTACTTCAACTTTCCCAACGTCAAGTGGTTCAGAAGGCAGAGTGTTTGCTCCTTATTTCAATAGCTCACCCTCTGGGCCCTGGGTGGGTTATGGGTGGGTGATTGGCACGAAACCTGAATTTTCATTATAGAAACAGAATTTTGTGTTATTGGTGGGGTAGGCAGAGTAATGGTGCCTCAAGATGTCTGTGTCCTAGTCCCCATAATCTATGACTCTGTTAAGTAGCGAAGGGGCGTTAAGGTCGCAGATGGAATCGAGATGACCTTAATGGAATCGGATGACCTTAAAGCTGGGAGGTTATCCTGGACTATCTGGGCGGGCCCAGTTTAATCACAGGCTCCACGGAAATGGAGAAGGAAATCAGGAGAGTCTGAGAGAGGGCATGGTGAGGAGGATGCAGCCTGACACTGCTGAAGAGGAGCGAGAGTAGGGAATGTGGGTGGCCTCTAGACGCCGGAAAAGACCGGGAAATGAGGCTCCTCTCGCGCCTCCAGAAGGACCCCGCCCTGCCGCCAGGCAGACGTTAGTCTGGCGAGGTCCGTATCTTGGACTTCTGACCTACAGAGCCGTAAGGGAACACATTTGTGTTTAAGCCCCTACACTTGTGCTGATTTGTCATAGCAGCAGTGGAAACCAGCACAGCTGGGATTCTGGAGGGGGCTACACAGGGAGGGTTGTCCATCCCATTCATGGCATGAACGAGGACCGAGGTGGAAGCACCCTGGGAAGACAGTCAGGAAGGCATAAGTCCTGCTGGGGGAAGGCTGTGCTCGACTCGCCTGCCCTCTCTGGCTGAGCTCTGGCTGTGCCTGGCAGTGGGTCCAACGAGTCCAGAGACATGTGGTTCTGAGTCTCTGAGCGCCTCCTTAGCAAAGGACAGTTAGGGAACAGCGTGAGTGAACCATCCTACGAGGGCTCTGCACGGTTTATTAACAGTCAAGCTCAGTGAACGATCCTCCACAAGTTTCATTTCCTGCGAGAGCGGGTCTGGTGTTCCTGGCGGAGACTTCCTCAGGGAACTGTGGGCAAGTTTCACTGGGTGCGGCCGGGGCAACGACTCTCCCCCAGGCCCTTTTGTTTCTCATCTTTTCGAATCCTCCTGGTTCCAACTCATTCACGCCTTCCCGTCCACATCTCCCTGTTCCCACGGGCCCCCGTGATCGGTTCCAGAGCGGGCACTTCCTCGTATCTGAGTTTCAAAATCAGTTTTCAGTCTTTTCATCAGTAACAGCTCGAATTTCACTTCATGGGCGAAGTCTTTGCTGGCTCCGCTTGTGTAATGCTGCGACTTGGTTTCGAATACGCTGCTTTTAGATCCGTGCAGCTCTGAAGCCTTGAGGAGGCGAGGACCTTTTCTCCCTCTCGGCCCGTGCTCTGCAGCGTTCTCGCCCTGGCTGTGCTTCTCAGGAGAGGCCTCTGCCCCTGGCCTTTGTCCCTTTCTCTGTCCCTCACTTGCAGCAACAGTGATGAAGGGACCCTAGACCTTAAGAATTGCCTAATGCTTGTCCAAGCACAGGACCAAAGTCTTCGGGCAATGCTACAACTTCCTAAATTGTTCTGTGAGCCGCCCGCCGCGGCATCACCCACCTGGGCTTCTGTTGTGTGACAAACAGCTCCATAGCCATGGCGCGTCCTACAAAAGGACCAACTAAGCTTTCACAGAAAAGTGATTCCTAAGGCCCCTTCAAGTCTGAAATGGCTCATTTGGTTTGATAGCCATCTTGTTGGCTCACTTACCATCTGCCTTCTTGCAAAGAGGACGGCATCGTACCACATCGTTGAGGCGAGGAGGGGCCGTGGATGCAGCGCCCGGCTCCCGGGTGGTAGAACCCACTGCCTGAGGACTGTTCTAACCGTGACCTTACGGAAACATCAGTGCTTCTTAACGTTTTCACAATCACTGGATTCCGGGCAATAAAATTTTCTCCAGCAATGTCGTAACACCTCCCGCCAAAAAAAGCTCAAATGGTTAAACAAAAAAAGACATGAAGAGTAAAAGGAAGTGAAGAAATTTAATCAGATGTCAGAGGAACGAAGAATTTTCATTATATATGGTTTTAATAACAAAAATGATAAACTGCTAGAATATCAATTTTTACAGTGTCGAGCCAAAAAACCTAAAGCGTTTTCTACTCAATCTCCTTTCTTAAAAAAGAAAGTCAGTGTGCTTGTATCCATAGTATGTGGTTGTGATTTAAATTGTTTTTTGTTCTAAAGATGCTGGGTATGTCTTCCACCAGTCATTCCGTTTTTGTCCCTACATCCATCCTCTTCTCGGACGCACTGGTGCTTTCATGGTCAGCTTCAGCGGCTCAAAGTGAGAGAAACGGGGAGACAGAAGGAGGAATTGGACTACGGTGGTGATACGAGTTTGGGCTGTAATTCTGTGTGAGGACGAACATCAGTTTCCTACCTCTGAGGAATAGTTTCATTCCCTTCCTCCCTCCCTTTCCTGTTCTGCCCCAAAGCCGCTCTCCCTGTTCTGCTGAGTTGGGGGCAGGGAGTCCAGTCCACCTCTGGCTCGCTCTTACCCCAAGGGTGCCGCTTTTCAGCATGATGCTGTGATGTGGGATGTGGACGGGTTCTGTCAGACTCCTCCCTTTGAGTGGCCCTTGGCTTTAACTTCTGTCCCTTTGTCCTTGGCCCAGGGCACCATCAGAAGGACAGTTCAGTTTCCCTGGAAGGCCAGTGGCCAGCAGGGCTAGATTACCTCACTGGGTCCTGGTCTTCTCAGTTTGGCCTGTCAATTATTGGGTGAGGAAGTACCTAAAGCTTTGAGGGGAACTGTTTATATAAGGGGACTGGGATATTATCGTGAACAATAACTGAATTGTCTCCCTCCAAAAGGTGTTGGACCCTTCACCCACCGTACCTGTGGTATGACCTTATTTGGAAATAGGGTCTTTGCAGGTGATCAAGCTAAGATGATTGAGTTAAGGTCATTAGGATGGACCCTGATCCAGCATGACTGCGCCCTTATAACAAAGGGAAATTTGGGCACAAAGAGAGACATGCATAGAGGGAAGACAATGTGAAGACACAAGGAGAATGCCTGAGGCTGCCAGAAGCTAGGAGGGAGGCATGGAACAGGCGCCCCCTCACAGACCTCAGAAGAAACCATCCCGGCCCACACCATGGTTTTGGGCTTCCAACCTCCAGAACTGGGAGACAATAAATTTCTCTTGTTTAAGCCTCCAGTTAGCAGGACTTTGTTATGACAGACCCAGGAAACTAACACAATGGCCAAAGTGAGGCTTGAAGGATGATTGGAAACTTCCAGTGAATAAGGCGGAAGAATATTCTAGCAAAGAGAAACAGCTCAGGCCACGCTGCAGAGGTGGGAGACAGCATCCACACTGCAACAACTCCTTGCAGGTAGTAAGGCCAGATCATGGGACCCCACGGAGGGGATGAGGCTGGAGAAACAGGCATAGCCAGATAATAAAAGACATTTTTGCCCAACACTTTATTCTGAGGACAATTGGAAGCAACCTAAGAGTTTAAGTAGGAGCGGGTAGGTAACACGATCACAATTATGCTGTATTTTAGGAAGAGCACACTTGAAGGAGCTTTGAGATTGGACTGGAAGGAGGTGGGAAGGGGAGACTGAGGACAAATACCATCATTTGGAGGCTGTTTTTGCAGGAGTCCAGATGGGAAGTGCCACTGAACCAAGGCAGTGTTAGTGGTGTGGGGGGATGGGAGTGGAGCCTAGGGACAGAAAGGACCTGGGGATTAACTGAACTGGGGAGGTGAGGATGGTTATCAGACACCTCGCTTGGGATCCCGAGGGAGGAACGGTGCCATTCTGAAAAGCACAGGGAACAAGTTTTAGGGGAATGGGGTCGATACTGAGTTTAGTTGGATATGTTGAATTCCAGGTGCCTTTGGACACTGAAAAGGAGATAGTGATCAGTTACAGATCTGGAACTCAGCGGAGAGATCGAGCTTGGTGATAGAGCGTCATCACTCAGAGGTGGCAATTAAAGCGAGAATGTGGATATGTCGACCAAAGAAAATATATACCGTGAAAAGAGAAGAGAGCTGAGGATGGAAACCTGGGGAATAGCAAGATTTAAGAGAGGGGTAGAGGGAGGGGAGCCAGTAAAGGAGCCCAGGAAGGGGCAGCCAGGGAGGTAGGAAGAAACAGGAGAGACTCTGCATGGAAACATGCGAGGGAGAGAGAGCCAAGAGCAGCAGGTGCACCAGAGACGCCCAAAAGGCGGAAGACTTCAAAGCATGGCCGAGTGGGACCATTCTGAGGTTTCTGTGACGGGAATGGGAACAGCTTCAGAACAAAGTGGTAGGACAGTAACGGGTCTGGGATGGTTCCGGAAAGCATGGGGAAAGAGAACGTGGCGCCATCTTGTGTAGACTGCCGTTTCAAGACACTTGACTACAAAGGAAAAGAAAGAATGAGATGAGCACCCAAGGGGCAGCAGGAGGAAGCCCATCTGTAGGAGGAGAAAGTGAAGTCAGTGCACAGGGAGGAGCAGAACCCAGAGGTGCGGAGAAGGTCACTTTGTCCTTCCCAGTTGGGTGAATGGAAAAAACTTCTCTCCTCGCCCTTTATTATTGCTACTTTGCTTAAGCAAATTTAGATTTCTGTCACAGGAAGTTTGTAAACAGGGCCGGTGAAAGGCACTGTGATCAGCGAGTTCTCTGATTTGGGACCCTGAGGGTTTGGTGCATTTTCTTGTCTGCCTGCCCATGTCTGCTGCGACAGAAGACCTCAGATGGTGGGGAAAGGCTGCCATCGACACAGGGAAGAATGAAGCGCTATTATGATCTGCAGGCGTTTTATAGATAATTACAGAGCGACAGTGTAGCTGTCAAGGATCTTGGCTTGTAAGAGAACTGCATTGTTTTGATAAATCCTCTGCTCTGTGGAGTTGTGGCACATTTTATTGCCCGCGTAGAGCACCATTCTGTTCCTTCCTGGATTACAGAGTTTTATAGAATGAGGGCTGGCCCTGCTAAACAGAGATTTCAAATTTAAAGCTTGACTTTTTCAAAGTCATCTTTCAACGAATTATTTAAATACGAGACTATTCGTTTTAGACTTGGATGGCGGGAACCCTCGGAGGAATGGGGCTGTGCAACTTGCCTCCCTTCTCTGCCCTCTGCGTTTTAGAGTTCCCCATAGAAGAGGGAATCAAGCATCTATCGAAGGAGTCAAGTTTGCTGCATGGCATGCTAAGTGCGTTTACGTAGATTGTCTCATTTTATTGTCATGCTAGGTTTGCAGTCGAGGCATCTTGATCCCGTTTTTTCAGATGGGGCACGTGGTGTCTCAGAGAAATTAATGGTTTGAAAGTGAGGGAGCTTGAATTCAGTCTCCATCCATTCCCACCCCCGCTCTCCCCCCCGCCCCCCCATGCCTTGCTCAGCAGCTGGTAAGTCAAGATCTGTGCAAGGTGTCTGGGAAAGAACACGTCATAAAAGCAGAACGTTTCTTGTGCATGAAGAGCAATCTGTTGCAGAACAATCTGATTTCATTTGAAATAGTCAGAAGAGATTCTGGGCACTAGGTTTTTGAGGGACAAACTGGGCTACCCACTGAAATTCTGCAGGAATTCAGAGCAGGGAGCCATCTCCGAGGGCCGCTGTGGTCAAAGTGACTTCCTGGAAGAAATGGGACGTGAACTCGGCTTTGGAGGATGGAGAGTCTGGGAAGGTAAACAGGCCATTTTAGAACAGAAGAACCCGATAGGCAAATCCAAAGATGGGGTCTGGTGAAAGATTTCTGCGAGATGTTTAGGAAATTGGCTGGACCACAATGAAGGTTACACTGTGACGTGGACTTGCTCAAATAGGTGAATCAATATTAGCTTAAACCCAACATGGTAGATAGGAGTGAGTTATCACCGAACTTGTGTAGGGGGCATTGTACGGAGAAAAGGGAAGGCATTTCTTACCTGTCTGTTGAACTTTACTGTCCTCCCTTTGGGTGACATCAAATGCCCCCTCCCCCAGGCCTTCCCAAATGGCTGTGGTCTCTTCTTCTTCCACTAGACTTA
Organism: Equus przewalskii; assembly: GCF_037783145.1. NCBI lineage: Eukaryota > Metazoa > Chordata > Mammalia > Perissodactyla > Equidae > Equus > Equus przewalskii. Next base: position 89,770,787 of record NC_091831.1, read on the forward strand.
CTTCTGAGCACGTCCCTTCTCCTCAGCTGGGCCATGAACTCAGAGAAAGCAAAGAATGGATCTCGTTCATGTAGCAACTGCGAGCAATTTGCAAAATCCTATATCCAAAAAATAAATTTTGAGTATCTATTATGTGTCAGGCATGACACTAGTTAACACGTTTTTCTGTTGGATGGAACTGATGTGAAGAGAGAGGGCTGCATGTCTTGAAGGCCCACCCTTTCTGTAGCATCCGTGGGTTTATGAGTCACTGGTGGTTGAGGGAGACATAAGCCTTCCAGGGTTAGAGCAAGCGTCGAGAAGGCCTAGCAGCCCTGGGAGCTGGGCGATACTTGGAAGGTGTTGGCTGCTGGGGTGGGTGTGACCAGCAGGAGCAAGACCAAAACGGGCAGAGAGCATTCTACAAGGAGCCGTCAGGCCACATCTGGAGGCACCATCTCTTGGGTCTGTTGCATGTGTGCACAGTTTTCTTACTGTGCCTCAGTCTCCTCATCCGCGAATGAGTCCACAAGGCTCTTTGCAAGCTGGGAACCAGACTGGGGATGCATTGGCTGCTCTGGTCTGCGGTTCCCTTGATTCTTTGCAATCCTCTATTGGGTCTGAAATTGCCAGTGACTGAGGTTCCCCAAGATGCCTAGTCTCCCAGTTTATTCTTAGCTTGCACACTGATAAATCTTTGTTTAACGACTGAAAAATACCAGGAGCACCTGTGCAGAGATGGAGCGTGTAAGACAGGAAGAAGAGCATCTCTCTGGGCCACCTCTCTCGTTGTGCAACGCCTTCACTCTGTTATTTTATTCGTTTAAGGTCAGCTATTGAAATAATAACAGAAAGAACCAGACTTTCCAGTCACTAACGGTCTGTCACTGTTGTAAATTCTGAAATCGACATCACAGAATTGGAATTTGCTAGGATGCATGTGTTGAACGTATTAGACGTATGTGACAACTTAGAAACACTTCAAGAAATTTATATGACCCAGAATGTTACTTCTTGTATTTGCACGAGCCAAGATGCTTTTTTTGGGAAACTGGGTGTGTTGAACTGGAGGGTGCGTGCTTCACTATTTGAATGCCAGACACGTTTTATGCATTATTCTCAAATGTTGTTAATCCTATAGATTTCACATCAGCAGATGGACATAGGTGTGCTTCTGCTGAACGAATACATTAACTCATGTTGCATTAAATGCCCCATTATCTGACCATTGTACCTGTCACAGAGTGTCCTCAATTTGCTTAATTGAAGACTTTGTTTTTGAGATCATTTGTTTTTCTTTTTAGGGTGAAAGTCCTGCACAATTTTCCTTTTGACTCCCATCTGCAGAGGTTCTCAGAATGCCTGACAGCGAACACTACATGCTCTGTTTTAAAGTCTTAGGTGATCTTCCCCATGGGGCATATACATTTTCTTCTTAAGGTCTTGTAATTCACTTGAAAATGTCCATTTACTCACACTAATAAAATTTTCTTCCAGCTATATATTTTCCTGCATTACATCATCTCATTAAGCACTAGAATTCCTCAAGCCTGGATTTCCCCCAAAGACTGTGGGAAATTTGTGACTGGCTCCATGAAATGAGCTCTTATTCTGTGATGGTCTAAAAATAGTCTTACCAAACCACAAAAACATATTGCGAGTGACTTCGATTAATGCCTCTCTTCTGTGCTCAGGAGCCGTTAGGTGAGGGGCTGAGAGGGAGCCTCAGAGATCATCAGGGCGAGGCTTTCAGTTTACTGACGAGAAAATTGAGTGCCAGAGAAGTAAGGTGACCTCCTCACGGTCCACAGCGAGTCCTTGGCCCCTCCAGCCCTGGGATTCACATCTCTGGATTCCCTACTGGGAGGAGAAAACATCCAGCTTTCATGCTTGGAAAACAGAGAGCAGGACATCTAGAATCCTACAGACCTGGGTTAAACCCCCAGCCTGATCACTTAGACTCTGTGTCGACCCTGGGAAATCTCAGTGTGTCTCAGTGTACTTATCTCTAAAATGGGTGTAACAGTAGTAGACCCCTCATGGAGACGTTATGACAAGAAGAGGACATAATCTATGCCAAGAGATTAACACATCTGGCTTGTAGTAACTGCTCGATGGCTGGTAGGTAGCGTTCCTATTATTTTTAAGAGTGTAGGATGAAGCGATCTGAAGGAAACTAGGATGCATCATCTGAAGGAAAAGTGGCTGCTTCACATAAATAATTGCTTGAGAAAGAAACAGCGGGTGTGGGTGGGGAGATGGGACCAGGTTTTACTGTCATCCCTGCTCTTTTGAATGGCAACAGACACTTGTCAGTTGAAGTCATGCTCAAAATAGCTGATCCTGCCATTAAGGTGGGAAGCCACTAGGCGGCCTTGCTTCCTTAGTCCTGGTTCTGTGAATTCAGTCACCAATGGGTGTAGAGGAGGGGGTAACCTCGACATTTTCCTATTCGTGTCCGTCCTGAACTAGAACTCTACCAGCACCACATACACGCGTTTGTTAGAGTAGCGTGAGTGACGGGACTTTGAAGTCAGACATACTTGGGTTTGAAATCCTTCCTCCAGCTCCCGGATCAACTTGGGCAAGCCCCGTGTGACCAACACCCAGATCAAGAACTAGAACATTGCCAGCACCCAGGTGACCCCTGGTTCTTCACCAGGACATTATGCCCCTCGAGGTAAATCTATCCTGACTTCTCTCACCATATGCTTGTTCTAAGTATTTTTGAAGTTACTATAAATGGAATCATGCAGAACTGTGCACTCTGTGTCTGTTTTTCTGTGCTTGTTATGCTTTTGAGACTCATCCATCTTGCTGTGTGTGTATTTTTCACTGTCGTGTAGTATTCCACTGTACAATTATACTGGTATTTATCCAATATGTTATTGAGGGACATTTTCATTGTTTTGGCTGTTTAATAGCTTTTGGCTATTAAAATAATGATACTATATTCTTATAATGTATTTTGGTGCATATATGTATGCAATTCCTTTGGGTGTATATATTATTCCTATATATGTATATATATACACCCAATGTATTTTTAATATGTATTTTCCTGATGGCTAGTAGTGTTGAGAACATTTTCATATATTATTAGCCATTTGGATATACTTTTTTTTCTCTTTCTTCCTCTTTTTTTTTGGGGGGGGTGAGGAAGATTGGCCCTGAGTCAACATCTGTTCCAATCCTCCTCTATTTTGTATGTGGGATGCTGCCACAGCAGGGCTTGATGAGCAGTGCGTAGGTCCGCGTCTGGGATCAGAACTTGCAAACCCCAGGAGGCTGACGTGCAACGTGTGAACTTAACTGCTGCGCCACCAGGCCAGCCACTGGATATGCTCTCTCGTGAAGTTCCTGTTCAAAACTGTTGCTCAAGGTTGGACAGGTACTTGCTGTCTCTCTCCTTCTGAATTGATACTTAAAGCTTCTTTATATATGCTGGGTAAAAATCCTCTTCTTCCACTCTTTAGCTTGCCTTTGTCTCTCTGAATGGTGTCTTTTGATAAATAGGAATTATTAATTTAATAAAGTATAATTTACCACTCTTTTCCTTTATGTTTGTGCTTTTTTTTTGGATGGGGGAGTGTCTTTTAAAAGAAATGTTCGCTACTCCCAGGTCATGAAAACCTTGTGTTCTCCTCTGCTACTGCCCAGAATCTTTCCTGTTTTACCTGTTACGTTTGGGTCTGTGATCCATGTGGAATTAATTTTTATTTATGGTAAGAGGTAAGGATTCAGATATTTTAATTTTTCTGGAGATAGAATTGACCCAGCACCATTTATTACAAGGCTCCTCCTTTCTCGACCATACTGCAATACGGACTCTGTCATGATTCGCGTGAACAGATATCATGTTTCTGGACTCTGGATTCACTTCCCTTAGTTCTTTTTTCTAGTCTTGCATCAGGACATTTAAACTTGTTCTTTGTCTTCAAGTTTGTTTTTGAATGTTGTTGACCCTTTTGCCTTTCCATATAAATTTTAGAATCAGCTTTTCAATTTCGACAAGAGTATCTGCTAGAATTTGGTTACGATTACTTTGAAGCTGTAGATAAATTTGGGTGAACTGACATCCTTATAACATTGAGTCTTCAAATTCATGGACACGGTGTGTTCCCTCAATTACTCCGGTCTTTTAAAATTCCTCTCAGTAACATTTCATTGTTGTCTGTGTGTGTAGAGTTCTTTCACTTCTTGTCTGTAGATTACTTGGATGTTACGTCATTGTGTATAATGATAATTATTTCCAATACTTCCCCTAACACTTTGAACTTTTATTTATTTTTTATTGCTTGACTTATTTATTCTGACTAGGATTTCCAATACAATGTTGAATAGAAGTGACAACGGTGGCATCCGTCTCACCTCCACATGTAGGTGGATGAATTTCAATATTTCACCATTAACTACCTTACTGTACATTTATTTTGTAGGTTCCTTTTATCACATTAAAGAAGTTCCCTTTTATTTCCAATTTGCTAAGAGTTTTATTTTTATCATGAATGGGTGATTAACTTCTCAAATGTGCTTTTTCTCATTTATTTGAGAAAAATGGTTTTCTCCACTTTTATGTTAATCTGGCAATTAAGTTTTAAATGTTAAACCAAGTTGCATTTTTGGAATAAAACCAACTTGGTTGATCCTTATTGACTTTCCTTTTAATGCACCACTGGATTTGATTTGCTAATATTTTGTTTTTGATTTTTACATTTATGTTCATGAGGGAGGTTGGACTATTATTTTCTTTTTGTATTTTTTTTTTAAGGTTTTGGAATCAAAGATATACTGGATAAAGACTAAAGAGTTGGAAAGTATTCCCACTTTTTCCTATTCTCTGAAAAAGTTTGTGTATGATAGATGTTCTTTTTTAAACATTTGGAAGAATACTGTGGAAGGTGTCTGAGCTTGGAGCTTTCTATGTGGGAGGGTTTAAAATTATGGATTCAATTTCTTTTATAGATACAAGAGTATTCTAATTTTCTATTTCTTCTTAGTGTCAGTTTTGATAAGTTGTATTTTTTCAAAGAATCTAAAGCTTTTCGTTCATCTCTATGGTTTTCCACCCAATAGTGTCCTCCGTACCATCAAGGCCAATTGGTGATGCAGCAGTTTTGAAAAACATACTCCACGACTGTCTTTAGGATTTTCTTCCAAGCCGTTATCCACCCCCAACAAATCTGCAAGGTTTTGCATTGTCACTTTCTACTTGGATCGACACGTGACTTCCTGTTTTCTGTAATCGAATCACAGGGCTCTAGCGTGGAGCAGATTCTATTCAAAGTCTGCAGGAGGCTCCCAACGTCCAGCACCGTAACTACCCTCCTACTGGGCACGTTGATAGGTCGTCCCAGCCTCACTGTGCTTTGAAAATTTGGCAACTTTTTCCCATCTTCAGTTATGTTACTTGGCCACACAGGACAAATAATAAACAGACTCATTTGAAGCAAAGACAATGAGAATAACCAGAACCAAGTGTGGGCGTGTGTGAGTAAGTAGTGACAACTGCTTCAAACTACTGCATGTCTGAAAACGACTTCATGATGTCATCAATCCCAATTTTAGAGCTGGTAAAAAGTTAAAAAGTATGTGTAACACATGAAATGTGATAGTTCTTTTTAAACATAGTGACATCTATCCATCTTTTTTTCTTTTATGAAATCTTTATTTTCTCATGTGTTTAGGAAGCATTTGTTCGTTATAAGATTGGAAAAATGTATGCCTGTATTTTCTATTTGATTTCCCTTATTATAACATATTTTGTATAAAATAGTGTAAATCTGCAATTTATTTTGGAGAGTAATTTGAGGTAAGGATCTAATTTTATCTTTTCCCAAGTTGTTATAAGAGAGTATATCATGAAACACTAAGTATGGATGTCATTGTTCCACGTGCTAAGGATATTCACCTCCTTTAATTTATTTTCTGTTTGTTACATAACAGGAATCTGGTTGGGAAGGTGTGTGGAAAAGGAAAGAGCAGTTCATTCAAATCTCAGTATCACAGGGAAGTTTCTGAATGGTCATTTCTTTCCATTGAGAGTTCCCAGTACGGCCTCACTCACCTTGCCTGACCCCGGAACCTAGAGCTGAGCCTACTTCATGTCACAGTTAAAATTTTCTCTCAGGTCTGCAATCTCATGTGGTTCTTTGGAAATTCCTCTGTGGTGGAAGAACTAGGATTGTCACCATCCACAATCACACAGCTAGTGAAGGGAAAGACCGTGACCCGAGCTATGCCTGCTGACCGCGTGCCTCCTACGGTCCACCACGAGGCCATGCTTGGTAGCCCCTTTGCCAGCATTTATCACATCCCCTTCGCTAGCATTTATTACATCTAATTGAGTTGGCCATTTCTTGTTCCTTTCTTCTTACAACACCTGCACAATAAACCCTACACTTTGGGGACAAGTAATTCAATTAACTTTTATTAGATAACTGGGGGCATTGAAAGAAGGGATATTTACAGAGTCAGGCAGAGTTCAGTGATTTTTCAAGGAGGCCATGTTTCCTGTGTCATCATTCACAAAACATTTGAGGTGGAATCTGTGAATCAGGCCCTCTGTTTAGTGCTGGAGACAAAGGGATGGATCACATGGGCAGTTCCCCTTGTCCGATCAGGGAAAGTCTTTGCTTATAGGACCAGTGATCTCCTTTTCTTTAAGAGGGGCCAATTCCCCACCAAGGATGATTTGGAGGGAACTGTCAAAGATACAGCAAGTTCTGTTGCCTTGGGAGTGACTGTGATCTCAACCGATGATGCTGTTTGTGCCATAAAATAAAAACCCAAAGTGATTTAATTGATCCTGAGCTTGTCCTCTGAGTAGGGCAGCTGGCGTGGTTCGGTCCCACCAGGGAAGGCCAATATCCTGGTGCTGACCTCCATGGCCAATAACCTGGCTTCTCTGAACCATTTCGGCTTTTGTTTCCTTGAAGACTGAGCGCTTTGGAGACTGATGATGTCATGTGTCAGGTAAGGGACATAGAGGTGAGCATCATTGCTGGTCCCTGAGTTAGTTGAGACTGTTTGCAGATAACAGAAAAAGCAACTCAAACTCAAACGGGCTTAATCTACAGAAAGCCATGGTTTATGGTTCATGAAACTGGGAATTCCAAAGGTGAGGTGACCTCCGATGGAATTGATTCAGTCACATGACTATTTCCCAAGGACCCAGCCACTTTTCTCATTTCTGCTCAACTTTTTGCAGTGTCACCTTCAGCTTCAGGGTGACTTCCCTCATGGGAGCAAAATTGTCACATTCCAGGCTTGGTATTGGTACTCTGTATAGCCAAAGAGAAAGCATCTTTTTCAGTGGGTTTTCTCTTTTTCTCTCCCAGAATTCCTCAGCAAACCTCCCTCACATCTCACCGGGTTACCTGCTTGTTGCAGATCGGTCCCTGAGGCCGGGAAAGCCGGGCACCATTGGCTTAGGTCAGGCACCAGATTCAACCCTGTGGTATGGGAGGTGGTCTGACTCTGACTGGATTAGACCGGTCAGGATCCACCCAGGGCGCTGAGGGCTAGGTCACCTTTCCCCCAAGCGCAAGGGCATCCCAGAGCTGAACTTGGGTACTGTTAGGATGGGAGAAGAGGTGAGTGCATGCCGTGTAGCTAACCACCAAAATCCCCCTGCAGGGCTGTGCAGCAAGTCCTTTCGAGTCCAGAGGGGAGATCAAATAAGTGGCCCTTAACTGACGCCACGAGGAGCGCTCCAGAAATTAGGATGCAAACTCTCTGATTTTAACTTTTACTAAATTTCTTGTTTGTCCGTCCCTTGATTATTTTACCACCACAGGTCATGTATTCACGCGTACATGTCCACATTCCGTGCATGGGCACACACGTAGGCACACGCATACACACACGTCCTCCACTGTCTTCTTCATACTCAAGGGACAAATTTCACTCTCAGTACTAGGTTATGACAGCAGGAAGCTAGAAATGCTTAATTTACCCTCCCTCGCCTTCCTACTGACATTATTATGAAAATATGGAAAGGGATTCAAATTTCCAACAAAGTTGAAGCCAGAAATATTATTTAATAACTTATTAGAAGCCAGGAGGAATTTGTACTTTGCAGAACTTAGAGGAAGCTCCAACGCACAAAGTCAGGCCATATAGGGAAAAGGAGGTCATAGGAAATTCTTTCTCCATTATAGAGTCTCCTGCTCACTCCCTCGTTCTCCCTCGCTCTTTCTCTCTCTCAGTCTCTCTCCCTCTTAACTGACTCCTGGGCTACAGTTCCCAAGAAGCTAATGGAGAAGTGAGAATTTGGCAAGTGGAAGGACTGTGGGATTAGTGCAAAGAGGGGACTCTGGTTTCATTCAGTGTTTGTGACAAGGATATAAATATCCTCCACTTCAGACTAGAGAGTGGACCGGGCCGGTTCTTCCTCAGGTTACGTAAACGTAGACTGCAAATCACGGGCGAGTTGGCCGGGAATGGGCAGAGATGTGAAGTTCAACGGGAGGCAGCGAGACCCGGATGGAACCAAACGCAAAACCACACACACATTTTATGAGCAAACATCAAGACCGAGATCTCGCCCTGATCAAAGGGCTGAATGTGGAAGAGAGAGAACACTGGACTCGAGAGGCCGAGGAACAGAGTACGTTGGAAAAAATTTACGATAGGAAAGAGCAGAAAATTTTTCAAAAATATCTCACTTGAGCTCAATAAACTTCAGGAAGCCACAGATGAGATGAAAACACAATAGACTTTGATGAGCAGGGAGATTATTGTGATAAGGAAAGCTTTTGAGGAAGCTAAAATCTAACGACTGTTTTTAATGGTTGATAATGGATCTGGATGAAAAACCTATAAAAATGCAGAGAATCCAGCATCCTTTTCAATTTATGTGGTCACCAGAGTTAATTCCACATCCCGCACCCCTCCAACCTCTGGACAGAAGTCTTTAGGAGTTCAAAACTTACTTTTTAAATGTATGTTTAGCAAAAAGAAAATTATAAATTAAGTTCCTTCTTTACTATTTTGATTTTTCAAAGAGACCTACCGTCAATGAATGCCAAATGTGCTGTTAAAACTGCTCTGAATATTAATAAATCTGACTTCTTTTAGAAGTTTTGGCCTGTGTTGCCAATTAAATGCAGAGTTTAAGTTACAGGTGTGCAGAGGAATTTGGTACACAGCTTTAGGAAGTTTAGAATGAGCCTAATAAACTAAATATAGTATTTTGCATTAAAAATGAAATCATTCAACCAAAATCAACAGCAGGAGTATTAAGAAGCAAGTTAACACTGCAGAAAATTTAATGAGAAATGCAGAGCAGCAGTTTTCAAACCGAGCTCCCTGGAGCCACGCGGGGCATCTCCGAGGCTGGTCGGGGGGCACTTAGGGAGCGGAGCCTGGGCTCCTGAGCCCCACTGCAACTGGGGCAGCTGGTCCTTTTTTTAAAAAACAATTCTTTATAATTTGGGCATCTGAGATTTTGTTTGAAATTGTTTTCCGTGGCTAAAACCATTTGAAAACGCCTGATGTTGAGTCAGATTGAGAAAGGCTCCCAAAATTTGGAGGAAAAGTACAAAGAAATAAAAATAGTGAGAGAAGACGACAGGGAGCACAATGTTGTGTTGAAGCTACACGGAGATAACAGAATACCTGGAGGAGAGACCAGACAGAGGAAAAGAGAGAAATAATAAAGGCATAGAAGAAAACTTGTCTGAAGCCAAATAGGTGAGCATTAAGTACAATAATAAAAGAAAATATGAGGAAAATCCAGGCCACTGTGTGTTTTGGTACCTTTAAAAGGTGTAAAAGGTGTATCTATATTTATATTCCTATAATTATCTAGGTGGGGAATTAAAAAATAGATTGCAGTTTATTTTATTTATATTCAAGTTTTTGGTAGACTTCTGCAAATTATTGTTTTAAAAGAAAACTCTTCTAGCCTCCAAATTTTATATTAGCACATTGTTCACAGATGAGGAGCATCCATGAGAACTCACCTCTTCTCTTTTTTGGGGTGGAGGAGGGAGACCAAAAGCTTCCAGAATGTAAAATACCTGTGAGCTCTCTCTGAGGAACATTATTCCACAAAGCAGTTAAGCTGGCCAAGAAATAAGTCAAAATAAGTCAAAATGGGGTTGTTACAGTATGGAAGTACTGACTCAGAGAATTAAACTAGCTAAATAGAATTGTTTTATATATGCTCTGCTAACTAAGTGCAAAAACAGAACAAATATAATATAAAAATTATAATTTCATTACAACATGTTTCTAAAAATCCCAAGTATTATTAACAAAACTAGGAAGAGGTGGGTAAGAGTCATGGAGCGCTGAGTGTGAAGTAGATGTGTCATCTTACTGAGGAGTAGAAAAAGGGATCTTATTCTTGATTTTGATCATTAGATAAATGTATTTCCAAGTATGATTTTTATGACGTAAGCGTAATCACCAGTATAAATTTAAAAAATTACTAATTTTCATATTGCCACAGAAACATGGCGTGAAACTGTAAGAAAGCGTGAAAAACAACAACGAGAATGTCTCCCAAACCCCGAAAGCGTGAAACAAGCTGAGCATCAATAAGAGCAAACGTCTTATTCATGACAGTAAACATAAATGGGTGAAGACATTCAAATACAAAATTGATCTTAGCTTGGAATAAAAAAAATGGCAAGCAGAATCTCATATGTTTCTTGTAAAGGACTGACTATCTAAGAAAGGAAAGAAGAAGAAAAAAGAAAACGGGAAGGTTAAAAGCAAAGTGTTGGGCTAACGTATGCAGGTAACAAACCAACAAAAAAGCAAAAATCTTGAATGAAAGACTCCTATGTTAGTATTATATAATTAAGAATTAAAAGCACAAAGGCATTAAAAGTGATGGAGGTCATTTTATTTTGTCAAAGAGGACGAAGCGCCCTGCAGACATGAGGGTGAGGAAAACACGGGCAACGACTAGCACGTCATTGACATTTGCCACAAAGTGTTTTCGTATAAGTTACACAAGAAGAAAGAGTTTTAAAGCTCAGAAGAAGAGAAAGAATTTGGCACATTTTCCTACATCTCTGAAAGATCAAGCAGCCAAAACTGAGACTATAGAGAAGCTGGATGATAACATTACTAAGTTTAACTAAACAGACCAGATTGGGATTCATACCTTACAAAGAGTTGAATACCCTTTTGTCAGAGTTCACTGAATAACTGTAAAATTTAATTAGATCAAAAAGAAAACCTTAATACATTTCAAATGGGAGAAATTATATCCTCCATTTTCTGTGATCACAAACTTGTGTCACATGGGGAAAAATTGAAATCTCCTAAAAAAAAACAACAACAAAACTCAGCTTGAATGTGTGATTTCAAACATCTTAGGAAATAGTGCAAATGAGAATTCTCCATATCAGACATAAAGGTGCTTTGAAAGCAGTGATGAAAGAAAGAGCTGTGGCCTCAAAAATGAAACTAAATGGTAGAAATGAGATATGAGTGAAACTGATCAAAGAGTCAGTCCAAGTTAGGAAAGGAAAGGCAAGGGAAATGTAAGAAAAACAGGAGGAAAGAATAATGTTAAGCCAAAAATTAACAATTAAAAGACAATAAACTATGGAAATTATACAGAAATTAACCTAATTTCTCTTTAATTCTTTTTAGGTGAAGATAGAAAGAAAAGACTATAGAGAACTTTCTGGGTAGCTAAGAAAATAAATGTGAGCATCTTGAAATAAGGACTAATTTCAAAGAATATTTCTAAAAAATTCACTTTAGAAGTGGAAAATCTTGAAAGATAGAGTAACTACGGACTGATTTCCAGTGATGCCAAAATTTATGCTTAAAAAAGGGTGCGAGGATCAAGATAGATAGTTTTATTGGTTGGGTTCATTCAAACGTACGAGAAACAGAACAAGGAAATATATGGGAAGTTTCCTTATTCATTTATTAATAACCTTGGACAGAACTGCCATGATGCCTACCTCTAGACAGAAAAGTCGTAGTCCAATCTGATCTGTGAAAATAAGCAAAATGTCCTGAATGTAACACTCGCAAATTGAGACGTGCATTCTATTAAATGAAGATGAGTTCATGACCAAATTAACAACATTCCAGGAACGCAATAATGATTTGATGTTAGAAACGTTTTACTATACAATCCGTAGGTCGAAAGAAATATCTCAATGGTAGCAAAAACAGCATTGGTTAAAATTTTCTGTCTGAATTTCTCTCTCGTGCCAAAAGTATTAGCTGCTAGCCCAATGAAGAGCCACTTAGAAACCATTACAATGACTTAAGCTGGCGAGGAATATGAAGTGCTGTGTGAATACAGCCTGCGCTTCTGAATTTTCTAGGAGTTAATACTGGGACAGGTCAGAACCACAAAGAGCATTTTACCAATGGACGCTGATCCATCCTTGACGATTCCTTTCCACCTGTGAGTCCTGACAGGAAGGTGGCAGAAACGAATGCGACACCCTCAGCGTCTTCTACAATGATGAGAGGGAGGAGAAAGATGGAGAGGAAAATATCGAAAGGTATTTTCAACAAAAATTACTGGGCGATACGTCACACACGCTAAAGAGTGCGTACAACATCCATGTGCAGCTCAGTGAATGCCAGCATCCCTCTGTCCAGCTTAAGGAGACCTGCAGTGCCTCAATGCTGAACCATGGGTGAAATCTCCCCCACCAAGTAAACCCCATCCTGAGCTTGCTTGTCATTCTTGTGTTTATCTTCGTGTCTTGGTACCTATGTATAAATCAACAGACCAAATGGTGTTTCGTTGTGCCCGTTTTTGAACTTTCTATGTGGGATGTGTGCAATGTGTTACTATGGCGGCTGTGAGAATGTGCCTCATGTTTCCTTCTACAGGGAGCGCCACTGACCGAGGGCTCAGCTGCTAAACTCTGAGGTTCATGGGTGCTGGTGCCCAGGCTGCCTCCCACATGCTGCTCGCTGGCGGTGGCTGTGGGGAGGATGCTCAGGCAGCCCTGTTCCGGGAGGCAGGCCCTTTGCAGGCCAACTGTGGCTCCACGACTCCCTGAAGCATATTTCTCGGACCACATGGCAGTCTAGGATGCTTCCGCCCAGCCTTCTCTCCCTCTCCCTTGTTGCCCTGTGATGGCTGGTCCAGCCTTTCTCTCTCATAGGCATTTCCCCTAGTGAAATCCTTGTACATCTAATTCCATCTTGGTGTCTGCCTCTTGGAAGACCTGGACCGACATAGCGGTCTTTTTTGGCTTATTTCTTTCGCTGAACATTTTCTATTTGAGTTTCATCCCTGCTGACGTGTGGATTTCATTCATTTTCTCCACTGTATAGTATCCATTGTTTGTACGTCATAACTTATTTAGCTATTTGTCTGTTGATGGACAACTACTTTGTTTTTCTTTTTTGTTTTTTACGTTATAAACCAGAGGCTGGAAAACAACGTCATAGGGGTCAAATCCACCTGCTTCTGTATGGCCTTCAGCAGAAAAATGGTTTTACATTTTTAAATAGTAAACAAAAAATCAAATGCAGTATAATATTTCATAACGCATGCATATATAAAATTAAAATTTTAACGTCCATAAAAAAGTTCTGTTGGGAGATGGCCGTGTTCATTTGTTTGTGTGTTGTCTGGTGACTGCTTCCGTGCTCCGTTGGCGGAGTTGAATAGCTGCTGGATGACTTGCAAAGTATAAAGTATTTACCATTTGACCCTTCATGGAGAGAGTTTGCTGGCCCTGCTCTAAACTGAGTTGCTGCGAATAATCTTCTAGCACGAATGCGTGAGGATTACTCAGCATGTGGTGCTGGCAGAGGGATGTCTGGGCCACAGACCACGAATATGTTTAACTTTATTAGGTGACGCCAAACTGTTTACCAAAATGATTGCAAGTGATTTTCTCTTCAACGGGCAGCGAATACAGAGTCACAGCTACACTGCATCCTTGCCAACGGTTGATATTGGTCAACTTGTCAGTTTTCACCCATTGGATGGACGTGGAAAGTTTTCTCACTGCAGTTTTAGCAACTGTTTCTCCAATGCCTAATGACACTAATGAAACTGAACATAGGCTTAAGGTCCATTTGTATTTTCTATTTATGACATTACTCTTTTTGCTCATTTTCTCTTTGGTTGTTTGTCTTTTTCTTGATTGATTCAGGGAAGTTCTTTATGTATTTTGTATATTAATCCTTTATTTTTAATTTAATTTATCAAACTAAATTAAATACATCATTCAGTTTATGGCCTATTTTTTATCTTTATTATGTTTTTTTGATTAATAGTTCTTACATTAAAAATATTTTGTTATAGAAAATTTCAATCACATACGAAAATAGAAGTTCCTAGTTTTAATGTAGCTGAATTTTAAATATCTCACTTTTTCACTTGTGATTTTTGTGGGGTTTTTTTCGGGGGGGGTGGGGAGGAAGATTAACCCTGAGCCAACATCTATTGTCAATCTTCTTTGTTTTATTTGAGGAAGATTGGCCCTGAGCTGCCATCTGTGCCCATCTTCCTCTATTTTGTGTTTGGGTCACTGCCACAGCATGATTTAATGAGTGATGGGTATGTCCATGTGTGGGATCTGAACTTGCAGACCCTGGGTCGCCAAAGCAGAGCACTAACTTAACTGCTACACCACCAGGCCAGCCCGTGATTTTTATGATTTAAGAAACCCTTCTTTATCCCCAAGGCACAAAGATATGAAATTCATGTATGTTGTCTTCTGAAAGTTTTACAATTTTCCTTTCATAATCCACTTGGAATTTTTTGGGTCCAGCTGGAACTGATTTCCATGTGTGACATGGCGTGAGCATCCGGTGTCATTCTGTTTCCTATAAGGATACCAGTTGTCCGCGTCATTCGTGGAAAAGTGAATCTTTGAAACTATTGAGTCTTTCTATCCAAGAAGATGATGTATTTCTCCAATCATTAAGCTTTTTAAATATATCTTCCAACAAAGTCTTGCAATTTATCCCATCAAAGGCTTGCCCACCTTTGGCTAGATTTGCTCTTTTATTCTTTATATTTTTAGCTGCTGTTCGAAGAGGCACCTTTTTACCTTTAATCTTTGTATATCGTTAGGTTTAGCTCTCTCCTGTGAAGAGAAGATAGTTGGATGTGATGTTTTTATCACTAATCTTTGTCCTTTTCCTTATATTTCTGGAACTGTTGACTATGTGTGGGTCATTGCCCTTGAAACGTCCTTGGTGGGGTTCCCCAAGGTGTGGCGTGGATGTGCCCTCCTCCAGCGAGCCTTCATTGATCTACAAAGCTAAGGGCACCAGTACTGTTAACCGCTCTGTGAACGGAATCTTTAGTCATCCATGATTTTCTTTATCTTTAGCGATGCTTTTTGTTTTAAAGTCAGTTTTGTAAAACTTCTTCTGGTTGGGGCTGGCCCCATGGGTGAGTGGTTAAGTTCGCGCGCTCCGCTGCAGGCGGCCCAGTGTTTCGTTGGTTCGAATCCTGGGCGCGGACATGGCACTGCTCATCAGACCACGCTGAGGCAGCGTCCCACATGCCACAACTAGAAGAACCCACAACGAAGAATACACAACTATGTACCGGGGGGCTTTGGGGAGAAAAAGGAAAAAATAAAATCTTTAAAAAAAAAAAAAAACTTCTGGTTAACATTCTCCTCTTCCGTCTTTTTTTCATCTTTTATTTTCAAAATTTCTGTGTATTTTTGTTTAAAACATATGTCTTATAAACAACAAGTAGCTGAATGTCTTTTTCCTTCCTGACAAATTTGTCTTTTAACTAGCGAGTTTAGTCCTATTACATTGTTTGTGGTTACTGATATGGGTGTGTGTAATGACCTCAATGACTTTATTATAAATTTACTATGTGTCTCTCTTTTTTTCCATTTCTTCCCCTCTATTAGTTAGGAAATTATAACCTCTATTTCTGTTCCTTAGCCAAGAGGTGATCCACTTACAACAAAGTCAGATCATGTCACTCCTCTGCTCAAACCCATCATTGCTTCCTATTTCTCTCAGAATAAAAGCCAAGTTCTATGAAAGCCCGTAAGACCGACAAGATTTGGCCCCTTGCTCTTTTTTTGACTATTCTCCCCCTTACTTTGTCTGTTTTAGACACGCTCATGTCCCCGATTTTCCTTGAACCCCCAGCACATCCTCCTAGCGTAAGACCTGTGCACCTGCAGTCCCTCTCTCCAGAGCCGGCTTCTCCCAGGCATCCTGGTGGCTCACCGCCCATTAGATCAGATCTGCGCTCATACACCGCCTCACCATCGAGGTCTTTCTGGTCATTCTACATAAAACGGCAAACCTTACACTCCCCTTGCCCCTCCTTAGCACTTATTACTGTCACCAAACCTGAAGTGAGTTCGCTCACCCGTTGCGCAGCAAACCAATCTCTGACACTGGGGGTGGTGGAAGAAAGTAGAAACTTTATTTTTGCACAGCGCTGAGCAAGGAGAGAGGGCAGCTAACGCTGAAATCCCAAACTCTCCGAAAAGCTCAAAGGAAGGGTTTTTATTTGGGGCTTTAGGTAGGGGAGGGGGAGCATATGGCCTTGCTGGTCGGAGCTTTCCCACCAGCCTGTCTTTGGCCTTGAGGCACTTGCAGAGAGGAGGGAACTCATGACCTTGCTGGTCAGCAGCTTTCCCACCAGCCCATATCTCTTCGTGGGAGGAGATAGTCCAGGTGCTTGTCCTTGACGGTGTCCATCTCCATGGAGGATAGTGGATTCTGGAGCCAGGAAACCAGAGAGTAAGCAGGGAATGAGTGTTTTGGTTTTAACCCCATATATGCTGAGTTTAATGTGGGGAAACTGATATCAGGGTAGATATCATTACCTTCTGTTACATGATGTATTTTCCTGTTTATTTGTGATACGTGTGTCTGATCTACAGAAGGCAAGATCTCTGAGCGCAGGTTCTTTGCCAACATGTTCACGGCTTTATTCTCAGTGTCCACAGTGCTGTCTTGCATGTGGTAGGAATTTAGGATTAGTAGAATGAATGGATAAATCCCTTTTGATAAATGTTCAATAATTCAGATTTTCTCTGTCTCCTTGCTTGTCCTCAAATGATTGGGGCCTACGGTGAGGGAGTTACAAATATGACACCTGGAGAAGTGAGGGGTCGTCTTAGATCTGGCTGAGTGCAGGGTCTTGTGCTGGTTTCTGTGTCCTGACTGACTTCTCTGCTGGGTGGCTGGTCTGCTCCTGGAACTGGATCACTGCACAGTGTCCACTCAGATGTGCTGGGTCCTGCGGTGACTTGGGACCCAGCACGAGCACCTAAGGCTGAAGGCTGTGGTCTGGGCCATTTTCCTCTGCCCCTGAGGCCAGTGTTCTGCAGCTTCTTTGTTCCCGCTACACCTCGACTATCTGTCTGCCCTCACAGCCCCACTGGGGTCTTGTCCAGGGCACGGGGAACTTCCGGACCCCCTTCATGGTTGGGAATTAGAGGATTTGAAGCCCCCTCTCTCAGCGCTGCCTTCTCGATTTATGCGTTTTAGGCATGTTGTCAGGCTAAATGTAGAGCTTTTCCGACTCTGCAGCCTTCCTCAAGCTACTCCCAGGGGAACAGACCACTAGCCACAGTGTTCTTGAATTCTTCCACACCCTTCCAAGGATGTTGACCTTCTGCCCAGAGGTTTCACCCGACAGAGAGTTGGTGAGTGCCTTGGCATACTTGACTCACCTCTTGCTCCGTCTCCCTCCTCCCCACATTCCGTGAGCTGGAAGGGGTGGAATTCCCCTTTTCCTTGTGGCAGAAACTTCTCGAGTTCATGTCTGAGATCCATGGTAAAACCCTACAGTCTACAAGATGGCCGGGCTTGGCTCCGATGAGTAAACAAGAAGTGTTTGGAGTGAAGATTCTCCCCTCCTTCCATTTTATTTATTTAAAGCTTGGCTTTCAGAATCACCATCTTGCTGTTGGATCAAAGAGTATAATAGCTTTTTTTTTTTTCTCTTTGCAGTCCTTCTGTAACAGTCAATAAATAGAAACCGACACATGCGTATATGAGGAGAAAATGAATGGAGTAACCAGAACTGCCTGCTGTAAACCAAATGATGTGCAATATTACTGATTTCCATCTTCTCAAACTGATGTTTTAACCGTTTAATGAAGCTTAAATGATAGAACGAATTAAACACGATTAGCGTGGTCCCTGACATGCAATAGGTGTGCACAACAGATACTGGCTGCTATTTTAATGTTTCTAAAATCTCCCCCAATGATGTCCTCATTTTGAAGGTGAGACTTTATCTGCACCCCTCGCAAGACATTTAACTGCACGTGGATTGTATTCCCTTCTGAACTACTGGCTGGTGTCATTCTCTAAGCTTAACTCAATTCCAGGTTCGTTGAGAGCAGACTCCACGACTTCTGTCTCCTTGTTTGCTGGTGCACAGTAGGTCCGTCCATTCGACATTGCTTGTCTATTCGGAGCCAGGATTGTGCTGGGCCCTGGGAACGTAAGGTGGAATAAGCGTCAGGTCCTGCTAGACTGAGACAAGTCAATGTGCATGGTGTTGTGGCTGCTGTGGTCAGACGCCACCGTGGCCGGGAAGCACCTCATAGAGGAGCGACTGCAAAGCTGTGCTTCAGAAGGTGGGTGGTTTGCCAGGTGGACCAAACATGAAAGGACTTCCCAGGACGGGGAGCTGTGTGGACAAAACCCTGAGGTGTGAAACAATAAGGCAGCCTCGGGGAACGAGGAGCAGTCCAGTGCAGCTGGAGTGTGGGTGAAGCCTTGGGGGAGAGCAAGAGACAGGGTCAAGAGACTGAAGGAGCCAGATCACGGCAGGGAGAGGCTTGGTCACGTGTGTCTTTCAGAAAGAGTCTCTTAGCCTAGAGGTGGATGATGGCTGGGAAGGGGCCAAGACTGGAGGAAGGCAGCCCACTCAAAAGCCTATGAAAACTGAGGTGGGTGCCGTGGAAAACCAGAGAATGTAGACTCCATAGGTTTCGGTGCCTGGTTAATTTCTTAGAAAATGCTTGTTTTAATGAAATGATCGTAATGTTAATAATTGAGCAGCTAGTATGGGCTGGGAATTCTGATCAGCTCTGTATATATAATTTAAGTTTTTTCGTTGTGGTAAGATATATGTAACATAAAATTTACCATCTTAAGCATTTTTAAGTGCACAGTTCAGTGGAATTAAGTACATTCATGTCGTTGTGCAACTATCCTTACCATCAGCTTCCAGAACTCTTTTTGTTTTGTAAAACTGAAACTCTGTACCCATTAAACACTAACTCTCCATTCCCCTCCCCTCAGCCTTCGGAAACAGCGTTCTACTTTCTGTCTCTACGAACTTGACTATTCCAGTTACTTGTATAAGTGGAATCATACAGTATTTGTCTTTTTGTGACCTGCTTGTTTCACGTAGCATGGTGTCCTCAAGCTTCATTCATGTAGCGTGTGTCAGAATTTCCTTCCTTTTTGAGGGGGAAATATCCTATTGTATGTGTGTACCACACTTTGCTTATCTGTTAATCTGTTGATGGACACTTGGGTTGCTTTGCATTTTTATCTGTTGTGAATAATGCTGCTATGAACACAGTACACAGATCTCTTCAGGACCCAGAAGTGAAATTGCCAGATCGTATGGTAATTCTGTTTTTAACTTTTCAAGGTTTCTAGTTTCCCTCGTGATTTCTTTTTTGATCCATTGATTGTTTAAGACTGTGTTGTTTAATTTCCACAATTGTAAAACTTCCAGTTTTCCTTCTGTTACTGATTTAATCTTGTGCGGCTGGAGAAGACACTTTGTATAATGTTTATCTTTTTTAACTCTGCTGAGACTCAATCTCCGCCTGACACATGGTCAATCCTGGACAATGTGCCATGAGCACTTGAGAAAATGTGTATTCTGTTGTTGAGTAGAGGGTTCTGCGTATGTCTGTTAAATCTAGCTGGTTTATTGTGTTGTTCGAATCCTATGTTTCCTTAATCATCTTCTGCCTGTCTGTTCTGTCCATATGGAGGGTGGGTATTGAAGTCTCTGACTATTATCACAAAATTGTCTGTTTCTCCCTTGAATTCTGTCCATTTTTGCTTCATATATTCTGATGGTCTGTTATTAGATGCATAAATGTTTATAATTGTTATATTGTTTTGCAATATTAAGGCTTTTATTAATCTGTAATGCCTTTCTTTGTCTCTCATAACCTTTTTTGACTTAAAGCCTATTTTGTCTCGTATTAGTATAAACCTCTGCTCTCTTTTGGTTATCGTTTGCATGGATATCTTTTTCTATTCTTTTGTTTTCAATCTATTTGTGCCTTTGGACCTAAAATGAGTCTCTTGTAGACAGTGTATAGTTGGATCATGTTTTTTAAAAATTTTTTTCATCCATTTTGCCAATCTCTGTCTTTTGATTGGAGAGTTTAATCCATTTACATTTAAAATAATTACTGATAAGGAGGGACTTCTGTCATTTTGCTATTTGTTTTCTATGTGCCTTATAGCTTTTTAAAATCTTTCTTCCTGCATTTCTGTCTTCTTTTGTGCTTAGTTGATTTTTTTATAGTAAAACATTTTAATTCTCTTCTTATTTCCTTTTGTGTGTATTCTATAACTGTTTTCTTTGTGGTTATAATGGGGATCACAATTAACATCCTGAAGTAATAAGAGTCTAATTTGGATTTATACCAGCTCAACTTCAATAACACATAAAACTCTGCTCCTAAAAATATCCAAAACCAAGAGTGACAAACATTGGAGAGGTTGTGGAGAAAGAGGAACCGTCATACACTGTTGGTGGGAATGCAAACTGGTGCAGCCACTATGGAAAACAGTATGGAGATTTCTCAAAAAGTTAAAAATAGAAATACCTTATGACCCAGCCATCCCACTACTGGGTATCTATCCTAAGAACCTGAAATCAGCAATTCCAAAAGTCCCGTGTACCCCTATGTTCATTGCAGTATTCTTCACAATAGCCAAGTCATGGAACCAACCTAAGTGCCCAGCAACTGATGATTGGATAAAGAAGATATGGTATATATACACAATGGAATACTACTCAGCCATAAAAAAGGACAAAATCGTCCCATTCACATCAACGTGGATGGACCTTGAGGGTATTATGTTAAGTGAAATAAGCCAGACAGAGAAAGACGAACTCTGTATGACTCCACTCATAGGTGGAAGTTAACATATAGACAAGGAGAACTGATTGGTGGTTACCAGGGGAAAGGGGGGGTGCTGGGAGGGCACAAAGGGTGAAGGTGTGTACCTACAACACGACTGATAATAATGTACAACTGAAATTTCACAAGGTTGTGAACTATCATAATCTTAATAAAAAAAATTTAAAAAAAACTCTGCTCCTTCACAGCTCTGTCCTCCTCCTGTCAGTAATCGATGTCATAATATTACATCTTCATTAACTGTGTGTCCTAAACACCAACTAATAATTGTCTTTAATGCGCCAGTCTCCAAATTGTCGTAGAAAATGTAAAACGGAATTGCATTTATCTTTACTGAAATCTTTGTTTCTTCATGTGGCTTTGAGTTCCTGTCTAGTGTCCTTTTATTTCAACCTGCAGGACTCAGTTAGCATTTCTTGCAGGTCAGATCTAGTGGTAATAAAACCCGTCAGTTTTTGGGGGTTTGTCTGGGAATGTCTTAATGTCTCCGTCACTTTTGAAGGAAAGTTTTGTTAGATTTAGGATTCTTTTTGACAGTTGTTTTCTTTGAGAACTTGGAATATGTCAGTTCCCTGCTTTCTGGTCTCCAGAGTGTCTGGCGGGCGATCCGCTGACACTCCTACTGAGGGTCTCTTGTGTGTGATGACTTGCTTCTATCCTTCTGCTTCCAAGAGTCCCTCTGTCTTTGTCTTTCGAGAGTTTGATTATAATCTGTCTTGATGTGGGTGTTTCTGATTCGTCCTACTTGGACTTTGTTGAGCTTCTTGAATTTTATGTTCACGTCTTTCACAAAACTCGAAATGCGTTCAGCCATTATTGCCCAGTCTTTAAGTTTGCTGATTCTTTCTTCTGCCTGCTCACATCTGCCTTTGAATCTCTCTAGGAAATTTTTCACTTCAGTTATTGTACATTTCAGCTCTAGCCTTTCTAGAATTTCTTTTTTTCCTTTTGAGGGTTTTCTATCTCTTTATTAATATTTCCATATTTTTCATACATTATTTTCTTAACTTTCTCCATGTCTTCCTCTAGTTCTTTGAGAATTTTTAAGACAGTGTTTTATTTTTTTTAAAGACTGGCCCTGAGCTAACATTTGTTACCAATCTTTTCTCCTTCTTCTTCTTCTTCTTTTCCCCAAAGCCCCCCAGTACATAGTCATATATTTTAGTTGTGGGTCCTTCTAGTTGTGGCGTGTGGGACACCGCCTCAGCACAGCTTGATGAGCAGTGCTGGTTTTGTGCCCAGGATCTGAACCAGCAAAGCCCTGGGCTGCCAAAGCGGAGCACGTGAACTTAACCATTTGGCCACAGGCTGGCCCAAGACAGTCGTTTTGAATCTTTGTCTGGTGGGTGAGTCATCTAGTCTTTCTCTGGGACAGTTTCTCTTGGTTTATTTTTTTTCCTTTGGGCCATAATTTTCTCTTTCTTTGTATGCCTTGTGATTTTTTGTTGAAAACTGGACATTCAAATATAATAATGTGGTAAGACTGGAAGTCAGATTCTCCCCCTCCCCAGGATTTGCTGTTTTTTTGTTTTATCTTTTTTTTTTTTGATTGTTGTAGGCTGTCTGCATGCCAGGAATCACCTTGAAGTGTAAACTTAAGGTCTTCTCAGGTCTTTTCTGAGCCTAAGGTTTTCCTTGGGTATGCACAGTGGCTTTCTAGTTTCCTCTGTGTAGGCAGTTGCTTTTAATGACCTAGTCTTTAATGCTTGGTTCTCTAAAGGGGAAAAAGAGAAAAACGAATGGGGTAAAAAAGATGCCACTGCTTTAATGCCCCTGGAAGTCACTTCAGCTGGAAGGGGAGGAGTTTGCAACACTCATGGAGGGGTAACAATGGCTGCCTGCTTCTGTGTCTGCACCTCCATGGTCAGAAGCAGCAGTTGACAATTAGAACATAGATACCTCATTTTTAGAGGGCAAGGTCCTTATTGCTCACTCTGACTCCTGCAAACATTATGCCACTGCTCCAGGAACAGGGCGTAGCTGCCTGCCATGGGGCTGGGGTGGGGATGGGAAACTACTGGTGAGCCAAGAGCTGAAATTGGTAGAAATTAACCACATATCACCATCCAAGCCTTCCTCTGGAAGTCACAAGGCTTCAGTAACCTCCAGAGTTCCAGAGTAGTGACATCAGGCAGATTCTGCCAGTGCAATTATTGTCTAAGTGGAGTGACAGATGCTTGGTGCTTCCTGCTCTGCATCTTCCCAGGACCCAGCAGGCCTGTTCTGATGCATTTTTGCCCATCAGTTCTTCAATATCATGTGGAGGAAAATGGTGGGGGTGCTCGAAGATGCCTGGGCTGTGGTGAGGGCAGGCCTGTGCATGCTAGGAGGATGCCTGAGGGATTATTTTTTTTCTAACTCATCCTGTTGACACGATTATTGTTTTATTCTGACTTACTTGAAATTTTGTACAGGTAATTGTTTCATGACATTGGAGAGATTTTGACTTGTGCCCATAAAAGCAGACTGAGATGAAAGACGTCGTGATTAATCTCAATGGAGGCTGCAAAAGGCCTCTTTTGAGCTGACACAATGTCCAGCAGAATATAACATTTCTGAGCGCACGTTTCTCCTCCCTCTTCTTTATGATCATCATGTTTAAAACCTAATTCTTAAAAATCCAGTGAGCCAATTCTCTCAAATTACTTATTTCTTTTAAAGGAATTGCTTCCTCCCTTGGATGTGAAAATTAGCCAGACCTCCGTGCAAGGCTCTGCTCCCCCTGTGGAGATGTGACGTGGGTCCTCTGGTGCCACCGCGGCTGCCCCTGCCGGGGCGTTTGTGCCTTGAGCTCAGCCAACTTGGCTCGTGAGCAGCAGAGGGAAGGCTTGGAGTCACAAGGTGGCTTTAAAAGCTGCATACCTTGTAAAATCCAATTACTATGTAGAGTGAATGGCGGTGTTAAATATAGTCATGCCTCTATAAAAGGTATAATTGCGTCCCTTAATTGAAGTTGAATGCACACTCCAGAAAATGCATCTTGATTAGAGAGAAAAAAGCAAATGAGAGTAGTTTCCTTGGTTTCTCTGGTCTGTTGGTGTCTGTGTTCATCTGTCTATAGCCACACACGTACATCACAACACTCTACGTGCATTGTTTATGTGGTCAGAGAAGGGATGTTTCTAATCGTGTTAGACCCGGCCACTTTCCGGTAATTTCTGACCAGAAGAAAGGTACTACTGCAGCTCCAGGTTCTGTGTTTTGTGCTGTTGTCAATATCAGGAGCTCTAAACCCAAATGTGAACACGACTTCCGCTCTCTGGTCCTAACAAAGGCCCTAAGCTCCCTTTTGGGGAAATGCAGGACAAGGCAGCCTTGCCCCTCCCTCCTTGTTCGTCCAGGTTGGATGCCGTCTCCCAGAAGGGGATCTTGGGGTCCGTGTGGCTGGGTGGATGGCTTTTCTCGGGATGAATGTTTTCCTGGTGATGTCACCTACGTTTGGGCTGCTGGAGACGGAAATGAGGCATCAGACAAACTCAGGAAGCAGGTGTCAGAGCGTCTGCTCATTCACACTCTGATCTGCAGCTCTGAGCAGCACCGAGAGGGATTTCCCAGTGACAAGCAGGGCTCAGAGAGGCACAGACGGCACGAACTCCCACTCGGAGGGGATCTGCTGCTCAGTGGAACTGGCCTGGAGCAGCTTCTCCAGCCTAAGTAACCCGGCCGCACTGGAGAAAGAAGGACATTCCAGCCCAATCCCACAGGGCCAGGGAGTCAGAAACAGTCAGTCAAAGATAAATATTCTTTGAGTATCCATATTACCAGGTATGGGTAAAAAAAAAAAAATGAGGGGGGAAGCCCGTAGCCAAGTGGTTAAGTTCATGCACTCCACTTTGGTGGCGTGGGGTTCACTGGTTCGGATCTTGGGTGCAGACCTAGCACTGCTCATCAGGCCATGCTGTGGCGGGACCCACATGCAAAATAGAGGAAGATGGCACAGATGTTAGCTCAGGGCCAATCTTCCTCAGCAAAAAGCATAAAAAAATAATAATGAGGGAACTGGCAGTGGAAAGGAAGCAGTTTGTTTAATTTCAGTGGCTTTGATAAGTTTAAGTACTAATGAGCCCAAATTGGAAACCACGTTGGGTGACTCTGATGAACAGAACCAGAGCATCGTTGATGTTTTCTAAAAAAAAATTTTGTTAGAAATGGCGCTCTCACTTCCTTTGAGGTAAGAAACCACCTGGAATTTGTCACTAGTCTTAAAAGTGGCTGTTAGTCTCTCTTCTGTCGCTCCTGGGTTCTTTCCCCTCCTCCTTTCCTCTCATGGCGTCAGACCATGCCCTGGACACTAATGACCTTCCAGGTCCTCCTCCATTCTTGTTTTCCCTTCAAAATGTTATTATTCTTCAAAATATTGCAAGTATTAAAGGAAATCAAGAAGAAAAATAATCATCTACCATCTTCAGTTTTCCATTTTTCTTCCTCTGTAAGGCATAGTTAAAAAAAATTCACCTCTGCTGAGTCTTTAATCTCCTGATAAAATAAATTCATTAGAGAAAGTTTAGAACTTGCAAACGACGAGAAGAAAATAATGTTTACTTGTCATCCCCCCACCACGATTTGCGTGACATCTCAACCTGGGACCCTGGTAGCCTGGTTCTGACCTCAGACTCTTCTGGGTCCCAAGGTTTTCCACAGATTCAGTCAGAGTCAAATGAAGTGTCTCCACATGGGGAGCAAGCTGTCTATCACTCATTTGATGAGCATCTCTCTCTTCCCCATTGAGGACAAACTCCTTGAAGTCAGGGACCAGCGTCTGGACCCCACGTCTTCACGTCTTTATGTTGCTGTCCTGTTGTCCCGTGAACCAGGACCCATGAAATGCAGATGCACTGGCCATGAGGCCTCAGCCCTCTCCTAATCTTACCCGTCCAAGACGGAGTCTGACTTTTCTTCTCAAGCGGGTTCTTCTTCTGTTGTTTCCTGTCTCACGACAGGTCCACCACCCGTCCAGATACACAAACCCCAAACCAGCAGTAGTTCCTGACACCCTCCTCTTCCTCACCCCGGCCCCACGACTGTGAGCTGCTGACTTGACTCCTGTGCTCTCTCCCATCTACCACTTCTTTCCATTTCCATCATAACCCAGGTCACCGTCTCTTGCCGGGACCACCGTCCTATGAGGCCTCATGGTTAGTCTGCTTATATCCACCCCTGCTTTCAATCTACTTTTCACCCTGTAGCCAGAATGATCTTTCCAAATGCAAATCTTGTATGTCACCCTTTGGTGGTTGTGCAATTCTTTTGGGGTAAAGATGAAAGTCCACAACAGGGCGTTTGAGGTCCTCCACGTCTGCCTCATCTGTTATCTCAATCCACGCCCCCCCCCCATCCTCTTTGTTGCAGGATTTCTTTCTCCCAGTATATGTTATCTTTTAACTTTGCTCGCTGTGTCTTTTTAATATGGCTAAATCTGTCAGCCTCATACTTTATGGCTTCTGGATTTTTTCTGTCTTCTGAATAAGAGCTTCCCCATCCTAAGATTATATAAATAATCTCATATACTTTCTTCTATAGCTTTGATTTTTACACGACTTATTACTCTGTCTTTAGTCTTGTGTATGGTGTGAGGTAAGCTGGAATCCTACGCTTTTCCAAAGGAATAGACAATTGTTCCGTATGGCAGCTATTGACTATTTCGTCTCCCCCCTTTACCCCCTTCTCTCTCCGTGAAATATCATAAACTAAGTTCCCATGTAGCTGCGTGTCTGGAGTCATAATTCTGTCCCACTGGTCTCTTTATCTTTTTGTGCTGACAGAAAAAGACACACATTACTATAACTTTATAATCCATTTCGAATTCTAATAGAATTAGTTCTGCCAAATTTTCTTATTTTCAAAACTTTCATTATTTGTGTATATTTTTTTCTTCATTATGAATTTTAGATTTAAACAGATTTTATAGAATTGTCAAATAACTGTCAAATTCTATAAATTTTGGTGGTGATTTTTATTAGGATTGAATTGAATTCATGCGTTAATTTGGGGGATAAATTACCATCTTCACAATGATTCCTCCCATCCAAGAACTTGTAGTATTCTTTTGTTCCTTCCATAAAGTCTTGTAGTTTTCACATATGTCTTGTGTGCTTTCGGTTTAGTGTTGATTCTGATCGTTTATATTTTTGTTGCTTTTGAGGAGGCAATCTCTTTTTGTTATATTTTCTATTAATTATTGCATGTATATGGGGCAGATGTGGAATTTTCCTTATATGTCATGTATCCTGTTTATTACTGAACTCTCTTACTCATTTGATGGCTAAGTGGCTTACTTTAGACTTAGAGCTGGCAATCGTATCATATGAAAACAGTGACTTTTATCTGCCTTTCCAACATTAATATCTTTTAGTATGTTATTTCTTTTTCTGTTTTATGGTTCTGGAGGTTGGAGAGAGTGGTAACTGGACACTTATTAAGAAGTGTGTGCACTGGGGCCGGCCTGGTGGTGTAGTGGTTAAGTTTGTGTGCTCTGTTTCAGTGGCCCAGGTTTGCTGGTTTGCATCCTGGGTGTGGGCATGGCACTGCTCATCAAGCCATGCTGTGGCAGTGTCCCACATACAAAGTAGAGGAAGGCTGGCACAGATGTTAGCTCAGGGCCAGCCTTCCTCACTAGAAAAAAAACCCCAAAATAAGTGTGTGCACTAATTTGATGGGAGGTAACAAATGGCTGAACTTGGTAGCAGCCAACGTGGAAATGAAAGCAGCTCTATGACCGTCAGAGCTTGGGAGCTGATCGGGGCTGCTGTGTCACAGACGGAGGACAGTGGGTGTGCTCCAGGTTTGAGAAGGGCATCAGAGGATGGTGGCGTCAGAACATAGATTCGAAGGTTGGGAGGAGAACTTGCAAGGGGGAGGATGAGTTCGATTTTAGACGGTCGAGTCCATGGTCCCTCAGGATGTTCACGTGGCAACTCCCGCAGATGTCCTGGTGATTAGAGACTAAGATGAATCCTTATTTTAGATAAACAGCTGCTCCCTCTGAAGCCACGTGGGTTTGCCCTGATGGCACCCAGTCTGGGTTGACCTTGGACGGGGGATCAGACGAAGGGTGCAGGGTGGCTGCACAGGAACATGCTGTTGGGGCGGGGCAGCTCCGAGCTCGCTGGAGCTGGGGTCTGTCTGCTAGTGAGCATGTGGCAGATGCTCACGCCAGCCCACGGGCTAATTTCGGGATTTAGATGCTGGCTGTGAGCTGGCCACTGAGGGCGACGACAAAGTTTGCAGCTCGTGAATTTGTATTTTTTACTTCCAGACACCCACAGTGTCATAAAACCACATTTGCAAAAAGCTGGGTTATCTTTTCCAGTCCAGGAAGGGGTGGTGGGTGGTGACGGCAGACCAGGGGAAGGGAGCTGTGGTTAGGCCCCTGTGTGTTTGGAGATGGGACTGGAACTTGGATTTTGTGGGAAACCGGTCCCGTCTCCTCTGATAGCATCTAATGATGTGTCTCCATGGCCGTGTTCAGACCTGGGGCTGTCAGCACCTCTGCTGTGGCTCCCGCAGATCAGAGAGGGAGGCGGCCCTGTCAGCACCTGCCGTCGCCCACACAGAGGCCCTCGGCGCCAACTTGCAGGGTGCGGGCTGGGGATCTGCACGCCTTATCCGGGTTAATGAGGGCAGACGGGTTTGTACAATCAGCCTCACTGCCACCAGGCTGATTTGGCCGCCAGGTGGAATGTTTCAGTAATGAATTCTTACAAATATAGCAGCCGGTTCCGACTTAGGGGAAAACAAAGTGATGGGGTGTGAAAGTGGGAAGCGAGAAGATCCTGCATTATTCTGGATGAGGTTTGCCCGAGGGTGGGCGGGCCCTTCGGGACGACTAGGCGATGTTTCAGTGGCCTCAATAAGAGGCAACAAAGGGAGAATTCTCCGGGCGTACGGCTCCCCTCTTCCTCCCGCCTCCCTATGCTTCCGCTCCCAGCATGCCAGGCTGCACTTGTGGTTAAGATGCAGCCCCTCAGGGCACCTCGGAGCTCCGTCACAAAGAAAGTGGGAGGTTTTCAAGAACTGGGCACAGGAGGGTTTACATTCTATTTGTGGAGATCAGGAGGGTGGGTGCAGGACGGGGCTGGGAAGAGATGAGGATGAGAGAGAGCGAGAGGTGGCAGGCGGGGAGGCTGCTGACTCCAGTGATGGTGACATCCGGCCAGGGGCGCATGAGCCAAGCAGACTCAACCATCAATTCAGGCGCTTCACCCGTTGTTGGAGCTTTTCTTGTGAGAAATGAGGCCAAGGACGTCAAGAGAAGTGCCCATATTTGCCAAAGCAGGTGATGAAAACATTCAGCCTCCCCAATGCCTTTTCGGGCTGCTTGCAAGTCCTCTCTTATTAGCTGTCTCCTTTTTCTATAAATTCATCTCATTCGGAAGAGAAGGTGACTTCTCCCCTCACAAATTCCTTTTCCTCCTTATGTTGATCAAATGTGCGATGTTCTTACTGTTCTACCCAGCAATCTGAATGTGCTAATATGGAAAGACCGCTGAAATGGATTGTTTTTCTTCTTCTTCTTCTCTCCAGAGCCCCCCCCAGTACACAGTTGTATATTCTAGTTGTGGGTCCTTCCAGTCGTGGCATGTGGGATGCGGCCTCAGCGTGGCCTGATGAGTGGTGCCATGTTCACGCCCAGGATCCGAACCTGTGAAACCCTGGGCAGCCCAAGCAGAGCACACTAACTCAACCACTTGGCCACGGGGCCGGCCCTGCCTGAAATGGATTTTTAAGTAAAAAAGGAACTATGAAGAATAGTAGGATGAACCCCTTTCTGTAATTTTTTAAAAACTTGAGTTTGAATGTTCATAACAACATTATTCATAATAGCCCCAAATGAAAATAACCCAAATGTCCATCAACTGGCAAATGGATAAGTACGATGCGGTATATCCATATGGTGGAATATTGTTTGGCAATAAAAAGGAATGAAATACTGACACGTTCCACAGCGTGGATGACTATTGAAAACATCATGCTCAGTGAAAGACGCCACACACAAAAGGCCACATATCGTCTGAGTCCACTTACATGGAACGTTCAGGAAAGGCGAATTCACAGAGAAAGAATGTGGATCAGTGGTTGCTGGGGCGGGGGGCGGGGTGCAGTGGGGAGGGACTGCTAACGGGCATGGAGTTTCTTCTTGGGGTGATGAAAATGTTCTAAAGCTGATCATAGCAGAGGTCTCACAACTCTGTGAGTTTATTTCAAACGGTACATTCTAAGTGGGTGAATGGCGTGGTGTCTAGGTCACACCTCAGTAGAACTCGTGTGTACACGTATGTGTTTAAACGGAGGTACACGAAGGAGTGGTTTCCTGATAAGATTTGTAACCAACAGCAAACAGTGGGGACGCCCGGAAAAAAAGAGCAACAGACTTGTGCTCATCCTTTTATGCTTTTCTATAGTGTTGGAGTTTTTAAGCCATTTACTTGTATTACTTTTACTTATAAATCAAAAATTGAAAATGTCTCCACCACTTCTCTTTGTGCTATACAGCA
This sequence comes from Equus przewalskii, assembly GCF_037783145.1. Lineage (NCBI taxonomy): Eukaryota > Metazoa > Chordata > Mammalia > Perissodactyla > Equidae > Equus > Equus przewalskii. The sequence continues at coordinate 89,801,346 of NC_091831.1, forward strand.
TAATTTTTAAGACTCCTCTTTTTCCTAAATGTTAGTTTGTTCTCTCTCATTAGGTTGTAGTATCCTTGAGGACAGGACCGTGCATGAACCTGGGAAAATGTCCTCAAGGGCGAAAGTGGTAGATACTGGGCACTTGGAAAGAGCACATTGCCTCTTAAAATATGTTTCCTTGACCAAGAGGTTTTATTGAACATGAAAGAAGATGCTACCAGGAAAATACTGGGATTTCATCATTGCCCAGAGCTAATATTTACTGAGTATATGCTGTGCCCCAGGTCTGGTACAGAATGTGTTTCACACGAGCATCTGATATAGCAGCGCATCTGGCATATAGTAAATGTAGTAAGTGCTCACCAATGGGGCTGCTTACGAACAAGAATCTGGAATTTACTGGACCCAGGATCGGCTCAGCAGCTCAAAGTCCCCTCAAGGACCTGGGTCCTTTCTGTCTGTCCATTCTGCCATCCTCAATGAGTCCAGGGTGGATGGCCTTGTGGTGGCAAAGTGGCTGCTGCAGCTCCAGCATTAGATCTCCACAGGACAGCAACCCAAGCAGGAAAGCAGGGGAGAAAAAGACAGAGAAAAAGGACTTCCCCTGGAGAAGTCTTCATCATTGATTAGGGATGAGCCTCTTTCTTAGAAGGCCCTTATAGAATCACGCCACGTGCCCTTCCTGCCAACAGTTTCTGGCAAAGGGAAATGTAACTGGCTCTGACCGGTGATGACCCATATCTCGGGCTGGAAACAAAACCCATATTCTGTTGTGGGGGTTCAGAGGTCAACCATCAGTCCCCACTTTAAGTCATACAAAGTAGGTGCTGTTATTACCCCCATTTTACAGATGAGGAAAACAGTGGTAATTTGTCCAAGGTCACACACACACACGCACACACATGTGCACACACACATCCTTAAACTGCCAGGATTCCAGTGCTGACTCCCAAACTCTAGCTGTCAGCTTCTCATCACCACACTGTGGTGCCTTCCTGGAAAACCCGCCCAGTCAAGACAGACTTAGGATATAAAGCACTAAAAGCATAAAATATAAATATTTAAAACAGAATTATGTGAAATATAACACATAAAATATAAAACTCTTGACCTGAGAAGGACATTTAGGAGTCAGTAGTTCTCGAAGTGTAGCCTCAGCCAGCAGCATCCGCACCACCGGAAGCATCTTAGAAATGCAGATTCTCAGGCCACACCCGGCCCGCCTGGATTCGAAGCTTCGCGGGTGGGGCCCAGACATCTATATTCTAAAGATGACACATGCTGAAGTTTGAGAACCGCTGACCTGGCCCGACCCCTTCTTTTAGAGACTTGAGGTCGTTCAGCTCGTTAGTGGCAGAGGTGGGCGGGAGGTGGGCCAGGCCGTGTGGGCTCCTGAATTCTACGACAAACGTTTAAATTTTAGACTCTTCCTGAGCCTGCACAGGGAAAGATAATTTGCATTTTTTTCCCTTGAGGAAGATTTGCTCTGAGCTAAATCCGCTGCCAAGCCTCCACAGCACGGTCACTGACAGACGAGTGGGGAAGGTCTGAGCCCAGGAACCGAACCTGGGACGCCGAGGTGGGACACAAAGAACTGAACCACAAGGCCAGCGGGGCTGGCCCGAGGCTGTGCCTTTTTAACAGCATTGGGTGCACATGCCTCGTGAAAGGTTGCAATAATAAGAAGAACCCAACTGTGCATGCAGGCGTGGTGCAATGCTCTTTGTTCGCGAGACTCTCCCGCTGCCTGGGGAGGCAGGTGCACCTTCCTCCCTTTCCAGGAGAAGTAACCGAAGTGCCGAGGGCTCAAACGGGCTCTCCCACCCTGACAGGTAGCCCGGGAGCCACGATTCCAGTGCATCTCATCCTAGCCAAGGCCACGCGGGTGAGCATGATTCTGAGCCTCGGCCTGGCTCCCACCCAGGCCAGGAGTTCCCAGCAGGTGTTCTTGTCCTTGGCCAGGCTTCTGGCCTGAAGACAGCTGAGCACGAAGGGAGCGAGGCTGGTCAGAGTGAGGGACCCCCTGAAGCCGTGTGAGCTGCTGGTCCGGCTCGCTGCTCCCTCTCTGGGTGGATAGCCGTTTCTGGCCACCTCAGCAAGCCTCCAACCGGGCCTGTTGTCTCTAACCTGGCTGAGGTTGCGCAGGCCACAAGGAAGCTGGCCTGGGCGTGTGGCCTGGGTGAGTGGATGGGGAGGTCACAGGATAGTCCATCGGGGCCAGACATTGCTGCCAGCATCTGGCCAGCTGTTGTCCGTCAGCGGGAAAGCTGCCTGGAGCTTCCCCGGGGCCGGTCCCTGGAGAGTTTGATGCAGAGACTGTGCCAGCTCTGGGCCGGGGGCCAGAGGGAGATCACTGGAGCCGGCCTGCGTGGCGCGGCCCCTCACCTGGTGCCTGCAAGTGCTGGTCGGAGGGAGCCGTCCAGAATGATGGGCGGCCAGAGCTGGAAGGGACCTGGGTGACCACATGGCCCAGTGGTTTTCAAACTCTTACCACGGCAGAGAACTTTCATCAAGCAAAGTGCGGGCAGAAAAAGCCGGCACAGAAAACGGACAGGTGGCTCAGAGCCGGGAGCTCCTGGGAGCCCTGGGGACGGGAGGCAGTTTGAGCAGTTGGCCTCTCCTCCAGCTCGGTGGCCGGAGAGGTAGAAATTGGGGACCAAGGGCTTGAGTCCCACCTGCGGGTGGAGCCGAGGCCCAGAGCCCAAGCACCTGCCTCCCAGCGCCCCCAGAGCCCCTCAGGGATGCGTAAAGCTGAGCTGGCCTGCAGGGCAGACCCCCACCCCCGCCCTGTCCTAGGAGGCCCCGGGGAGGTCACGTCCAGTCAGGATGGGATTGAGATTCAGCAAAAGCGAGCACCTCCCTCCGGGAGGCTGGCGAGCTTTGAGCCAAGAGCTCGGGGGAGAACTCCAGGCCCCGAAGCCAGGAGGCCTGAGGTCACTGGGTCAGCTGGCTCTTCCCTATAAAGATGGGGGATTGGGGGACCCAGCCTGGGGCTTCTCACTGCCGAGCCCTCGACACAGGACAAAGCAGACCTCCTCTGAGACGGGTCCAGAGCCTTGGGAGCAAGCTGACAGGTGGGTGGCCCCGTGTGTGCGCTGGGTCCCCACGTCCCTTCCAAGGAAGGTGTCACAGGAAGCGAGAGTTTGTTCCTGCCCCTGGGTCGGGGTGGAACTTGTCTTCAGGTGGCCCCACGGCAGGCGAGACGGGACAGAGGAGCCCTTGGCTGGTGGGGCCATGGTCCTCCAGGAAGGTCCTTTGCTGCGCCCACAGGGTGGCCGAGCTGTGCTGGCGTCTCCACTTCGCCCAATGTCATCCGTCGTTCACCTGCACCTGGCTTCGCCAGCCCCCACCTTCAGCCAGCCCGGCTGTGTGTTGACCCCAGGCTCCACCTCAGCCCAGCCCAGCCCAGCCCTGTTCAAGGCATCACTCACTTCTCCACATGGATCCCTCGTCGGGGTCTCACCCAGCCTGTGGACCGTCCTTTGCTGCTGTGGCCTTTGCAGAGCCTGGGGTTGGTTGTTTGTTTTCAGAAGCCTTCCCCTGCTCCCGCGTCCTCAGGCTCAGCTCGCAGAGGTCAACCTGCCAGCCCCTGGCTCTGTCACCAGGCGTTGGCTCAGGACGAGACTTGCCTGGGCTCCCCGAGGCCGTGTGTAGTGAGCCCTGTAAGGCAGACTTGCCGAAACAGATCCTCACTGAACTCTTTAAATCACCCTCGCATGTGCCTTCATTATGGGTTGACCGATGGCCCACGTGCTCCTACATTTCCTAAGTTGCCTCTGACGAACTAACACAGGGTGGCTGCTCCAAGTGTGGGCTCTGGACTCAGACGGCCTTGAGTTTTGAGTGAAGGAATTCCTGCTGTGTGACTTTGGGCAAGGACTTAACCTCTCTGAGTCTCACTTTCAACATCTGTAAACATAATGGAGATGATGTAGGTACAAAGCTTAGCACAGCGCCCGGTGCATAGTCAGCGTGCAGTCGACTCTGGCTGTTGGTTTTAGCGTGAGCCTCACATGAATTGAGTACGGAAAAGAAGGAGTGGGGCCAGAGCTGGGCAGGTGATGAAGGGAAGAATAAAAAGGTGGCTGACTTAAAAAAAGCAAACAAGAAATTACTAATGTTTTCCTAAGAAGAACCTGAACGTAGAGCTGCGAATTTAAGGAACTGTCAAGGCGGGTCCTCGGGGGCAAATCTCTAAAGGCGGTGGCAGGGGGTCCAGGGAAAGCGGCCCCCTTTCCTCTCGGCTACTGGGGGACGAGGTGGGGGCAGAACCTCGTTAGGGGGCTGTGCTTTCAGGATGGTGGGCCCGTGAATGTCCTGAGCACCCTCCCCGCAGACGAGCCCAGGCTTCGGTGTCTTCTTCATCCTGTGTGCTTAGAATCTGTGATCAGGGCTGGGGGCCGGGGGCTGGGGGCTTGGGGCTTGGAGCTGGGGCCTGGGGCCTGGGACCTGGGGGCTCGGGGCTGGGGGCTGGAGGCTTGGGCCGGGGTCTCGGCACTCGGGGCCAAGGTTCGGGGTTTGGGGCTTATGAGCTGCTGCCAGAGGGGGAGCGGGTCCTGCGGGGATGGTGTCCAGGCGTCCAGAAGCTTTGGGCCTGGCTCGAGTCTGAGAACAGGGAGGGCTGGCACCATGGTTTTGTCCAGATGTGAGTGACACGCAGCCTTGTCTCCTGACTCGAGTGTGAGAAGCCACAGAGAAAGTGTGTGTGAGTGAGAGAGAATCAATCGCCGAACCTCGTAGGTCCTCACCCACCCGTTCCCCAGTCCCCAAATCTTCGAACATGCGTCTCCACTGGGGCCCCTCCAGCTGACACCTAGCTCTGTGCCCCCCGTGTCTCCACGATCCCTGGAGCCCCTCGAAGTGCTGAGGATCATTCATCCTGGCTGGCAACGTGAAGGGCGAAGCCGCAGCCTACCCTGACTGTGTGCTGCGCTCTGGGTCATCCGCACGGCAGGGATGGGGACCAGCCTCCCCATGTCGCAGGAAGGACGCAGACACAGGCCAAGCTTACCTGCCCAGGCTCCTCGGATGCCGTGAGCCGTCTGTCTGTCTGTCCAGGGCCTGCCCCCTGAGGTCTTCACTGGCCCCCCCAGCCTCTGGTCACCCTGTGTGGTCCACACCTGGGGGTGCCCAGGTTCTCGGGAAGCCCGGCTGCGCTGGCACATCCCTGCCCTCCCCTTGGCGCAGGTCACACGTGCACTTTCTTTCCCCACCAGCCTCTGCTTCCATCTCCCCGTGGACTTAGCCGCCTGTTACCTGGAAGGGATGTCACCCGCGCTTTGCTGAGACCAAGAGAAATCTGGCTGTAATGATGGGCTTGTTTCTTCTAAACTAGTGTTCGTTTATTCGCCTGCTTTTCTCGTCATGATGGAGCCGAGAAGGGGAGGGAGAGCTGATTAGTGCAAATGATAAGTCATTTCCGTGACCACTTTCTCCCAGAGACGCCTTAAAAGTTCCTGCCCAGCATCAGGTGGAAGTGCCATCTCTGAAGTTTTAACACCGACCCTCTCTTGGGATCTTTACCCCCAGCTTGGGGGGCAGCGTAGGGATGAGCCCATCCCAGAAGGAGCTGATGGTGGATACGGGGTCCTGGCGCTCAGGGCCACAACCCTATCAGGCAAGAGCAGGCCCGGGGCCCAGCACCTGGGCCACCTTTAGGGGCCCATGGAAATGTCGTAATTTCCTTAAAAATCAGGAGAGAGAAACTAAATATACTCAAAGCCAGATTATGTTTGTCTTCACATCACTGCAGTTGTAAAATCTGGTTTTTAATATCATTTTATGGAGGAAGGGCCCATGGAAGTCATAACACCACCCTAAGCCCCATCACCGCCGAGGACGTTGGCTCACTCTGCTCCTTCCCTCCCTCTGGCCCTCTGCCCGTCTCCCTCTTTCTTTCTCTGTCTCCTTGCTTCTTATGAATCCATATTTAGCACTCAGACGGCAGGTGCACCCTCTGTGAGGGGACGGACAGCCAGCCTGCAGTGCGCGGCTGACCCCAGACACGGACCTGGCTTGTGTTGCTCTTTCAGCATCGATCCTGAACTAGCCTGTTGCTACTACACCGATTTAAAAGACCCACCAAATGGAGGAGAAGGGGAACGCGAAAACCCAGTGTCGCAGTTCCCAAGCTGTTTTTCAGCTGCAGGACATAAAACGATGACAAGAAAGCATTTACAAAATGAGACATATGCACACAGCGAGCCGGGCCGGCAGGAGCTGCCCAAGCGCAGGGGCGACGTCCACCCAGTGCCCCTCGGGGCCTCTGGGGATTCTGGTGCAGCCTGGGCTTCCTGCAGCTGACCCTAACAGGACCCCTCCAGAGGGCCTGGGCATCTTCGTTTCAGGGGACGGCGGACGCCTCGTCAGAGCCCGCAGCCCATCTGGCCCCCGGGGTGTCCATCCAGCAGCGGTCTCCCCAGCCCGTCCTTCAGAAACTTTAATCGAGTCTGGCCACGGGGCCCCATCGACGCTGTGGTCTAGGAACCAAGCTTAATGCAGAGTGAGATGAGTTTTGCAGCACGGTAAGTCCTGGATGTCCAAAATTACCCTCCATTCAAGCCTCATCCCCACACGAAGACCAGGCCACACGAGTGAAAAGACAAAAGATGCACAATTGCACCCCGCATCTTCACAGACCGGTGTGTGTGTGTGTGTGTGTGTGTGTGTGAGTGTGTATAGGCTTGTTTATACACACACCCGCTTCTGTTATAACCTTTGTGCTAAGAGAAGTGGGACCCGTTTAAATTTTTTGTCTCCTGTTTTCACCTTTCCTGCCCATTTTTTAAAAGGTTTTTTTAATAACATTTTTCTGTTATCCAATCTCCCATATCATTATGTTTTAATTCCCGCATAGGATCCCTTACATGAGAGGAACTGTGAGGGGTTTAATATCCGCACATTGCAAATCATACAGTTTATTTGCAGAAGCTGGGCTGCCGTAAAGGTGCAGAATGATTTACAAACACGGTTTTGTGTTTACTTTCTGCCTCTGCAGAGGCTGTGAAAGGATGGAGCTCTTTGTGTCTCTTCTCCCTCCTGTTAAGAAGGGAGCCAAGCCTCTGAGCGCCTTTGTGGCCGGGTGTGAAGACGGTCTTTCTCTTGGGCCTTTGTTTGGGTGAGTCTAGGCTTATTGAGGGGATTATGCAAAGATGCTTTGTGAGGGAGAGGAGGTTTCAGGAGTCATAAAAGGGAGGGAGCGTTGGGGGGACGTGAGCCTGGCCTGGCGGGGCCCCGGGGCGGCAGGACCTGGGGTTGGGGGGAAGGACAGAAGCCAGGGACACGGCTGACAAGAGGCCCCGCCAGCTTGGACCAGAGAGCATCCGTGTCAGCAGGACTGGACTCAGTGTAGCTTCCCGGCTCCTTTGACCAGAGACTCCAGGAGGAGAGAGGGGTGCCCAGAAAGAGGCAGGACAGACTTCCCACCTTCCCGGTTTGATGAGGGGGATGCTGTTATAACTATTTTGATTTAAAAGTCACCCACGTCTTCACAGGGGGAAATTTGCTCCACGACTGACATTTCAGTGAACATCTTTGCACGTGATCACTTCCTTGAGATGCAGCCCTGAAAGCAGGATCGCTGTGTTAAAAAAGATGTGTACTTTTAAAGGCCTTTTAAGTTAGCCTCAAAAATAAATGGCGACTTGATTTTCACACCCACCGGTAGACTTCAGGAGCGCTCGTTTTCTGCACAGCGGTTTCTGGTCCCCTCGATGCTGGATTCCTGGTCTCCTGCCTTGGCCGCTGGGACACTTCCTCATTAGACTCTGGTTTGACTTTCTAGAAGGAACCCCCCCCCCCCCACCCCGGGATCTTCCTCTGCTGAGGTTCCACCAGAGAATAAAATCACACAGAAAACGACTGGAACTACTCTTTCCAGCTCTCCCTAGGTTGGTCCATAGCTGGAACGTTCTAGACACACAGACAGAAGTTGATTCTTTAATTTCAATGTGTGCCTGGGGCTCACGCACTGGAAGGGAACCCGGTTGGAAGAGGTTGCGAGAGCCTGGCTCTCTGTGGCCCCTGGCTGCATCCTCCGGAAGCTTCCTTTTCTGTTCCCCTCCTTGACTGTCCGGAAGGTGGTGAGCGTGGAGGCCGTCACCCTCTGGGGCTGCACAGCTTTTGCTCCCCTCTTCCCGTTCCTGAAATGTGAGGCCCACGTTTTACATCTTGATGGATGTTTTTTTTTAAATTTTAGTTTCTTTAGCAATTCATAATCCCCTTTAAAGCTTGCAAGACTTCTGATTTCTTTGCTTTCATTCAGTGCTGTGTGCTAGCAACCTCCCCCTGCCCCCCAATTTCTTTCGTGGTTTCTTTGCTTCGCTGCCCCGTGCACACTCTGCATGCAGGCAGCTGACTTGAGTTGTCAAAAGCAGCATTTGAGAAGGATACACCCTGACTGCTGTCCACCTGGGGTCACTTGATTTCCCTGAGAGGTTTGACTGGGTTTTTGCCACTCAAAACCTCTCTTTTTGGTAAGGAAGATTGTTGCTGAGCTAACATCTTGTTGCCAGTCTTCCTCTTTTCTTTTGCTTGAGGAAGATGGGCCCTGAGCTAACATCCGTACCAATATCCCTCTATTTTATATGGAGGATGCCGCCTCAGCATGGCCTGATGAGCGGTGTGTAGGTCCGTGCCCGGCATCCGAACTGGTGAACCCCGGGCTGCTGAAGCCGAGCATACGAACTTAACCACTATGCCACCAGGCCAGCCCCTCAAAGCCTTTTTAAATCCCACCTTGTACTATTTGGGGTCTAGAAGCGGCTGGCTTTCCCGCTCCTCATTGTTGTGAATGTATGAAATCTCTGCCCTTCTGTCTGTGAGTATAAACCAGCCACTTCCTGCCCAGCGTGGCTCTCCCCTGTGATGCCAAGTCCAGCAAGTCATGGCCACGCACACAGTTCGTGTTTGTTCTGTCTTCTCCTCTGGATCAGCAGGTGTCTGCTCTGCCATTCACGCCACTAAAGATGACATGCTTTCCCCACGTTTTGCTCCCGTGTGACGTGGATGGCTGGCCTCTCAGGGCCACGTGCTTCCTGGTGGCCGCTGCCTGCTCAGCCGATCCCACGTTCAGTAAGAACTTTTGTGTTGGTCAGGCAAGGAGATGAGTGTAACCAACAGCTTAGATCTCAGGGGCTTAACGCAGTGAAGGGCTCTTCTCTGCTCCAGCAGAGTCCATGGGCTTCCACAGTTCGGAGGCTCTCTGGCTGGATACTCCTCAAAGGGGTGACCCTGGGATCAAGGTTTCTTCCATGATGTCATGATGCCACCAACATGTGGCCTCCAAGGTTGCAGCACACAGGGAAGAGAGCGGAAGTTTGAGACGGTTGCTGTTGTTGTTTGTAAATGGAGCCAGGAAGATGAACGGCTTTCATCTCTTCCGTCCACGTTTTATTGTCTAAACTGGTCCCGTGGCCCCCCCCCGGATGAGGCCAGCTGAGAGGCCAGTCGAGCGATCACAGCAGAGCCGGTGGCCGGAGTCCAGAACAACACCCGACATGCCTGGACGTTCAGGGATGGCTGACAAATTCCACATTAAATTTAAATCTGCTTTGCTTTATCTTTTTCTTTATTATTTCTGCCTTTGGTCTCTTGCTTAAAAATGAATTTTGCTTGAAGTTTATACAAATATATTTTATTTTTTATATTTAAATCTCATATTTGTTGAACATTTATTTTAAAAGTATGAGGAGATGGAAGGAGTTACATTTCTTATTTTCCAGGTGATTAGTGAGTTGCCCCAAGACTATTCTGAACTGAATATATTCCTTTCTGTTTTGTTTTGTTTACTTGAATGAAATCCTTTGTTAATACAAAATTCTTGATTATATTTGGGTTTGTTTTGATATTTGCTGTTCTGTTTCTGGGCTTTATTCTTTGTCTGGTCTGGCACCAGCATCACAGTGCTTGAATTATTGCAGCTATATTAGATTTAACATCTAGCAGGGGTCTCCTTGATTTATTTAATGTTTAAACATGCTTTTAGTCTTATTTACTCTTCAAGATAAATATTAGAATGCTTTTGGACAAGTTTTTTAAAATCCATTAGATGTTTAGATTGAACTCATTTTAAGTTCCTGAGTTGATTTGGGTAGAATTGACTTCTTTATGTTTTGACTCTTCCCGAAGAGGAATCTTGTGCATTTTCTAACTTTTTTCAAGTCTTCTATGGCTTTCCCAGTAAAAATCTGTAGTTTCATTTTTTATATACACGGTCTATTTTTCTTATAATTATTCTTAGATATTAATGTATATAGATTTGTTGCTATATAGTTTATTTTATTTTATTTCTTTTGGTGAGGAAGATTGTCCTGAGCTAACTCTGTGCCCATCTTTCTCCACTCTGTATGTGGGACGCTGCCACAGCATGGCTGACGAGTGGAATATGTCCACACCCCGGATTTGAACCCACGAACCAAGGCCACAGAAGTGGAGCATGTGGAATTTTAACCACTCAGCCACAGGGCTGGTCCCCATGTTGCTCTATAGTTTAAAAGAGTTTTGTGCTATTACTGATTATTGCTGGCTTATAGGAGCACTATGTATGTTATTGCACATTAATTCTATAATTGGCCATCTTGCTGAACTCTCTCATTACTTCTAATTAGTCTTGTTAGTTTTTCTGGTTGATTCTCTTGGTTTTCCAGATAGACAATCACATCATCTCCAAAAAGCAATAACTTGTCTTGGTTTCCAGAATTTATTTCTATCACTGCTTCTTGTTTTGTTTAGAAATGGATAAACGAAGGTAGAATAATGGGCTCATTTGCTTTGTTTTTGATCCTGTGACATTCTGCATATTATTTCACAGAATGTGTTCCCTGGTGGTCCATCCTGGGGCTGGTAACGATAAGAGCTTCATGGTCCAATAGTTTTGGGTTAAACAGATTTAAAGTTTTATTTATTGTAGCCATTTTCTAAACTTTTTATCTTGTATTCCATCATTCTGAATATGTTATTGTACTAGAAAATAAGGATGTAGTATGCAAATTTTTAAAAATTTTTTTTTACCTGGAACTCTTTTTCCCCCCAAATTCGGGAGGGAAGGAGAAGTGGGAGTGGGAAGGTGTGTGGACAGTGCCGCACAGAACTGTTGATCGGCAGAACACATCTTTGGAAGCAAAGTTCTAGTGTTTTAATTTTTGGATAATGTTGATTTGACGTAGTCTGTGTCATGTCCTGGAAGAACCATTCCGCCCTAGTTTACTAAGAGCTTTTATTACTTGTTAATTTTGATTTTTATCAAACGGCCATCTATCAAGATGATCATGTGACTTTTCTCCTTTGACCTACGAATATAACTGGTACATTTCCCAATATCAAACCATCCTTTCATTTCTAGAAAGGACGTTACCTTGGTTCTATATCCTGCTTTTGACATCCGGATTCAATTTGTTTGATTTTTTTGTATTTATGTTTATAAGAGAGATTGCTCTGTATTTATTAAGCAGACCTACCTACCGGTCACAGACAGCAGACTTGTGTGTGGAAGAGAGAGCAGGACTCCTGTTCCCCATGAGAAATTTGGTCCCAATAGGAAAAGGGAAGAGTGAGTCAAGAAGGCATGGTTTATTCTTTCTAAGTTTGTCAGAGAACCCACTCCACCTCCCCTGGGCTGGACTGAGTTGAAGAGAAGAGGGTGACTGGCAGGGTTACAGTGATGGAGGCTCCTCCTCGTGAGAGAGAACGCTGAGAGCAGGAAGAGCACGGCCCAACCCTCCCCTCCACCGTGGCTGGTTCCCGGCTTGTAGTAAAACTCCAGAACCAGCAGATGGTCCATGTTCACTGCCCGATGGGGCAGGCGTTTTCAGGTAGAATGCAACTTGGAACTTCACTTTATAGGGCCCAAGGCAAGAGTACAAATGGAGGCCCATTTACCATACGTCTCAGCATTTAAACGTTGTGAGTCAAGCGAACACATTATTAAATCAATATGTTCTCTCTTCCTACCGTGAGAAATATACTTTCATGATATACTTCCAAGGCCAAGTTAGAATTTAGATTTGTACTAAATCTGGGTTCTGGATTTTGTCATCAGAACATGGCGGTCAAGATCCAGTCTCCAGACCCCGGCCTGTGGCCCAGCTCTGCCCTCCCACATATCCGGGTTTGTCTGGTTTTGTGTGTCTGTGTTTGGACGTCCCAAGCTGCACTTCCAAGCTCAGTTCACAACAGACGTGGCCCTGTTTTGGCCACCTCTAGGGCCTGGTGATTCACACACTGGTGGTGTGTGGGCTCAGGGACACTTGGGCGGAGAATTCTGTGGTCCTGGGTACCCTGCACATGGTCTAGAAGTGGCGGAGGGAGGGGGGGGCGGTGTGCAAGTTTGGAGATAGGAGTATGTCACGTGGTCCTGTGGACTCCTGTCCTATAGGGAGGGGCATGGCTTGAGGAAGGCTGGGAGGGGCTGTCTAAGACTTGGGGCTCTGAGCAGGGACCCCTCTTTCCTGGGCTTAAGGGTGGTCCTGGTTAGGGGCTAGGGCAGGAGTAAGACACAGAGGATGGAGAGTAGACTGCATTTAGTCTTTAACAAGACAACAGCAAGCTAGGCTGAGTGAGCCTCAAGCTAAAAGTTCCAATGAAAGCCCCTGTCTATGGGGAATTGCAAATTATACAGATGGCAAAAGTCCCATCTTCTCCCGACTCCAAAATGTGGGATCTGCTGCTGACCATTGAAATGGTGGGGCCAAGCATTCTTCCTCCTTCCCTCCCTTCTTCCTTTCCTCTCTCTCTGTCTTCAGGTTGATAGAAACTGACTTTGGCCCATCTGAATTCAAATAGACAGGATTTTCTAGCCCTGGATGATTAGCTGTGTGACTTTGGGAAGCCATCACTTCTCCCAGAGCCTCAGTTTCCTTGTTTGCCAAATGAGAAGTTGCCACAGGGATTCTGTAAGGTTACTTATGTAGGGGAGAAAGACATTTCCTCTACCCGCTCTGGGTTCTTCTGGTTGGAGAATGAATTAAACTCACATGAGACAGAATAACAGGAGAAAATCAGACAAAGCTGTACAACATGTTTACATGAGAGACACTCAGGCAAACTGAGCAACTCGCCAAAATGGCAGAAGCCACCACCTAAAATACCACCCTCAGCTAAAGACAAAGGAGGATGTTGGGGTGTGGGGAGTCGGTTATGGGAGGTTACCAGAAAAGCACAGTAAACAAGAGTAAGGTCATTGTGCAGGTTTAAGTCCTTGCCTTGCGCATTGATAAGAGTTTCTAGAGATAAGGTCATCCCCCTTCTTCCTGGTACAGAGAGGGAGACACCTTTACGGATGGAGATTTCCTTTACAACGCAAATGTCTCTTAACAAAGGGTAAGTAAATTCTACTTTTCAGTTTCTTTCCAGTCTGCAGTTTTTAAAAGTAACCAGCTCAAAATATTCCTCATGCCAAAGAGACATATCTTGGGGTGGCCAATTCCTGTCCCCCAACTTACAAACATTCCATCAGGGAAGGACTCTATGATACTAGAAACAGGATTTCTTACCCTTTTCTTTTCCTCTCCACTCCCTCTTGTAAAGCCTCCTAGCATTCTGAGAAAGAAATGGCAGCCAAGTTCTAACGCTCGATTTCCCTGAGGCTACCGCCTCCTACTTTCTGTGGTGCAAATGGGAGGAAGTGTTGGACATGCACATTCTACAGCTTTCAGGAAGGGCTGTAAATCCTTGCCTGAGATCTTAAACCAAGCATAAACACGACTGTCAGACCAGCTCCCTAGCCCAGACAAGCTGCTGTTTATCAGCTTATAAACAAATTGCTTCTTCCCCTCTGTTTACTTTACCACACCTTTAATAGCAGGTCTTGTGGAAAAGAGATGCACGCGCACCCAGAAATTTGCTGTACAGTTTGAAGAGCAATTGTTTATTTGTCTTATCTCTGCTACTTGAGGTAAACTCCTTGAGGGCAGAGAGAGGTGGTAGTGTGATTTGCCTTCTCCCCAGAGCCTGTAATATGGGGACAGCCTGGGGAAATAGTTGCAGAATGACTAGAAGGAGGAAGCCTGCCTATGTGGGCCCTTGGCTTTCCTCAGCTTATCTTCATTCATCTGGAGCATTCCTGACTCTACTTACCAACAAGTCTGCTCTGCCAAGTCTTTACTTGTGGGCAATATCTAATATGGTAAACATCCAGGGAGCTGAAGACCCCAAACCAATATGGCAGACCAAGCAGGGAAATGTGGAGGGCGCTCTTAAGAGGCCGTCAGACTGCAGTCTCCTCATGACACCCAGACAAGGGTGGCACCCGTGACACCCGAGAGGAAGTAACAGTGAATTTCTGTAGGAGCTGAGATAATGGGAATGTGTAGGCTGGAAAATGCCAGAAAGTCGGACCATCTGTAGACAATAGCTCTTGCCTTCTTTATTGCTTGGGAATTGATAAAGAACCCTCACAATTTATTCTGATAAAGATGCCTCCTCATTGGTGGATCTACGTCCATGAGCAACACTTCTTGTTCTAGAGTTGGTCAGATCCGGGTTTGAGTCTTGGCTCTGCTTTTACTAACTAGCCGTGCAACCATGGACAAGTTGCTTCGTCTTTCTGGATCTGTTTCCTCATCTGTAAACTGGAAATGGGAGGATTGCTATGAAAGTTAAACCGTATTTAAAGCACTCAGCTCAATGTCGGTAACACTGGAAGATCATGTGTTAAGTACAAGAGAAGACATAGGTGTCCAGGATGCTCAGATGGTAGGAATTTCCCAAGGATGTACAGTGCTTTACAGCTTGCAAAATGCTCTCACTCTCGTGGTCTCTGTTGCACCCCATGCCAGCCCTGCGATGAGGGCTGGCATGAGGTCAAAGAGTTTGGGGTGGCTCACCTGAAATTGCTCAACAAGTAAGGATGCAACAGGAGCCAGAATCAGAAGCAGAATCGGATTCGATGACAGCTCCTCTGTCCTCAGGAGTCCCTGGAAGTCATGATGTCCAGACTGCATGTAATTTAATTTCAGCCTCTGTTATTCGGCTTTAGATTTGAAAAATGTTCTGTTTCTCAAGATGATGACAGAAGCCTGTAAGAGCCAGCTGGCCAAATTATAAAATTACATTTATGTTTCATTACTAATAGTTATCATTTTTTTAGTTATTTATTCTGTAGGCGTTGTACATGTAATTTATTCCATCCGGTTGATCCCTAGATGCATCCATAGTGGGAATTTTCAGAAGTTGTCTGGTTTTGTCCCCCCTGAATTACTTAAGTCAGAGGTGGAGAAGCTCCCTACTTAGCTCAATGTTATTTGGTTATAAACAAGTTTAAAAACAAATGTTCTACTGTTCCTGTTCCATCTCAATTATCCTGAGCAAACATAATTATATCTGCATCTGAATGAAACTTCCCAGGTCTGAAGAGACACAAGCATTCAAGTCGTTGGTCCTGGAGGAAGAGGAACGTGGGTGGTCATCCATCTCAGCGGGGGTTGGGGGCCCAGAGAGGGGTATGACCTTGCCAAGGACTCATGGATGTAAGAACCTGGAATTCCTCACTCCCATTTCTTTGTTATTACTACCACAACATGCTACCTGCTATGGAGTCCTTTGAGATCTTAAGCAAGAGATGGGCATAAAGGAGTAGTAGGGCAGAGGAGCCAAAGGAAGCTTTTGAGAGATGCTTGAGGGTCGGGGGCAGGTAGGGAAGAGGGTAGAAAGAGAAGGACCGAAGTGTGTGAGCAGGTGAACGTTGACCCCAGGGGCTGGGAAAGATATGCAGGTTATTTGGAATAATGGGTGTCCAAGGTTCTGGGCACAGGCAAAGGAATGCGGAGGGAGAATTACACATTGTTTTTCTTTTTATTAATGGTCAATGGATATTTTAAGAAAATAAAATGAAAAGCTCCTTCCTCTTCCATCTCAGAACGTCAGTTTTTCCAGGATGGGGTCTCGTGTGTTCCTGGTCTGGCACAGCACGTGGAGTGCTGCCCGTGCTCAGGAATACTTGCGGGCTGGACATAGTCTCTTCACTACGGTAATTCACCTGGATGGTTGAATCCAAAGCATATTGATTTTTATCTAAATATTAAAGTGACCCTGAAAATGACCTAAGTGGTTATGCCCTCTGTGCCCCTCCACAGCTGGTCCCCTTGCCTGAAATTACTTCTTCCCCACACACCCTTTATGGCCTCCTCACCCGAGAAACCCCCACTATTGCTTCCTGAGATAGTGCCTTTCTCTGTCATGTTTTTGCTGTTCGATACTTGCCTTTGTTAAAGCACTTTTATCACCTGTTATTTTTATTATTTTCTTTTGCTTTTTTTCTTCCACTCATCAAAAGTTTCTCGAGGACAAGTCACTTAGCTACATATTAACTCAGAAACGTTCCTGGTACCTAGCACAGTTCCCAGATTATAGTTGGGATATAATCATGTTTTATGGACTTTAGTGAATGAATTCAGGTGAAAGTTGGCTGATTTTCCTTCCCCTTCCTGTGATGGAGAGAAATGAGTACTGATGTTGGAGTCATTGACCTGGTCTTCTGTGGTTTATACCTATGATTTAGGGAAAGTGGCTTGTACCCTCCACACTGCTGAGTCCTCCTAGTTGCAGACAACGGAATCCTCTCCACCGGGTCTAAGAAAGTGAGATATATTAAGAAACATAGGTGGGTCACAATGTCATAGGGAGTGTGGAAGAAACAGACTTCAGCTTGAGCTTCTGACAACAAGTCCACAACCCATACCACTGGACTGAGCCACCCAAGGAGCTTCTGCCTTTATATGTCGGAAGCTGCTCAACATGGAAGTTTCCACCACACCTGTCCCCCCGCAAAATCACATTCCTCTGCTAAACTTTGCACCCGGGAAATGAAAGCCTTGAGCCTCGCCTCTCTCCCCACCTGTAAATTCACCTGGATGGTGGAACCCAAAGCACATTCAGGACTCCAGTCTCGTGGGATCTGGGAAGTGTTCTCACTTTCAGACTGTGACTTCGTGGAGACAGAAGATGAAGGTTGGAAAGGAAATCAAGTGAGGCACAGAGTCCACTGCTCAGCATCTCAGATCCCTCAGGAGCACAGCAGGCTTCAGAGTGTTGGTGGTGATGGTGGTGATAAAGATTGACTTCCACTTAAGCGCTTAGTGTGCACCATGTGCTGTGTGACATCTTTCACACGTCTTTACTCGCTGAATCCTCGTAACAAAACCTTTATGTTTTGTTTTGAAGACGTAATCTGTATTTTATTTAATTAATTTATTTTTATATGTTTTTTAAATCTTCACTTTGGAAATGTGGGAATTGAGGTTCAAAGCAGTTAAGTTGCCCAAGATCACGATGCTGCTACCAGTGGAGGCGGGCTGTGACCCGGGTTCTTAGCCCCCTCTCCTCCACACACGGGATTACTGAGTCCTTCAGATTAAGACATGATGTGGCATCGCTTTGTCACCTGTGGAGCATCGTGCAAATGTGCTTTAAGATTTTTCTTAACCGTGTAGTGTCTCAACTTAATGTTAGCTCCTTCTCATAACTCACTTTCTTAAAAAAAATGACAAAGGCTGTAGATTTTCCCCTAGAACAGAGCTCCAGGGAGCTGAGGACGATCATCCCCATTTTGCTGAGGAAGTGACGGTGGCCTGGTGAGCTTGGCCATGGAGATGGTTTCTGGGATCTGGGTCCCCAACCCTCAATCGCGTTTACTGCATCACACATTTAGAAATGGTCGTGAGACGCCAGGAAGAGAAGGCAGGAGTCACAGACCTACTGTCCTCCTTTCTTCCGAGGCTGCGTGTGGGCCTCTGTGTCACAGCAGCGGATGGTTCCTCTGGGCGAATTGGACCCAGAAATGGTGGCTCTGAAAGCTGGATTGTTCAGCAAAGGCCGGGGAGTCACAGACACGCATTCCAGCTGTTAGAGATCAATGGTGTGATGAAACCCACATAAAGAGTCGCAGTGGGGAGAAATATTAACAAAAGCTTTTGAGCGCAAATTATACCCTGAAAAATAGTATAGTGGAGTCTTTAAAATTGAATACTGTCATTGTTACAAGAGTACAGTTCCTGCACACAAAATCACATATAGTGGGATATTTCCAATTAATATGAGGACTGGAGAATATAGTTTGGGTGCATTGAGTTGAAAAAAAGCAGCAAATAAATAGCCTTTCAAAGCGATAATTGATATAGAGCTAAAACATTAACTATATGGTTTAAAGCATCAAGATGACACGTAACAATTTTCCGCCTTTTTATTAAAAATGGTTTTAATTTTGACTCTGTCGTTAAAAGCTTCAACTTTAAGCCATATAATACATTACTATACTTAGGATTGAGAACTAAAATATGCCCCATGATTCATGTACCGTAGCAATGGCCAAATTGTAAGACAATCAACACGAAGTTTAACCAATTACAGATTTTTTTTTTCCCCGCTGTCACTGTGGCACAAAACACTTGCTGAGACACTTTTGGTCATTGTCAAAGAAATGCTTCCGCTCACCCATCTCAGCGATGCCTTACAGAATCCTTATGTGAGGTCAAGTGTGTCTTCATGAGCCCGAATCTGGATGTTGCCATGCTGTTTACGTAGATCAGAGGTTTTAAAAACATTTGTCTGTCTGTTGTGTGCTTAGCAGCGAGCCACTGTTGCTTTCCAAGAGGAAGTCGGACGCGGGATGCACTGGCTCTGGGCGGCCCGAGGGGTGGACGGGGGCCGTGGGGCGGGGGCTGCACTTGGGTTTGTGTGTTTCCTCTGCAATCTGTTAGCTCTGCCACTCGGCCAGAGGGAGTCAGCTCTCTGGTCTCCAGCGTCCTCATCTCTTTGCCCACTATGCGATGGTAAGAAAATCCTGTTTTTGCTTCGAAGGCCACTTTCCTCATCTGGAAAATGGGGATAAATATTAGTACTTTACTCACTGGGTTGTTCTAAGGATGGAAGAAGAAACACCCAGAGTTCCCAGGACAGGGTCTGGCCAGGCGCTCAGAGCGAGACCACAGGCTGCCTGCTTTCCCCTTTTTCTCAGTGGCAATCATTCCCCGTTTCCTCTACTCTCACTTTATTTTTTTCTCCCCAAAGCCCCAGCACATAGCTGTATTCCTAGGCGTAGGTCCTTCTAGTTCTTCTGCGTGGGATGCCGCACAGCATGGCTTGATGAGTGTGCGTAGGTCCGCGCCCAGGATCCGAACTGGTGAACCCTGGGCCACTGAAGTGCATGAACTTAACCACTGCACCACCGGGCTGGTCCCTGCTCTTCATTTTTAACCCCACTGACTGCAAACAGATTTTACCTTTCCCAGGACTACCTCACTCCCCGGAGACTTCGACCAGTGGACATCCCTGCTTGAACGACCCCATCTTTGGCCGTCGTTGCTCCAGTTTTCTTCATCTTAATGGGACTGCAGAGCCAGGAGTCCTTGGCGAGCAGGTGGCCAACTGACCCGCCCGAGGTTGACTCGGTTCTGTCTTCTGGGCATTCCAGTCTTGAGGGAAGACGGCTGGAGCTGGTTTACTGAGAAGAGGGCCCTTCCTCTGGAGCCCTGTTGGGGCTCCCATAGCTGTAACTTGTACTCAGTGACATAACTGGAATCGGGCCTGCAGCTCTCCTCGCTCTAAGTGTGACCATCCGAGGGGGACAAATGTCTGACTGTCCTGGCCTTTCTCACCCCCAGCAAGGCCGCAGACTCTGGAAGGCCGGTGGGGGGGATGCTCCTGGATTCAGAGGATGATCGCCTCCCCCAGCAGCTGTTATCGCCCCTTCCAGAAGTCTCTCTCCACCGCCCTGTCTTTCTAGTTTTGTTCTATTTTCCACAGAAAACCCTCTCCTGACCCCCCTTCCTTATTCACCTCTCCTTCCACTGCGCCCTCTCTCCAGCGTCTTGTCTTACGAGCACCGTATGTTAGAAATACGGATTCTCAAAATGAAGACTTCTGAAGGCACATTAACACAGAAGCCAGTAAGATATGTAATCAGCAAAATATTTTCACTGCATGCTTTTTCTTGTTGAAATTTCTAAAAAATGGGCATCCTTCTTGTTCTGGGCCCCACCTCGCTCTGCTCCTGGAACAGCGAGCCCCGCCGTGAAGCCGGGGCCTCAATCTGGAACCACGGGGCGCCTTCTGTTCTTAGAAACGTTCAGCTATGTTCTCACTCCCCACCCAGCCCCAGTCCTTTGGTTAAATGCTATTATGCAGAGCCTCCTTTTTCTTGTTTTAAATGAGTTGCCGCTGTGCGTGTCACACAGTGGTAAAGTGCCTCTCTGGTTCCTCCTCCGCCTGTGCTGGCCCCTCCTTCTCCATCCAGGTTGGCTCATGGTGTCATTTCTGGCAAAAGGAGTTACTCTGGGGGGGGGGGGGGCGTTAATTTGTTTGAGTGCATGTGTTTCAAGGTGATTTTGGGAAAAAAAGGTTTTTTATGGCATGTATTTTCATAGAAAACACGCAGCGTTTGGTATTAGGACAATTTCCAAAAAACTTTTATATTTTCCCTGAAATGTTAACCTTTTTGTAGCTTACTTAAAATCAGTAATTAAAATATTAATGTCAAAGTGACAGGGTTCCAATCTTCTGTCTTTTCCCGCAGAGATCATTTATCAATAATCACCAATCATTATACAACTGTGGAGTAATAATTCTGTTACTTATGATTATTTTCAGGAAAGATTAGGGGCCGTTTCCACACATGCAACACGCACTGGCAGGAGAGAGCGGAGGACACACAGCAAACGCTCACTCAGTTTGCTGAGTCGAGATAAAGCAGCAGGCTGCAGAAATGTTTTGCAAGTGGGTTTATAAAACTCTATAGACTGGTGATCCCAAACCACTGACAGACCCCATTTTCCCTTTTCTTCTTTTACCCAAGAGGCTGTGAGGCTAGAACATTGCCCCAGACTTCCCTGCAGCGAGGGACGGCCGCGCAACCAGTTCTGGGCGACGAGAGGCCGTCTGCCCAGGCTATTTTTCATGTTTCAAGTGTGTTCATAACTTCTCGCCGAAGCCGTTTTGTCAAGTTTGCAACCTCTGTCAGGCGATTCTAAGGTCTCTTTCACATCGGTGCTGGCGTCTGTCGATTGACTTTTTTTCATTCTGTTGAGATATCCCTGGTTCTTGATATGACAAACAGGTTTTGATTGAATCCTGGGCGTTTTTGTATTGTGTTACAGGAAACTGGATCCTGTTTGACTCTGTCTCAGCTCTCTTCTTCTGACACCGTTCTGGCCGGGACAGGGGGACACCCCTTGTTACAGCAGTGAAGATGGAGTCCAGATCCCCCTCCAGCCTCAACTGGCACCCAGGGGTCATGGAGGGGCTCCTGTTACTGCCAGGTGGCACCGGGAGTGCTGGCTTCTCTCACACACCGGGTGGCCGGGATGGAAACTGTGGCTTTTCTGTGGTATCTGGTGGCGCAGAGTGGCTGCTGTCCAAAAGCTGTCTGTTTCTCGAGGCTGCCCCTTACCTTTGGGAGGGGACAGGCTGCAGTGGGGCTTCTTGCCTGTGCCCCTTGGTGCCCTCCAGTTGCCAGCTTCTTCAGTGCCAAGTCGAGGGGACAAAAGGCCCAAAGAAAATCCCAACCTCTGTTTCATTCCTTGGGTCCCGAGGTCCCCGGCTGGTCTGCCTTTTCTCCATGTTGCAGAGTCTTCTGTTTGTTTAAATACAATGTCCAAGGTTTTCAGCTGTCCTTAGAGGGAGGAATCGGGAGAAGCACTTCCTGGAAGCAGAAATCCACGAATGGTTCTGAGGTCACAGAGTAAACCTCTCTTTGAAGGGGGAAAACCTCCACGGCCGGGACCCTCGGCTCCTTACCTGAACCGGAAGCCTGGAGATGGAGCAGCCAGCCGCCGTGTGACCATGAGCACGAGCGGCTGACGCAGCCGGTGACAGAGACAGAACAGAAAAGGACCTGAGTAGTCACTTCGGGCAGCTTGTCAGTCTTTGGTACAGAGGAAAAACGAGCCCCTCCGTGCTTGTTGAGTTTACAGGCTGCTTCAATTCTGCCGGACGCGAGGCCCGTCTGCTCTGAGAGTTGATGAGTCAGCAGGTCACCTCTCGACTCCTCTCCCCTCAGCACGAAGATGTTTAGTTTGTCCGTGGGCTCAACACCATAGGGAGATCTTTGAGTTTTGCAAAAATATGCATCTTTGGCACATTCGCCTTTCTGACATGGTTTCAGTTCAAAGGACGATAAGTCATTGTAGGTGATCTGAAAATAGAAGAAACGCTTTTTATTGCTTTAAAATAAAATCTCACTTCAGATCCAATATTATGACTAAAAATACCTTTATCTGTATAGGCCTTCATAGGTTATTAAAAAACTTATGTATATGGGCTCTCATTTGATCCTCACTACAATCCTAGGAGGCGGTCACTAACATTTCCTCCATTTCATAGGTGAGGACATTATGATTCCCGGCAGTTAAGCAATTTGTGAAGGCCTGACAGCCCACAGGTGCTGGAGGCACTGAGTTTCAAACTCAGACCCATTTCACTCTGAAAGCCATGCTCCTAAGCACCGGGCATGCTGTCCCCAAAGGTCACCCTTTACAAGACTGCAGAAGAGGGTGTCCAACAGACAAGGGAGAACGTCGAGTGTAAAAATGTAGTCAGAGCCTTGAAAATGTGCTTGATAAATCAGCGCTGAGCTGTCACCTAGAGTCAGTCTGCAAACTTTTTCTGTGAAGGGCCCGATAGTAAATATTTTAGCATTTGCAGGCCACATGGTCTCTGTCACACATTCTTCTGGGTTTTTTTCCCAACTCTCGAAAAAATGTAAATTTCATTTTTAGCTCACAGGCCATGTGAAAGCAGGCTGCTGGCCAGACTTAGAGCACTGAGCAATGTTGACCTGGGTCCTCCGTAAGCTCTCTTCTGCCGTGACATCAACCTTAGACTCATGGTCCCGTTGAAAACACTGAGCCCTGTGCAAGCTCTGAATTGTTTGGAATTCATTAATTGGGCACCCACATTCTGCCTATTGAGTGTTAAGGACTTCACAAAGTGGCTGGATGTCTTAGTCTGTAACTCTTTTTCTTTAGGATAAAAGCATGTGGACCTTCAAGTGTAGGAAAAATAATTCTGTGCTATTGAGATGATGTTTGGGAATGCAATGTGGAGAATTAAGAGAATATTCAAACAACTTGATTTTAATTTTCTTTCAATTTTCTGGATAATTCTTGTTACCTGAATACTTATCACTATTTTCCATTTCCTTTGTTAAGTAGAAGGGAATGCGAACTTTATGCCCAAATATAAATCTTTCATAAAAAAAAGTCAAGTTTGGGATATTTCTTCCCATTTCTGATGGCCAATAAGAGACATTATTAATATTGTTGTAAAATGGAAGGGGAACCTTCTTAGAAAATAATTTAGCGATATGTTTTGAGTCTTAAAAATGTTCCTATCTTTTGACCCTACAAATCCTCGTCTATTAATCTATTTTAAGGACACTGTAATCAATGCTGATAAATTTATGCACAAATGTATACATTATAGCCTTACTTACATGGATATTGGGGAAATCTTTACTATTTAGCAATGAAGAAATGGCTGAAAAATTATGACAGCTCCATTCAGTGGAACACTGCAATGAAAACACTGCTAACAAAAATGTGTAAAACCACAGACAGACTTTCCATGCAACAAGTGACAACAAGCTAACTACAAAAATGAGCGCGTTTGTTTACAACTACGTAAAACACGGCAACATGCTACCAACCACTGTGCCTTCAGGTGACGTGCTGTGTGCTTTATAATTATCTCATTAACTGTCACAACAACCCTGAGGTGGGTAACATTATTCCCCTTTTACAGTCGAAGAAACTGAAGCTTAGAAAAGTTAATTTGTCCACATTCACAGAGCTAAGGAGCAGTGGTGCCTGCATTTGAACCCTGGTCTCTCTGATTCTAAAGCTTTGCTTATGTGACCTCTCGAATTACTTTAAAACATCATGACAATTAGTAACAGCAAATCTGAGGGAGCGTGAGCGAGCTCTCCGCCTTTCCTGAAATGCAGTTGGGTTCTGAGGCTGGGTGGACGGCCCGGGGACTGCTGGGCGCTTGGGGCACGATCCCAGGGCCCCCAATCCTCCAAATGGAGAGGAAGATTCCTCTGGCGGCTCCCAAGGAGCAACAGCATCTCCTCCCCGGGAGGGACCGGTGACTGACTCCGCGACGGCAGCAGGGACACACTGCTGTTCTGGGGAAAGCGCTTGGCCTTCAAGGACCACTTAGAGGAAGGAGCGGCTCCAGCTTTAACACTTTAACCAGAGTGCCTCACCGTCCTCCTTCGTTGCTTTCTTCTTTCAACATCTGCACGTGGATGTAATAAAGTGTGCGGGTCTCTGGGCTCTGGGAGGAGCGGAGGAACGTGAGCGAGCGGTGGGGAAAGTGAGCTGTTCCGGCCCGCCTCTCTGGCATGCATTAGCTGAATAAAACGTGTAGTCAATAAAACACAACAAAACACTAAAGCTAAGCCATGTGGTGCCTCTTATTGGGTGCTACGCAGCCCAGAAACCCGTTGCCATAAAAAGGAGGACGAGGGAAACTTGACACTCGCGAGAACAAAGGCACTCGGGTCTTAGGTCGGAAATAGCGCTCGCCGAGCTCCAGCCGTGTTCTTCAGGGGGCTGGAAGCAGTGACTCTGAAAGCCGTGCGGCCTCAGCAGCTCGGTCGTGCACGGGCCCTCGGTGAGATCTCGTTAGGAACATGGAGAGAAATGTGCTTTGCATTAGGGAGCTCGTTGATCCTATCCACAAAGATACGCTTCTTTTAGATGATACGTTTACTAGCCATGAGCAGAAAGATGACTTGCCGCTCTTCCACTTTAGAGTCGGGGGCGGCTGGGAGCCGGGGGCGGCCACAGGGGCCGGAGCCTCGAGACTGTGATTTAAGAAAGTGGTCACTTTTGACCAGTGGAAAATTGCAAACCAAACCTTAACTCTTTCCCAGTTTGGTTAAGACCAAAAGAAAACTGGAAGTTTTATTGTCGGCGCCTTGTTGGGACTTGTTGAAAAGTAGGCCAGCGCAATTTGTCTATTTTGGGTTTTAGAAACATTTGTTCTTCCCACAAGTGGTATTTTAAATACCTTCAGGATTAAGACTGCAACCCTGAACAATTCATTAATTTTTTTTGTTTTTTGCCTAATTTTAAAACAAATGTTGTTGATGATGACGATGACGATTGATGGCGGGATTCCACTCCAAACCCCGGTGGTACCTGTCTCCGGGGTTCAGGCCTGCCTCTGTCTGTCTGGGGAACTGCAGGGTAGGCCTGGCAGGAGCCGAGGTGCCTGAGGGATCAAGGAGCCCGCTGGCATGCAACGCACCCTAATGGAAGAGAAGCGGATTTAATGAAAGAGAATGATGTTGGCCAAGTAACAAAAACTGAGTCATCAATGAGGAAGGGCCATTCTGAGCCGCGCCTGCTGTGTTTTTACAGGGACTCACCTCCCAGCCCAGCCTCAACGGGATTCACTCAACTGGGTGCTGTGAGCCGAGATCCCACATCAGGAGGGATGGGCGGGAGGAGGAGAGAAACTCGAGCTACATTGTCTTTATTTGACATGAGTCATGCGTGGAATTGTAAGCACCTTGAAAAGAGACATGAGTGTTTCACAAAGGTGTCAAAGTCATTTGAGCTTGGATAGATAAATGGGCCGTGGTAGTTGTTGAACCTGTTCTGATAGATTTATCCCGTTGCTAAATTTCACGTTTTAAAATATTGCTCGCACGCACGCCCCTGACGTACCAGGGGCCCCGATGATTTTAGACACGTGGCCTCTCCAGGTTCTGTGCTGCAGCCCGTGTGGAAACGGTCTCTGCTGCACAAGAAAGATGAAATATTCACGCTATTTCGTTACAGAGAGTGATGGCTAGTGCCACCTGAATTCCACTTCACACAGGCAGAAGGGTGCTTCCTGCATGGTGCCCGATCATGCAGGCTCAGTTTTCATTCTGTAATACTCCCTGAAGTAATTTCTTCTGATTCTTTCCCCAGTCCACCCTGAATAAAAGAAAGCACAGTTGTCCTTCTTGTACAGGTCAACCAAGTGTCTCTAGAGGTCACTTGTTCCCTTGGTGCTTGGAGAAACCATCCATTAGTGCATCAACAAACTCCTGGGTAAAAATGGTTCTGCAGCACAGGCAAGCAGTGACCGTGTCACCTACTGGTCAAATCTTTTATTCTCAAGATTCTCAACTCCTGAATCCTCAGCTGACATTATGTGTCTTGCAAGCTTCCCCCTCGACAGCCTGAGGTGTATCATTTTTCACATGGAAAGATTTTAGTTTCATCTGTCAACGTTTTCCATCCATCCATTTATCCATCCATCCGCTCATCCAGCCACGTGTTTTCCACTTTCCTTCTGCAATTGACGACCTACCATGAACTAGTAGTTTAAGATTATATTCCTGTCTCTCCTGCTTCCCCCCCCAAATTTATTAAGATATAATTGACACATAACATTGTGTAAGCTTAAGGTGTACCAGTCGATGTTTGATACATGTGTATATTGTGAAATGATTACCACAATAAGGTTAGTTCACACCGGTATCACCTCGTGTATTACCTTCTTTTTTTGTGGTGAGAACCTCTAAGCTCTACTCTCTTAGCAGCTTTCAAGTACGTAATACAGTATTGTTAACTATAGTCACTCCTTTTTCTTTCCCTTCCCAAATGAGAATCCAAGTCTGTGAATACAGCTGAGGATGTTGCCTGGGTGAGCTTTCTGGAGCAAAATGAAACAATGGCTCAAATGCTCCCTCCTTGGGCTTGGGCGGTACGTGGGCTCCCGAACATCCCTTGCTGCTTTATGTGTTGAGGCATCATAGACAAAACTCTGAAGGGCGGCAGGACCGTGCGATGTCACCCCATTGCAGTTTACAGGGATAAATACTGAAAAATATGACTCCAAAAATAAGCTTAAGAGATCCCTGTATGGCTAAGGGGAGAGGGAAGTCGGAATCAAAGCTCAGAGTAGTTATTGGAGACGCCTGGAGCTGACAGGTGCTCATCTATTTGACACGTCCCAGGTGCTGAGCACCGTGCTAAAGGCCCGGGACACCATGCTGAGCAAGACAGTTGGGACCCCTGCTAAGCGCTTGACCCGTGTTACCTCACTACATCTTCACAAGCCAACGTGCCACGATTATCCCTTTTTTCAGTAGAGGAAGCCGAAGCTTAGAGAGTTCAAGCAATTTGACCAAAATTACACAGGAAATGGTAGAGTGGGGCGTCAAACCCAGGCAGGTTCCAAAACCTCTGCTTGTAGGAGAGTAAAGTGGCCAAAGTTTCAGAGAACCATGAGGCTTGTGAATGCCAAAAGGCTCTTCTCAACTGATGGAAAACTCCTGTCTGTGACACCAGGCTGGGAGGAAAGCAGTTCCAAAGGGTAGGCTGTTCTGGCCAGGCGTGGTCGAGCCCTGAACACGAGGACTGTGGAATGGGGTCAGTCCCAGCCAGGGGTGGGTACTAGACCTTGGCTTCACCAGGCTCGAGGCAATGAGAGCCCGTCCTGGAGGGATGGTGGAAGCTTCCCCAGCAAGGGACCCCCTGCCTGGTGCGACCTCAGGAGAATTCACCTCTTAGGCAGGAGCTGAGCCCTCCGCAGCAGCCTCTGCTTAGACACCACCCAATTTTCATCTTCCGGACGAGGCAGGTTGGCTCCCCTTTTATGCATTTATCAGCAACCTGTCCACCTTCTTTGTACCACTTAGCATAAGTGGATTTATTTACTTCTGAATTGTCATTTGTTTAATAGCTACCTTCTCTGATAAATTTCTTGAGGGCCAAGGTCACTTTTTTATATTAATTGCTGATTACCGCGCTAGGCACAGATGCTGGCGAGTAAAAGCTGACATGGCCTCAACTCTGATGGAACTCACAGTAGGGTGGGAAACACAGACATTAATCGAATAATCACAGGAGGAAGGTAAAATTTCACCTGTGACAAAGGCTGCGAAGGGAGCATCTGCTTCTAGCACTCAATATTCTGAAAACCTCTGTTGAAATAAAGCTCGACGGCCATAAGCTACAGCAAGCATAAAGATTACTGGGCCAGAAATAAGACAAAGTGAAACTGCCAAAGACAAAACAAATGTGGAAAGCTCAGTTGCTTGAAAAAAAAAACATTTTTATTTAATTAAGCAAATTTTGCTGCTGTCAATTTTTAAAAATTTTTCTTCCCTTGTTTGAAAGGTACACTCTTAAAGAAGGGGTTAGCGGTTATGATTCATTTTTGCTTCTTATGTTTTGAAGCTTTGTTACTTGCTGCATTTAAATTGTAAAATCTTTCTGGTGGATTCTTTTCTCATGAAGTACGCCCTCTCTATTTCTAATCGTGCTCCCTGCTTTAAGGTCTCCTTTGATATTTATGTAGCCACGATAGCCTTTTATGGGTTAGTGTTTTCACGGTAAATCTTTTCCCATCTTTTATTTTTAACTTTCCTGTATCTTTATTTTTACGATTGCTTGTAAGCAGCACATAATTGGTTTTATTTGTTTTTCCCATAATTGGAAAAAATTTGTTTTGTTTTTTGTTTAAATAGACTTTATTTTTTAGAGCAGTTTTAAGTTCACAGCGAAATTAAGCAGAAAGTACAGAAATTTTCCAGATACCGCTCCTCCTAGGCATGCACAGCCTCCGCCATTATCAACATCCCCCACGAGAGGTCCATTTGTCACAAATGGTGAACTACGTTGACACATCATTGCCGCCTAAAGTCCGTAGCTTACGCTCGGCTTCGCTCTTAGTGTTTTGCATTCTGTGGATTTGGACAAAGGTTTGACGATGTGTGTTCACCATTGTAGTATCGTACTGAGTAGTTTCACTGTTCTAAAAATCCTCTGTGCTCCACCTAATCACTCCTTCCTCCCCTCTATCCCTGACACCCTCTGATCTTTTTATTGTCCCCATGGTTCTGCATTTTCCAGAATCTCACACAGATGGAATCAGACAGTATGTAGCTTTTTCAGATTAGCTTTTTTCACTTAGTAATATGCACTTACGTGAAAAGATGGCTTGATAGCTCATTTCTTTTTATTTTTTATTATTTATTTACATTTTCGTCTGGTTATTTATTTTTTTTAAAGATTTTATTTTTTCCTTTTTCTCCCCAAAGCCCCCCAGTACATAGTTGTATATTCTTAGTTGTGGGTCCTTCTAGTTGTGGCATGTGGGACGCTGCCTCAGCGTGGCTTGATGAGCAGTGCCATGTCCGTGCCCAGGATTCGAACCAACAAAACACTGGGCCGCCTGCAGCGGAGCGCGCGAACTTAACCACTCGGCCACGGGGCCAGCCCCTCGTCTGGTTATTTTTATTGTTGGTTTTTTGCCCCAGCTTTATTTAGATACAAGTGACACATAATATTGTGGAAGGTAAAGGTGTGCAATGTGTTGATTTGGTACGTTTATATACTGTGAAACGATTACCACTGTAGGGTTAGCTGACACCCCCATCACTTCAGAAATTATCATTTCTTTTTCGTGATGAGAACTGCTAAGATTTACTCCTTCAGCAACTTTCAAATATATAACACAGTATTGTTGCTCATTTCTTTTTAGTGCTGAGTAATGTTCCATTGTCTGATGGACCACAGTTTATTTATCTATTTACCCACTGAAGGACGTCTTGGTTGCTTCCAAGTTTTGGAAATTATGAATAAAGCTGCTATAAACACCCGTGTGCAGGTTTTTGTGTGAACCTGTTTTCAGCTCCTTTGGGTAAATATCAAAGAACGTGATTGCTGGATCTTATGAGTTTGTTTGGTTGTAAGAAACCAGCAAAGTGTCTTCCAAAGTGTCTGTAGCATTTGCATTCCCACCAGCAATGATGAGAGTTCCTGTTCCTCCACATCCTCATCAACATTTGGGGTTGTGAACAATCTGGATTTTATCCATTCTAACAGGTGTGTAGTGGGGTCTCATTGTTGTTTTAATTTGCGTTTCCCTAATGACACATGATGTGGACATCTTTTCATATGCTTGTTTTCCTTCTGTGTGTGTGTGTGTGTGTGTGTGTGTGTGTGTGTTTTGGTGAGGTGTCTGTTAAGGTCTTTGGCTCATTTTTAAATCAGGCTGTTTGTTTTCTCGTTGTTGAGTTTTAAACGTTCTTTATATAGGTTGGATAACAGTCCTCTATCACATGTATCTTCGGCAAAAATTTTCTGCCAGTCTGTGGCTTGTTTTTGCATTTTCTTGACAGCGTCCTTTGCAGATCAGAAATTTTTAATTTTAATGAAGTCCAGCTTATCAATTCTTTCTTTCATGGATCATGACTTTGGATATAAAATATCATCACCAAACCCAACATGATCTAGATTTTCTCCTGTTATCTTCCAGGAGTTTTCCAGTTTTGTATTTTATATTTAAGTCCGTGATCCCTTTTGAGTTAGTCTTTGTAAAGAGTATAAGATCTGTGTCTGGATTTATTTATTTTTTCTCTGTAGATATCCAATTGTTCCAATACCATTTGCTGAAAAGACTCTCTTTTCTCCATTGTACAGCTTTTGCTTCTTTGTCAAAAATAAGTTGACTTTGTTTATGTGGGTCTATTTCTGGACTCTCTCTTCTGTTCCATTGATCTATTTGTCTGTTTCTTCACCAATACCACATTGTGTTGATTACTGTAGCTTTCGGTAAGTCTTGAAGTCGGGTAGTATCAATCCTCTGACTTTGTTCTTCTCCTTTAATATGTCATTCTGGTCTTTTTCCTCTCTCTATAAACTTTAGAATCAGTTTGTTGATATCCAAAAAGTAACATGCTGGTATTTTGGTTGGGATTGCAGTGAATCTATAGATCAAGCTGGGAAGAACTGACATTGTGACAATATTGAGTCTTCCTATCCATGAATATGCAATGCCTCTCTATTTATTCAGGTTTTTGATTGCCTTCATAGAGTTTTATAGTTTTCCTTGTATAGAGCTTGTACATATTTTGTTAGATTTATACGTAAGTATTTTATTTTTATGGGTGCTAATGTAAATGGTATTGTGTTTTTAATTTCAAATGTTACTTATTCATTGCTAGTATATAAGAAAATGATTGACATTTGCAGGTTAACACTGTATCCTTGCATCGTTGTTCTAATAGCTTGCTACTTTCAGGAGTTTTCCTATCAAATCTTTTGGATTTTCTCACAGACAAGCATGTCATCTGTGAACAGACAGTTTTCTGTCTTCCTTCCCAATCTGCACACCTTTTATTTCCTTTTCTTGTCTCATTGCATGAACTAGGACTTGCACAATGTTGAAAAGTAGTGGTGCAAGGGGACATCCTTGCCTTGTTCCTGATCTTAGTGGGACGGCTTTGAGCTTCTCATCATTACGTGTGATGTTAGCTGTACGTTTTTTTAGATTTTCTTTATCGAGTTGAGGAAGTTCCTCCCATTCTAGTTCACTGAAAGTTTTTACCATGAATGAGGGTTGCAGAGTGTCAATGCTTTCTCTCTGTCTATTGAAATGATCATGTGATTTTCTTCTTCAGCATATTGATATGATGGATTACATTAATTGATTTTCAAATGTTGAACAGTCTTTCTTATCTGGAATAAATCCCACTTGATCATGGTGTGTAATTCTTTTTATACATTGTGGGTCTCTATCTGTCAATATTTTGTTGAGGATTTTTGCAGCTGTATTCATGACAGACATTGGTGTGTGGTTTTCTCTTCTCAGAATGTCTTTGTCTGGTATTGATATCCGGGTAATGCTGGCCTCAGAATGAGTTAGGAAGTATTCCCTCTGCTTTTACCCTCTGAAAGATTGTGGAGAATTGGTATAATTACTTTCTTAAAGTTTAGTAGAATTCACCAGTGAACCCATCTTGCCCTGGTGCTTCATGTTTGAGGAGATTATTAACTATTGTTTCAATTTCTTTAATAAATATAGGCCTATTCAGATCATTGATTTCTTCTTGTGTGAGTTTTGGGAGATTGTATCTTTCAAGGAATTGGTCCATTTCATCTAGATTATCAAATTTGTGGGCATACAATTGTTCGTATTCTTTATTATCCCTTTATTAATTTTTTGATTTAATTTTATTTTTTTGTGAGGGAGATTGGCCTTGAGCTAACATGTTACCAATCCTCCTCTTTTTGCTTGAGGAAGATTGTTACTGATCTAATGTCTGTGCCAATCTTCCTCTATTTTTTTATGTGGGACACCATCACAGCATGGCTTGATGAGCTGTGCACAGGTCCACGCCTGGGACCTGCACCCATGAACCCTGGGCCGCCGAAGCAGAGCGCGCAAACTCCACCACCTCCCCAGCAGGCCGGCCCTATCATCTCTTTAACGTCCGTAGAATCTAGACTGATATTTCCTCTTTCATTTCTGACACTAGTACTTTATGTCCTCTCTCTTTTTTCCTTTCTGCTCAGAGACATCAATTTTATTGATCTTTTCAAAGAACCAGCTTTTGGTTTTGTTGATTTTCTCTATTTATTTCCTATTTTCAATTTCAGTGATTTCTGCTCTAATTTTTATTTTTTCTCTTCTGTTTACTTTGGATTGAATTAGCTTTTCTTTTTCTAGTTTCTTAAGGTAGAAGCTTGCATAATTGACTTTAGATCTTTTTTCTTTTCTAATACATGAATTCAACATTGTAAATTTTCCTCTCATCACTGGTTTTGCTGCATTCCACAAATTTTGATGAGTAGTGTTTTCATGTTCATTTAGTTCAAACTATTTTTTAATTTTCTCTTGAGATTTCTTCTTTGCCTATGTGTTATTCAGAAGTGTATTGTTTAATCTCTGAGTATTCTGGGATTTTCTAGCTATCTTTCTGTTAGTGATTTCTAGTTTAATTCCATTGTGGCCTGAGAGCAGACATTGGATGATTTCTATTCTTTTAAATTTGCTAAGGTGTGTTTTATGGTCCAGAGTGTCATCTATTTTGCTGGATGTCCCACATGAGCTTGAGAAGAATGTGTGTCTGGGGTGGGTGGATGAAGTAGTCTGTAGATGTCCATTATGTCCGGTTTATTGATAGCGTGGTTGATTCATCTTTGTCCTTATTGATTTTCTGCCTGCTGGATCTACTCATTTCTGATAAAGGGTGTTGAAGTCTCCAGCTACAATAAAGGATTCATCCAGTTCTCCTTGTATTTCCATCAGTTTTTGCGACATATTTTGATCCTCTGTTGTTCAGCCCATACACATTAAGAATTGTTGCATCTTCTTGGAGAACTGACCCCTTAATCATTATGTAATGCCTTTCTTTATCCCTAATAACATTGCTGTAACGTCTGCTCTGTCTGAAATCAATATAGCTACTTCTCATCTCTTTTGATTAGTCTCGGTATGGTACATCTTCCTCCTTCCATTTAATTTTAATTTATATGTGTCTTTATATTTAAAGTGGGTTTCTTGTAGAGAACATATAATTGATTCTTGTTTTTTGATCCATTCTGACAATCTCTGTCTTTTAATTGGTTCATTTAGACCATTGACATTCAAAACAATTATTAAAATAGTTGGGTTAATATCTACCATATTTGTTACTGTC
Organism: Equus przewalskii; assembly: GCF_037783145.1. Taxonomy (NCBI): domain Eukaryota; kingdom Metazoa; phylum Chordata; class Mammalia; order Perissodactyla; family Equidae; genus Equus; species Equus przewalskii. The sequence continues at coordinate 89,834,761 of NC_091831.1, forward strand.
TTCTCTTTGTTGCCTTTATTCTTTATTTCTGCTTTTGTCTTCAAATCTTTGTCTTCTGATTAGACTATTCAATCCACTTATTAGACTTCTTGTGGTTACTGTAGGGTGCACAACATGATATCCCGATTTATTGAAGCATAATAAAACTTAGTGTTTTAACCACTTTTCTGGCACAGAATACGTTAGAAAACTGTCAGTCTTAATGATGCTTCTTTCAAGGTAATAGGTTTTGATTTATGGCTCCTTTTCAAATGTATTCTTGTTTGACTTTCAGGAGTCTTAACGTCATGTGCCTAGGTTTTTGTTTTGTTTCATTTTTTAATTAATCCTACTTGGGATTTGTATTATTTTTGAATCTGTGACTTGATGTTTTCAGTAGTTTGGGAAAATTCCAAGTTGTTCTCTCTTAAAATATTGCCTTTGTCCGTTTTCTCTTTCCCCTCCTTCTTGGGTTTTCATTGCATCTATGTTAGAACTTTCCACTTTGTATCACGTCTCTTACTCTCTTTGCTGTAAATTCTGTCCTTTTGTCTCTTCTTTCTCTTGTCCACTGTCCAGATATTTTCTTTGGAGGCATACTAATTTGTAATTTTTTTCTCCTATTCTATCTCATCTGCTTTCAAACCTATCATTCAGTTTTTAATATTAATTGTTATGTTTTTCAGTTTTGGAATTTCAATTTGATATATCAATGTTTTTAGTTCTCTGACAAAATTCTACATCTTAGTTTTCAATTCTTTGAAAATATTAACCAAAGTTATTTTAAAGTTCTTCTTTGTTGACTCACTTATCTGAATTTTCTAAGAACTGTTTTTGTTGTCTTTTATTTCTTTCTCTCTTAGTTTTCAGTCTTTCGTATGCCTGGTTAATTTTGACTGTTAGACAATATTACAATGTTTGACCTTGTAACCAAACTATTGTAGAGATAACCTGAAGGTCTGGATGATATCTTCCTTCAGGGAGAATTTACCTTTGTTGTGATATGATAGAGGCATTGCAATCCAACATCACCTTATTTCAGTTAGGGTTTGAGATGACTTTAGATTGGGCATCATTTCCTGTGAGAACAGGGCTATTTCTAATTCAGTTTGACTCACAGCCCTTTTGGGTTCCAACTAAACATGTGATACATTGATCAGATCCCCTCCTGCTTGACCTGCCCTGGACTCCGATTTTGGTCCCTCCTGCATGGGGAGACAGCCTAAAGCTCTGCTTAGCTTTTTAGCCTCTCAGCTATTGCTTTCAGGATCAGCAACCACCTTAAGTGGAAATCAATGCCACATTCAGTGAGAGCTCACTCAGCCTTTCTGTCTCTCCAGTATTGTAGCCCCTGCCTTGGTAGCTTTCTGATGTGTTTCAACTAAAAAAGTTGTCCAGCAGATGGGTTAGTCTGAAATGACATGGTCCATGGTTACTGGAAGCAGAAAGGCTACAATTAAAAAATTGGGGGAAGAGTGGCATCTACCTCATGGCAGAGTGAGCTGTTCCCCTGGACTCTCCCCGCTAAGATACAATGAAAAGGACATCCACCCTACACAATAGACATCTGAGAGGTCCACACAGCCGTACGTCTGAAGCGGGGGCGGGGGGTGCTGGACCCCCCGGGGAGGCAGTGGAAGGAGGTAAGTGGACCTCCTCCCTCCCCAGTGTCAGTGATCTAGGGTGCAGGACCTTGTGTGTCAGCCAGCATGCAACTCTGAGAGAAGAAGGGAGAAGAGGCAGCCCTCCCTGGGAATGCTTTCACCCTTGGAGTTACCTCCCAACCTGCAGGAACGCTCTACACGGAGGGAGCTGAGCCACTGCAGGGTCGCAGTCACCAAGCTGAGTGGCCCAGGTGGCAGCCAGTGAGCAGAGCAGGAGCACAGGTGGGAAAGAGGGTGCCCCCTACCCCCATCCCACCTGGTGTGTCAGCTCAGCTGGTGCCAGAGCAGGGGAATCCCTGCCAGAGCGCCTGCACCTGTGTGTGTGAAGCAGTGGTGGCCAGATGCAGAGCTTCCTACTTCCAATGAATGGGCACAACTGCCAGGGGTTGCGGAAGACTCAGAGAACACAGCTTCCACCCCCCAGCGGTGGCAGGTGGAATCTGCCGCCAGATATGACCACTACACGATGGCAAAATTCCACCCCACCAAACAGCATGGAGAAACATATTAACACTCCAGACCAGAAGGAAATGACAAGCACAGAGAAACCAATCCTGAAGTCACAGAAATTTACAATCTAAATGACAGAGAATTCAAAATAAATATCATAAAATACTCAACAAGTTACAAGAAAACTCGGAAAGACAGTTCAATGAACTCAGGAATAAAATCCATGAGCTGAGGGAATTTTTTACAAAAGATATTGAAACTCTAAAATAAAAACCATCAGAAATGTTGGAGATGAAGAACACAATGAATGAGATTAAAAAAACATCTAGAATCCTTAAAAAACAGAGCTGATATTATAGAGGACAGAATCAGTAATTTAGAGGACAGAAATATAGGAATACTTCAGGTGAAGGAGGAAAGAGAACTAAGACTAAAAACAAATGACGAAATTCTCTGAGAAATATCTGAGTCAATTAGGAAATGCAACATAAGGATTATAGGTATTCAAGAGGGAGAAGTGAGGAGAGATGGAGCCAAGAGCGTGTTCAAAGAAATAATAACAGAACTTCCCAAACCTGGGAAAGTAGCTGGAATTACATGTAAATGAAGCTAATAGAACTCCTAATTACAACAATGTAAAAAGACCTTCTCCAAGACACATATTAATAAACCTGGCAAAAGTGAATGACAAAGAAAACATATTAAGGGCAGCAAGGCAGAAGAAAATAACCTAGAAAGGAACCCCTATCAGGCTTTCAGCAGATTTCTCAACAGAAACCTTAAAGGGTAGGAGGGAGTAGAATGATAAATTCAAAATACTGAGAGACAAAAACTTTCAGCCAAGAATAGTCTATCCAGTGAAACAATCCTTCAGATACAATGGCGAAATGAAAACATTCTCAGAAAAACAAAAGCTGAGGGAGTTCATCACTACAAAATACCCATACAAGAAATGATCAAGAAGGCCCCCATCCCTGAAAAGAAAAGAAAGGGTTTACAAAGCCTTGAGCAAGAAGAGGAAAAGACAGACAAAATCAGAAAATTGCAGCTCTCTATCAGAACAGGTTAGCAAACAGTTATAACATTAAAGATAAAGGGAAGGAAAACATCAAGAATAACTGTAATCACTTCATTTTAATCGTAAACTCACAACACAAAACAGAATAAGCTGTGACAACAATAACTTAGACAGGGAAGTGGAAAGGGATGGAATCTGCTTAGACTAAGGAGATAAGAGGCTGTTAGAAAATGGACTGTCTCCTCTATGAGATCTTTTATACAAACCTTACAGTAACCACTAAACAAAAAGTCAGAACAAAGACACAAATGATAAATAAAAAGAAACTGAGAAAATCATCATGAAGAATCACCAACTGAACTGGCAGTTGGAAACACACAGGGCAAGAAACAAGGGAAATACAGAATAGCAGGAAAACAAGCAATAAATAGCAGTATTAAGCTCTCACATATCAATAATCACTCTAAACATAAGTTGACTGAATTCTCCAATCAAAAGACACAGAGTGGCTGGATGGATTAAAAAATGAGACGCAACAATATGCTGCTTCCAGGAAACACATCCCAGCTCTAAAGACAAATACAGGCTCAGTGTGAAGGGATGGAAGATGAGACTCCAAGCAAATGGCAAACAAAAGAAAGCAGGTGTTGCCATACTTATATCAGACAAAGCAGACTTCAAGATAAGACAGGCAAACAGAGACAAAGAGGGGCAATATATAATGATCAAAAGGACACTCCACCAAGAGGACATAACACTTATGAATATCTATGAACCCAACTCAGGAGCACCAAAGTACAAAAAGCAACTATTAATTGACCTAAATGGAGATATTGACAGCAACACAATAATAGTAGAGGACCTCAACACCCCACTAACATCAATGGGTCTATCATCCAGACAGAAAGTCAACAAGGAAATAGTGGAATTAAATGAAAAACTAGACTAGATGGGCTTAATAGATATATACAGAACACTCCACCCAAAAACAGCAGAATACACATTCTTCTCAATTGCACATGGAACATTCTCAAAGATAGACCATATGTTGGGAGAAAAGGCAAGCCTCAATAAATTTAAGAAGATTGAAATCATAACAAGCATATTTTCTGACCACAATGCTTTGAAACTAGAAATCAACTACAAGAAAAAAGCTCGGAAAGTGACAAATATGTGGAGACTAAACAACATGCTACTGAACAACCAATGCATCAATGAAGAAATTAAAGGAGAAATCAGAAAATATCTGGAGACAAGTGAAAATGAAAATACACCCTACCACCTCATATGGGTGGTATGGTATATGCAGCAAAAATGGTCCTAAGAGAGAAATTCATAGCAATACAGGACTACCTTAATCAATATGAAAACTCTCAAAAACCAATTTTAAACTATGCCTAACAGAACTGGGAAAAGAAGAACAAACAAAGCCCAAAGTCAGTAGAAGGAGGGAAATAATAAAAATTAGAGCAGAAATAAAGGAAATAGAAACCAAAAAAATCAATAGAAAGGATCAATGAAACTGAGAGTGGGTTCTTTGAGAAGATAAACAAAATTGACAAGCCCTTAGCCAAAATCACTAAGAAAAAAAGAGAGAAAGCTCAAATAAATAAAATTGGAAATGAAAGAAGAGAAATTACAATGGATATCACAGAAATACAGAGAATTTTAAGAGAATACTATGAAAAACTATATGCCAACAAATTGGACAATCTAGAGGAAATGGATAAATTCTTGGACTTGTACAATCTCCCAAAATGGAATCAAGAAGAAATAGAGAATCTGAAGAGACCAATCACAAGTAAAGAGATTGAAACAGCAATCAAAAATCTCCCCCAAAATAGAAGTCCAGGACAAGATGGCTTCTCTGGAGAATACTACCAAATATTCAAAGAAGATTTCATACCTATCCTTCTCAAACTATTCCAAAATATTGAAGATGGAACACTTCCAAACTCATTCTGTGAGGGCAATATCACCCTGATACCAAAACCAGACAAGGACAACACAAAGAAGGAAAATTACAGGCCAATATCGCTGATGACCATCAATGCAAAAATCCTCAGCAAAATATTAGCAAATCAGAGGGATCCAAGATGGCACCGTGAGTAGTCCTCTTTGTCTCTCCCCCTTCAAGTCTACAATTATTTGGACACTCATCGCTTAACAAAGGATATCCAGACAGCATCTCAGGACGTCTGAGAGACCCACGCGACTATACATCGGAAGGCGGATGGACTTCCCTCCTGGAGGATGTGGAGATAGGTGAAAACTCTCCGACCCCGACCGAACAGCCTAGTACCTGCAAGCGGCTTTCTTCCAACGGACGCCCCCAAAAGATCAACACACACCTAGGGCAGGAGCGAGCACACACCAGAGGAGCGACGGTGGAAACAGGTGACCAGAACCCTACCTAAACCCCCTGCAATTACTCCTAAACCAGAGGGAAACTCTAGAGTTACACACCTGAGCCCATGGGGAGACTCTCTCCCCGCCATTGGTGGGGAGATCCCGCCTAGTGTTCATGGCGCCCGGAGGGTCCCAGAGAGAATCACTGAGGGTACGGTGGCCCCCCGGCTGCCACTGCCTGCATGGTGGGGAAAGGGATTGCCGGAGATCTGGGAGAGGACTGGGGCTCGGTGAAGCTCCAGAGGCCGGCTCCGCGCCCCGGAGGGGAAGCTCCAGAGTTCCGCCCGGGCAGCAGACAAAACTCTCTGTCTGCCATTGGTGGAGGGGCTACTCCCAGCATTCACGACTCTGGGAAAGTCCCGGAGAGAATCCCAGAGGGCGAGGTGACTCCCAGCTGCCATTGCCCACCCCCTCGGGCTAGGGATTGCCGGAGATCTCGGAGAGGACTGGGGCTGGGGGAGCTCCAGAGGCCGGCCCTGCGGCCCAGAGGGGAAGCTCCAGAGTTCTGCCCAGGCAGCAGACAAAACTCTCTGTCTGCTACTAGCGGAGGGGCCACGCCCAGCATCCACAATACTGGGAGGGTCCCGGAGAGGAGAATACCAGGCAGGGCAGCAGCTGACCAGCTACCACTGAAATCAGGGTCTCCGGCTATCCCCCAGACAGGGAGAAGGGCTCCCCGAGTTCCTGGGGAACAGGACTGGGGCTAGGTGGAGTTCCAGCAACCCAGCTCTGTAGCCTAGGGGGAAACCCTACAGGCTCACAGCAGCCTCAGGGAAAGCCGCTGCACAGCACTAGCAGAGAGCACCCATCCGGCAGCCACAAGGCTGGAAGACCCCGGGTCAAAAGTAGCATAGCTAGGTGAGCTAACCACAGACTGTAGAAGATGCCAATAGCTCTGCTGCGACCCATAATGGACAAGTGAGATTTTGTGGGTGCCAACAGTGACGGAGTGGCAAATATAAGTGATCCTACCCCTGGCCGCTGGAAAAGCCCATAACACCGTTGCAGACCCCAAGGAGGGAGCACATCTAGGTGGGCTGCAACAGTAGGCACCAGCAGCCTGAAGCCCCCCCCCCCGCCCGTGACAGCCCCCATGGCAGAAGAGGGAATCCAAAGGACCACTGTGACTACGAGGAGGGGCCCAGGCCCAGTTAGCAACTGCGGATAGGGTTCCTGGTTGGTGCAGTATAAACAGCTGCTCCCCCACCATACCAGCAGAAACAAGTGGAAGGAGCAACTAAACTCTATCTCTATGTGGAGACACAAATCAACAACATCAAGCAATATGAAAAAATACATTAAATCTCCAGAACAGAAGGAAAATAACAAATACACAGAAAACAATCCCAAAGAAAATGAGATATATAACCTAAATGACGATGACTTCAAAACAGCCATCATTAAAATACTCAATGAGTTAAGAGAGAATTCAGATAGACAACTCAACGAGTTCAGGAGCTATGTCACGAAAGAGTTTGATACGATAAAGAAGAACCAAACAGAAATACTGGAAATGAAGAACACAATAGAGGAGATTAAGAAAAATCTAGATGCACTGAACAGTAGGGCCGATAATATGGAGGAAAGAATTAGCAATTTGGAAGATGGCAATATAGAAATGCTGCAGGCAGAGAAGGAGAGAGAAGTAAGACTAAAAAGAAATGAAGAAACTCTCCGAGAATTATCAGACACAATTAGGAGATGCAACGTAAGGATTATAGGTATACCAGAGGGAGAAGAGAAGGAGAAAGGGGCAGAAAACCTATTCAAAGAAATAATGGCTGAGAACTTCCCAAATCTGGTGAGAGAGATGGATCTTCAGGTGACAGAAGCCAATAGATCTCCAAACTTTATCAATGCAAGAAGACCAACCCCACGGCATATAGTACTGAAGCTAGCAAAAGTCAATGACAAGGAGAAAATACTAAGGACAGCCAGGCAAAAGAAACTAACCTACAAAGGAACCCCCATCAGGCTATCAGCAGATTTCTCAGCAGAAACTTTACAGGCTAGAAGAGAGTGGAATGATATATTCAAAAATCTGAAGGACAAAAACCTACAGCCGAGAATTCTCTACCCAGCGAAAATATCCTTCAAATACGATGGAGAAATAAAAACTTTCCCAGATAAACAAAAATTAAGAGAGTTCATTGCCACAAAACCTCCTCTTCAGGAAATCCTCAGGAAAACCCTCATTCCTGAAAAATCAAAAAAAGGAAAGGGGCTACAAAACCAAGAGCAGAGGAGATAAGTAGAAGGACAAGAACAGAGAGTAGCAGCTCTACATCAGAACAGATTAAACCATGGGACGAGAAACAAAGGAAAATGAAGAAAACCGGAAAACAAGACATAAAATGGTAGTGGTAGGCCCCCACATCTCAATAATCACTCTAAATGTAAATGGATTGAACTGCCCAATCAAAAGACAGAGTGGCAGGATGGATCAAAGAACAAGACCCAACAATATGCTGCCTCCAGGAAACACACCTCAGCCCCAAAGACAAACACAGACTCAGAGTGAAGGGATGGAGAACAATACTCCAAGCTAATAATGAACAAAAGAAAGCAGGTGTCGCTATACTAATATCAGACAAGGTAGACTTCAAAGCAAAACAGATAAAGAAAGACAAAGAGGGACAGTATATAATGATAAAAGGGACTCTCCACCAAGAAGACATAACACTTATAAATATATACGCACCCAACACAGGAGCACCAAAATTTGTAAAGCAACTCTTAATAGAACTAAAAGAAGACATCAACAACAATACAATAATAGTAGGGGACCTCAACACACCATTAACACCAATGGACAGAACATCCAGACAGAAAATCAACAAGGAAATAATAGAATTAAATGAAAAATTAGACCAGATGGACTTATTAGATACATATGGAACACTTCATCCAAAAACAGCAGGTTACACATTCTTCTCAAGTGCACATGGAACATTCTCAAGGATTGACCATATTTTGGGAACCAAAGCAAACATCAATAAATACAAGAGAGTTGAAATAATATCAAGCATCTTTTCTGATCATAATGCTATGAAACTAGAAATCAACTACAAGAAAAAAGCAGAGAAAGGTGCAAAAATGTGGAGACTAAACAACACGCTTCTGAACAAACAATGGATCATTGAAGAAATTAAAGAAGAAATCAAATATTATCTGGAGACAAATGAAAATGAGAACACAACATACCAAATCATTTGGGAAGCAGCAAAAGCAGTCCTAAGAGGGAAATTCATCGCAATACAGGCTCACCTCACTAAACAAGAATAAGCTCACATAAGCAACCTCAAACGACACCTAACAGAACTAGAAAAAGAAGAACAAACAAAGCCCAGAGTCAGTAGAAGGAGGGAAATAATAAAAGTAAGAGCAGAAATAAACGATGTTGAAACAAAAAAGACAATAGAAAGGATCAATGAAACAAAGAGTTGGTTCTTTGAAAAAATTAACAAAATCGACAAACCTTTAGCCAGACTCACCAAGAAAAGAAGAGAGAAATCACAAATAAATAAAATTAGGAATGAGAGAGGAGAAATCACAACAGATACCAATGAAATACAAGGCATCATAAGAGAATACTATGAAAAACTATATGCCAACAAATTGAACAACCTGGAAGAAATGGACAAATTCCTAGACTCCTACAATCTCCCCAAACTGAATCAGGAAGAAATGGAGAATCTGAATCGGCCAATCACAAGTAAGGAAATAGAAACGGTAATCAAAAACCTCCCCAAAAATAAGAGTCCAGGACCAGACGGCTTCTCTGGAGAATTCTACCAAACATTCAAAGAAGACTTAATACCTATTCTTCTCAAACTGTTCCAGAAAATTGAGAAAGATGGAGTACTCCCTAACACATTCTATGAAGCCAACATCACTCTGATCCCCAAACCTGACAAGGACAACACAAAGAAGGAGAACTACAGGCCGATATCACTGATGAACATAGATGCAAAAATCCTCAACAAAATTTTGGCAAACCGAATACAGCAATACATCAAAAAGATTATACACCATGATCAAGTGGGATTTATACCAGGGACACAGGGATGGTTCAACATCCGCAAGTCAATCAACGTGATACACTACATCAACAAAATGAAAAACAAAAACCACATGATCATCTCAATAGATGCAGAGAAAGCATTCGACAAGATCCAACACCCATTTATGATAAAAACCCTCAATAAAATGGGTATAGAAGGAAAGTACCTCAACATAATAAAGGTCATATATGACAGACCCACAGCCAACATCATACTCAACGGACAAAAACTGAAATCCATCCCTCTGAGGACAGGAACAAGACAAGGGTGCCCACTTTCACCGCTCCTATTCAACATAGTACTGGAGGTGTTGGCCAGAGCAATTCGGCAGGAAAAAGAAACAAAAGGAATCCAAATAGGTAATGAAGAAGTAAAACTCTCGCTGTTTGCAGACGACATGATCTTATATATAGAAAACCCCAAAGAATCCATAGAAAAGCTATTAGAAATAATCAACAACTACAGCAAAGTAGCAGGGTATAAAATCAACATACATAAATCAGTAGCATTTCTATACCCTGACAATGAACTAACAGAAAAAGAACTCAAGAACTCAATCCCATTCACAATCGCAACAAAAAGAATAAAATACCTTGGGATAAACTTAACCAAGTGAAGGATCTCTACAATGAAAACTACAAGACTCTCTTGAAAGAAATTGATGACGACATAGAGATGGAAAGACATTCCACGCACATGGATTGGAAGAATAAACATAGTTAAAATGCCCATACTACCTAAAGCAATCTACAGATTCAATGCTATCCCAATCAGAATCCCAAGAACACTCTTCACAGAAATTGAACAAAGAATCCTAAAATTCATATGGGGCAACAAAAGACTGCGAATTGCTAAAGCAATCCTGAGCAAGAAAAACAAAGCCGGCGGAATCACAATCCCCGATTTCAAAACATACTACAAAGCTACAGTGATCAAAACAGCATGGTACTGGTACAAAAACAGGTCCACAGATCAATGGAACAGAACTAAAAGCCCAGAGATAAAACCACACATCTATGGACAGCTAATCTTAGACAAAGGAGCAGAGGGTCTACAATGGAGAAAAGAAAGTCTCTTCAACAAATGGTGGTGGGAAAACTGGACAGCCACATGCAAAAGATTGAAAATTGACCATTCTTTTTCACCACACAGCAAAATAAACTCAAAATGGATCAAAGACCTAAAGATTAGGCCTGAAACAATAAGTCTTCTGGAAGAGAATATAGGCAGTACACTCTTTGACATCAGTTTCAAAAGAATCTTTTCGGACACTATAACTCCTCAGTTGAGGGAAACAATAGAAAGAATAAACAAATGGGACTTCATCAGACTAAAGAGCTTCTTTAAGGCAAGGGAAAACGGGATTGAAACAAAAAAACAGCTCACTAATTGGGAAAAAATATTTACAAGCCACTTATCCGACAAAGGGTTAATCTCCATAATATACAAAGAACTCACACGGCTTAACAACAAAAAAACAAACAACCCGATCAAAAAATGGGCAGAGGACATGAACAGACATTTCTCAAAAGAAGATATGAATATGGCCAATAGACACATGAAAAGGTGTTCATCATCGCTAATCATCAGGGAAATGCAAATCAAAACTACACTAAGATATCACCTTACACCCGTTAGATTGGCAAAAACATCCAAAACCAAGAGCGACAAATGTTGGAGAGGTTGTGGAGAAAAAGGAGCCCTCATACACTGTTGGTGGGAATGCAAACTGGTACAGCCACTATGGAAAACAGTATGGAGATTTCTCAAAAAGTTAAAAATAGAAATACCCTATGACCCAGCCATCCCATTACTGGGTATCTATCCTAAGAACCTGAAATCAGAAATCCCAAGAGTCCCTTGCACCCCTATGTTCATCGCAGCATTATTTACAATAGCCAAGACGTGGAATCAACCTACATGCCCAGAAACTGATGATTGGATAAAGAAGATATGGTATATATACACAATGGAATACTACTCAGCCATAAAAAAAGACAAAATTGGCCCATTCGCAGCAACGTGGATGGACCTCGAGGGTATTATGTTAAGTGAAATAAGCCAGTCAGAGAAAGACGAACTCTATATGACTCCACTCATAGGTGGAAGTTAGTATATTGACAAAGAGATCTGATCGGTGGTTACCAGGGAAAAGGGGGGGTGGGGGTAGGGCACAAAGGGGGAAGTGGTGTACCCACAACATGACTAACAAAAATGTACAACTGAAATCTCACAAGGTTGTAATCTATCATAACATTAATAGAAAAAAACAAAAAAAATATTAGCAAATCAAATACAGCAATATATCAAAAGGATCATACACCATAATCAAGTGGGATTTATACTAGGGACACAGGGATGGTTCAACATCTGCAAATTTATCAACGTGATACACTACATTAACAAAATGAGAAATAAAAACCATATGATCATCTCAATAGATGCAGAGAAAGCATTTGACAAGATCCAACATCCATTTATGATAAAAAACTCTCCATAAAATGGGTATAGAAGGAAAGTACCTCACCATAATAAAGGCCATATATGACAAACCCACAGCCAACATCATACTCAATGGACAAAAACTGAAAGCCATCCCTCTGAGGACAGGAACAAGACAAGGATGCCCACTATCACTACTCTTATTCAACATAGTACTGGAGGTTTTAGCCAGAGAAATTAGGCAAGAAAAAGAAATATAAGTTACCCAAACTGGAAAGGAAGAAGTGAAACTCTCACTGTTTGCAGATGACATGATTATATATATAGAAAACCCTAAAGAATCCATCAGAAAACTATTAGAAATAATCAACAACTACAGCAAAGTTGCACCAAGAAACGTTGATGCAAAATAACTCTACAGATAAAAAGATGAGGTGAATTTTACTTAAGCCAAACTAAGGATTATAACCCAACAAGGCCTTTTCTAGAAAGGAAGAAAGCTTTCCCAGGGTTTTGCATTTTGATAGAAATATGAGAAATGGATGCTGTGTTTGTCTCATTGTGTCCTATTAGGTGTCGCTGCAATTGAGTTTGTCCCATGACTGTCCCATCTACTTGACCCATTTGATTAAGGTGGCATCTGCTGGAATTTTAGACTGAGAACTTATTCTTTTGCTCTTTGTAATTAGTGAGTATTTGAGGGGTGGTACTTTGAAGCCATGTCTCATTCCTCATCAAACGTTCAGTTCATTCGATGATTCATTTATATCTGTCTGGCTCGTGGTTTCTTCTTTCCTTCAATAAGTTGTAATTCATTACTATCGTTGTTTATTCTGATGCTGAAATTTTGCCAGTTTGGGACAGTGGGACCCTTTCAAGCTGGCTTCTGTGTCCCTTTGATGTGTGCTCATCATTGTTTGAATACCTCATTTTCTAGAAGAACAAGATATTCCAGACTCACGATATTTTTCCTGCCTCAGCCATGGAATCAGTCATTTCTCCAAGGACCCTTGGTTCCTTTTAGTGGAGAATAGTATTTATTAACCAAGATCTGTGTGCTCATTGCTACTGGGGTTTTGGAGTTCTTAGTTCCTCTAAGTAGAAAGAGCAAATAGGGGGAAGATATATATATTTAAACCTCTACAAGATTTTAAATTTATGTTTATTTCTTTGCCTATTTTATGTACTGAAAAGCATGAGTTTACACCCATACCTTCAATTCCAATCCAAGAAGAGACTACAGGATCCATCTGATTTTCTCTCTTCTCCTTACCCGGTTGTTGATTTTGCTGCATATTTGTTGTATGCAGGCCTCTCACTCTGTCCACATCCTGACACGTTGTGCTGGACTGAGCCCTCCCACTCATGTGGGTGCCCCCCTCACCCTACTCAGGTCCCCAAATTTTGCACCAAGTCATGCTCCAGTGTGGACAACTTCAGCACTTTAATTTTGTTTTGCAGGTTCATTTTGAGTGGGAAATTTAGCTTTAGTGGTTTCTTTTTTGTTTTTCATACTTTCCTTGTATTTGTCTAATGATCTTGATGTATTTCTAGGGGACCTGCGTGATTCCTGTCCCCCAGCCCCTAGGCTCCTGGTGTAGAACCAGGTCTTACAGTGGCTTCAATTGTGAGGGTCTCACAGATCCACCCACAGAGCTGGGGTATTTGTTGCTATTCCTTGTGCCCACACCTCTGCAGCTCCACTGCTTTCTATGAAATAGCAGCTTTAGGAGAAAATTCACTTGCACCTTTTACCAACCTCCTTCAGAGCACGGTGGGAGCCCTTGGCTTCACACAGGGACCTGACTTTTTCTGATGGAAACTTTCATCCCTGTTACCCTACATGGGCCAAGTTCCTGGACGCTGCTGTCTTCCTTTGGGTCCAAAGCCCGGCAGCTCCTGCATTTCGTCCTTGTTTATTACTCAGGTTTCTGTTCCACTTCTGGTCCATGGAGATTTTCATTTCATTTTGAGTTTTCATTTTGAGTCACCTGGCTTAACTCTTTCTGTACTTTGTCACCGTTAAGAATTTCCAGCTGAGCAAGTGTGCTGAAGTGTTTTCTAGCACTGATCACTGTTATCCTGACCACAAGTCCTTCTGTTGGTTTCTATTCATACTTAACCTTTAATTGGTTAAAAAAATGCATCCACACTCACAGAATAATCATTGCTGGGAAATGGGCGAACCATTCAGATGGTGACAGCTGAGCAGTTTCCATCATGGGACTTCCATGGACGTTCAAGTGGTGAGAGTGGGGTCAGCATTCAAACTCTGACAGCAGAAGAGAGCACGGCAAGCTGAATGTTCAGATAGGGTCATGTGGTCTCCGCCATGGGAAGAAGGGATGTGAGTACCAAAATCTGGACTGAAGTCTCCAGTTGTGTTGGAGGAGAGGGGAGGGAGTCGTGGGCAGTCTGACAAAAGTGCCAGCTGCATAAGACCTAGCCTTGTTCCTGCCTTCTGCGTCTTTCCTTTTATTCGTCATAATTTCTGAATTTATTGTGTTTTAAAACCTGAGGGCTAGTGGATGGTTGTTCAGAAATGTGTGTTCCTCCCACTACTCACCCCTCATGCCAGCTTCCGTGGGTGAAGTCTGCTCCTCTGCCCTTTGGCTCTGGAAGCAGCGGTGCCTTTCCTCGGCCAGTGGAATGTTGGTGGGCCTGCTGTGCCAAACGTTTATTTTATTTTATTTCTTCTCTTTTACTTAAAAAAGAAAACCTTTCCGGTGTCCATCATTATATTTTTATTTCTGTGTAGATTACGTCATGTTCACCACCCAAAGACTAATTGCCATCCATCACTGCACACATGTGCCTCATCACCCCTGTCGCCTTCCTCCCTGCCCCCTTCCCCTCTGGTAACCACCAATCCAGTCTCTGTCTCTGTGTGTTTGTTTGTCGTTGTTTTAATCTTCTACTTATGAGTGAGATCATATGATATCTGACTTTCTCCCTCTGACTTATTTCGCTTAGCATAATGCCCTCAAGGTCCATCCATGTTGTCACAAATGACTGGATTTCATCATTTCTTCTGGCTGAGCAGTATTCCATTATGTATAAATACCACATCTTCTTCATCCATTCATCCCTTGATGGGCACCTAGGTGGCTTCCAAGTCTTGGCTGTCGTGAATAATGCTGCAAAGAACCTAGGGGTGCGTGTATCTTATGCATTTGTGTTTTCAAGTTCTTTGAATAGATACCCAGTAGTGGGATGGCTGGGTCATATGGTATTTCTATTCTTAATCTTTTGAGGAATCTCCATAGTGTTTTCTATAGTGGTTGCACCAGTTTGCACTCCCACCAGCAGTGTACGAGGGTTCCCTTCTCTCCACATCCTCTCCAACACTTGTTTCCTGTCTTGTTAATTATAGCCATTCTGACGGGAGTGAGGTGATATCTCATTCTAGTTTTGATTTGTATTTCCCTGATAATTAGTGTAGTTGAACATCTTTTCATGTCCCTGTTGGCCATTTGTGTATCTTCTTTGGACAAATGTCTGTTCAGATCTTTTGCCCAGTTTTTAACTGGGTTGTTAGTTTTTTTGTTGTTGAGATGTCTGAATTATTTGTATATTTTGCATATTAACACCTTATCTGATATATGGTTTGCAAATATCTTCTCCTAATTGTTAGGAGTCTTTTGATTTTGTTGATGGTTTCCTTTTCTGTGTAGAAGCTTTTTAGTTTGATGTTGTCCCATTTGCTCATTTTTTCTTTTGTTTCCCTTCCCTGGTCAGACATGGAATTTGAAAATATGCTGCTAACTGATGTCAAAGAACGTACTGACCATGTTTTCTTCTAGAAGTTTCATGGTTTCAGGTCTTACATTCAATTCTTTAATCTATTTTGAGTTGAATTTTGTGTATGGTGTAAGATAATGGTCTACTTTCATTCTTTTGCACGTGGCTGTCCAGTTTTCCCAACACCATTTATTGAAGAGACTTTCCTTTCTCCATCGTATGCTCTTGGCTCCCTTGTCAAATATTAGCTGTTCATACATGTGTGGGTTTATTTCTGGGCTCTCAGTTCTGTTCTATTGATCTGTGTCTCTGTTTTTGTGCCAGTCCCATGCTGTTTGGTAACTATGGCTTTGTAGTATATTTTGAAATCAGGGAGTGTGATACCTCCAGCTTTGTTCTTTTTCTCAGGATTCCTGTGGCTATTCGGGATCTTTTGTTGGTCCATATAAATTTTAGCATTCTTTGTTCTATTTCTGTGAAAAATGTTGTTGGAACTTTGATAGGGATTGCATTGAATCTGTAGATTGCTTAGGAAGTATGGACATTTCAACTATATTAATTCTTCCAATCCAAGATCATGGATTATCTTTCCATTTCTTTGTGTCTTCTTTGATTTCATCAACAATGTTTTATAATTTTCAGTGTACAGGTCTTTAACCTCTTTGGCTAAATTTACTCCTAGGTATTTTATTCTTTATGTTGCAACTGTAAATGGGATTGTATTCTTAATTTCTCTTTCTGAAATTTCATTGTGTGTATAGAAATGCAACTGATTTTTGTTTATTTTGTATCCTGCAACTTTACCATATTCATTTACCATTTTTAAAAGTTTTTTGGTGGATTCTTTAGGGTTTTCTCTATATAAAATCATGTCATCTGCAAATTGTGACAGTTTCACTTCTTCCTTTCCAATTTGGATCCCTTTTATTTCTTTTTCTTGCCTGATTGCTCTGGCTAGGACTTCCAATATGATGTTAAATAAGAGTGGTGACAGTGGGCATCCTTGTCTGGTTCCTCTTCTTAGAGGGATAGCTTTCAGCTTTTCTCTGCTGAGAATGATATTAGGTGTGGGTTTGTCATATATGGCCTTTATTGTGTTGAGATACTTTCCTTCTTTACCCATTTTATGGAGAGTTTTTATCATAAATGGATATACTATCTTGTCAAATGCTGTCTCTGCATCTATTGAGATGATGTGATTTTTATTCTTCATTTTGTTAATGTGGTGTATCATGTTGATTGATTTGCAGGTGTTGAACCATCCCTGCTTCCCTGGAATAAATCCCACTTGATCATGGTGTATGATCTTTTTAACATAGTGTTGTATTCGATTTGCTAGTATTTTGTTGAGAATTTTTGCATCGACGTTCATCAGTGATGATGGCCTGTAATTTTCTTTTTTTGTGTTGTCCTTGTCTGGTTTTGGTATCAGGTTACTGTTGGCTTCATAGAATGGGTTTCTTAGTTTCCTTTCCTCTTCAATTTTTTGGAAGAATTTGAGAAAGATAGGTATTAAATCTTCAAAGTTTGGGGCCAGCTCTGTGGCCGAGTGGTTAAGTTTGCGCGTTCCGCTGCGGTGGCCCAGGGTTCGGATCCTGGTGCGGACATGGCACTGCTCATCAGGCCACGTTGAGGCGGCGTCCCACATCCCACAACTAGAAGGACTTGCAACTAAGATATACAACTATGTACGGGGGTGGGGGGTTTGGGAAATAAAGCAGAAAAAAAAATCTTCAAAGTTTGGTAGAATTCATCAGGGAAGCTGTCTGGTCCTGGACTTTTATCTTTTGGGAGGTTTTTGATTGCTGTTTCGATCTCTTTACTGGTGATTGGTCTGTTCACATTCTCTATTTCTTCTTAATTCAGTTTTGGAAGGTTGTATGATTCTAAGAATTTATCCATTTCTTCCAGATTATCCAGCTTTTTGACATATAGCTTTTCACAGTATTCTCTTATTATCTTTCGTATTTCTGAGTTGTCTATTGTAATTTCTCCTCTTTCATTTCTGATTTTATTTCTTTGAGCCTTCTCTCTTTTCTTCTTGGTGAGTCTAGCTAAAGGTTTGTCAATATTGTTTATCTTTTCCAAGAACCAGCTCTTGGTTTCATTGTATTTTTTCTATTTTCTTTTTTAGTATCTATTTCATTTACTTCTGCTCTGATTTTTATTATTTCCTTCCTCTTGCTGATTTTGAGCTCTGTTTGTTATTCTTTTTCCAGTTTCTTTAGGTGCACTCTTAAACTGTTTATATGAGATTTTTCTCATTCATTGAGGTAGGCCTGAATTCCTATAAACTTCCTTCTTAGACCTGCTTTTGCTATATCTCATAAATTTTGGCATGTTGTATTTTCATTTTCATTTGTCTCCAGGTATTTTTTGATTTCTCCTTTGATTTTTTTCATTGACCCAATCGTTGTTCAGTAGCATTTTGTTTAATCTCCACATATTTGTGGCTTTTCTGATTTTCCTCCTTCAGTTGATTTCTAGTTTCATACCATTGTGATCAGAAAACATGCTTGTTATTATTCCAATTTTCTTAAATTTATTGAGTTTTTTTCCTTCTAGCACTTTAAATAAATATATCATGCCACTCTCTTCTATCCTGTATGGTTTCTGCTGAGAAGTCAGCTGATAGTCTTTTGGGCTTTCCTTTGTATGTCACTTGTTGCCTTTCTCTTGCTTCTTTTAGGATTCTCTGTTTATCTTTAATTTTGGACATTTTAATTATAATGTGTTTTGGTGTGGGCCTCTTTGGGCTTATCTTGTTTGAAGCTCTCTGTGCTTCCTGTACCTGGAGGTCTGTTTCCTTCCTTGGGTTAGGAAAGTTTTCAGCTATTATTTCTTCAGATAGATTCTCTGCCCCTTTGTTTCTCTCTTCTCCTCCTGGGACACTTATAATATGAATGTTAGTGTGCTTGATGTTGTCCCAGAGGTCCCTTAGACTGTTCTCATTCTTTTTAATTCAGCTTGGGTGATTTCCTCTAGTCTTTGGTCTAGTTCACTGATCCGTTCTTCTGCATCACCTGCTCTGCTATTGAGTCCCTCTAGTGAATTTTTCATTTCCAGTATTGTATTCTTCGTTTCTGACTGGTTCCTTTTTATATTTTCCAATTCTTCGTTGACGTTCTCACTGTGTTCATCCAGTCTTCTCCCAATATCAGTGAACACCTTCATGAGTTTTTGTTTGAACTCTTTGTCAGGCTGATTATTTCTGTTTCATTTAGTTCTCTTTTTTGGGATTTTGTCCTGTCCCCTTGCTTCGAATGTATTCCTCTGCCTCCTCATTTTGCCTTTTTCTCTGTGCTTATAGCTATGTATTAGGTGGGTCAGCTATGTCTCCTGATCTTGCAGAGGTGGCCTTATGTAAGAGATGCCTTATGAGGCCCAGCAGTGTGGTTCCCTCTCGCCACCAGTTCCAAATGTTCCAGGAGTGACCCCCGTGTGGGTTGTGTGTGTCCTTCTGTTGTTGCGGGGTTGTCTTGATGCAGCTGTACAGGGAGGCCAGGCTGTCCCCTGCCTGGCTGGTTGTAATGCTCAGTTATGTGTGGCTGTTTTGGACCCTTCGGTTACTTTATCGGGTGTGGGGGGCCTCAGCACACTTGGCTGCAAGTTCTAATAGCACATTCCTGTTGCAGTTTTTCTGTTAAGTGAGCAGGCCGCCAGTGTAGCTGGCTGCTTGGCCCAGGGGCTCGCAATTGCGATAGGCCTCCAGCCTGCAAGGCTGTTGTCTGTTCTCTCAGGAGTGTAGTTGAATGGGGCTGGCCCCAACATGGGAGCACCCAATTGTCTTGGGCTTTGGACCCACTATGTTGCTGTTTGAGAAGCACAAGTCTGATGCAGCTGACAAGTCCCACTGCCCTGAGGGCCACACACCCCGTCAACACTGTCCTGCCCAATGTGCATGCCCCACCCCACTTAGGCAGACCCAGTGCCCCACTGCAGAGGCCCCTCACACTCCACCAATGCAGGCCTGCTCCTCACATGCACTCTGCCCAATAGAGGTGGACCCATTCACTCGGCTGCAGAGGTCCCAGGCATCCAGCCTCTGCAGGCCCACAAGTTGGCTGAGGGCTTGCTGTTGGGTGGGGCCAGTCCTTAGGGAAGGCTGCCTGCCCTGGCTGAGCTGGATTAAATCAGTGCTCTAGTGGGTGGGGCAGACCCTGGGCTAACAGGCAAAGGGAAGAACTCCAATGGCATCTGCCAGCGTCTGGGTCAGCACACCTGTACTGGGTCACAACAATTGCTGCCACCAATGCCTCAGTCCCTGGAGAGGTCTCTGCTCTCACTGAGATGCACCCAGAGCCTACCAGGTGAGTCTCTTTTCACCAAAGGACTGTGCATCTTTCTTTCTGGTAATTTTAGGTTGCTTTTGAAAACAGGTGAATTTGTGCATAGACCCTTTAAGAGCTGGCTTTTTTTCCCTTATGTCCAACAGCTTTTCTGGTGGGATTCCCTGTTGTTGACACTAGCCAGAAAAGCCACGTATTATGATACTTGTCTCAGTTGTGCTGAGTCCAAAGGATGCTTATAGTGGTAACGGTCCCCCGCTCAGGTCCCCCACTCCTCCAGGAAGGCTCCCCAGCCATTAAGTGCTGTGGCTTTCTAAGGTGGCTTTTTTTTCTCTCCAGAAAGGAATTTCTGCCTCTTCCACCTCAGTCAGCCCTTGTTGCAGGGGTTCTTTTTATCCAGTTTTCAGTTCTCTCTTGGGGCTAATTATTCCAAAAGTAGCTGTAAACTTGTTGTATCCATGGGAAAAGGTGAGTTCAGAGTCCGCCTATGCTGCCATCCTACACCGTCCTGCCCCAAATGTTTAAAATGCACTTGCCCTTGGCACTTTTGCTCTCACTGTGAGAAGCACGTGCCTGGGCCAGCCTGCTGCCCCCAGGAGAAGGACAGGAGACAAGCGGAGCAGAGCGACACCAGCCTAACACCTCAGCCAAGCCAGGCCCACATCTCTCAAGCTCCAGCCGAATGGCAGTTGCACGGGGAGCCCTCGGACTCAGGGGAGCATCTGGCTGCGACCAGCCTCTACCAGCTGACTTTGTGTTAATCCACAGATGCATGAGCTAAATAAGTGCATTCTTTTCTACACGACTGAGATTTTGTGGTTGTTTGTTACACAAAAACAACTAAATATCTGAGGCAAATAAGGTGTAGCAGAGGTGCCACCCCAAAAAATGCCACTTTGGCATGAGGATTATTTCGAGCTGAAGGCAACTGAGAAGAAGCAGGTACAGACAAATCTCCCTGCCCTCGACCTGTTTGCCTTAAAGCAGAACAATAATTGACAAGGGCATCCCTCCACCCTCTCTACCAGGAAAGATAGAAATTGATCGCTGGAGGCAACTGCAGACCCTACCAGCCTGAGACGGCACAAGAGAAATCAAATAACTTTACTAGCGACTTTCCCTCTGGCCTTGGAAGCCTAAACTGCTTTCCTCTGTCCTGTCATTTCTCCCCAGGTTCATTGCTCTTTGTTGAAGCTCTTATATAAGCCAGAGCTCTCAGCTGCCACTTTGAGCTCCTCATTTTTCCCTGGTTTTGCCCATGTCTTCATGAGGTACACGTGTTAATAAACTTCTGTTTTTGTTTTTCCTGTTAGTCTGTTTTTCACTACAAGGATCTCAGCCAAGAACTCAGAAGGGGGGAGAGAAAACTGCTTTTCTTCCCCGACATAAACTGTTTGCCTTCCATCATGTGCCAGAACCTGACACCTCGTTTTGGGATCTCAGCCTCTTCTGTCCCTTGGCTTCTGAATATCTTCATTCTTGTTATCATTATTTTGTCTTAACACCTGTCTCTGTTTTCTTCTCAGGACACCTGCCAAACGTCCCTGTGTCTGTTTAGAACTAGAGGCTTTGTCTCCTTCATTCTCTCTCTGCAGATTAGGGCTAGACCCAAACCCAAGTCCGTTGCTCAAGGTTTACTATCTTTTGATACTTGATTTTGGGATAACTTGCTTCTAGGCTCTACCCACCTGTCGTCATAGGATTTTTTTCTGCTGCACTGCTAAACACCAACCCCTTTTTAAACTGCTTCCTGGACTTTTATTTTATCATCTTTTTACTTGTCATGCTTTTAAACTTTGTTATCTTTCCACTCAGTATCACTGTAATATTTGGAATATACAGAAATCAGTCATGCGTGAGATTTCTCCTGTTAATGTTGTGATGTATTTTATTCTAGTGCCAGGGTGAGTCTAGGCTTTTCCTCTGCCTTTCTTCTCTGTTCTGTTGTAAGCACGTGGCCATGACCCACTCCATTGGGAGGTGTACCTCTGGGATGACGTAATGTGGATTTGTGTTGGGTGGATTGGGGTTAGGCGGTGGGTAGGGTTATGGAGTAAAAATGGAAGCTATCAACTCTTCTCAGGGATGAGACAGAGACAAAAGGAGGATGAGACCGAGCTCTCTGCTGCCCAGATGTGAGCTCACGGGGCATCACTTTGATGGGTTTTCTGTGACTGGGTTCTCATCCACTGGTCTACCAACCCAGCAGCCAGGACCTGCACTCTTGGACCGACCCACGCGCTCTTGTTCTTTAGACCCCCGTGTTCAGCTTGGTGCTGCTGTTCCCCCCTCTCCACACAGTGTGCCTACAGCAGGACACGTTGCCAGCCTCCTCCAACATCAACCACCCCCAGCCCTGCCTCCCTGACTCCACCCTCTGTGACCACCGTGTGGACTTGGGTTTTCCCGCGTCTCGTCTACTCCACCTCACAGAACGCCTCTTGCAGTGACTTGCTTCTGTGAGAAGCTAAAGGGTAAGCATTCAGTCAATTCTTCTAACATTGGATATCAGGGGTCACCTTCTTTCCAAGTTCTGTGGCGTCTCTTGTAGCTCTTTGCACGTTGTCTGCAAAACCCTGACACTTGATTTATGCATCCTCTTCCTCTTAGGGCTGTCTGACACTCACCGTTGGGTATCTGACTCGGCAACACCAAGGGGGAGTGTGCGGCTCTTTGCCAATAGTGCCTAAGGATGTTCTCTCAACAGAAAATATAGACCAGGGGGGATGGCCCAATGTTTCTTGCTTACTTTAAATTGAAACATTCTATCGAACTTACTTTAACTGCAGAATTCTTGTAAACAGCCCTTCTTGGAGTTTATGACTGTGGGCTCACTGCCAAGTGCAAACATTCCTGGTCTGTGGCATGAAAATCTAGTGAAATAGAACAGAAAAGGCAACTTGAGAGAATGAGAGAGAGAGAGGGAGGGGAGAGCAGACAGGCTAGAACCAGCTCCTTGAGAGCAGTCAGGCCTGTGGATGGTTGTGCAAAGTCCTGGACGTCCAAAGGCTCAGGAGAGGCCTCCACTAAGTGGGAAGCTCGCTCACCAACAGCTACAGAGACAAGGTTGTAAGACAGTGAGGTCCACGCCCCACACAGCTGGTGTCGGGCGCTGTCACTCACTGTCTCCCGGCCCCTTTTGAAGAGCAGCGACTTTCTAGTTTGAATATCAATGTGTGAAGTCATCTGTCCCCTAATCTGTACCAACCACTGGGACGGTTCCAAGGTTGAAGGATTAAATACTCTGGCACAAATCTGTTTAAACCTCCCCCAAGTAAGAAATTATGCAGGGCTCTCTCGTGAGAGGTTCTGGCTCCCAGGGAATTAAAACCTTCAGTTCTATTTGCTCTGCTGAGAACAGAGTAGCTCAGGAGCCTTCTTTCTAACTGGCCCATGTCGCTCCGTGCCACTGAGACGCTGCCGTGTGGCCCCATATCCTCTTCACAGGGCCTGTTGGTTGCCGACCTCTCCTTGGGGCTCCGGAGTCATTTTTTTCTGCCTCCTTTATTCATCAGGAGGATTGCACCAAAATTATCACATGATGAAAGCTTCGTGGCGAGTGACGTCAAATAGAATGATTGGATCCTTTGCTGGGTTGCTTTGTGGCGATTGCCACTTGCTTGACAGAATTAGGTGTGTTTTTATTTGTTGGGTAAGATGCAAATATTTCCCCTCTATTTTAGACTTACCTGTTTTCTCTCACAGACCTGAGAAAGGGGAAATCATCTATGTTGCTACCGTTGCTGGGTATTCGAATAAATTTGCTTGGGCCTTAAGTTAAAGGTGGGAAGTAAGTGCTCAGTGATATCCAGCCATTTAATGAAACACAATTGTAAGTATGTGGCCTCAATACGCACGTGGGGAAAGGTAAATAGATGCTCGTGTAGAAATTCTCTGTCTCACGGTTGTCATTTGTTTATAGGTTTCAGAGTCTTGTCTTTGTACAAACGCCTGCGTTGACTATAAGTTCTCTCTGAGCTCCACAGACTGTGGAGATGTCTCTACACACGGGATTAAAACAGTCAGAGCGTCATCTTAGTAGCAGGACTGTGCTGAGGTGAGAAGGGAGGACTGAGATGTGAGGCGATGGCTAACGGGAGCGGGATGCAGCGGAGGGCCTGGATTCAGGAGCTGTGCTCCTGGAGGAGAACGGCCAGGCCTCGCTGGTGACGGGGGTCCAGGGTCGGGCTCATTTCCATCTTAGGGTATGATGATGAGATCGAGAATGGGGAGGGGGTTGTGTCAGACGTCATTTTGGTCAGAGAGGAGGACAGGCTCCAACTGAGTCCCATGAGAAGATGCTAACAGAGAGGCTGTTGAAGGCTGTAGGGAGAGGCCACTGACATGCCCGGCCCTGGGCTGAAACCTCAGGGTGTGACTCCTCAGGCCTGAATGAGGAGGGGACGGGCAAACTTCTGGAGTCCAGGGAGCACTGTACCCTGAGGGCTGCCTGACGGGAGCTGTGGCCTTCAGCAGAGGGACACAGACAGGCGGATGGACGCCACGTGTGCTGCCGCAGCAGAAGGTAGCGAGGAGTCAGTGCCACTCCCTGGCTCTCCCCTCGTCCCCAATTCTCTGCCGGGGCCTCCACCGGCCAAACACAGCGGGAACCAGCACCCAGGGAGTCTGCTGGAGCCGTGTACCCCAGGGTGCGCCTCGGGGAGCACCGAGCTGGGCGGGAGGGTCGCAGGGGGATCTGCTAAGTTCTGTCTGGCCAGGAAGAGTTTGTGCTGCTGGCCCTGCACCAGGCTGGAGCCGAGAAGGAAGTTCGGGTTGACTTGTGGCTTGGGAAGCATCAGCCTGGATGCATGCGAGGCACTTAACACCGTGTGTGCTCTCAGAAAATACCGGCTGTCACCCTTAACGTTACTGAAAGAAACACACAGAGCGGACGTGAGCGACCATGAACGACGGCCACCAGGGAACCGGCCGAGTTGCGATCGCAGAGTCGTGC
This sequence comes from Equus przewalskii, assembly GCF_037783145.1. Taxonomy (NCBI): domain Eukaryota; kingdom Metazoa; phylum Chordata; class Mammalia; order Perissodactyla; family Equidae; genus Equus; species Equus przewalskii. Next base: position 89,859,771 of record NC_091831.1, read on the forward strand.
AGGAGAAGAGGGTGCAGGTAAATGTCGTACGTACATGCCCACCACTCTTGTAAGGACGTGACAGTGAAGCGAGAAAGAGATGTGGAGGTGCAGCTACAAGCAGGGAGCACACGCGGCTGAGGGAGGGTGTTCTTTTCCTGGGCAGGAGAAATAACTGAGTGTATTTGTGGGGGGAGTGAAGGAGCCGGTAGAGAGAAGCAGCCAAAGATACAAGAAGAGACGGGAGGAAATCAGTGGAGTGATAGCTTGAAAGAAGAGGAATGAGGAAGACGAGAATGATGGCGGTGATGCTGAAGATAATGAGGATGCTGCTGCTGCTGCTGATGGAGATGATTGAGAGAAGGAGGAGGGAGAGATGGCATCAGATCCCAGGTGAATACATTAGCCTTGGGCAGGGGAGGGACAGTTTCTTGTGACAGAAGGAAGCAAATAAAGATGGAAGTATACACATTACTTGAGGGGCAAGGAGAAGGAAATTAAGGGAGTTCCTTTTTTTTTTTTTTTGGTGAGGAAGATTGGCCCTGAGCTAACAACTGTTGCCAATCTTCCTCTTCTTTTTCTCGCCAAAGCCCTCCAGCACATAGTTGTATATTCTACTCGTAAGTCCTTCTAGTTCCTCTGTGTGGGACGCTGCCCCAGCATGGCTTGATGAGAGGTGCTAGGTCCACGCCCAGGATCTGAACCTGCGAACTCCAGGCCATCGAAGCCGAGCACATGAACTTAACCACTCAGCCACAGGGTCGGCCCCAAGGGAGTTCTTATTAGAGAGTGTATGTTTCCTCTCTGATACAGGAAAAGATAACACGAAAGATAATGATCATCATGACTTTAGCCCCCACGGGGACTCCTCGAACCAGCACGTCTTGTGTGAAGGTCATTTAATCTTCACAACAACCTCGTAAACAAGCACTATTATTATTGCACCCATTTTATAGACGAGGAAACTGAGGCAAGTAAGGAATTTAAGGAACACGGGCGAGAGGTCTGAAAAGTAGCGTGGAGCCTGGTTCTGCCAGGTTGGAGATGATGGGAAAGAGGCATGTGGCCAGCGCCCTGCCTGCACCTCAGCGGATAGCGCATCCCCATGGGGCCCGGGGAAGGCGTCAGCATCACTCTTTGGTGTTCTGGCAGCCACGTGGTCGTGGGGCCAGTGCCTGAGGGCTTTGGGCTGCCGCATCGTGGGAGGTGGTGGGAGAGCCGAGGACCAGGGTGACGAGTTCTCAGCATCTGCGGCGACTCCGGGCTGCGTGGGGCAGGCCTGCCGGACGGGGGGAGGGCTCTCCACGCACCGCTCGGCCTCCCTCCTCTCAGGCCACTCCCTCCGTCCTCTCTTCCTCTCTCCTCCACTCTCTGACCAACAGACGCATCCCCACTGTGTTGTCTCTCACGCAGTGTCTTAGGGCTCACCCGGGCCCCCCAGTCACCGTCAACTCCAAACACTTAGCATGTCCCCTGGGGAGCACGGGCGCCTTCCTAAGAGAAATGCCAGCGCCAGCTGCTACTTTAGTTAGACTTCTCCGTCTCACGTCATCACCCTTGTTTCCCCCCCCCATGTCACTCATGAGGACTGAGCCCAGGAGGAGCTCAGGCAGCAGGACCTGGGTCCTCCACATTGAAATGACAGCTCAGGCCCCGGGTCATGCTGTGCAACGGGCCTTGGCCCAGCCCAGCCCTCCAAGAAATGGGATTTGTCACCTCCCCAGGCCGTGTGTGTCGCGTCCACCCCGACGTGACACAACCGCTCAGTCTCCAGAACCTTCTCCAGCCGGCAGAGGTGGACCCAGGCTCCTCCGTCTCCTCACACGTTCTTCGAGCTGAATTTACGTTAACACTTGCTCTGTCTTTGATTTTCGTTCTTCCCTGTGCCCCAGCTTCTCAACAGGAGCCCTGGGCTGCCTGTGGACACCAGGCTAAGCTCTCTGTACCCGCGTTATTATCATCCAAACTGCACAGTTCACTGAGCAGTCGCTCTTGGTGTTGCACATGCTGTGAGTTTTAACAAGTGTGTGAGGACATGCGTCCACCATATGGCACCATAGAGAGGACTGTCACTGCCCTGAGACCCCCTGGCAGCCCTTAGTTCTTCTGTCGTCTCCTTGGTTTTGTCGTTTCCAGAATGTCCTATAGTTGGAATCATACCTGTGCAGCCTTCTCCAATTGGCTTCCTTCACTTCATAACATGCATTTCAGGTTCCTCCACGTCTTTCATGGCTTGACAGCTCATGTCTCTTTAGTGCTAAATGACATTCCACGGTCGGGATGTATCACGGTTTATTTATCTGCTTATCTAGTGAAAGAGATCTCAGTTGCCTGCAAGTTTTGGTGAATGACTACAGCTGCTGCAGACGTCCGCGTGCAGGTTTCCGTGTGGACACAGTTTTCAACTCCTTTGGGTAAATGCCAGAGAGCACGGTTGCTGGACGGATGGTAAGAGAGTGTGTGGTTTTGTAAGAGACTGCCGAACCATCTTCCACGAGGCTGCACGGCGCCGCACACAATCCCACCAGCAACAAGTGAGCGTCCCTGTTGCCCCACGTGCTCGCCAGCGTTCGGGGTTGAGCTGCTCTTTTTGTACTTGGCAGTTACTATCTTCTACCATGATGATTTGAAGGCAGAGTCTATGGATGATCCATGCAGGAACCCCAGGTTCCTGTATCGAGATGAAGACGCCATGATAGGAGGTCTCGTAGGTCCTGTCGTCTCCCACGGTCTGCGGTTTGAGGTTCCCTCCGTCTGGAGCACGTTACCCCTCTCTCATCCTTCAGCTGTGACGGAAGGAGATGCCCTCACTTCCAGCTTCAACCTGCAGATCTCCACCTCCTGCCCTTTTCCTTCACTTTATCTGGACGAGGTGACGGCCTCATTGCACACGGTGCACAGATTTTTTGCTTCTAGGTACTTCCACCAAGAGCATCTTTGCCACAGGTTTTTCGCCGCAAACACTTTTGCCGCATAACTAATTGGCTGTAAGGCAATTTTGCCACAAAAGAGAAAATAAAAACTAAAAGAAGGACATTAAAAAGGACGTAATGAAACATAAAATGAGTAACAAAATTCAAAAGACTTTATTGTGAAATAGCAATATTTGAATACATTTAAAAAGTGTGTAGATTCATGGCAATACGGCACAGAGAATCGATTTTACTTTGTGTGTTGTACCTAAGCACTCGTCTCGAAGTCTTTCTTTTGTGGTATTACTTGGTTTTGTTTTGCTTGATGATCGTCTCCTCATTTGGCATCCATCACACTTTTTCTTTTTTGCTAAAATTTCCTCCTTTGTTAAGAGAGGTGTCATGTTCTGAGCACCGGGACGCGTGTTTGTCACTGAGCTTTGCGTTGTGTTGAGAAAAGCTCCTGCACCGTCGTTTGCGCCTGGCGTATCGTCACAGGTTGGTCGATAGATATTCCCAAGTTCCATGGGGAATGGAGCTGAGATTTATATGATATAAAAACGGGAGATGGCGTCCATGGAGAAAGGAAACCAAACTCTCACCCAGTGATTTTATCTTTTATAGCAAAATCACCTTATGGCCAGTTAGTTATGTGGCAAAAACGTTTGCAGTGAAAATGCTTGTGGCAAAGATGTTTACAGCCAGGAAGCTTATGGCGAAAACACCGGATGTGATGTTTTCCCCATCACGTAATCCTTCCACTCAGTCGTGCTTCTTGTTTGTCTGCTTTCCCACTTGGTCCAGGCTCTCTGAGGCTCTCGCTGAATCGCTTCTATCATCTCCCCTGTGTCTTTCTGGCCCAAAGTAGAGGCTTAATAAGTATTTTTATAATGGACAATAAATAAATGGGTGAAGGAATAAATTGGTCAAGAATTTTTTTTTCTATTTAATAGAAAATACACTCTTCCAATGACTGCATATTTATTTTCTTAGTTTCCTGGACCTCAGCTGCACTTTCTTTGTAATTTTGTGGGGTAATTTGCACAGCCCTGGAAAAAAATACAATATACGCAAACCCGGGTGAGGTTCTATTTTTCTGGCTGCATGTTCGTCTCCAGTAGATAGTGGGCTAGTTTAGTCTTCCTGTGAAGTTATAACATCACACCTTGTGTATTCCAGGCAATTGATGAGAAACATAACACAAACTAACAGTCAGTAAAATTATCCGAAGACTATTTAGACTTATTCCTAAATTCATGCTTCAGGGACTCACCTGAAAAGGAGGAAGTGAGAAATCTGCTGCTATCTCAAATCCTGTCTTAAGAAAATTAACTCCCTAGAACCTAAGTCAGGCCATTAGACTCCAGTCTTAGTTTAGATCCAGCCATTGTTTGGACGAGTCGAATTGCCAAGGTGGAAATGGAAAGGAGGGAAGACGTGAACTCGGTCCCGTAACCGGGATGTCACCTGGTTGGAGAACCTCATTCTCTCACTTTAGAAACTGGGGATGCGGCCGGTTGCACATGTGAGGATTCCGTTCGAGAAATAAGGGCCGGACTGTCCTCGGAAGCCTCGAATGTCGAGCTGTGAAGCCGCAGGTCGCTCCTTCAGACGCAGGTTACAACCCAGATGTAATCGGCTTACCCAGCAGTGTGCTGTTGACAAAACACTTGAAAGGAAGAGAGAAGGCGCTTTATTTAATGCTGTACGCGTCCTGTGTTACCAGAAGCTCCCATCACCACGGACTCATAGCTCAGGTGGGTCCACTTCCCTTTCTTTCTTTTTCCCAGTCGTGGTGGGGCTAGAAGCAGAGTGGTCCCTTGAAAGCAAGGAGATGCCTTGAAAAAAATGTTTAACTCGAAAGGAGACAAATAGAGGCCGATTGTGGGCTTTCTCAACTAGGGGCGATTTGCCCCATCCTCCCCCGGGGACGCTGGGCGACGTCTGAAGACATTTTTGGTTGTCACGTTTGTGTGCTCCTGGCATCTAGTGTGCAGTGGACAGGACGGGCCCCACAGCAGAGAACTATCTGGTGCCAAATACCAACAGTGCCCGTCCATGGGGAATTCTGGTCCATCGTGCTGGAAAAACAAAAACGAAGTCCGATATCCTTCTGGTGCCACCGCTTTAGAGCACAGACCTGCTGCTGTCACATCCGGTGTGTCCAGGCACCCGGTGTAGTGAGACTCAGCAAAACAGGCCCTCAGGGGGGCAACACCCACCACTGGCGTGATCCCTGTGGCAGCCTCTGCTCTTCACACTCAGGGTCCTGGGGGTCTTATCATCTGAAAGGTGGAATTCGTTGGGTGGAGCGTGGAAGTGTTTTGTGGAAAGAATCTTGCCTTTGGACTCAGATGCCCCTGGATCTGCGTCCTAGGTTCACACCAGCCACATGACCTTGAGCGCGGCCGTCACCTTCTCCGAGCCTCTCCCCCTCCCCGATCCATGAAGCAAACTTAGACTATTTCATCACTTCTAAGACTTCTTTTTTCACATTTCAACAATTCTGAAATTGGGGTGCCTCTTACATTTGAAGCCATGTCATTGCTTAATTGGAAGTGATTTTATTTCTTAAGCTGATACACAGAATAATTGTGTTTATTTCAAGCTGTGGTGTCTTACGTCCTGTGTAATGTGGAATGATAACCTTAGGGGCGTCTCCCATCAGAGCTTAGCCGCCCCCAGGTTTACCGCCCGCGTGAAGGCAGAGGGGACAGCAGCCTCTGCCCGGGGCTCTCTGATATTGCTTCCTTCCATCCAGAGCTCAACGCTCATCCCGGGGAAGGAAATGGGCTCCATTTTTGTGTCCTAGTTGATCCTTCATACGTTCTGGGCCCCACTGCTTTGAAGTGTGTGCTTGTGTGGGTGCACACGTGTGTGTGTATGTGTGTGCACAGACCCACAGTGGCACAGCCCTTGGCCGACCAGCTCCAAGGAGATGCTCAGGGTCCTGAACACACCCTCTCACTGGGTCAAGCCTGACTCAGGAGGGGGCCGTGTTGAGGTGACATAGGCTTTAGCACCTGGAGCAGGGCTGGGCCGGGGTGGTGGGACCCAGCGACAGGGACCAGGCCTGGAGCTCTGTCCATGCCCCGGACAGGTGCTGCCCTGGAAGGCTGTTTTCTAGTTTGCTGTGAGAGGAGCTCTGAGACAGTAAATTCAGGTTGATAATAGCTGGAAATCAATATGGAAAGGATTAAAACGTATGTTGCTATTTTTCTCTGAATTTTGATTCCATTTCTGGACATAGCAATAGACGTTAATAATAGCCGTGCTCTGCTATTGAAATAGAGTTGTTTACAATTAACCTGAATGGATCCACGTGCTGCAAGACACCTGTAGCCCAGGGCCTGCCGCTCCTGTCACGTGGTTATATCCAGTGGCCACGGTGCACTTGGCAGCCGCCACTACACTGTGGGCAGCAGTGACCCTGGAAGCCGGGAAGCGCTCCTCGTGTGATGGAGTTGCCAACCAAAGCCACACCTTGGGTCATTTGTCTCCTTAGCGGGACACTGGAATATCACGCTTAAGGCTGGCAGAATCCAGGCCACACTGTGTAGAAGTCATGTGCCTACAAGAGAACCCACCCGACAGTGTGGGAACCGGGCAGAGGAGTGAGTTCAGCCTTGTCCTAAATCTGACCGCTGTGTGAACTTGCGTGGTTTCTTCAACTTCTCTGGGCCTCGGCATCTGCACAACAGGGCAAATACCGCTATTACTGTTGCTATGTCTACCAACCGCGTCACGTTGTGAGGGTCAAATGGGATAAGACAAATAAAAATGTTTAATGAAATGCAAATTGCCCCTCATTATGGATGTGAGACCCTAGAAATCCTACCGGCCTTTTATTCTTGCTTATAAAGATCTAGATTTTTTTTCTTGTGGATGAGTCTCTTCTCTCTATTTTGATCCAAATTTCCACACTGAAGTCCACCTTCCATGAAGCTATGAGTGTGACTAAATTATTCAGACAGGTGTTGGGTTAGCTGGTAAATCTGACAGAGCTCTCCAAGGAGCAGTGTGTGGGGGTCCTGTTTCTTTCTTTTTTTTTTTTTTGAGGAAGATTAGCCCTGAGCTAACTACTGCCAATCCTCCTCTTTTTGCTGAGGAAGACTGGCCCTGAGCTAACATCGTGCCCATCTTCCTCTACTTTATATGTGGGACGCCCACCACAGCATGGCGTGCCAAGTGGTGCCACGTCTACACCCAGGATCCAAACCAGCGAACCCTGGTCCGCCGAGAAGCAGAACGCGTGCACTTACCCGCTGCGCCTCTGGCCGGCCCCGGTCCTGTTTCTTCGTAGTGTGTTCTCAGCAGACACTTCTATCCACAGACCTTGGGAGAATAGCCCCCTGCACTCACTCACGTGTAGGGTCGGACGGGGCCCTGAGGGTCCGTGGCAGCTCTGTCCTCCTGGCCCGTGTCTGACTCAGGTTCCTTCCGGGCAGGGCTGAGAGAACTCCAGGACGTGGGAGGTAACTCGGGATTTCATAGGAAACTGTGAAAAGTCCTGTCCCAACGGTCTTTGTTCCATGACTGCAGTTGTGTGTCTAGGCCGAGGAAGTCAGCTGCTGCTGATATATTTTAGGCCTGAATTAAAAAAATGGTTTTTCCTTCAACTCTTAGCAAGATGGATGAAAGACGGTCCGCTGAGCGGGCTGGCTGAGGGGCAAGGCACGGAAGCCGCGGCTCCTCGCCTGTGAGCCTTACGCTGTGCGGGCTTCGGCCAGACCGATGGAGAGTCAGGGCTGGGCCTTGACGGGTCGCTTTCCCGTTAGAGGGGCTGGATCCGAGCTTGGACAAGGTGACCCGACAGCACAGGGGCAGCGTAGGACGGAGGGCCTGCCAGGAGAGCTGGGGACTGACAGCCAACTGGCCTCTAGCCCTTGCAAGTTAGACAGCCCCGTGCTATTCCCAATAGGAGAGAATCTGATAAGAAATTGATTTTTTTTCCTGCCTACATACAACGGCCAGCTCTGAATGATCCTTGAATTTACAGCCTTGATAGTTATTAAATTCTGGGAATCGATATTGTTTGCTCTGGAGGCTGTCACTTTGTATCTCTGGGCCTCAGTTTCCCCGCTCACACATGTCGGGCTCAGGCAGGTGCATCTTCAGTGTCCCCTCCAGTTTTCAAAGGTGAGTAACCCTGTGGCTTCTTTTGTTTCTCTCTCTCCTCCTCTTTGTCACCAACAAACTAACTCTCATGGGACAAACAGCCTTTTCTGCTGATTTTTGCTGTTTTTCACACTGTTGACACCAGAGGAATCCAACCCAAAATGGTTGCTCTCGGTTCCAATTTTCTTTTCTTTTCTTGGGAAACTGGCTTCTGTTCTTGTCCTATGGAAATGGTTTTAACATGCTTACGTATTCATTCAATAAACATCTGAGTGTCCACTATGTGCAGGATGCTGAGCTCGTCACTATGAAGATGACAGAGACGACCAGAGAGGGCTCTGTCCTCGGGAGCTCAGCCACTGGCCGTGCAGGTAAGGCAGGTGTTCATTCTTACGCACCAAGTGGTGAGTCAGACGCGCTCCAGAAAGGGGGCTGATGCGACATGGGCGTTCAGAAGGACGGGAGCAGATTGTCACATTTGGAGGATTCAGTGGATGTGGATCAACCTTCCATCGCCTCCGAGGGTGTTTCCACGGTCTGTTTGTGGAGCTCCCGTCCCTTGAGACGCCCCTTGAAAACCAAGGCTCCGTTGTCAGACGTGTTCCCGAGAAGGTGCATTCTGTCGCCTCCCTCAGAGATTCACGACGATTATGAGCAGAATAAAGGCTCTGAAAAGTCTTGCAGCAAAGGGACGCGCTACCCTTCGTTTGAGCCCCGCCCACATCTCGTTTTCATGTGTTGGCAAAATACCTATTAGTGTCTTTTGGAAAAAAAATGCTGTGAGAAGAGCTGTGGGGGTGGATACAGCCTGGGCTCGAGAGTCAGGAAGCTGGGCATGTTTCCCAGGCTTTTTACTGCCCCTCCCTGAGGATTTTCCCTCCCATCCCCTCCCCTTCGACGGGAAAGTTACTCATATTAAAGTCGAGCGGACACTTGAACGGTCTTTACTTATTGGCCGTATGATCTTAGGCAAGTTTCTTAATTTGTTTGTGCCTCAATTTTCTCATCAGCAAAAGAGGCACATTAATAGTGCCTTCATCACAGGGTTGTGACCAGGACCAAGAGAATTAATATTTGCAAAGCACTTAGAACGATGTCTGGCAATAGTAGGTGCTACATAAATATTTATTAAATAGAATAAATGAGGGCCTTGCATTCAATAGTGAGGCAGCATCCCCAGCCCCTCACTTCAGACTTGGGACCCAATCATGTCTCATTCCTACAGTTTTGGATCTGGGGCTCTGCATGGATGCTTTAAAAAGGTTTCAGAGATGTAGCGCTGTGCTGCTGCCGGTGGGTGCGCCCAGCACGTTGAGCCTCTTTTGAAATTGCCTGTGTCTGCACACGGGTGGTCCAGGCAGAATCTTAGAGATAGGAGATGCTCAGAGCTCATCCAGTCCATCTTCCCAATGTAGGGACCCCAGGAAGGGGGCGGATTCTCCCCACACCAGAAAGCTTGTGTCCACATGGCCAAGGAAATAGGAGGAGCGGCCTCCAACTGGAGTCGTTTCCGACTTGTTTCTCTGGGTCCTTTGCTGAGAGTTGGACAGGAGTTCTGCCTCGGGGCTCCCGCAGAGCCTGAGGGCAGCTGGCTCCCAGCTGGCTCCGCGGAGCCCCCGTCCGTAAAGGCGAACACGCTCCTGAGTGAGGCCAGTCCGAGCGCCATCTGACCAGGCCTGGACCCGCTGACCAAGCCCGTCCGTGGTGCACGGTCCAGGGCCTGAGGGTCGGCAACAGTGAATGCAGTAGAGGGTGAGGACCCTGAGACTGGTCCAGAGCTCTGATGCTCATTCAGATAAGGCGCATCACACACGCTGATTCAATTATGAATGTGAGAGGAAGGGAGGGAGGGAGAGAGGGAGCAGGCTGAGGGGTGGAGGGGACTTCCCGTCCTTCTCCTCAGCGAGCTCATCCCCAAGTCTGCAGGGGACGGACAAGAAGCACCATCATCTGCCCTCTCAGCCCGACCAGTCTCCAGGGCCTCCCAGAGTGGGAGCCTCTCAGCCCTCTGGATGTGATTCTGGTCTTCAAGGATGTGTACTTTTTGGATAATATGAGCCAAAATTCCGGCCAGCCTTTTCATCAGGGACCCAACCGGGGAGACCTCAACGTGTTCCAACACTAAAAACGTAAACTGGATGTGTTTGATCGATGGAGTTGGGACTTGCAAGGTAAAAACTGACTCTACGTGAATTTTGCCTTTGGGAATGATTTTAAAACCGAGTGAGCTGGGACTCCGCCATGTGTCTGGTTCCTGGGGTTTGATACATCCTGAAGCTGGGCGTGGAGCAGAGGGCATCGCCTCAGGGAACTTCCTGGCATCGCATCTGAGAATATTGCCCAGCAGGCCTGTCCACCTGTGCTCCTGGTCCTTTGTGTCCCTTCCGAGGAAGCATTCGGTGTCTGGACTCCCTTCTCTTGGCCTCCGAGCTGCAAGCAGAAATGAGCCCAGAGCCCAAGGCTGTGACTCCTACACTCTTCTGGAAAACCTCCTCTATCCACTCTTTCTCACACCAGTAACACTGTTGACACCACACGTTTATTTCACACTTTGCAATTGGTGAGCATCTCTGCCCTCCTCCTCTCGCTTGGTCCTCACGCGACTCTGAGGAGGTCCGGGCAGGTGCGATGGGCTCGTTCATCCTGAGAAGGAGACTGTGGCTCTCTGAGCAAAGGGCAGGCAGCTCTGAGACCGGATCCTGACCTTCAGGTCCTGTATCCCAGAGCCCTTCCCAGCCCCTCGCGGCTCCTGAGGAGAATTCCACCCCGGCGTTGTTTTAGATAGCGGCACGAAGCCCAAGCACAGGCTGCTCTCCAAAGGCAGCTCTCCTGGGTGTGTTGCAGTCAAAACCACTCAGGCAAACCTGCTGGTTTGCATCCTGAAGCGTACAGCTCCAAGGACTCCAGTGAAGGTGAATAGTGGACCACTAGACTGAAGATTCACAGATAGGCTTCCTCACCCTCGCTCTGGGGTAGCTCACTCGAGAGATCCAGCCAAGTCACCTCCCATCTCTGGGCCTCAGTTTCTTCCAGGACTAACTGTCTGTGACCCTAGGGACCCATTCGAGAAACAGCCACATGGAAGATGTCCCTGCTCCTCCATGCTCTGGCTCCCCCGCCCCCACCTCTGAGAATAAATACGGGAATCAAAATTCCTGAGATGTGTTCAATTTCCTTTTTTTTTTGTCTCTTTCTCTCTCTTTGCCTCTTTTCTATCAACAGAGCCCTTTAATTTGATCACCGTTGTCTACTCCTAGAAATAATGACCCCCTTTATATATCCCCCAAGTAAGCAGCTCTTAATTTATGTGGGCTGACCCCTGCAGCCCTCTTTGGGAAATTATAGTTCTATTCCATCTCGATTTACTCTCAACTGGATAGAGAATGCTCACACTGCCATCACACAGGGAGCCAGGAGGATTGGCCGTCTCCCCTCACATATTAGAATCATAATGAATAGTTCCAATATGACATCATGGTCTTTCCTATGCCAAGACACTGTGGAGTCATATCGAAAACACTACATTAGCTTAGAAAGTGGATTACAACCCAAACGAACTGGATGGCCAGTGCAGAAGTGTATGTCTGAACGGGAGGCCCCAGAGCGCAGGGCTCTTGTTCAGGCTCAGGGAGCCTCTCCCTGCAGTGAGGCCCCAGCCCGCCTGGGGCTGCCACTCAGGCCATTTGGGCCGGAGGCTAAGGCGATGCTTTTCTGATCAACCAATGCCTAATCATGAGATTTTTAGACATTATTTTCATTCCCACAGAAAAGCAGAAAGGAAAGCCAAATTCGTCCTAAGCTCTCTCATGTCTTCTCTTCTTCAAATCAGCCTCAGGAGACCCCGTTCCCCTCCTCCCATGTGGTCCCAAGAAAACTAACAGAATGTGAAAAAGAGGTGATTTCACAGCCTCGCTGTCACACTTCCAAATATCTCAGGAAAAGCGAAGAAAAAGACCTTGATTTCTGCAATTTGGAGTTCTCACCAAGCTGTCTGGAAACCCTCTTTAACTTTGAGGTCCTGAACTCCGTGAGGTGACTGTGTGGACTGCCCCGTCGGCGGGCTCGGCCTGGGCCGGGGTCAGGGTCCAGCGGGTCCTGTAACTCGGTGTGAAGGGCCCCAGGCGGCAGCATTCTCCCCGCGGAGGAGCAGCCCCTGTGTGGAGAGGCTGCGATGAGCCCCCCGACGAGGGGAGAGGCTGCGCTGGAGCGGCCGTGGCTGAAACCACTAAAGGCCGCGGAGGCAAGAAGAGGGGACGGAAATGTGTGGATCCTCATTCTGGGGTTGGGGGAGACTGGTGTGGGCTGAGAGGAGAATGGAGAAAGTGGGTGCATGGGGGCACGGGGAGGGGCTGGGACATCCGCCGGTGCCGTGGAGAGCATCGCTGGAGGCGGACGTGGCTCTGTGGACACGTGGCTTGACTGGCTGCCGGACAGCGGACGCTGCAGAGGAGGAGGTGAAGCTGACGCTAGGATCCGGGGGGACCCCTGTCGCCGTCAGGTGAGTGCTTTCTCTGCCTCCTTCACAAATCCTTGGTGCCCCGCGCGAGGCCGCTGGGAGTGCTTAGAGGAGCACCCGCATGTCTGGGTCCAGGGGGCACAAACAGAAAGTGAGCATGAGGCCGAAACCCAGAGGTGGGGGGCGTCCCGAGAGTGGGACCCGCCCGAGCTTCCATAGGATGGTTTAGATATTCCATAGGCCTCAGGATTTGAGGGTCCATAATAATTTTCCTGTATTTTGAGGAACAAGGAGACTCCGGTTGCATCTTGGTCACACCTGCAAGGTGATACTGGTCAAGCCGAACTCTGCCTGGGGAGGACGGACCCGGGGAGGGGAAAGCCCGTCTTCCCCTCGCTGATCGCGTCTTATGGACTCAGCGTAAGGGTCTCTGCTTAACTCCATCTCATTCCCAAACCTTCCTCTCTCCTTCCAGTTTGGAGAAGGCATATTGGGTACCCAACCCGCACCGCGTGTGTTCTGTGTTCCCACCGGGCCAGTGTATTTGTTTGCAGAGAGTGTAACCTGTCTAATGCAGAGTTTGTGGGCACAACAGGAAAAAGGCATGTTCTTGCCTTCAGTGAGAATGATGGACGCTGAAATAAATAATTATAACAGGGCATAATAAGTTCTGAAAGAGAAGGAGGGAGGCGTGTCTTCCATTTGGCGTCGTGGTGGGGACCGAGTCAGAGACGTCTTTAGGAGGAGGAGACACGAAAGTTGCACTTAAAAGACGAGTGTCCCCTGGAGTCCGTGTCCATGGGGCTTTGAAGGAGGCACACGCCTGTGTCGCATCCGCAGGGCCAAGCCCGTGTTCCGTCCACAACAAGTGCTGCGCGCGGGTCTGTTACTGATGATGGTGAAAGGGGCACCATCGTGTGAATGGACGAGCTGCAGACGAGTCCATGGTGATGCAACCTTCTCACTAGGATGGGCCTTGTGTTCTTCCACATTTGAAGTGGCGAACTCTTGGTCTAGAGAATGAATTTGGGCCATAGACATTTCTGTCTGGCTGCACCATGTGAAAATATGGAATTAATAGTCAACATTTAATAAGTGGGAGATTTCACTTTTAGAGTGTCCCTGGGGAAAAAAAAATCAGGCACAGCATTGGATTTCTGACTGAAAGTGAGTCTTGGCTGCTCACTGAAGGTGGGACATGAGCTCTTCTCTTTTGCCCCAGTGCCCACCTGGCCACGTCCTTCAATGCTTATCTGCTCGGCTCCTGACAGCATTTCCAGCTCGTGGTCCCTGGAACAAGTTTGCCCCCTCTTCACCTCCTTGTTGTGTTAGATAACAGATGAGAAAGTTGAGGCCTGGGGTGGGAAGTGACTTGTCCACAGTCGCATACTCCTGACTCCAGTTCCCCACAAGTAACCAGCCAGCCTGGAGTAAGTGACACTGCCATCGCCTGGAATGTGGTCTAAGTTCCCTCGCACTGACGAATTTATGGAAAATTATGTACTCGCTGTAGAACGTTAGGTTGAGAGACTGGAAACTGAAAATTGACTCTTGAGCTGAGAAGTAAGGAAAAAAGAAAGGAATAGAATAAAATAAAGTAAAGGATCAAAATGTGATTTGCATCTTAGGAGATTTAATGAAAAGTCTGGAAAAGCTTATTCTTACAGAATGATAAGAAGTCACCTTTGAAGGGAAAAACAGCAGCACAGATCGCTCAGTTAACATACCGTGTACCTCAGAAAGCTGCAATGATTAGATGTTGGCTGAATTAAAGTAACCTGAATGTTGAGGAATGGAATAAACAGAGCTGTTAAAACCATGATGTGAAAGAACCAGAACTCATGTTTTGTCTTGGCTTTATCTGCAAAATAAAATTTCTTAAAGCGAGGTTGCTTAATAGATTAGCATTCTTTGCTCTCTGCCTGTGCTATGAGGTGAGGATTGGTTGGCTGTAAGTTGATTATCAATATACATTAGTTAGGAGAACTCCATCAGAGCCTTTGATCTTATCTTAACTATAGTGATTTCCACAAAATAGCCACGCACCAAACACAAGTACTCAGATCTGAATTGACTCTGTACCTAAGATGAGTTTATCATTTTGAAAGCATAGAACAAAAGAATTGTAGTTTCTAGAGCTGGAAGGGATAATTGAAGTCGATCCCGTCAGATGAGAAGACAGGTTCAGAGGGAAAAGTGATTTTTCCCAATTACTGCAACTAAATAGAGTTCCCACTGGAAACTAGTTCTCTTAATAGCAAAGATGACTTGACTTGGAAATCTCTGAATCTTTTTCACGGAGGTTTTATTTTTTAAAGTAGTCAAGGCATTTTACAGAAATTGGACTCTATGCGTTGTGTTTGTGAGTTGATTTTCCCACCAAACCGTAAATGCATCCTCAGTGTGAATTTAAATGGCTACATAGGATGCTACAGTTGACTGATCCAGAAATCAGTCATTAGCTCCCATTGTTTCACATTTAGTTTTCCAGTTTCTACCATTAAAATAATTCTTGAGAAAATCCTTTTAGCTACGTATTTGCACATCTCTTGGATTATTTCTTTAGCATATTTACCCAGAAGTCAAATCATCAATTAAATTCCAAGTCTTTAGATACATATTAACAAATTTATCTCTGTAAAAATGATCCCAGTTTATACTTTTACCTCTGGAATAAGATGACACCATAATTGTGCTAGGAAATGAAGTTGTACGTAGAGTCTCTTGTTTAAATGTAAACATTTTCAGAGCTTCAACATGCTGGCGTATAATGGCGATTAACCAAGAGAGGGTATATTGTTAAAAGTTTCACCAGCTATGTAAGGATGGAATTTCCCCTTCCTCCTTCAGTGTGTGTGTGTGTGTGTTGCATGTGAACACGAGGAATTCACTCACATTTCATAAAAAACAATTTGGTAAATGTTGCCTTGGTTTCTTTCTTTTTTGCTTTCATTTAGCTTTTTGAGTTTGGTCTAGGTTTATTGATTTTGTTATTATTTCTTTCCTTTAAATAGTGAAAGCATTTAAGGCTATTGATATTCTGAGTACAATTTGAGTTACACCCCACTGGTTTTGACATGTAATATTTTCATTGTGTCACTGCTGTTATTTTCCAAACAATACATGATTGCAATTTAGGTTTCTCTCAAAGATGGTTTTTAAATTTCCAAGTGGTTGCTTTCCAAATATTAATTGCTAATTTAGCTGCGTAATGGGAGGAGAATGAATCCTTATAGTTTTTACTTCGGAGAATTTATTGTAGTTTTCATTTTGTCCTAGAAGATACTTTTTTTGGTAAATGTTCCACGGTCGTTGGAAAGGGATGAATAAACTGTAACTTAGAAAGTTTATTATTTTTTATAAATAAAACTTTAAATTTTATTATTCAATTTATTGTCTGTGGTTTTATTCTATATCTGTTAAAAAGAGGTATATTTACATCTCCCTTTGTGATTTTAGGTTTCCCAATTTATCTTCATATTTTTTAAAAGTTCCATATGCTTTAGTATAATATTTGGTACAGAAAGCTTCAAGATAATTGTATATTAATTCTGCATGACGTCTTTCTTCAGCACAAAATAACCTGCTTTATCCTATTAAAAGTTTCTGCCAGGAATCCTAGTTTGTCTGATACTGTCACTCCTTTGTCTTCTGTTTATTTTTCTGGCATCGTCTCATCCCCTCTGTTCTTTTAGGAAGATGTACATTTTACATCTATTTATGTGTTTATTTGAAATTCAATTTAAATAAAGAGGCAATACATGTGCATGTTAAAACATTCAAGTGGCACAAAATTATGCAATTACAGTAAAGTTGTCTCCCTCTGCCCTAGAGATAACCGCTGTTACCAGTTTCTTTGATCTTCTTCTGTTTCTCTGCTTCTATAAGTGAATAAGTGTGCACACATACATTTAAAAACTCAAGTGGTAGCACACCCTACACTCTATTCCATGCTTTTTTCTTTTAACTATAAAGCTGGAGGATATTCCTTATCTTTTCACATAGTTCTTTCTTTATAAATGCTGCAGAGTATTCCATTGTGAAGTTTATATCATAACTTCTGTATCCTTCACTGTCCTGACAGACACTGAGGTTTTAAATGCAGTTCTTCTGAAGCTGTCGTTCTCGTCCCGCAAAGCACCAGGCTTCTCGTCTCCCAGTCTTCTCTCTATTTGAATGATGTTACTTTCTGTTTAGTTGTTTAGACCAGGAGCCTTAAGCGCGTCCTTGATCCCACTTTCTCTTCCACTCTCCACATAATCAGTCCTGGGTCTGTCGATTCTGTTGTCTAAAGGTCGTGAACGTCTGTCCCCTTATTTCCGTCCCCACTGTTGTCATCCTCACATAAGTAAGCCACCGTTATCAAGCTTCTGGATGGGTTGCCCACTTCTGTCCTGTCCCCCTCAATCTATCCTTTAGCACCGTGTCAGTCTGAGCGCTTCAACACACGGATCTGTTATGAGACTCTCCTCTCGAACGCCCTCCGCTGGTTCTCCGCTGCCCTGGAATAGAGTTCTCTGTTATCCGTTTGGCAGATAAGGTCTGGCCCCAGGGTTCTGGCAGACCCATTCTCTTCAGTTTAGCCATATTGGCCGTCAGCTCTCCGTTTCTTGAATTAGTCCCACTCTTTCCAACATTGGGCCTTTTCACATCCTATTTCTTCTGCCTTTGGTGGTTTTCCCTGAAACTTTCCTCTTCGCCTAGTAAATTTCTCTCCGTCTTTTATTCTCAGTTTGAACAGAATTTCCTATAGAGATGTTCTGTCCTGCATCACTCCAGGCCCTACATCTGTTGTCATGTCATCCCGTCTCCTTCCCTAACTCAGACCTTCCTGCCTCCCTCTTATAAGGACTCTTGCGATTACATTTCCAGGCCCTTCCCAGATAACTCAGGATAATCTTCTATCTCAATAACCTTAATTTAACCACATCTGCAAAGTCCCTTTTTGCCATGTAAGGTAACACTGACATACGGTGGTGTAGACAGCTCTGGGGGGGCCACTGGTCTGCCCACCAAAATCTACGTGCAATGTTCTCTGTTTCGGAAGGTGGTGGGGAGATTGCTTTATTTTAGAAACACTTTCATCCCCGACGTGCTTCAAAATTTGGTACTTGAAAAGGGTTAGTTTCATTTATGTGGAAAATTGTCTTTGGGGCAACCGGTGATGCTGAAAAAATAAGGCAGCAGTGTGCTCTGACCCTGAAATTAAAAATTCCAAGTGTGTAACCTGTCACTGTGGGGGTTAAGGGGAGAGCCTGCAGCTGGACGGGTGGGAGTTGAAGCTTCCTTGCTTTTATGCCTCATGACCTTGGTCAAGCGGCCACACCTTCCAGAGTCTCAGTCACTTTGTTTGTAAAGTGAAGAGCGGAATCACGTGAGATGAGGGCTCTTCGGGCACTGAGATTCTTTAACTTCACGTCCAACCACTCTCCCTCCCGACACTGCCTTGTTCTGGAAAGACTAAATAATGCGCCTTCTGCAAAATAATCAACAATTGAAATTTCACAACAGCTGCACCCCATTAGAGCAATAGAGGCTTCAGCAAAGCTTTTTAAAAAATTGCCTAACCTCATCCCAATTCATTGCAAAGTCCAATTCGAGGAGCGCAACAGCAGCATTTCAGCAAGAGCGGCTGGGCGCCTCCGTCATCCGTGAGTGCAAGCTCAGGCCGCCTCCTCCTGTTTCTTCCATGCGAATGGAAGCTTGTTTCGCCTCTCAGTTGACTTCCGTAGTCATTCCATTAGTTCACACGTAGGGCACTGATTTTTTTTTTAAACCTGGAGGCTTTTTAATGACTATTTTTATACTATAGGGTAGTGATTTATAACTGGCAAATTGTAACAATTACCTCAATTGGAAATGCAATTAGCCGTGCCCATTCTTTTCAACAGAATTAAAGGTCATTTTAGAGACTCCATATTGACTGGATTTCTCACTTGGTACAAACAGGTCTCATGATATATCGACATGTCTGTTGCGTCTTGCACTTGCCTCTGACTTCAGCATTTGCTGACAATTTGCTGGGGTGCTTCGGTATTATGACGACTATGCAGACACAGAACGCGGGGTCCCCTGGCGGCAATTCATCAGAACATCCACATTTGTTGCATTTAACATTCTGCTTACAGAAATGGCTGGATCAAGCTCATTTCAAAATAATCGAAAATGAATTCACAAGACACGACTTACCTGGTTGAACAAACCGGCCGTGGAAGGTGATTAGCAAGGAGGACAATTGCTTGCTTTTTGTTCTCATCTTTTTATTGAGGTAAAGGCTCTGGAGAGAGCATGGCCAGGCCCCTCCCAGGCGACTAAATATGCAGAAAAAAACTGTGATGAGATCTGAGCCCAGCCGACCTTTTCTCAGTCGTTCTCTTGCCTCAGCTGGGCCTTTCCTTCTGTCGGGTACGTTTTCTCCAGAGTTCTTTCCACGCTCCTGTATGTCCTTCACCGAGTGCTCTCAAACTTTGTTGTGCATGAGAACCCCTGGGAGAGCTGCTACAATTCAGATTCCTGGGCTCATTCATGAGAGATGAGGACTCGGAGGTCTGGAGTGGGGCCCTGCAACTTGCAAATTTAACAAGTTCCCTGAAACGCTGATGCTGCTGGCCTGGACCACGCCTCAAGGGACACTGCTCCCCTTCAGAGTCCTAAATAAACATTCAAGGAATAAAGCATCCACCTTGCTGTCTTTACCATTTCTGTATCT
Organism: Equus przewalskii; assembly: GCF_037783145.1. Taxonomy (NCBI): domain Eukaryota; kingdom Metazoa; phylum Chordata; class Mammalia; order Perissodactyla; family Equidae; genus Equus; species Equus przewalskii. The sequence continues at coordinate 89,878,945 of NC_091831.1, forward strand.
TTTTCTGTTTGCTGTTCACTTTTTTGTACATGTCTCTGGTTGTTCTCTTGAAAGAAGAAGGAGCTTCTTGGTTTGAAGCTGATCTGAAAGAGCCAGAAGGCATCCTCCAAACCTGGGACAGGAAGCCCAGTGTGTGTCAGCCAGTGTTTTCCGACTGTGTTACACTCGGTGCTGTACGAGGACCATGGTGACTCTCGGGTCCCCTCCCGGCGGGCTTATTGCATTGGGAGCTGAGTGTGCACACGCACGTGTGGTCTATAGTCGGCAGCTCTCCAGGGGCCAGTTAACGCTCAGTCAGAGGCCGGGCCGGAGGACCTCCTGCTGTCATTTTCCCGGATGATTTTTCTCTATTCCCACTCTGATTATCAGCAGGAAGCTTGGACTTTGTCCTTCAAAGACACCTGTGTCCTGGGGAGAGTCTGGGGGTCAAAGTGTCTGTGTTCTGGTCCTGAATTTGCTGCTAACCGTCTCTGTGGCCTCTGGCCAGCCCCTCCTCCTATCAGGGCCTCGGTTTCCCTATTTGTATGCTGAGGCCACTCCAGTTCTAATAGCCATGATCACGAGCCACAGCCAAGGCTTCACTGGGCTGAAGGGTCTGGGTTAGCTGGGACCTGACTGAAAACAAACAGACAAAGAATAAGTGAAATGAAACCAAGCAGCAGGTGGAGATCTCCAGAAACGGGCAGTCAGAGGAGGGGACTGGTCAACCGTGGTCCTCAGGTCAGGGAGAGGAGGGCCTGGACGTGGGGCTGGACGCTTGGTCAGCCCCTCACAAGCTCCAGAGCTCAGCCAGCCCAGCTCGCGGCCTGTTGCTGCCCTGGTAGCTCGACGTGGTTTAAATCGTAACTACCCTCCTCTAGGCTTTCACTAATTTCTTTCCCCTTCCAATGCCAGGTCCTCTCTTACTGTCCTCCATGAGGTGCTCGGAGATCCGGTTCTTTCTTCCTAGGAAGAATGAAGGAAAGGAAGTAATATTACGAGGTACTTACTATGTGCTAAACCTTTTACATGTATTGACTCCTTGGTCCTTATAAAATGCTCTGACGTAACTGTTGCTATTCCCATTACATAGATGGAGAAGCCGAGGTTCAGAGAGGTTGATTCTTTGCCCAGCTTGCACAGGCGGCAAGCAGGTCTATCTGACCCCAACACCTGTGCTTCTGACCCCATAGCATGCTTCCGGCTTATTATCATTTTTCCCCTACGTCTCGACTCTCTGAAGAATTGGGGTCTTTCTCTATGATTCTGGGCACACTCCCATGACATAAGGACTTCCTCCTGTGCTTAGACTGCCGGCTGGGTGCAGAATTCCTGACGCTTTTCCTGCCTTCCTCAGGGGACAGCCCTTCCCTTTAGCTCCCTTCCCGGATGGACATTCTCCCTCTCCCACCAGCCTTTTCTTCCTCCATACACTTTTTTAAAATTTTCTTTTTCTATCTAAAGCCTCAGTTTCCCCCAGACTCTAAGTGCATCTATACCCTGTCCTCCCCAGGTGTCCAGGAGCCTCCTGTTGCCTGTGGAACCTGCAGACGTTGACGTGATGTGTGGAGCCCGAGGGGCTGCGCTGTGACCAGTGGGCAGAGTATCGAGAAGTTTGTAATGGGGTAGAAATGCTGAAGGCTCAGGATTCTGCTCGGCCAGCCCTGTGGTCTTGGGCAGGTTTCTCCACCCCTTCGGCCTTGCTTCCTGTTCCTATAAGATGGAAGTCACAGTGTCTCCCTCTTGAGGTTGTCGTGAGAGTGAAATGTGTGCAGGGAGCTCGGAGCAGCGCTGGGCACGTGAGCACTTCCGGATTACATGGTTTTTATTATTAAGGGCTCCCCATGTGCGAGGATTTAGGTATAATCTGGACACCCACCCCGGTGTGAACACGGACGAAAGAATTCAAGAATCAGTTTTAAAGTCCTTTCTAGCCTGGAGGGTTTATGATTCCAGAGATGGAATCTTAATTTCTGAGCCTTCTTCTCAGACAGACACACACACATACACACATACACAGAGTTTGCGTTATCTGTCTGACCCTCTCACTTCACTGAGGCTCAAGATATCTTCAAAACCTGGTGACTTTACCTCATTTTTGGTGGAGGGTTACTTCAATAAGAAACTTGGAAATAATGGAACAAGATAGGAAGACATGAAATGCTGAAAATCAGAGGGAAATCCTGGAAAATGTTGGAAGAGTTCAAAGGATGTAGAAAGTCGTGTTCAGAGGAAGGTTCTGGAAGGAGGGGCAATAGAGCCAGAGTTGGGGGGGCATCGACTCACCAAGTGCAGTGAGTTTCAGGCCTATGTTGTGGGACTCAGTTTACTTTTATAGTTAAAACAGTTCTAAAGGCCTTGTTGTCTTGCATTTTTACTTCTTTCATATATTCTTTTAATCAAAGACATGCGTTTGATCTCAAGTCTTCGTACAGGAATAAACAAAGGATTGCACCATGGTTTCTGTGGGAAATAAGGTCCACTTGATGGTAACCCGTTTACGACGAGTGCTCAGGAACGCTTCCGAGCGACGTGGGCTCACGAGAGGAGGCGTGAGTGTCAGTGGACGCTGGGCCTGCAGACGGCCAGGCTCCTGTCTTGCTCGTCGCCGCGTCACCCTACTTTAAGGACGCTGTGGAGCATTTCGCACACAGTAAATGCTCTTTGAGTGTTCCTTAGATTAAATAAATATGGTGAAAACGACGGACGTTGTTTCTGCGCTCCTGCTCTTTGTCCCTCACCATCTGGGACTCTTCCTCGCACGGCTTCTGTCTCGAGTGTTGTTTGTCACCCCCCTCACCGCGTTTGGACTGCTGGCTTGTTCCAGGTGCAGCTGCAGTGTCTCTCGGGAACGGCCGGTGCCTCGTGCTGTCTGCTCGGGGCCTCTTGGACGCCTGCAGGAGTGTGTGCGTCGCTCCCATGTGAGCAAGAACCAGAAGAACGAGGGCGTCACCAGCCCCAACAGTCCTGATCAGTGGGGGACGGATGCTCACGATTGAAGCCGCTGTTTTCCAAGTCTTGAGGAGATTCCGAGGGGCATCTGCACGGCTCCTCGGGGGGTCCCCCTGGGCTGCGCCCTGTTGCCGTCACCAGCTCAATGAACCCCTTCGATTGGCGTTTCTCCTACCTTATTAGACGCTCCTCAGTTCCCTACTCTTGTTCCCCGGGTCATTTTCAGAATATCCCCCCAGACTCGTCCTTGTCTCTGACTCCCCATCAGATTTCTAATGGTTGCACCTGGTCTACCGTCTGCTCACCCAGAGCTGTCTGTGTCTGTGTTTGTAGAGTGACCCTCGCTGTGTTGGGGACATGAGGGACGATGCAAGACGATTTCCAGGGCTGTTTCAACCCAAACAGAAGCAGCACCTGTGCTTGTCCGTTGTAGGAGCCCCAAGTGTGGCGGCCTCGCTGGGCTGGCAGCAGGCGTCATGGCTGGCGGGGTCCTGGGGAGGGAGCCTTCCTCCTCAGCATGGAGGCTTTGGGACACCTGCCTGCTCCCCGTGCATCTGGGGCTTCCTTCCAGCAGGGAGCAGAGTTCTCATAGCCCGCTCTGTGGAGCTCCGGCAGGAAATTTCTAACCCACCATGATAGGAAGCACGTCCTCATCCATTGTCCCAAGACAGGGAGTATTTCCGTCTCCTCTCGGGCACTAGAATCTTCAGAAGAAATTCGAGGAAGCCTCAGGTAGACTTTCTGTCTAGAAGGGATCAGATCACAGGAAGATCTCGTCACTTCTGCAGTGTCTTTGATGGTGTGGGCTGCCATTTGTAACATTTAAGTTTCCTCCTAGAAGAAGTTTATTTCTTAATTCCCTTCCTCCGACAAAGAAGCAAATTTGCAGAGAGGATATTTGTTCTGCCGCCGGTTGACTGAAGCTGGCTTCGCTCGCCTGGCCTCCAGGGTGGGAACACAGGAGGTTGTTTTAACCCGTCTACATTCCTATTCTGGGTTTTCTTCTCTCTGTTTTATTTTGCTTGTAATGGAGATATTACACATGTTTGCATATATCCAGGTTTGTAGATCTGTGCACCCATGTGCATTTATAAAGTTTTTTATTCTAAAAGTAGTTTTCTATCTGCGATGCGGGACAACGGTGATCTGCCCCCGCTCCAAACTTGAAGCTGAAGTCATCCTTGGGGTGGGATCTTTATCTTAAACTGTGTATTTTCACATATTTTCAGATTTACAGAAGGTTGCAAGAATAGCACAGAAAGTCCCACATTGCCCTCACCAGATTCTCTCCTTTAACATGTTGCCACATTTGCTTTATTGTTCTCTCTTTCTCACACACGAGCACACATTTTTTTCTTAGCTGTTTGAGAGGAAGTTGCAGACATGAAGTTCCTTTGCCTCTGAGCACTTGAGTTCGTATTTCCTAAAAATAAGGAAAGCCTTTTCTGGAACCATCATATGCTGATCCAAATCAGGGAGGCCACATCCTAACAGCTCACCTGCAGACCTTGTTCAGGTTTTGCCAATTGCCCAATAATGTTTTTTGTAGCAAAAGAAATCCTCAGATCACACATTGCATTCAGATGCCATATCTCTTTGGTTTCCTTTATTTTTTAAATAATTTCTCAATCTTTCCTTGTCTTTCATGAACTTGATTTTTTTGAAAGGTGCAGGCCTGTTATTTTGCAGAATTTCCCTCAGTTTGGATTTGCCGGATGTTCCTTATAATTAGACTCAGATTATGCAGCTTTGGGGCAGGAAGAGCACAGAAGTGACGTGTTCTCAGTGAATAGTATCAGGAGACGGGTGGAATCTCTTTGTCCCGTTCCTGGTCATGGGAACTTGATAACTGACTGAAGGTGGTGTCCTTCAGGTTTGTCCACCGTTAAGGTATTATTTCCCCTTTGTAATTAATAAGCATCGTGTGGGGAAATCCTTTGGAATTCTATAAATATGCTATTACCCCTCTGACTTTCACCCACTTGTTTCAGCATTCATTGATGACTCTCGCCTGAATCAATTATTATCCATTGATGACTGTCCCCTGAATCAATTATTATTGGGAGAGTTGCTAAATGATAATTTTCTAGAATGTGACTCTTAAGGGTTTAGTCTTTCGGATGAACTTTAGAACAACTTTATTAAATATTTACACAAAAAACCTTATTGGCTGTATCAGTCAGCTCGGGCTGCCGTAACAAAATGCCACAGACCAGGCGGCTTGAACACAGACATTTATTTCCTCGCAGTTCTGGCAGCTGGAAGTCCCAGATGGAGATACCAGCAGGGTGGGTTCTGGTGAGGACTTTCCTCTTGGCTTGCAGACAGCTGCCTTCTTGCCATGTCCTCACATGTTAGAGAGAAAAAGAGAGGGAGACAGAGGAAGAGAACTTCCCCTTCTTATAAGGACACGGATCCTATCGGGTTGGGGCCCCACCCTGGTGACCTCATTTAACCTCAATTGTCTCTTAAAAGCCCCATCTCCAAATACCACCACATTGGGGGTTAGGGTTTCAACATAGGAATTTTGGGGACACACAGTTCAGTCCAGAGCACTGAGATTGCAACTGCAATTGTATCGACTTTATAAATTAATTTTGGGAAATTTCCATCCTTGCAATACGGAAACTTCACATCCCAGAATACAGCATAGGTCAATCTTTTCAAGTCTTATTTCATGTTATTTAATAAAAAGCTGTGGTTTTCTTCATTTATGCACAGCATATATGTTCTATTTATTTCTAAGCATTTTACACTTTTTCTTGCTGTTCCAAAGGGAATCTGCTTTTCATTATGCTTTCTGGTTAGTATTTCTGAAATATAGGAACACTTTCTTTGATGTACTATTTATTTCCTATTTGTTTATTTGTTCTAATAATTTGCCAATTGATTATCCTGCATTTCTGAAAGACATTGTTTTTTGTTTTCAAATAATGATAATTTGGTCATCTTCTTTCTAACATTTATACATTTCTTTCCCATTCTTTTTTCTCGTGTCATTTAGTTACTGGAGCTTTCAGTCAACTTTGAACAGCTGTGATCATCACGGGTGACCTAGACGTGGTCCTGATGCTGACGATACTAGTGCTCGTGAGTTTCACCATGGGTGAGAATGAGGTAGGAGGTGCTGCGGCCGTGTGGAGAGATGGACCCCGGAGCCAAACTATGTGTGTTCCAACCCCAGCACCTCTACCGATTAGCTGGGTGAACTAGGGCAAGTTACTTAACCTCTCTGTTCTTGGTTCCAGCACCTGTAACGTGGGACTTGTAACAATATGTTCCTCATGGAGCTGCTGGGGAAATTAAATGCATCCATTTATGTAAAGTACCTGAATAGAGACTGGTAGGTGATAAATCCTATATAAGTGCTTGCCACTATTTGTAAATACGGTGTTGTTTGCTAGCTTGAAATATTGTTTTATTATTATTTTAACAAACCGTCACTTTTCTCCTAGTTGACTAAGAGGTTTTTCAGGAATGAGTGTTTAATATTATCAAATATCTTCTCTTTTCCTCTCTTTAGTTTGATGAACTGTAGAAATAGATTTATGTTTAGCCATTTTTAATGCAATGGAATAAATTCTAGCTTAACATGTGCAAGTTTGTTTAAAAAATCATTTTACTATGGAAACTTTCAAATATAAACCCAAGTAGAGAAAAGAGCATAATGATGCCTAGCTTCAACAATTGTCAACATCTTGCCAGCTTGTGGCAAATTTTGTGTTATTTTTTATACACTTCTGGATTTTATTTGTTAACGTTTTATTAAAAATTCACATCCGTATTCTTGAGCAAGGTTGACCAAGTTTTCGTGTGTGTGTGAGGTATTGGGTCAAGTTTTTTTTTTTAAATCAAGATCATACTCATATTGCAGAATAAAAATTACATTTTCTATTGTCATTTTCTCTAAATTTTCGCTAAAATTTCCCCTTACACTTGCCCTTCCTAGATTCAGCCCATGGATGGCTACAGCAAAGGGACAACACAGTAAAGATGGAAAATAAAAGAGTTACTGTTAGGTTGAGGGGGTCTAAACAAAGTTTTGAAAGGATGCAAAAAAGAGCTAAACTTCCAAAATAAGCAGACTCTGAATCGGGGTTGGGGAGACGGGAAACATCAAAGTTAATTTCAGTAGGTGCTGAGAAGAAACATGTCCTTTGACTTCTCTCCCCAGGAGCCCAGGCCCTGGCGGGCGGGGAGGGGTCACAGGAAGCCGGGCAGTGACTGGCGCTGGGAGGAGAGCACCCGCCATCGTTTCCCGGGAAGAGTGTAGACAGCGTGGTCCCAGCCAGGGCTGCTGCTGGCACATCATGCACGTCACACACACACGGGTGCCTTTGTGTGATTCTTAGAAGGCTCGTCTGAGAGTGGGGACCCTTGTTTCCTCTCTAACATCAGTGTTATTTTTTAAAGTATTTAAAAATTCCCAAGCGCTTGGATTTCTTTGGTTAAGCATTTGTTCTCAACGTTTTTGTTCAAAAGGGTATTTTTTGAATTGTTTCGAAATAATGAAATATGCAATGTCTACTTTTTTGAAATTATTGGGTTTTTGTGGTCTGATGTGAAATTAATTTTTGTAAATACTCTAGAAATATTTGAGAAGGATATGTATTCTGCGTTTGAATCACAAAATTCTAAAATGTGTGGCTTTTGAAGATGTCTGCCAGCCCTGGTGGCTCAGTGGTTAAGATTCGGTGTTCTCGCCAACTCGTCTGGGGTTCATTTCCGGTCAGGGAACCACACCACCCGTCTGTCAGTTGTCATACCATGGCAACTGCTGTTGCTGTGATGCTGAAAGCTACGCTTTTGGTGTTTCAAATACCAGGAGGGTCACCCATGGTGGGCAGGTTTCAGTGGAGCTTCCAGACTAAGACAGACTAGGAAGAAGGACCTGGCCACTCTCTTCGGAAATAATGGGCCATGAAAACCCTGTGAACAGCAGCAGAGCATTGTCTGATACAGTGCGGGAAGGTGAGAGGATGGCACAAGAGACCAGGCAGGGTTCCCTCTGCTGGGCACAGGGCGCTGGGAGTCAGAACCACTCGAGGGCACTAACAGCAACAAAATGAAGAAGTTTGTGATCAGAATATTCTGTATCATCCTATAAGTTTCATCATCTTGATCTTTCAGACACAAGAGATGTGGATTAAACTCTCCCACTGTGATTGTGGTTCTGTCAACTTTCCCTTTTATTTCTATTAGATTGACTTTCATGGTAATCATACGAAGCATAAAATTTCTTAGTTGTTATGCTTTCATTGTGGATTTACTATTGTCATGAAATGGTATTTGTTTAGAATTTTTCTTGGTCTGATAATATTGATATTATTTTAAATTTTCCTTGCTACCTACTCACTCATCCTTTAGTTTTTCATCCTAAATATGTTATTTTAAATAGGATATGTGTCTTCCAAACAGCAAAGTTGAACTTTACTATTTGATTCAATATTAGAGTCTTTGACTTTTTAATTGCATTTAATACGTTCTTATTTATTGTGGTAATGGATGTGCCTGATTTTCATTGTTTTGCACTTTCTATTTTTGCTTCTTTGATTTTTTTCTTTATTGTTGCTTTGCCTACCTCTTACACTAGACTTTTGTTAAAACTTTATTTGTCTTTTTTCCTTCTTGTATTTTAGAAAATAGGTGTACTATTTTTTTTACTCTAGTTACTTTAAAAGAAAAATATGTTGAACCCTATTTTTCTATCAAAAGCAAGAATGAGAAAGGATTCATTGCGCCACTGGGGAGAAAGTTATCGTGCTTGAATTTCATTCCTTCCTTTGCATACCTGGTTTTGTGTTTGTTTGTATGTTGTTTTGTGTGGAAATATCTAAAACTTTTATTAGCCAATATATTTATTTATTTATTTATTTTTTTTTAAAGATTTTATTTTTTCCTTTTTCTCCCCAAAGCCCCCCGGTACATAGTTGTGTATTCTTCGTTGTGGGTTCCTCTAGTTGTGGCATGTGGGACGCTGCCTCAGCGTGGTCTGACGAGCAGTGCCATGTCCGCTCCCAGGATTCGAACCGACGAAACCCTGGGCCGCCTGCAGCGGAGCACGCGAACTTAACCACTCGGCCACGGGGCCAGCCCCAAGCCAATATATTTATTATTAATATTTAGTTAAATAACTAAATCACGTTGATATTTACATGTTGAAGTCTTTTTCTAAGAATGCTCTTTGACATTTGTGTTAAGTCTTGTAGTCAAATCAACAATTACTTTGATATCTCTCAAAGTCTTTCTGATTTACTGGCTCATCACCATCGCTGGGGAACAACATCCTCTCCATTTTGACATTCTTTACTCACTGAGTAAGTATTAGTGATAAATGGCCATGCAAAATACTCCTCGTGACTGTTGGACAAACTCCTACGCTTGAATTCCTCATTAGTTGGGGTCCATATTTAAGACCCCTGAGTATGTGACAAGGGAATGGAATTCAGACTAACTTGCAGTTACAATTTTTCAGGTACTGTGCCAAGTTCTTTCAATACCTTATCCTAGTTCATTCTAATAAGACTCCTAAGGGATAGGATGTATTGTTGCACTTTCACATTGGAGGAAACTGAGGGTCAGTCTCTGACGCGTGTTACAATCTCAAGGCAGTTACGTGGCATCCGTGCTTGGTTTCCTCAGACTCTGAAACTTGCCTGTAACCCTGCCGGGCGAGTCTGGAGAAGATGCTTGGCTGCTCCTGATGTGTGTTCTCTGTGTCCGTGTGCTGCACTCAGGATGTGTGAGCTCTGCCTGGTGACTGAACCCATTGTCGCGGGGTGTCAGCTTTCCCCTATGGTTGGTTCCCTTCTGGGCTATTTTCAAACTAACTACTTTATCTTCACTAAACGGTCACTCCTGATCATTAGCTCTCAGTTGGGAAGTCACCACCTTTACCGACAAAGCCCTGGGACAAGTTTCCTGTTCTGGACTCTACCTTTATCTCCAGCCAGAGTCTCACCTGCAAAATCAACTGATCAATAAACAATTAAAATAGTATTATCTTTGATAGGAAGGCTTTTAAGCATAATTTTATGTGACTTCGCGTATACTGAAGAACCTTTGATGGTGGTCTTGCCTTTGTATGTATGCAGAACATTATAATTTGTGAAGCTCATTCATTTGCATATTCCTTAATTAAAGTAACCTTTAATTAGGTTGAGAACCTACTACGTGCTCAGTATGGCGATAGGTCTTGGGGAATCAATCATCAATGACATAGGGTCACGGTCCTTGCGAGCTGGTTGTCTAGTATCATGGTGTCATACAAAGAGAGACATCACCATCCAGTGTAGGAAACGCTGTAGCAAAGATGTAAATGAAGCGAGAGGGGCCATAAGTCAGTGACAGAAAGTGGTGAGGTGAGGTCAATAGACTTTTGAATTTAAAATGTCGTGATCCAAAAATTCTATTCACAGCCAAATTTATGGTTTATGAGTACAGGCAAAAGAAAGACATTGTTGGATTTGTATTTGCCAGCTCTTGGAAAATATACTGCCCCTATATTCTTCCCCCAAATCTTTACTTGAAGATATACAGCAGGCAATAAATCAAAACAAAGAATTCAAGCATGGAGAAGTCATGGCATAAAAGGAACAGAAGAAAGCCTTAAAATACTTTAAAGATGAATTAAATCTAAATAATGCTTGTAAGTATGGTTATAAAGAGAAATTAAATGCCACAGGTAATTTTTCAAAGAAAAGATTCATGATATAGTAAAAACACTTTGTCATCAAGAAGCTGGGTTGAAAAAAAATCCAGTTAGAATGTTTAGAATAAGGAAAGATTGGGTGAGGAATTATGACAGTTATTATACGTGTACTAATTTCTTCTGCTTTCATGGTCATAATACATATCACACTATAGTAAGTAGATAGAAAGAAAACTGAAATATAAGCACTTGTAAAGTTTTGAGACATTTCTATATTGCCACAAGGAAAAATCAGTGAAAAATATGGCATAGGAACCAATAGAAGCATAAAAGTGAGAAAATATGGATGACAGAGTAAGGCCACCTGTATCAGTTATAAAGTGAAATGTAATTGAGTTGAATGCTTCAGTTAAAATATAAAGTATCTTAAATCAATAAAAAATGGAATTCAATTCTATGCTGTTTCTGAGACACACCTAAAACAAAGTACTCTAAAATCTAAAAATAAAAAGGGGAGGGACTTGTCCCATATACGAAGATAAATCAATGGGTGTCAGTTAAATGACGAGTTCCACCACTGCATTAAAAGAACCACATGATCAGTGCTAAGTAGCGCTTATTTCAGAAAGGCAAGGATGGTTCAACTTTAGGAAAGCTGTCCATAAAGTTCATCTTGTTAATAGTTTAGAAGAGAAAAACTATATGGTCGTGTTAATACCCCAAAGTGCCACTGATAAAAATTAGGTAGCAATTTCTCACAAAGTATTTTCATTGACTAGAAGTTGAAAGGTGACTTGTGTACCGTGCTTAACACTGAGAATGTGAGGTTAAGTATCTTCTCCTACTGCATAAGGTTTTTTTTTTTTTTAGGAAGATTAGCCCTGAGCTAACATCCACCACCAATCTTCTCTTTTTGCTGAGGAAGACTGGCCCTGAGCTAACATCTGTGCCCATCTTCCTCTACTTTATATGTGGGATGCCCCCACGGCGTGGGTTGGTCAGTGGTGCACAGGTCCACACCCGGGATCCAAACTGGCGAGCCCTGGGCCACTGAAGTGGAGCACATGAACTTAACCTCTATGACTCTGGGTCAGCCCCCTGATGAGGTTGTTTTGAAGGGTAAATAAAATAAGGTATGTGTCTTAGCTCCTTCAGGCTGCTGTAACAAAAATACCATAGACTGAGTGGCTTAAACAACAAACATATATTTCTCTCAGTTCTGGGGGCTGGAAAGTCCAAGATCAAGGAGCCAGCAGATTGTGGTGAGAATCTGACCGCTGGTTCACCGATGGCTTCTTCCCACTGTGTCCTCATGGGGTGGAAGGAGTGAGAGAACTCTCTGGCTCTCTTCTTTAAGACCATCAATACTCATCAATTAGGGCTCCAGCCTCATGACCTAATCACCTTGCAAAGGTCCTGCTTCCTAACCCCAGCACATTGGAGCCCGGATTTCAACACATGATTTGGAGGAACACGGACATTCAGTCCATAATGGTGTGTAAACTGCTTTGCAGAGTTTAGCACACACTGACCGTAGTAAAGTTTCTTAAATGCTGGTGAGAAAATGTCGCTATCAACACTGTTATTCAATATTAACATGAATGGTTTTTGCTGGGGAAGCACAAACGCAAGAAGAGGCAGATATTGAAGAGATAGGGGCAAGATTATTATTTGTAGATGATACTTTTTATCTCTGGGAAAACCAAAGTAAATAAACTGAAAATGTATGGAAATATAAAGGAGGAATTCTCGTCCAAAATAGCAGCAATAAAAAATATACCTACAAATAAATTTAACAAGTATGCTGTGTTTATTTAAAGAAAATGATGAAACTTCAATGGAGAACATAAAATAGTTATTCATTGATTGGAAGGAATCCTGGATGAACATCTGGGAAGAATTTACACTGTAAATATGTCAGTGTCACCCAGATAAATCCATAAATTCACCACACCACCCATGGAGATCTCAAAGGTAAATTTTGTGAATTCTGTTGCACAATTAAAAAGTTCATCTGAAAAAATGAACTGGTATGAAGACAAAAAATATTGTAAAGAGGATAAGGATGGAAGGCTTTCTCTCCCAGTTATTAACATATATTTTAAGATGACAATAATTTGACAATGTGGTTCTATCAAAAGAGTATATGACAAAGAAATGAAAAAGAATTTAAAAACCTAGAAATACACCCGAACATATGCGAAAGATTTTACTATATGATAAAGGCGATAACTTCAAATTTTGGAGAAAGACTGGAATGCACAATAAAGAGGTAGAGAAACCAAAAAATCACCAAATGGAGATAAGTAAAAGCATATTTTGTTAGTCAAGGATCTCCAGAGAAAAAGCTTAATTGTCAGCGTGGTTTTTTTAGTGTACAGAGATTTGGGGTATTTAAAAAATAGTTTTATGTCGTCGGTATTCCAATTATCTATTGCCACATAGCAAATCACACAAAATTCATGGCATGGAATGATCACCCCGTAAGCGAGGCCGTGGCCTGGGGACCCGGGGTTTGCACAGCTCTGTGTAGGAACGGAGCCCTGGCTGCCTTCCCTGTGGTTTCGGTCAGAGGAGGATCTCTGTGACCATGTGCACAGTGGGCGACACGCACACATCGTAATGGGCTGTGAAACCCACACACGCTTCATTCTGCTGGGTGCTGTCATGTGAGGGGAAGGCGAGCTCACGCCCCGATCAGTTAGGGAAACGTGGAGAATGAAGGCGCGTGTCCACACTCACAGCACGGACGGCAGCTGGGGACAGACCTCAGGACTTGACGTTGGCTGGGGAGCTCCCCTTCACAGCGCTCTGCCCAAACACATCTCTGTTAGCTTTTAGATGTGGAAAAAAAGCCGTGCGAGGTACAGGACGTGAGGGCTGACGCTGGGGTTCCCGTTAGTGCTGCCCCCAGCCCCGGGTCCGGAGAAGGACCTCGCTGGCCTCGGTCCTCTCTGTTCCGCACTGTGCTTCGCTTAGGCAGACATGCAGAGCACCCAGAGTTTCTGTGGGAAACCGGCGTCCCCCAGAAAATGCGTTTCCATAAGCTCTTTGCCTGCTCGGAATCCTTCTGGATAAAGGCGGGGCCCCAGGAGCAGGTGAGTTTTGGAGGACCCCTGTTTTTAGAGAAATGTCGACTCAGCTCTGGCTTTTTAGTACCTGGAACAGTCAGCGGGAGGCATATCCTTTGGAGAACAATAGAGCGACGTCCTCACGCGCACATGGTCATCAGCTTCGCTGTTGGTATTTCCAGCTCTTCTCTTTGAGCCGAGGTCCCTAGAGCCCATTTTAACCCTCAGAGCTTCAGAGATTGGAAAAAAAAAAAACCAGGATGAAGACTGTCCCTCTGAGAACAGTCAATTCTGCATCCTGCTCCTGTTTCAGTGACTTGGAGCAAAGAAATCAGAGGCAGAGCGTGGAAGCGATGTCTCTAGGCTCAGATCTCTCCATGAGAGCCTTTGTCAGGCACCCGGAGAAAAACGGGCAGGGAGGCACGAGGTGGGAATTAAACTGAGGCCAATTGTCGGCGTCTGGACCCCAAATCTATCTATTGACGGTTTCAGCAGTTTCTTCAGCCACCGTGGATCCGCCCCCGGCTCCTGAGGAAGCAGAGAGGCTGAGAGGAGGCGATTTGCCCCAAAGCCTTTCAGGGGCCCCGGACCCGCAGTTCCCACCATCCGTTTCTCTGCAGGAGTCTCAGCCCTATGTCGGTTCTGAAGAAGCTGACTTACCCGCCGCCTTTTGTCCTTGTCATGAATCTCCTTCGGTTTCTTCCTGTAGGACTTCCGATTTCTCACTCCTTTCTATTCTGACTCCTCATTACCCTCGTACCCATGCCCAAAGTAAATCGTCTGTGTTTTAGTTTTCTGAGGGTTCTGATCCTCCTGGTTCACCTCATTAATGGAGTGATTCATATGGCCGGGTGCTGCGTGGTCGTGGACAGAGTATGAACTGCTGGCTGGACGTTCAGGTTGCTGTCTTGACTGGGTCACCTCGGGCCAGTGGCTTTACTGCCCTGGGCCTCTGTTTCCCAATCTATAAAATGGGCTGCACACTGCATTTCCCAGAGGTCCCTCAGTGGCTGGGGGAGGCCTGGAGGGGGGCTGAGGCCATAGCTCCACTGGACCGCTCCCCGTCCTGTTCCCTCCTCCCCCATCTCCCCACCGTCTCCTCATCATCAGCGCAGACTGGCGTTCACCTGCTTTCTGTCCTGACCCAGTGTCCACCGCGAACGTCCCTGCCTTGGTGACCTGGTGGGAATGTGAGGGACCCCTCACTTCAGCACCTGGTGGGAATCCAGGCTTCCTCCTGGTCTATGTTCAACCCAAGGGAGGGCAATGTCCTTTGTCTCCCAGGGTTGGAAGTTCTCCTGGGCTCCTCTGTCACCCCGTCACCCTGATCTGGTTCCTACAACAACAACAAATTCCTGCGCACCAGACATCCACGAGCTGGACAGACTTTTCAGGAGGATGGTTCCGGGGATGGGGCGCATCCTGCACTCGCAGTCCTTTGCCGTCTTGGCATCTCCTATTTTCTTCCTGGTCCTGCTCCTCCCCCGACCCCTGGTGGCTCCGAGTCTCCCCCTGGGCATCTTCTCTGCCCCCTGAGCTTGGAGCCAGGGGCCCAAGAGGCTCCTTCTGCTCTAGGCACATCGAAAGAGCGTTCCAGGATCAGCACTTCTCTGCCCGAGGGAGATTCTGGAGCTGTCATTCTCGCTTGTCGTGTTTCCCTCTTTCTTTGCAGCTGACAAGCATCTCATTCGTCAGAAGGATTCCAGGGCTACGCGTCGTTTGAAAACCGTTACACATCACTGTCTTCTCGTGCCTCACGCCTGCTGTGGGTTTTGTGGCTGCGTCATCAGCAGTGCTTCCAGATACGTCAGCGCTTTCGTCCAGTTAAAACATTCGCCATATTGATATTTTTCCAATTGTGAAATATTTCAACCATACAGAACTGCAAACCAGTGGTTTTCAAACCTTCAAACTAACATCTGTTTAGAAAAGAAACAGAACAAAGCAGAATGGGAGATATCAGGGTGCCTCAATTTAGTAAGGGAAGATGTTTTTTCGTGAAACTCTGGGTTCAGTTCTCCGTGTGGGCAGGCGTGTGAGGGTGTGTGAGTTCTGGGTCACGGCATAAACTGCTTTTCAGCTTCTGTGGATCGCAGCCAAAAAGTTTGAAAATCGCTGCACAGACAATACCATGAGAAACAGCTGAGGACTCCAGACTCAGTCCATACCAGCCAGTTCCACCCGCTTCCGTACTGCTCAGTTCTGTCACCTCGCGCCACATCATTTCAGGGTCTCATTTTGTTTTGAAATGAAGACATTGCACGTGGAATTGAAGTTGAGTCGCCCCTCTGTTCCCCAGCTTGATTCATTTCCTTCTCTTGTGGCGCAGCGGCCACTTCGTAACGAGGTGTCTGTCATCCTCATGCGTGTTTCTTTGCTGTTACTGAGTATTAAGCATCTGGGGTTGTTTTCTGCATTTTGTCCTATTACATGCTAAATGGTTTCAAAAAATACCATTCTGGAACTTTTTATTTTCTCTCAACACAATAATTTTCAGATATCCCTTGCTGATATGTGTGGCTCTCATTCAGTTATTTTCACTGCCTATAAACACACTGAAAGTTATTTATTCATTTTATTCTTCAGGGACATTTCATTTACTACTATGAAAAATATTGCAATGAACAGTCTTGTATATCTTCTTGTCCACATGGGACAGAAAACTGTTCTGTAAGCTAAAAAAGGATGACTTGGTTAAAGGGACAGTACGCCATATTTGTGTTTACAATGTCAATTTCTCCAAATTAGTAAAATCAGGTCTCTACCTCAGGCCTTAAAAGAATCAGTTATGGGGTTAAAGACCTAAGTGTGTAAAAAAAAAAAGTTAAAAATAAAATACAGAAAAATACTATTGATATTGGAGTTAGAAAGAATTTCTTAGGTAAGCTAAGGAAAGTACCACCAACAAAGGAAAAAGATTGAAACTTTCTACTGTATTAACACAATGCTAATGGAGGATACTAAAGTCAAAGTGAAAACAATTCAGAGTTTTGGAGAAGATATTTGTAATCACAAATCTACAAAGGATGGTAATATTTTTATTAAAAAACACACCCAGAAAGCTTTCTTTTCTTCTTAGCCAAAGGCTCATTCTGCAGCACAGATTTCTTGCTTCTTCGTGTTCGCGCTGTTACCCATTGACTGACTGCTCCTTCTCTTCAAAATGGTCGAGTTCCACCTGCGTTTCCCTCTGGGAATTCTACCTCGTCCTTAAGGCTGAGATTAACCGTGACGTTTCCAGACTCACTCACACGACTCTGAAGACCTCCTCCTCGGCTCGTCAAAGCAGCTTGTTTAATTCTTTTCTTTGGAAATACGGCATCAAGTTTTTAAAATAAATTCGCCCTTACATCAAAGGTTGATTTTTTTAATCGGAGAGCAAAATCTAACAACCTCACAGCTCTTGAGGAGTTAACGTCCTCCAAGATTTGTTATCTACCCTGAACCATGGGGTGTGACCTTATTTGCAAACAGGGTCTTTGCAGATGTAATTAGCTAAAGATTGAGATCAGATCACGCTGGACTAGGGTGAGCCCTGAAGCTAATGACTAGCATCCGTATAATGGGGAGACGACCCACAGGGACACAGAGAGGAGGGCAAGGTGAAGATGGAAGCAGAGTTAGGAGTGATGTGGCCACAGGGGCCAGAGAGCCCCACCGATTTCCAGGAGCCAGGAAGAAGCAAAGAAGAGCTGTTTCCCAGAGCTACTGGGGAGAGCGTGGCCCCCTGATGCCTTGATTCTGGAATCCTGGACCTCAGGAACCATGAGAGAGTACATTTCTGTTGTTCTAATCCATCCGGTTTATTGTAATTTGTCACACAGGCACTGTGTTACAAACTAATACACAGACATAAGTTTATATACCAGTCAGGTCACTGTACTTCAAAGTCTCTGCTATACACTGACCTGAAGCCCTGAAGCACATCTTTTTTTTTTTGTTTTTTTTTGGTGAGGAAGATTGGCCCTGAGCTAACATCTGTTGCCAGTCTTCCTCTACTTTGTATGTGGGTTGCCACCACGGCATGGCTCGACGAGTGGTGCTAGGTCCGTGCCCAGGATCCAAACCTGTGAACCCTGGGCCACTGAAGCAGAGCACCTGAACTTAACCACTGCGCCACTGGGCCGGCCCCCTGAAGCACATCTTTGTTTCATTTACTGCCTTGGCTTGTGCTGTATGTCTTGACTGAAACCAGCCCAGCCATGCTGGCCACAGCTGGCTGTCCCAGGGATCAGCGCATCACTAAACACAGGGGGTGGAGTGACTTGATGTCAACTTTGCCCAACAGGGGTCACTCCACACTGGAAAGTGGCCATCCAGTGCACCATAGTCTTACTTCTCTGGAACATCTAAATGCCATGTTGACCCTGAGAAGTTTGATCCATCGAGCTCTGATCGCCGTCCTGATGGTGCTATGACACCTCGTCGGGTCTTCCTGGTGCCAGAGCACGTTCAAATGCAGACACCTCCAGAGAGCGAGTGGCATTAACGTGTGTCAGTCACAGCCACGATCTGCTAACCCACTTATCTAAGTTTAGATTCGTATCGCAGACTCACCATAAGACAGCAGTTCACCAGCGGGGTCGATTTTTGCCCCCAGGGGATAAGGGACAATATGTGGAGACATTTTGGTCATCACAGCAGGGGGCGGGTGTTATTTGGCATCTAGTGGGTAGAGCCCAGAGATGCTGCTGAATACCCCACAGTGCACAGGACGGCCCCCACCACAGTCACCCAGCCCCAGAGGCCTTAGTCCCCAGGTTGAGAACCCTGCCGTGTAAACATACAATGACCCCTTCAACTTTAACATATTTTAATATCCTGGTATCACATTTTCCTTTTCTAACACAGAGAAAGATACTTATCCGTGTGTTATAAGATAAGAAGACACAGCTCAGAGGGGCGATTTGTTCAAGACGGAGAAGCGTCGGACGCAGCCCTGTTGGTCCCAGGGCAGCTGACACCTTCTCCTGTGGCTTTGCTGTCTCAGCTCTGGGGTTGTGGCTTTTCTGGGACAGAGACCCTTTGTTAACTGATCTGAAATCTAAACACAGGAAGCATAAACAGCGAGAAAAGTGGTTTAGGAAAGCGGATCAGGAAAGAGAGGTGGGTGGGGAGGCGCCCGTTTTCTGGCTGTGGACAGCAGCTCTGGTCTAACAGGAGCGCGGAGAAAACTGAGAGAGGCCGCAGAGACCGTCTGCCCCCGAGGGCACGGGCCGAGAAACGAGGTTCTGAGGCATCAAGCTTCTCTGTGTCCCCCCGCCCCACACCCTCACAGTAAAATGCAGAATAACTGTGCTCAAAACAAGAACGCCAGGACTGAGGTACCAAGCGTATCACGCGCTCGGCCGGAACGGCACGGCCTCTGGGCCTGAGACTCACGTAAAGATGGAAGCCCGTGTTTCCAGAGAAATGCACAGGCTTCCCTTCTGCGTTACAAGCTGACAGTGAGGGTCCTGATCCCAGCAGCGTGACTCGCGGGAGGGTTAACAGGGATGAACTCAGGCGGCTGAGGTGTCGGCGCGGCTCCCGGCCTCGGCCCACCTCACAGAGACGCTAAAGGGACGGATCCCAAGAAGTCTGAGGCTCGGCCAAGACTCATGATCTAACTGGACGTGCTGGTGGGAGCAGACGGGGGGAGGCGGGGACCCCGGAGGCGGCTGCCTGTGGGGAGCATCTGCGGAGACTGAGTCCGGGTGGAAGGAGCCGCTCTGTCAAAATCAGGCAACGTGGCCGCGAGTTAATTCTCAGAAACTCACTTAGAATCCAGTTCATCAAATAACCAGCTCATTAAACTTGTCATGTTTATCAATCGTAGCCTCGCAGTTCAAGAGCTTTAGTGCAACTGTTGCAATCGCTTTGGCAGAAATGATCGTTTCTGGCTCCTGATTACATAACGAGATTTTCTAATTACAAATGCATCTGAAATTATTTTTGCCACATGAGAAACTGGCAAGCAAGTTCTAAAATTCTAAAAGTTTGGCCAAAGAGAAATCACTATGAAAGAATATTTTCCTTGTAAGTATTAATTTCCTGTAACTCAAACTTTTCTGTATTGTAAATGTGAGAAAATCTTCATTGCGACTTCTGATTTCTTTATGATGATTTGAATGCGGTTTTCTGTTCTGAAAAGCTTTCCATCATAAGTTTTGTTTTGTTAATTCATCAAATAAGCCTTGTATATATTTCTAGCAGTTAAGTTTTCAAAGATAAACTAAATTGAAAAAATGAGAAAGAAACCAGAATGAACTTAAAACATATTGCTAAAATGTTAAAATTTTCATTTCTAATAAGGAACAATTTGGGTGTGTTGACTTGTTAATAGTTTGCAGAAAAATGAGACAGGAAGTGTTAAAGCTGCTCAGATCAACTTTAAAAGGGAATGAGGATTTTCAAAGAAATTACTGTTATGGCCTGTATGTTTGTACCTCAAATTTCATATCTCTTAAGTATAGATGTGAAATTTTGAAAGAAGGATTAAAAATTCTAAAAATGTTAAAGGATTTGTAAAAACAACAACAAGACATTAAAAAGGGTTTTGAAATTGATTCTAAAAAATCAGTATCAACTGAAAAATTCTCATATCAAATGCCGAAATTTTGGTTTCTGACGATGAAATATTTAGAAAATTGCATTTCATTATCGATAATAAAGATTGAACATTCTTAAAGCTATTTCAGAGTCATTCCCAGAGTGGATAAGAACGTTTCTGATAAATAAGGGGACGTGGTAAATGTAGCAAATTACTTGGTCACCCGTCTTCATCAAATGGGTGAACCAGGGAGCTGAATTTCAATGTGCCGGCTTTCAGCGAGTTGCCCTCCGGCTGAGCGCACACGGAAGTGCACGTCTGAGGTCGTGGGGACAGAGGCCGTGTCCTGGGGCCTCCGCTTCCCCTGTGAGGATGTGGGAGAGCGAGGAGCAGCAGGTCAGCTGGGAAAGGTCTAGAAGGACCCTTGTAGGGTATGGGACACAGCTGACCAGGGACCCATGAGGACACGCCCAGCGGTGCTGGGGGCCCGGCTGAGACCTGCGAACGCCAGGCTGCAGCACTGATGATGCTGACAGTCTGCTCCCCGTCCGCTTTCCTCTTCCTTCCGCTCTGCGCCCAACTGCCCAGCTGAGCACCGAGCTGAGCGCCCCGCGTACAACAGTACCCTTCATCTCCTCCCGCTTCCTGGGCCAGTTGATGGTTTTCCTCAGTAGAATCTTGTCTGTTAATCTCCCTGCTTGTTTGCTTGTCTGTCCTTGCTGGAATGTGAGCTGCATGAAATCAGGTTACCTGTGTTTCCTTCGCTGCTGGGGGCCTGGAACAGTCCGGGGCTGGGAATGTGCTCAGCAGGTGTTTGTTGAATGAATGAATGAATGAGAGGAGGAATGAGTGACAGCACACGGACCTCCGTGAGAGCCCCGGCCTGTCTCTGTTACCTACTCCTGTCTTCTGCTCCTAGGCCCTGTTCCCTAGCCAAACTGAGATATCCAGACACCGTTCCCTGGAAATACCCTGCTATTCCCTACCCGCCCGGTGTGTTTTTATTTACAGCCCCTTCTGTCTGGACCCTCCTCTCCCACTGCACCCTTGCTGTGCGCTCCTGCTCGCCGCCCAGTCCAGCCTCGGAGTCTGCATCACCAGGAACAGCGGACTGTGGCCGCCTCTTCCGTGGGCGTCTGCAGGTCACCCTGGGACGTGAGCATCTGTTCACACAGCTCTGTCTGCGCCGAGCCTCACGCTTTCTCATGTCAAAGTCGCACCTTCATCACCTTCGTTTCCCCAGCCCTGTCAAAGGGCCCAAGAAGGGTTTGTTGGGTAGATGAGCACCTGACTGGGAGGCAGGTTGGATCCTGGGAGGTGGATGTGCATGATCCTGGCCATCTGTGGTCCAGCCGGGCCTCAGGGACGACAGATGGCTCATCATAACGGCCCAGGACTCACCCCACCCGGGCAAGTGGGCCTGACGCCTATGGAGCCACACCTTCTCCTGCTCCTCTGACTGAGGGCCCAGACTGGAGGCAAGAGAGTTGCCCTGCTGGCATTTCCCCAGGCCCTTCTCCCGTGGGGTCACACACAGGGTTAGAGACGGAGCCCAGAGGAAATCCAAAGGCCAGATCAGCCACCACGTCAAGGTTCCATCCTCTATGGTCCACCTGATCTGTATAATGGGGTAGAGGGTGCATCCCAAGTCCTGTGTGAATGTCGTCTGGGAGCAGAGAGGGAGAGGGGAACAGGTGTGCGAGGCAGTCAGATCAGAGAACTGGTCAAGGGTGTGCTGCAGCGGTGGGCGGCGATATCCTTGTTCGTAGCTTCACCAGCCATTAGAGGCCGGGAAGGCCAGGGCGAGGGGGCTCCCTGTGACCTCCTCTCAGGCTGGACCCCGTGGCGCAGACCAGACTGAAGACACACAGCACATGTGGGCTCCCTCAGAGACTGCGAGGACAACCTGTTCGCTCAGGGGGTGTGAGTGAGCTGGTCTAACTGCCCCCTCTGTTGCACGGCGGCCGAGGGGACAGTCCAGGCAAATGCAAGAGCAGTTTCTGTCTGGGCCCTGGTCACTGAGATGACACATGTCTAAACACAGAATCAGGAAAATCATCGCTATCCTTCCTTGGCTCCTGTCACTTCTCACTTTGAGACTCAGATTCCTTGCTTTCTGGACGTTTAGCCTCTGTAATCCTCTTCTCGGGCATCGCCATCTGAGAGCAGATGCTTCTGTGAAAATGCGTGGAAATTGTTGCAGAAACGTCACCAAGAGGTGCCGGCCAACAATAAATGACAAGAGGCCTTTGGGCACAAATCCAGAAAGAGCGTCTGTAGATTGTAAATGGAACCACGTTTTTTTTTTTTTTTTTTCCAGATTCAGTTTTGGCTGTTTGATGCTTGGGGACCGAGGCGACATCTCTGCCACCTTCATCAGGTCAAACACACTGAAATGGAGCCAACGTCGTTCGCACAGCTTGGGACCTGCTGTCTGTCTGCTTTTTCCCACCAGCCTCACCAAGGAGAGTTTCAAATTTAGACACGTTCACTCCCTGAGCAGAAATCCCATGGAAAATGATTCTTGGCAGGAGATGACCTACATGCGGGGCCTCTAAGCCATCGGATCACTAAATGTTTCCAGATCTTATTCTGGATCAATGAAGTTAATGAGTCTCAGGGAACGGGGGCGGGGGCCCTGTTTTCCGGGGTCTGTGCTGGGTGGAGGCACGTGTTGGAAACGTGACTTCATTTCTCTCTGGCAGTTAGGGCTGGCCTCTCCTCAGCTGCTGTGCCCTCATCCTTCCACTTTCCAGCATGCTTGGAAACTGTGCCCCAAACTAAGACAGTGCGACCGGACACAGCCCCGAAAATCCTACAATTCGGAGGGTGAGCGTGTTTGATGTTTGTCATGGGGGCAGAGGAAACCTAAAGGACTTGGAAGAGGCCCAGGCTCATTGAATCTGGCAGGAAGTCCAGACAGTGGAGGTTTTGGGCCATAAAGGGAATCGAGGCACGGGCCACAGGCACAGATAGAGCAAGTTATTCTATGACTCAGGACACTCAGATTCAAGCGATAAAAATCTACTTCAAACTGACTTAACCAAAAATAAAAAATCGGGCGGTGGTGGTGGTAGGAGAGAGGGTTTACTGGGAAGCATCTAGGAAGTATGGGGGCAGGTCCGTGAAAACAAAGAGAGGGGATCAAGAATCGTTTTCTGTCTCCAGCTTCTCTTCGTCGTCTGGGCTGACCCTCGTCTTCACGCCTCTCTCTCCACGTGGCTGAGAAAAGGGGCATCCTTACAATTCTCAATCCACAGGTGAAGAGAGAGAACTGGCCAGTTGTCTCCTGTTTGAAAGTGTCCTGGGTTGGCTTATTTTGGGTCGTGTTGTCCAGGAATACAGCGCATGGTAAGCCTGCTCTTGGCCGTGTGTCCACCCCGTGGGCTGGGGAGCAGAGAGCAGGCACTCGGTCGGCAGCTCCATCATAATTACTGGGAGTTAGGAAGGAAGTTACCCAGTAAAAAGGGTCCTGTGATCAGACTACAGGATGGGGAAAGTGCAGGACGAGCAGTAACAGTAGTCACTCCACGCCCCCCACCTGTGCCCCTTCCTTTCTCACTGATCTGCTCCACTGGAGAGCAGGAGGGAGTACCTTCTGCTCAACGGCTGGAGAAAGGCACTTCCAGGCTCTGGGACAGCAACAGAGCTGAGTGCTGTAGAGGCAGACACGGAGGTCATTGCGTCCACGTCACTGAAGGGGAAGCAAACCCAGGAACGTTCCTGAGGTTTCCGAGTTAGCAAGTCACAGCACCGGAACGAGAGCCCCAAGAACTTTAAAGCAGGAGGTGGTGGACGAGCCCCCTGCAAAGGGAGCGAAGCGGCCGCTTCTGTGGTTGGTGTTGGTGGCGGCGCGGTCCGGCCGTGTCTGCCTCGCTCGCTGCCTTTCCGATACAGAGACTGGCGGGAACTCTGTGGGGATCGTGCCTCTGGCTCTGGACGGGCTCCAGGTGACCCGAGGCAATGGCAGGAAGCAGGCTGACCCCACTCAGGCACACGAGGGCCCCAGAGGAGAGCTTGGGTTTGGCGAATTCCCAGCACCAGGAGCTCATGTCAGGGACACGGGGACCCAGACTGGGTCAGACTCCACCTGCAGGTGCCGGGCCAGAGTCTCATTGGCTCAGGGATCAGGGAGGGCTGGGCATCCTTGCTGGAGAGAAACGGGAAGAGACGATGAGATATCAAAAGGTCTTTGAGATGGTACCATCAAGACAGGAACAGAGGAGAACGGAGGAAGGAGAAAGTGTCGAAGGGTCTCGTCCACCCGGGAACTCTGCTTTTCTTGAGTCCCGTGCTTCCCGCTTGGACACTGACCTGCTCACAGTCACCTGGAGGAGGCGGTGGCTGGGAGCTTCACCTCTCATGGGGCCAGATTAAATGGCTGGGTTGGCTCCCCAGGCCCCACAGAAACGTCCCTCTCCCAAGGCTGTGTGTAGGTTTGGCTATTTAAAACTCCCGTGGCTGCAGCAGGCATGGATCTCATTCTTCAATTTCCCCTTGGAAGCTTCATGCTTCTGGGATCTAACTTCTCTG
This sequence comes from Equus przewalskii, assembly GCF_037783145.1. Classification (NCBI taxonomy): domain Eukaryota; kingdom Metazoa; phylum Chordata; class Mammalia; order Perissodactyla; family Equidae; genus Equus; species Equus przewalskii. The sequence goes on from NC_091831.1 coordinate 89,903,663, forward strand.
CCTCCTTCCCACATTGTTTTCAGTCAACCACATTTCATTGTCCTTAATTAACCTGGAGGCATTAACGCCGAGCAGATCAGAAAAGCTGTTGTTTCTGAAATTAAATTTCACGTTTTCTCCCCTTCTAGGAAAGGCTGGGGCAGCCGAGAATATATAGGTCATGTTTCCAATTATAAAACACCAATGATGCTATTTTTCCTCCTGCACCAGTAAAAATAGAAGCGAACAAGGGAAGCTGAGCTGTCCGTGTGAAGTCAGCCGTCACCAGCATGGCTGCTGCAACCACCAGCTGGGAAGCACCGACTGGACCAGCTCACGTGCCCGGCAAGGATGCTGGCAGCAGGGAGGGTGTTCACCCTGCAGAGTCGCTAGGTGGCACTGGCTATAAGGAAGGAGAAGAGAGGGCTCCCTGCCGCCAGACCTGTGAAAAGCAAAGCAATGAAGCACTTGAGATAATAGGTGCTTAAAAATTGGGGTCTTAGCCCATGAAAAAGAGTGGCATCAGGCAACTAATTCTGAGCCTTTGAATTCCTGGAGGGTAGATGTTTACCCTTCAGGTGGGTAAGGTGAGGACGGACATTCTGGGCCGATGGAACAGAATTTGCAGACTCCTGAGCTCAACACAGTGTTTTATTTCTAGAACTTCAATAGTCCCACATGTCGCAGCTTCGCCTTAGCACGGGAATGGAGGAGGACGTGAGGGTGGAGACGGAGAGAGAGTCGACTGAGAGGAGCATGGAATGTCACGCCAAGGATTTTATCGAGAGAGACTAGGAGGTCGTTGAAGCAGGAGCGGGACGTGATCTGGAAGCGAGGATGCCGACTTAGAGTCGCAGGCGCGACCCCGTCAGGGTCTGAGCCCACATTGTCCCACGGGAGATGGAAAGTAGCCTGTGGGAGGTTCCAGGCGGGAACGTCGGCAGGATGAGGGCAGCGGGAGAGGGTGATCGTGGAGGCCTGTCTCCCTGAAACACCCTCAGTGTTCCTTTAACCCTCTGATATTGGTCTGTCATCCTAGAATAGCATGTCCACTTGGAGGGGACCTTCAGGACCTTTGACCTGATGCCGTGTCTCACGGACACAGTGGTCGCCCAGTCTCTGCCCAGGGGAACATGCAGGCCCTTGAGGCAGGCCGGAGGAGGTGGAAGAGTGAGAATGGAAGGAGGTACTGTCCATCGTGCTTACGTCTGTCTTCCCCCAGCTCTAACCGCAGCCCGTGCTGTCAGCGTCCCGCCCGTGTCCTGGGAGGCTGTGCCCTGCAAGTCTGCCAGCTCCCCGACGCGGCAGGATGGAAGTGCTAAGGAGCTGGCCCTCGGTTCATGGCTGATGGGCGCCCCACAGAATATTCTCCCTGGGGCCCTTCCCAGAGGGGGATAACGCTGGGACGTGCGTTTCCTGCTGGTTCCCAGAATTCTGCAGCCAGATGAAGCGTCAGACGCCCACCGTGGCGACAGCCTTGTCCTGTGCTCTGCGTGGTTCTCCCTTCCTGTCTCACTCCCCTGCTCCCCTACAGCGTTTCTGGGATCGTCTCTCACTGCGCTGCTCGCACGCTCGTCTTTCTTTGTCTCCGGGGAACTCAAAGGAGAATATGACGTTAGTCCTGGCTCTGCCTGCTGGAGAAGATACGCTTCTGGTGCAGCAGATGTTGGAGGCCAGACCGTCACGCTGGGAGCAGCGGTTCCAGCAGCACCTGGAAACCCAGGAGAAATGCACATTCTCAGGCCCACCCCTCAGCCAACCAGTCAGAGCTCAGAAACCCTGCTGAGGATCAGCCGCGCTCAGCCAAATTTTTTCAAACCCTTCCGGATTCATTCCTCTGATCTGCCTGCAGCTTCTGGTGGCAGCCGTGGGCAGTCGGGGGGTTTGTGGCAGGAGGACTCACGTTTACGGATATTGTCTGTGTCTTTTCTGCAGGATATTGTTAGAAGAAGCTGAATGGGGTGATGGGCCTGGTTTCTCAGTTGTGTCCGAATTATCCGCCCTGCCTCTGGCTCCTTAACGGAAGCGGGTGCACGGCAGGCTCGTGAAGAGAAGCTGCCAACCCTCCCGGGTTTTTGCAAGACTCCCTTCACAATCCCGCTGAACTCAGGGCCAACTATTGCTGTCACGCTCTAGGCTCTGGATTCTGCCCCTTTGCTAGCTATGGCTGTCGATTGACCGTGCGCTTCCTCAACTGATGGGAGCTCCTTCTCTGTGCCACCCCGCCGGTGTGTGTTGGCTTCTGTTGTGTCCAGTATCAACTGTCTACCCATCTTTAGCCTCATTGAAAGCCTGTTTGGTCCTCCCTCCCTCTCACTCTCCCTCCCGCACATGCTAGGTATTTAGACATCACCTACCACCCAGGACAGGAGCCAGTGCTGTTGGCAGAGTGGACTAATCTTGGGGCCTGTGGCAGACGGTGCTGGAGTGACAGGCAGCATTTTTCAGGACACAGTCAGGGTCCTGTTTGTTTTTCAGTCATGAGGCGGGGGTCAGGGGGAGGAGGGGGTAACTGATGGCCTTCTGTTCCGGGAGGTGGTCCTGAAACCACACGCTCTCTGCCACCTTCTCACTTTCAACCCAGCTCCTCCCGCTCTTTGTCCACCTTCTCCTCCAGCCCAGGGACCATGCAGAGCCCGCCAATCAGGAAAGAACAAAGGGTTTGAAGAAGCAGGAGCCACAGACTAAAAGGACGAGAGGAGGGAAGCAAAGCATGGAACTCGTAAATGGAATTAAGTGAACTTATTATGGGGCCTTTACTTGTCCCCGGCCAGGGGCTAAGGTTCATGCAGGTCGAGACAGGTGACCCATGACTTAATTTGGGAACCAGAGCCAAGAAACCTGGAGACAGATGGCTGATGCTGCCGTGTCCACAGCAGTGTGTCCCTGGATGGTCTGTGGGAGGGGTTCGTGTCTCACTCGGCAACGATCAAGGATCATCTCACGCCCTTGGCTCCAGCCTGGACTCACGAACACCCCTGAGACACTTGGTGCGTGACGCCTGCTCCGACGCTGGCGTCTGCCCACTCTCTTCTGGAATCGATCGTTTATCAATACCTGTTCCTAAAACACGGTCTCGAGAGCAGAGTGGATGCTCTATTCTGACGAAGAAGGAGATGCTGGCTGCCGGCTTTCGTGGCCACATCACGCTCCCAGTTCTTACTTACTTATCTGAGTTTGTGTGTGGTTCCTTGGTTTTAACCTTCTCAATCGCAAAGGACAATTGTGCTTAGAGAACACCGACAACCTGTCTGCTGACCACACCTACTGTCCTTCCTCCGTGTCACGAGTCTACGCGCCACCCCTTGCAGAGAGAGCACCCTGAATGAGTCAGGGCTGAGCCGTCTTGCTCTCGATGACTTGCTTTTGTCGACCTGTCCATCTTCTTATTACAACCGTGACTTTTCATTTTGGAACTTCTCTTTGCTACTAGACACAGGGCATTAGGTTTTAACCCCAGGGTCTAGGATAGTGCTCAGCAGAGAAGTCAAGTAAATGGGAAAATATATTTTTAGGACAGTATCTCCATCTCTAATTATTTTATATTTCTTTGCTTTTTAAAAAAATATGTGTAGCTTTATTTCTGGGCTCCCTATTCTGTTCTATCGCTCTAGATGTCATTTTTGTGCCAGTCTTGTACTGTTTTGATTACTAAAGCTTTGTAATATAGTTTGAAATCAGGAATTGTGATGCCTCCAGCTTTGTCCTTCTTTCTCAAGATTACTTTGGCTATTCCGGGTCTTTTGTGGTTCCGTACAAATTTTAGGATTATTTGTTCTATTTCTGTGAAAAGTGCCATTGGAATTTTGATAAATATTGCATTGAATCTGTAGATTACTTTGGGTACTATGGACTTTTTTTTCTTTTTTTGGTGAGGAAGATTGGCCCTGAGCTACCATATGGGGGTTGCCTCCACAGCATGGCTGACGAGTGGTGTAGATCTGCACCTGGGATCCAAACCCGTGAACCCCAGGCCGCCAAAGTAGAGAATATGGAATTTCAACCATTCAGCCAAGGGGCCAGCCCCAGTATGGACATTTTAACAATATTAATTATTCCAACCCATAAGCATAGAGTATCCATTAACTTGTGTCTTCTGCAATTTCTTTCAACAGTGTCTTATAGTTTTCAGTGTACAGGCCTTTCACCTCCTTGGTTAAATTTATTCCTAAGTATTTTATTCTTTTTGAAAGAATTTTAAATGGGATTGTGTTCTTAATTTCTCTTTCTGACTGTTTGGTATTAGTATGTAGGAACATGACTGACTTTTTGTATTGATTTCGTAGCCTGTGACATTACTGAATTTATTTGTTAGTTCGAACAGTCCCGTTCCTTTCCTTTCAGTTCCTAGGAGGAGAGTTTTCATTCTTTTCAGGCTCTGTGAACCCCGTTGACTGTGCCCCTCCTGCTCGGCGCCCTGCAGGATTCGTACCCTCTCTTGCGTGTTCTTTCTCTGGGACCGTCAATCATTCCATCTTCATTCACCATGAAAGTCCCCGAATATCCATCACAGTGGGTGGGAGGTTAAACAGGGTCTTGTTTGACTTGCCTTGCGCCTCGCATGTCTGCTCACTGTCCTTCTTTTGCTCACGGCCAAGCTTTTCACAGCAACGGGGCCTCCCCGTCCCACCTGCCTTGTCTAGACCCCACTCTGCTTCGATGACTGGCAGCAAGCCCTGTCTGTGAGGTCGGGGTCGCCAAAGCGTTGAAGCGGGATGGGTGGGCACTTGTCAAAAGTGTGCGGGAGTGTGGCAGAGATAACGCCCAGGCCTCTTCCTAATCAAGTCCAGGGTTCTGTCATTCATTGCCTCGTGGTTCAGTTACAGGCAAGATCCCCACGAACCAGGGGCTCTGTGACTCTTTACACAATGATGCGATAAAGGGTCAACCGAAGTGATGCTCCTCCATTGCTAATAAAGCAGCCTGTCTGAGTTTAAAAGAAGGAGTCCAAGTCACACCGTTGGCCCTGGTCTGGTGTACGGTCACGCCACCTGCCCTTGCCATTGAGGCGCGCTTTCGTTTCTCACTTTTTTTTAACCAGCTTGTTCTTCCTCTCACCCTACTTCTGAGCAGATCAGTCAAAACATTGAGGGGAGGGAGGAGGAGGGAAAGGGGCCTGAAAAAGATAGTGGGCAAACGGCATAAACTGATTCGATAAATAAGAAATGGGTGATTATTAGAACGTGGACATTTACACTAAGTGGATGGCGAAGCACTGGGATGTATCATAAAGGGTCTGTTTTAATATCTGAATCTTGCTGGTTGCTAGGTTATACTGGTACTTTTAATGACATCAAAGGGAGCTAGAAACACTTGTGGACACTTTCCCCGCTGAAATTATCACCGGCGAGGAAAGGGACATATTACTGGCTAGTGCAGTGGGATATTATAAGCTTTCTGTTGCTCATTAAAATGCTTGTGAATTGTTTGTATTATTAGTGGCTCAGTTTAGAGTTTTCCTGCAAAATAATGAAAGCTTGTGATACTGTGACTCGCGTTGAGGGATCTGGGGGGGGGGGGGGTGGAAACTCTGTGTCCCTGAAACATAATTGCATTCAGTTCCGTTCATTCTTACCCGATCCCACTCGATCCAAAAGGTCTTTAGCACACATTCGCTAAGCGCTAAACCCTGCGTTTCAAGGCTCGGGGTGTAGAGGTGAATAAGACAGTAATTGGACAAGAGATGGTCAGGAAAGCATTTTTTTTTTCTTGAAAGCATAGCAAGTGATGTTTTTTATTTCTATTTAAGAAAGTACACTTCCCTTTCATTACCTGTGTATGCAAGACTGTGAGCCTGGATTTGCCTGTGGCCCCTACTGGAGGGGTCAGCCCACTCCCGGGGCGCAGTAGGCAAAGCCACAGGAAGCAGTTAACATAAGTACAGTGCTGTTACTGCTCTAACTGAGTCTGGATAACTCTCACGGGAGCACCAAGTCAGTGATCAATTTTAACTTGGAGAACAGGAAAAGGAAAAAGCTCTAGAAACTTCAAAGATTGGTGATATTCAAGCTGAGAATTGTTAGAAGACGAGGATTTTGAGACGGGAAAGGCGGGAAGAGCATTTCCGGTGGAGAGATGAGGTGCGGCGTCACGGGAAGTGTGGACACTGGTTCTGTAGTCACTGACATTTATTGGGCACATCGTGTGTCAGTGACCTGAGCGCTTCGCCCGTGTTAACTCAATTAATCCTCATAACTACCCTCAGAGGTGCATGTCGTTACCATCCCATTCTAAGAACGTGGGAAGGGCTAAGAGAGGGTAAGTGACCAGATAAGGTCACACAGTCAGTATGCGTCATGACGCTGGGGTTCCAACTCCTGCAGACGAGCCTTGGAGCCTGAACTCACATCCACGCTCCACCTCGCCAGGTGGTAGGTAGCCCAGTGTGAACGGCGTGAATGGGACGGGGGGCCGGCAGGCTGCAGGTAAGATGGTGCTAGACGGTGCTGGGCTTTGAGTGACATGTTTAAACCTTGCAGACTTTTCCTTAATACGTTGGGGTGATGAAGCACCCCAAGCAGGAGAGCGATAGGTCCTGGATCCATATTTTAGAAGATGATTCTTGTGGGAGTATGAAGGTTGCACTCGGGTGGAAGTTACAACTGGAGAATAAACAAAATTAGCTCAGAGACTATCGTAAAGGTCTAGATGGGAAAATTAGCCTAATTAATACTTTTTCAGCACCTGGAGAATGGCTCACAGATGCTCAGGTCCTTCCGAATTAAAATTCTGGCCACTCATCTTCTTATCACCACGAGGCTTCTCATGCCGTGTGTTCCTGGCCACCATCCGAAATCTGAGCCCCTTAGGTCACGTCCTCCCTCACGTTCCTGCTTCTTGGGGCTTCTTCCCTTGACTTTTCCCTGCAGACCCTCCCCCACAGTCACATCCTCTGGACATACTCTACTAAAATTCCAGCTTCCTCACTAAATGCTTACTCCATCTTTTGCCTCCAAAAGGTTGGATCTACGCTAAGAAAATTAATTTCTCAACCAAGGTGGTCTCTCAAGGGGACGCTGCTCTTCCATCAACACTCTAGTAACAAAGCTGGTGGAGTGGGTTGCTTTGTCATGGTGCTCCGCTGTTCATTTCAAATTCTGAGCAAAAATCCATTTTCACACAAAGCTCACACCGTTCCTGGGTGCCAGGATTTACCAGCCGTGCCATTAATCTAAGAGTCTGGCATTCACTCCAAACCCCATTGTAATCCTGGGGAACCGCACCCCTCTGGATGACACATCACTAAGACACTGACTTCAGAGTTTGGTGACCTCATTTCCAGTGACCTTTACCTCCTTACTGAAGAACCCACAGCCCTGACTGCTTTGAACCTTGAGATCATCCAGAATGATTCTATTTCTAAAATCTCAGCTGGGGGGTCCTCAAATAGGACTGGTGTGTGCTGTACCCAGCATGCTGCTTCAAGGATATTTCATAGTCATCCAAGCCACCTTGTCTGCATTTCCTACCTGGACTGTGTTCCCACCTAGTGGTTGTGCTGCCCCGTCTTACCCTGTATTCCTAGTGACCTCTCTAGACCTTTGTGCTTGATCTTGGGACAATCTTCTGTTCCTTTAGTGTTAAAGACACTCGGTTGAGTTGTCTTATTGCTCCCATTTTCCAAGCAGAATCCGTGGATGCTGTCGTGCATCGCCGTTGGACTATGGGGAGGGCACTTTGGCTCTTGGCATTTAGATGTCAGGGGGCCTTGGTCTCAAAAAGATGACTTAAAATGCTGATGTTGGAGCCAGTTGGCTTATCAGGAACCAGCAGGATCAATGGTTGGGGCTTCTGAGCATAGCCTCCTGCAGTGCGGGGTGAAGGTGGCGTGGATGGTCTTGCTTCTCCTCGCTCTGGCAACGGCCCTTACATTATCATGGCCATGGTTTCTTGTGGGTACGTATGGTGATGGGGGTTGCGGACAGACTGGAAGGTTATCATGAGTTTAGCGATTTGTGAAGAGGAACTTAACCCTCTTAGCCTGATCGTTTACTGCCATCGTTATGTGACCATAGGAAACTCAAAGAGTTTGAATCTTGAAACTCCCTCCCTCCCCTCCGGCCACACTCTTCCTCTTCATTCCCACGTACCTCACTCTCACTTTGTGTGTTACAGTTTCTAAATATCTGCTCTTTGGCCTCACACAAACTAAAATGATTGTTCCGTCCACTTCCGCTCACTTCCCCCAACATCACACCACGCCTGGCCTCATTTCTTCCCCCGTCCGCCCTGAACCGGGAAGAACGTCGTTCTCCAAACCCTCTTGCTCAGCTTCTACGTCCCTGGTGCCCTTTGTGCTTCTGTAATGTCCACCCTGTTTCATTCAGTCTTGAATTATTGCAATCACCCACCTTTCAACTCTACAATGGAGGGAAATCACTGAAGACTATAGATAGCTGCTGTGTAGGATTTTTATGCAAATCTGGTCAGGTCCTTGTCACATCACCATCAGCAGCTGCTGCAAACCCTCACCGCCCTCCCGTGGGTTCCCTCCGTCTGTGCACTGTCAGGAGATGGCCTCACCTCCTGCTTGAAAGACAGTCAGTAGGTTCCCACCCCACCACCTGTGTCCTTTCCTCCTCCCACTTTCTCCTTTCCCTTCTAGCTCAGACATGAGGCCATCTTTTCCCTTCCATCTGTGACTTTTACACCAGCCACTTCTCCACTTCCAGGGACCCATCCCCTCCCACATTTCTAACCTTCAGTTTCTTCCTATCTACTGTCATTGTCTCTGTGGTCCATGATCGTGTGCAAGTCTCTTTTACCTGAAAACAAACGATAAGACAGCAGCAGTCGCCTCCATGTGACCTGGGAGCTCCCACTCCAACACCCACAGCAGCGGTTCATAACTTTGACCTGCTTGAAAGTGTGGTTCATACCCTCCGTCCTCATTCTCTCATTTCCAAACGTCACGATTGTTTCCGAGTCTACTGAAATGTGTTTTCTGCTCTCATCACCCACTAAAGTGATCTGCACCGAGGTCATCACTGTCATTATTGTTGCTAAAGCTACGGGCAGTTTCCAATCACTGTCATTATTGTTGCTAAAGCCACGGGCAGTTTCCAGCCCTCTTGGTGGTATTTGGCACCTATGGTTGCTCCCTAACTCAAAATTCTATTTTTCTTTGGATGTGACATCACCAAGGCATGGTTGAGACAGGAAGACTATGGTATAATTTTTTCTACCAAGTCCATCTCCTGTTCAAATGAAAACATTTATATAAAACTGCTCTGCTTCCTGTGAAAGAGAAATAAGGAATGATCGTTACTGTCAAGTCCTGTTGCAATTTATTTGAAAACTTTCCCCTATAGCCTAGACAGAGCCTACCTGCTCCCCTCCCTGTTTTTTGGTGGTTTTTTTTTTTTTTTTTTTTGGTGAGGAAGATTGGCCCAGAGCTAACATCTGTGCCAATCTTGCTCTATTTTGTATGTGGGACACCGCCACAGCATGGCTTGATGAGTGGTGTGTAGGTCTGTACCCAGGATCTAAACCTGTGAACCCTGGACCACTGAAGCAGAGCGTGCCAACTTAACCACTATGTCACTGGCTGGCCCCTACCCTACCTGTTTTGTAGGAGAAATTGGGATCCAGAGAGGCTAAGGGATTTTTCTCAAGGGAAGACAAGGGCCAGGGTCCATTTCCACTGACTCTAAATTCAGTACTTTCTCCATTCTTCAATGGCTTTTTAAAAATTTTATAAACAGTCTTACATTTCTTCTCTTTTCCCCCCTCCTTCCTTTCTTTCTTTCCCTTCATTTTCTTCATTGTTTCGTTTCTTTCAAGAATTGCTCAAATATTCTTTGTTTGCCTCTCACCTTGAGTGAAAACCATGAGCTTGGTTTGCATTGTCGCTGGGGGTCGAGGTTGCTGGACTGGGAGTAATTAATCATTAAACTTAAAGTAAGATAGAGTTTCTAAATGTTCAACACAATCAGAGGATTCGTCCCATGGGCAGAAAGCCACGGTTCTTTGCCGGGGTGACAGCCCTGCTCCCGAGGCTGAGGAAACCCTGGCGGGTAAGGCTCACCTCCTGGTCCGGGCTGGGGCTCCTCGGCCCGATGCTTCACGTTTCCTCTGATCCTTACGCTGCAACGGTTTTCATGGCATCTTTAGGAGACGTTCTTTGCCTGCACCAATCTCTCGTCATTTCTTAAATCCTTTCCCCTGTTTCCGAATTCCCGTCTCTTTATAACTTCTCTGCAAACCCCTCACTGCCATCAACCTGAGATTCACGCCCGCTGTACAGCGACTGCACCAGACGGGCAGCTCTGCTCATCTACTGCGACTCCCCACGGACTGAACACCCTCCCATCAATGACACTACGTATCTTTCATGATTAGTTAGCTTTCTTAGTCAGCCTTGTTCAGAGTAGGGTGGTGCAAATCCATTTCTTTCTTGGACTGTGTGAGTACAGGCTAGCATTTTTTTGGAAATATTTATTGATTTTTTGGTTCATAAATAGAAGACTTTAATAGAAGGAAAACTGGGAAATGGATAACAGCACAAAGAATAAAATAAAATAGAATAAAATAAAAAAGCCATTTTCAAACCCACCTTCCAAAAATAATCATTATGACCCTTGCTATATGCTTACTGAGCCAATTTTCTATGCATATATAGTTATTTCTATTTTTATCAATGTTGCAACATCCAATGTCTTTTTATACTAAATTTTGTGACAATATATTTTATTTTCAGAGGTTAAGCTTCTAGAAGTGGAACTGGGAGACCAAATGATACAGTTTTCTTCTTGATATATATTGCCACAAAGCCAATGTGGAAAAGACAATTTTCCTATATCCTTACCAGCCCTGAGTAATATAGTTATTTTAACAATTCTAATTTGGTAGCTTAAAATGGTTTATTGTTGTTTCAATTTGCATTTATTTGAATACCAGCAAGATGGGACACAAAAATGCTTCGGGCCATTTTTGTTTTATCGTGAATTATGAGTATGTGTCCCTTGTCAATCTTTTAATTGTAGTTTTGACATTCTCTGATGGATAAGTGAGAGTTCCTCATATGTTAGAGATATTAGCCCATGGTCACATGCCTGCAACATTTTTTCCCAGTTTTTCCTTTACTTTTCAATGTGTTAATGATGTATATTGAGGAGCAAGACTTGACTATTATCTTTATTTTTTTTGGTGGCGATAACTTTTTTTTTTGAGGAAGATTAGCCCTGAGCTAACTCCTGCCAATGCTCCTCTTTTTGCTGAGGAAGACTGGCCCTGAGCTAACATCCGTGCCCATCTTCCTCTACTTTATACGTGGGACACCTGCCACAGCATGGCTTGCCAAGCGGTGCCATGTCCGCACCCAGGATCCGAACGTGTGAAGACGAGGCCGCCGAAGCAGAATGTGCGCACCCAACTGCTGCACCACTGGGCCAGCCCCGTGATAACTTTTAAGATCTACTCTCTTAACAATTTTCAAGAAAATAAGGCAGTACTGTTAATTACAGTCACCATGCTGTTCATTAGGTCCCCAGAACTTATTCATCTTATAGCTGGGAGTTTTTACCCTTTGACCAATGTCTCCCCATTTCCCCCACCCCTCACCCTCTAGGAATCACCATTCTACTCTCCATTTCTATGAGTTTGACTTTTTAGGTTCCACATATAAATGAGAATATACAGTATTTGTCTTTCCCTGTCTGGCTTATTTCACTTAGCATAATGCCCTCAAAGTCCGTTTATGTTGTCACAAAAGATAGAATTTCCTTTTCTATGACTGAATAATGTTCCACTATGTACCACATCTTCTTTATCCATTCATCTCTTGATAGACACTTAGGTTGCTTCAACGTCTTGGCTTTTGTGAGAGATGCTGCGATGAACATGGGGGTGCAAACATCTCTGAGAGAGTGATTTCATTTCCTCTGGATATATTCCCAGAAGTGGGAGTGCTGGATTATATGGTAGTGCTATGTTTAGTTTTTTGAGGAGCCTCCATAATGTTTTCCATGGTGGCTGGAGTTACCCTTCCACCAACAATGCACAGGGTTTCCTTTCCCCACGGCCTTGATGCCACGTGTTGTCTCTGATCTTTTTGAAACTAGCCACTCTAACAAGTATTGGGAGACGTCTCCTCGTGGTTTTGATTTTCATTACCTGATGATCTGTGATGCTGAGCATCTTTTCATGTACACGTTGGCCATTTTATGTGTTCTTTGGGAAAATGTCTATTCAAGTCCTTTGCCCACTTTTTAATTGGATTGTTTGGGGTTTTTTTGCTATAGAGTTGTGTGAGTTCTCTATATATTTTGGATATTAACCCCTTACCCGATAAATGGTTTGCAGATATTTTCTCCCATCATGCAAGTCGCCTTTTTATTTTGCTCACTGTTTCTTTCGCAGTGCAGAAGCTTTTCAGTTTGATGTAGTTCCACTTGTTGATTTTTGCTTTTGTTACTTGTGCTTTTGGTGTCATTTCCAAAAAATCTTTGCCAAGACTAAAGTCGAGGAGATTTTCCCCTTTGTTTGCTTCTAGTAGGTTTACAGTTTTGGGTCTTACATTTAAGTCTGGAATGCATTTTGAGTTAATTTTTGTGAGTTGTCTAAGATAGGAGATCCCATTTCATTCTTTTGCATGTGGTTATCCAGTTTTCCCAGCACCATTTATGGAAAAAGACAATGCTTCCTTCATTGAGTCTTCCTGGCTACCTTGTCAAATATTAGTTGAGTGTATATGTGTGAATTTAGTTCTGGGCTCTCAGTTCTGTTCTGTTGGTCTATATGTCTATTTTTATGCCAGTGTCATACTGTTTTGATTACTACAAGTTTTTAATAAAGTTTTAAATCAAGAATTCTGATGCCTCCAGCTTTCTTCTTCTTTTTTAGGATTCTTCTGGCTATTCAGGGTCTTTATTTTCCCGTATGAATTTTAGGATTATTTGCTCTATTTCTCTGAAAAATGTCATTGGAATTTTGATAGGGATTGCATTCAATCTGTAGATGGCTTTGGGTAGTATAGACATTTTAACAATATTAATTCTTCCAATCCATGAACATAGGATAGTATTCCATTTATTTGTGTCTTCTTCAAGTTTTTTCATCAGTGTCTTATAATTTTCAGTGCATAAGATCTTTTACCTTTTTGGTTAAATTTATTCCTAGGTATTTTATTTTTTGGATGCTCTTATAAATAGGGCTGTTGTCTCTATTTCTTTTTCACATGGCTCATTGTTAATGTATAGAAGCACAACTGATTTGTGTATGTTGATTTTTGTATCCTGAAACTTCACTGAATTCAGCTATTAGTTCTAACAGTTTTGGGGGGAGTCTTTAGGGTTTTTCTCTATATAAGATCATATCATCTGCAAACAGAGACAATTTTACTTCCTTTCCAATTTGGATGCCTTTTATTTATCTTTCCTGCCTGACTGCTCTGGCTGGACTTCCAGGATTATGTTGAATAGGAGTGGTGACAGTGGGCACCCTTGGCTTGTTCCCAATCTTAGAGGGAAAGCTTTCAACTGTTGAGTATGATGTTGGCTGTAGGTTTGTCATATATCCCCTTCATTATGTTAAGGTACATCCCTTCTATATCCACTTTGTTGAGAGTTTTTACATGAAAGGCTGTTCAATTTTTGTCAAATGCTTTTTCTGCATCGGTTGAGATAATAATGATTTTTATCTTTCATTTTATTAAAGTGGCATATCACATTTCTTGATTTATGTATGTGGAACCATCCTTGCATCCTAGGGAAAAATCTCACTTACTCATGGTGTAGGACCCTTTTAATGTGCTGTTGAATTTGGTTTGCTGTTCGTTTGCTGTTTGGTTTAGTATTCTGTTGAGAATTTTTGCATCAATGTTCCTCAGGGATCTTGGTCTGTGGTTCTTTGTTGCAGCGTCCTTGTCTGGCTTTGGTATCAGGGTAATGCTGGACTCATAAAATGAGTTTGGGGATATTCCCTCTTCTTTAATTCTTTGGAAGATTTTGAGAAGGATTAATGTTAATTCTTCTTTCAATGCTTTGTACAATTCACTATTGAAGCATCTTGTCCTGGGCTTTTCTTTATTGGGAGGTTTTTGATCACTGATTCAACCTCCTCACCCCTTATTGGTCTGTTCAGATTTTCTCTTTTTTCATGATTCAGTCTGGTAGGTTGTATATTTCTAAGAATTTATCCATATCTTCTATCTAATTTGTTGGTCTATAATTGTTCATAGTAGTCCTTTGAATTTCTGTTGTATCAGTTGCAATGTCTCCTCCATTTCGATTTTATGTATTTGAATCTTCTCTCTTTTTTCCTTAGTTAGTCTAGCTAAGGATTTATCAATTTTTTTTATCTTTTAAAAAAACCAACTCTTAGTTTTGTTGATCTTTTTTATTGTTTTTCAGGTCTCTATTTCATTTATTTCTGCCCTGATATTTGTTATTTCCTTCCTTCTGCTAACTTTGGGTTTTGTTTGTTGTTTTTCTAGCTCTTTGAGGTGTAAAGTTAGGTTGTTTATTCGTGATGTTTCTTCTTCCCTGATTTAGGTGTTTATTGCTATAAACTTCCCTTTTAGAATTGTTTTTGCTGCATTCCCTAAGTTTTGAAATATTGTTTCCATTTTTGCTTGTTTCAAGATAATTTTTTATCTCTTCTTTGACCCATTGTTTTTTCAAGAGTATGTTGTTTAATTTCCACATATTTGTGACTTTGCCAGTTTTCCTCTTGTTATTGATTTCTAGTTTCATACCAATGTGGTTGGAAACGATACTTGGAATGATTTCAGTCTCTTTGAATTTGCTAAGACTTGTCTTATGACCTAACATGTGATCTGTCCTGGAGAATGTTGTGTGCAGTCAGGAGAATGTGTGTCCTGCTGGTACTGGATGGAATGTTCTGTATGTCTGTCAGGCCCATTTGGTCTTAAAGTCTAGTTCAAGTCCAATGTTTCCTTATTGATTTTTTGTTTGGATGATCTATCCATTGTTAAAAGTGGAATATTGAAATCTCCAACTATTACTGCATGGTTGTTTATTTCTCCCTCCAGATTTGTCAGCATTTGCACTCTGAAGCTGGGCGCATACAGATATACACACACACACACGATTGTTACATCCTCCTGATGAACCGACCTCTTTGTTATTATCTAATGACCTTCTTTATCTCTTGTTGTAGTTTTTGACTTAAAGTCTGTTTTCTGATATAGGCATAGCTGCCTTTCTCTCCATGTTTTTTATTTGCCTTTGGGCTTATGTATGTCCGCTTGTATTTTCTTATATATTCACTTTCTCTTAAATTGTTTTACACTTTTCTCTGTATTAAATGACTTAAAATTTATTTCAGTGTAGGGTTTGAGAGACAAAATCCAACTCTCCTCTCTCACCAAATATTTAGCCAATTTTTCCACTGCACTTTGTTAAATAATCTATTCACTCGTATATTAAATTGTTATATCTACTCATGATTATTTCTAAGCCTTTTATTTGATTCCATTGCTTTTATCAAGTCGATACAATATGCTTTTAGTATGTTTTATTATGTAAGAAAGCAAATTCCAACCTTTTTTTAACCCCTCCCGCCCCACCTGCTGATATTGGCTTTTTAAATGGGATTTTTCTTTCAGATAAACTTTCAAGGCTGTTTCTCTGCCTCCCCCCAACAAATCTTGAACAGGTATTTTGACTGGAAAAAAATATTGAATCCATAAATTAGTCATTCCTTATCTGGACTTCTTTATTTTTATTCCTACAATCTGGGATTTAAAATCTGTATTATGATTTTTAAGTTATTATTTTTGCACTGTATTTCTTTGTTTCAAGAATAATTTTTACATTTGTGTGTATGTAGTTTTTCTCTTTCTTAAAAATTCCTTGAGAATAGCAAGTAGACACTTTCTAAAGGTAATTCTGTTTCTTCTTGCAAATATTTTTCAAAATCATTCTCTTCCTTTGACCACTGTTTCATCTTTTCAATATATTGCAGAATATTTTCATCAGCGTCACGAGCTAATATTCATCTTTAAGTAGGTTTGCCCCCACTGAGGGGTTTCCTGGGATGCAGGATTTTCAGTTTTAAACCCGAATATTCCCAGGAAATGAGGATGAGTTGATCACCCATTAAGTGAAGAAAAGTTGGTCCCTGTAAGCTAGGTATGTCCCCGCTCCTGCCCCTATTAACACCTGCCACTGGATGAACTGGGTTCCAGCAGTCGCATACAATTTCTACCCACTAAAAAACTGATGAAAACATCCAGTGATACGTGGCTAAAATAGTTACTTTGCCTTTCACCCAGAGAGGATTTCTTTTAATTTCCTGTTTCAATGTTTTCCGGGTACTCACATGCACATCCTAAACTAATTCTGTCTCCTGCTCATTGCTGCCATGGGCCTTTGCACATGCTGTTCCCTGTCAGGGATGATCTTCTCTCAAATTAGTTCCTCACTCTCTTGCATCCCTTAGATCCTCTCAATTCTCACTTACTCAGAAAGGCCTTCACTGACGCTCCATCCAGCCTTGCGTCTCCTGCGCACCTGCTTAGTTGTCCTTTCACTACGCTTAGCATCTGTCCTCCCACCATCCTGCAGGCTCAACAAGGGCAAGACTTGCTCTGCTTTGTTCCCCTCTGCGTATCCAGTGCTTACGGCAGTGCCCAGCACAGGGTAGGCATTCAAATAATTTTTGCTGTAACAATGAGAGAATATATGCACCTGCAGTTTTCTCTACCTGTTGTGCCTGTTTTCGTCAGCTGCCTCTATTCTTTCTGAGCTATCATGATGGAAAGAAGGTTCTTTTTCCTACTCTTTTTGGTGCAAAATGGTAACTTTCAGATTGGGTCCAAGCTCAACAGGCTCATGAATTGTAGATGACACTGTTACAACATCTCAGTGGTATTTATGTTTAACTACTTCATTTCTAATATCACGTGGCTCCAGTTATAGTTAGGATGTTATTTCCTTTTGGTTTGTAGGTTCACACTTCAGGGCAGCAAGCATCCGGCAGCTCCTGCAGCCCCAGCTCGTTGCCCCACTGTCCCCGTGGCAGGGCTGTTTATTCCCTGTTCTGGGGTCTGGCCGTCTCCACGGTTCACTGTCAAAAGTTCACATAAAATGGAACACGCTGGGAAAATCTCACGCGAGGTGCCTGGGAAACAGATTAGAAACAAACACACGAAAACACACCCATTAAATTGGAAAATAATCAGTTTAGGCTGACTTTCAGACCTTTCTATCTGGCCAGTGGCAAAGAGGAGAAATCTTTGCAGTTAATCATTTGCCGTGCCCGGGAAGGAAAAAGGGCAGGCAGCTGTGTGTGAGGAATGCTCCCTGAGGAGCGCACTGGGTCTCACACAGCAAAACTGATCTTCGTAAAAAAAACCCGAGAAAGCTCGTTGTGGTCTCCACCGCTGACAGTCTCGGGAGCTGTTTCAAAGCAGAGCTGTTTGTTGAGACTTATTCCTAGAAAACAATTTTTTTTTTGTTTTCTTTTCAAGATGGGTGGAAGGGAGTTATGGGAACTTTGGAAGAAAGATGGAAAGTTATCTGAAACGAAGCAATTTGGCTTCCTTCCTCTGGGAAGAGATTTTTGTTCAAAAACGTTTACTGAAAAGGCATCAATATTAACGTGCATTTTCATAGAGCTGCGAGGTGCTCAGAGAGCATTTTTTCAGCTTTTGCTTTTTCAAACCTTGTAGGCTCTCTCTCCCAGCTTTTGATTTGGGAACAGGAGTTCTTGTTTACGTAGCACGGCCCTTTCATAATCCTCATGAGTTTCCCTAATGCAGAGACTGAAATGAGGAGAGGCTGGTAAACCCAAACCAGGTGTTTCCCTCCCAGAACCTCTCTCTTACGTGGTCAGCGGTGGCAGGCCCAGAACATCCTCCTAGGCACAAAAGTCACTCTGCTCTATGGTCTGAGGAAAGGAGTAACAAAGGGGTAATAAAGTTCCCTTCTCTTTATCTTCCTACCCCTCACTCCCCACCACGCCATAACACAGCATCATATTGCCCTTGGTCACCATCCAACATGGACTTGTCTGCTCTGCTGTTGGTGCACATTTGGGATTTTATTTTTATTTCATTTCTGTTTTCATATTTTGAACTTAAGATAGATGTATGTGTAGGAGACAGCACCATAGGTTTGGAGATGAAGCAGTTAAGTGTAGTTGGAGGAAAAACACACTTATAACTAGATACTAAAATACGATTTTTAAAAATGCACGCAAAGTTCACCAAAATGCCTTTATAAGAATGTTCATAGCAACAGTATTTATAACAGCACCAAGGTGGAAGATGGCCAAATGTCCATCAGTAGTAGAATGGATAGATATATTCGCAGAATGAAATAGATGCTACACTGTCACGGGAATAAATAAACTAAAACTAAGCCATATGCACCTTTATGGATGAAGCTTACAAAAATAGCGTCAAGCAAAAGAAGCCAGATACAGAAGAGCATTTACTCTTGATTCTGGTTGCGTGTAGCTCAGAAAGCGACCAGCCCTCTTCAGTGTTAGAGTTGGAGACGGTGGTCACCTTTGTGGGAGAAGACGGCTCCAGGAAGGAAGAGGAAGGTGGGGTCTGAAACGCTGGCCCTGCCTGTTTCCTGGGCTGGGTTCTGCCCCCGTGAGTGTGTTCAGTTTGTGGAAGTTCATGGAGCTGTACACCTACGATTTGTGATTCCTTTTTTCTGCAAGGATGTTATACTTTAATAAAAAGTTCAAAAAGTGATGTTCTCAGCTTAAAGAAAAAGGAAACATAGTATTTTTATAGCAGTCCCTTAGGGGGCACCCCTCAGCTCCTGACCTTGTTTCCCTGTCTCGGGCCCCCTCCCTCCTCCCTCCCCCCTCCCCCAACCTCCCCGGCTCTGTGTCCCCCGCATGAGCCCTTTTCTCCACTAAGCCCCAGAGAACAGTAACCCACAGCCTGGCGTTGCCGGAGTGGGCCTTCTCTCCGGACCCCAGACCAGCACCGCAGGGACCTCGGGCCTGGGTGCAGGCTCGGCTTTGGCATTCTACCTCTGGTTGCCTTTGAGGTCTCCGCAGGTGCCAGGTGAAGACGTCCCTGCTGCCTCCCCTCACACCTGCGCCCGCATCACCCGAGACAGACAGCAACTGTGTCATCTAAATCCACGTAAGTAGGAAGAAGCAAAAAGTTTTTCCCCTAAAGGCGACATAATGTGCAAATATCTCATCTTCCTGTATCTTCTCTCCCTCCTGCACGGTTCGCAGTGAAGTCTCCGGAGTCAGCTTGTCTGGTTCTGGAACTTTCTACGTGTGTGAGACGCTGGACACAGCGCTTAAGTCCTTGAGGCTCTGGGGCGTCAGGCGGGATGTCCCGCAAAGTATGGACGGCCAGCACCTGCTGAGCGCCTGGGTTTGGGCAGTGATGACGCCGCGACCTCGCCCAGCGGACCCAGCACCGCGGGGCCCAGCCCTCCGCCCGGAGCTGCCCGAGGAACCGGCCAGAGGAGAACAGTTTTTCCGGGAGGACGTCCCTGGGCAGACATCTTTGTAGGGAAGGGAGCGGCAGGTCCGTTCTCTCGCGCGGAGGGCGAGCTCCAGGAGCTGCTGTCCCCGTTACGTGCCTTTTCTGATACGTTTCAGCGCCTGCTTGTGAGCACACGGGGCAGGAATTTTGGGGGCGTCCAGAGCCTCCTGGACTCAGCGTTTCTTCCTCCAGGTGAGGCCTGGGGCCTTGGGTTCGGGGTGCCTCGCCAGCTGCTCCCTGCCCGGGTCCCAGCATCGAGCCGAGGCTCCGCCGGGGCAGCCGCTCCTCCCTCTGCGATGGATCGGGGACTCTAGGTACAGCCTCGCTCTTAAGGGGTGTCCAGAGGGATGCGGGTTGCTCTAACTCAGCCACGAGGGGCCGAGCGTTTCTTTTCTTTTCTTGTGAAAAAAAATCACACAAATTAAGATGCATCATTTTAACCACGTTCAAGTTTAGCATATTGATAACGCTGCGTGACCACCTGCACTACCTAGTTCCGGTCCGTGTTCGTCGCCCCAAAGGGAACCCCGCCCTCATCAGACGGTCATCCCCACGACCCCTTCTGTCTGCCCGGCAGCCGCGGGTCTGCTGAAGCCTTTTTATGGCACCTAGAACAGGGTTTCAATGGGAAAGCATCTTGTCACCTCCATCCAGTTTTTTGGGTCTTCAGTCTTAGGAGCTTGAGTGTCCCGACGTGGGTCGTTGCTGGATTGCCGAGAAGCCCTGAATGCGAATCAAGAGGGTTTCTCAGGATTTCAGCCGGAGGTGTAGCCGGAAGTTTCGGATGGGCCCAGGCCGCCCCAGGCCCTGCTCACCTTGTTCCTTCTCCGCTCCGCTTCAGGAGGGCCCGGCCAGAGGAGCACGGGGGACCCTGGACGATTCCAGAAACGCCCGCGTCCTGAAGGACCTGGCAGAGCCAGGCCTCCCAGGGCCTCCGCCCGCCGGACGTCTGCGGGGGGCCCTGTCCAGGCTCCCGGGAGCCCCCTGTGCAGGGGGCTTGGTGGCCCCACAGGACGCGCTCCTGCCCTTGTCCGGGGACCCATGCACATCACCTTATGTGGCGAGAGGCGTCGTGACATTGAAGGTAGTGAGAGGAGGCGTTCATCCCGGGCCCTAAACACCATCCCACGTGCCCCGCAGGGTGTCCCGCCGTCTGCGAGGGAAGTAGTCGCAGAGAAAGACACACAGAGACACCCCCGAGGAGGCAGCCGGAGGCGGAACTGGAGGGATGTGCTCGCAGACCGCGTGCTGCCGACGCCCCAGGAGCCGGAGGAGGCGAGGACGAGACCCCCGGGCCTCCGAAGGGTGTGGCCGAGCCGACGCCTGGGTGTCAAACGTCTGCCCCAGAACTGCGAGGACGAGCGGGGGTCCCAGTTTGCGCGGTTGATCCGCAGCCCCGAGACGGGGGAGCATCTGCTCAGCAGTTCGGGGCGGACCCCGGCCGCCGCCTTCGTCAGTCTCCTGTCACCGCTGTGACGAACTGCCGCGGATTCGGCGGCTCAGAGCAACACACGTTTTTCATCTGACGGGTCTGGAAGTCAGGTTTGACGTGAGTCGCATGGGCTAAAATCGAGGCGTCGGCAGGGCTGAAATCCATTGCTTGTCTTCTCCATCTTCCACAGCCACCTGCCTCCAGGGGCCCGCCCTGCGTCACGCTGACCTCCGCCTCTGTGGTCACGTCTCCTTCTCTGGTTCCCACCCTCCCGTGTCCCCCTCTTAGAGGACCGTTGCAGTTACATTAGGTGCCCTGGTGGAGAAACCAGGATAAGCGCCCCATTTTAAGACCCCTGACTGAGTCTGCAGTGGCTCCTTCCCCATGAAAGGGGACACATTCGCAGCTCTGAGGGGGAGGGCGGGGTCAGCTTTGGGGGCCTGATCCGTGCAGATCTCCAGCCTCTGTGGTCTGTGAAGACACATTACGGGGGCTGGAATAAACAGGAGCAAGCCCAGCTCAGCCTCTGCCCCGGGCCCATTAGGTGACACCGTGCTGGGCACTTAAGAAGCTTCTCACCCCTTGGTCGATGAGACAGCCTCATTGTGAGGGAACCCCGGGGCACCTGCCAGCCTTCTGGGTCTTGGCACCATCGCCCATTCACCGATTTTGGAACTTGCCTGGAAGCTGGGCTCAGGCTGCCAACGTGCACGTGAACAAGACAAACCGCCACTTACCTCCTTCAAAACCCAGATCCAGACACCTGTACCACCCCAGTCCCCTGCCCTGCTGTTTCCTGGCTTTGGTCAAACGTGTGCGTTTACGACCACAAGCTCCTGAAGCAAGAGTCACGTGCTTCCTCTGATTCCTCTCCTCTCTCTGCTGCTGCTTGTGAACTGGATGTTGCTGTGCTGACCCTCCACTCTCCCCTCCATCTCTGCTCTCCTCTGAGCTACATTCTCCAGGAGATGTTCGCTGTCCCCATCCAAGAGTGATATTTCCCCTGAACTTTCTCTGTCACCCTTTGCACGAGCGATGCTTTCATTTTCGTATTCTCACTGCTTGCATCTGTAGCTCTCCTTGGCTGTCAGTCCTGTGGGGTGGGAGCCGCTCCGTGTCCGTCTTTGCGATGCTCCCGGAGACAACCACAGGGCAGCTCATAAAGGTCAGTGAATGTTTATGGAGTCACTTAATGCCTCTGAGACCACTTCCTCACTTGGAAATCGTGGGAGGGATGTGATAACAGATGCAGATAGCAGAGACGTTGGGAGGGCCTGCTGAGTGAAAAAAGATGTACTCCAGGAAGCCAGAGATGTGTTAGGAAGGAAGGTGGCAGCTTGGCTATTTTATATACCTTTTTGCTTATGCAACTGTTTGCACTGCCCCTGAGCCGTAAGCCTGGAAGGCTCCCCAGGGGTGAGATGGTGGCATGACCTGGGAAGAGGGAAACGGTGGCCAGGACATGCCGGGCCTGGGCAGGGCTTTGTCTTCCAGGCCTTTCTGCACAGGAGCTGCCAGCTCGTGTCTCTGTTCCTTTATTACTCAGCTGGGAAATTAGACTTTAGATAATTAACTTCATATAATAAACCTGTTGGACAAAGGGTCGTGTGAGCAAACTGGGGCTGCTGTTTCTAGCCTGGCATGTTCAGAAAACCTCTCTTGCTGGCCAACTTGGCAGGGGCTTCTGGAACAGAAGTCACAAATAAAACTTCTGTGGGTCTGGCGTTGCCAGTTGACTCCTGTGCTGGCTGGTTCTCTGTGGGAGGAGGTCTGTCCCCAGAGGCAGGAGATCTGGTCAGTGTTCTGGCAGCAGCAACACCCCGGGCAGGACTGAGATGCCAGAGAGGGGTGTCTACACAGCAGACCTGGGCCAGCATCTCTGCGCTCCTCCTCACATCACTCTTGCTGGAGCCCAAGATGGCCCGCAGATGACTGCCACCTCCCACTGTGGAGTCACCGTCAGGACCAAGAGCACCCACTTCCAATAGTCAAAGGGACGGGTTCACATGGCCCCCAAGGCAGGCAGAGTGACGGCCCCTGACGTTGGCTGCATTCTAATTCCTGGGACCCGTGAATATGTTCCCTTATGTGGCAAACAGGACTTTGCAGATATGACTAAGGTTACAAATCTTGAGATAGGGAGATTAACCTGGATTATCTGGGAGAGGCCAAACCACAGGGGTGCTTGTAAGCGACCCAGGGACACAGTGGAGTCTGAGAAGACGTGACGGCGGGAGCAGAGGGCACATTGATGCAGGTCACGAGCCCAGAGCTGGGGCAGCCGCTAGAAGCTGGAAAAGCAAGAGGGCACGTAGTCCCCTGGATCTCCCACAAGGAACGCGTTCCTGCCGACGCCGTGGTTCCGGAGCAGTGAGAGCCCTTGTGGGCCTCCGACGTCCAGAACCGCAATGTGATGGATTTGTCTTGAGCCACTGAGTTTGTGGTGCTTTGTTACAGCAGCGATGAGAAACCAATGCAGCTGGCTCGGCACGATGCTTCCTTCTGCCAGCAGGAGCGCCCACGGCCACTGGCCCGAGGCGAGAGGCAGTGATGTCCGCTGACTGGGGAGTCGTGGCCACAGCACTGGTTTCCTGTTGCTGCTGTGCATTCTTGGGAGGAGACGTTGCCCTTTGAAAACCCCAAGACATAGGGAAGGAATCTGCAGCAACTCTACTGCCAAGAGCCGCATGGATCCCCAACCCGGGAGGTCGTGTTGCTTCCCCGTGCGCCAGGCTTCCTTTCTTCTCTGCTCCCTCCAGCCCCCTGGGATGCCTGTCTGGTTCGGCTCGGTCTGCATCGTGCGCAGGTGCTGTCTGCTCCAGCACCCACTCCGTCCTGCACCATGTCTTGAACGCTTCCCTTAGTTGTGTCCACTCCCCTCTCACTTCCGCTGGGCTCTGGCTCTCCCTGGGCAGCTCAGATGGAGATCTTTTTTCCCAATGCTGCCTGGGTTCTAGAGCGAAGGGGTGGAGCTGGCTCTTGCTGGCTCTCCAGGCCCACTGTGGGGCCGCTGATCCGACACACTATTGTCCTGTGTTCTAGTTCTTGACATTCACTTCCACGTCCACGTCTTCGTTCCATCCCTTGCCACTTTCTGGCATCAACTTGTTTCTGCTTTGACAGCAGCCCCTGGGACGTAGACATTCTCCCTCCCGTCAGGCGAGTCTGTGGGCTTCCTGCTGGAGCCCTGCCTGCACGGCCAGTTCCCTTGCCTCCTGTGCTCCCCACTCCTTGTCGAGTCCAGACAACCATCTGCTTGTTTTCTCTACTTTACAGCTATGCCACCATTCGTTTTTCCCCGCTACCTTCTACACCTGCCCCAGGATGAGCTACAAGGGCGGGTGTATCAGGCAAGCCCCGTCCAAAGAAAATCACATCCGTTATTTGAACAGAGAAAATTTAATATAAAGCGTTGCTCATGAGTTATTAAAGAACTGAAAAGGCCAAAAGATAATGCTTGTGCATTCAGAGGTAGCAGCTGTAGGAAGCAACTGCCATCCCTAAGGCTGGGGGACGGAGGGAAGAAGCTGAAATTCTCTGAGTTGAAGCTCAGATTTCTGGG
The DNA here is from genome assembly GCF_037783145.1 of Equus przewalskii. Lineage (NCBI taxonomy): Eukaryota > Metazoa > Chordata > Mammalia > Perissodactyla > Equidae > Equus > Equus przewalskii. The sequence goes on from NC_091831.1 coordinate 89,928,065, forward strand.
ATGAGGGCACTGCTGGCTTGGGCCGGTGTCTCTGAACTTGGAGATGGGGCCATGGTGCTGGGTCCCAGACTTCTGAGTTGGGGACACCGGCCGTTGGCTCTGGTATCAGTGAGGGTGTGAAATGAGGCTGGTTCTGCAAGCAGGTGTAGCACAAACTGCCCCCTGGATGCAGTTCCTTCTCCTGGAACAAACTGTGGCTGCTGGGGCCCCACCGTCAAGAGCAGGAGTTAATTCGTACTTCCTCTCCCTGAGGGTTGTCAGATTCAGAAAATAAAAATACAGCCTGACGGGTTAAATTTAAATTCCAGATCGACAATGCATCATTTTTGAGTATATCTCATGCAATATTTGGGACATCCCTCACTAAATATTACCTGTTGCTTAACTGAAATTCAAAGATATTTGGGTGTCCTGTATTTTATTTGTCGGCTCTACCCTATCCTCCCGCCTCCTGGTCTCCCTCCGGCACCCCAGTTTCCAGACCTAACAGGAAGCAGTGGGCAGAGCAGAAATGAGGTTTGCACAGTCGTCACTCCAGCCTCAGGGAGACGAGGACAGAGGGATGGGTGGAGCCGAGACGTGAGAATTAAGTTGGCACAGTGAGTTATTGTCACCTCAGCCCCCAGCCTACAAAGTCCTCAGATCCGTCTTCGATTGCTTACAGCCAGGGGAAAACGGATGCTGTCACGGGCGGCTAACTTTCTGGAAAATTCTGAAGATTCCAAAAATCTGAAACTACCAGTCCACGGGGGAGAGTCAAAGACAAAGGGCACACAGCCTCTCTCCGAGCCCCTGTGCAATGGCATCGAAGGCTCTGCTTTTATTTTCTATCCTGAGAAAGATACGACTTTTTTTTTTCTACTCTATCCCAGAATGAGTAACATTCTATGAACAAACAGAGCCGTAACTTAGGTGGCTGGTTTCGCACGTTTAGGCGGACTTTCCCAAGATGTTGCCAGTGTGCCTTTTGTTTTCCAAAATGGAAATAGCTTCGATGTTTCTGATTATGAAAGTAATACATGTTTATTGTAGAAAGTTCGGGGGAAAATGCAGAATAAAATTATAATTGCGAAAATGCATCACCCAGAGAAAGTCACAATTTAAAGTTTGGGATGTAGTTTTCACACATTTTACTAAGCGCACACACGTAGCGTGTACACGCGCACACACGCGCTCATACTCCAATTTTGTTGTGATTTTGTTAAAAAACATAGCGTATTGCTCATGCTATCGAAGTTTTATTGCAGCAATAAATTAACTCTGGGTTCTCGGTGGTTTAATAAAATGAAGATTTGTTTCTAGTTTATGCTTTTCCAGCACAGGTTGGCGGGGTCTCCGCTCTCTCAGTCAGTCAGTGAGCCAAGCTAACAGACCGCTGTCCTGTGACCACAGCGTCGGGCCCGTGGCCGTCCTGGCTGTGGTGGAGGGAAGAGAGCCGGGGGACAGGCGTTCTTTCTCCCGCACGTTGGTCTCCTCTCTCCTCAGCATCTTTAGACTCGGGAAGCAGTGGTCACGACAAGCCCAGAACTGGATATTAGGGGTCTCTGTTAATACCGTCAACAGAAAGTGGTGTTTTATTTTAAATGTTCTGTTTCCTTTTGTCTAACGAGAAAACATTTTTCCATGTGTTTATTAGACTTTTGAAAAAATTATTTTGTGAATTACATCATTTCCCCTTATCCTCTTGGAATGATTGTCTTTTTGCTTATTAAGTAAAAAGAGCACCTTATAAATTAAGCACAGCAATCCGTCCTGAAATGTATTACAAATATTTCCCCATTGTTTTATTTCTCTCATAACATTTTACGAGATTTTTAATTGTAAAGAAAATGTTGATTTCCAAGTTAGATTTATTATTTTTTCATTGTGTGTATCTTGGTGGCGTGATTATCCCAAGATAAGAAGAAAATTACCTATATTTGCTGATCATTGTTTTCATTTAAAACTTAAACATTTAAGCAATCTTTAAATTATATTTTGATGTAACAGAAGATATAGAGAAATAAATGTATTTTTTAAATAGAATCAGGTAGAAATATGCCCTTATATTTTCCATTTATTAAATAATCTTTTCCTCTACCCCTAATTTGAAATGCGACTTTTATCGTTCACTGGATGTTTTTATATATTCTGGGTGAAACATTTTGGTTATCATGTTAATAAATATGTTTTATACTACCAGCACCACACTGTTGCTTTTATATTACAATGTGGCTTAAAATTGAAAAGAGGAAATTTCTCTTTTTCACTCTTCCTTTTCAAGAATTTCTTGATTATTCTCATGCATTTATTCTTTCCGATCAACAATTCTTAAAAGCTTTGGTTTTGGGATCCGATCATACTTTTAGACATTACTGAAGACTTCAAAGAAATTTTCCTTGTGTGTTATATCTATTTATACTTACCTATTAAATTAAAACTGAGCAATATTGAAAATATTTATTTACTAAATTATTTAAAAACAAATACAATGTACCATTACATGTCACCATAAATAATATAATTTTTATAAAACATAGCTACATTTTCCAAAACAAAATACTAGTAATGAGAGGGGTGTTGTTTTACATTTTTGCAAACCTCTTTAGTGTCTATCTTATTGGAAGATGCTTGATTTTTACTTCTGATTCAGCATTCATCTGTTGCCAGGCATTGTCTTGGTTAAGGCATATGAAGAAAATCTGACTGCACACAGATGGGAAGCTGGAAAAGGCAGGAGTATTTTAATAGCTTTTTCAGGCCATTGTGGATATTCTTCTTTGATGCTACACCCCACTGAACAAGAGGTAATTTCTTAAAGGTTGTTTGATACGTGGAATTTGAAATCACATCAGTGAACTTTTTGTACTCTGTTCCATTAAAACCACTGGTGCATCTTTCTCTTGGAATGAATCTTTTATCCATGCTTTTGTAATGTCATGCGTTGGTAATTTGGAAAACACTGATTCATCGAGTTAGGCAGATCTGCCAAAGGTGGACATACTTCATTACACAAAATCAAAGAATCGTGGTCATTAATATCATCACAGATCTTATCAGGAAGTGGCGTCACCGGGGTTTCTCCGCTGGCTTTTTATCAGCAGACGTTTGGCAACGCCAGCCGGACCAGCCTTTGCCAGTCTTTCCATGACCACGTGCCCTTCTCCACCAGCACAGCGTGATAACCTACCCTGAGAGAGACCTCATCGGTTTTATCACTTTCACTTTGAGAAGCTGCAAAACACAACTTTTACCCCACAGCTAGAAGGACATGCAACTAAGATATACAACTGTGTACGGGGGGGTTTGGGGAGATAAAACAGAAAACAACAACAAACAAAAAAACCCCCACAACTTTTGGCTTTCAAAATGCTCCTCATGCCGACATCTAAATATCCAAGTCCTTTTTCTGTAAACTGAATTATTGATCTCAAAATGATGTGGCAACTGAACAGGCGCCATGATACTATTTGAAAATATTTTGTTGCGTAAGACACAATACGGTAAATTATTAACATCTAAAAAACCAAGGGAACAAGACTATTTGTCATACTTTCGTTTCTCATTTACAGTTTTCCCCAGTTTTTTGGCACAGATTCCTCCTTTTCATGAGTCAGCGAGTTCTCTGGTTCCGTCTTCCTTCAGTCTCTTTAGACGTGGTTGATACTCCTGTCGCTTGAGACAGTTGGTCTTCTTGTCTTCTTTAAGCCAGTAACCATCCATAAATATAAGAAAAATAAGTTATAAGTAATTTTATTTTATTTTTGAACAAAATATTAAATCCTGAAATAAATTTTAGGTAAAATTTAACAATTAGGAAAAACAAAAAAAAAATCAGATATTATTGCAAAATCTGACAACAAGTTGCATTGTTTCTTGTTGGTTTCTGCGTAGGTACAAGAAAAACTTTGAGATTTTAAAGTAATAATTTATAGGACGGTAGATGTTGCTATAGAGATTATCGCAGGAAATAGTAAGACCAGAGCAGAACACAGTCAAAGTACAGAGGACAACCTGAATTAATCCTTAAAAATGTCCATATTTATTCTTTAAATTTACTATTTTTGCACATTCTAAAAAAACACAAGAACACATTCCATCAGCCATCAAAATGATGATGTCGTCACGTGTCTTATTGTCTGTGGAAAACTCCACTTTACACTAGTGAACATGGAAAACGGTACCTTACTATTATTAAGAAAATAATTTTGACTTCGGAGCCCTCCTGAGTGTTGGGAATACCCAGGGTCTCAGGTCACATTTTAATAACCACTCTTCCAGATGATCTTTAGAATTTTTTTTAATCAAACTCCAAAATTAATTCCATTGAGTGGTTGGCTGGAATGGACTTAATTGTGCCGGTTTATTTGCAAGGAATTGATATATTAAATTTCTTTTATGTCCTTCAGCAAAATTTCATAATTTTTTTATAGGATACATTCTCGTGTTTCATTAAGTGTCTTACCAGGTATTTTATATTTTTGTTGTATCCCAAGACGCTTCTATTCTCTTATTTTTTTAAAATAAATTCTCTTTAAGTGAGCTCATCCACTCCTACAGCCTCGATTTTTTAAAAAAAACATTTGGATGACTTTGCAATCTGTACTTGTGTACCCGATCGTTTCCTGAGCTTTCCACACACACATCCAACTCTCTGTTTGATTGTGCTATTATGACAAAGAATTTAAAGATTACAGAAGGGAACGCGTCCATCTCAGGTAACTGGAAGACTTCCTTTGGCAAAAATCCACTGGTTTTCACAACGGCTTGATCACCACTCAGTGTCCCACCACAGGCTCCCCACGGGCTGCGGGATAAAGTCATGCTCCGCACCGCGGCCCCCGAGACCCCGAGCGGCCAGCACCTCTGCAGCCTCACCCCACAACTAACGCCCGGGCGCGTCAACCCGCTAGGATCCTGCGACCACGTCAGTCCGTCTTTCGAGTTCTTTCTCTTCAGCTCAGACACTCTCCACTCTTCAGATCTTTCTTCGATGCCCCAAGCCCCAGGCAGAGTGGGTCGTCACTGTTTTGAGGCACACTTTGCACAGCCCCCCCATCATAACACATATTTCGTTGCATTGCACTTGGTTTACGAGTCAGTCCACTTCTCTAGGTGCCAGTTCTTTGGGGCTATGTTCCATGTCCTGTTTCTCTCACTACTCCTAGGACCTGGGACATGGCAGACCTTAATCGTTGAAGGGGTTGTTGAATTGAATGATGAATGAATGAATGAATGAATGAATGAATAGCACAGCGATGCAGCTGATGACTACTTCTGGGTAGTCGAGTCACAGTGGGCGCCCCCATCCTCGGCCTGGGCTGCCACAAAAGCCGCCACTGAAGCAGCCTCTCCACGTTGTCAGGGCGAGAGCCCAAGCAACCAGATTTTAACAACCGAGGCCTCTCTCTGTGTAGCATCCGTGTGTCCCGGTAATGAGCTCCCCGTGCACCATTCGCCCTCTGATTGGAGGACGGCCGCAGGCTGAGGGCCTGGACTTGCACTCAGGGGCCTGCAGTATTGCTGCCAGAAGTGGGGGCCACTAGGGAGCCATCTATGCATTAATCGCCCTCAACATGGGCAACCCGTCACGGAGCCCCTCACTGGCTTTCCCACAGCATCAAGTTGCTGCCTGTCATGTTCCAATTGGAAACCCAAATATCTCCTCTTGGGAAGAAAACATACAGCCTGGAGGTCAAGGACCTGGGTCCTGAGGTCACCGAGCTCCGGATTTGAGTCCTGGCTCTGCCACTTAACAGCCATGAGACGTTTAGCTTCCTAGTCTGTAAAGTGGGGATACACATGATGCTTACCTCATTGGGTTATTGTGAGGATTAAATGAGTTACTTTGGCCTGGTGCCAGCGCATAAATACTCAGTGGGAGGTTGGTCTTATCAACAAGGGGAGCAGACAGCCCAGTGGGTCAGGGAGGGGCCGGCCGGCTGATCTGACCCCTTCCCTTTATCGGCTTCTAACACACCCGGTAAAAGTACTCCAGGTGTGGAATCCTGTTTGGGGAAAAGAAGAGTGGAAAAGGATGGAGTCATCATAGTGGTAGAAACTGTAAGTGCAGGCGTGCAGCGTGGGGGCAGAATTCAGAGCTTCCACAGAGGATATATGGGATTCGCATCCTGCTGCCCTGAGCCCCGCGAAGGTGGGTGCTGTCTGCCTGTCCTGCAGCGGGGGGCCCTCTCAGTGTGTCAGACAGGACACTAAGGGAGGAGGGAGATCCTCCTCTCTCTGCCCTCCCTAGACAGAGAAAGTTTAATTCCTCTTTTATGTATACGTTTTATTGTCATATAACGCACACTGGGAAACGTGCACAAGTCATAAGGGTACAGCTTTATGAATTTTCACAATGTGAAAATCATGCGAAAGAACATTACCAGCTGCCCCAAAGCACGCCCCCCTCCAGTCACCTCCCCGTTATTACCTTCTTCCAAACTTACCGCTCTCTCGTCTAATCCGTCTTTTTTTAAACTTAGAGCTGAGTGTCGAAGTTGGCACTGAGTATGAAGGATGCTCAGGTAAAGGGTGTGGACAGAGGGGAGAGGAGAGGGGTGGACAGCACAGGAGTTCAGCTCAGTGCTGCCCTGGGAAGCACCTCTGTCTACACCGCGTGCTGCCAGTGTAGGCTGCTACACACCCTTTCATGCCCCAGCTCTGAGAGCATCTCCTTTCCTGCTCCTGCACACGGATCTGTCCTGGTTCCCCCTCTTTTGCAGGCTTCTCTTCTCCCCTCTCTCCTGGACGACGACAATGCTCTCAGTCCTTCTCTACAACATCTGCGGGGTCCTCTCGTCCCTAAGAACTGGAGCCAGAAGGTAACTGGTTTACATCCTGGGGGTTCACCACTGCCCCGTGTGGCTCCAGGAGGAGGACATACTCTCTTAGACACATTGCTGCTTTCAGGGGCTTGTAACCCAAATGCGGAGAGAACACAGAGATGTGAAAATTAAACAGCAATATGGTGCAAATCAACGCGTATTAACATGTACAGATAAAGGCTGATAAAGAGAAGCACGGCACGTTGACAACAAAAACAGCACAGAAAAGTGTGTCCCATCTTCTCACTGATCCATAACATGAAAACAAGAGCAACCATTTTTACATGTCTCTGAGCTGAGGAAAGACAAAAATCTTAAGATCAAAAGGACTCACTTTATTCCTGGCAAAAAGCACAAAAACTACAGCAAAATCTACACCTAGGAGCAAGGCTGTGCAATGTGAGAATACTACATATGCAGAAATGATCCAGAAAGTTTCAGGAGTCAACATGGCTGACTTGCAAAGACAGGAAGAAAGTGGGTCGTATTTTCCACCAATGAAAATGGAGAAATGAAATGCGAGAAGGTGACGGAACTCAGTTCTCAATGTTCTGAGGAAAATCTGTTTTAAACTTCAGTTTTTATACCAAGCCAAACTATCGAGCAAGAGAGAAGGTGAAATCAAGGCAATGTTAGATATTCGAAGAGTTGGGAGTTTTACCATTTCTGAGGAAATTATTTAGGAAAATGAGTAAAACCAAAGAAGAGGATGATGTGAAACACAGGGAATAATGCAGACTAATCCAGGAACTCAAAGGAAAGAGACCTCAGGACAGCAGCTGTATGGCAGGCCTAGGAAGGGGTTTTTTCAATTCGGAATTAAATGGGCTCCAAGAAAATGCCCCCCAAAAGGAGAATACAGGAGTTCAACCAAGAGAGAGAGCAAATAAATACTGCGAAAAACACAGATGTCTTTTCGCAGCAAGGAAAACAAAATCTATCATCAGGAAAAGCAAACAAAATGAAATTTATCAGAACTTCATGGTCCCAGGGCAAAGCACTGCTGTCAGGCCACCTGGAAAGGATGGCCCGAGTCTCGCCTCTCACTGAGCGCAGCTCTGATGCAAACAGCCACTGTTTCCTCCTGGAAAACTGGGATTGCTCTTCTCCGGGGCCTCTGCTGTTGCCCTTGCTCATCACGGCTTAACACAGCGGCATGTTGACCATCCACACAGAGAGGAGGTGCTGTCGCTCCTGTGCTCAACACACACCGATGGCTCCCCTCTGAATCAGAGTCGGAGCTGGTTGTTTATGAGGCCCACATGCTCCGGCCTCTCACCGGCTCCCTGCCGTCCTCTCTGACTTCTCTCCTGCCGTTTACGCTGCTCTGGCTAGAATGGCCGTCCTGCTGCTCCTACTCCAGGTACTCCGTCCTGCTTCAGGGCCCCAATGCCTCTGGCTCTGCCCCTCTAACTGCACGGCACACCACCCCCTTCCAGAAGGTCTTGGCTCAGGCGTCTCCTTCTCAGCGAAAGCTTCCTCCACCGCTCTAACTAGAATAATGATACCCTGCCCGCAGTCCCGTCCTCCTTAATTTCTCTATTGCTCTTACCCATTTAACATGCACCGTTTCCTGTGCACCCACGCGCGCAGCACGAATGGATAAATGGATGAGTGCATTTTGCAAATCTAGCATTACTCTAGTACCAATCCTGACAAGGAAATCACACACACACAGATTTACGCACACAACTAGAGTCCATCTTACTGGTGAATGTTGCTTTCTAATAATTAACTTGGGGAATGTTTAAGACTAATGAGAAGGAAGCTATAAAACTCTGTGGAGGGGCAGCCCCATGGCTGAGTGATTAAGTTTGTGCGCTCTGCTTCAGTGGCCGGGGGTCCACCATTTTGGATCCTGGGTGCAGACCCACGCACTGCTCATCAAGCCATGCTGTGGCAGCATCCCACATAGAAGAACTAGAGTGACCTACAACTAAGGTATACAACCAGGCACTGGGGCTTTGGGGAGAAGAAGAAAAAGAAGAGGAAGACTGGCAACAGATGATTGCTCAGGGTCAATCTTCCTCATCCAAATAAATTTAAAAGAAAAACCCTCTGCAGAAGGAGATCAGTAATGGCCAATAAACTTAAGAAAACAGCAATTCCCTTGCTAGTAATAAAAAAAAGCTAAGAATAATTGTTTACGAAAGTAGAAATGAAAAACAATCCTAATACCCAGAGTCGATAAGTTTGTGGGGAAATAGACAGGCACATGCTCTTCTAGTAGAGATAGGAAGGAGGGGAGCAGACACCTTGGATGGAGAAGATCAAAAATCACGTGTCCACAGGAAAGACCGACGACCGGGATAGGTCTCTAAAGACGCCACAAGTTCCTCCCAAGCCTTTGTGTGTGACTGGAGGCTCCTCCCGTTCAGAGGTGGAGTCTGTCTCCCCCCTGGAAGATGGGCTTGGCCGTGTGACAAGCTTCAGCCAATGGGATGTTAGTCACTATGACACAAGCAAAGACTTAGAAAGAGCTCGTGTGCTGGGCTGGCCCCCTCGATGCCACCGCCGTTTGAAGAAGCCCGAGTTGGCTGCTCCATCTGGAGACACCAGGGCGTGACTTTTGGTGGCCTGACTGACCACCAGACGGGTGAGGGAGTTCCCTTGCCACCATCCGTTCCTGGCCAACCTGCCAGCAGCCTGCAGCCACGTGAGTCAGCCCAGGGCATGAGGAGAAGCATCATCCCACCCAGTCCCGACCAGAGGGCAGATCCACTGACCGGTGAGCCAATAAATGGTGGTTTAGAGCCATTAAGTTTGGGTGGTTTCATACACAGCAGATTACCGACTCTGATTGTTCATTTTACGTGTCGACTTAGTGAGGTTTCGGTGCCCAGGTGTTTGGCGGAGTACCAGTCTGGGCGTCACCATGAAGGCATTTTTTAGGCGTGATTGTCACCGAGTTCAGCATATTTTGAGTAGAGCAGGTGACCCTCCCTGTGGATAGTCCTCACCTAATCAGTTGAAAGCCTTTAGAGAGAAGATGTGGGTCCCCAAGAGGAAGGAACTCTGCTCCAGGTGCTGTTTGGACTCAAGACATAACGTCGACTCTTGCGGGAATTTCCAGCCTGCCCTGTACATTTCAGACTTGCCAGCCCTGCAACTGCATGAGCTAATTCCTTAAAATAAACACCCCCCCTTCTCCTTCTCGATCCGTATAGATAGATAGACGTACATTGATACATTTCCCATTGGCTCTGCTTCTCTGGGGAACACTAATACATCCATACAGAATTAGCATAGAACGAGCTAGGAAAGTAGACGTGGAATTCTTATTCCCTGGTGATAAGGAACAAAAAGGACCCTCCCCAGCTATAAGAGAGCTGATGAAAGGGGAGGGGCCTTGTCTGTTCCCGGGAGGGAAGAGGGTACCCGACTGTCTTTCTAAATCTGTGATCCAGGCCTGGCTGGAGGGGCTGGGCTTTGCTCTTTTGGTCAAAGCCACAGTTAAAACTCTCTAGTTACTTGCTGCTCAAAGTGTGGTCCACACCCGGCAGCATCGGCTTGTTGGAAATGCAGACTCTCAGGCTGCGCCCAGATTTATGACTCAGAATCTCTGTTAACGGGAAAGTTTGAGAAGCACAGCGTCAGTAGATATCCACTACTAAAGCTCACGCTGAGGTCTCCAGCCCCCTGGGGTGGGCGAGAGAGGAGTGGGAAACCCCAGGCACGCCCACCCGCAAGCCTGGCCGCCATACTTCTTCTCAAGAGATTTTCCGTGGTTCTTCCCCATTTCCTCAAGCTCTCGCTCCTGTGATGCAGTCGCTCTCGTGATGTCCTGCTCTCCTCTCTCTTCTCAGCTCCCTGCATCCAGGTCTTTCCCTTTCAGCCGTAAACAGGCTCTTGCACGTTCCCCCATCTCGAAAAGGGCCTTCACTCTCCCCAAAGGCCATTCTGGTCGTCATCCCACCCAGCTGCCTAATCCTGTGAACGTGCAGCCCGGGATTTCCCCCGTCACCTCTTCCTCTCGGAGTCCCTCTGTGCTCTGCTGCTGATCCAGCGGTCACTCCTGGACTTGGATTGTTTCAAGGCCAGCAATGGTGCTCCATTTGTCAGGAGCAATGGGATTCTCTGTGTTCAAATTCCCTTTAGCTTCTTGCAGCTTTCAGCTCTACTAGCTGGCCATTACAGTCTCCGGGTTAGGAGGTGGCTTCAGCGGGCAGGCCACACAGAGCCCACAGATAGTTAAACAAATAGACGGGGTGGGGGGACAGGGAGAGTTAAGTAAGAAGAGGGACCATGTTGGGGCCAGCCCTGTGGTGCAGCAGTTAAGTTCACACGTTCTGCTTCAGCAGCCTGGGGTTTGCAGGTTCCGATCCTGGGTGTGGACATGGCACCACTTGTCAAGCCATGCCGTGGCAGGCATCCCACATATAAAATAGAGGAAGATGGGCACGGATGTTAGCTCAGGGCCAGTCTTCCTCAGCAAAAAACAGGAGGATTGGCGGCAGATGTTAGCTCAGGGCTAATCTTCCTCCAAAAAAAAAAAGGGACCGTGTGGGAGGGGCCATCTAGTCACATGGGGACTAGGAAAGCTCTACAGACCATATTTAGAGTAGGAAATTTGGGAAGGGGCACAAAGAATTCAGGTTTGGGGGTCTATGTTCGGGGGTTGAGGTCAGGAACCAAATTGGTGGAAGTTAACCAGAATTTGGGCAACAGCTGTGGAAGAGCTTTAAATGGGACACTTAGGCCACAGAGTCCCTGGGATTTTAGGACCCAAATTCCCAACACATCTCTTTGCTCTCTCCCTCTGTCCTCCTTGGATAGAGGTTGATGCCTAATGATGCCCCGTGCTGGTCTGTGCAAGGTTGGCTCCTCAGCCCAGCACTGGCCCCACCGCCCGGCCTGCCAGAATCCACACCACGTCCAGAAGACCCAGCGCCAACGTTGGGTATGGGTTCTGTCTAACGTCTACGAAGCTCCCGGACTCTTGGAGGTGCGTACCCAGCAGGGTTTGGGGTTGAGCTGTGTTCTGTGCCTTGAGAGGGGACGCCTAACGCTTGGCAGCTTCTTCAGCAGCATCTGCACAGAGCCTGGGGGGCACCTGCTGTCCCAGGCATGATGGCAGCCGTGGAGATGCCACACTCGATCGTCCTCTGTGCTGGTGTCCTGTGGCTGCTGGAGCAAATGGACACACATTTAGTGCCTTAAAACAACACAAATTTATTGCCTTATGGTTCTGGATGTGGGAAGTCTAAAGAGCCTGTGCAGGGCTGGGCTTCTGCTGGAGGCCTCAGAGGAGAACCCGTTTCCCCCGCATTTCCAGTGTCTGGAGGCCACCTGCCGTCCTTGGCTCACCGCGCCTTCTCCCATCATCACAGCAGCCTCAACAGACCGTCTTTAAATCTCTTTCTCTCTCTGTCTGACCTCTGCCTCCGTCATCTCATCTTCTTTGACTCTGACGCCCCTGCCCTCCTCTTATAAGGACCCTTGTGATTACATTGGGCCCATTTGCGTAATCGGGGTAATCTCCCAACTCAACATTCGTAACTCAGATCTGCAAAGTCCCTTTGCCACAGAATGTAGTATTTTCACAGGTCCTGGGGACCAGGACGTGGACGTCCCTGGGGTTTGGGGAGCATTGTTCACCCTCCAGCTGCAGCAGGGTAGCCAAGGTCACCGTCTTCCCGGGCAGCCCCTGGCCAGTGACCGAGCGCAGGACGGGTGCGCCGGGCTGCTGTTTCCACCAAGGCAGGCTCCTCGGGCACCCTGCACAGAGCTCCCCTCGGGCTGGTGGAGACTCTGTCAGGTCTGCATCGCAGCCTCACGCTTTCTCAGCCCAGGCCGGCTTTCTTCACAGGATCATCGTCTTTCACAGGCTTTCCTCCCCCACCTCTCAGCAAGTTCCTGCCTCCTGGAGGACCCCAACGTCGCAATGCATCCTCCCTTGGGTGGCCCTGGGTGTGTATAAGCCGACACAAGCCCACACAGTACTCACGCTGCAGCTCACTGAACTGCAATGATATTCGATCATCCTGGTTGGACATTCATGAGTGGTTCCTCCTCTGCATGCCCCTGGGGGCGAACAGGGGGCCTCGCCAGAGTCTGTCGTTGGGGGAAGAAAGGAGAGTCGGGGGCACCAGCACATCCCCTTTGAGGTGGAAAAGAAAGATCCACCACAAAACCAGAAAAGACCACAATCCTTTCCTTAGTTATTATTTTTAATTTGTAAAAAATTATTTTTAATTTTTGTAAAGCAATTTTTAATTTTTTTTTGAGGAAGATTAGCCCTGAGCTAACATCTGCCGCCAATCCTCCTCTTTTTGCTGAGGAAGACTGGCCCTGAGCTAACATCCATGCCCATCTTCCTCTACTTTATATGTGGGACGCCTGCCACAGCATGGCTTGCCACATGGTGCCATGTCCACACCCGGGATCTGAACTAGTGAACCCTGGGCCACCAAAGTGGAATGTACGAACTTAACGCCTGCACCACCAAGCCAGGCCCAACAATTTTTAATTTTTTAAAAAAGTTGTTTTTAAAATTTTAATTACAAATGATTAAAATAACTTTTAATTATTCGATTATTTTTAATGGGGAAGGCAGGGACCATCTATTAATCACCCACAGCGCACTCCGGTTTGCAAGCTGCCTCAGGATGCGTCCCTTCCTGATTCTCCTTATCAGCCTGATGAACATCACCCACATTTGACTATCAGGGAAACCGAGGCACACACAAGTGTGTCACTTGTGAAAATCCCAGAGTCAGGGAGGGTGGAGGTAGAGCTGGACATCCACGCCCTCATGGAGAAGTGGGGGCTCTCAGGAGAGTTTTAATCACCTGCGTCTCATAGAGGAGACACATGGGGCTCAGAGATGTCAAGGGAGCTGCCTGAGGTGGCACAGCTGAGACTACCCCAAGGCTAGTGTCCATTCTGGCATATGGTGCCGTCATTCAGACAGCGATGTGCCAGCTCTGCTCTAATAATCAGTAATTAATTAGCGACGATCAGACTGAGGGCCTGAGAGTTTGTAGAGAAATAGAAGTCAGTGAAGAATGCACTCAGTGCAGCCGCTGACTTCATCCCGTAATGTTTATTTTCCATTCACGTGCCACTCAGCACGTCTCATATATTTTTAATGAGAACATTCTACTAATGCCAGTGGGATTGGTTTTTAAGGCTGCGTTAGGAGCGCCCGAACGTGCCTGCGGCGCGGGATTGACTGAGATCCATTATCCCACCACCTTGGCTCTGACCTGAACGTGAGCCGACGGGAGAGATGGGGCATTAATGCGTTTCTACAAACCCGTATCTGAGAATGCGAGAGGCCAGGGTGGTTACGAACTCGCGTCCCTTCTGAACGGCCCTGCCTGGGGGGCCGACCGCAGAGCCGACGGCGTGTGGACAGAGCGAGAACTGGAACCCCAAGTGCTCGTCCCTCTGCACCTCCCAGGCGTCGGCAGCTCACGCAATGCACAGCAGAGGGCTGTGGACGGACTCCAGCTCCAGTGCTCTTTGTGCCTCCGTTTCCCACCTGCAAACCGGGCGTAATTATCATACTTGACTCATACTCTTCTAGGGGGTTTATTTAGTTTAATGAGGACTTGGAGGCGCTGTGGTGGACAGGAAGGAGACGGGAGACGTCAGCAGGTTGGTGCTGCAGGCGAGGACGAGGTTCGAAGACAGCAGAACAACCACGAAACCTGCAGGGAGGGGTGAGGCCAAGGGAGGGTCCTGACGGAACAGTTACATATTTGATGCAGAATTCTGAGCAGTTTCTAGAAGAATTAGGACATAAATCCCTTCCTCTGTTCCTTCCATGAACTCATTGGTAGAACGGCAAAATTCACACAGAAAAAGTGTTTCTCCTCAAAAGTAATCAAAGAGAAGCAAGTGAAATAAGGATAAACAATTTGGTACCGTTGAAAAAAGTAAAAACAATGGCACGTCTGTGATAAAAAATTACACCAGCGTTGCTCGTGTCAGGCTCATTTGGGACAACCCCTTGGGTGCTCAACTGGCAACCCATGTCGAAGTGATATGAGCATGCTTATCCTTGAACCCCCATCCTATTTCTGGGAGCACAACCCAAGGAAACAATTTAGAAGAAAAAATTCTGAATTCTGGAAGATGTGGAATGTTGCCTGCAGAATTAACTTTAACAGGAAGAAAAGAAAAAGATGAAATCTTAGAAAAACGGTTAAGTAGAGAATTTTATAGCCATTCTATGGAAACTTAGGTGGTCATTAAAACGGTAATTTTTAAGCCAGAATGGAAAATGCTTATGATGTGATATTAACTATGAGAAAGCAGGATGCATCGTTATATTTGTACCTTAATAAGCGCGCAAGCTGTATTTGCACACACGAGGATCAGCTCGGAATCCAGGAAAACAAGCTGGCTGATGTGCCGAGGGGCGCGCTTCTGCTTCTCGGTACTTGAGTTTCTCAATCCTTTATTGTTGTTAACATGCTCCTAGTTCCCCTCCTTGGCAGGGGGACAGGGCTGGGTTTGGGGTTTCAGGAGCCAGGACCAGGAGGGCGATGAGGTAAAACCCCTGGGGCTGGACAAGGGGGACTGGCCATCTGCAGCCTGGGCCAGGGCGGTCGGAAGCGGAGGGCAGCTCTCAGCATCAGTCGTTAGGAATCCAGACCAGATGGAGCACATGTGATGCAAGGAGGTGGCTGGGGTCTCCTAGAGGGCGCCCATCTATTGGAGGAGAACCAAACAGGACACAAAATCAGAGAGGACTTGTAGTGGTCGAGGCTGGGTTTCCCCTAGTGGCTTTGGGGGCGGGTGGTCACCCGTGCGGTGGCATCATGAAGGTGGAAGGCAGGTTCCCCTGACTCACTCTGGGTTGTGTCCTCCCAGCTGAACAGTTGCTAGTGTGGCCCATGATGTTGCCAAGAGCCAGAAGGGCCTCCACGGGATGCGCAGATCCCGGATCCGGGAAAATCACTGGAGGTTAAAGTGGAAGGTGCAGAGCCACACAAAGGGCCGTGGGGGTTGATGTGAAACAAGGCGGACTTGCTGGGAGAGACACCTGGAGCCACGGTTACTGGGCTGACGACGTCTGAGAGCAAAAGTGTTTGGGGAAAGGAGCAGGAGGACGCTCCAGAAGCAAAAGGAGGCAGGCAGGCCCTGGCATCTCCTCTGACTCCCACTCAACGCTCCGAGGAGAGCAGCTGCCAACTGTGGGCGTAACTTGACTCTCTCCTCTCCCTCTCCCACCTTGAGGAAGACAGCACTGCCCTTTAGATGAGTGGTTCTCAGTCGGGGGCGATGACCCCTGGGGATGTCTGGAAATGTCTGGAGACATTTTGGGGCATCACGACTAGAAAGGGGCGCTACAGGCCTTTGGGCCAGGGATGCTGCTAAACGTCCTACAGGGCTCAGGACAGGACCCCACAGCCACCCAGAGCGTCAGTGGTGCCCAGGTTGAGAGGCCCTGCTCTAGACCCACCCACTTACTGGGGTGCCCTACCCCACAGCCAAGAGCAAGCAAGGATCATGGTGATGTGATGGTCCCGTACTCATAGTGCACGTGCACATGTGCATACGCTAATTCACCAGGTCCCTCCAGCCCAGGCAGGTGGGCAGGGGTCATTATGCCTGTTTTGTAGGTGAGAACAGCTAGGTTGGGGAGGGCAGTGATGCCTCCAAGGTCACAGCACAAGCACAAGGCAGGGCTGGCTGAGCGTGCTGGTGTCTTGTGCCTTCTAACCGTGTGCTCTCCCCACCGCTCCGGTGAACTCTGTGGACACAGAGAGGGGAAGGCTAGTGAGGTTCCCAAACCCTCAGTCTGTGCATTGTGAGCTTAGAAACCCAGCCGATTGATAATGGGCTGGGATACGAAGCTGGCGTGATAGAATTCATGGTCACGAAGTAGTCCAGGGCGACGTCCACACAGCTGGCCCAAGTGGCCGGGTGGAACCGCCCAGCAGGTGCTGGGACCTGGGGACAGCTGCTCAGGGATACGGGTAACGAAGGAAGTGAGGTGCTTGGGGTAACGCCCCTCTGAGGATTCTACCACAGCGTCTTTAAAATGACTGAGCTGTAACTGGCGTACGGCATCACGTAACGTTAAGGTGCACGACACGATAAGTGGACACATTTAGACACTGCAGCAGGACTGGCCCTGCGGTGGGAGCCCCACATCCTCGCCTGCACTGGTCGTCTTGTCTTCCTGAGGACACCCTTCGCCCCGGCGGGAGGAGATGCCTCACTGTGTTTCTGATTTGCATTTTCCTGATGACAAGCGACGTGGAGCAGCTTCTCCCGCCTGCGGCCGTTTGTGAGTCTTCTTTGGAGAAATGTCTGTTCAGCTCCTCTGCCCATTTTTAATCAGATTGTTTGTGTTTTTGTTATTGAGTTGTATGAGTTCTTTACATATTTTGGATATTGACCCCTTCTGCACAAGCAACTGAAGCAAAAATCAACAAGTTGGGACTACGACAAACTAAAAAGCTTCTGCACAGGACAAGAAACCGTCAACCAAATGAAAAGGTGACCGCGGAACGGGAGAAGATATTTGTAAGTCATCCGTCTGCATCACAGTGTATTGAATCAGGGTTGGATTGTGCAACGGGGAACAGCTTCCTAAGAGCGGCCTTTTCACCCTGAAGACATCAACACGCTCCTTTTAAAACCACTGCCAGTGGGAATCAGACCTGCATGGGACACGGGGTGGGGTCTGGGTGGGGTGGCGCTCCGGGCACCAGCGCAGGTCAGGAAGGCCTGGAAGGAGGGACTCAAAGTCCCTGGGAGCCTCTCCCCCAGGTTCCTCCGCTGCTCCATCTGGCTTTGATCTGCCAACACCACCCAGCCCACCTGGCCGGCCGCTCCCGCGCCGCACACCTCAGGACACTGCCCCCTGAGAGGAACTGACTCCCGTGGCCGAAATCCACTGAGAAGAACCCAAGGCTGGACCCTGCTTAGCCACATGGTCATGTGTCCACTCCTCAGGCCACCAGCTGCGGCCAAGGAGGTGGGTGCTATGATACGCGCCCCTCCGGGGTTACAATAACCAAACTACGGCATTTCCTCCGAGGCAGTTAATGCTCCCAACACTTACTCTCAGTAGCTTCTTTAATTGTCGTGACAACACCAGGAGGTAACCCCTGAGGCACGTGCTCTTAGGATCATCCTCATTGTAATGATGAGAAAACTAAGGCACAGAGAGGTTAAGTGAATCATCCAAGGTCACACAGCGAGTTGTGGAGCTGGGATTGGAATCCAGGCAATTCTGACCCCAAGCTGTGCTTTTAACCACTACACTGTGCCATGTCTTCCCACATGTTGGCGGGGAGGAGGGTGGCTGACCCAAAGAAGGCAGATGTTGTTCTAAGAAGAAGGGAGGGCTTGGTGGGCAGTCCAGCACACAACGTCTGAGTCTCATCTGTAAAGGGGGGACGGCATCTGCCCTGTGTGGCTGCCGAGCGTGTGAAATGAGAAACGCACAGGAAAGCAGGGAACCGGCAGGCACGACGGACCATAAGCAGTGGTGGTGGTGTTGCTGTTGCATCATCCGGGTTTGTTCTCATTTCTTCTCTCTTGGTGTTTGAACGGCCCCTTTGAAGACTCCAGGCGTCTGTTCCAAAAGGAAACAAGCGAGAGGGCTGTGTCCAGGCTCAAGTAGGGGAAACCACGTTGGAGGTGTCGGCAAGAACAAGGGGGCAGAGCCCCCAAGGAGATGAGATGCGGGAGGAGCACATGGCTCTGCTCGCCATGTAAAGACTCACTTTTGAGTGCTCCAGCCTTGAGGGCCCTGAGTGTCTCCTCATGAGGAAGCTGAGAGCCCCCAGCAGGTCATCGTGGGGTTTTCCAGGGCCCCAGGCTCGTCGCTGGTTGAGCGTCTGCCCTGGACGGGAAGCAGCTGCCAGAGGCCAAAGTGAACACTGTTTCAAGGGGAAAAGTGCAAGTCAAGTGGTGGGAGGACGCCTGCAGGCAGGGCACACCCAGCTCAGGGAGGAGGGGTAGGGGTTGAAACAGATGGAGCCGACATGGCATCCATGGGGCCGTGGTGGGACTTCTGCCGTTCCAGCCCCAGGGCCTGCGACGTGCACCAGGCGGGCCTTTCTGCTGGTCCAGCATCTCCTCTGGGCTCGACTCGTGAACAGGACACGGGGTTGGAAGGAGGTGGACGGCTCTGGCTGGGGCATCTGAGGCCCCTGCTCCCGCTCCCAGCTCGTCCTCTGTCTGACCTGCAGGCCGGCGGCTGGTCTGTGTGCTCTCTGTGCATCGCACCCACGGCCCATTTGTAAGAAAGAGTCAGAGCTTCAGGAAGAGCTGCTCGCTGTGCTTGCTTTCTCTCCGCAGGGCGAGGTCGCGTGGGTTTATAGGCTGCTCTCACACTCGCACGTTTATCCCCGTCCAGCTGTGCCACACCCGGCTCCTATCTGTGCAGGCTTCACCCCACGCGGGAGACTCCAGGCTCTGCATCCCAGAGGATGGAAGGTGCTTTTGATTCTGGGATGGAAAGGAAGTGGGAGACGAGTTTAATATTCCTGCCAGAATTCCCTGTAAGATCAAATTTCTGCTTTGTTTTTTTATTTTAAATAGAGAGAGCTGGGCTCACTCCACCTAAAAAAATCACAAAGTGACCGTGGTCACTGCTGTTGAGGAGGAGGAAGGCGGCCCCTCTGACGTGAAGTCAGGAGGACTTATTCCTGTTGACGGTTCCTTTCCGGGGATGGAATGGCGCCCCGGCCTCAGCCCTCCGACAGGTGCATGTTGTAAGTGCTGTTCTTCTCACGCTGGAAGACTCAGAGTCAGATATCCGCGCCCTCAGGCGCTGCAGGTAGGAATTAAGGAGATACTAGGGGGACTTGCTCGTTTTCATTTTTAAATGTGTCGTGAGTGATTGAGGAAAAACCTTTCCCTTTTTTGTTTTTCTTTTTTCCTTTTTTTTTCTGCTTTTTTACTCCCCAGATCCCCCCAGTATATAGTTGTGTATTTTTGTTGTGGATCCTTCTAGTTGTGCTATATGGGACGCCGCCTCACTGTGGCCTGATGAGCAGTGCCATGTCCGCGCCCAGGATCTGAACCGGCAAAACCCTGGGCCGCCGAAGCGGAGTACATGAACTTAACCACTTGGCCACGGGGCCAGCCCCAAATCCTTCCCTTTTTTGTTCACGTCTTCTAAACAGCGGGTTGAAGACTCTTGATTCCTGGAGAGGAAACTGAGACAATGCTGGTAGATGCCCGAGCCTTGATCACACAAAGCTCCTTACATGCTTAACACTTGGTTTTCCTGGCCAAGTTCAGGTGAGAAACAGAGCGGCTCTCCCTACCAGGAAGCGTTGATTAGTGAGGTTTCCATCGATTTAATCGTGTGGACTATAGACGTTGGTTAAGCAGCCGGGAGCCACGTGTGGCACAGGGAAGAGGAGCCCAGTCAGCCTCAGCCCAGCCCTCCAGGGATCCACAGTCTGGGGACACAAAGCTGGCCGATTCTTTACAATGCGATTGACAGAGGCTTCATCCCCTTTGTGGAAAGTTCTGGAGAAGCACCAACTCTGGCCTGAAGGTCAGAGAAGCTGCGTCTGGAAGGATGAGCAGAAGTTCTAAGATCAAGGAGGTGGAGAAGGGGCTCATGAGCGCAGAGAGGGCGTAAGGCAAGGCTCTGATGGAGCGGAGAGCGGTTCCCGTGGCGGCCAGGGGTCAGGGGCGTGGTAGAGGATGGGGAAGCAGCCGATGAGCCTACAGCATGTGAACCGGGAGGTGGAGATGAATCCTGAGGGTCTTACAAGTCACGTCAAGGAGTTAGGTTTTATTTCATGAGAGAAGAGACCCACCAAAGGGAGGCGCGTGCTCGTTTGTGGGTTTTAAAGAACAGCGATGGAGTTAGCACAGAGATGAGCTGGGGAAACGACGACAGTTGGGACCGCTCAGAGGCTGTGGTCCAGACGGTGTTACGAGGACTCAGAGCGGCAACTGGACTGAGAATAGAGATAAGGCATCAGATTCTAGAAGGGCTTGGAAGATGTTTTGGGAAAAACAGAGATTTGTTAGAAAATCTGGGTGTAAGAACTAGGTCCACCACTTACTGGCTGACGGCTGCTGGGCGAGACACTCTGCATGATTCAGGGTTCTTGAGCTCTAAATTATGGATGCTAATAATAATAATGCGCATTTCATAGTTTGAGGACCAGGTGGTGGCCATGAGCATACACCGCGTAGACTATCCACTACGGGGAATTTAACAGCCAAGGCCTCAGCTGCTGGGTCTGGCGTCCATCGCTGTGTTTGCGCCCAGGCCCCCTTCCTACAGGTGCTCCCAGCGCATGAGCGAGCTCTGCGGACAGGTCTGTTCGTGGGGGACTCAGGGTCCCGTTGATGTCTGACTGGCCTGCAGACTCTCTCATGACCTTGCTGAATCCCCCTCAGGGGGCCTGCGGCCCAGGACACCCCCACCCAGCCTCTCTCCCTCTTTCTTTCGCTTAGGCCAGACTCGCATCACAGTTTCCCAGCCCTACCCAGTTCCTCCCCCATTTTCTCTCACAGGTGGTTTAACGAACAAAACCCTTGTGCATTTAATCCCGTCTTGGCATCTGCCTCTCGGAGCACCTGGACCAACGCAGATGGAAATAATGATTTGTAAATCCTAAAACTTGATGCAAAGCAACCCAAATGCCCACAAATGGATGAATGCATAAACAAAATGTAGTACAGCCATAAAATGGAATATTACTCATCCATAAAAAAGGAATGGAGCATGGGTCCATGTTGCAATGTGGATGAGCTGAGCTTTGAAAACACGAGAAGCTCTTACACTAAGTGAACGATGTCAGGCACAAAGGCCGTATATTGAGTGATTCCATCGCTATGAAATATTCAGAACAGGCTGACCCACAGGAACAGAAAGCAGCTTCGTGGCTGCCAGGGGCTGGAGGGGGAGGGGAATGGGGAGCAACTGCTTACTGAGTCTGAAGTTTATTTGGGGGGGCTGGAAGCGTGTTGGGAAGCTTCTTTTAGTTCTGGAACTAGTGATGGCATGCAACATTGTAAGTCCTAGATGCCATTAATCTGTATAGTTTAAGATGGTTAAGATGGTGAATTTCATGTTACGTGTCTGTTACCACAATTTGCAAAACCCTTTCTGCAGGAATTAGGTATATTATTATTACAAAAGCTGTTCCTCAGCACCTGCTCGTCCCCTCCTCCCAGCTGCTCCCTTCCCTGGCTTCCCCTCCCCACAGATCCCCCGAAACTCTGCTACTGAGTTTCCAAATCCACTGGACGCTCCCGCACTTCCCTCCCCTAAGTTCTCGGCTGCCTTTGACGCTGTCCGCCCCTCCCTCTTTCTTGACATCGTCTCTGCTCTTGCCGTCTGTGTTACAACCTTTGCTCCTTTGAGCCTCCTTTCACTGTCCTTCTCTTTAAATCTTGGTGGCCCCCAGGGTTTGGCCCATGGCCTCCTCTCTCTCAATCCCTTCTCAGGAGGCCGCGACAACTTCCAAAGGGACAAGGCACCCTATGGTGCCCGTGCGAGCTCCAGACCTGAAGAGCTCCAGCCTCCTTCTGGACCCTGAAACCCAGCACATCCAGGACAGCACTCGCGTGGGCTCTTTCTGGGCTCCCTCTCCCAGTAGACGGCCCATCACTTACCCAGTCCTCACGCGAGAGACACGGGCTTCAGGTGTGACGCCTCCCTCCTTCTCGATGCTCAAATCTAATTTGTCAAAAGTCCTGTCAACGCTCACTTACGTGTCATTTAAACCCACCCCATCGCAACGCATTTCCACTGCTTCCTTTAAGATCCCGGCCACGGTTCACCTGGACTGGCCACCACTCACCTGGACTGGCCACGGCTCACCTGGACCTCTGACTGATCGCCATGCCTCCCTCACCTTCTCTTTCCAAAACATCCCCCTTATCACAGCCAAAGCAATTTTCTAAAATGGAAATCTGACTACAGGTCTCCCCGCTTCACCCCCTTCGGGGCCTCCTCACTGCCTACCCCACAGCCTGGCCACAGAGTCCTGGGGGCATCCCGTGACCTCTCCAGCTGCGTCTCCTGCAGTCCACCTGCCCTTCCTCTGGTCCAGGGCCTCAAGCCTGGCTGTGTGTTAGGGTCACCTGTGCACAAAGCCTGAGCACCCCTGGCTGGAGATTCTGGGTTGGGGCCCCAGACACTGGTGTGTGTGTGGTTCTCTAAGGCCCCGGATGCTGCTGGCGTGCAGCCAGGGTGGGCACCACCGTGAACCTCCCCTCCTGGAGAGGGGGTAGAAATGACAGGTTCCCAAGATACAGAGTAGAAGGGACCCGGGTAAGCTGCGCCCTTCTCGCCCCCACTGTATCGCGATGATTTCATGAAGGGCTTTGCCGCTTGGTTTTCTGGCAGATCTTCCTGGCACGCCCCCCCCCCCGGGTCAAAACAAACGGAGGCCTCGTGATGTCCTGCCCGCGTGGAGCAGACAGTCGCATGCCCTTTAGGAGCAGCTGGGTGGGGAGGAGTGGGCAGAGGATGTTTCTAGAATGATCGTCCCTCTTGCCATCACCTCGAGGAGTTTGCAGGGGCTGCTGTAACAAAGCATCGCAAATTGGGTGCGTTTAACAGAAGTTTCTTCTCTCATCGTTCTGGAAGCCTGAGACCCCAGTGTGGGCAGGGTTGGCTCCTTCCGAGTCGGCCCCAGCCTCTCTCCTGGCCGTTCGGGGTGCGCCGGCCGTGGCGCTCCTCAGAGACGTCGCTGACCTCTGTGCGCGTCTGTGTCCGCATTTCCCCTTTGTATTAAGGACTCCAGTCATGGTGGATTCGGACCCAATCTACTCCAGTATGACCTCATCTTAACTAACTGCCTAATTCCCTAATAATAACCCTATTTCCAAACAAGGTTGTATTCTGAGACACTAAGGTCAGGACCCCAACATGTGAATTTTGGGGAGACACAACTCAGCCTCGTTCACTGACAGAGAGACCAGCAGGCCGGAGGTCACTGATTGACACCCACAACGTGGCAGCGACCCCTTCAAAGCTGGGGATGGGCGACCTTCTTTCTAGTTTGTCCAAAGCAATTCCAACCCAGGAGGAGGAACGACCGAGACCACATCCACAGACGCGTCCCAAACCGCCGACCCCATAGATTCTGAGATCTCTTTACTTTCCTTTTTACCCCCAAGCCCTGTTTGCATCCCACATTCCAGTTGCCAACTTTAGACCTCGATTCTCTTCCACGTTTTATGGGCCTCATTATTGGGCAAATGTATATTCTCAGCTGATAATGAGAAACTAAACTAAAAAACCTTTTAGTGACGTGATATTTCATTATTCAAATCTGATTTACAAGAATAGCTGGGAGAAATTGGGGAAACTGGCCATTCAGTGAAGGGTTAACACAGCAAATGACACTTGGAAGGGTGACCCTGAAAGTAAGTCGACTGGAAACACAGAACAAATATTGGGGTTTCTCTCTCTGCACCCTGCTGGCCGCTGTTTCTCTTTCCTGTTTTCACAGTAGAGGACAGAGTTCCACTCACATCGTCCTACACAGGGTCCCTCGACCCGGGCGCTGTTGACAAGTTGGGCTGAATAATTCTTCGTGGCCGGGGCCTGTCCTGCAGGATGTTAGCAGCATCCATGGCCCCTGCTCGCTGGATGCCAGCCGCGCCTCCAGACATTGGAGGGCAGGACAAGCCCCATCCGAGAACCGCCGTCTTAGAATGTGACCAGCCCTTCATTGCTCTGCAATGCTCTGCAGGTGTGTGGAATCTCTCCTTCATTACTCCCAACAGCTGAGCGGTTTATTGTTACCCCCAATTTACAGACGGCAAAATAGGGCGAGTCAGCCGCAGGTCACACTGCAGACCCTCACAGCCGGCTGCTCTTGGATCCCAACGCAGTGGCTGCCAGCTTCTATTCTAAGTGGGCTTAACGCTTCTCTCCTGCAGGACAGGGTGTCGTCCGCAAGTCATCGCCAGAGAACGTCCCTGAGGGGCCCCGGCCGTCTCTGGGCTTCACAGGACAGGAGCCACGCTGGCTTTTCCTGAAGATGCTGTAGCGTGGATCTTGCCTGCTCGTGTCCATCTCTCACAGGACAACCCCGCCCGTGCGGCTGCTGGCCGAGGAGACCCCGGTCCTTCGAGGTGAGTGCTCATCTCAGGTCAGGCTCTCCTCACAGGGGCGCCCAGCTGAGGATGGGGTCCTGCGTCCATCGGCACAACATGTGACCTGTGAATGCAACACCCTCCCTCTCATCTCACCCGTGGTCACAGGACTAAGCTTGTGCCACCTGCCAGTTGTGGGGCTGGGTTAATCCCCTAGATGCAGCAGGTGCTTCCTGATCGCTCAGCCCTGCTCTCCCTTCTCCGTCAGGGGATGGTTTTAAGGCGGACAAAGGGCTCAGCCCAGCGCACCGTGAATTTGAGAGAAGGCCCCGGGTTGGGCTAGCTGGACTCTCCCGCCAGTGGAGCCGATGCCATCTGCCGGTTCCCTGACAGCCGTGTCAGCAGAAATCTGGAGTCTGAGGGCTGGCGGGCGGCCAGCTCGCTCTCCGCCGTCTCGGGAACAGATGTTGCGCCTCACGCCTGGGGCTGCTGCTGGCGAATCACGCGGCTCATGTTATTTACTGGAGGGGGAAGAGTGGGGGCAGGAAGGGGTGCACGTTTTCCAGGAAGGAATCTGTATTCCTTTCCAGGTTCTCTTTTTGCAGATGAAAAAAAAAAAAAGCACTTGAAACCAACTTCTAAAAATGTGAAATAATCATCTTATTGTTCAACACTGAAAAAATAAATCATTCCAAACCACAAGACTGTTCCAGGGGCCAAACCCCAAGTCACGCAAGTCCGAGGACTTGTTCAATCCCCTGCTGGTCGCTCCGGCCGGGTTGGCGCTTTCCAACAGTCCCGTGGTCCAAAAGCCATACCTGCCTCGTGGTGAGTTCTCATCCCTCATCCACGGAAATCAATCAGGGCATTTATTGAATGAATCGAGAGTAAAGTGGGGCTCAGCGAAGAGACATTTGGTGCATCCCTGATGGAGGAAATTTTTCTGGCGGTACTTTAAGTTTTAAAGAAGGAAACAGGAGAAAAGGGATAATTGTTAAGAAATGGATGTCTTTGCTCTATGGAGCTTTGTACACACGTCCCCACCAGCCGTTCCAAGTCGGACATTCCGATTTGGAGAGCTTCATAAAAGCAGTTTTGTTGAAGAATTTCTTTCCCCTGCAGCGTGAGGCTCTCAGCCACGGGCCCATGTGGGTCCATTCAGCCACAACAAAGGGAGCCTTGGATCAGAAGAGATAAATTGTGCAGAAGGATTTAGGCCCCCCTGGCACCTGGGACGGGAATCATTCGCCTGGGGAGGTGAGGAGAGGACGGGGCTGGGCAGCCCCTGAGCCCGGGGGGGGTGCGCAGTGAAGGCATTTCTATGTTAATTAGTCCTGAATGGCCTCGGGGAAATTGCCGGTGAAAAAGCCCAGGAGACACCCTCTCTCCCAGCCGGAACTGAGCTGTCCAGGAAACAGGCTGGCCCTGGGAGGCACTGGCGGCCTCAATGCCCCTGGGTGTCCCGAGACAAGCAGGGAGGCCATGCGAGTGGCTCTCTGGTGTCTGGTGCCCCTCTGCTGCTCTAAGACAGATGTCACTGTCTGCCAAGGAGCTGGTCTCAAGCACAGATAAGACACAAAAGCCTGATGCAAATGAGGGCAAAGCACATAGGATTGTAGCCCGAAATAACTGGAGAATGCATGATTCATGTTCTTGGTCCCAGGGCTGAAGTAGGGTCACCACCACCACGTTGGGCATGTGTCTTGTGCTTTACTGTTTCAACGTTGCTTTCTTAGCATTTTCCTCCCCAGAGGAAGGCTTTCTTCCCTGCTGATGTCCAGGCGAGACTGTCCATTCCGGCACTGACCTCAGGTTAGGACCACCGCTTGGTTCTGTGCCCTCCCACATTAATAGGACCTAGGGGAGCACCGGCTGTTGACTGTGATTGAGGTTGGGACCGACGCCCCAAAGTGCGGCCAGTGTTGGCGAGTGGGGGACGCGAGGCGCTGGGAGGCGACCTGCGGGGTCTGAGACCCCCTCCCCGGAGCTGGGGCGCCCTTCACTCGGCAGATGGGGGTCCGGGCTCCGGGCCAGAATAGCTGCAGGACAACGTTGCCCTCTGTATACACCCAGACTGGGGCCTGTAGGGCAGCGGAGGGTGAGGCCAGCGGGGAAGAACAGCAGCCCCTCGTTACCGCTAACGCCCTCAGGGCTGGTCCACAGTGTGGACCGGCATCCTCGCCGACGCGGAGGCGCATCTCTCCACTTACACCCTCTCATCTGCCTCCCAAACCCCGTTGCTCCCAGTTAAGAGGTGAGACGTAAGGGGAGACACCTGCGGCCGATGCAGCGGGCAGTAGGGCCGGGTGAGTAGCTGGGCGGGGAGCCTCCCATCCAGCCATGTCGGGGAGGCGCGCCCGGGGCGGCAGACGGTGCGGTCCGGCCCTGCGCCTCCTCCTCGCGCTCCCTCCCGGGGGGCCGAGCGGAGCCTCTGGCCGCACCGCCCGGAGCCTCTGGGCCGCCTCCGCCCCTCCCGGGGCCGGGTAAAGGGGGGGCGCCCACCTCTCTCCGCGCTGGCACGGGCCGTGAGGACCCAGACAAAGGCCACTCAGAGCAAGTGAGCATCTGAGCCAACAACAGAGTCTCCGTTATCAGCGCACCCTGGACGCCCGTCAGCCCCGCTCCCAGGAGGCCCCGGCAGCGCGGGCGGGATGCCCAGAGGCTGCCCGGCTCGGGGGTGCTCGGCAGGGACCCGCCGTCCGTCCCGGGCCCGCGTCCAGCCGGAGCCACGTCTCCCTGCTCTGCTGGGCTCGGCGCGCAGGGCCCCGGCTCCGGGCTGCACCTGGAAAGGAACTGCGGGCGGGTGAGGGGCGCAGGCTGCCCCCTCGTCCCCGGCGCCTGGCAAGCCGAGAGGTCACCTGCGGTCTGTCCTTTGTTCGGCCCCCAGCCAGGCCCGGCTGCTCCGAGACGCCGACGCCCCCTCCTCTCCTGCTCCCCCGCCGGAGCCGGACAGGCCGGGCGGGACACCCCAGCAAGGCCGGAATCCAGGCCGGCCGACGCCCCTGCCCATGTACCCGGGGCCAGCGCTTCGCTCTCCGTGTTGAGCTGCCCCCCGACCCCCGTGGCGCCGAACCCAGGGTCTCCGAGACGTGAGGTTCACAGCTGATGAGCGAACCGGTCCAGACGCAAGACAGTTTGGAGCCGTGGGGCCTGCGGTGGCTGTCTCGTCTGTCAAGGGGACGCTGTTCAGACCCCGTGGGCCCAATGTTGTCATAGCTTCCAAATTTTCAAGAAAAGCCAGAACTTCTAATTTCTGTATAAAATCTCGAATTTTTACAGATTGGTAGTAAATTCCAAGTTTTCTTGGGCACTAAGCAAACCACATCTGCAGGATGTGTGGGGCCGGGGCTGTCAGTGTGGTTTCTGCTCTACACTCGTGGGTATAAAGCTGTAAACCCCTTTTGGGTCTGACTGGGGTCATCTCAGCTGAGGGTCGTGACCCCTGGGTGGACTCCTGCTCAGGGGTTTGGGCTTTTCTGGGAGCTCTGATTTTGGCTTTTGCTCTGGGGGATAGAGGGGAGGAAACTAAATTGTGAACAGAGATTTTTCTAGGTCCAGCCTTGCCAGGGTTCAGTGTTTCATCTGAGTGTATTAGTTTTCTACACGGTGCAACAAATCACTGTAAACTTGGATGCTCGAACAACGCGAATTTATTACTGCACAGTCTGCAGGTCAGGAGGTCGGCAGGCGTCAGCTGGGTCTGCTGCTCAGGCCCCCACAGATCTTGGCCAGGGCCACAGTCTCGTCTTCCAAGCCCATTCAGGTTTCTGGCAGAATTCATTTTCTTGTGGTTGTAGAACTGAGAGGCCCTCAGCTCCTTGAGGAAGCCTGCTGTCCTCTGCCATGGGGCCCCTTGTCTACAACTTGGTCGTGTATGTCTTCAAGGCCAGTCTGAGCATCTCTCTCGCTTTGAATCTCCCATTTCTTTTAAGGACTCACCTGATTAGGTCAGGCCCACCCAGGATAATCTCCCTTTTGAACTGATTAGAGATCTTAATGACGTCTGGAAAATTCCTAGATAACCTAATTCCAAAGTGAAATCCATCACATTCTCAGTTCCACCCACACTCAAGGAAAGAGGATTAAACAGGGCATGTACCACAGGGGGGCAGTAATCCTGGGGGCCATGTCAGAATTCTGCCTATCCTAAGAAAAACTTCTTTTCTCTCTGAGTTTTAATTATCTATTAAGTTAAGGCTATGCTAGATGATTTCTTGCATCAGCTTTCTAGGTCTAAAATACTAGGGTCTGATCTCAAAGGGAACACTGGATTATAATTACTGTATTTCCCATTGGAAGAGCCACAGAGACGGAATGGGGTCCCCAAGTCAACTGTGAAACAAAGCTGATGTTTCACTCAATAATTTGTTTTGTTCAGTTCGTGGGCAGATGAAATTTTCGGAGCATCAAAGGTTCAGGAACCCCAGGCCTTAGAGCACTCTCCTTGGTCGTATTGATCAGATCATTAGGATTTGGTTTTTCATGAGCAGAGATTCAGCCGGGTCACAAGCGTGATGGCTCCCAGGTCCGTGTCGGTTTAATGGCAGCGAAAGACTCTGAGAAAATGTCGGATCCCTGTTCTAAGAGTTGAAGTTCTCTCCTTGGGCGTCTCGTATTCCAGGAAGAAGGGACGCGGAGAGTCACTCGCTCTGCACCTGCTTCGTGCGGTCAGCTCTCGTGCCCGCCCTCTCTCGTCTCTGGTTTCTCAGAGGGAGATGCTCACTTCCACTCTGGCGAAGGCATCTCTCTTGACTCTGCGAGCTCTTCAGACCTCAGGAGCCTCGAGACATGAGGGCGAGGTGGTGCCGTCCGCCCCTGGAGAAGGAAGATGCACCACGATGTCAGCGTCCTCAGAAAGACGCCCTCCTGGGGCCGGAGGCTCACGTGCACTGAAGAACAGCCAGTCTGTCCACAGCTGAATTTCTCTGCCCAAAACTCAGACGCTCGCTTCTTGGCCTTGCTGGTCCCTGGGGTTCAGCGGCAGGAGGGGTGGCAGTCTTGCTTAAGTCCTTTGCCAGTTTATAAGGAATGCTGGTCTTTATTACCCTCATTTCTAAGGGAAAGGGCCACCGATTCAGGAAAGCCCCTTGCTCTAAAGTCTGGTGTGAAGACCGTGAGCAGGAGAAGGAAGTTTGGAATCTTCTAGAAGTGCTTGCTAACTGCATGAGGGAACACTTCTTTTCGTCAAAAATACAAAACTGCCTGTTCTTTCCTTCCACTGTAATTGTCCATGGCTCCTCCTGAGTTTGTTGGGAGTTACATAAAATTTTTTTTCATTTTTTTAATGAGGAAGATTGACCCTGAGCTAATATCCCTTGCCAATCCTCCTCTTCATTTTTTTTTTTTGCTTGAGGAAGACTGGCCCTAAGCTAACATCTGTGCCAACCCTCCTCTATTTTGTATGTAGGCTGCCACCACAGCGTGGCTGATGAGTGGTGTAGGTCTGCACCCAGGACCCGAACCCATGAACCTGGGCCGCTAAAGCAGAGTGCACAGACTTCACCATCATGCCACAGGGCCGGCTCCTACAAGTAGTTTTTATGGGGCAGCTACATGATGGGTTCTTCATGTTGATCAGGAAAATGTCCTAGATTAAAACAAACAAACCAACAAATTTGGAAACACAAAACAAAAATCAGTGACAAGTATCACAAAACCCTCTGTTTCCTCCCAATTCTCAGCCCATCTTCCATGCTGGGGGCCTTGGACCAAGTCCAGTGATCGGGGTCGGCAGCAAATCTTTGCCCAGATGCTTCTGACACTGATGAAATCGGAGGATGTGAGTCAGCCGGCTATGTCTGCTCCAGGTACAAGTTAATTAACTGTCTCAGTGCGTTCTCTGTAATTATGAGTTTTGTCTAAAGTCTCAAAATTTTCAATATCTAAAAGATGTATTTAGTCAGTTTGGAGGAACTTAGGTGGGCTGACAGGAGTTAGGAAAATCGCGTTCTGGCTCTAGACATCCACCAGCTGTGATGCTGCTGGATGTGCCCCCCAACCTCATTTCCGTCTATGAAGGAGAGAGCAAGATCTGATCGCTGATTTTCAGACTCTGCTTCTCAGCATCCCAGGGTCCCCTGGAGACGGTTGGAGGCCCGCAGGTGGGGAAGAGGGAGGGCGTCCACGATGATGTCTTCGTCCGTGTGGGCGGCTGTAACAAGACGCCACAGACCGGGTGGCTTATAAACAACAGAAACCGGCTACTCACTCTTCTGGAGGCTGCGAGTCCGAGGTCAGCGGCCAGTGTGGTCGGTGGGGCCTCTTCTGGGTCACAGACGTTAGTCATGTCCTCACACGGTGGAAGGGCAATAGGGTACCAATCCCATTCACGAGGGCTCCACCCTCAGGACCTCATCACAGCCCCCAGAACCACCGTGGGGGTCAGGTTCTAACGTATGAATTTTGGGGAGTCACAAACGTTCAGACCATGGCAGGTGGGGAATGTTTTAGGTCAGCGGATGCTCTGCCCTCTCTTGCTGGGAGGAGGTCACTCCCTCCCTGCGCTGATGTTGGGTGTGGCCACGTGACTCACTTTATCCAGTGGAGTCTGCGAGGAAGTGACAGTGTCCAGTCTGAGCAGAGACTTCAGGGCACAGCTCTGGCTTCCACTTTAACCTCCTGCTCTCTGCCGGGAGAACGTCGAGTCCCAGGCGGGAAATGCTCCCTGGTTTGGTCCCACACTGAGAACACACGTGGAGGAAGAGCTACGCGTGTCCTCCAGCCCTGACGGCTGTCCCAGACCAGTGAGCGGGAAAAAGATACTGCGGCTGTGTTAGATCATTTGCCATTTGGTCAAGAAGGGTTTTTGTTTTTTACAGATTTGGAGAATGGAACAAGGGTTTAGAGACACGTCAGGACTGGTCAGTGCACCGTGGGCACTGAAATCTGACCCTGGAGGGGGCGGCTCAGCTGGGTCTGGTCCCAGACGTGGCAACCCCGTGGCCCCGCCAAATCCTGGCGTTCGCGGCTGCTCGTCTTTCCCACCCGCACGGCATCCCCTCAGCAGACCTTGTGCCCGGAGGACTCACTGCAAGGTGCTTTTTCTATCCATTGTCCCCCCAGAAGTTAACCTTTGTGTATCCTATTTAATCAGATGATCCGAAACCATATCTAGTAAATAAATTGAGGCCAAGGTTTTCAAGGTGGCATGAGGTTAATGCACTCACTTTCCCAGGACATTGGTCCCCTAGCATTGTGCACTGTTTTAGTACAAAGAAATGAACAATGGTGGGTGTTCCCGACACCGTGCGAAGGATGCTAAGGGGCTGCTTCAGATTTTTGTACCAATTTGAGGCCACAACGGGGGTGTTTATGCTCCTGTCAATTGCACGGGTCCTTGCGGCTCCCCTCAGCCCCAGATCCCACCCTCCTTCTTCTCGCTTCATCCTTGCGAGGCCACTCATTTCAGAGGACATGCTCCACAGACAGCTCGCCCTAAAGTTACTGCCCTAAGATGCTCATTGACCATTAACTTCCTCTAAATGACCTCAGTTTCCTCATCAGTGAAAAGAAGAGACTGGATCAGATGGTTTTTCCTTCCTTCTCTACTTCTTTCCTCACCTCACTTTAGCCTATTCTTTTTAAGCTTGTACTTAAGTTATTTTAATTATAGGGCATTCTGACTATAAAAATACACATAAAGAATTATTTAAGGGATCCTATGCATCCACCAGTCAGATTGAACAGGTGTTGACTTATTTCTTCAGATTTGCTCTGGGTCCTTTTTATTTAAGTCGCAAACCAAGTTTGAAAAATGTTGAACTATGAGAAAATGGTCCTTTTAAGATCAAGGAGTTATGGGAAGTCAAAGGGGGCATGCAATATGCATTAATAAACAATTGTGAAAACGAGAGCAGTCCACATGAAAATCAATGGGAGGGTGTGGAATCTATAACTAGAAAAAAGGAATCTGAAATGCTTTCATCGTTTATCACAACACAAGGGAAATAAACTCCAGAAAAACAGAAGACTAGTAAAACGGCCATGAGGAAAGACAAGAAGGAATTAACAGAGATAAAATTAGAAATAAACAAGTCAGGAAAAGGGTGGCACATGTCTTGGGAAGAGATTATATGGAATGAATTAGCTCTTCCAGGATATGAGAAAATGTGGACCTCTGTCCAGTCACGAAGCAGAACAAACTTGGGTACCGATGCCCAACAAAGACAGCGACTGAAAGGCCAATGACACGTGAGCAGAGCCGCTCCAGGACGACGACCACACGAGAGCCATTGCTGAGCAAACTCGCAACATTGGACACGCTCCACAGGCCTCCTGGACTCGGGGTGGTCTGGAAGGCTGCTGCGGCCAGCACGGAGCAACCTGCAAACGAAGCTGGACTGTTAGGAAATGTGTTAATAGATATACAACAACAGATAAAATGAGCACAGCAGCCACGGCGAGGTGTTCTCAGAATGCATCTAACATCACACGGGTGAACTCTGAGGACAGGATGCTGAGTGAAATAAGCCAGTCAGAGAAGGACAAATACTGTTCGATTCCATGTCTGTGAGGGACCCAGAGTGGCCAAATTCCTACAGACAGAAGGAGGAACGGGGGTCACCAGGACTGAGTTTAAAGCAGAGTAAAAAGGGTCTGGAAATGGCTGTGCAACAATGTAAATGTGCTTAACATTACTGAGCTCTACACTTAAAAATAGCTAAGATGGCAGATTTTATGTTACATGTATTTTGCAACAATTTAAAAAGAGAGTAAATCAGAAGGTCAGTTTTTATGTAAACTTTAAAAAAGCATTTACCATCAGTTTCTGACTCAAATCTACATAAAATGCAAGAAGGACAATTAGTTAGCTTGTCTTAAAAATCCTAAAAACTCTGCTATTAAAAAGAGTGGTTCATCTTACATTTGATGGGTTCCCAGAAATCAGAAAAAAAAGGTAATATCTATTTAATAGAATTTTTGAATTTGCAAAGGATAGCAGAGTTATTTTTTGTCTAATTTTCTTTTTTTACTAACAGCATCAATTTATTACTTTCTTTCAAGTAATGTGGTATCTATTATTTCTGCTTCTTAAATGTATTAAAATTTATTTTGTGATCAAGACAAATTTTTAAGCACCTCCTATCTATAATAGAATGTGTGTTGTTGCTTTCAAAATGTAGGTTTTTATCTATTAGTTCTACTTTAGTAATTGTGTTGTTTAATTTCTTCCTACCTCTTTTTTTTTTTTTTTTGATTCTTTTTGCCCACTTGTTCTCATAAACTGAGATTGGTGCACTCAAGCAATGGCTATAATCACATTTCTATTTTTTCTTCTTCTCCTAACAGTGTTTCACTTTTTAAACCAATATCATTGTTGTGAAAAAGTTTGACAGTCTCGTCTCCTCAGTGTGAGCCGCGTGTTGACCACCCCGAAGTGACCCTCGTAGTGGGTTGCAGACGTGGGAACAGACAAGCCGTCTCTGGATCATGGCTAGAACTGAGAGTGCCGTGGCTGGAGAGCCACCAGCCGACGGGGCCGGGCTCCTCGCCCTCCAGCGTGGTGGGACGCTCGTTCGACTGGACGGCAGGGGCACCGGGAAGAGACTGGGTATGACCACCCTGTCCACCTGTTGTGGAGCTGAGGGTCACGGACGTGCCAGCCTTGCAGCACAGAAAGCTGCCGTTTGGCACACAGGGCATGGGGACAAAGGGCCTCCCTCAGCGGGCCCGGAGCTGAGACCCAGCCTGCAGGAGGTGCACAGTGAGCCAGTGGCACGTGGGGTCGCTCACAGCATCTTCTGCATGATTTCTGGGCAAATGGTTGTCAGGGAGAGACTTTCCTTTCCTCACTTGAGAGTAAGTCAACAGTTAAAAATAGGGTGTCGACGGGAAAAGAATCTGCAACACGCGGTTCAAGGTGGAGACTGGAACTATTCTTTCGTTCCCTCTTGTCTCATTTTCCCCTTGAAATAACCAAAGCACAAAGGAGTCAAAAATCTATATAAAGGTTGCGAAGCAGGGCAGAGTGCCACAGCAACTGTACACACACACAGAGGAATTTCTTAATTGGTACTTCCTCCAGTCCTTCGAGAAATTCCAATCAGACAATGGTTCAACAAATGCCAAGTGGAATTGTCTCCATCAGAACGACCGAAAAAACCTCTTTGAAATTGGGAGGGCCAAGGGCTTGAGGTGGGAGCCATCAGGCAGCCAATTAAGGCGAGGTCAGTGCCACGAGTGACCTCAGGGAGTGGACTGACGTGGGCAAACAAAGCTATTGGCCACGGGCTGACCTCCTGGAATCCAAGGGTTAGGGACGGTGCACAAAATAGATGGGGGCCAACGCCACTACCCGTTTTAGGCCAGCCCTGCACAGACGCTGAAAATGTCACAGCGACGAGGTCTCTGCTGTGCTGTGTTAATGGGTCTCTGTTACTCCCCTACTGAGCCTTGGTCCCTGTGCATAAGTAAGATGTGTCCCTTACGGTGTCATGTTTCTATTTTTGAGGGCATTTGCAATTTGGGGAACAGGTTTATTCTCTTTTGACCCCAGATATCCTCTCCATGTTTATTCATTTTGTTTTCTTCAATTTCAGTCTCCTGATCTTTGTCGAGAGCCAAGCGGCTTTTTATTTCTATGGAAAGAAGTGATCTTTCTGCCCATGGAAACATTAGTCATCCTGCCTCCTCATTTAAAAACTTTCTTCTCTTGGGGAGGCTCCAATATCAGGGGGGCACGCTCGTTCCTTTCTCCAGGGACGGCTATCGGGGTTGTTTTTTGTAGTCATTATTTCTTTAAATTGAAGCATGATCCTTTGCAGCCTGTGATTTTTTAAGTTAATTTAAGGCCTAATGGATGGCTTGCCGCCTCCCGGTACGTTTCCAGCGATTTTATTTACAACAGTATCAGATGCCCTGAAATGAATGGGCTTCACCCTCCCTGGAAACTGGGAGAAGCAGAGCCGAGTGGACCTTTAGAGAAATATTAGCAGCAATTGTTCAGAAGCAAAGGTCAAGAAAGAACGCTCGAAGATTTGTCTTCACCAAAACGCTTAAACTGTGTAAGACTTAAAAATCCCTTCTCACTTTGAAGTGAACACATTAATCTTCTAAGGCTTGAAAGAACAAGCTGTCATGAATTTGGGGAGAGGGAACCATCCAGTCCTGACTTTGGTCGTCCCTCCAGAACTAGATGAAGGAGAAGACGGCTCACTCGGATCCTGGGGCGCGGATCATAAGGGGAACCAAACCCCAGCGCTGTGGCAGACGCTCCCCAGGGCGGCCCCGGTTGCTGAAGGGTTTCTGTTCAAGTCAACAGATCTCCTCTCGAGTGTGGGTGGCACCTGCGACTTGCCCTAAACTGATGGAATATGGTAAAAGCGACAAGATGACACCTTTCACCGCGCTGAGGGTTTGCGTGTGTGTGGACACATACATGAGAGCGAGTCGCCACTGCTCTTTGTATCGATAAGCTGCCAGGTTGTGAGAAAGGCGGTGGAGACAGACACACAGCAAAGGACCTGAGAGAAACCATGGCCGACAGCCAGCAGGAGATCACAGCCTCCGTGCACAGCCATGGGACGCCCTCTACCAATGACCTCGAGAGCTCTGACGCGGATCGTGCCCGTCCAGGCTCCCACGAGACACCAGCCCCACCTGACACCTGGCTTGCTGCCTGCAGAGGCCTCGGAGCAGAGAATCCAGTTACGCCAGCCGTGCCTGGACTCCTAACCTCCAGGGAACCGCGCGTTTAGTAAACGCTTGTTGTTTTAAGCTTCAGAGTTTCTGGTAATTTGTTAAGCGAGAAAGACGGGGAGCGCTGTGTTTGCCAGAGTTCATTCAAGGAGAGTCAAGCACGGTCGGAAGAACTAATGTCATGAGCCACTTAGGTTTGGGGTTAGTGTCTTCAGAAGCAAGTTAAGTTTTCATCGAATAAGGAGAGAAGTCCCAGCTCCTGCAGAAACTGAATTACTCAGGACGATAGAGAAGAGCTTGCTTGTCACCTGCCGTCCACAGATGTCTCCCCTCTTCCCCTGCAGGACTCAGACCCTAAATACGTGGATGTAAAACAAATATTTAAAGAGCATTATTTCTGAAGGGCGACAAATTGTGGGTTTCCCTGGGGCCCCCACGTGTTTTTCTGGCTTTGTATCTGGTGAGAAGGTCACAAGCTACACTCAAGGACACACCTGAACTTGGGAACCAAGGAGTCAGGAAAGTCCGCTCAGGTCGTGCCGAGGTCCCTTTTTCCGATGGGCTGGGGCGGTGCAGGGACCTTATATCCCCAGGGAGGACTCCAAACTGACGCCAAGATTAGGTCTCTGGTCTGTGCTGTTTCTTAAACAGGGGCTTTCCCTCGGCACCCACTTTTTCTGGAGGGTATTGGAGGAGGAGCTACACTACTTTTTGTTGTCTATAGAAAACAGAAAGGGTTTAATTGTGAAATGCTGAAGCTGGTTGGTTTTCCTGGAGGCACAGAGTCTCCCTTCCCAGGGAACCTTGGACAACCGCCTCTGTTAGCCTGTCTAGGTGGAGGGGAGACGAATGGGTGCATTTTCCGAAAACGGTTCCTTCCCACTGACCTGAAATTCTTCTTACATTAATTTGTATTGTTTCACTTGACATCACGGTGGTAACGCATGCTTTTGGCAGAACAGTTCCATCAATACAGATGCGAAACGTGGAAGTTCTCTTTTATACCCTGCACTCTCGCTGAATCCCGCTGCCGTGTGCAGAGGCCGTCGTGGTTAAAGTCTATGGTGGGTGGGTGTCTGCACGTGTCACACACGTGAAGAGAGGATTTATTTATAGAATTGGGAGCATTATTTGTATTTATTGCTCTGCAACCAACTTGTTAATCCCTTCACGAAACGTCTCAGATGTCCCGTTGCCAATTCATACAAACCCGCCTCTTTCTATTTAGTATCTGTAGAATATTCCATTTTACAAACGCATCAATATTTATATCACGGTTTCTTTGTTTCTGGACACTTGGTTTTTTTTTCTAGTTTTCCCCAGTACAGAAATGGGGACTCTGCATAAATCCTTATATGCATATGCAAATGTTTCTTTAGGAAACACTCCTTAGTTGAATTGCTGGGTCAATATATTTTTCATTTTGATAGAAAGCTGCTAAATTGCTCTCTGGGAAGCCTGTACCAGTGTACACTCCTCATTAGGGTGTGAAGGTCCCCATTTGCCCACATGCTTGACGACATTGGATGCTATCGATCTTTAAAAATTTTGCCAACTTGGGCGAAAAATGAAATGAGCAACTTGGCTCCTTCATCCTGGCCTTCCCTTCTCAAGTTCCCAACTGGGCAATGAACTTTCTGTTCCTCTTCTCTTCTGCTCCAAAGTGAAGAACTATTGCATAATTCTCAGATGTAAATTTACATTTAAATTATATTACTAGTTTCCTAATTCTGAATCATTCTTTTATTCTGAGAGATGCATTTGGTTCCAATATTCTTTTAATTTGCTACTGGATTTGATTCGATAACATTTTATTTAGAACGTTTTTAGTCATAAGTGAAGTGGTTTATGACCTTCCTTTTTAGTTATTCTTGTCTGGTTTTGTCATAAGGGTTTTGCTAGGCAAGTAAAATAAACTGAGGGGTTTTCTATTCTTTTTTGTGCTCTGAAACCCCTTATGTTACATAGAAATTTTCTGTGCCTAGAAAGTCTTATAGAACTTGCTGGTCAAACTTTCTGACCTATGTGACTTTAGGGTCAAGAATTTACGATGAGGACAAAGCCTTTATCCCACAATTATGGATAAAAGCAGTTAAAAATCAAATTAAATTGATACCCTTCCCCCCCCGACATACGTACATGGGCCTGTAATCTGTCAACAAGACAACATTTAGCATCTTTCCAGTTTGGATCAGTAGCAGGAATTAGAGAATAAACTTCACCAAATTCACTATGAGGGAAAAAACAGAAAGGCCCAGAGAGAGGTCGCTGAGCTGGGCTGACCACAAAGCTTTTTGGATGACGTTGGCCTCTTTTAATCAAAACGATAATACAGAAGTTCTGCTCAGCTGGGCTGGAGCGCGACTGGCCTTCCCAGGCTTGATGGAGGATTTTTAAGCACAGCCGAGCTTGTCACAAAAAACCTCCCTTCCCAGAGGACTCAGAAACTGAAGTGTCGTTTTACTTTGCAAATATGCAAAGAGTTTAGCACAGGGTCTGGTTCACTGTCGGTATTCAATAAAAGCTGGTTTCCTTCTCCCAGATCCGTAAAAAGAATTTCATGTCGTCTGAACGCATTGACTCCTGTTCTCGTGGAAGGAGAGGGAGCGGGCAGTGTGGTGTTTACCTTAGGCTGGAAATGAATGCCAGCTGTGAGAACTTCAGATGCAATCAGGGTCCCAGGGTCTCGACCACATCTGGATGCAAAAAAATAAAATAACTCTTTGAAAGGCACAGCAAATCTGGTCAGCCCAATCTTATCCTTGGAGAAAGTTGGATTTTCAGGCAGCTTCCACATGGATCTGAAACTCCTTCCCCGAATATTTGGCAATTTGGAACCCCGAGCTGTGTAGGGCTGGGCGAGCACGGCTTTCGAAGCCCTGCGTTTCAAAAATCGTTAACGAATCAACCTTCCACTTGCAGAAATTTCAGCTTTGGCACCCAGTTCAGAGCAACTGACCAAATCACCCGTAAAGCAAAATCATTTGTTTTTCCTGCACAGGTCATTGCATATACTCCTTCCGTGCTTTGGCGCAATTCACTGGTCCTGATGCACAGCAAGCCTTACTCTTCGTTTTATTCAGCAACCTGGGGAGCTGTTGTTTCAAGGACGGCCGGGTTAAAATCTGCACACGCAGACTGGGGCCCCCGCATGCCAGGCATCTGTTGGATGTGAATCTACGTCAGATGGTTTTGACAGAGCTGGTTGTTTGACATCACACGGAAACAGACGCCTGTGATCAGAATCCGAGCACAACAGCTACAGAGAGCTGTGCATAAACATGTCGCCCATGACTCTCCGTTGGAAATTATACATATATGGCAGACACCTCTAGTTGTCCACCCAGTTTCCACTCTCCCTTTCTTCCTTACTAGCAGAATGCCAGTTTTGTGATACACCCAGCCAAAATATTCATTTTTCCATTTTGCATTGAAGCTAGGGATGGTGACGTGATAGAATTCTGGGCAATGAGATGCAAACAAAAGTCAACGAAAGATTTCTGGTAAATGTTTTGGTTTTCGTCTTTTTCCTTTCATTTTGTTTTTGTTTTCCTTCTCTTCATTGTTTTATTTTCCTGCCTGGAAC
Source organism: Equus przewalskii (assembly GCF_037783145.1). NCBI lineage: Eukaryota > Metazoa > Chordata > Mammalia > Perissodactyla > Equidae > Equus > Equus przewalskii. Next base: position 89,968,091 of record NC_091831.1, read on the forward strand.
ATAGTTAGTGAGGCTGGACTTGGAGCAGCCCTTTTTTGACCATGAGGCAACATGCATTAGAAATGAAAGTATGTGCTAAAGATGGTGGAGTGGACAGGGAGACAGGACCTGGGACATCGATGTCCTATATAGGACTACTTATTATGTGAGAAAAATAAACCCTGATTTGTTAAGTTACTATTATTTGTAGTTGAACACAATCCAGATTGACATTACATAGAGGTTTTTTCTTTTGCTTAATTTTTAATGCTTACCTCCCCATTTTATCTCTTTTGGGAGAAGAGCTACATTCATTTGAATACTGTAGCTATAAAGCTCTGACACTCGTATTTTCCTTATACCGAGCTTATAGATTTTTCAGAGCTAGTGATCCCCATCAGTGTACAGATGGTCATTTGGACAAGGAACACAATGTAGGATTTTATAACCAGTGGAAAGGCTGGGTCCAGGGGGGTCCCAGGTCCCCCGTTGTAGATTTTTCCATGAAAGTTATAATGTGTGTACAGACATACATGCTGCAAGGAACAGGAGTTCCCAGAGATATCGGAGCATCACCTCTCACAGTTCAATGGCATCCTTCTCCCAGAAGAGAACCTCCCAGGTTCAGGAAGGTCCAGGAATTGCTGACGGTCTATCTGGGATCCTCAGAGATGACAGTACAGCAGACCATTCAAGAGAGCCGGAGTCCAACAGAATTTGCATGTGGTCCATGCACAGATGAGACGTTCACATGGTCTGGCCGTCAGTGCTGCACCCTTGACTCTGCTGAGGTTTCAGCTTCTTGCTGCTCTCTTGTGAGGGGAGAATGTCCTGCCCAGTTCACTGAGGAGTACGGGTCCCGATACGCTGAGATCCAACAAGTCAACCTTCTATGGATGTAACTGGGACTGGAATTAACGACCATCGAATGACCAGATTAGGTTTTGATCATTTAGGGCCACATTTACAGTCACAGTTGCCTAAAAGATGGTTAAAATAGCAAATCGTTCCCTGTTCTTTAAATGACTTTTTTTTATTGCAAAAATGAGACATTAAACTCAGCAAAGCTTCTCCAGAACCTAGCACACCTCACCTGAATCCACCCCCTCAAACCCAGAAACTCGGCATTTCCTGAAGGGTCGTCAGGGTCTCTCATGCCTGTTCCTGCTTCTGCCATTGCGCTCGAGTCCTTCACGGTCTGTTAATGCCTCTATTTACACGGAGTGTGTAGGGACAAGGAGGAAAGGAAGGAGTTCACAGAGTGGAGCCTGCTGCTCCGTCCTGGATCCGGGAAGGAATTGCAGGCAGCACGATCAGCGGATCACTCTGACTCACGGTCCTGCGCACCCTCCCATCTTCTCCATTTCCATGGAAAATTAAAAATTGTTTACAAAAAGGAATCTGAGGGACAGGAGGAATGTTGACAACATTAGTCACACGTGTGTCTTAACCATGTGGCTTTCATAGAACTACTGTGACAAAAACTTGCAAATAGTTTACCAGAGAAAGAAAAACCTGCACCAACTGAAAACAGTTTTGTTTTGATTAGCGGTGTTAAAATATTTAGAGAAAGGAAAAGATGTTTGGAGCCCCTACAATTTCTGGCTGAAGCCACGAGTTTCAGGTGGAAGGCCAAGGAGGAGGTGAGTTAAAGTCAGATTGTCAGAGGAAATGACCACGTGTCTCCATCTGGGTGAGCGTCTTGGAAGATGAGGAAAGAGGACACGGGAGCCAAGGGTCCTGGGATCAAGCCCAGTGAGCCTTTTGCAGAGAAGATCATGAAAGGCTACACGGCAGAGCTTGAGAGGGAAAAAGAGTGTAGTCGAAAAAGTGCTGAATGAACACATTTTGCGGCCAGATAAGTGAGACAGACCTGGCTAGAGACACAAACAAGGCCAACACGTGAGACCAAGCACAAGAAGAAAAATAAAGTTGGATTAAGCCAGGAGGCAGCGAGCTTCCCTGGTGCACGGCCAGACGGTCCACGCACGGTTTAGGCTGTGAGGGCCACGCAGTTGCTTTCGCAACCGCTCAACTCAGCCGTGCTGGTGCAAAAGCAGCCAATAAATAAAGTTTTATTGGAAGATGGCCGTAGCCATCCAAATGTGGACTATTGTCTATGGCTCTCCAATTTAAATTTCAAGTAATTATCACGTGTCACGCAATAGTTTTCTTTCCGCCCCTCGAACACTTGGAAATGCAAAAACTATTCTTAGCTCGGAGACTGTGCAAAACCAGGCATAGGGCCAGCCCATATTTTGCCAATTCCTGCATTAAACAAATAAAGACACGGCAGTGGCGGAAAGGATGAGGGGAACGAAGGGAGCGGGAGGGGGTCGTGCAAAGGGCAGAAGTGAATGTGATAGGCAACCACATCAGATTCAGGTAGCCATTGATCTCAGGGGCTGGAGCATTCATTGTATTTTTGTCCTTTACGGAAATACTTTACAGAAATACTTCAATTTTATAAGCACAGAATAGAAAGCAAATATTTTATTTCTGATTTGAAAGAAGGAACTATACTAAACAAAAATAAACGTACGTTTTCGTGTTGTCATTCCTTCCTCGCAGTGGTTCGGTGTCTGGAAAAGACTCGACTGTCAGGTTTTGCCAACCCTGCAGGCACCACCACTGACTGGGGCTGCTGGCTGGTGGCACAGCTCCTTAGAACATTATCTCTGAGACCCACGCCTTCATTAAGTGACGTTAGATCTTGAGGAGATGCCTTTATTTGGCCTCTTAGTCCTTTGCTTTGGAGCCAGCGTGGGGTAAATTGCGGGCTTCTCCGCAGCAGCCCGCCGCACGCACAGCCCTTCAAGGAGCACCTTTTACTTCCCTCCGGGGAATCTGTGCCTCTTATTCAGATGAGGCACTGAGATAACTGAATTTGATTGAAAATGATTCCAATAGCTGGTTAACTAATTTGGAAGCTTCCTTGAAGCCAGACAGTGCATCGAGGCAGGTCTGCCTCCTTTTCACCTTGGTACCTGCATTTCCTCAGGACAATGCTTGGGAGGTAGGACAGGCTCAGTAAACGTTTGCTGATTGAGTGAATGCATGAACAAGTGAGTGGGTGGCTCATGTCAGTCACGGGGAAAGAAGCGGACATTGTGGAAAAGGAATATTTGTGGGAGCTGAGCTATAGGTATCTGTGCTTCTAAAATTATAAGAAATTACCGGCTGAGGTCAAAGTGCACCAAAAAACTGTAGTAACCAAAACAGCATGGTACTGGCACAAAAACACAGATCAATGGAACAGAAGCAAGAGCCCAGAAATAAACCCACAGATCTATGAACAGCTAGTTTTTGACAAAGGAGCCAAGAACGTACAATGGAGAAAGGAAAGGCTCTTCAATAAATGGTGTTGGGAAGACTGGACAGCCACATGCAAAAGAATGAAAGTAGACCATTATCTTACACCATGCACAAAAATCAACTCAAAGTGGATTAAAGACTGGAGTGTGAGACCTGAAACCATAAAACTCTCAGAAGAAAATACAAGCAGTACACTCTTTGACATTTGTCTTAGCCACATATTTTTGAATATGTCTCCTCAGGTAAGGAAAACAAAAGAAAAAATAAACAAATGGGAGTACATCAGACTAAAAAGCTTCTTCACAGCAAAAAAAATCAACAAAACGAAAAGACAACCTAACAATTGGGGGAAGACATTTGCAAGCCATATATCTGATAAGGGGTTAATATTCCAAAACACATAAAGAACTCACACAACTCAACAACAAAAAAAGAAACAACCCGATTAAAAACTGAGCAGAGGATCTGAACAGACGTTTGTCCAAAGAAGATATGCAGACGGCCAACAGGCACGTGAAAGGATGTTCAACTTCACTAATTATCAGGAAAATGCAAATCAAAACTGCAATGAGATATCACCTCACTCCCGTCAGAATGGCTGTAATTAACAAGATAGGAAATAAGTGTTGGAGAGGATGTGGGGAGAAGGGAACCCTCATACACTGCTGGCGGGAGTGCAAACTCATGCAGCCACTATAGAAAACAGTATGGAGATTCCTCAAAAGATTAAGAATAGAAATACCACATGACCCAGCCATCCCACTGCTGGGTATCTATTCAAAGAACTTGAAAACACAAATGCATAAAGATACACACTGCTATGTTCATCGCAGCATTATTCACAATAGCCAAGACCTGGAAGCAACCTAGGTGCCCATCAAGGGCCGAATGGATAAAGAAGATGTGGTATTTATACACTATGGAATACTGCTCAGCCAGAAGAAATGATGAAATCCTGCCATTTGTGACAACATGGATGGACCTTGAGGGTATTACGTGAAGTGAACTATGTCAGACAAAGAAAGCCAAATACTATACGATTCCACTCATATGTGGAAGATAAAACAACAACGAATACAGATTGGTGGTTGCCAGAGGGGCGGGGGGGGGGGGAGGGTGAAAAGGGTGGAGGGGACATTTGTACAGGGATGGATGGTAACTAGCCTTTTGGTGGTGAACAAGATGTAGTATATACAGGAGTTGAAATACAATGATGTACACATGAAATTTATATAGTTATAAACCAACGTTGCCTCAATAAAAAAATAGAGTAAAAAAGAGAAGAAAAGAAAAAAACCCCCAAAAACAAAAAAAGAAACTACCTGCTATGGAAAGTAGTTGGAGGATGAATTTCTTGGTTTGCGTGCCCTGATTTTTTCCTTCAAACCAGGGATTCTGAATTTTGTGAATTTGGATGGTGTGTCATTTGCATGTGACTACACAGCCATGGTTGCACCTGGAGCCAGGTCTTGCCCATGATTTTCTTTGCTAAGTGTCCGCTCTGAAATGTGGATGGACCAGAATCAGAGACTTTTCAGTGGTTACACGACATGCTTGAGGAAGCTTGTGGAGATCTGGGGCAATTTGGGAATGTGGTTAGATCATCAGGAACGAAGAGCTATGATAACTGAAGAATTATGGGGCCTTATTATCTTTTAAGCCATAATTAGACAATGAGAAAGCAGAGGAGACCTGGCTTTCAGCCAGATTCGGTAAGCAGGAGTAACCGTATCTCCCTTAATTTGGCTCATTGGTTTGCGTTATTATTACAAACACCTGGTGTGAAACAAGGGCGACTCTCCCATATGGTTCTTGCTTTAAGAAAAGAACTAGGAGACACAGGTAGGACCTAATTCTGTCATAGAGGAACAGGGGCAGAAATTTAGGTAGACAGGATAAATGCGGTCAGATAAAAGCCAAGAGTTTCAGGTGGAGGGGGCAATGAGGGAGCGAGCAAAGACCACGTTGTCCTGGGAAATGGCCCCGTGTCTCCATTTGGGTGACACAACGTTGACCTTGAGATCCTGGCCTAGAGTCTCCTAATTGTGTCCCCTCCCTTCCTGGGGTAGTTCTGGATTCTGGGGCATGTGGGACGAGCTTTTGCACGGGGGGTAAGTGGAATCAGCCTGTCTTGGCTTCAGCACATTAGGGTCCAGACAGGCCAACACACTTCTTTATTCAGTCATCACGGGGATGAATAATAATTGCACATATGGTCACTGAAATCTGTTTCCCTTTCAGAGTGCTCTCTATCTGGCTTGAGCTGGGCTGGGGTTTTGCAAATTGGCACCCGGGCAACTGTTTTTCCATGCTGAAGTGTGAGAGCATTGAAGATCAGCTCATAATCCCTTCTTGGCCCGTGCCTTCCAGAATTATTGCAAAGCATAATTGCAGGATGGAGCTGCAAGCTGTTCCCGTGGCTGCGGCCTTTCTTCTACAAGCGTATGCGGAATGTCAGGAGGAAAACTTAATTTTGCATTTTTATGGGCAACGTGGAGAACTCTCTGTAAATATCCTAAAACTGAAAAAACAACTAACCTCAACTGAAAACACACACACACGCTCCAGCTCCAAGAAAGCTTATTTTTCGCTAATCACGAACATCAGGTACCTAGTGATCAAGCGATTTCCTGGCAAGAAATGCTGCGAGACAAGTCTGGAAGGGTTTTACGAACGTTGACTGGCTCGTGAACCACAGCCCACACCAGACTTGTACGGAATGCGAGGTGCGGAGCAGTTTCACATGTTCTCTGAGACCCTGGTCTGTGGCGAAACCTGGAACAAAACAGCCATAGAGAAATTTGAGTGTAAACAGAAAATGGAAACACATGTGGGGAACGTCTCTGGAAAGAATCGGAACGCTTGATAAATGTTGATCATGATTCGAAGGATATTTCGCTTCTGTGTAGGCTGACCTGGAATAGAGTCAGGTGATCCGCGTGCTTGGCACACAACCAAATACGAGAAAGTGACCACAGTGAGAGACCGGACTTGGCAGACTCGGCTATTAGGGGGCGTCTTCCTAAGGTGTGTGTAGACTATTGGCCAACAGTGAAGATGACCACGCCTGGAAGATGTTCTCCTGTATCAGCATTTCGATCCACCGAGCGTTGCACAAGCCTCCAGGTCCTGGTAACAAAGTGCTGTTTCCTGGAATCCCGAAGCGGAGCTGGAAGGGCCCCGGGGGGTTGTCTGGCCTCAGTTTCCTTTCAGACAAGAGCCCCTCCCTTTACAGGGAGGCATCGCCATCTCTGGGCGTTTGGTCAAACACGTTCAGGGGCAGGAGGCTGGTTACTGTAGATGCTCTGTTGTGGGATCATGCTCCGTGTGGTGACTGTTTTTGGAGCCTCCTTGTTATTTCTTCCATCTTCCCTGTTCACCTTCTGAAGCCTCGCTGAGTAAGTCCAGTTCCCGTTGGCCAGGACAGCCCCGTAGCTCTTGCCGGGTGGCTCCTGTCTGGTCCTGGGGCTGCTAACTGGTGTGGGGACATTGACTGAGATGGCTGAGGAGAGCCCACATCGTGATCGCGGGAACTGCTCTCAGGTCCGCCTCACAGCTCTAGACCAGGCTCTAGGGCGGCCGACACGTCGCCAGCAACTAGGACCGCTTGTCTCTTCTTTTCCGATATTTATGCCTCTTATTCTGTTGTATGATTGCATTTGATAATCCTTCAGTACATCTGTGATTCTGCATCCAAAAGGCATGTGGATCTGGGTTTTTTCCACATCCCTACCACGTCCGTCTTGGTCTAGGCCGCTGTGTCAGTTTCCTGGAGGCCACCATAACCTCAGACTGGGGGGCGGAAACGGCAGAAGTTTATTTTCTCACAGTTCTGGAGGCTGGAGGTCTGGGATCAGGGGCTCCGTAGGGTTCGCTCCCTCTGATGGCTCTGTTCCAGGCCTCTCTCCTTGGCTCGCACATGGCCCTCTTCTCCCTGGGTCTTCATCTGCCCCCGTGTGTGTCTGCATCCTGATTCCGTCTTCTCATAAAGACACCAGTTACACAGAATTAGGGCTCACCTTAGTGACCTCATTTTGACTTAATTATCTCTTTAAAGACCCAAATACTGTCATGTTCTGAGGTCCTGGGAGTTAGGACTCCACCACATGAGTCTGGGGGCAGGGGGACACAGTCCAGCCGTTAACAAACACCATCGTCTGTCATCTGAGTGACTTAAATCGCCCCTATGGCGCCCGCCACATCTCCTCTGTTCCTCAGTCCCATCTCCAAAGGGCAGTGGAGATGGCGAATTGCGTCATGTCACCCCTCTGCTTGGTCTTTCAATGACTGTCTAATAACTCAGAATCCAGAGTCTGACAGGTCAGACAGGCCGTGTATGACCCGGTGCCTTTTGATCTTTACAATTTCTCTGCTATCTCCTTGCTCGCCGTGTTTCAGCCACATTCATGGTTCAATTCCAACACCACACCTCTTCCTGGCCTCTGGGCCTTTGCGTGTGCGTTTTCCTCAGCCTGCGACGTTCGCCCCACTCTTCCGCAGAGGAGGGATCCTTGTGGCGCTCAGGTCTCAGCTTGAATATTTCTCAGCGCAGACAGCCCCGGTGTCTCTAAAAGAGGTGCCCCCTCTTCTCTATCTCAGCCTTCCCGTTTGGCGTCATCACAACCTTTACAATCACTTGCAGTTATTTTGTGATTTCTTTCTTTTCTACTTGAGATCAAATTCTGAGATTTGCTTATTATAGTATTTCTTAAACCCAATACAATACCAGGTGCATAGTAGGCACTCGAATAATATTGAATAAATTGTCGGGATCTCTAACACGGTGTTGAATCATGATAATATTGGCAGCCGCATCTTGTTCCTGAGTTTAACACGGATGCCTCTAATTTTCCACCAGTTATGTATTAAATATGCTGTTTATTCCAGGTTTCTGATAGAAATGTCTAGCAGACACTGCTGGTTCCCTAACATCCTTATCCCTTTCTAACAAAACTCTGATTTTTGGGGGTGACTTGCACCCTTCCACAATGCCCTGTATTGTTTGAAATCTTGCTCCGCTCAGCAGCAATCAGTCTATGAACCAGCTTGTGGTGGAATTCTGGCTAATGAGACGGGAGCCTTTTGGGGGCTTCTAGACGAGGTTGCCTGTTTCCTAGACAGCCGAAGGAAACAGTCCTTTTTCTAGGGCACATTACTATTTTTGCGGACAGTGTTACGACTGTGAGGTGAACAAGCAAGGAGAAGGCAGAACCGTGAGACGTCGGGGGACCCAGGGAGAGAAAGCGCGTCCTTGATGACCTTGAGTTATGGAACTCCCCGTGCCTGGACCTCTTTGTTGTTTAAGACCGTTGATCTGGAGATTTCTAATACTTGTCCCTAAAACATCTTTCCTGAAATGTCGTTTATTAGGTTATTGAAGTTTTCCACTACGTCTAGTTTACTAAGGTGATATATTTTGTTAGTATTTTTTTCTAATCAGAAACTGGTTCAAATGCTTTTCTTCACTGTCTTTTGAGCTGGGGGTACGAGTTCTCTCTTTTCATCTGTTAAATAGTAAAACTTTCAATATATTTCCTGGGGTTGAAACGCCTTTGCCTTCCTGGGACAAATCAAGCTTGGTCGTGAGGTCATATCCACTTTAATGCATGGCTGGACTCAAAGGCTAATTAATTTTCTATTTGTGATATTTGCATCTATTCTCAAAAGTGACGGATGTCTGTAGTTTCGTTTTTATTTTTTGATTCTATCTTCCGTTTTGTGTATCTGGTAATGCTGATTTCATGTGACAAATTGGGAAGCATTTTATGTTTCTCTGTTCTCGGGAGCAGTTTCTCAAAAACAGAATTTTCTCTTCGCTGAAGACCTGGTAAACTTCTTCTGTAAAACGATTTGAGTAGATCTTTTTGTCGCTTTTTGGAAGAGATATTTTAGTAGTTTTCCAATTTTTTGCATGATTTAAGTTTTTCAGTTCTTCCTGAGTTGATTTTAGTAATTAATCTATTCCTGGGAATTAGATAAATTTATCTATATTTTCAAATGTATTTCATAAGTTTGAGCATAATATTCTCGTATGCTATTTAAATAGTCCTAGTATCTGTGGATATATAGTCCTCTTTGTTTTTTATTTATTTATTTTGCTGAGGAAGACTGGCCCTGAGCTAACATCTGTGCTGATCTTCCTCTATTTTGTATGTGGGTCACCACCACAGTGTGGCCACTGATGAGTGGTGTAGGTCTGCAGCCCAGGACCCCAACCCAGGCCAACAAAGGGGAGCATGCTGAACTTAACCACGAGGCCATGGGGCCGGCCCCAATCCTCTTTATTTTTAATGTTGCATACTTGTGCTTTCTCTAGCTTTAAAAAATCAGATTTACCAGTATTTGCCTATTTTATCTCTTTTGAAAATTGTGATTCTATTGACCCATTCTTCTCGGATCTTTGTTCGTTTATCTTGCGTCAGTGTCTGACTGTACTCAGCTCCTCCCTGAAATGTTAGCCTCACTTTTGTCCCCAGACACGAGTTTCCTGAGATTCCTTCTCTCCACAGGCGTCTCGTGCAGCCCCCGGAGCTGGTTCTGCACCTCTTCCCACCCCAATGCTGCTGTGTCTGGGGGCTCCGTCCACAGAGCCCTTTCCTTCGTCTTCACCAGCTCTCTTGACAACCCGATCCGGAGTGTCTGTGCCAACAGCGGTCTGGGTCTGGGGTCTGGATCTAATGTGCTCAGAACCAAATCCCAACTCCGTCCCTTAACCGCTATGCAACCACAGGACTCTCAGACTTCTCTGTGCCTTGAGTTCCTGAAGAAACAGCGATGGCCCCCACTTCAAAGAGCTGTGTGAAGACAAATTCAGCTAATACCGAAAAGCGCTGAGAATAACAGAGCACAGCTCAGTGCTCTATGAGTATTCGCTGTTACTATCGATGCTCAGTTCCATGTTTCGACACCTTCTACAAGCTGACGAGGCTCCGCACTTCTCCCTCTCAGGGCAGGTGCCGCCTTCACTCACTGGAAACAGCAGCACGGGCAGAACTTTCCTCTCTCCCAAGTCTCTCCAGCACCTCAGAAGTATCTGGCACATGGTAGGTGCTCAATAAAAGTGGAACATGTGATAATCCATGAATACCCACAAATACAGTGCCATCCTTTCTGGAAAGTTTAAAAGTTCAATTTTAGGGGGGTCCAGCCCGGTGGTGCAACGGTTAAGTTCGCACGTTTTGCTTTGGCAGCCCGGGGCTCACTGGTTCGAATCCCGGGTGCCGACATGGCACCACTTGGCAAACCATGCTGTGGCAGGCGTCCCACATATAAAGTAGAGGAAGATGGTCACGGATGTTAGCTCAGGGCCAGTCTTCCTCAGCAAAAAGAGGAGGATTGGCAGCAGGTGTTAGCTCAGGGCTAATCTGCCTCAAAAAAAAATTCAATTTTAATAGTTAAGTCATAAAAGTATGATTATGAAAGGCTGGGAAAGAAGAGATCATCAATAACGTAATGGAAAATATAGTACATGCTCCAAGTTAAAAAGGTAAAAATATTGGAATCAATAGCTATTTGATCGAACCCACAAATATAAGTAAAAGAAGAAAAGAAAATACACTTACATAAAATGAGTAACAAACATAAAGGAAGATAGAAGGAATAAAACCAACTAGCTCAGTAATTGCAATAAATCTCAGCAGGTTGAATTCTTTCATTAAAATAGATACAGATTATGATTTTTAAAAATATAGCCACATGTTATTTTTAAGAAAGACATTTAATACAAAGTTATAAAGAAAGCTTGAAAGTAAAGGGGTGGAAAAGAGATACCAAGGCAAATACAAACAAAAAAGGGAGTGGAAGTTGAAATAATAATATCAAATGGGATAGAGCTTAAAGCTAAAAGCACTAAACATGATCATGAGCATTTAAAATAACAAGGAAGCACAATTTATGACGTTACTAGTCTTCACCTTCCTTCGCCCAGAAAGCAGATAAACAATATACCACCAAATAATTCAGTAACTAAATTCGTAAAGTACAACTCTTTCAAAAGCAAAGAAAGCTTCATCAAAATACAGTTATAGTTAGACATTCTGGCATCTCTCAGCTTTAGACAGATCTGGGAGACAGAAAAGGCAGCAGTATTTTGGAGTCGCTGGTGCCGTTCCCGGGTAATCCCGGGTGAAATACACGGAGGGCAAGGAGAGACCATCTAGATGGCAGGAAGCAGGGCTAACAAGCAAGGGAACCTACTTACAAGGCTCATCTTGGGCAGCCACGAGACGAGTAGACATCCACACCCATGGCCGGCATCTGAAGAGTTTGATAGAGGCCTCACTTGGTTCAGCCCGTGGTCCAGAGCATCTCAGTAATGCGCCACTCTCTCGAGGCTGCGTCCTTGCAGTGGCTCATAGAGTGGGAACCGCGGGGGACGCACATTCCAAGGTGAGGAGCATCTGATCGCCTGGGTCCAGTTGGTGGGTCGGCTGGCGGTCACGTCCTCTCGACGACCTCCTCCAGCGGGTGCTCCCTCACAGATATGTCCAGCTCTGCCTCTGGGCACATGGCAGGATCACACTGGGGAGCTTACTTAGGATCATACATGAGACCATGTGACTGATTCTGACCAATAAGTGTGAGTGAAGATGTGTTCATCGATTGGCACAGTTTGAGATAATTAATAAGAAACAAATTTTGAAATAACACTGAAGTCAAAGGAAAATTAAAAGTAGGGATTGATAAAGATATAATCTGAACCTATTAAGGTAGAAGAATAGGATAAATAGATTCTGACTTTTTTCTTTGAAAAGACTGTGGTGAGCTGGATCAAGGGAAAATGAAAGAGAAAACATATAGGCAAGATAAGGAACTGAAAAAAAAAGTTTTTAGAGCAGCCTTTTTCACAACAGCCAAAGGTGAAGGCAACAAAAGAGTCCATTGATGGAGGAATGGGCAAACAAACTGTGGTACAAATAATACAATGGAATATTATTCTGCCCTGAAAAGGAAGGAAATTCCAGTATACGCTGCAACATGGGTGAAACTTGAGGACTTTGTGCCGAGCAAAGTAAACCATCCACAAAAAGACAAATATTGTCTGATTCCGTTTACATGAGGCACCTGGACCAGTTAAATTCATAAAGACAGAGAGAGAATGGTGGTCACCGAGGACTAGGGAAAGGGGAAATGAGAAGTTCTTGTTTAATGGGTGTAGAGTTTCAGTGTAGCCAAAGGGAAAGAGTTCTGGGGACGGATGGTGGTGATGGCTGCACAGCAATGTGAATGTGCTTAATACTGCTGAACTACACACCTGAAAATGGTTAAATGGAAAACCTCATGTTGTGTGTATTTTATCACAATTGACAAAAACAGACGAGAACTCCAGAAACAGGGTAATTTTAATACTATATTCGATTCAGCAACAAATTCAAAACCTAGGGGAAACAGGTGATTTTTGAGCAAAACAGATCCAGCAACAGGGACTCTAAGAGAAGCAGGAAGCATCAAATATTGTATAAGAGATTGAAAAGGCAATTAAAGATTGACTAGTGTAAGAGACCACACAACTGTGTGGGTTTCCCGCTGGATCTTAGCACATCTTCACCTCGACAAACTGCTCCAAAATTATTTAGACCGTCTCAGAGCACAGATGGTGCCTCTCGACGTGGCTGCAGGTTGGAACTGCCTGTGAGCTTAAAGAATGCTGATTCCTGGTCTCCCCTCCAGAGAGGTCTCTGAAGGGATCAGGGTGTGGCCTGGTCATTAAATGTTTTTTAAGTTCCCCCTGTGACACTTATATGCAGCTAATGTTAAGATCACAATTTATAAACAAACATGGAAAAACTCCAAAATCATTTATTCAAGCCTGCCTTCTTTCAATACTAAAATCCGATTTTTAAAAATAGTATAAAAAGATAAATCTATAGCCCACGCTCACTTAAGCAATAGTGGCATAAATTTGAATTAAATATTTTCAAACAGGATTTTGCAACTTAAAAGAATGACACACTATGGTTGAGTAGGGTTTACTATGGGATGAGAGGGTGATTCAGCACCGGGAAATGCATCCACATCATTCGTTATATTAGTAACTTGAAAAAGAGAACCCCACGGATCATCATAATAGGTGCTGAAAAGATAAGACATTTGACAAAATTTATTAGTTTCCTCCATTCTCCCCAATAAAATTCTGAGCTAAATAGAAGTAGAAGAAACTGTTGAAATATGCAAAAGACTGTTTACACAAAGCCAATATGAAATGTTTTCTAAACGGTAAAAAATCAACTTTAGTATAATCGAGAATTAGGGACGCCCACAGTCACTATTATTATTTGACATTGTTGTAAACAGTTTTAGCCAATGAAACAATAACAGAAAATGAAATAATTGGCATTAACACTGGAAATGAAGAGATAAAGTTATCTCTTGGTGCTGATGTAATTAGATCTGGAAAGCACAGGTACGAGAACACCATCAGGACGAACGGCAGAGTCACGTGAGTGGGATGGTTGATGTAAGGAAAGTAGCTTGTCTCTTGTTTAGTAGCAAGAACCTAGAAATGTAAATGAGGGAAATATTCCACTTAAAAGTAGTAACAAAGTACAAAATTCTTGGGAATAAATTTAACAAGAAAAGTAGAGGATCTAGCCGAAGAAAACTATAGATCTAATCGAAAAAACAAAAAGATGTCTAAATAAATGACATAGATAGGGAATGTAATAATGAGGTGTCGATTTTCTCAAAACTTAATATAACTTAAATGCAATTATAATTAGAATCCCAACTGGAACTTTTCTTAAGTTGAATAAAGGATCTTAAAGTTCATATGGAAGAATAAAAGTGCAAAGAGAGCTGAAAATTACAGGAAAAAGAACAGCAAAGGGAAACTCCCTACACCATCTCAGAACATACTCTGAAGCCAATACGATCTGATCAATATGGCATCAGTATTGGAGAAGGATAAGAGTAGTGAAACTGAATGCACATGAGGTGACCATATGGATGAGAACTTATACGACAAAGCTCATCTACAAGTTAAGAGGCAAAAGGTGGTACAAGTAATTGGCTAAATGTCTGGAAGAAAGTGAAAATGGATGTCCATCTTATGACATACTCAATAGTAAATTCCAGAAAGATGAGTTAACAAAACAGTTGAAACAACAAAAATATTCCAGGGAAATGTATGAGATTCCATACGCAATGTAAGTGTGGGAAGGTCTTCATCAAGACTGGGCATCCAAAGGGTAAAAAAGAACATAAATGTCTAAAAATTAAGCACTTTTCTAAGGCGGACGATACCATACATCAGTCAACAAATAATAGATCTGGGGAAAGTAATTGAAATCCATTTGACAGATGTAACTATTTATAAAAAAGTACTCCTGCAAATTGAGAAGAGAGTGTGAAATAATCCACAAGAAAAGTGAGCCAAGTGTATACACTGATAATTCACAGTACGAGGGCTCCAAATGGCCCAAAAACTAAGAAAAGTTCCTCAAATTCACTAGTAGTCAGAGAAATGAAAATTGAATTAATAGAATGAAACAGCACGACATTTTCATAGACTAGTAAAAGTGAATAAAGAGATCTATAGCGGTTGCTGGTAGAGACCTAGAGAAAAGGTCCCCTCATATGTCACTGGTGGCGAGGTGAGATATTCATCTTTTGTGAAAAGCAGTCTGACAACATCTATTAAAGTAATGCATAGCTTTTGAACCAGAAACTCACTCTTGGGCAAATTTTCTCAAAAACAAAAGCCACAAGACCTAGGAATCTATACACGCAGACATTTATCACAGCATTGTTACTTGTGGCAAAAATGAGAAAGAAATGTGATGCCCCTCATAAGAATGAATTAGATCCATACCAGTTGGTTTGGAAAACTATCCACGAAGTGTTTTTAGGTAAGAAAAGAAGCAAGAAGATATATTATATAATTCAATTATTGCAAAACAAACAACTCGCTCCAAACAAAAGACCGTGTGTTTGTGTATATGAATAGAATTATGTGCATGTACACAACCGTGTATATATTATTAAGCAAGTAGATAAGCTTAAGCATAGTTACAGTGAATTAAGCATCTAGAGGACTAAGTATGTGCATATGTTTGTATTCAGAATAAGATGCGCGTGTGTATGCATATGATTAAATACACATATGTTTATGTAAATATACGTGTATCTATGTATATGGGAACAGGAAGATTGACTTATCCAGGAGCAATAATATATGATCAGTATATTATTGGGCATCATTGGGGGTATACATACACAAGTGAGTGGATGAAGTTGAGACTGGACTTGCACATAAAGTGGGAGAAGAGCTGAGGTCAGAGTTGTGGTTGTGGCTGTAGATGGGAATGGAGCTAAAGCTGTAAGTGTGTATGCGGTTGGGGACCTGGATCTGGATAGGATTGATGGCATAAAGCTGGATGTGAATGAGATTCACGTGATGATCTATTTTCTATACAATTATATATAAGACTTGATACCTGGAGCTCCATGGATTTTTGAATATAGATTTTCTGACTGTAAAGGATTATTAATTAAATTTTGTATCTATACCAGAGTAGGATTTTGATTCCACATTTGTTTAAGATCTTGCTTAAGTATGTATTTAACTATGTAAACCTACATGGGTACAGGAATATGTATATATATTTTCACATATAGACAGACACATATATAAATGTATCTGTCTTTCACATCATAAAATTATAAAAATTCACTTCTAAATATTTTAATATCTAGTAGCTTGTAAATGTATCTGTGTAGAAATTCACAGATTTGTGTGTGTGGACTTGTGTTACTCCATGCCTATCTATACAGGAATATATAGACATATATACATATCTCTACTCCTCTAATGAATTATGTAAATATACCTGAATCTTCATAAAGGATTATGCAAATTGCTTATTTGCAAAATGGTATTTGGTTAAGATCATGTAAATATGCGTATGTCTTTAGAGGGTGACTCAAATATTTTTTCTCTGATTCCGTATCAGATTATGTAATGAATTTTATGTCTATAACACATTATGTAACCTGACCTATAGAACACAATACATGACTAGCCTCTGTACGGTGTTCTGTAAATTTATGGGTGTTTGTTTAGCATTAGAAAAATGTTGCCAGATCATTAATTGTATTTGTTGGGAGTATAGAAACATATCTTTATAAGACTGTATATGTCAATTAGTATCTATAACTTTGTATGTTTTGTATTAATTACTGTCTCACTGTGGTATCATTTAAAGTACTGGTTTCTGTTCCTTTAATGGATCATGAAAATGTCTGTGGGTCACTCTTGATATACGATTAAGTAAATAGAGCTCCTACTTATATCTATGTGGGATTATGCATCAATACATGTATTTGAAAGTATATAGGATTATATAAATGTGTCTGAATATGGAACTTGTTTAAAATCATGCAAATTTTATATCTAGTATATTTTATATCTGTATATCTAGTGCAAGATTAGGTAAGCTCATTAGTATATATATGTGTAAATACATCTGTATTTGTGTATGTATAGTATCTATTACCTCTAAGAATGTCCAAACATGTCAGTATCTGTATGCAATTATACAGTATCACATGGCAGTTTCCTTTTCTATTTCTAACTCTGAGGATAAGATGCAGGTCTCTGCACTAAATGTTTATGAAAATAAATCTATATTTTTATCTAGGAGTGCCACTCTGTTGGGTTAGCTTATCCTTTTTGATTTCCTTTATAGGATTCTCTGTTCTGGTTAGGCATTCAAGTTTTCTATGTAGCAAATATAGTTTTCCCTTTTGTTTCTTATTTTTAACTCTAACTATGATATCTTTTGATAAATATTAGTATCTTAATATCAATGCAGTTGAACTTACAAACTGTTTTAAGGGTTAATGTTTTCGTTTCTTGTCTATACAGTTCTTCCTTATCCCGAGATCATGAAAATATTTGCCTCTATTTTCTCTTGTGTGTGTTTTACATTTCAGCCTTAAATCCAATGGAAATTGATTTTGTACATCAGTTAGATTGGAATCCAGTTTCATTTTTTTCACATGGGTAATCAGTCGTTCCAGAACCATTGAATGAATACTCCATCATTTCCTTGGTTATCTGTTGTCAACGAAAACAATCCATAACCAATCTATAAATGAAAACTTGGGTGAGTTTATTCTGAGCTAAAATGTGAGGACCACGGCCCCGGGCTTTTCTTCCCAAAGGAAGAAAGGGCACTAAAGAAGTGGGGTGCACAGAGTGGTTATATACCCCCAGAGACGATGTTTCACATGTGATTGAAATGTCCCTTTTACAATAGTCACAAGACTGCTCTGTCGGCACAGCGATGGATGGACACAGCAGGTAGTAGGTCTGCTGTTTCTGTGGACACAGTAGGGTGGCAGGTCTGTTGTCTTGAGCTGGGTGGTCACAGATGAGCTGGGTGGTCAAAGGTGAGCACAGCCATCAGTTCCTAGCCTAAGGAGAGATGCTTATCCTTAAGGAAATGCCAATGTGGGGGGATGTTGCAACTTTATCTTAAGGGCATTTGTTCTTGCCATAGGAAATGTTTAAAGCAGATCTATGATGCATGTTCAGCGGCGACATCAGGCCCTTCTGGAAAAACAAAGTCAGGCTGACTTAGATTTACACCAAATGGCTTCTTCATAGACTCCAATAGATCCTATTGCTCGCCATTTCTATCTGTCACTGCAATGCACCTCAGGTATATATCAAATTAGCCCGTGTGTGACTTTGTTTCTGGTTTCACCATTAGGTCAGATGGTCAGTTTTTCTGTCCCTGTGCCTACGTCACATGACTGTAGCTTTATAGGTCTTTGATCTGGTGTGGCAATTTCCCCCACTTTATTCTCTATTCGGGCTTGATTCCTGGGACTGAATACTTTTAGAATCAGCTTGACAAGCTCTGGAAAGAATCCTATTGATGTTTAGATTGTAATTGTATTAAATCTATAGATTAATTTGGGGAGAATTGACATCTTTGTGATATTGAAACTTTGTATCCATGAAGACGTGATAGGAACATGGTCACTTTTAATGTCTTTCAGTAGAATTTAATAAATATTTTCATATAAGTCTTGCACGTATCTTATTAAATTTATTCCTAGGAGAGGTATATGTATATATTGCTATTACAGATGGTATTTTAAAATCACGCTTTTAAATTGTTGTGACCTATGGAATCTGCAATGACTGTATATTAATCTTTTGCCCATTTTGATAAACCTCCTTGTGTCAATTCCAACAATATATTTGCTCATTATTTGGGATTTTATGTGTAGACAATCATGATTTCTAAATGATGATAGTGTTGTTTCTTACTTTCCAATTCCTTACTTCTGCCTTAATTTAAAAGCTATCTATTTATCCATCTGTTTGTTTGATTGTACACATGGGTATGTAAGTGTGTGAGTACATCTTTTGTCCAACTAGGACATAGGATAAAACTTTGATTAGAAGTGGTGATAATGGGCATCCTTATCTTGTTCCTATTTTAAGGAGATTACTAACATTTTAGCATTAAGTATGGTATTTTGATATAGTTGGGTTTTTTTTTTAATAGAAACCCTTTAACAGGTTAAAAAAAAAGTATCCCTTTTATTCCTAGTATGCTAAGGATATTTTTTTATCCTGCTTGGACGTTGACTTTTAGTCAATATTTATGGTGTCTATCGAGGTAATCATATTTTTATTTTTCCCCTTATTTAATCTGTTTCTCTAGTTAACTACATTAACTTTGTTTTTTCACCTTTTGTCATGAAAATTTCCAAACATGTATGAGAGTACGATGGTATAACGAACCCCCATGTGTTCATCATCTAGTGGCAGCCAGTATCAATGGCTTGTCCATCGTGTTTCAGTTACTCCCTCTCCCAGCATACATTCCCACCCACTGTTTGAGTGCGTTAATGCAGAAGTCACGCCGTTTCACCCAAAAATATTTCACAATGCACCTGAAGGAAATTTTTCTTTTGTTTTGCTGCTTTTTAAAAAGTCTATAAAAATATTCCCTTCTTGTCTTTATGTCACGGACTTGCGGAAACTAACTCAGGGATTTGGCGATTGCTTCTTCGTGTTGTCATTTAACTTGTTTCTCTCTCACGTTTCCTGTCGCCTGTAGTTAAGACGCAAGGTTCCGGGTTCAGGTTCAGCTTTGTGAAGGACACTTCCCAGGTGGTGCCACGAACCTCCCACTGCAACCTGTTGACTGGCTTTAAGGCAAGCTGAGATGGATCACGGGCTCAGAGGGCGTCAGCATCCTTCTTCCATTACACGCTTCCATCAGCCCTTCACCTGGTGGCTGTAGCATCTGTCGACGATGTGGCTCAGATCCGCTACTTCAGCACGAGTTGCGCAGTGCTGGTTTTCTAATTGTGTCATTCCTTCCGCATTTACATGTATGGATTTTCCCAATGTGAAATCACTTAAATTACTGGAATAACCCAACTCTCCCATTATAACCTTTTTCTCTGTTGCTGAATTCAGTTTGCTGGTATTTTGTTTAGAATTTTTGCATCTATAGTTAAGTATAAAATTGCCTATAATATTTCTTTCAAATGCTATTCTTTTTTGCAGGGTACCAACATTACACTAACATCGTAGAATGAATCGGGGATATTCCATCTTTGTCAATTCTCTTCAATAGTTTGTATAAAGTTGGAATAATCTTTCCTTAAAAAGCTGGGACTTGCTTGGAAAACATCTGGGTCTGGTATTCTCTTTGTGGTAAGTTAAGTACCAATTCTGTTTCTGTATTGCATTAAGAACTATCAGTCTTTCTATTTCTTCTTGGTTTCAGTTTTTGTAAATTATTTTTTTTTTTAAGAATCTGCACATTTTATCCAAGATTTAACCTTATTGGTGAGAATTTCATTTTTTAATCCTTTAAATATAAATTTTTTTGTTCCTAACATTGTTTATTTGTGCCTTTCCTGTGTTTTCTTGGTCATTATCACCAGAATTGTGTCAATTTTATTAGATTTCTCAATGAATCAACCTTTGGCTTTCATAATCCTTTTTATTTTGTTTAACTTTCTTTCCATTTATTCAGTTTTTTTCCTAATTTTATAAGTTTATGCTTTGTTAACTTTTATCCTTTCCTCTTTCCAAAAATTAACATTTTAGATCATAAATTTGCCTCATAACAGAGCCATTACTCTATTCCACATGTTGAAATGTAGTATTTTAATTGTCATTCAGATTTTAGGCTTTTTTTTTTTTTTTTTTTTTTTTTTAGTAAGGAAGATTGGCCCTGACCCAACATCTGTGCCAATCTTCCTCTATTTTGTGTGTGGACATTGCCACAGCACGGCTTGGTGAGCTGTGTGTAGGTCTGCCCCTGGGATCCGAACCCACGAACACTGGGCTGCTGAAGTGGAGCATGTGAACTTAACCACTAAGCCACTGGGCCTGCCCCAGTTTTAGGCATTTTTAAGTTTCTATTTTTATTTCTTCTTTGACCCAGGAGTATTTAGGAAGAATATTTTTATCAATCTTTACTTTCTATTTTTGTGGCTATATTGTTAGGTACACACATGTTAGGAACTGTTGTGTATTCTTGTGAATTAAAACTTTCCTCACCGTATAGGTCATCTCTTATCCAGTAATACCTTTGTCTTAAGGTCTATATTGTCTGATTAACTTCCGTATTACATGCAATTACCACGACTTTCTTGTGATTTATTATTGTGTGGTAAACCATTTTTCATCCTTTTACTTTCAATTTTTTTCTTTCTTTTAGTTGTGCTGTTTGTAAACAGCTTACAACTGAATTTTACTTAATTTAATCCAAACTGATAGTCTTGGCTTTTTAAATGGTGAGTTTAATCCATTACATTTCTCATTATTATCACTATATTGATATATTTGGACATTTTCTACCACTTTGTTCTTTCTATGTCTCATATTTTTGTTTTATGATTTTTTCCCCTTTTTCTTGGCTTTATTTTTAATTTGATTATGATTTTATTTCTTACTCTTCTTCCTGCAATGGATGTTATATACTTTACTTCTATTTTTAATAGTTATCCTTAAGAATATGCTATGAATAACTAATAAAGTCTAAAATTAATCTATATGTGATGTTCATAAATTGAGGATATTAGAAGCTTTAATTATCATCATTCCCATGTCAATCAGCCTAGTTGTTCTGTGATAACACGAACCTCAAAATCTCTGTTTTACAATCACTAAAGTTTCTTTCTTTCTTGAGTTACCTATCTGTCATGATTTGGCTGGGGACTGTCCCGTGTCTTTTTATGCATTTCAGGCTGACAGAGCACGTCAACCTCGGAAACTGTGGTCTCACAAAAGAGGCAAAGGGGAGATTGGAAAAGTGGATGATGGCTGCTAAAATTCCCATTCAGAAAGAGCATCCACCACTCACACCCACATTTCACTTACCAAAGGGAGTCACACGGCCCAACCTGACACCAGTGGGCTGGATACGCAATTTTCTTACAAGAAGGCTCTGCAAATATCTTCAAGATAATACCACCCCTCAAACTCGTCTTCTCCCCTCTCACACAAAATCCGCTCGTCACCCTCCCCGGGAGACGCTCCCGTGCCTTCGCTACGCTGGGCTCCACGTTCAGACTCTCACAGTATTTTTTCCTCTAGTGCTTTCTCTTGACTGAGAGCTGCGAAGTGGTGGGACACATAATGCATCCAGAACTCAGCAAACTGTAGTGACACAGGGACGGAAGAGACGCTGTCAACAGCCACGTTCCGGAAGAATGAAGCTCAGAGCAGGCCGTCTTCCACTGCGGTTCTGAAATCATATTGTGCCAACATTGCAGGGACTTCCCATTCTGGGGTGGGCACATTCCTTGTCTGAGCCCAGTTCATTGTCCTCGGAGCCTCTTAGCTCTGTCCTCTGGAGGCCCTCGCTTTCCCGTTTCTCTCCTTGACCACGTCTGAAGAGAGCGTTGAAGAATAAGCTGTCCTTGGCGGCTGAGCATCTTTCCCTGCCGGCTTCCTGCTCGTGGAGGGCTGTGGCGATAACTGGGTCTGGGTTTTGATCAGTCAGATTCTTTCAGTCAAGGCTGGTGGCTCCATGACAGTAACACCCACTAAAAACTTAGTTGGCTTTTATCTGTTTGATTCTGGTCAGCTCCATATGCCAACAGTGACACCCTGAATTATTTTTGAGACATGACTAGCTTGAGCACATTGAACTTTCGTGGAGGAACCACGTCCTTATTCTGGCTTCCTTAAGTCGTTATGTCCAACCTACTCATTTATAAGGTGCTTCCTTCTTCAGAGGTTTTAACAAGAAGCATCAGGTCTAAGATATTGTGACCTTGTTCCAAGGTCTAGTATTTTTTTAACCTTTCTTTTGCAAAATTTCAGATTTACACAAAGGTGGTAAGAATAATATAAGAAATTCCCTTATATCCTTTCCCCAGATTCACCAACTATTAATATTTTGCAGTATTCACATTTTCTCTCTCTTTTAGACTTTTCTTCTTTGCTTGCCAGCTTCAGACAGACACACACACACATGTGCACGCACATGCACACGCATGCACACACACATCACTGTTGCTGAACCATTTGAGAGAGTAAGTTGCAGGGGTGACGTTATACTCCTAAATAGCTCAGCATGCAATGAGGACATACTTTATATATCCATGGTATAATGATCAAATTCAGATAATTTAACATTGATGCAAGATTTTTATCTAACGTATACTCCATATTTAAATCCATCCAGTTATACCAAGAATGCTCTTTATTTTTCTAATCCAGGATCACAGATTGCATTTAATTCTCATGTGTCCTTAGGGTCCTTTCTTTAATGTCGTTAATGACGTTGATTTTTTAAAGAGCAGGGGTCAGCTGTTCTGTTGAATCTCTCTCGGTTTGGGTCTGTCTGATTGTTCAGTCACAGTTACATTCAGTTCACGCATTTTTACAGAAATGCTGCGCCAGTGATGTTGGGTCCTTCTTACCGCCCTGCCTCAGGCTGCTAGGTGTGCTCATTGCTACTGGACGAGGTTAGATATCAGTCGGTTTTTGTTGTTCAAAGGGTTAGAGATGAGGAATAGCTGTGTGTTTCAGTTTGCAATCCTGGAGTTTCTAGACCCTAGACCCTTCAGTCTCTTTAAGCGGGCAATCCCTTTTGTGACTTCCTTTCTTTGTTCTCGTACCTTGTCAAATGCAGCCGATGACAAGAAGACTTGCTGCTGCATTCTGCTCTCCAGTCTCTTTGCCTGAAGTCATCAGCTCGTTGGGTATGTTACCCACTTTCCAAGACATCAGGGAAGCAGTCTGACCACACGTTTCACCACTGAGTAATGTGAGTCTCATCTCTTCAGTCTCAACACATCGCTCACCGCTGTCGGGCCCCGAGGACAATGCCGTGTAACTTCTGCTCTGTTGGACTGGTAGCAGCCTGTTCCCACTACCATTATCTGTATCAGTCACCTCAGGCCAAGATATGGTGTTGTGTGAAAACGGACGATTGTTTGCGTTCTCTTTCTGGGTTTGCAACTTAGCACAGCATAAAGACTGTGGAAATAATAGGAGGAAGCTAAGATGGACTCCGTAAAACGTTAGGTTTCTATAGCTTTCTAATAATTAATTCTGCTACTAGGAATCTATCCTGTAAGAAATATTTGAACATATGCACAAAGATGAATATGCAAAGATGTTTACTTTAGCATTGTTTACAATAGTGGAAAACGGAAAAGCACTTAAATGGCTGCCCACAGGGGAATAAATAAATGGTGGTGCAGCCCTACTATGAGATACTTTGCAGCCTTTAAATAGGACGCGGTGTCTCTATAAGTCCTGCTATAGCAACATCTCTAAAACTAGTGTTCAATGGAAATACATCCATGAATGAAAACATAAAACCTGAACTGTAATTCCTTTTGTGTAAAAACAAGAACAAGCTACAACATCCTGTGTGTGTGTGCACATATGGAATGTACACGTGTGGAATGAAATCTGGAAAGATACACACCAAACTGTTGGAAAATGTTTACCTCAGAAGAGAAACATGGGAAGAGGGGAGTGGGGATTATGAAAGGGGATTTTAGCATTTTATTCTAGATACAGCTCTATTGTTTAAACTTTTATAAAAATATATCATTGTCTTACTTACATAAGTTGATCACTGGAAAAATAGTATAATTTGTAACTAATAGGCATAATGAACATTTAAAGGCAATGAGAAGGTTGAGGTGAGAAAGAACGAAGTGTAAGGAGGAGACGCTCGTAATCGCTGTCATCAAAACACTGAGACATCTCTCAAGGTGAGGAAGTCCCACCTCTGTTTTGTGTACGGCCAGAGAGCAGGAAGACAGCAAAAATAAAGTCAGTTCGTCTCTCAGAACTATCTACAGATAGGACAAGCCACCTGCCGGAGACCGTAAATTCATGCTCTCGGGGATTTCGAGGAGTAAATCCAAACTGTAATAAAAATAGGGACTAAAAGTCGTTTAATCTAGATGGCTTTTCATCTGGAAGGTTCTTGGACAGCCCCCATTCAATTTTTGATCGATTGCCCCTAGAAACCACTGCATATGCTCTGGAATTCATTGTTCTTGCCGCTGAGCTTTGGCTCCTGGAGAGGAACGTTTGATCCTGACTATTGATCCATTCCACTTTTAAATATCCTTTTGGTACCAAATTCCCTAAGAGCTCCTTTAGCAGGAAGACACCAGCCACACCGAAACCACCCAGCCTTCTGCAAGACGAGCATTATCTCTCGGGCTCTCCCATTGAGTTTGAGCCTAGGCACTTGCTCTTCTAGGTTCCAAGGGAAATAACGAGAAGCCACAGAGCATTGGATTTTAAATCCTTTTCTGCCCTCTTTCCCAAGGCAAGTATAGGTAATCTGTCCCACTTCCACTCGCATTTCATTGGCGAGAGTCCATCATACGGCCGTGTTCAACTTCAAGAGTGGGGAGCACCACACTCTTGTGTGAATGGAAGGTAAGAATAACAAGAAATATCTGTGAGCATTAGTAACATTTTTCATAATAAGACACCTTCGCCTCTTAGGGACAGCATATTATGTGGGGATTCCTAAAACCCTGTGCATTTTTTTCACTTTTAATGAACTCTATTTATTAGACAAGTTTTAGATTTATAGTAAAGTCAAGTGGAAAGTGCAGGGATTTCCCACATACCTCCTGCCCCCACACGTGCATGGCCTCCCCCATTATCAACATCCCCCATTAGGGTGGTACGTTCATTACGATTGATGAGCCTACATTGATACATCATTGTCACCTAAAATCTGTAGCTTACATTAGAGTTCATTCTGGGTGGTGCATAGTCTACAGGTTTGGATAAACATGTAATGACACGGATCCACCATTATAGTGTCATACAGAGTAGTCTCACTGCCCTAAAAATCCTGTGTTCCATCTATTCATCCCTTCTTCCCCCTCAGCCCCTGGCAACCACTGATCTCTTCACTGTCTCTATGGTTTTGCTTTTTTGAGAATGTCATAGAGTTGGAATCATACAGTACGTATGTAGCCTTTTCAAATTGGCTTTTTTCAGTTAATAATATGCATTTAAGTTTCCTCCACGTATTTTCATGGCTTGATAACTCATTCCTTTTTAGCACTGAATAATATTCCACTGTCTGGATGGACCGTAATTTATTTACGCATTCATTCACTGAAGGGCATCTTGGTTGCTTCCAAGTTTTGGCAGTTAGGAATAAAGTTGCTATAAACACCCATGTGCATGTTTTTGTGTGGACATAAATTTTCAACTTCTTTCAGTAAATAAGCCAAGAAGCACAATTACTGGATTGTGCGATAAGACATGTTTAGTATTGTAAGAAACCACCAAATCGTCTTCCAAAGTGTCTGCACCATTTTGCATTCCCATCAGCAGTGAGAGTTCCTGTCGGTCCACATCCTCATCAGTGTTTGTTATTGTCAGTGTTCTGGATTTTGGCCACCCTGTGCCTTTTTCAAGCCCCTTGGTATATTATTGAATCTAAAAAGAATCAGTGGACTAGTGATGTCATGGTTCTAATTCTGGTTTATCTTGAGTTAAGTGACAGAATGATATTTAATACCAGTCTGTATCAGCAATAAATAAATCCAATACTCAAGTTAAGGTAATTTTAGGAGGGTTTTATCTTAAGTTGGATTCATCTGGACAAGAATTTTAGTGCAAATGTTTACTTGGGAGGTGAAGAGGACCCCAGTAGGGAAATGAGGGTGCAATCGAGGGAGGGAAAGCGACTATCCTCACGGGTGAGGTAAAGTAAAAATGGCCACGAATTCTCAGGAGCAACCCAATCGAGAGGTGGAGTCCGTTTCCCCATCCCTTGAGTCTGGGCTGGCCTTATGACTCGGTTTGACCAACAGAACACAGTGGAAGTGATGCTGGGACTAGCCCTCAAGAGCTCTTGCTGTTTCTTCTCCTGCCCTCTTGGAAATACCCAGAGGAAGAAGCTTCGTGAAGAAGCCCACACCGGCCTCCTGGAGGACGAGACCACGAGGAGCAGAAATGAGGCGCTCCAGCTGAGGACGCGTGAGCAACCTGCTACTGCTTGATCCTCCAAGTGACTGTGGTCAGATGCGTGGTCCCAGACAAGATCAATGGAACCACGCGGGTAAGCCCAGTGAAAACTGCTGACCCACAGGACCACGAGCAAATCAAAGGTTATTATTTCAAGTCTCTAAGTCGTGGGTAGTTTCCCATGCAGGTTAACAGATGCAGTGACATAGATACAATGACAGAGACAACGGATCATAGTTAATTACACAGGAAAACAGTAAAATAGTAAGAAACACATGCATTAGAATGATCCCACTCAAGGACGAGGGAGCTGGGGTCTTTATTCACCAACTCTTGAGAGTCATTGGTTGAGATCTGCCCAGCAACGAGGAAGGTTAACGCCCCAGCACTTCTGGCAGCCACAGTGATGGGGAAGGCAGCCTTCTGAGGTTCTAGAAGAAAGTTCGCAGGATCAGCATGCAGGTATGGGCTGTTGGAGGTCAACCAGAGCACCAAGGGGTATGAGCAGAACGCTGAGAACAGCGGCTCCTACACATTCTTAAATGACTCCACAGAAGTGTGGGCACAGCAGAGGAAAACCATAAGAAGAGTATTAATATCGAGTACCACTACCCACCCCTACACCTGAAGAGGCAAGAGGAAGCGTGTTGCCAGGACCCCCTGAGAGGAGGGGCTACACAGAGAAGGCTCCCTGTCAGGAGCTGAAACCTTTGTCACAGGAGGCGGCCATCCTGCAAGGGATCTGTCGGGGCAGACAGAACTGCAAAAGAATTCTTGACACGTGAGGACCCTGCCCAACCCCTGCGCTAAGAGACTTACACACACACACACACGAGCATAGTTTCTAACAGCTCAAGGTCATGTCTATGCAGTGGCAGCTCCAGCCCCTTGAGCTCCTGCCTAGGAGAGCTCAAGCCGCCCGAAGAATTCACTGTTTGTTCCAGCCAACACCTGGACACGGGACCCTGCCTTCCAGTCCCTGTGGAGGGTCAGAGCTTAACTTTGATAAGTGCCAGTAAGCAAACCCGGATGGACCAAACCTTCCTTTTCGCCCTTTCATGCCTTTTCCCAGCACCTCCCAGCCGTTTAACACTCTCCTGCCTTGTGTTTTGGTGAAGTTCATTTCACGACAGACTCTCTTCCCTGTTGCAATGGTTGTCGCTGAATAAAATCTGCCCCTGCAGCTTCAACTAGTGTCCAGTTTGGTTTATCTTTGACAGACAATTATTTTGACTATGCTCTCCTCCTTTCTTCTGGTCGCCTGCTGGTGCTTTCCGTTGGTTGGGTCTAACCAGAAGTGAAAAGGCAGGGAGCTTGTTGACGTGATCCACACAGAAGAGATGACTGGGTTGCAGAGTGAGGTGGAGATGGTGGGAAGTAGGATCTGGAAAAGGAAATGGAAGACGTCCAGCACACATTCTCTGTGTGAAACTCGGTGTGGCCATAGCCACTGTCTGTACCCATCCCTGCTCTCAGATCCTTTCATTTCGTTGCCCGTCTAAAGGGCAAATCTGTGCACATAGGCTGGATTTGAGCCTCTCATGTGAACTGGTCACCTAGGGAATCCTTCAGAGTAGGAAGGCACAGGGGGAGAGCGAAGGTTTCTATTTCTTACCATCGTTTTGGAGACAAAGAGAAAGTAGATGAGAAAAGGGGGTGATAATTGGCAACCTCGCACCCAGGCCTCTACATTTGAATTGGAGTTTATCTAAGACCCGCAAATCTCTAAGGTGAAGACAGCTCCCGGGAAGGAACCGTGGGAGAGGGCTAAGGCCTCAACTTTACTGATTAGTTTAAAAATCAAAGAATCTCTTGGCTTCTTCTAAGATTATGACATGCTTCTGGCTCTTTCCTCTTGCATTTTTCTAAGAGGGTGGACCATTAATTGGTTCCCTGGAGCACGGGCCGTGTGCACACCAAGGCCAATAATGCCTGCAGCCCATTTCTGGTTAGAGGGGGCGAGGTTGGGACATGCCTGGAAGAGGCCAGGCTGTGAGTCCAGAGTGCTACTCAAACCCAAAGACCATGTTCTACTGCGAGTGCGGCTGAAAGCCCTGCCTTCAGGAAAATTCCAACCCTGGACCCAGCCCTTGGTCTGCTCTGCAGAGTGAGGGTTCTAGGGGCAAAGTGGTGGGGTACAGTCTAGATCCCCAACCTTACAAGCACTTCCACGTGGTCAAGGATTAGCTAAAGCCTGCTGTCAATCCACTGAACCTCAGACCCATGAGTACTTCTCTGCACCTCGGTCAGTCAGTCGATTTCATCCATGAGGGTTGTTGCTCACATCCTTTCTTTGAACTCTCTGCATTCATCCTCCTTAGGGTCTTGTCTCTCTCTCTCTGTCTCTCTCTGTCCCTCTGTCTCTCTCATCTCTGTTTCTCCTTTTTCTCTCCATACTTTTGTCCCTTACTCTATCTTTATCTTGATGTTGTCTTCCATGTCATCATTTAGCCACAGAGATATTTTCTAATGGGATACACTTGACCAAATAGAGATAACAGTCAGAATTTTTAAGCCAGAGAAGACCTTAAAAAGTGTTTAATATTATCTTCTCTTTTTTTTCTGCTTTTTCTCCCCAAATGCCCCAGGTACATAACTGTGTATTTTTGGTTTTGGGTCCTTCTAGTTGTGGCATGTGGGATGCTGCCTCAATGTGGCCTGATGAGGGGTGCCATGTCTGTGTCCAGGAACTTGTGAAACCCTGGGCCACCGAAGTGGAGTGTGCGAACTTAACCACTCGGCCACGGGGCTGGCCCCTCTTCTCTTTTTTTAAATTGATGTACCTTCCACGATTAACCCAGAGCATTTCCCAGGCAGTGCTGGATACTCAAATCTCAAGTTTGCCTCTCACCTGGAAAATGAGATGCTTGGAAAACAAATGTCAATGATGGATCAGAATGCCGAGGTCCTCACTGGGCTGTGGCTCATGAAGCAAAACACTCATTCAGGCGCCTGCCTCATGGCTGAGTGGCTAAGTTCACATGCTCTGCTTCAGTGGCCCCGGGTTCACTGGTTCGGATCCTGGGCACGGACCTACACACTGCTCATCAAGCTGTGCTGTGGCAGCATCCCACATAGAAGAACCAGAAGGACTTACATCTAGCATATACAACTATGCACTGGGGCTTTGGGGAGAAAAAAAAAAATAGGAAGATTGGCAACAGATGTTAGCTCAGGGCCAATCTTCCTCACCAAAAAGCCAAAAAAATTTTTCATTTATTTCACATTTACTGAGACTTCGGTAATCACGGCAAAACATGGGCACTCAGGATCCGTCCACCTGGCTGTCTCAGCAGGTGAGTGAGCTCAAGTGCTGTCAGATGTGCTTCTCTGCGTGTGGTGGTACAGACACAGATATAGATGCAGTTACAGGTCTGGCTTTCCCATGAGAACGTCTTGTCTTGAGGGAACCATCTTTCTTTCTTGTGTTTGAAGCTCTCTCCATGCTTTAAAAGTGAGGTCGGGATGTGGGAGAGCTCACCACCCCCTTTTTTTAACCAGCATCACTTTTAGTCTGATGCTCAATTCAGACACGCTGCTTCTCAGCACCGAACTTTATTTTTATAAAGACAGAACTAACCCATCCCTGCACGAACCGTAATCCCCCTCAGATGCTGGGGGCAAAGTCTTGTCCAGAAAGCTCATCATCTATCATGATGGATTTAGCCACTTGTCTCGCACCATCCCCTTTAGAGAGACAACTTCATACTTCTATAAATACCCAGAGTCTCACTTGTCACAGAAGATCAAATTTCTTTTATTACACTGCAAGGAAAATGAACATCATTGAAAGACACTATATCACATTCGGTAAGAGCCCCTCACCCTAGAATTACCCCCCTGCTGAATCGTCTCCACGTCTGTTTCTGAAACGGAGATTTAATTTCTCCACGGAGCACCAAGAAAGAAGACTTGTGGTTTTTTAAATATCTGTTTACTTACTTTAATAAAAGATACAAATCTACCCAAATGTATGCCATGATATGATGATAAATTCAAAGGACAAATGCTTTTAAGATCTTAAAAATAAAGTTATCACAAAAAGAAACTCCACGTGAACCTATTTCTTAGGTCACTACGAAGACTTTGAACTGCCTTGTGCCTTTTCAGTGGTACTAGAAGAGTTTTTATAGGAATTGTTTTTTAATGTAAAGCAGTTTGTGATTTCTTAAATCAATATTTCATTTATGATTCATGTTTTGCTAAAGTGGATAACGTAATGCCTTAATGGATGGAAATGAATGAAGGCGAGCAGGTCAGAAAGCAGTTGCCGCCATTAATAATACGCGTTCCGCAAGGTAACCGACAGACAGCGAGTAGGCGAGGCTTCCGAATAACCCTGCAGGGGCCCGGTATGCGGGATGGATACAAAAATGGCAGCTGATTTTAAGAACAGCATAAGTCGGAGAAGCGCACATAGTTGTGTGAATATTATCAAGTCTTCACTTTCAGCAAATAGTTTTTCTACTCGTTCAAAAACAGTAGGCAGTTAATTATAGAGGAGCTGCATGTGATTAGAGAAACAGGAAGAATAAAATGTGCTGGAAGCCCTCGTTGTGGGAGGCACTGGGCATGGTGTCCCTTTACTGGGTGATTCACCATTTGTATTCTTCTAGTTTCCTACTCACAATGCATGCACTTGATTATTTACTTTCCATCAAGGCTCCAGAGTCCAGCTTCGAGAAATGTTTGCCTGATGGATGGGGCTGAGGGACGAGAAGGTCGTTCTTAAATGCGCACGGCACAGACATGCACGATTGCATGTGATCCTCCTGACGATCTTGGACGGTGGCTGGGAGGGCTGGTGTGATGCCCATCTCACAGATGCGGAAACTGAGGCCCTGCGTGGTGCAGGGGTCGGCACAAGATCTCAGAACTAATAAGCGATTGACTCGGGGCACAATCTTAAGTTTTCTGACTCCAAATCCCTTTTTCCTCTATTCTTTGATGCAGAAACATGGGCTGTTGGAGGGAGAGAAAAGAGAGAAAGACAGAGAGATTCTCTCACCAATATGGAGCTTTTTATCTTAAAACTGCATTTATTGTGATAATTTTTTCATTGGCGTGGGCTGGAGCTGCTTATCCTGTCTGGCACATCTCTTCCCACCTCAGCATCCGGGGGTGTTGTGTTGGTGTTGAAACTGACCACGGTCGAAGTCTTTACACGAGGAAATTGGCAAATGCTACGAATCAGAGCTTTTGTCTCCAGACAAGAAACAAGTACCTGCACAGAACGATATTAAATGTTTGTGTGTGTGTGTGCTTGTTATCATCGGACCCATTAAAGTCTGCATCTTTGCTACAAATTGAGGCTGAAAATTAAGTTACGGTCTTGACTTATAAGGCCTGGATAAGGGCGAGGGGACGAGCAGAGAGTTTGGTCTTCTCTTTACTTTACCCAGACAGTCCAGGAATAAGCTGTCATTGCTTCTCGCAACTGAAATGATCCTCGCATCCTCAATCTTGTCTCCCAAGCATTAGACCAGTTAAGTATACAACGCACACACGTGTGTATATGAATACATGTATATAGGTGCACATGTATGTACTATACTATTCCATATTATTACATAAACACACATTGAGATTGTATGTAATTTTATATCTAAGTGTGTGTTTATGTATGTTTGTTTATAAATTACAGCCATTACTTCACTAATACACATCAAACCAAAATTTTTTTAAAGGATGAGGGAAAGACGAGTTAAATTACCAGTTACTTTGTAATTGTAAAACTTCTTTTACTCTCACTAAATATTATCAATCCAGTTACTAAATATCAATAACGTTTTATGAGAAGAGGCATCATTTTTTGAACATATTGCTTAATATTTTTGATACAGTCATTCGAAGATGGTTCTAAGTTCAGGTTATTTCGAGACTTTGTTTTAATGTCTCTTCACCAAGATTCATAGATCCAAAAGGAATTGGTGTATCCTTGGCCAGACTCTCTAAATCACGTCACTTCTTTTCAATACCGTTCACCAACTACACAAAGAGTTTTGTTGAATTTGGCTGATGTATTTCCACCTTTCCTGATGGGAATAGTTGCTCTTGCAAACTAGTCACAAGATGTTGTGTTGCGTTTTCATACTTTTAACATAAGGGTTCAAAGTTCACTGAAACTATTTAGTATTTAAACGTAGAAAATTCCATTTCTATGTTTTTAAAGTTTGCAGACCTGAGTGTTGTTATGGGTAACATTATTATATTTAAGAACAAAATTACATAAGAATGAATATGCCTCTTAACGTCAAATCTCAAAAGACTCTCTCCATCACAAGAGTTTCTTCCAGAAAGTAATTTCCTTCTCACTCACTGTTAAAACTTTACTTTCACGTTGAAGGAGGAGATTGAGGGTGTGTGTGTGTGTGTGTGTGTGTTTATAATATGTACTGAGAGATCTTCTGAGAGTCACTTATTTTCACAGAAAAGGTTAGCAAATTTGGAATATTCATTTACTTAAAAAAAAATTTGTAGGTACCTTTAATTTTGAAAACTCTCCAAGTATATTGCTATAAAGCAATCAAAGAACCTCTGTGTGGTTACAAAATATATGGGAATGACAGACACACATATACAAACCTTTGCATAATTATATCCATAAAGATTTTCTTGCAAATATCCTTTAATCACGTTCTGTGTGCACATGCAAAATAGTATATATGTATGCATATGCACACATAATACTTTATACAGATGTATATATTTTATGTGCACCCTATATACACACATACTTATAAAATCGTATATAAACATACATT
The DNA here is from genome assembly GCF_037783145.1 of Equus przewalskii. Classification (NCBI taxonomy): domain Eukaryota; kingdom Metazoa; phylum Chordata; class Mammalia; order Perissodactyla; family Equidae; genus Equus; species Equus przewalskii. The sequence continues at coordinate 90,001,604 of NC_091831.1, forward strand.
AAACATTACCCTACACATATTCATAATCCTATCATAACCAGAATTATATGTGTAATTATATCATATACAAAATTTTCAACATAATTTTATATATCTAATTATCCCTAATACTTTATATTTCCCTATAGTCATATGCCATCCTTTACATAGTATTATATGGACGCATACATATAATCTACATACATATATAATCTACATACAACATAGCCCCATAAATAATCCTATGCTCACTGTGTGTGTATATGTGTGTAGATGCCTGTTTAAGACATTACGATCCATGAACTCGCTTGCCAGGGGAACCTGGAAGCCGCAGGTTGAGAGCCGGGCAAACGAGCGAGGGCAGTGCCCAACCCGCCCCCACAGTGGAGCCTCAGCTCCCGCATCTGAGTTCACGCACGACTGGTTAGCATGTGGCCAACTGAGGGTGCCAAGATCTGTGCTTAAATATTAGTCTAGCTTAGCTGTTTTTAAATTTCCTTAACCTAAAAAGTAAATACAAATTAGAGTGCCAATACTTTCTTCCTGCAGCCCATTGTTTCTCCCTGTGCCCCTGCCTTAATCGAGCTCTGTGCACAGTGTGGCATCTTGGCTGTGAGTCAGGCTGCCTGGCCTCTTGGGAAGGCCCAATTTCTGCCTCAGCTCCTCCTGTGGCCATATTGCTTCTGGAAACATCTGCTGGGAGCTCAGCATCCTCACCTCCCACCCCTCTGATCTGATCCAACAGAAATGGCTGGCAGAGGCAATTTTCCGAACATTTCAAACAGGAAATTGATAAATTCGGCATAAAAAACCTATCAAAGGGCGAGAGGGATGTGTCCAGACAAGTCAAGTCAGAGTGGGCACGAACGGCCAATCAAAAGATGAAAATTGGCAGGTTTACTGAGATCTCGAGATCTATCCTTACTGGGTGCCCACTAACATACGTTAGTTCCAATTTTCACAGCAATCCCACCAATGAGGCATCACGTTCCAAATGTCACTGACGAGGAAACCGAGACACGGGAAAAGGAAAAACGACTTGTCTACAGACCACGCATGTGCCAGGTGCCAGGCAGCCTTCACGTTTAGGTCTCTGGCTCCAAAGCACACACTCTTTATACTCTGCCACGCTGCTTTCTCCAGTAAATACTGTGTTTTTATAAGCAAAATTGTAAATTTGCTAGTCCGCATACTGATGAACACGCACAAAACAGGTGAGCTCCTCTGTGTGCACAAGAGTGTGGATGAACTTCTTAACTTTCTGGGAACGAGTTCAGCCACGGAAACGAGAGCCTGGGAAGATGGGCGCCTGGGACTATTTCTGGAAATCTAGCACGAGAAAATCATCCCACAACCTTTATGCCTCAAAACGTTTATTGAAATCTTATTAAAAATCATACAACCTTGCGAACAACTTACATCTATGATGGTAATTGAATGGGCTAGTAAATGATGCTGGATTTTTGCCTTAGAACATAATGTAACCATTAAAAAGTTTACAGCAAATGTTAAATACTTGTGTGAAGTGAAATAAAGCAGAATAGAGAATTATACGTACAGTATAATTACAACTCTGGAAACATCTATACCCACGTCTACATCCATATCTATATCTACAACTGGAAGAAAATATACTACAATGATAAGAGAGTGGTTTCTTTGTCTTAGTTTTAATTTACTCTACAATAAATATATAGTCAGAGAAAAGACAATAAATTTTAAAGTGAAAACTAAGATTGTGGGTTTAGAGTCAGAGAGTTCAGAGTTCCAGGACTGAAGAACTGATCTAAACACACCGGCTTCAGGTCCTCCCCTGCCGCGTGGGGACCGCCATCTTCCCCTCGTGGAGACTCGAGCTTGTGGCACAGAGAACGTCCTCAACAAATGCTGGTCTTCTTCTGCTTTCCCTTTGCAGCATCCTTCACGGAATGTGTAGCTTCTCGGACCCTCGGAAGACCCACAGATATTCTGTTACAGAGCAGAAAAACCCCCATTGCTGCTTTGTCTGTTTGAAACAATAAAGGAAAAAGAATCAAAATGCCCAAACCTGGGTCTCAACTCACTGGCTGTCTCTCACTCAGATGTAACAAAAATAAGGCCGTTGGCGTACTACCCTAGAGCGGCTGATGGCTCTTTACCTTCCCGAGAGACCTAAACGTATTTAAGAATCTGTCACAATTATCCGTTTCCCATATGTGCTCACATACGCCAAAGTTTTCATATATTATCTGTGGACTCAGCTGCTCTGCAGCTCCACAGGCCCCAGGCTGCAAAGCTTCAGCCAGGCACCCACTGCAGGGAAAGGCAGAGCGGAGACCATGGGGGTGGCAGGGAGAGGAAGCGTGTTCATCCCCTTTGCCTCCACCTCACATGGAGAGACCGGCTCAGTCAGTGTGCGGGCCTTGTCAAGGATCTCAGCCAGTGATGGTCGTCAGGAAGTACCTCCTCCTGCCAGTTCAATTCCCATGTGTGAACTGAGTCTCGGGGCCCCGGTCTCTGTGCGACAAGGAGCAAGGAAGGTGCAGCCACCCCAGCTCCGCACTCCATTTAGAACAAAACCTCCACCTAATTCCGCTGGTGGAGATGCTCCTGGAAAATCAAAGGGGTCCAAGCCCTCATAGAAGTCCCAGGGCAGACAGACTCGATTCTTTGAGCCAAAGATTCAGGGACAGCCAAGACCTCGTACGGCCAAACCAAGGATTCATAACCAAGCCTCATGTCTTGCTGGGATTTTTGTGCAAAAATGTTCATCCCTACCGCTCCTCCCCCAAGCAGACAGGCTTCTGGCACCAGCTCCGGATGGAAGGCTGCCGGAGTCGCCCAGCGCTGACTTGAGGTCTCTACAGCAGGGGCGGCCGACTTTCTCTGTCAAGGTCCAACGAGCAACCCCTTCAGGTTTTGTGGGTCACATACAGTCTCGGTCCCCTGCTACTCTGTCTTTTGTTTGGTGGTTTTTACAAGCCTTTAAAAATACAGAAGCCACTCGCAGCTTGCAGACTGTGCACAAACAGCCCAGTTTGCCCACCTGTGGTCTGGAGTGTAAACTCTGCAGCCAGCCGCCTGGGTTCACTCCCTGGGGCTTCCGCTTTGAGCTCTGTTGCCTTTGGTGAATTCCTTAACTGTTCCGTGGCTCCGAAAACGGGAGGTCGTAACAGCTCTTTCCTCAGAGGACGATGTGAGGAGTCGGTGATTTACTGCATGTGAAGGACTTCGGGGAACAAGGGTAAAACTGGCAAACGTGGGCCTCAGCTCTTATCAGGGGTCTAGGGGGAGGGCCCCAGGGGGCTGGCTGTCTCCGCGTTATTCAGGGCCCCCAGCTCCCCCGTGGAGGGTGGCCACTGCGAAACGTCCACCAACTGTGCTTTTCCCGGGGCACGTTGTGCGCGGGGAAGGATAAACACCGTGTGCTCAGAGTGTTAAAATAGTCGCCATATGCAAAGTAGGGTAAAAATAGCTCGTACCTTACAGGGCTGTTTTGCAGAATAAATGGGATGATGAATATGAATTTGCTCATTATAATGTATAGCTTAGTTATTATTGTGGAAGAGACCTGATTATAATTACTAATTAGACAAGCGTTTTTGGCAGAGTCGTTCTGTGGGTGATGCCCCTGATGCAACGTGGTTTAAGCCTGTTTAGCGCATGCGTGTTTCCTCCATTCTTTCCCGGGCTCTGCGCTTTGAGTGACAGCTGGGTCCCAGTTCCTCCTCCAGCATCAGCACCCAGCACAGGGTCAGGTGCGGCACGGTAGCCGGATAAATACAGTGTTTAGATAAAATTGCTTTGTTTTTAAGGGGTAATATGAAGATTTGGGATTTGTACGTTTGCTTGTGCTTGCTTTCTTTTAGCAACATTTTTAAGTCACAAAAGATTTCCAATTCAAGATGGGTGTCCAGATAACTGCATATTGAATGTCCAATATCTCTGGTACCTACAGAAGAAATACGTGCAACAAACAGACCCATCCGTGCGTTCACGGGAAATCAAGACAAGGCTGTCAGTCATGCCTCGTAAAGCTGAAAAAAATGTAGAGCATCGTCGTACCTCAAGGCCTTTGAGCTTTCTAGTGTCCCTTTCAAATCCATTTATAAATTCTCTGTTCCAATGTCAACAAATAAAAAATGAAGTGAAATTAAAAGGAGAGAGACTACAAAGATTCCTGAAAGGGGAAAGAATATGGGATCAGACTGGAGAAGAAAACCACAGGATCACATGCGTGGGAGGAGAACTGTTGAAAAAGATAGTGATGCTGCCAGCCCAGGGAGCAGGCACCGGGGGAGCTGGGAGTGAGGCAGTCCAGGGCAGGCAGCAGGACGATGTTTGGGATCCCACAGAAGAGCAGGGTAGGTTGTCTGGTCCCTTTACTTCATCGCCTTGGGCCAAGCCTCACATGACAGGATGCTGGCATCTGGGAGACAAGACAATGCACTGCCTGGCCGGCAGCCCTGGGAGGGATGGAGAGCTCGTGTGCCCAGAGGCGTCACTGCTGGACGTGCATCCCACTCGTGTAAGATGCAAGAAGAGAACACCTCAGAGATGCATGGGCTTAGAAAGTAACCATTGAAGTTCTTCTCTGAAAGAATTATGGGAGGATGCACGTCAGCAAAACAAAATTAATATTCAGAACATATCGAGATATCTGTTTCAAAAGGAAACAAAAAATCCTAATGGGGAAATGGACAAAAGTCACAAACAGGTAGTTCTAGTCCTAAAAGATGAAATACAAATAACTAACAAATATATGAAACTTTGCTTGACTTCACCAATAAAGAGGGGATGCAAGTTCGAACAAAGAAATGTAATGTTTTACTCATCTGAGTAACAAATTCATCACATCACATATTGATGATGTCGCAAAGAAATGGGTCCTCTCACTCACTCTTTTTTGAGTGTAAACTTTGGTAGCTGCTCCACAGTATGGTTTTGGTGTCTATTAGAATGAAAAATGTGTATAATCTGTGACTTGGCGACCCCACGTCTCAGTTTCGAGCTTAAAGATACACTTGCGTCTGCCCGACGTGAGAGTACAATAGGTTCATTGCGTCAGTGTTGGTGGCAGGCAAAACTGGGAACAAACATCAAAATTGGAATAAAAACACCACAGTATATCCAGCCTGTGCAGTACATACCAAAAAATGGCAGATCTGTGTGTACCAATGTGGAAAGGTCTTTAAAACATATTGTTAGATGAGAAAAATACAATTTGCAGAACAAGAAGTCAGTATAACAAGATTTATATATAAAATCAACCCTCCTATATACAAATCACAAAGAGAAATAGACAGAGACGGACAGACAGACACACAGATTTAAATTCAAATATGTCTGGATACACACCACATTGACGAGTAATTTCCTCCAGAAAGGGAACCCAGATCTTGACTGGTGTCAAAGGAAGCTTTATCTTGTACATTTGACGTATTTTAAAATATGAGAATGTATTCATATTTTACTTCTGAATTAAGTGAATAGTTTTAAAAATGTAACCCCGACCCAAGATAGAAAACTGAAAAGCACAAAGGAAAAAAAAATCTCAAATGCCACCACACGGAAAAAAACACGTTATGCGTTTTCCTGTTCATCCTTCCAGTCATTTTTCTGTATACGTTTAGGTTGAGCTGGAAGCCTTGCTCTTGTTTTGGAGGTGGAAAGTGGTGTTAGTGAACAGAGGCAGAAGAAGCCGAAATGTGTGAACTCTGAGATTCAGGCGAACGTGTGGATCGCTGACACCTTGTGGAGAAGCAGGGAACAGAGGGAGGTGATGGCAGAAGGTCCCGGTGACGGGAGCCTGCAGGCTGGATGAAGCCGGGACGCGTGGAGCTGCACGGACCTGCTCCTGCACCCCTTCTGGTCACCTCCCTGATGCCCCGTTTGTGAAAATGATACAGAGAGAAAAAGCAGGAGCAAGAGGAGCAGCACACCTGGGCAGGTGTTCGGCAGAGTTTATGCAGCAGCCAGCATGAGATCTAAGGAGGAAGCATTGGAATTGTGAATATAAGGGTTAAATGCAGTAAATCTGGACAATGCATGTGTGAAAATTTGGGCCAATTTTTTTTTTTGGAAGATTAGCCCTGCGCTAACATCTACTGCCAATCCTCCTCTTTTTGCTGAGGAAGACTGGCCCTGAGCTAACATCCGTGCCCATCTTCCTCTACTTTATATGTGGGACACCTACCACAGCATGGTTTGCCAAGCGGTGCCATGTCCGCACCTGGGATCTGAACCTGCGAACCCTGGGCCGAAGCAGCGGAACGTGCGCACTTAACCTCTGTGCCACCAGGCCAGGCCCAAGGGCCAATTCTGACATATCTCCCAGAAAAGTTATCTATTTCAACAACTTTTATTAGTGAAAAAGGATCAAGAAAGATGAGGCACAAATAACACTGAAAACCAAAAATACACAAATACAATGTTTTTCTTGATCCTATTCGCCTAAAGTTGGTGTGTTTTATTAGTCATTTCAAAGAACGAGCTTTTGGTTTTGCTGATCAAAGCATTTCTGGGTGGAGGGAAACCTTTTTCATTATTTTCAGCTTTTATCTCAGTATTTCCTTCTTTCGAGTTTCTTTGGGTTTACTTTCTTGCGTTTTCCTGCCCACTAATGAAAGTTTGGATTTCTTCTTCTCTTCCTTGCCTGTGTGTTGCCTGGAGGAGGCAGAGAATATGGGTAATAAAAAATAATGACCGTGAATGTGCCGGGCCCTGGAAGTGGAGTAACAAGGTGAGAGCTTTTCATGGAAAGAAGGAGGCGGCCGGAGAGACCTGGGCAGCATCTCGAGCTGGGATAGTTCTCTGAATGAGGGACGGCTTGTCTAGACCCCAGATTTGAGGAGCAGAGTTCCCAAGGGAGCCGTATCATTGCAGGCAGCCATTAGAGCAGGAAGAGGGCGGTATCCATGCCGTATATGCTGAGAATTTCCTGCCCCCAAACTCTCTAGGTGACTCAGTATTGACTACTTTAATTATTATGTTTACTGGTAATACTTTTGTATTGAGAGTAAAATAAAATTTCTAGGAGCTGCATTTATGAGACCCAGAGGCACAGGAGGTCAAGACGTCGATCCTCACCCAAGTTCAGCCTGTTTTCCTTTGAGTCCTTGATTAAGGTTTAGCCGTGGTTAACCTACTTTTAAAATACCTGTTTCTACCCACCCTCGAAGAACCCCGGTGAGCGTTTCTTCACACTCTCAGTTTAGAAATTTGGGAATTTGCAGTGCCAAGAAAGGCACTACAGAGAACAAAAATAGGAGATCTCAAAGACGTTTAGCCACTTCAAATAGGAAAGAAGAACTTGCATTCAAACAGGACAGATAATTCCGCTCCCTGTTAGGGTCGTGGTTTCTCCGACTCTGAATTCCTTCTCCTGAGTGTTTAAACAATGCCTTTATTCTAACCTCGCAGCACTGGGCGGTTCCTCTCCAGTTTCCTGCGCACCGTCCAGAAGAGCTTTCCTCTCCTCTGCTACCTGTTTCTTCCATCAGCCTGTTGCTTGCTGGACTGGTTTTCACATTAGCTTGGTTTTATAGCACACAATGGTTTCCTCAGTTACGCAACAGACCCAGCGCCAATAAACCCTCTTCGAGGTAATGTAAAGCATATTTAAGCACAAGAGGGACTGCATTCTCGCGGCTAAAAATAAGCACTTGTTTTTAATTTTCCATGAGAATGCTGCCTCTCAGCCCAAGAGGCCACCTCCTACCTGGAGAACCCCATATGCTAAAGTCATCACTCTGTGGCTAGAAACGTGGAATTCAAGTTTTCCCAGGAAACACAGTGGGAAAAGGCCAAATGCAAATCTGTCTTTAATCCCATCGTATTCCTACTTGTTCGTAGTGCTTTCAAAACTAGACCGTATCAAATACACTTCAACATGGAAGTAAGTCATGCCACAGCCAATCTACGTGGAAAGAATACGTTTGTTTTTATAGGACTAACAGTAGCTCGCCTTATCTCATTTAGTCTTCGTAGCAGCCTTGTGAAGTCAGTAAGATTATACCCACAAAAGGAAGTCAGTCACTTCTCATTTTTCCCCCGTGCCCCAAGCTTATGATGCTGCATCAGCTTTGCTTAGTGGAGGAAATTTCTTTTCCTCTAAATGTTGCTTGTGACTATGAAGGTGTCCTGTCACGGCTACAAACTATGGATTAACTCTAAGGGGGCGTTCAGAAACCATCAACGTCTACGTTGTTCTTAATGTTGTTGGATGCAAAGCTTTTCCTTTCAAGATGAAAGTGGATGGATGGTCCTCATGTCTGTCGAGGGCAGGGATCCAGCTGTGAGATGCAGCCCAGCCGTGAAGAAGGCCTCTTCTTCGAACGATCTGATAGCAAAACATGTTTTTTTAAAAAATGAGCTAAGAGAAGCCATGGTTAAGAGGGAGGGAACTTGAGTCAGACAAACCTGGTTCAAAGTCATTATTCAACAAATGTGAGCTGTTATTGTCATCTTTGTTTCCACCGTTCAGAAATGTCCTATATACCTTCTGTTAATCCCAAAGATCTAACGGTCTACACCATTGCATAAGGTGAAGGTCACGCTTAACAGGCTAAGACAAGGTGCCATCCCAGCCTGTAGTAGGGATAGAAAGAGAAGCAGCATAGACTGAGCACCTCAGTGAGCTGGTGGTGTTGCCAGACATTAAAATGCATCAGCCTTTCGACGTTCTTAGAAGATAGGTGCCATCTTAACTTTCCATTTTAGTTAAACGAGGCTGAGAGAGGCTGAGCATCTTGCTTAAGGTAATATTTGTAGCGTTAGGAGGATCATTACAGGCGAGCAGTTAAATGGATGAATCGAGGGCAGTATTATAGGTCCCTGATACTTAAAGTGTGGTCCACAGGTCAGCATCGCTGGCGCCAACGGGAGCTTGTTAGAAACGCCGTGTCTCAGGGCTGACCCTGTTCCTACTGAATCAGAATCTGCATTTTGTCGTCGTGATTCCTGTGCACATCGAGGTGTGAGAACCGCTGTTGTAGAAGAGACACAAGCATCCACATAGACCAACTATCATTTTCTAAGTGAGGAAACACACCCAAAAAGCACAATAAATTTATGAGCAAATAAACCTTGACTTACAAAGATGTCGAATGTCAAGACTAGCCATTTCAAAGTCAAAACCAGTCTCCCCAAATTTGGTAGAGTTCCCGAGATGAGCAGAATCAACAAGAAGTACAAACAACCGGATGAAAATATGAAGGCCATGAATCCAAGGAAGGAGCTTTTATTCAGAAGTAGCGGTGCCTTTTAAGATACAAACTAGCCTTGAGAATTATTAAGGTTCTTACTAAGTTACTAAAACGGGATACGTTAGTAATTACTACTGATTGAACATTCACTGTTGCATGCGCTGCCTCATTTAATTCCCACAAGCACACTGTGAATAAGGATTATTGTTGCTGTTATTCTCTCTGTTTTAGCAACTAGGGTGTGAACCAGCTCGAAGTCACGGGGCTGGAAGGTTGCAGAGCAGGGACGAGAACCGGGCCTTCCTACCCCAAGGCTGAGTTCACTGTCCCCATGCCGTTCTGTCTCACCATACGACTCGCCGCTTGTCAGACAGCATGGGCGGCGTATTTAGGGAAAATAGCCACCTAAAAGTAAGATCAGAAAACAAGTGACCTTTCAGCAAAGCCCCTTCTCTGGGACTGGCCCGGGAGTGTGACCAGCAGAGGACCATGGGGAGACCTGCTTCTGAAGGCCGTCGAGGTTGGGCACCGTCAAGTCATCACACACGCAAAGTGCAAAGGTGAGGAAGACTTAGAAACTTTGTGCCATTCTGTAATTACTATTTATTTATTTAAACCCCACCCTCACCCAGAAAGGCTTTAGGGCAGAAATTTGAAAATTAAGTGGAGTAAACGTTTGGCTAATGAGAAATTATAAAATAAAATAAAAAACGGTAGATCAAATTTCCAGCAATTCCACCATTTTATGCAAAGATGATGTCTCTCTGAAACTCATAATAAAACCTCCAACTTTCCAGAAACGTCTTTATAATGTAAATTTTATTATCTTGCTTTTTATAAAATAGTACATGTTCATTATGAAAAATTTGAAAAAGACAACAAATTTTACAGAAAACAAGAAATCATTTGTATCTATACAACCCACAGAAACCAGTCAATATGTTGTTCCGTTACCTTCTAGCATTATTTCTATGCAGTCTTTTTTTTTGCATTTTTCATTTGGTCATCATATTATCCAAAAATTATGTACCTAGTTTTCTCTTTTAACATTATATTTTTGGCATTTGCCTGTTATTATAAACTCTGTCTCACGTTGCATTTAAAGCTAGTTAATAATCCATGGAGCAGACATACGTAATTTAATCAATTCTTATCCCATTGATGAAATTTTTAGGTTATTTCTGATTCTTCCCTTTCGTAAATGGTACAGTGAATTTTTTAGCTCAAATATATTAATTATATATCAGTTTGTTTGAATAGATATTATTTCAAATGATACAAATATTTGATATATTTTGCCAAAGAACTTTCTGAGATAATTAACAATTTGGAAGCTCTGGGTAGTTTTTGCTCACCAGAATTTTACAACTTTGCCAAAACCGCAATTCTCATCACTATGGGTTTAGGTTTAGACCCATTCGTTACTCTTGCTCCCCTGTCAGTGGTGGTGTGTTTCCGCTCTGCATGAAGGTGTGACGCTAAGGAGAAGTAGATGGGGTCCGAGTCTGCGGGTTAGTCGGTAGCAAGACAGCAGGGGTTCCGTCCTGAATTAAATGAGGGAGCATTTCTCATTCACTGATAGTGTTAGTTTCTTTTCTGTTTTTTTTTTTTAAAGATTGGCACCTGAGCTAACAACTGTTGCCAATCTTCTTTTGTTTTTTCCTGTTTTTTTTCCTTCCCAAAGCTCCCCCAGTACATAGTTGTATATTTTTCTAGTTGTGGGTCCTTCTAGTTGTGGCATGTGGGACGCAGCCTCAGCGTGGCCTGATGAGTGGTGCCATGTCTGCGCCCAGGATCCAAACCCTGGGCCGCCAAAGCAGAGCGCGCGCACTTAACCACTCAGCCACGGGGCCAGCCCCTTGATAATATTAGTTTCTGTTGTCTGGTCTGTTGAAACTTTCCTCATCAATCAATAAGAAAAGTCTCATACACACTCTTTATTTTTGGAAACTCATAATAAAAATTCCTTGGAGAGTTTTTCCTTCACCATTTTAATTATTGCTATTTTACCTAAATTTTACTAGGGCCTCCAGAAAAATTTAAAAAAAAATTTTCCCAAACAGATTAAATGAGAAACATGCTTTCAAAAGTCAGTTACCACCCACCCATAAGTTTTGCTCCCACTTCTTTATCTTTTAAAAAATAATACAAGGAATCCAAGTTTATTGGAGAAATGAAAGGTAAGCATTAATAAAGGAATAAAAACAACCCATGATATTATACTTTAGAGATAAACACTTGAAATTATATTGTGTAACTTCCGAATGTTTTTATGAGTATCTAATTATATGTTTGATTTTTCTTTTCTTTTTCTTTCTTTTTTTTTTTTTTTTTGCTGAGGAAGACTCGCCCTGACCTAATATCTGTGCCCATCTTCCTCTATTTTGTATGTGGGCAGCCACCTCAGCATGGCTGTCGACAGGTTGTGTAGGTCCACACCTGGGATCCCAACCTGGGCAACTGAAGCAGAGTGCACCAACCTTAACCACTAGGCCATAGGGCTGGCCCCTCTGTTTGATTTTTAAGGATAACGGTTTTACGTATCACACTTGCTAACAGCTTCCTTCATTTAAGAGTATGTCCTGTTACGAAAAGGCATCATTACACACAAGTGTATTTTGTAACGCAATGTTATTGGGTATGTAACACACCGTAGGACACCCCAGAATTCATTTTATCCAATGCCTATTTTTGCACATAGAGATTTTTTGCACAGTTTTAATTTACTTATAATTTTGCATTAAACAACCTTATTCCTAAATTTTTGCTACATCCTGAATTATTTGCCCAGGCAAAATTCCTAGAAACATAAATACTGAGTCAAAGAGGAGCCACATTCAAAAGATCAAGAACAATATTTAAAAATGTAATATCTGTTAATTGTAGATAATTAACAGATAGAGATAACCAAGAAGAGAAGTATTTAAAGCGATAATAATGATTCTACCATATGCACATAGTGAGCTCTGGGCTAAGTTTTTCCCCAGATTTCCTCTATGCATATCTATTTAATTATCTGTAAATACTTTTAACATAATTTTCCATCAATTGATATATATATATATATATTTCAGATTTATATCTATATGTATATCTACTCACAAAAAACTTTTTACAACAGGTTTACCACACAGTGGAAACTTATAAATACTTTTTGAACTAATAAACATATGAGTAAAAATAGGATGATTCTGTAGATGCCAGATTATAACCCAGTATTTTTACTTAAAAAATATCTTTAGTATCTATTCGTGTTAATAATTTTCACCGCAACATTTTTATAATGATTTAATAGGGTCTATAATGTATGAATAGAGCTGCTTTGGAAATAACAATAGCCGCATGACTGAATCAAAACATACGCCACAGCTGAAGTCATTGAAAACTTTGAGCGTTTACTATATTTATTATGAAATAAAAAGGAATTAAAATAATTGAAATGAGTACTTAGTACAAGAAGTCAGAGAACATATGTAATTAAATAAACGTATGGAAAAAAGTAGGAAGGAATTAATAGCACTATAGATTTTAATGAATTGGGAAACCACTTTAGAGTGTCAACATACAAGAGCTGGATCTTTGAGGAAAAAAAAGAGCTAAAACAAACAAACAAAAATGAATTGAAGAATTGGAATGCGACTATTCTAAATTCTTGGTTCTAACAAAAAATTAAAAAGCAAACACAGAAAGGCAACATTACTCCAGTGGCTATGATCATGGAGTCAGATGGGATTACAAAATTGTAAGAAGCTATTGTATGGAAATGTATGCTAATAAATTTGATGATTTTAGTTAAGCACATAATCTTCTGGGAAATTATCATGGACTGAAATTTATTTATGAGGAAGAAAACCACCTGAGTAGACCGATAACCTTGAAAATTTGAAAAACTCATCATAGAAGTGACTCTTCAATAAAAAGAAGCCAGATGCAAAGAGTTTCACAGGTGCACTGTTTCACATCCTCAAAGAATGAATGATTTCTCTGCTCTCTGAACCTGCAGAGAATACTAAAATAAGTTAGCATCTTCATTTCTGAAGCTAACGCTACTCTCCTAGAGAAATTTGACAAAGGTAAGTCGAGGAAAAAACCACAGATCAGGTTAATTTATGGAAGTAAACACATGACCTTTAGGTAGAACATTATTTGGACTCAAACACTAAATTAAAACAATAATACATGATGAAGAGCTAGGTTTTGATGACCAAGTAGGTTTTATTCCATGATTTTATTCCGTGATTGTATATTATGAAGCGTGTTCAAAAGAGAGTGTCCACTGTAATCAGTACTATTTCACGTTGTTCTAGAAATAACAATGGTGCTAAGATGTTGAGAGACCCTAGATTCAATGAGAGACCTTTTTTATGCTATTGTCAGAAAACACTGAGGTCCCACAAGAAGAAGTAAAAATTATTAAATTAGCTTTCTGGATGCAAACGTCTCTGAATTGGAAGTATATATGTGTACTTTAAGGTCACTTGGTAACGCCTGTGCTAGTTGTCACCTGGTCTGTGCTACGAGGATGATGAAGGGGAGGAATCTTAACTGCACTTTGTTGGGAGAAGATTTTATTGTACTTCAAGAAGGTTTCCTCTACAACCATATTAAAGGCAGACTTTGGTTCCTGTAATGGTGGGACAGGTTTTCTGGACAAACGCTCCTCCGCATAGAGAACAGTTATCAACTCTGAACAAAGTATGTTTTAGAAAACAGTTGTTTGAAGACAATGGATAATGACAAAAAGTAGGCAGAAACTGAAGTGGAGGGAATTCTTGAAATAAATGAACCGCACTCACTGGACGAGACCATTTTTAGATGGATTACTAAACTATTCAGAGATAAAGAGCCCAGATCTGCCCAATTAACTAATGTACATAATACACATATATGATAACGATAGATAGGCAGACTGAAAAAAGGAAAAGTAAGCAGGGTAAAATATACACTATAGGTGAATAATTGGTGTAAAGTGTGCACAAGTACTCTTTGTACTATTTTTTGCAACTATTCTGTAAGGTTAAAATTATATGCAGATAAAAAGTATGAAAATAGGTATAAAGACTTTGGAAAGCAGAGATTTTTAAATAAAGTTAAACATATACCTACCCTATGACCCAGAAATTCTACTCTTAGATATTTACCCGAGGGAAATGAAAACATATGTTCACAGAAACCCTTGTGCAGAAATATTCCTAGCAACTGTATTCATAGTAGTAAAAAAACGGAAACAACCCAAACACCCAACAGCAGAAGAATAGATAAACAAACTTGGTACATTTATAAAATGGAACGCTGCTTGGTAATAAATAAGAATGGACTACTAGTATGTGGAAGAATGTGGTTGAATCTCAAAAACATTATGTTGAACAAAAAAACCCGTGCACGGAAGACGACAGACTGTGATTCCGCTTATGTGGAATTCCGTGGCAGGCAAAGCTCGTCTACACGGATAGAATTTAGGACAGTGGTTGCTTGTGGGGGATGAAGACTGACGGGGAAGGTGAATGAGAGAACTTTCTGGAGTGATGGAAACGTTCTGTATCTTGATTTGAGAGGTGGTTCCATGAGCATATAGGACTCACAGAATTGTGTAATTAAGATCTCTGTGCTCTGCAACAGGTGCAAATTTACCTCAACTGTAAAATGTGCTCTGGAAACATGGCAAATAATGAGGACAGGCACCTTCAAGTCAGGACATATTCTTGAGATGTTTCCAGACGTGTCTCATCTCTGAATTTTTGGACTTGAGTCAAGACTTCACAGCAATTTTAGCTCCTAATAGTGAGGGTGATCCCCAGAGCAATAACACGAAAGAAAAAGGCACAAGAGTAGTAATTTGACATGATTCCTGGAAAATAAACAAAGAATCAACTGAAAATTGCTAACAGTGGCAATTTAGAAAACCGGTTACAAAATGAAGTTTTAAAAAAGCAATAACTTTCCCATAAAACATGAGCTATTAGAATATAAAGGGGAGATATTTTAATAACACCAAAAATATGAAATATCTAGCAATAAACTTAAAGGAAATGTACACAATGCACTTGGGGAAAAAAACTACTAAACTAAGAGGCATAAAAGAATAAATGGAGAAACATAGACTATTTCTGGATAAAAAGCCTCATTGCAAAAACATCAATTTTCCATAAATTAACATAGAAAGTATTTTCTTAATCCAAATCTCAATGTGGTTTTTCTTTGACCCTGACACAATTATCTACAACAATAAAAGTATAACAGAGCTGTCACCAGAATATACAGACCAATAGGAGAAAATAAAATCCAAGAAACAACTCTAAGTATATATTTAGGTTTAGAATGTAGTAGTTTTGCTATTTCAAAAACCAGAGGAAGGATAGAGTTTATTCAATATACGTTGCTGGAATAGGGTGATAACTATTTGTGAAGAAAATAATGTGAGATTCCTACATTCTACTTTACCACAAAATAAATTTCAGATGGCTAAAAATGAAAGATAAAACCATAGAAGCATCAAAAGAATAGGTGAATATTTGTATAATTTTAGATTAGACAAAAATATAATATCAATGATAGAAATAATGTTTTCTGAAATAACCTAAAAATTAATAAATTTGAATATATGAAATTTTTTTTAGGTCTAAAAATACAATTAAATGCGAAAGACAAAAAACTGGGAAGATTTTGCATCTTATATAATAGATCAAAATATATTAATGTTCTTAATATGTAAACAGTGTTTCCAAATCAATGAGAATATATACATCTGGAACATGGGTTCTCAAGCTTAGCACTATTGACACTTTGGGCCGGGTGACTTTTATTGTGCGGAGTCTGTCCTGTGCGTTGTAGGATGTTTAGCAGCATCCCTGGCCTCTACAGAATAGATGCCAGTAGCATCTTCCCAGTTGTGACAACCAAAAATGTGTCCAGACACGGTCAAGAGTCTGTGCTGCCTGGAGTCAAAGGAGCCAAGGCCAGAAGATGAAGGTCCGTGACAAACTCCTGGGGCCACCGTTGCCTATCCCTTGTGCTCACCGCTCACGTGCTTCATGACTGGCATCACCTTCCTTCAGGACGCCTTCCATCTCGAGGGTCCTGGGGTGCACCTGCCCACCCGCTCACCCGACAAGCCAGGAAACGTCTGGACCCTCTTTGAAGTCGAGCCAGGAGCCCATAGGCACTCCTAGGAAAATGTGACTGGGAAGGAGTCCGTGGAAAAGCTCCAGGAGGGCTCCTTGGGGAAGGGCTTCGTTCCAGGGCTGGGGCTAGGAAAGGTCCCAGTTAACCCAAGAGTAAGGACGTGCTCCCAGGACTGCGAGGCCGAAAGCCAGGCTGAAGGGGCTCCCTCTGGCCACACTCGGCATAACGCAAGCACCAAAACCCCGAACTAGTAGTGATTCTATGACCCGGAGGAGAGAATAACAACCAAAGGTCTAGGATGATATATGTCAGGAAACGAATAAATAGATAAACAAAAATAAATAAACGGAAGAGAGGGAAAAGCTCTTTTTTTACAACAGATTGTCAACTGATAAATGTAGAAGAGGTGACGGGCTGTGTCTCATGGGTGAGCCATAGATGGTTTTTCTTTTAGTTTATCGGTATTTTCTAATAATCTTTTTTTATGGTGAATAATTGTATAATAAAAATGCAGAAAGTTGCCTGTGGGAACTCTCTTGTGAAGATGTGCTGTTATTTTCTGCCTCGTGGGTGATATTCGTCTCCCATTTTCACGCTAGTGAATTTTTGGTAAGGCTTGTCTTGCTTTTTTTTTTTTTTTTTTTTCCCTGTGTGCTGATTTTAGGAAGAAGATGGTATTCCCAGCAGAGGAAGGCCCTGCGCAAAGGCGCCCGGCCGAGGAGGCCCCTGGGGCTGAAATCCAGCCCCCAATCGGCATGCTAAGCTACGGGGAAGGCTGTGGGCTTGCCCTGGCCCCATCCCAGTTTCCTTTGTCCTTCAAAGAGGTCTGGGTGGGCCCCCTTGCAGTTTACCTGGTTCCCGTTGGAATTTTCCTCTTTAGTCTTATGATCAGAGGCTGGCGGTGTAATCAGCATTGCCCTTCAGCCACCTGGCACTAAAAGAATAAGGAGGTTGAAGTCAAGAGCAGCCCAGGTGGGAAGTGCCATCTCTCCAACTGTCTTCCTTTGGGTTCGTCAAACCTACCAGGCATGTGGTCACCTTCCTCATCTGCTTTTCCAGTCCTCCACTCCCAGCACATGGCTTGGCCAAGCTTCCTGCCACCCTGGGGGTGGAAACATGTCCAATTTCTTTAGGGAGCTGTCCTCCCGTTATTGAGAAGCTGGACCAGCTAACAAGCCATGCCGCCCACAGTCTTTTTCCTTCATGAGGGTCTGCTGGTCCTTTCAGAAGCGACCAATGAATGTCGTTGGTCCCCTACTGGCAAGGTGGCTGCTCCCCATCTTTTACCAGAACCATCCTCGGGGGTAACTCCTCCTCCTTCTTATTTGGAGCTGCTGGTAAATACTGCTCTCGTCGCTCCGCTCTACGCTGCTTTCTGAGGAAGAGAAGGCGTGAGTCGGCTCTTGACCGCCTCCTTCAGTGACCCCAGCGACAGACTCGACAGCAGCGACTCCTCAAAGGTGAGGGCACGCAGTGGGCGCCCTTCCCATTCTCAAAGCTGCTACGGGTTTTTTCTGCATTTGGGGTTTTCTTTGATTATTTCCATCAGTGCCTTTTCGGAAGAGTGGAGCAGAAAGGGGGATAGGTGCAGAGAGGGGTCTTTTAAGAGTAATTTGCCCTCAGGCACGTGCTTCCAAAAAAAGACTGGTAGAGAGGCTAATCCCTCAGGAGAGGAAGTACAGTGACCACTAGGTGAGAACTCTGGTGTCAGGAGTGTCCAAATGAGGCAGGACACAAGCCACACTCCATTCCACTGCCGCCGAGACACCCTGAGCAACATGGCTGAATAAAAAAACAAAAAAAAAAGAAAGTAGAAAGAACTTGATGTCAAAAGGTTACAGGTACCAAGAAGAAACCTTCTAATTCCTGATGTCAAATGATGCACCAACCCTGCCATCCGAGAGCATAGTCTTTCCCGGTTTAAAGAAAACCACGATTGCTCATCTCCAGTATCGTATCTGTTCTGGGCTGTCAGCTACCTTTGTGTCACCTGCAGCTGCAACCCTACATCTGTGAGGACGTGTTGGAGGTGCAGAGGGAGAAGGAGGAGGGGCAGAGAAGGTGATGTCCTTCAGGCAGGTGAAAGGTCATGAGGAAGAGGCGTGGAGCAAAGAGAGGAAGAGCAGGTCCAACTGTAAGGCTGGCAAAGAGTGCAGGGGGATGCAAATGGGATTCTTTGGGTGGCATTTTGAAAGGTGGTTCTGGTAAGGTGGGCCACCACATGAAGGATCTCGCGGACTTTGCCAGGTACACGAGAGGAGGACAAAGAAACCTTTTAAAGAGAAGAGGAACAAAGAGAGCTCACCCTAGTCACAGGTGGTGGGCTGGACCTGCCTGAGGCTCCAGAAATAGCTGATGACAGAGTCAAGACTCAAACTCTTCTAAGTCTGTATTGCTCATCTTTCTTTTCTGCCCTGAAGTGTATGTGCGCGTGCTTGTGCATGTGTGTGTGTGTGATGAGAGAGAATAGGCAAGACTGGCAAAGGCTGGGGACAGATTATTCCCATTAGCTAATTCAACAACCCACATGCTGCTGGGTTAAGCGAATTTGAGAGGTGATATGAAAAGAGAGAAAGTGCTTAAAAATCTGGGGATGGGAATCCGTCTCTGGTGCGTTGGTTTTGATTATTGCTCAGCTATATAAACATCCAAGGAGATGACCTCATGTATTCCACAGGCATGACCAAAGATCATGGCACAGATGTTCCCAAGTAAACAGTGTGAGTGCAAGCACATAGCTGCACAGCCCTCTAATGGCCCCGAGAAGAGCTTAGTCTGTTTTTTTTTTTTTTTTACAGAAACCACAAGTTATGGCTAAATCAGAAAGAAAATAGAAACCTTTCCTCATCTGCTCTGTTCTTGGTTTCATGTTTTATCCACGGCCCGGGAAGCTCTCGGCACGCCTCCTCCGCTCGGGAATCTGTGGAAGGAGTGCTTCTCCTGTTGGCAGCATTCTGCTGAGAACGGAGTTTTCTGCCATTTCGTGACTCTTTTCTAAATGTTCTGTGGTTCTGCTTTTTACAGCCAGCTTTCCGTTTGATGCTGGTTGTAGCTAGGCTAAAAGTAACATCTACGTTCAAAAGGCTGTAAATTGTACATTTTTGACCCTGAGATTTGTTTTCCTGGACTTCACCGAAGATAAGGATCGTGCCCTGTTTGTGCAAAATCTCCCACAGGGCCCGGCACATGCCACAACGCACAGTAGGTACTTTATTCTCAGCACTGCTGTATGTCTTGTTGGAACAGGATGGCCAAGGTGATGGCTGCACAAATGGGCGGATTGGGACAGGGTTTGTCACGACAGCAAGACCCCAGCCTGGACTAGCTTCACACTGAAATGGAACCAGGAAAGGAGCCCCAGTTTTGACTAATAAACATCCTGACATTCAGGTTGGTGAGGGCTCAGAATCAGATTTAAATTATTTAGACAAACAACATCAAAAAGTATTGTCGCTGGAAGCAAATTCACGCCTTCAACAGCTAAGAAAGCAGCTGCTGCCACAGCGTGCGGGTCCGAGCTGAGATCTGCACGGCCTTCTCCTGGTCGAGACCTTAGTTCCGTAAAGAGCTTTATTCACCCAGGGAAAACGTGCTCCACAGTATTTCATATAACTCACTTAGTTCATAAAGAGCTACAATTACAAAACCTTTTATTAGTTATACTATTACACTATGCAATGATCACGGACTCTTATATGCTTTCCCAGAATGGCTCCAGGGGAAATATTTTTAATCCCTAGCCAAGAAACCTGATTTTCAACCGAGGTATTTCTGCTGCACATTTTAATATCACTATTTTTCAATAGGTACATAAAATTATATTAATTTGCATAGTGTTAGAGAATATACAAAGACCATAATTTAGAAGTCCAGATTCTAAATAGTTACTCCTAAAACTAAGCAGATGTCATTTCACCTTGATTAACGTGGATATCAACATAACAGATTTCATTGTGAACAGGCTAATAAAGTATCCCTCCCTAGAAACAGTAGCTTAACGTATTTATAAATTTTGTCTTACTCTCCACATTCGCAGGCAAGTGTATTTATCTATTAATTATGCGAAGATTTATGTGGCCACGAAAATGATCTAAATATGCGGCTTCAAAGATGAATACAGTGCAGTCTTTACTCTTGAATAAGTCCTGCGAAAATGAGTTGATAAGGAGAAATGAACATTCCAGAAGGCTGTGCTCTCAGTCTCCTCCTCACAGGGGCGTGATGGACTCCGTTAGAAGATGGAGAAGGTGGAGCTCAGAGACGTTAAATCATTCGCTCAAGGAAACATTCACCAGCGGACAAATCTAGACAAAAATCCGTGACTAAAAACACATGAATCAAACACTGAAGCACAGGAAAGTTTACATTCATTACTGAGAAAGAAACTGAGACGTTTATTCAAAAATTGTGCTCTTCTCTCTGATTTCTCCCTTCCCTTCCCTTCCCCAACTACCTCACTCCCAACCTCGGTGTGGGGACTAGATATTTTTCCATGTAAACTATTTTTACCACTCAGGAAACAGAGATTCCCTTTCCAGTGATGGCAGAGGGTTCCTGTTGGATGAAACGCCCTACGGATAATAACTGCAAACTCAGGACGTTTTAAAAACAACTTCTTGCAGGTGCTGGAGAGTCAGTCCTAACCTAACAGGGAGAAGCTGCAGGAGAGGATGCTCGGGTGAGGGGAGTGGTCCCGGGTGTCTCCATTTCTGCTGCTCTCTGCCTCCGGGCTGACCCCAGTCAGCACCACGTGGGGCTGGGAAAACTTGGATGGAAACCCACTGCCTTAGAGAGAAACTCCCAGTTTCACTGGCAGAAAGCACCAGGCTGTGATCATAGCAGATCAGAGACGCCCCAACAAGAACGAGCCGGGAAAGAGGAATCACATTTTTTTTTTTGTAAAAACTTTGAACTGTGTGTGTGCAGGCTGATTCCAAATAGCCCAGCTGAGAATAAAATGATAAAAATGATCTATAAATTGTAAAATTACTTAACTGCCTCCCACCCAGGAGGGAAAGGGTTTGGAGGTTGAGTCCAGACAAATTAAATACCTGCTAAAACAAACAAGGCAAAAAACATCAAAGCTCTTTGGAAAAATGCAATAGAATATACAAGTCTCAAAAACGTATTATTCACAATATTCAGTACCCTATGTAAAATTACTATAAATACAAAAAAACAGGAAAATGTTGAACATACAAGAGAAAAGGCAATTGAGTGAAACTAAATCTGAGATGAGCCAGCTGTCGGAACGATCAGGTGAAAATTTCAAAGTAGGAATTATAACTGTTCTTGAGGACATAAAAGAAAATATATTTATAATGAATCTGCAAATAGGAAATCCCAGCAAATAGAAACTATTAAAAAGCATAAAAAGGATCCGGAACTTGTTGCATTCAAAAATAAAATGCCCCAGTCTTCCCAAATCGTTGAGGGTGAGAGAGTTGGAGAAGGAAGACGAGAGCGTGGAGAGAATAGTGTAATTTTTGAATGAATGCTTTTGTGGTTCAGTCCTGATGGTTTACATGTTCTCAGCCGTGGGTTTTTATTTGCTTTCTCCGCTTTGCCCTGTCTCTCCTAACAAAAGACTCTCAAAGTAGAAAATGTGTTTCTAGGGCTTCACTGAGGCCTTAGAAAAATTTAAGATGAATTCTTCAGAGGCCCTCTCATCTGGACAAAAGGGCTTCTGAGTGCCTTAAAGAGGCCCGAATATGCCCTCTGGGGCCGTCAAAATGGTTAAGCCTGTTGTTCAATGGCTCCCTTACTTGTAGCCTAAAGTAGGGAGGGGCCTGTCTTGATGAGGTTTGTGGGTATGACATTTGGATAATGGACCGAACCCCACTCCGTTCACAAGAAGTCCACATTTTTCTTTATTTTAAAGAGGATTGTACCACCATAAGCATCGACAGCTTGGACTAAAAGGGACAGAGATGTTCACAATGGGCAGAAAGCAGGCTGAAAAAATGTCTCAGCAGCAAAAACAGTCCTTTTCTTATGGAAAAAGAAGGAGAAACCAGAGGGAGGACCCAAGAAGTTACGGAGAAGACTTACAAGTCCGGGAAATCTCTCCCAGGGAAGATGACTGAGTCCTAAAAAGAAACCGGAATATGAAGCCAGCTGGATTTCAGAAACGCTGTGTCTGAGGGGTACTCTGTGCCTCCCGTTTTTCTCTTTGTGGAGAGAATGCCTGTTGCAGTTTCCTGTTCCTGCCTCGTCACTGCATGTTGAGTTTTCAGGTGAGCAGAAAATGTCCCTGTTTAGCGCACAGGTTTTATACTGAGATGAGTCATACTCAGGGAACCTTGTCCTCATCTGGACTGAATTAGACGCAAAGACCCTGGATTAGGATAAGACCCCACAGGTTCCAGGAGGTGAGTGTGTGGGAGTGACATGACTCATTAGGGTGGAATGTAGCAAACTCACACTTTGATGGTCTCAAGTGACCCTCATTCCGTGACCTTCACACTCTTCTACAGTCCCACATGGACTCTGGGCTTGGCTGCATGCTCCGCTTTGGCCAGTGGGACACTTGCACGCCTGATGCAAACGAGCATGAGATGCGTTTGCACATTGGGACCTGGTCTCTTGGAGCACTCCTCCCTGGAACTGAGCCGCCACACTCTGAGGATGCACAAGCTGGTCCGGTGGAGAAGCCACAGGGAGAAAGAGAGATTCCACACCACCTGAGGTGAGGCGCCGGACGTGTTAGGGGAGAGGCTATCTTAGATGTGCCAACCCTGCAAATGCAACACGGAGCAGAGACATCCCTGCTACCCCTACCCAAACTGAAAAATTGTGAGCA
Source organism: Equus przewalskii (assembly GCF_037783145.1). Lineage (NCBI taxonomy): Eukaryota > Metazoa > Chordata > Mammalia > Perissodactyla > Equidae > Equus > Equus przewalskii. Next base: position 90,024,692 of record NC_091831.1, read on the forward strand.
AAGAAACTATCACTGCCGTTTAAAGCAACTTGTATTCGTTTTTATGCAGCTTTATATAACAGAAAAAAAATCTAAATAAAATATTTGTGAATCGAATTTAACAGTAGTTTAAGACGACCAACCCATCCTGGGTAAGGTCACATAGAGTGGTCCAGCAGTACTTCAGGTACCAAGAAAATGAATATAGAGCAACAACAACCAATGACTATTGATATAATAAATCGCATAGACAGCTTAAATTAGAAAAGAAAACACGATGATCTTAACAGATAATAAGTCTCAGAATAGAATTCAATTCCCAATAGTCAATATAAAAGAAGTTAGAGTAGTGGACACTCTTGGTCCCCAGATTTTCTTTGCCAGGACAGTCACAATTCCCCCAGTTGCTGCATTGAGTCCTGCAAGCTCGTAGCTACAACTGCTGCAGAAAATTACAGTCTGCAGAACAGGATTTCCTTTCCCTGGTCTTTGCTCTCCTTCTCAGGTAGCTGGGAGCCAATGACTGCCTGACAGAAGGCTACACAAGGCAGGCTTCCTTGCCCTAATGGGAGACTTGCCCTCTGGAACAATTGAGGCTCAGGCTTAAGCTGGACTCCAGTTGAGACCACGTCTTTGTTTAGCCCTATTCCCTCCCTGACTCTGCCTCCTTCCCTCATTTTCTTCTGAGATCACTTTCTCAGTAGGCTGCGTGAACCCAAAGAGAGCTGAAGCAATATCTGTGGCATTTGAGGGCTGCAGGGGAAATAGTAATTACGATGTCTATGAAATGTGGCAGCTACAGCCAAATACCAGCGATGATCTGAAGAGAGAGAAGATGGTGAGCGTGGTGCAGTCCACCATCAGTTCAAAGCAAAGGGTGAAAGGTTCTCTGGACTTTCCTTCAGGGCCTCGTTAGCGCATTTGAAGCTTCTCTTTTCCTACACTGGAGTGGAGGTGGGGGCCAAACTGAGGAACGGGGTCATGACCAGGTTTTAAGAGAGGTGAACTTTAAAGGACGTGGATTCTCAGTTGTGGGCAGTCTCCAACAGCAAAGACAGGGCCCTGAGAGAGGAGGAGAGGGGCCCTGAGATCTGGGATGGGGCCTTTGAATAGGTGCTCATTAGAACCTTGAAACCCAGAGTCTCCGGAACTTTTTTGGTTTGAAGAACTGTTTCACCCTTCCCCATTCCTTGCTTGAAGACCATGATGAAGCCTCAGATGACGCAATTCCCCTGGAAGACAAGACTCACATTCCTCAGGATTTCTCCATCTGCCCTGCTGGCCTGCAGACCAGCACTCAGGGTGGCAGCCCGGGGTTCACCGGTTCAGATCCCGGGTGCGGACATGGCGCCGCTCGGCATGCCATGCTGTGGTAGGCGTCCCACATATAAAGTAGAGGAAGATGGGCATGGATGTTAGCTCAGGGCCAGTCTTCCTCAGCAAAAAAAAGGTGGATTGGCAGCGGATGTTAGCTCAGGGCTAATCTTCCTTAAAAAAAGAAGACTAAAAAAAATAATCAGAACTGTGTTTTCCCACATTGTAGCCATTAGCGAGTTGTGGCTGTTTAAATTTACACTAGTTAAAACAAAATAAAAAACTCAGTTCCTCAATGACATTAACCCCATTTCAGGTGCTCAGTAGCCACATGAGGGTAGTGGAAACCATGGTGCAGGTCAAATCCAGAACATTCTCATCGTCCAGGAAGTTCTTTAGACAGCACTGACTTAGAACACATAATGGCGAAAATAAAATCACCTCAATTATATTTGCATCAATGTGTAACGTGCTTACCAAAAAACTTAAAAATAAACTCAACTACAAAGCCCACATGAGGAAAAACTCAAAGCTTTATTAAGCGACGTAAAAGAAGAAAGTCTGAAAAGCCATACTATGCTCCCGTGTGTAAGGATCAGATTGCAAAGAAATCTATTGCCTCGAATTTACTTTATACGTTTAGCATTATTCTAAGAAACACCAAAATGGGATTTTGTTTTTCATCACGCTTTGACAAAAAGATCCTAAAATTACTCTGGATTGGAGAAAATGCTAACAGGGAAGAAGGGATGGACGTTTTCAGGTCTAGATATGAGTCCACTGCGTTGCTTTCTTAGGGGTGATGCAACAGATCACCAACGTCATGGCTTGAAATCACAGACGTTTGTCGTCTCGCAGCTCTGGAGGCCAGACGTCTGAAATCTGGCCGGGCTGTGCTCCCGCCAGGGCTCCAGGAGAGAGGCCGTTCTGTCTCCAGCTTCCTGGAATGGTGGGCGTGTCACTCTCCTCTGCCTTCCTCTCTCCAGTGTGTGTCTGTCCAACCTGCCACTGCATCCCTCTGGTAAGGACACTTGTCATTGGATTTATGACCCTCTGGGATAATGCAGGATGAGCTTCTCCTCTCAAAACCCTTAACTTAATCGCTTTTTTGTCCATATAAGGTAATATTTACTCTTTTACAAATAAGGTAATATTCACAGGTTCCAGGGACTAAGACTTGGACATATCTTTCTGGGCACCCCCATTCAGCCCACTACGTTTACACCATAAAATATTAGTATCTAAAATAGTGTGGAAGTGCCAAAAGGAATCTAGGCACTATGGGAAAAGAAAGAGGAGATGAGGGAAAGGCAGGGGCCAGCGAGCACATCATATAATGTTTTAATCTCTCAAGTATTCACAATTTTAAAATACAGAATATTTCCTTTGTCTTTGCGATCATCACAGGTTTTATTTTATTTTTTGGATTTTTTCCTTTTTTATTGTGGTAACACTGGCTTATAACATTATATAAATATCAGATGTACATCATTATATGTTTCAATTTCGGTGTAGACTACAACATGTTCACCACTCGAAGACCAATTACAATCCATCACCACACATGTGCCTAATCACCCTTTCGCCCTCCTCCCTCCCCCTTCCCCTCTGGTAACCACTAATCCAGCCTCTAGGTGTTTGTTTGTCGTTGTTTTTATCTTCTATGAGTGAGATCATACGGTATTTGACTTTCTCCCTCTGACTTCTTTCATTTAGCATAGTACCCTTAAGGTCCATCCGTGTTGTCACAAATGGCTGGATTTCATCATTTCTTATGGCTGAGTAGTATTCCATAGTGTATAAATACCACATCTTCTTTATCCATTCGGCCCTTGATGGGCACCTAGGTTGCTTCCAAGTCTTGGCTATTGTGAATAATGCTGCAATGAACATAGGGGTGCAAGTATCTTTATGCCTTTGCGTTTTCAAGTTCTTTGGATAGGTACCCAGTGGTGGGATAGCTGGATCATATGGTAGATCTATTCTTAATTTTCTGAGGACTCTCCATACTGCTTTCCATAGTGGCTGCACCAGTTTGCACTCCCACCAGCAGTATTCCAGGGTTCCCTTCTCTCCCCACCCTCTCCGACATTTGTTGTTTCCTGTCTTGTTAATTATAGCCATTCTGACAGGAGTGAGGTGATATCTCATTGTAGTTTTGATTTGCATTTCCCTGATAGCCAGTGATGTTGAGCATCTTTTCATATGCCTGTTGGCCATCCGTGTACCTTATTTGGAGAAATCTCTGTTCAGATCTTTTGTCCATTTTTTAGTTGTGTTGTTGGTTTTTTTGTTGTTGAGCTGTATGGGTTCTTTGTATATTTTGGATAGTAACCCTTTATCTGATATATGGTTTGCAAGTATCTTCTGCCAATTGTTAGGTTGTCTTTTCGTTTTGTTGATGGTTTCCTTTGCTGTGCAGAAGCTTTTTAGTTTGATGTAGTCCCATTTGTTCATTTTTTTCTTTTGTTTCCCTTGCCTGGTCAGACGTGGTATTTTGAAAATATGCTGCTAAGACCGATGTCAAAGAGCATACTGCCTATGTTTTCTTCTAGGAGTTTTATGGCTTCAGGTCTTACATTCAAGTCTTTAATCCATTTTGAGTTAATTTTTGTGTTTGGTGTAAGATGATCGTCTACTTTCACTCTTTCGCACTTGGCTGTCCAGTTTTCCCAACACCATTTATTGAAGAGACTCTCCTTTCTCCGTCGTGTGCTCTCGGCTCCCTTGTCGAAAATTAGCTGTTCATACATGTGGGGGTTTATTTCTGGGCTCTCGATTCTGTTCCATTGATCTGTCTGTCTGTTTTTGTGCCAGTACCATGCTGTTTTGGTTACTATAGCTTTGTAGTGTATTTTGAAATCAGGGAGTGTGATGCCTCCAGCTTTGTTCTTTTTTCTCAGGATTCCTTTGACTATTCGGGGTCTTTGGTTGTTCCATATAAATTTTAGGATTCTTTGTTCTATTTCTGTGAACATCCGAGATTGGCATGCAAAAAAAGGGCACTGTGACTCTGCTGGCAGAAGACACCTAGAGACTTTTATAAGCCAACCTGGAAGGCATTTGGGGAACATTAATCAAAAACCTTAAAAGGTTTGTACCCTTTGATCCAGTCATTTACCCTAAGAAAATAACCAGAGCTATTTTTAAACACGTAGAGACAAAACGAATCATAACTCAATTATTTATAAAAGTAAAACTGGAGGAAAACCCCAAAATCTAACAATGGGCAACTGCTTGTCTAAACAATGGGAGACCCACATAGTGACAGAGGGAAGAACACGTAGAAGGAGGAGGGCCGCGACATATTTCTAGATGTAAAAAAGCTGATTCAAAACAATGAATGGGATGACATAATTGGTATGTTATATACATTTGTGGTTATGTAGTTTGTGTGGGGGTGTGTGTGTGTGTAGCATATACACATAATATGCACATGGAACCAAAAATAGAAGGGGATACACTAAAATGTTAGTGCTAGTGACACTTTAGTAATGGAATTAGTACATTTATTAACTCATTGTATTAATTCATTGCATTTCTTTAAACAAAATTTGTTGCCTGTGCGATGATAAAATTTGATAAATATATGACTAGAAATTAAGAACCCAACAAACAGTCTTCTGCAGAAAATAAAATTTACGTCACCTAGAACGAGATGTCAGATAAGAACAAAGCTTTCTTAATCTCAGTTTTACTCTGTTCGGCTACTTTGGATCAATTTGGTCCTCAAAGGCCTGTATGAAGCAATTTTTAAAAATTCATAGTGGGGCAGAGGTGAATGTTTATATTAAAATTTAAGGAAAGATCCAGAATAAAACACATACAGACGCTAAGAAGACTTACAATGTGAAAGTAAATTTTTAATGGAAAGAAAATATCAGGAAACAAAAAAGTGAACAGTCATATTAACAGAGTGGTGCCATTATTTTGCAAAACTTTTCTTTTGGTTTTGTTGATTCTTTAGGAGGCTTTTTAATGTATGCAGAAGAGGTTCCAGCCCCTCGTGCCTCATGCCTGCCTTTCCCTGTTGTTTACACAGTAACGATTTCTGCCCTCAGATTGGCCACTGGCTTCCTTAACCTCCCTGCTCATTTTGGAACAGAGAAAATGCCTTCTTGTTCCCCAGGGCGGGTCTCTTCTACTCAGTTTTCTGAAGATAGAAAAGAAAATTATAAACACCTGTGAGCATAAAAATCTCTTGACTCTGCAAAAAAATCATTTATTATTATTTTTCCAATCAGAAAAACTTTCTTTCTGCCTGGCCTATTTCCTTTGCCCAATTCTGTTGTATCGGAGCTTGGAGCCAGGGCCCAAGGGCCCCCGCAGAGGTCTGGCTCCATCAGGACGACCTGTGGTCGAGCTCCAGCAGGTTAACCTCCTGGGTATCAGACACGTAGAGGAGCCAGCGGGTTTCCTCTGAAAAGCCTTAAAATTTTTCACGTGAAAGGGTAGTTTGTATATGCTGGTACCTGACTTTGCTTGGATAATACCCTCTTAAACATAGTTTCGTGCTAGGCCTCGTTAATATTTATGCCTTGTTGTTCTTGTTAAGAGTTGTATTTTCATGTCGGAAGCGCACAGTGGGTGGGAAAGCGCTCTTTGCTGAATGAGCCCACAGCAATCCACGGCTGAGTTAAGGCGAGACCGTCCATCTCTCTACTGGAGACTCTTTCTAAAGAGAGATGTGCGCCCTCCGCTTAAGTGCCTGGGGTCTCCCTGCCTGGCCCACCCTTCCGTCCCAAACCTTCTTCATGAGAAACTTTAAATCCTAGATCCTCATAGATCTGGAAGGGATCTGAGGTCACGTTATATTTTACATTGTTTCTCGGAAACAAACACAAAGGACGAATTGTTTCAATCGTGTTACTTGCACAGAAAATGGCTAAGAAAAGCTGCTTGCAGTTCTGTGAAGTTCAAAGGTTGCCTTGATGGAGTCGTGAATTTGGAAGACAATTTGTATACACACGTGCACATACACACATCCAAGAGGTCATTTAAATATGTTATATTCCCATGGAGGGGACTGGCTGGCTACTGTGAGTGCAGATGATATCCTTTGTGCTGTAAGTGAGGCTCACGGAGCCTGGAGGAACAACTTGTATGGTAGGAATAACATAATAGTGAGACCTTTTGAGAATTTGTTGCTTACAAGCCGTGACCTCGGGTAATCTATTAAATTCTCTGGGCCTCTGTTTTCCCTCTGTAAGTAGAATTGAGCTGTTATGTCAGAGGTCTCTGTTTTAATTGCGTGCTCAGACACACTCCTGTATTTGTAACTGAAGTCATAATAATAATTAGGGAGTTGACCAATATGAAAAAAGGAGGCAATACAAAGTATAGTTTTGCAAATCACTGGATTCGGGAGTAGACTCCCTTCTGGGACATCTCATATCCAGAGGAATGGAGCGAGAACTCAGGTATATAGGCAAATTCTAAGTATATTTAATACAATTCTTAGAATTTGGTTTGGAAAGCTCTCCTGCCACAAACAGCCACAGTGATGGAGAAATGAAGCAAATGCAGTGATTACAAAAAGTTCGAAGGCTCCTGTGTTGCATGTTTTGGACTTTGAAGGTCCGTTTTCACAGCCCTGATCACCTGAGCCTCAGATTCTGCAGTGGCAACAGGGAAAGTAGAATCACACGGGGAGAAGATTCCAGCAACAGTCTCACATCCGTGCCTGTGTTGCCATTTCCTGTCCTGTTCCAGGTGTGTTTCAGGCAGCTGTAAACGGCAGGTACACAGTTGCATTGTATGCATCACTCACTCTTGATAAGTACTTCTGCTACTGTTGTAATGTTCAAATTTTAAACAGTGATGACACGTGTACACTGGAAAGATATAATGTCCTTTATTTTCAGAAAGGCATTTATAGTATGCCCACTCCAATAATTAGCATTAATATCCCTATGCACTGGTGTCCCTAGTCACATACTATTGGGAAGAGAAAGAATAAAGGAGCTTCTCACCCCATGATCACTGGGGATTATTCACAGTAACCAAGACATGAAAACAACCTAAGTGTCCACTGTCAGATGAACTGATAAAGAAATTGTGGCCTATAAGTGCAATGTAGTGTCATTCAGTCTTAAAAAAGAAGGAAATCCTATTACTTGTGACAACATGGATGAACCTGCAGGACATTATGCAAAAGTGAAACCAGCCAGCCACAGAAAGACAAACACTGTGTGCTCTTGCTTATAAGTAGAATCTTAAAAACTGAACTCACAAAAATGGAGCAGAACAGTGGTTACCAGGGGCAGGGGGTGGAGGAAATGGAGAGATGTTGGTCAGAGGGTACTAACTTCTGCTTCTAAGATGAGTAAGTCTTGGGGATCTAAGGTACAGCGTGGTGACTATAGGTAATAATATTCTATTGTATTCTAGAAATCTGCTGAGAGAGTAAATCTTAAGTGTTCTCACCACAAACACACAAAGAAGAAGACAACCATATGAGGTGTCGGATGCATTAATCATTTTGACTTTGATAATCATGTCACAATGTATCTCTACATCAAAACATCACTTGTACACCTTAAATATATATGGTATTTGTTTGTTGATCATACTTCAATAAAACTGGTGGAGAAATAAAAGAGGGCTAAGAATATTTATCTGGAAAAAAAGCAAGAAAGAAAGAGAGCTCCTAAATTGAGGAATCCAGCGGGAAGAGGAAAGCCTTGGAAGGGTTATTTCACCGTCTTTCAAGAAGAATGGGTCATCACCTGATGCTCCATTATTATTTTTTTGACCCAGGAAAGCATTTCATGGACTGACGGACACTTTGCAATCGCTCCCTGGTCGTCAGGATCAGGTGAGGTCCCGGAACTCAACCAAGATAAAAATCTCTCCGGAAAGTCTGTAAGTGTCTGTTGGTGTCATCTTTAGGTTCACTTGAACTTTCTGGGTCTGATTTTTCTCATTTGAACAATGCAGATTTCAAACAATTGTGCTCCTTCCTGTCTGGGTTGTCAGGAGAATCGAATGCCCCCGAAAGGGCTCCGTACACTACAAAATGAGATGTAAAATGCTAAAAGCACGAAGCGGGAAGCTCTGCCTGACAGGTAAGAAGCTTTGTTCCCCACACTGTTCCCCACTCAGAGAGGAAACGTGGTTTTCCTGGTGCGCTTGTGGCCACTTAGAAAGACAAGTGACAGAACGAAAACATTTCAAAATGAGGGGAGGCTTCAAAGATTTCTCCTATAATCCTTTCACTGTAATGTCCGGTGCCCAGGGAAGGAGCCACCTGCTGATGGCCAATGCTGGATGCTGGCCAATGCACCAGAATCAATTCTCTGCAAGTCAATTGATCAAAAATACATTTTTACTGGTGGTGCAGCAGTTAAGTTCCCACGTTCTGCTTTGGCGGCCCAGGGTTGGCTGGTTCGGATCCCGGGTGTGGACATGGCACCACTTGTCAAGCCATGCTGTGGTAGGCGTCCCACATGTAAAGTAGAGGAGGATGGGCACGGATGTTAGCTCAGGGCCAGTCTTCCTCTGCAAAAAGAGGAGGATTGGCAGCAGATGTTAGCCCAGGGCTAATCTTCCTCAAAAAAAATTAATTAATTAAAAAACAATTTACAGAACAACCAACTCACTTCATCACTATTTTCCCAAATCACTAAGTCCAGCCCCTGCCACATCCCCCCGTCCCCTGTCGTCCCCGTATGGTCCCTCCCTCGTCCCTCTAGGGGCTCAACCTCTGCTCTAATATCCAAATATTCACCACAAACTGTCCGAGACTCTGTTGAAGAAATCTGTCTTAGTTTCTGGTGATTTTTAGCAAATTTATTTATTTATATTTTTTTTTGGCAAATTAACTTTGAGCCTACAAGTTCCTTTTCATCTTTAAAATACATACTTTTAATAACATGTCTGAAAACAGTATTCATCACAAAACGATGAAGCAGCCATCAGGAAACTAACATTCGAGAAAAAAATTGTGTCTCGTTGGGGAGAAAGGGCAATGATTTGAGAAAGACTTGCCATCTTTTTTCAGTTCTCAGAGAAAAAGTCCAGAGACGCATAGAAGTCAAGCCTCAATTTTCAGTCCCTTTTGACCTAGGCTTTTCTCCTGCCTGCAAAGAAGTCACACCAGTTGTGCAAAAAAAAAAAAAAAAAAAAAAAAAACAGAGAGAGAGAGAGCTGCCTTTATTATCTGTGTCTTTTTACACTTCAGACGTGTTTTTCACATCCATCGTGACAATGCAGTCTAACAACCAATTAACGGCTTTAAAACCAGTGGGGATCCTGTTCTGCCCGTAACCTTAGATGAATTATTGATAGACGCTTTCAGCCCTGTGTCCTGCCAGATATTTCAAAGTCGATGTTGGCCTGTGCGTTGTCTCATTCAGTCTCTGTCGAGGTCAAGGTTTGTGAAGCGATGCTCTCGCGAAAGGGGAAAAAAGCGCCAGCTCCCTGTGCAGCGTGGGGCGACACATAATTGCCCTCTTTAGAGCCCGTCTCCGTAAGATGTCAGCAACCTGCGCGTGCGTTAGCGGAACCCGCTGCATTGTTCCCTCAAAGCAGGTGGAACCCTGCACGTTTAGAACGGGAATGGCATTAATAAGTACTGTTGTAATTATAACAATAATTCTTCTCTGAAGTCCGCGTTTTCTTTCCTTTGAGCCTTGGAACGATCCTTTGGGGCGGGCAGGGCAAGTGTCATTGTTTGTACCTGATACGGAGAAAAGAAAAACCTGAAACCCAGAATTGTGTGAGCTTCCCCTTTTCTCTTTTCTTGTCCCTTGTCTTCCTCCTCCTTCTTTTTACGTTTTTGTGACAGTGGTACAGTTTTTATGTCTCTGCTTGACAATAGGACAGCTTTAAAAAGGTGATTTCAAATGACTCAGATTCTAATGTCATTCTGCTATGGCAATCTCTGAATTAGCCATTTTTTAGCAAAATAATTAGTACATTATTAAGGTGTTCCTTTTAAATGTTTTAAACCGACTGGTGGCTTAAGGATAATGACACAATAGAATATAATGGGTAAATATGTGATAAAATAATAACCCTTAGAAAACTTCTAAACAAAAGGCACTTAGAGCCATGAAAATTTATACAGTTTAAAACATTGAGAAATCTCTTAATAAAGCAATCTCTTAAAAAGGAAAAAAATTAATCATTACTAGCTACTCATGTATGTATATGCTTCCTACATATATGCTATTACAGCATTTTATCTTGCTTTTTAAAATTAATTACACCCGTAATATTTTTTCTAAGATGTCACATAATTTTCATAATTATTTTAATGAATAAGTATTATTCCACTTAGATTATTTCCCAAAGTTAATTACTGATTTCCTTATTATTGATCATTTAGGCTCTTACTAGTTTTTCTCTATAATTAGTAATGCAACGAAGAATGTTTTCACATATATAAAATGTTCATTTATTTAAAGTGTTTCTCTTGACACCTAACAGGAGGACTGTTGCTGAGTCAGAGGCTAAGGCTGCTTTTCTGGTTTGAGTTCTGTAATTTTCTACTGATCTCTGAAGCTCCAGTGTATGGGAACACCAGTAACATATGTACATCAATGCCACTTCAACATCACCAACATCAGTTATATGTTTATGTTTTAGAACGACACATACTACACAGTATGTGACATCCTTTATCTGTAGCAAATATGAAAACACATTATTGAAACATAAGTAAAACAGTGTGGTATTGACAGATGAAGATACAGGTCAATGAAACAGAAAGTCCAGAAATAGACTGAAAAATAGAACATATTTTATTTTACATGGAGGACTCTAGAATCATTAAGGGAAAAGATTGCTTATTCAATAGGGAAGAAAATGTGAGTTATTTTACAAGTTCAGAATAAGAAATATTTTTAAACTATGATATAGAACACAGAAACCCTAAAGTGCTAATAAGGTAAACTATGTAAAAATATAAAATTTCTGAATAGTAATGACCACTAGAAGCAAAATCAAAAGACAGATAAAGTTAGGAGGTTATTATTGCCAATAATATTACAAAAGAAACACTAATTTCCCCAAGGCATGACTAGCTCCTACAAATTCACAACAAATGAACCAATATCTTAATTAAGAAATGGACAATGGATATAAACAGAATGCCACGCTGGCAGCCAGTGTACATTAGAATCCATATTATAATCTCTATGGTCATTAGTATGTGTCCTGGCATTTTGCAAACACCGAAAAGATTAATCTGTAATTTCAAAAGAATAAATAAGCACAGCATGAAGTCATTTTCAGATTCTCAAGACTGAGAGACTTTGTTACTTAATGACTATCACTTAAAGAAATACTGAAGAATGTTCTTCAGCAGAAGGGAAATGGAATCCCACAGGAAAGAACAGGATGCAAGAAGGAGGGTATTCAAGAAATTGGTTAGGACTTTGGCAAATTTAAATAATCTAAATAAATACAAATAAAACATTATAGACAGTGTTAATTTTGTGTAATTTATTTTGAAAAGAAAACTAAATGCTCAACAGCAATAACATGGAAATAGTGGAGAGAAATTGTGCTTAAAGCTTCCCTTTGTGTTTTCTGGCAGAGGGGGAGCGATATACTCATTAACTTTAGACTTTGTTATTTTAAAAGTCGCCACTAAAAATGAGAATAATTCAAATGAACAGCTACCAAACCAGTTAGAGGAGAGAAAATGGGATAAAGCAAAATTCATCAATAATGATGATAATAGTAATGATAATAATAATACTTCTATTACACTATGTGTCAGGCATTATCCCAATGTGGGTGTGCACGAGTGTGCGAGTGTCTTTGTGTGTGTCTGTGTTGTATAATCACTTAAATTAATTGAACAGAGGACAGGAAGGAAGAGAAGGAAAACACACATAAAATATGGTAATTACAAAACAAAGAAGATGGTAAAAATAAGCCCAAACATGTCAGCAAACACAATGAGTATAAACAGATTGAAATTAAAAGGTACAGATTATCAAATCAGATAAGAAAGAAGCACAATTTGGATATTTGATGTTGACAACCTAAGGCAAAATGGCAAGGAAAGTTTTAAAATAACAAAATGAAAATGCTAACCTGGTAATGACAATATCAGATGAAATAAATTCTGAAACAAAAACACTAACAAGTTTATGAAAGGAACATTCAGAAGATAGGAAGGTAAAACAATCATGACAATAAATGTGCCTAACTACATGCCCTCAAAATCTTTGAATCAAAATTTGACATTTAAAGGAGAAATAAATAATTCTACAGTTAGAGTGGAAAAAAATTTAAGAAAATCTCTCTAGGGCAATCAAGTAATCAAAAGTTACTAAGGTCACTGAAAAGTTGAATGATATAGTTAAGAGGCTAGAATATGTATATATACTATATATATAAAATATATACAAACATATATATTACATAAAATATTATATATGTGTAATATATATGCATATATATAACTTTGACTGCTTCGTATATATAAAACTTTGCCTCCCAGAAAATACATACTTTTAAAACTTACATGAAACATTTAAAAAGTTCTCTCCATGCCACACCATAAAGAAGTTCCAACAGAACATCCAAACAGACAGCATTCTCTGACCACAAAGCAATTAAATTAGGGGAAAACTCAATAAATGTATTGTTTTAGATCTAACAAAACACAGCCTATACGCCTGTGCTTACTAAGGCATCGCTGTGATAAACAAGCCTCCGACGCAGAGCGGCTCCAATGTGACCATGCGTCCACATCCCGCAGCCTCAGTTAAGGCCCCATATGGACCGTGCTGCCCGGCGAGCGGTCCATGTCCCACCTGGTGCTTCAGCTGCCTCATTGCTTGCTCTCCAGGGTGTGTGAGCTCACCTGTATCAAGCCGGTGGAAGGGTAAAGAGCGTGGAAGATAAAACATGGGACATCTCTAGGGACCAGGCCTGGTGGCCGTGCACAGCACGTCTGATCATATTCCATCGGTGACAGCACAGTCGCAGGCCACTTATAACTGCAAGGGATGCGGGAGGTGAAGGCGAGCTGTGCGCTCAGTAAGAAGGGACAAAGGTTTTCATAAGCTGTCCATCCACACCACCATAATCTCCAGTAAGCGAGGGAATTACAACAGGCATTACAAAATATTTAAGACCACCAGCAAAATATCAGCATGTCAACATGTGTGGGATACACCTAAAGCGATACTTAAATCAGATGTAGAGCATGATTATGTTTATTAAAACACACACAGACACACACAGAAGAGAGGCTGGAAATACATGGACCGAATAGTTAACTGAAGTAGAAAAAATAGTGCAAACCTAATGCAAGTGGAAGAAAGGAAATTATAAAGATGGATGTCAAGAAAATCAGATAGAAAAATAAAACTAAAAAATAGCCAGAAAAAGAATGAAAGAGTCTAAGTTTGTACTGTTTAGGCTAAAGCTAAAAACTTGCTGTAGATTTATTCAAGATTTTAAAAATCACTTGCAAATATTATGAGCAACTTTGCTTCAAAATTTCTGAAAGCCTAAAGTGGACAATTTCAAAGAAAAAGAAATACATAACAAAACTGACCCATGAAAAAAATAGAAAAATGTAATGAACAGAAAATGGTTAAAAGACTTCAGTCATACTAAAAAAAGTACTAATTCCCCAACATACTTCCTTCCTTAGTAAAAAGACAGCAGGCCATGCACTGGATTGTTAAAAATAGTGCTATTTGTAAGAACCCCAAACTGAGGAACTGTTACGGTGCATCAGCAATACGTCGAGAAAATAAATTGTGGTGTTCACACAAACAACGCCATACAGCACTGAGAACGTCAACCTGACAATGTGGACTCATTTCACAAGCGTGACATTGAGCAAGAGAAACCAGATACAGAAAAAGTGCCTCTCATCTTTTTCAATTTGTGTGCGGCCTAAAAGCAGGTAACGTGATCCGCGCTGTCTGAAGCTGGGGTGGCGGCTGCCTGGAGCCGGAGGAGATGGTCACGGAAGAGGGCGCGGAGGCTGCCCTGGGGTGTTGGAGATGCTCTCTTTCCTGTGTGGGTGATGGTTAATTTTCTGGGTCAAGTGGACTAGGCCGTTATTTCTGGGTGTGTCTGTGAGGTTGTTTCTGGAAGAGATTAATGTCTGAATCGGTGGACTGAGTGAAGCAGCTTGTCCTCCCCAACGTGGATGGCATCGTCCAACCCCCTGAGGGCCTGGAGAGAAGAGAAGGAGGGAGGCAGGTTGATTTGCCCTCCGCCGGGCTGGTGAGCTGGGACATCGATCTTCCTGTGACTTTGGTGCTCCTGCTTCTCAGGCTGCAGACTTGCACCGGAACCCACCCATCAGCTCTCCGGCTCTTAGGCCTTCAAGCTCGAGTACGAGCTTTGCTGGGTCTCCAGCTTTCAGATGGCGTGTCATGGGGCTCCTCAGCTTCCATAACTGCACGGGTCAATACCTTATAATCTCTTCCAAGATATATGGATACATACAGACATCCCTATGTCTGTCTGTATCTGTAGATGTCTCTATCCATGCCTACATCTATATCCTGTTGTTTCAGTTTCCCTGGAGAACCCTGACTCATCGAGACAGGAGTAAGTCAGGACAAGGATATCCATTACCGTCAGTTCTATTTCACATTGAATTTGAAGTACGAGTCAGCGCAGAAGAAAAGAAAAAAGATTAAATAGAGATAAGACCTGCAAAGGAGGATATGAAACTGCCATTCTCAAATGGTCACGTTCTGATATTTTCCATTGAGCGGCAGCATAGTGTACAGCATTGCAAATATAGTGTATAGTATAGTATAGTGTGTAGTATTGCAAGTATAGTGTATAGTATAGTGTGTAATATTGTGAGTGTAGTGTATATAGTATGTGGTATAGTGTACAGTATTGTGAGTATAGGGTATAGTGTAGTATGGTGTGATATTGTGTAGTATGGTGTAGTATTATGAGTATAGTGCACGGTACCATGTAGTATAGAGTATAGTGTATGGTATCATGTAGCATAGAGTATAGTGTATGGTATCATGTAGTATAGAGTATAGTGTATGGTATCATGTAGCATAGAGTATAGTGTATGGTATCATGTAGTATAGAGTATAGTGTGTGGTATCATGCAGTATAGAGTATAGTGTATGGTATCATGTAGTATAGAGTATAGTGTGTGGTATCACGCAGTATAGAGTATAGTGTGTGGTATCACGCAGTATAGAGTATAGTCTATGGTATCACGCAGTATAAAGTATAGTGTATGGTATCACGCAGTATGGAGTATAGTGTATGGCATCACGCAGTATGGAGTATAGTGTATGGCATCACGCAGTATGGAGTATAGTGTATGGCATCACGCAGTATGGAGTATAGTGTATGGTATCATGCAGTATGGAGTATAGTGTATGGCATCATGCAGTATGGAGTATAGTGTATGGTATCATGCAGTGTAGAGTATAGTGTATGGCATCATGCAGTATGCAGTATAGTGTATGGCATCATGCAGTGTAGAGTATAGTGTATGGCATCACGCAGTGTAGAGTATAGTCTATGGCATCACGCAGTATGGAGTATAGTGTATGGCATCACGCAGTATGGAGTATAGTGTATGGCATCACGCAGTATGGAGTATAGTGTATGGCATCACGCAGTATGGAGTATAGTGTATGGCATCACGCAGTATGGAGTATAGTGTATGGCATCACGCAGTATGGAGTATAGTGTATGGCATCACGCAGTATGGAGTATAGTGTATGGCATCACGCAGTATGGAGTATAGTGTATGGCATCATGCAGTATGGAGTATAGTGTATGGCATCATGCAGTATGGAGTATAGTGTATGGTATCATGTAGTATAGCGTGTAATGCTGTGTGACACTGTCCAGTATAGCTCAGCACAACGTCGTCCAGCACAGTGTGTATAACACAGCATAGGAGACTCGACTCTGGGGGAGCACACAGCTGCGTAAGAGCATGAACTAACTAATGTGGGACGATTTCCCAGAGGAAACGGTCTTCTCTGAAAGACAGTCCTTGGGGCATACAGGAAATAGGGCCTGAGAGGTGACTTTCATTCGGAATTAGATTTAGATGGCGCTCCTCCATTATCTGTTTCTCATTAGCCGGCTGGTGCTGCCCCAGAGCGGGTCACCCAGGGCTCACGGCCCCGAGCCGAGGTCACAGTCTTCTCATCGGGGGAATCACGAAGCTTAGTGAGGCAGGAGGCGTCTTGGAGATCTGCTGACACAGATCAAAGTTCATAGGCCCGCCCTCTGTGGCCCCTCCGAGTGTCGCCCTGCAGCCACGTCGCTTCTGAGCGAGGCCGTGGTGAATTCACCATCATTGGTGCTGAGCGGAGGCCCTCACAGATGAGGAATAAAGTCTGGACTATGTCTCCTCTTCGCTGTCACCAGGGCCTGAGCAGCCCGGTGGCGTGGATCCCCTCCGAGTGGGTCATTGTCTGTGACAGGGTGCAATTATAGAGCTCGCCAGCTCAGCAGGAAAACTGGAGAAACTCAAGGGGAAAAAACCTCATTTCCTCCGCGGTGGCCGAGGGTGAACAGATCTGCATGTGCCCGGGGCTGTGTTTCCCGGAGAGAGAGAGAGAAGTGTCCTTTCCTGGCCATCGAGCCCCGTCTCACTGCGAGGAAGGAGGTTCCTGTCAAGATGGACCAGCTTTCCAATCTCAGCAAGCAGAAGGCCCCAGGGAGTCTGTGCCAGGGCATTAGAATGCCAGAGTTTCAGAGCTAGAGGAAGAAAGGGATGGAAACTTAGGGAATGCTTAGTTCCAACCTTCACCCCCATTTTGTGGATGAGAAAACAAGGTTCAGAGAAGTTAAGTCACTTGCCCAAAGGGATGTTGCCAACTCTCGGAGACCCGCTCTCCTCGCCTATCAAACGTCTATCAAGCAGAAGCCTGTGACTCGCCCACAGTGCCTGTCCCGTGGAAGGCGGGCTGAGGTGCCAGTGAGGGCCCCTCCACCCTTACAATCCCCCAAACATAATTCTTCTTCGAGTCCTCCAGAACGTATGAGTGTCCTTTGGACAATGGTTTTGAACTGTGTGAAAATGTTATAGACGAGGCATAAGTTTGTTGGTTTCTTTGCTTCTTGGCAACACCTGCCACATGAAAACAATCAAAATGACAGAACGGTAAAATAGCCTGTCACTGAGATACAAAATTTTGGAGCTTCAGAGACCTGAGCTCCCGTCCTGCCCCGCTGTAGACTCTCTGTCACTAGGGATCTGTCCCTTCCTTCTTCCTCTTCAGGCCTCAGTTTCCCCACTTCTCAAGGGAGATGCTCCCATATTCCAGGCTCTGATGGGCTGGCCAGCATCGCATGCTGCATTGGCCTTTGCAGAACACAAATGTATGTGTTCGCCAGTCTTCATGAATGTGTTGATTTCCCTTCACTGCTTTGAGCCGATAAAACTTCGAAAGCACTTGTGTAAACTCAAAAGCAGCTACTGGACACACTTATATGCTGGACTCCACCGTGCACACTGTGCGTGTCGTGGGGGAGGGAGCGCCAGTGCACAAACCTTCAAGAGATGTGCTCCTGGCTGCGCCCACGCTCACTCTCCAGCGGCCCAGCCAGCCACGCACATGTGGAGTCACAGCACACAGGTCGCTCAAGGATGGCCTGTGCCTGGGGTGCCGGAGCCCAAGGGCATATGGAAAAGTGTGTGTGTGTGTGTGTGTGTTCAGGGGGCAATGGGAACCCACTGGGAAGGTGCCATCCTTCAATATCAAGCTAAGAACTGGATTCGATTCTTTTGAATCTGTAGACATTGGGAGCCAGTGAATCATTTCAGCCTGGGGTGAAATCATTTCAGGCCTGGAGCTGTGTTCTTGAATGCTCACTCCGGCTGTATGTGCAAAATGCACCGGAGCATCAGGAAAACCCATTTCAAAGGCACATGTGGAGGGATAATAGAGGTATGAAAAAGGGTGATGGCCGCCAAGAGACTGGAAAGAGATCACAAAACTGCAGTGTCAGCCTTGATCTGCCTGCATGTGAGAGGAGAGGAAAGAGAGAAACCGAAGCTGATGCCCAAGGAGCCAGGAGGAGGGAGACACCCGAAACCCAGGACCAGGGATCAGCCGTGCGATGCCTTGGAGCACCTCGCGTGCGTGCCAGCGTTTGCTCACGGCTGCCTTTCCCTCTAGACTGTGGGGGCCGGGGCTGAGCCGTCTTATTTTTGTTCCACCCAAACGAAAGAGCCCACTATGCAGTCGACGTTCAGACAGGTGAGTATCAGACAGATGACTCATGACGAGCTTGGTCTTCAGTACGTGTTTGCGGTGGAGGCAGCCAATATATAGGGGGTTCAGAAATATCAGTCAGCCGAAAGAGCAGAGTCAATGAAAGAGAGATTATGCTTGGAGTCACAGGAAGTTTTCCAGAAAGAAGAGATACAGCAGAATGATAAGATGGGTAGCCCATCTCATTACCATTGGTCTCCTCTAGAAAAAAGGCTTTGTTGGCAAAGTGCTCCCTCCACAAGGAGAATATCTTATTTAACAGCAGGATAGAATCACCCAGAACTTGTTTCTCTTTTGTTGAATCAATTCTCAAATAGATGTTTGTTGCTGGTGGAAAAATTAAAAATCGCTCATGGAGTTTTCCACTGTAACAGTAATGCAAAATAATGGCACACTGATCACTATTGAAAACCCACAAGTGTGTACAATCGACGATAATGGAGTACTATTTAGCGTCTGGTTTATTCCTCTGATTGATAATTTCATTACCATTATTTCAGTTAACTCAATTAGTTTTAATGAATATTTCAATTAATTCTTCCTGAACCGTTTTGAATAAGTCAGTGGATTTTCTTTTCATTTTTACACGTCTCTGAGTGTTAATACGGTGGCCAGTTTGAGATGCTCATTAAACAGCCATTCTTTGAAGAATGACACTTTGTGTCTCGACTCCTGGAAGCCTCTTCGGTGTAAAAATTAATCAGCATCACTATTTTTAGCTCTTCAAAACAGTATCTGTGTGCTCTTAAAGATTTGGACCTATTTCATTTGTATTTGATCCGCATGTAACCAAGCAAACGTCACCTTCTTATACTCTGTGAGGTCATCATGACTCTTGAGGGTTTCCACATATTTCAACAGTCTGAAAGCCCTGCTGACACCAGCAATGGCTGTCATGTCAAAAACTGGTTAGAAACCAAACGAGCTGTGCACCCTTTGACCGGATGACGAGTCCTAAATTTTATCTTTCAAAATACGTTGCAGGAGCATATTTTGTCCATTGTATATTTTTTTGACTCCCTGTTGTTATTATTGGATTCTAATTTTGAAAGAAAAACAAAATCATCTTTCATTAAACAGAACGGGGTGAATTCCGCTTCCATATCAGATCAGAATGAAAGAGTCATTACTGAGTCATGACTTGGGTGCTTCCTGAAGTCAAATAATTCGTCAAGACGAAGTTGTGCTGACCTTCGTGCACATTGCTGTTGACCATACACGTGATGCTTTTGTCGATTATTACCTTCATTTTCCGTCTGCTTTTCACTTTCTTGGGGAATGTTCTCCTGATCTTGTCTGGTGCTGGTTTTTCATTATCAGCTTTTTCTTGGCTATCGTAATCCTTTTCCTTATCATTATGGTTTTGATCATCAGCTTTAGAATTTTATTTTTTCACTGTAATAGAATGAGATTTTTTTTTGACATTTTGAAACTTCTATGAGTCTTCTTTTTTACTTTCTTTTGTTGACTTCCAATAAGGTACTTTCTTCTCATTATAGTTGAATTTTGGTATAATCATTAAATACACCGAAATTAATCTAAACTTAAAGATACACAAGAATCACTCTGGTACGGTTTGAAGTCACTGCCGCACTGTGTTGAGATCCATCGAGCGTAATCCGATTACTCTGATATTCTGGACGAATGTGTGTACGCGTTTTGTCACGGGAACTTACACCTCTTCAGCTTGTTTCACTGCATGGGTGGTAGTTCTGAGCGCTGTTTTCACAGAGAAACTAGACTTTGTCTGAATAAGAAATGTCAGATATCTTAAAATGGGATCTAATAAGATGGGATGAACAGAACGTGACTTCACACAAAGATTTCTCACTATTTGTAGGATGTTATGTGTTTACGCCCTACAAACAGAAATGCTGAAAAATTTTGCTTTTAGTGATACCTATCAAAACGGAAAATAACGTGTCTGGTATGTTTATTATTGTCTATACTTTATTATCTGGTCAAAATTCTATCTTGAGTAGGTGTTGGTGAGAACCGAATCACTAGCTGGAGATCTAATGACTGGGACGTTTTTCTAAGGGTACCTTTGGCCCTTTACATTTAAGATCTTATTTCTCCGTGTCCCACATATTTCCGGTTCTAGGCACCAGAAGACTCTAGCCCAGCCTGAGACTTCCTTTGGCCCTGCCCTTCTGTGTTAGGATGCTGAGTGAGTTAGCATAATGGGTGGAAGGAATATTCCTGGAAATCATTCTAAACCAGCAATGACTAAATATTTTCCCGTTACTCTAGTTTGGTTTCAGCCTTTCTATATACTTATGTTTTACGTAAGTCACAAAAGTGATGTACGGGAGGGATGTTTTTTCCTTCTTTTTGTCTGATGTATTTGGATTAAAACTACCACCTTACTAAATGCATGCTGTTTGTCCCTTCTGTTTTTGGGTTTCATTTAATCTCTTTTGTTGCCCTCTTTTTAATTGAATCATTTTTATTATTTTAATATTTTTCTTGGATTAGTGTGCATGCCATGTTCTCTTTTACTATTCCTTTTAGGGTTACTCTGTAATTACAATATGATTTTTTGACATTACCACTTAACGTTAACTAATATTTTTGCATTCTTCTCCCTGAAAATTTGAATGCCCTGGCAGCTTAGACTAGTCTAACTCAATTTTGCCTATTCCTACTTATATATCAATTTGTATTTTCATTTTTTATATGGTTTAACCCTTGCAAGACAATACTATTCTTGCTTTGTATAGCAAACGAGCATTTAGATTTGGGTTTAGTTTTATTTTCATTGATTTTTTTTTTTCATCTCCAACACGCCTTCCATCTGGGAGCCTGTTCCTTCTATCCCAATGATACTCTTCAGATTTTCTCATGATGCAGATGTGATGGTGGAAAAGTGTCCCAGTTTTTTATTTTTTTCAAAATTTACTTATTTTGCCTTCATTTTTGAGAGCTGTATTCACTGGTGTAAATAGAATTATTTTTTGAATTTTTTTTTTTTGAAACTTGTAAGGTGATCTGTCTTTGTGGGTTTTTTCTGTTTGGTGCCTAGGTTTAGATTTATTTTTATTTGTCCTGCTTCAGATTTGTTGGGCTTCTTGAACCTGTGGAATCAGGTTTTTCAGGGCTCCTGAAACATTCTCAGCCGTTATTCTTCACATTCTCCTTCTCTCTCTTCCTTCTGTGACTCCAGGGAGAGACGTTTAAAATGTTCACGGCATTTAGCCTCTTGTTCTCTCTATGTAACTTCCACCCTGAGTCTTTCTGTGCTTCATTCGGGATTGTTTCTTTGACCCTCCTCAGGTTCTGCTTCCCTTCTCAGCAGTGTCTATTCTGCCCTAAAATCCATGTAATACATTTTAGCTACTGTATTTTTTTTCAGTTTTAGAATTTGCTCGTTGTTCTTCTCAAACTTTGCTATGGCAGTCGTTGCAGTTTCTCATTCCTTGCAGAATTCTTCATCCCCTTCATCCTGGCAGCCTGGTCGCACTACAGGACGGGTCTGCTCCTTCCAGCATCTGGGGTCCATGGGGGTCCATGTAGGTCCATTCTATCGTTGTTTCGCTCTACAGGTCTCGTTTATGCTGGACGGTCTCCCTGTGTCCCTGGTTATCTTTGATGCTATGCTGGATATTGCATTTGTAAAACTACCTTAGAAATAATTTGAGCTCTAGGGCGACATGATCTTCACTTGGAGAAAACTTTTGTTTCCTCTGCCAGGTTCTTTGGGGCACTTGAAGAGTACAGTATTTGCCAATATGATAGGTGGAAACAATGAGATCTCACAGCAATCCCTGGATTTTACTTTTTTTTTTTTTTTTTTGCTGAGGAAGATTTACACTGAGCTAACACCTGTGCCAATCTTCCTCTATTTCGTATGTGGGTCGCCACCACAGCATGGCTTGATGAGTGTTGTAGGTCCACGACCGGGAACCAAACCTGGGCCACTGAAGCAGAGGGCACTGATCTTAACCACTAGGCCACAGGGCTGGCCCTGCATTTTACATTTTTAAAAAATTAGGAAAAAAATCAGATTAAGTACTTCATGTCCATTAAAAATATTGGAAAACGTGGATAAGAAAGGAAAAGTTAAATAACCAACAGCTCTGTCATTAATAATAGCCATTAACTATTTAAATAAATATTTGATTACATATTGTACTTAATTGATAAAGAAACTGAAATAAGATCTGACTCACAGTTACACCACCAGTTCGTGCATCAGCAGATGTAGGTCCTGGGTCTTCTGACTCTTACGTTATTACCGTCTTTACTTTGTAAAACTACCTCTCAATTAAAGGTGAGGGAGAAACGTACCAATGTGTGTATAGTGCTCCATTTTTTTTGATCTGCATCTCCTTTCTTGTTTGGAACCCATGTGCACGTCTACGTGTGCACCCAGGAAAATCTGAGATATTAACTAGACTTTCTCCTTTTTTCTTTTGCTTTTTAGTACTATTTCTTTTTCCCCACTGTTCAGGGAGCCGTGATAACTTGCTGTGTGAACGAGTCTCGGGGTGGAAGGGTAGAGCTCAGGAACTAAAATGACAACTACAGACATCAATGAAGTTGCTGAATGGACTTTTTTAAACTCATAAAAGCCAAGATTTTCAATGGCAAAATATTTCTTTTGTTTGATTATTTGTTTTTGAGAGAGAAAGCAGGTCTTCTGAGACTAAATAGACCAAGAGCTCCAAAGGAGGAAGGCATAAAGTTTCTAAAAAAAAATAATAGTTTGGAAAGAGAATGAATACTGTTATAAGATCTAGTTCTTGCCCAAAAGGAAATAAAAATTCAACACCTGGCAGGAGAAAGCCTTGCTGCCTCCCGGATGTGTTTGGAAGGAAGTCCAGAGGGCTGTGGGGAGAAACTGAGAGCAGAGGCGATTTATGTCTTGCTTCTTGGGGTGACATCTGTGAACCCATCACAGAGGCCCTGCATTCCTCACAAAGCCAGAGGTGCAGAGTTGTAACGACGGGTGAGGTGCTCAGGGCAGCCGACAGAGGCACCTCCAGCATCCCGAACACCCAGGACGGCATCACGGTCCCCACTGAGGCAGGGCCTTGGGTGAGGGGGCACTGGGTGTTCAGTTGGCTATGAGAGACCATGGCACAACGATGCACAGAAAGACTGATGGAGGCGAACAGAGGGCCCGGAAACAGACCCACGTAAATATAGTCAACCAATCTTTGACAAAGGAGCAAAGGCAGTCGACGGAGCAAAGACAGTCTTTTCAACAAGAGATACTGGAACAACTGGGCATCCACACCCCAAAACAAAACAAAGAAGGACTCCAAACCCAGACCCAGCACTCTTTACAGAGTTAACTCAAAATGGACCACAGACCTAAGTGTAAATTGCAGGACTATGAAACTCCTAGAAGATAATATAGGAGAAGCTCTAGATGAGCTTGGGTATAGCTATGACTTTTTTAGATACGACACCAAAGACACAATCCATGAAAGAAAGAATCTGGAAACTTGAGATGAAAACTAAGCTTATGAAAACACGTTCAACATCATATGTCGTTAGTGAACCGAAAATTAAAACAACAGTGAGACACTACTACATGCCTGTCAGAATGGCCAAAATCTGGAACAACGGAAACACCAGAAGGCGGCGAGCATGGAGTGACAGGAGCTCGAGTACACTGCTGGTGGGAAGGCAACATGGTAAAGCCGCTTTAGAAGTAAGTTTGGCAGTTTCAAGCAAAGCTAAACTTACTCCCAGTGATTGAACCTTAATTGAACATTACTAAGTGAAAGAAGCCGGTCTGAAAAGCTGCACACTGCATGATTCCAGCTCTACGACATTCTGGAAAAGGCCAACTATGGAGACAGTAAAAGGATCAGTGGTTGCCAAGGGTTGTGGAGGGGAGAGAGGAATAAATAGGTAGGGCAGAGAGGGTGTTTAGGGCAGTGAAACTATTCTGTATGATACTACAATGGAGGTCATTATACGTTTGTCCAAACCCATAGAATATACAACACCAAGAGGGAACCCTAATGTCGTCAGTGGACCCAGTGATAATGATGTGTCAACATGGGTTCATTGATTGTAGCCAGTGTACCACTCTGCTGGCAGACGTTGATAGCGGGGGAGGCTGGGTTATATGGGAACTCTATATGCTTGCTGCTCAGTTTCGCTGTGAGCCTAAAAGTGCTCTAAAAAATAAAGTCTATTTAAAAAGTAGTGGCTGCCAACAGGTCATCAGAGACTATTTCTGGTAGGAGTACAACCTGAGGGGAGAAGGACTGTGGACCCCAACACCCCATTTACTCTCGTGTCGAGATTCTTTCTCCTTCCTTGCCCTTAATCCCAGAGCTAGATCATCCCCAGGGAGAAAGGAAGGAGAGAGAGGAGCTGAGTTCTGAGAAGAGCTCCCAGATGACCGGAGGATTACCTAGCAGTCTGACGCTCCAGTGGGAGGTGACGGTGCTGATCTTGAGCTGGCAGGATCAGACTTTCTGGAGTTGGCAATACTGAAGCCTCGAGAACCAAAGTAATGGGATAGAGGTCAATGACAGAGAGGAATAAAGAATGTCACACAACTGGTTCTGTCTCTGCGTGCATTCAAACCTACTGCATGTGCTTTGATGAGTGACATGGGAAAGTCTGACCTTAAAAAAGTACCCTCAGAAAAATGCCCAGGACTTGTCCCCATTCCAGCAAAGCCCACTTATGACGTGGCATCCGACAGGCGGGACGCACCAACGCCCCTCCCTGCTGGCGTGTCCCCCACCCCACAGGTGGGTTCGCCCCTTTCCCGTTGAACCTGCCATTCTGGTGTACAAAGCGCACACAAGCATCGCCAGGAAGGCCACTAAACCCAACGTGCAATAAGGCTGGACATCTAGAGACACAGGCGTCTCATGGGCAGTCAGCCCGGAGAGAGAAAATCTCAGGGTTGGAGCCGGATACGGTCAGCCTGGCTCCCCAGAGGGATCTGGCAAGGCAGCTTCCAGGCGTTCTCTCTTCCCGGATTTTCTCTGTCCCGTGATGAGCCGTCCAAATTGGCCACAGCGATGAGAGCAGGACCAGAGTCAGGGGGCTGTGGTTGTTGTTCAGAGGTGCCGGTTGGGAATTGGTATTTAGAGGTGGTGCTGAATGCAACATTGGTTGTCACTCCTAGTTAAAGAAATCGTCTTTTTCTAGAATTTTACTGTATTTTACTTACATGCTCTCTAAGTACAGGAAATGTTAACAATGAGTCAGAAAACCTCTCATGCTAAGGCACACCTGGAGCAATGGCTGGAACTGGAGGGAGTGGCAGGCTGGTGGTCAAATGAAGGCAATATAACAAAGTGGTGTCGTGACACGGGCCATCAGAAGAGTTAAACATGAGGAAAGCCACAAACCTATATAGTAGAGAGTTGACCGCATATTAAAAGAGATTAGAAAAAGAGAAAGAAAGAAAGAGATGCAATAGAGATTTGGACCACAAGCACTTCTTCAGACAGAAAATCCTGGTGGAACGGCCCTTAAAAATAAAAATAAAATAAGAATGGGAGGGAAATAAGCTGGAGTTGTGATGTGGAACTCTGTCAGACCAGCGGTAAATCCTCTACCATTCAACAAAAAGATCAGGTGAATTCTTAGAAGGGAAAGTAAAGGGTGAAGGGAGAGAGCTGGGCAGATATTGAGACCAGGCTCAAAGTGACTGGGAAGAAATAGTTGGCTACGATTAGAAGTGAATTGAGCAGAAAACGGAGCACAAAGTTGGTGAACACACAGGTGTCCAGTTTGCACAGACTTGAATGATGACAGAGATTCCAAAGAAAATATTAAGCACAATAATTTTAATCAAAGGCAAGGCAAAGAAATTACCAAAGCAGGATGCACAATAAGAAATACCTAATGGGCCGGCCTGGTGGCCTAGTGGTTAAGTTCGAGCACTCTGCTTCAGCGGCTCCAGGTTTGCAAGTTTGGATCCCAGGCACTTGTTGATGGCCATGCTGTGGTGGCATCCCACATACAAAATAGAGGAAGATGGGCACAGATGTTAGCTCAGGGCCAATCTTCTTCACCAAAAAAAAAAAAGAAAGAAATGCTAATGAAGGGGAGTGGGAGGGCGTTAGTGGTGGGGAGGGCCGGGCTGTGGACACTGAGGGCGTCTCTTGACAACAGTTGCTGGTAAGAGGATTCGGGGATTTGAATTTCACGTCTGGTAAGGATTTGACAATTCTCCGTCACAGTTCTTGACGGGAGATCTCTGTAGCCAGTGGGCCACTCACCAAACCCTGAAAGATGCGACCACAAGCCTCCACTGCAGACCCGTCTCCATCCAGCATCAGTGTGAGCATCCTAGAGCACGGCCTGCACTGGACCAGGGTTACTGCTAAAACGTATCAAACACCAAGGATAAGGAACTCATTTAAGCATCAGTGCCCGCAGGTCTTCGGGCCTGTGTCCCACACGCAAACAGCATCCCTGCTTAGTTATGAGAGTGTCTCTGACACGGTGGAACTTCTGAACCTCGGGTACTTGCCCTCACCCTGTGTTTGCCCCAAAAGTTTCTCATCCAAGTGGCCAAGATCGGAAACAGGAAAGTGGTTTCCAGGTGTGAGAAAAGCTCAGCGGGCTCAAAGTTGGCCGTTAGAAATGCTGACTCCTGAACCTCTGCCCCCTCAACCTGGGCTCCTCTCCTTTCGGGTGCGAGGCTGCTGGGTTTTCCCGTGCGTTCCTGCCGCGCTCCTGCCAGGGGGTCAAGCGCCAGGCTCTCAAATCTAATGTCGCCTCCCGGCCAGCCCGCACCAGAGGTGTCCCAGCGGAGAATGGTGACGACCAAGCTCGTCGTTAAACTCCAGCCGACCCCACAAGGTCGAAGCCGCCAGGATCCTGGCAGGCGTTCAGATTAGCTCGCGCTTCAGAAAGAGCCGTCAGAAGTCTATTATTTCCTAACAAACGTCATGCAAAGGCCTGGAGGGAACTTTGACCTTGTCCACGCGTCCTGGCGAAGAACGGACTGTGCTGGTGATTTTCTAGCCGTCACCGTCCCCACCCCACATAAGCTGAGCACTGTCCTCTGCCTTTCTTGGCCATTCTCTGCCCCGCGTTGTGACTCAAGGCTGAACCTAATGGCTGTGCCGGGGTTCCCTGGTCTGCTGGCTTCTGGTGGGACCGACCAACAGGAGGCACGGTCAGGATGTGGGACAGGTGGAGGAAGGAGTCGGGCTGTGTCTTCCCTAGTGCTTCCCCTGGAGGCACAGAGGCCCTGAGAGCTGCTTGTCCTTTGGGGGCTACAGCTCCTGTAGGGGCCCCTCCTTCTCAGCTCTCCTCTCAGTGGGTGTTGACGGCGTTCGCTGACCCCTGACCTAAGCCTGTGCTCCTTTGGACCTGGGCCTGTCAAGGCTTCCTACTCTTATTATTACTGGGGTGTCCCACGGTTCCCCTGTGGTTGTCTCCCCACATTCTGTCCAAATTGGAGCCATCTCGTGCTGTTGCAACCTGACTGGTCCACGCCCCTCGTCCTGCGGCGGGGAAGATAACCGAGATCACTGTGATGGCTGGCAGTGGGGTTGCTACTCTTGCAAATGAGCTTTGTTTAAAACCTGTGGGCAAATAGACAAGCGCCTAATATGGAGAACAGATTGATGGTTACAGAGGGGAAGGGGGCGAGGAGGGCAAGAGGGGTGCGGGGCACAGGTGCATGGTGATGGATGGAAGCTAGACTTTGGGTGGTGAGCACGAGGTAGTCTGCACAGAAGTCCAAGTATAGCGGTGTACACCTGAAGGCTACGTGATGTTATCAACCAACACAACGACTTTCCACTTTACTCTCCTATTCCTGGGATCACTGAGTCTCTTATCAAAAAGAACGTGTTCAAAGAAAGGCATTTAATCTCTTTGATCTAACACTTATTTTAAAAATAAACAGGAAAGTTCAAAGAAAGAAATATCCCTCACTAGTTTAGGTAAGGAAATTCCATTGATTTCAGCCCAAATCTTAGCGTGAAAGCCCCTCGATGGTTTTTAAGGGATCACTTAGTGATCAGTCTACGGGCACAACAAAAATTACAAACATATGGTCAAGACATCAATTTGGATGCATCATAATTACAGGAAAATTATTTTACTATGAACTTTGGGAGTCTCATACCCTCATCCCCACCACTCTCATACTTTCCTAGATTTTCTTCTAATCATCGTTGGTCTGCAGACTTATTTTTGGCAGGCTATAGGGTGCCTTGTGGATGTATGAGTTTTTATCTTGCTTTTCTTCATGAAATCTTATTTCACAGGAAGCTTTTTGGGGGTTTTTTTGGTGAGGAAGATCAGCCCTGAGCTAACATCTCTGCCCATCTTCCTCTATTTTATCTGGGACGCTGCCACAGCATGGCTTGATGAGCAGTATGTAGGTCTGTGCCTGGGATCCGAACCAGTGAACCCCGGGCTGCTGAAGCAGAGTGTGCGAACTTAACCACTCACCCACCGGGCCAGTCCACACAGGAAGTTTTGGTATCGTTTACTTATGATTTTTAGTAGCGACATAATATTCTACCAGATATTTTGCTGTTTGCTCCACTAATATCCATTTGTGAGTGTTCAGAATGCTTCTAACAAGCGGGCTGTGACGGGTAATTGAATGTGTCCGCTTGGCTGGGTCACACGGGTGCCTGGATATTTGGTCAAACATTATTCTGGGTGTTTCTGTGAGAGCATCTGTGGATGAAATTAATGTTTACATCAGTGGGCTTTGAGTAAAGCGGATGGCTCTCCATAATGCCAGTGGGCCTCACCCAATCAGTTGAAGTTGTGACTGGAACAACAGACTGATCCGAGAGAGAGAGAGAGAGATCCTCCAGGAGGGGCCTTCAGACTCAAACTGGAACATCGACTTTTCCTGCCTTTGGACTCAAAATGGAAACACTGGCTCTTTCTGGGTCTCAGGCCTCCTGGCTATCTATACAGACACATCCTCTTGGTTCTGTTTCTCTAGAAAACCCTCACTGACACACAGGCAACCCCCAGAAGTAGATTCGATAGGAAGCCAGTGGAATGGTGTTTGCTGCACTCAAGAATTTGCAAGCCGCTTTTCTCTTTCTTGGGTAGAAGCAGCTTGCGATGATGCTTAAGGTGCCTGCTGTCTTGCTCATGGAGAAGTGGCTGTTTTGGGTTCATAGACTCCATCAGAACTGAGTTTAGAAGTTTTACATTATAGCATAACATTACATCATAATCCAGTCTTTGCTACTTCTTTTGGTTTTCTGTTTCAACTCTGCTTCTTCTGATGATAAATTATTAAAGTGTGACTGCAGTTTTAAGGTAAGAGGAAATGAAAAAGAACGCTATTCTGAGATTAAGTGTGACGAAATTGGAAGAAATGGTTTGTTCTTCGTGAACTTCTAGGTATCAGAGGATCAGGGTGAGGGTGGGGATATGGTGAGAGAAGAGGCCGTCACGTGGGTTAACAATTTAAAGAAACAGGGAATTGAGAGAGAAGTTTAAAGCAGAAGAATGAAGAGAACAGTAGAGCAGGAGCAGATGCTTGCAGTCCAGCCATGAACAGACGAAGGCCCTGCGTTCCATCCTGAGAGCGAGGAGGAAGCTGAGACGGCCGCGTGAAGGAGAGGGGAGGGGCCGGGCGAGAACCCCGAGGCCTCTGGACTTGCTCTGAGACGAGGTTATTCCCAGGAGAATGAGGACCAGGCTGGGGCTTGGAGAGGTGGCCACGGGCAGGCTCAGAGTAGGAGAACTGGCTCTGATAATTAAACTTTTCAAACCTAGCGTATAATTCTGCAACGTGGAAGCCAGTGAGCTAGATGCTGTCCTTACCGGGGGTGGTTAAAGCTGACGAGATTTAACCAGGAAAAACTCGGGGCCGACGTGACAGCTGCCTGCAGAGAGCCGAGGACTGGCCGTACAGAAGAGAGGATGCGTTTCTGACCAGTGGACGGAATTAACAGAGAGACGGATTTTGGTTCAATATAAGGGACGTTTTCTAAGAACTGTAACTGTCACACAGTGAAACGGATGAGCTGGGAAGGTTGAGACCCCCACACGCTGGAAGTGCTCAGGCTGGCACACCATCTGTCAGAGACGCTACCAAACCAGATGACTCACTTTCAGAAATAACATTTTGTAATAATTATTAGAGTAGAATATTTCCACAGGAGATTATTTGAAAAATAAAGTAGTAAGAAAAAAAGAAGAAATCTTAAGCCCTTCGTCCATAGTCGACCTCCGTTAACAGTTTTATATATTTTCATTTGGTGCTTTTTTCTGTGCATTTAAACATCTACATATGTACTTTCTAAAAGCATATATGTCATATAATTTTTAAAAAATACAGATGTACCAAAAATACAGTTGTGTAGCTTTCTTATTTCCTTTAAATTATACAACACTTTTCTGTGTTATTAAATAAACTTCAGAAACTTGATTTTAATGTTGAGCATGACTTAGTCCTAAGGATGGAAATGTCTCTCTAGTGTTGTTTGTACAATTAATGTTTCATTGAATGTTTTATTTCTTTGGGGAAAAATCTTAGAAATATGGACTCAGAAAACGTGGACATTTTTGAGTCTCTTGATACCAGGTAGGACTCCAGGAAACTTATACCAATTTATTATTTCAAAAAACGTTTATGGGAACTCTTTTTCATCACAATCCTGCCTGCAACCATATTATGTTTTAAGATATTTGCCAATTTGATACCTAAAATTATATTTAATTTTTTAATAAAATGAATTTCTGTTAATATTAATAGACTACATAATTTGTACATTTTTATTACTTATTTATACTTCTTTCTTCTTTAGCTTCTTAACCCTTTTGAATTGAGCTGCCATATTTTTTCCTATTGATTTATAAAATATCTTATTGATTTATAAAAAAATATTTATCCTTATTGATTGGTAAAATAAGACTAATAATACTCCATCATATCGTAACAAATATTTCTGGGCATATAACTAAAACTTGTTTGAATGTTTACAATATCCCAATGCCCTATATTATTCTTAAATTTGTATCCTCTCGATTTGTCAAAGACTAGGGTGAATGAGGTATATTACCTCACGATATTTGTAGGTCTTCCTGTGTGTCTGACAGTGTTCATATGCGTAATACATGCTGTATTATTTTACTAGATATACTATTATATGCCATATTATGTGGTGAATAATATAGTAACATACAAAACAAGTAGTAAATATATAAAAATGAATATATAAAAAATAATGTAGTAAAGCACATCTACATTTTGCTTTTTTCCCTGAAGTCTTTAACTTTTGATCAGGAAGTTAACCCTTCACGTTAATTGTGATTACAAACGCGTTTGGTCAAAGCTTTCATTCTCTTTTGTATTTTGAAAATCTATATTTTTCTTCTACTTTGTTAGTAGTTGAAAATCGTAATTTGTTTCTATTAGTGGTTAATATTTCGTTTCCTGATGTTGAAACAGAAAATGAAATGTGTGTTCTTATCAACATCAAGATTTTTGCAAGGCACGGAGCAGGTTTTCAAACACCTCTCACCGTCCACTGCCCCTCTCGCCGTTGCCTGTAGGTGTAACCTGGAGACTGAAGATGAGGCTGTTATCGGCGGTACCACACAGCCGTTAACCGAGAGGCCTCTGGAGATTGGTGACCTGGGTTTGAATCCTAGTCCTGCCTTACTAACAGTGTGACTCTATGTAAGCTACATAATCTCTCTATGCCTCAGTTTCCCTGTCTGTAGAATAGAGGCAATGTTAATTCCTTCCTCAGAAGGTTTCTGTGAAGATGATGTAAGACGTGGGTTTAGAACCACTTGGGGCACCTGGGAAGCACTCAGTAAACATTACTACCTGTTGCGATGGTCAGTCTTGTGTGTCAATAGGGTACCCACTCATTTAGGCAAACACTAATCTAGGTATA
Source organism: Equus przewalskii (assembly GCF_037783145.1). NCBI lineage: Eukaryota > Metazoa > Chordata > Mammalia > Perissodactyla > Equidae > Equus > Equus przewalskii. The sequence goes on from NC_091831.1 coordinate 90,057,021, forward strand.
GCTGTGAAGGTGTTCTGCAAATGTGGTTAATATCCACAAGCAACTGGTTTTAAGTAAAAGAGATTACCCTTGATAATGTGAGTGGAATCCCAAAAGAAGAAAACGGAGCAGGCGGAGAAGTCGCAGGAGAACTTCTCCCTGAAATTTAGAAAACCTTTTAATATTTATTTATTGTTTAATTAATTTATTGTTTAATATTTACTACTGTTTAAATATTTATTGCTGATATGTTACAGAATTTAACACAATTATTCAAGTGTTAAAAATAATATTATTGGTCTGGTAGTTGTATTCTCCAGAGAAACAGCACCAATGAGATATATATAGAGAGAGAAACAGAACCAATAAAATATATGTGTATATATACACACAGAGACACACACACGCGTGTATGCATCTGTGTATATGTGTGTGTGTGAACAGATTTTAAAGAGTTGGTTCATGTAATTGTGGGGGCTGGCAAGTCTGAAGTCTGAAGGGCATGGTTGGTCGCTGCGGTCTTGAGGCAGAATTCCTTCTTCTCTGGGAAATTTCCGTTTTTGATGTGGAGCACGAGCTCTGCCAGGACAGGGGACACGGTTCTGCCTTGTTCATCGTACGCTCCTTGCTCCTGAAACATCACTTTGCACATAGTCAGGGTGGATAAACGGGGTTGTCAAGGTCAGTCTACCTTCATTGCAGGTTTACAAATTACCCAATTAGATTTATATCTAGTTTTTCTACAGTAAGTTAGCTTTCAAACATTATAAAATGTATCAGTCAATTTAAGGATACAAATGAGTTTTCTTTGCACGGCAACTAACTTCTCAAAATGCCATGTGTTAAATATCTTTTCTCTCCCATATTTGTAATGTTATCTTTACTTTATACTAACTCCCAGAGTAAATCTGTTTCTGTGGTCTGTATGCTTATTCTTGAGCCAGAGTTTTTTAATTGCTAGAACTTGATAAGATGTTTTAATATTTGAATTATCAGGTCTCCCCTCATTCTACGATTGATTCAAAAGTTTATTCAAAAACATCTTGGCCTTTCTTCCACATTCATTTATCCACGCAAATGGGAGAGTTCTTTTCTCAAGACAAATTACGTGATCTTTGATTGTAATTATGTCACAGTTACAGATTTATTTCTCCACGGAACACCAAAAGTCACTAAAGCCATAATGACTGAATTTTGTGGGAAAAAGGATGTAACCCAGACATTAATTCCCACACAGATCATCTTTCAAGAATGACAGAAACAGAGAAACATTCTCAAATACGCAAAGGTTCCGAAACAGAGCATCCAAGCATTTTTCTTTTAAAAAATCCCTAGATATGGATTCAAAATCTGCAGGGAAGGAGCAAAATTAAGAGCCCAAGAATGAGGATGTCATGATGAAAGAGAACGATGGAGAGAACATAAGCTAGTCCAGCAAAGAGACTGTAATGCTTAACGAATATATCTCTAAAAAATAATTCTTGAAATATAGAACCTGCCACATTTGAACTATAATTTATTCATAATGATTAGAATTTAAAACGTCAGGTTATATCAGCAGAGGGGTAGGAAAGAGGCACATGGAAAAATAGAAGCATTTTCAATCACCTCTCTTAAATAAGAAAAACATAAACTCAAAATAAATCAGCTAAAAACATTTCCAAAGATTTTAAATTATTAGTAAAGGTAAAACTAAGATGCGCAATTTTTAAAATACCAGCAGAGGAAAAAGTTCTCTTAGAAGAAGATGAAAAACATATTTAAAACACTTAGGAAAACACAACATAGAACCAGATAATCAAAGTCAGTATAGGAATAGGTGATACGCTTGAAAACAATATAGCTTAGTTATATAGCCCTTTAAATGGGTTAGAGCTTCCTATTAAAAGACAACTTCTTTCAGACGTGATAGAAAAAGCATCTTATCTAACTAAGCACTTTGTAAGAAAGACACCTGAGACAAAGAGGTGGGGGAGGAAAAGAGAAGGACAGGTAAGGATAATTTAAATAAATGGACATAAAAGGAGTAGACTTGACACCATAGCAACGTAGATTTTAAAACAAAAATATTATATAGGACAAAGACGGCCGTATGGTATTGATGTAGGTTAACATGCTCATAACAGGGCAACGGAGGTGGAGGGACTGATAAACTATGAAAACCCCAGGGGAGGAAGAGGTCCCTGGAGCAGAAGAGCATGCACCGCAGATGGATGAGGAAAGGACCAGATGAGAGGAGGATTTGGGGTCTCTTCTCTCCCAGGCAGACCCCTGGGCAAACCATTGCCACTGGGAGGCAGGCAAACAGCAGTGCAAGCCCAGCCCCATAGAGCTGGGTGATCGCAAGCAAAGGAGACAAATCTTCAGGCATTTTGAAGTCTGGGAAAGCGCAGACAGAGATGGAAAGTACCCGTCTGACAGGGAGGGTGGCACAGAACGAGGGCGCGGTCACGCTCAGAGACTCTCATCTCTGAGGTGCGTCACCCAAACTTTCCCCCTGCGAGTTTTGGGGACACACGACCTGCCAGGGTCACTGCTGCCTCTGATAAAATGGGAACTGGGGAGAAAAACGTCAAGACATTTGAGAGAATCTGCATAATACAAAGAGTATAGCTGTTGGGGTTTTACGGAATGTTGGTAGCATGGAATACAAACAAGCTGTAAGAAAGAACCCTTTACAAATACTAGATACGAAAAATATAAGAATTGGGATAAAGAAGACAATGGATGCCTTCCATAGCAATCTAGGTGCAGCTGAAGAATAAATTAGTAAGCAGAGCAGGTGAGTACGCTGTCTCAGAAGACACTAGAAAAGGACAGAGCAACAGAGCACGAGAAAGGTCGAGCCGGAGGACCAGCGCAGAAATGTCAGCATCCGTTTAGTAAGATTCCGAAAGAGAGAGAACCATGTGAGCAAAGCTGGGGACAACTGAAAAAATATTACGTGGCATTTCTCAAAGTTAGAAAAACTTGAAAGAAACCTTTTGTTTGAAAAAGCTAATAGGGAGGGGAGGAGCAGTTATAGATTTTACAAAGATTTAAGAAACGCGTCAGCCAAATGCAGTGTTTTGATCATGTTTGTATCCTATTTTGAACACAGCAATTGTAGAAAGACATCTTTGAAACAATCGGGAAATTCTGAACACAGACTAGGTATTAAATGATATTAAAAAAATTATTGGAGTATTTTTAGGTGGGATATCGGTGTCATGGGTATGTTAAAAAATAAGTCCTTTTTACTCAGAGGTACTGAATTTATTATGAATGAAAAGTTACAATGCCTGGGATTTGCTGTAAACTTATAAAGTGGTGGCAGCAGTGGTGAGGTAGGGGGAGTATAAATGGAACAAAATTGGCCATATTTGTTCAACCTGGGTGATGAATTTATAAGAATTCATTATAATACTGTCTCTATTTTGTGTATGCAGAAAATCCCTATAAAGAAATAACTTTTAAAATTAAATTAAAAGAAGAAATGTCTTAGGGAGGGAATACCAGAACAGATAAGAACACACAGAGAGAGACAAGTATACACACCACCTCCACCCAGTCACAATACAGTGACATTTAAGAAGACTAAAGTTAAACTGAAAATTCTAGAAGATTCTGAAAAGAAAGAGTAGATCACCTAGAAAGCAAGGGAGTCAGACAGACTTCACGCTCATCAACAGACAACAGAAGACAGTGGGACAGCGCTTCAAATGGTAGAATGACAATAACTTAGGGCTTAGAATCATATACCAAACTAAACTGTCTTTTAAATGTCAGAAAAAAGTAAAGATATTTTTAGAAAGAAAAAACTTAAGACAGTTTCCCAATGACCATTTTGAAAACTCATTGCAGAGAATACAGGAACAAAAAGAGAAGTAAATTCAAGTAAATTCAATCCCTGTGGGATACACCTAAATAAAGAGTAAGTTTTCTCCAGTCCAAGTAAATCATTATCCCATCCCTCCAAGCTAAAGATGATAATTAATCAATAAAATTAAAAATAACAAAATAGCTTGGAGTCTGAGGTTGGATCAGTAAAGAGGAAAGGAGGAAACCAGAGGGAGCTGACAGCTGAGATCTCTTTTGAGAAATATTTTGAGAAATATTCCTATATTGATGAACCTGAGAAATACATTAGGAAAAAGTAAGTATGAACTTTAACAAGTTATAAGAGAGCGCCAGAAAGAAAGACATGTATAACTTTCAAACCCGTGGAAAACAGAAAAATAATGTAAAAGAAAGAAAAAAGAAAGTACAATGGTGGAAAAACATTAGGTGGCAGAAAAAAAGTTTTAATTGCCCATTGATCACCATAAGTATCAATAATCTAAACTCACATTTCAAAACAGACACACTCAGAATGGCAAAAAATAGGATTCATGTTTTCTTCAATAGGCAGGCTGAAAAAGACATAAAAAGATTGAAAATAATAAGATGGAAAAAATATCTCATGCCAATATGAACCAAAAGAAAGTTGGGCAATAGCTTAAGTATGACACAAGAATAATTGTAGTCAAAGTCATCAGAAAGACAGAAAGGGATGTTAAATACTGGAAAAAGAAGCAATATACTCTGAAGATAAAACAAGCACAGACAACATATGCATCTGACAACATAGTCTCAAAATGTGTGTAACAAGTATAGAAATGTATAGAGATACAGAAACATCAGCCATTGTAGTAAGATCTATCACACACGTAACTCAGAAACTGATGGACCAAACAGAGGGGAAGCATAAGTAAATCTATTGAGGATTTGAATAACGTAATTAAATAAGTTTGAATGAAAGAGAATTTGTAAAAATCCTGTTTGAAAATTTAAAACCCCTCATGTGTGATTACACACAAAATAAAAACCTAGTAAATTAGCAAAATCATGCTTCTTTAACACGATGGTGGGTTATCTACCACTTCTCCTCAAAATTAACAATAACCATGGGCCAGCCCTGTGGTGTAGTGGTTAGATTCGCGGACTCTGCTTTAGCGGCCCAGAGTTCGCAGATTCAGATCCTGGGCGTGGACCTAGCACCGCTCGTCAAGCCATGCTGTGGTGGCATCCCACATAAAATAGAAGAAGATTGGTACAGATGTTAGCTCAAGGCTAATCTTCCTCAGGGGGAAAAAAAAAAAGAAAAGAAAAACTAAGAAAAAATAACAATAAACAACAAACATGAACCTATAATAACTACCATTCTAAATTAGAAAATATTATAAAAGCATTCCCTTTAAAATCAGGAACTAGACAAAGACACCCACTTTCACTGCTCTTTTCTTCAATATTGTGATGGAGGGCACAGGCCAGCACAGTAAGAATAGGAAAAGAAAATAAAGACATTAGCATTAGAAAGGAGGAAATGAAATTGTCATTATTTGCAGAAAACATAATAGTCTACATAGAACCTCACTTTTAAAATTATTAGAAACAATAAGAGACTCTTATAAGATAGATATAAAATCAATGTTAAAAAAGTTAATTGCATTTCTGTACAATGGCAACAATAATGGAAAATGTAATTTATTTAGAACACTATTTACAATAAAACAAAAACAATAAAATACTCAGTAATGAATTAACAAAGTATACAAAGGATCTGTACATGTCAATTATAAAAGTTTACTAAAAGACGTTAGGAAGACCTATATAATTGGGGAAACGTCCCCTGCTCATGGATAGGAAGCTTTTATGTCGAAATGATGTTAATTCTCCCTAACTTAACCCATAGATTTAACACAACTCCAATTAGAGTTTTTCACGGAACTTGACAAGATGATACTAAATAGCCAGTTATGTCTGAAAAAGAATAAGGAGGGGAGATGTGCTTGACTAGAAATCAGGACTTAGCATGCAGCCGTCATATCCAAAACAGTGTGTCATTGCACAGCAATCAACAAATTCCCTGATGGAACAGAACAGAGAACTCAGAAACAAGCCCCCACGTTATGGAGCCTCGATAAATAATAAAAGTAGTAAGACAGTTCACTGGGAAAAGGAGTGAGTACTCAATAAATGGAGATGGAATACATATTCATCCCTTTAGGGGGAAAATTAAGTTGTATCATTTTACGTGAAAAACCAAAATCAACGCCAAAAGGATTAAAAGCTAAATGTCAAAAGAAGGTGGTAAAATTTTAGTAGAAAATGTAGATGAAAATCTTTCTGCCCTTGAGACTGGGAAAGATTTCTTGAATAGAAACAAGATTTCTATTCAAAATTTTCTATTAGAATAGAATTTCTATTCTAAATTTAAAGAAAAGATCGCTAAATTTGGCTATCTTAAAATCTTAATCCTACAAAAACAAAAAGATGTCACGAACTGGAGGAAGATATTTGCCACATACGTTTAGAAAAAGATAGATTGTTCAATAACTATGGTTGGGGGGGAAATGGCTCACTTAATGAAGGAAAATAATTTTTGATTCTTATCATGATATATGCAAATTTCAACTCTAGATAGATGAATAAAAACTATAAAGATTGATCCTTTTGTTGTTGTTGTTGTTGTTGTTAACTTTAGATGACAAAGGTCTTCTTAAGCTTCCAAAAGTACACAACTTTATAAGGCAAAATTTTGTATATGACCAAATCAAAATTAAGGATTTCTGTTCAATAAGGGACACCACTGATAGAGTTAACAGAGAGCTACAGACTAGGAGGATATATTTACTCATTAAGAAAAATGCAGGATACATGGTAGGAAAATGGGTAAAAGCTATGATAAGGCATTTCATAGAAGGGGACCTTAAATGGCAAACTAGTACATAAAGAGATGTTCAGCATTGCTGGTAATTCTATTAATCAACGAGATTCCACTTAAAAGCCACCAGATTAGTCAAACAAGAAAGTTAAATGATATCTTTTGTTGACAGAAATGATGAAAAAAAGAACATCTGCCTGCGGGTGGGAGAGATCTGGCCATATTTAGTGAAATTAGGCAGACACAAAAACCCACCGATCACTTTCCTGAGTGTGGACCCGGGAGCAGCGGTTCTCAGCTAGAAATTTGTCCCCCAGGGGATCTTTGGCAATGTCTGGGGATATTTTCGGTTGTCACAATTAGGGGGATGCTACTGGCTTCCAGTGGGAGGAGGCCAAAGATGACGAGATGCTGAACATCCTACAGTGGATGGGACAGCGCCCAACAAGTGAGCAACATCTTGCCCGAATGCCAGTGGTTCCAAGGTTGAGAAACCCTGCTCTAAAGAAAGGCTTACAAAGCTGGGGAAAGCGGGTCGTAGGAGGCAGCATTGTTTGTAGAAGCGGGAAGCTGGAACACAGGATCGAATATGAATAAAATAAAGCGTAAAATATGATGGACGCAGACTGAAGTGTGATAGAAGTAACGGAAAAAGAGCACAACAATATGTTTACGTCTTAAAACGCAGTGTAGAGCCCGAAAAGGCAGGGCCTGGAGTTAAATCTATAGCTTAGTAAGATTTATATAAATTTGAGATGCAGGTACACAAAGCAACATCGTATTTCACAAGGATATATCATTTCAAAGGAGATTAGCAAATGCATTAGAGAGAGTAATGTGGGGGGAAATAAAACAGATTAAAGCAAATTAACTTCAAGAACAGAGAATCCTCTCTTGAAATAATGATGATGGAGTGTCATGAAGGGAGGAATATGGTTAATTTGACTCCTTGAAACCAAAGTAAAACAATAACCAATGAATATTTTACCAAAAATCTTACCCTATAGAGAATACGCTTTTTTCCCCCAAGTGCCCATGAAACATTTATGAAAACTTGATGATGTGTTATATCAGAAGAAAGCCTCCGTACACTTCAAAAGTCAGAACTGTAAGGACCACATTCATGGGCATTAAGTTAAGAATTTTAAAACAGCTTAAATAGAAATCCTATTTGCTTTTGGATTAAAAAGTATTTTCAAGCAATGTTTGGGTCAGGAAGACAAACAAAAGCAATCACAGACTGCATAGGCCAGAACAAAGGCAATTTTGCATCAAAACTTATTAGCTGAACTCTAAGTTTTATTCAGTACAGAATTCATAAGCCCTCTATGGCTTTCATTATTAACCAAGAGGAGGGGCCAGCCCTCGTGGCCGAGTGGTTAAGTTTGTGCACTCCACTTCAGGGCCCAGGGTTTCGCTGGTTCAGATCCTGGGCATAGACATGGCACCGCTCATCAGGCCATGCTCAGGTGGCGTCCTACATAGCACAGCTAGAAGGACCTACAACTAAAATATACAACTATATACTGGGGGGCTTTGGGAAGAAGAAGAAAGAAAAAAAATATTGGCAACAGATGTTAGCTCAGGTGCCAATCTTTTTTTTTTTTAAGGTTATGAAAGTTAACATCCTTGTGAAATTACAGTTGTACATCATTATTAGTCATGTTGTAGGTACACCACTTCACCCCTAGTGCCCTCCCCCCACCCCCCTTTCCCCTGGTAACCACCGATCCGTTCTCTTTGTCCATGTGTTAACTACCACCTATGAGTGGAGTCATACAGAGTTCATCTTTCTCTGTCTGGCTTATTTCACTCAACATAATACCCTCAAGGTCTATCCATGTTATTGTGAATGGGACGACTTTGTCCTTTTTTATGGCGAGTAGTATTCCATTGTACATATATACCATATCTTCTTTATCCAATCATCAGTTGCTGGGCACTTAGGTTGGTTCCATGATTTGGCTATTGTGAATAATGCTGCGATGAACAATAGGGGTGCATGTGACTTTTGGAATTGCTGATTTCAGGTTCTTAGGATAGATATCCAGTAGTGGGATGGCTGGGTCATAAGGTATTTCTATTCTTAACTTTTTGAGGAATCTCCATACTGTTTTCCATAGTGGCTGCACCAGTTTGCATTCCCACCAACAGTGTATGAGGGTTCCTTTTTCTCCACAGCCTCTCCAACATTTGTCACTCTTGGTTTTGGATATTTTTGCCATTCTAACAGGTGTAAGGTGATATCTTAGTGCAGTTTTGATTTGCATTTCCCTGATGATTAGTGATGATGAGCATCTTTTTGTGTGTCTATTGGCCATCCGTATATCTTCTTTGGAGAAATGTCTGTTCATGTCCCCTGCCCATTTTGTAATTGAGTTGTTTGATTTTTTATTGTTGAGTTGTGAGAGTTCTTTGTATATTATGTAGAGTAACCCTTTGTCGGATAAATAACTTGTGAATATTTTTTCCCAATTAGTGGGCCGTTTTTTTGTTTCAATTCTGTTTTCCCTTGCCTTGAAGAAGCTCTTTAGTCTGATGAAGTCCCATTTGTTTATTCTTTCTATTGTTTCCCTCATGTGAGGGGTTATGGTGTCCGAAAAGATTCTTTTGAAGCTGATGTCAAAGAGTGTACTGCCGATATTCTCTTCTAGAAGACTTATTGTTTCAGGCCTAATCTTTAGGTCTTTGATCCATTTTGAGTTTACTTTAGTAAATGGTGAAAAAGAATGGTCAATTTTCATTCTTTTACATGTGGCTGTCCAGTTTTCCCAGCACCATTTGTTGAAGAGACTTTCTTTCTTCCATTGTATGCCCTCAGCTCCTTTGTCAAAGATTAGCTGTCCATAGATGTGTGGTTTTATTTCTGGGCTTTCAATTCTGTTCCATTGATCTGTGCATCTGTTTTTGTACCAGTACCATGCTGTTTTGATTACTGTAGCTTTGCAGTATGTTTTGAAGTCAGGGATTGTGATGCCTCCAGCTTTGTTCTGTTTTCTCAGGATTGCTTTAGCAATTCGGGGTCTTTTGTTGTCCCATATGAATTTTAGGATTCTTTGTTCAATTTCTGTAAAGAATGACATTGGAATTCTGATTGGGATAGCGTTGAATCTGTAGATTGCTTTAGGTAGTATGGACATTTTAACTATGTTTATTCTTCCAATCCATGTGCATGGAATGTCTTTCCATCTCTTTATGTCATTGTCGATTTCTTTCAAGAAGGTCTTGTAGTTTTCATTGTATAGATCCTTCACTTCCTTGGTTAAATTTATCCCAAGGTATTTTATTCTTTTTGTTGCAATTGTGAATGGGATTGAGTTCTTGAGTTCTTTTTCTGTTAGTTCATTGTTAGCATATAGAAATGCTACTGATTTATGTATATTGATTTTATACTCTGCAACTTTGCTGTAGTTGTTGATTGTTTCTAATAGTTTTTCTATGGATTCTTTGGGGTTTTCTATATATAAGATCATGTTGTCTGCTAACAGCGAGAGTTTTACTTCTTCGTTGCCTATTTGGATTCCTTTTATTTCTTTTTCCTGCCAAATTGCTCTGGCCAAAACCTCCAGTACTATGTTGAATAAGAGTGGTGAAAGTGGGCACCCTTGTCTTGTTTCTGTTCTGAGAGGGATGGGTTTCAGTTTTTGTCCGTTGAGTATGATGTTGGCTGTGGGCTTGTCATATATGGCCTTTATTATGTTGAGGTACTTTCCTTCTATACGTATTTTATTGAGGGTTTTTATCATAAATGGATGTTGGATCTTGTTGAGTGCTTTCTCTGCATCTATTGTGACGATCATGTGGTTTTTGTTTCTCATATTGTTAATGTAGCGAATCACGTTGATTGACTTGCGGATGTTGAACCATCCGTGTGTCCCTGGTATAAATCCCACTTGATCATGGTGTATAATCTTTTTGATGTATTGCTGTATTCGGTTTGCCAAAATTTTGTTGAGGATTTTTGCATCTATGTTCATCAGTGATATTGGCCTTACTTTTCCTTCTTTGTGTTGCTCTTGTCAGGTTTGGGGATCAGGGTGATGTTGGCTTCATAGAATGTATTGGGGAGTACTCCATCTTCCTCTATTTTCTGGAATAGTTTGAGAAGGATAGGTATTAAATCTTCTTTGAATGTTTGGTAGAATTCTCCAGAGAAGCCGTCTGGTCCTGGACTCTTATTTTTGGGGAGGGTTTTGATTATTGTTGCTATTTCTTTACTTGTGATTGGTCTATTTGGATTCTCTATTTCTTCCCGATTCAGTTTGGGTAGGTTGTATGAGTCTAGGAATTTACGCATTTCTTCTAGGTTGTTCAATTTGTTGGCATATAGTTTTTCATAGTATTCTCTTATGATCCTTTGTATTTCTTCGGTATCTGTTGTGATTTTTCCTCTCTCATTTCTAATTTTATTTATTTGAGACTTCTCTCTTTCTTTTTTAGTGAGTCTGGCTAAGGATTTGTCGATTTTGTTATGTTTTTCAAAGAACCAACTCTTTGTTTCATTGATCCTTTCTACTGTCATTTTTGTTTCAATATCATTTATTTCTGCTCTAATTTTTATTATTTCCCTCCTTCTACTGACTTTGGGCTTTGTTTGTTCTTCTTTTTCTAATTCCGTTAGGTGTCATTTGAGGTTGTTTATGTAAGATTTTTCTTGCTTATTGAGGTGAGCCTGTATTGCAATGAATTTCCCTCTTAGGACTGCCTTTGCTGTGTCCCAAATAATTTGGTATGGTGTGTTTTCATTTTCATTTGTCTCCAGATAATATTTGATTTCTTCTTTAATTTCTTCAATAATCCATTGTTTGTTCAGTAGCATGTTGTTTAGTCTCCACATTTTTGGCCCTTTCCCAGCTTTATTCTTGTAGTTGATTTCTAGTTTCATAGCATTATGATCAGAAAAGATGCTTGCTATTATTTCAACCCTCTTGAACTTATTGATGCTTGCTTTGTTTCCCAAGATATGGTCTATCCTTGAGAATGTTCCATGCGTGCTTGAGAAGAATGTGTAACCTGCTGTTTTTGGATGAAGTGTCCTATATATATCTATTAGGTCCATCTGATCTAATTTTTCACTTAATTCTATAATTTCCTTGTTGATTTTCTGTCTGGATGATCTGTCCATTGGTGTTAATGGGGTGTTGAGGTCCCCTACTATTATTGTATTGCTGTTGATGACTCCTTTTAGTTTTGTTAATAGTTTCTTTACGAATTTTGGTGCTCCTGCGTTAGGTGCGTATATATTTATAATTGTTATGTCATCTTGGTGGAGCATCCCTTTTATCATTATATACTGCCCTTCTTTCTCTTTCTTTATCTGTTTTGCTTTGAAGTCTGCTTTGTCTGATATAAGTATGGCAACACCTGCCTTCTTTTGTTCATTATTAGCTTGGAGTATTGTCTTCCATCCCTTCACTTTGAGTCTGTGTTTGTCTTTGGGGCTGAGGTGTGTTTCCTGGAGGCAGCATATTGTTGGATCTTGTTCTTTAATCCATCCTGCCACTCTGTGCCTTTTGATTGGAGAGTTCAATCCATTCACATTTAGAGTGATTATTGAAATGTGGGGGCCTACTGTTGCCATTTTATCACTTGTTTTCCAGTTCTTTTGCATTTTGTCCTGATGGAGAGCTGTTACTTTGTGTTATTGTCCTTCTGCTCATCTCCTTTGTTCTGGATTTTGTAACCCCTTTCCTTTTTTTGATTTTTCAGGAATGAGGTTCTTCCTGAGCATATCTTGAAGAGGAGGTTTTGTGGCGATGAACTCCCTTACCTTTTGTTTATCTGGGAAAGTTTTTATTTCTCCATTGTATTTGAAGGATATTTTCGCTGGGTAGAGTATTCTTGGCTGCAGGTTTTTGTCCTTCAGAGTTTTGAATATTTCATTCCAATCTCTTCTAGCCTGTAAGGTCTCTCCTGAGAAATCTGCTGATAGCCTTATGGGGTTTCCTTTGTAAGTTATTTTCTTCTGTCTGGCTGCCCTTAGTATTTTCTCTTTGTCGTTGACTTTTGCTAGTTTCACTACTATATGCATTGGGGTTGGTCTTCTTGCGTTAATAAAGTTTGGAGATCTATTGGCTTCTGTCACATGAAGTTCCATCTCTCTTCCCAAGTTTGGAATGTTCTCAGCTATTATTTCTTTGAACAGACCTTCTGCCCCCTTCTCCTTCTCTTCTCCCTTTGGTAAACCTATAATCCTTATGTTGCATCTCCTAATTGAGTTGGATAATTCTCGGAGAGTTTCTTCATTTCTTTTTAGTCTTAGTTCTCTCTCCTCGTCTATCTGCAGCATTTCTATATTCCTATCCTCCAAATTGCTAATTCTGTCCTCCATATTATCGACCCTACTGTTCAGAGAGTCCAGATTTTTCTTAATCTCCTCCATTGTGTTCTTCATCTCCAGTATTTCCAATTGGTTCTTCTTTATAGTGTCAAGCTCTTTTGTGACATAGCTCCTGAACTCATTGAGTTGTCTAAATTCTCTTTTAACTCGTTGAGTTTTTTAATAATGGCAGTTTTGAAATCATCGTCATTTAGGTTATAGATTTCATTATCTTTGGGATTGTTTTCTGGGTGCTTATCGTTTTCCTTCTGTTCTGGAGATTTAATATATTTTTTCATACTGCTTAATGGTGTGGATTTCTGCCTCCATATAGAGATAGAGTTTAGTTACTGCTTCCACTTGTTGTGACTGGTGTTGGGGGGGGGGGGCACAGCTGTTTAGACTGCATCGACCAGGAACCCTGTCAGCTGTTACTGACTGGACCTGGCCCCCTCCTTGTAGTCACAGTGGTCCTGTGGGGTCCCTCATCGGTTGTGGGAGCAATCACAAGGGGGCCTCAGGCTGCTGGTGCCTACTGTTGCAGCCCACTTAGACGCGCTCCCTCCTTGTGGTCTGCAGCGGTGTTATGGGCTTTCCCAGCAGCCGGGAGCAGGATCACCTATAATCGTAGCTTTGTCCCTGACAGAGCCCACAAGATCACACTTGTCCACTATAGGTCCAACAGAGCTATGGGCATCTTCTGCAGTCTGTCATAAGCCCACCTAGCTGTGCTACTTTTGCCCCAGGGCCTTCCCACCTTGCGATTGCCAGTTGGGACCTCTCCACTAGAGCTGTGCAGAGGCTTTCGCTGAGGCTGCTGTAGGAACCTGGAGTTCCCCCCTGGGCTACGTAGCCATTTCACCAGAGCTCCACTCTGCCCCACACCACTCTCACAGGATCTCTGGGAGCCCCTTGCCTCGTCTGGGACATGGCCAGAGTTCGTGGGCCTGGTGGTGGCTGATAAGCTGCTGCCTTGTGGGGAATTCTGCTCTAGGGAGCTTCCTGGTGTTCCAAATGCTGGGCATGGCCTCCCTGCCAATGGCAAGCAGAGGCCCCCCGGCCGGGGGGTTGTGGGACCCTGGAGCGTCCCCCTGGGCCGCAGAGCCAGGTGCTGGAGCTCCACCCAGTCCCCAAGCACGTCCACGGGAAGTCCGGGCACCCCCTGCACTGACCCATGCAGGGCTGGAGACCATGGGCCCAGCCGCACCTGGCGGTCTGGTGCCATGCCAGGGAATCCACCAGTCAGGAGCTTCCCTTTGTACTGGTTTCTGGGTGGGGCCTCCCTGCTAATGCCAAACAGAGGCTTTCTCTGCTGGGGGGGTTGCGGGACCCTGGAGCTTCTCCCTGGGCCGCAGAACCGGGCACTGGAGCTCCACCCAGTCCCCAGGCACGTCCACGGGAAGTCCGGACACCCCCTGCACTGACCCGTGCAGGGCCGGAGACTGTGTGCCCAGCAGCAGCAGCTGGTGGTCTGGAGCCGTGCCGGGGAATCCGCTTGCCGGGAGCTTTCTTTTGTTCTGGTTTCTGGGTGGGGCCTCCCTGCTAATGGCGAGTGGAGGCCTTCCCTGCCGGTGGGTGCGGGACCCTGGGGATTCCCCCTGGGCTTAGGTGTAATCGTGGAGGGCTTGGGTAGGGCTGTTGTCACCTGTTTCCACCGTCGCTCTGCTGGTGAGTGCACACTCCTGCCCTTGGTGTGTGGCGATGCTATGGGGGAGTCTGCTGGAAGAGAGCCTCTTGCAGGAGCTAGGCTGTCCGGTGGTTGGGGGTCGGGGGTCGGAGAGTTTTTCAGGTGCCATCTTTAAAAAAATAATAAAAAACAAACAAGAGGTGTATAAATACATGACCTAAACATTCACCCCAAAAACTAACATACAAGAACATCAAAATAAACCCAAGGAAAGTAGGAGGAAGGAATCTATGATGATGAATTTAATACGAAAGCATCAGAAAACAGAAAAGAACTGGTTCCTTGAAAATTAAAAAGAAAATGAAAAGAAGAAGAGAAGGAAGGAAAGAAAATAACGGTCAAATTCCTGGTGGACATAGTCGGCCACAACACAAAGAGAAATTTTCCCTTGCGGTCCAGCTGGAGACTGAGGGACGCTCTCTCACACCTTGAGCGGGAAGGCTGGGGACCAGAGCAGCCCTCCCCAGTCAGCCCGGCAGTGGGATGGGCCCTGTGCAGGAACGCTGCTCAGACTCAGCTGAGCTGTCTGCTCCCTCATGGTTTCTCCGAGTCTGGTGGGGTTCCAGAGGCAAACCAGCTGTGGTGCATGGTCTTCTGTGCGGCCCCATCTCTTGCCTAGAGTCCCATTGGGATTTCCTGCCCTGGGTAACCACTGCTGGGTGACGAGATCCCCACAACATCTAGCTTTCTGCTTGCCTGGTTTTGCTTGCCCTTCTCCCTTGGGATTCAAGCCATTGTTTCAGAGTGGAATGACCCCTGTGCACATACCCAGTGATGCAGTCTCTCAACCTGACCACGGGTTAACCCATGCCCCCCAGGGTATCCTCTACTGATGCCCATGACACAGCGCCCCCCCTCTCAGGAAGACCACGTGGACTTGTCCTTGGATCCAGCCCCACAGGCAGCACACAGGTGAACTCCCTGGGAGACTATGGCGTGTAAATGACATTCTTCCCTAGTTTCAGGGGCTAGTGCAGGTTTCCCTCCACTTACACACTACCGTGGTCATGTCCAACAACGTTTGGGAGGGGCAAGGGGAATTAGACGCCTCAAATTGAGTCACCTCCTTGCTCTTACGTCTTCTAATTTTCCACAAAGCAATCTTTAGCCCGCGCTCCTGGGCAAGCCAAAACATACATCTTCTTGCTGCTCATTTTCATCCATTTTTTTCCATCTTCACAGCAGGTAACTAACTGTATGTTCAAAGGGAAAAAGAAAGAGTGCCATCAATTTTCTTAAAAAATAATAATTGTCCTGTTTAACCACAAAAATAACGCATCCTTATTGCAAAAAGCCAAACTAACAGAGATGTTTAGAGGAAAGGGTAATATTCCTACTCTCCAATTTCACCCCCTCCCTCCCCCAGAAGATAACAAAAGTTAGTGATTTAGATATAGGTTCTCATAGTCGCCTCTCTGTCTGTTCATATACACTATTGGTTTGTGTTAAACATCTAAATAAATATGACCTCATCTTTGTGGATTGACAGCAAACCACGGCTCCCTGTCTGGTGACCCTTTGTTTCAGTCAGTTTTGGTGGTAGAGTAGTGAGTAAAGAACGTGGAACCACAGGACGTGCCCCCAAGGAGCTCCCCTTCTTTGGTTTGAAGATAGAATTTCCCGTTGGCGAGCAGAATCCGCTAGACCAGTGGCTCAAAAATGTTTTGTACCAGAAAATGGATCAGGTCAGACTTTGAGTCAAATCTGCTTTTCCGCCAGCAACAGCTCTCCAGAATTTAGAGGAAAACTTTTCAGGAGATACTAATAAGGTGACAGGTGGTTTCTAATCGCTACGAAATCATAAGCGAAATATTCACTGTTAAAAAATTGTCGCTTGTTGAATGTTGACGCCTCTGGCATGAATGAACCCTACAGGCCACCCCGGCCTCATGGTAAACCCCCAGGGGAGACACCGATGAGGTGACCTCAATCAAGTGGGAGTCAATCAAGTATAATCCGGTTTCAAGGGGCAGATGTCATAGGCAGTCCTCGCTCCTGCTGCTCTGATCATCTCGGGGCAATTGCTCCAATTCGGGCCTGATATTTGCTGAAGCTTACCTATTCCCCACAGCCCGAAACCAGACTACAAAAAGGTGGCCTCACTCCATGCTGGTTTGGACAGGTACAGATATTTGCAAAGCCCCTTCGTCTGTCTGTTCCTTGCACATGAAATGGCTGTGAGCTCTGGAAATGTCAATGAATAGAACTGTCTGATCACCCACAGGACTGGCTTCGTGGGTGTATTTAGAAGCCGAGAGGTGCGATGCGGCTGATCAGCAGAGGGAGTGTCCATGGCAACCAGCCCCGGGTTTCCTTGGAGATCCTGAGCTTTGGCAGAAAGCCAGTGCAAGAAGAACATTGGAATGGAGTCCAGGGACGAACAAGGCCCCCACCTCTGCACAGGGACAGACGTGCCCAGCGCACTATAAACGGATGCGAGTCTGTATATAGAGAGCATGCCACAAACAGGTCAAAATTGAGGATTCTAAAAGAGAGGGTCTTGAAACAGGATGTGTACCAGCCCTAATCTCAACTGAGCACAGGAAGCTGTGTTTGGAGCAGTTTCTACAAAGGTCCCCATTTACTAATTAAATAAATAAATATTTTTTCCAAGAAAAATAAAAGTAGTGAAATACAAACACAAGATTTGAGGCCAAAAGGAAATGAACATCGTCATCGTGCGTGACATTGAAGCTTACCGATTCAGCCAGACGTCCCTCTTTCCTGAGGAAGGCAGCCGTTTACACCCTTGGGTGTCTTTTATTTTTCTGGCTTGTACTTTAGATGGCTTCTCTATTTAGGAAAAAAGAGCAGAGAGGGATTGGGGTTTGGAACATTAGAATTGTTGAAGGGGTTCTGGGGAATGTGCAATGAAATACCAGACGAGAACTGAAGAGCAATGTCGATGAACGCAGAGTTGGGCAGCCTGGATATGCTGGGCACCGGTTATTCTCGTGACCGGTATTGGTGCTGGATTGAACCAATGTCTACTGTGTGCAAACGTTCCAGGAGACCTGTGGTCAGATTCCTCTTTATAGGCCTGGAGCCCCACTGACATTCATCACATTTTCCGTGTGTGTGCGTGTGTCTTTTCCTCTGGGGAAAATAGAAGAAAGCAAATTGTGACTGTTAGCTGTTATTCTCCACTTGAGACCCATAATAATCTGTGTGCGTTGTTCTCAGAAAGGTCAATGTCACATTTTGGGAACAGATGGACATGAAACAGCTGACAACGTTTCTAGAAGGAAACTGTTCACAATATGTACCTGCTTGCTGTTTACCTATAGGTGCTGAAGAAGAGAGAAGGACCCGCCCACCAACCTCGCTTCAGCTGGGGGATAGTGTTCTGATTGAATGGCATCACTGCCAATCACTGGTAGTGATGTTCTAATTAGATAGCATCACTGCCAATCACTGGTAATGGTGTTCTAATTGGATAGCATCACTGCCAATCATCTTTGCCTTTAGAGGGATACTAGTGGAAAAGAACTTCTTTCCTGTTTGAATAAAGATGAGTTAAGTCCTCAGTATCTGTCCCTCACGAAAAAGAGGAAACTTTTGCTCTAAGATAGAAGAAATAAGAATTAATCTCGAAAGGAGAGGGCCGACCACTCAAGCAGAGGGTATTGACTATTCTCACACAGCCTGTAAGGTGTGTTTGTGTGTGTGTGTGTGTGTGTAGAAAATAAATGAGCGGTTGTATAAGCCTGTGATTGGTCTCTAAGGTTCTTGGCATCTTGAAGTTTTGCCTCATTACTCATTCAAATATTCGAATATGTCTGGTCTACAGAAGGAGGTGCCCTCCGATTTTGCCAAGCACCTAAGGTAATGAAGTGCTCACAGAGCAGGGCAACACTCCAGATCCGCTCTTGCTTAACCAAATGTGTGAAGGATTAAGCTACTCAGAGTGGAAGGCTGTGCCTGTGAACCACCTGGGGGATACGCCGTGGTTCGAGCCTGCTCGGGCGCGTGCAGGTAAATGTTTAACGATCAGCTCTCTGGGGGGCAAATGCCCAGATTTGGATGGAGCATCTGCCAATTTCCGTGGTGTCAAACGTCCACCATGGCTGGTTTCAGGTCACTGAGGGTTTAACACATGGCTTGCTAAATTCCTGAAAACATGGCATTCAACTCTTGAAAACTGGCACAAGGCAGCTCCAGCCCGTCCCTCCAGACAGATTTCCAAACGACTGTGGAAGTAAGGGCGGTATACTCTAATTGCAGACAAATCAAGCAAATGCAACAAGAAACGAACATCCTCTTGGACTGCAGTTTAAGTCTAAAATTCAAACCTTCGTAGAACTAGATTCCACTAAAGGTCCAAAGCTTGTGAAGAGCCATTCTCTTTCGGCTAACATTTTATTTTTAATCATGAAAAAGATAGCACGCTCATTATGAAATGATTGGAAATGCATCAAATAAGTTTTCTCTGAAGCTCACAGCGATGTATCTTGGGAATTAATTTGAAATCACTGACAGGGACAGAGAAGTGATCCAGTGCTTGGAAAGACTGAGACACACTCTCTGATCTCTCCTGTTCCCTGTAAATTGGGATGGGGGATGAAAACCTTCGTGCCTCAGGGAACACATCTGAACCCCCATGGAGGACTTCTGCTTGCCTGGGAGGAGAGGCGATAGTGATAAGGTGTGACCCTATCCTGGCCTCGTCATTCTCACCGTCCCCCGTTCAAAGAAACAGGTTCCTCCAGCTGGCGAACAATGAAATTGGTAACATACAGATGTATTCAAATCACTGTCAGTATGATTATGCAAATTAATATCTAAGATATGCATCGTTCACTTCTTCAATTAGAAAAAGTTGGGGAGAGCAAACGGTCATCAAAACCCCGTCTCTGCCCAGGTGGGTGGATAGATTGGTGGAGAAAAGAGACAACGTGTAATTTCCCACACATAAATACATAATTACGAATTTTAGTCAATGCCATAATTGAAAAAGGACGAAACATTGTCAGGGCACGCAGAAGGCATGCTTGATACAAAGGATGAATGGGAATTAAGTGAGAGAAGGGAAGAAGATCCGAAGCAGAGAGAGCTGCTCCACGAGGGCCAGGTGGGAGGGTGGGCAGGGCCTCTCCAGGAGCGGCCTTGGCGGGTGGCTGACCCCTGAGGGGAGAGAGGGGGGCGGGGCCTGCAGAGGGCAGGCAGCACCAGACCCTGACGGCGTGAAACAAAGGTTCGCGGTCAGAACAAAGTTCGTATGAATCCTGCAGGTGTAGTGTCACACGTCACGGCCACAGAATGAGGAAGGAGGAAATAAAGTTGTGCTCAGTGCCTCACCTTTCAGGGAGCGTGAATAGACACTAATCAATTTTTGATATTAATTTAAAAGTGTTTTAAAAAATTGTTAATTACTGGTGGCATTTACTTTAAAACAGAAATAAAATGCAAAACTTTCGAAGGTGGAAAGAAGAAAAAAGAGAAACTGATCAGGAAAATGTTATACAAACGAGTAAATAAGAAAGCAACTAGTCTTGTCTTCTTCTTGACTTAAGCTGTTGTATCTTTAAATAAAATACCGTCCTTTGGGCTGACATTTTTCAAATTAAATGTAATAGAAATGTATTTCTAATCTTGGTTTTAAATTTAGGAAGAGGTTGAATTTTATTAAATACTTTTTTGTCAATTGCTATTTTTCCATGACCTGCTGATGTGGTTGAGTGTGTTAATCAATTTTATGACATCAAGTTAACCTTGCATTCCTGAAATAAACCCTACTGGGGGGTTTCTTTTTATATACTTTCTGCTATGACTAGAAATACCATTTTACCGAAGATGCGAGCCAATATAACAAATCAAAAATAAATTAAAGACATGTTATTGTTAATACAGATCATGGGAGTATGTACCTGAAAAAGACAAAATCGTCAACTAAAAAAATTCGTTGGACTAAAAAAAATCGAATTAGTTCCAGAAAGGAAAAGATGCTAAGGTTCATGTGGTATAACACTTAGGCAAGGACATGTCTGTGTCCTTCTCTCTCCCTCTCTCAGCTCGGGATGGACTTGGTCTATTGGATTTTTAAATAAATGGTTTGGAGACAATTGGGGAACCACACATTTGCACAAGTGAGCTCTGGACCCCAACTCAATCACGAGACAAATCTCAGTGTTTTAGAGGTAAATGTTAAAGTGGATCCACAAACGAATGAGAAGAAATTATCAGCCCGTGTTTACATGTGAAAGGCTTTCTGACATAAATATCGGGAAGCATTTCAGAAAAACCAACTGATTTGATTATATAAAAACCAAAAACTTGCACACATTTAAAAATATAGCAAACCTAATGGAAGGACAAAGAAAAATTGAGGGAAATATTACAAATATATGCAATAAGTGATTGGTTTCTTAAATGTGAAGGAAGACTTTTAAAAAATCATTGAAAACATAAGCATTCTTTTGAGAAGAGTCATAAATATGAAATTTGGACAAAGAGAAAACCAGTGATGGCAAATACATATCTTGGAAAATATTCAACCAAAACAGCAAAGAGATGCAAATCAATACAACAATAAGATATTGTTTTTCACTAATCAAGTTGACAATTATTCAAAATTGGTGTGGGTTTAGGTAAATTAATTTTTTATTAACATTCTGATTCATAGATGTATAATTATTGCAAGTCTTGATAAGAAAATTCTTAAAAGTTTGCATAACTTTTGATGTACGTTATATTTTTAAATTTTATGAAAATATTTGCAGATGTGCCCAAATTGCTCTGCTGGAGGCCACACGCTGATGTGGTTAAAAAGCAGACTTTGGAGCCAGCCCTGATGTGACGGCCTAGTGGGTAAGATTCAGTGCTCTCACTGCTTCAGTGGCCTGGGTTCAGTTCCTGATCGTGGAACCACACCACCCGTCTGTTGGCAGCCATGCTGTGGCAGCAGCTCACAGAGAAGAACTGGAAGGACTTACAACTAAGATATACAACCATGCACTGGGGCTTTGGGGAGAAAAAAAAAGAGCAAGATTGACAACAGATGTTAGCCCAGGGCCGATCTTTCCCAGCAAAAAAAAAACAAAGAAAGAATGCAGACTTCGGCTTCAGGAACCTCGGGTGTGCTGTTCAATTTCTCTAAACTTCCCTTTCTTCATCTGCAAAATGAGCAAAATCACAGTATCCAGGTTGAAAGATTGTGGCAATTTAATGAGTACCATGTGTACTCAGGAAATGTTAGACATTATTATTGTCTGTTTTATTATTATTATTATTATCATATTATTATTATTGTCAGGTGGCTGAATTGCATGTGGTACAAAGCTTGCGTTGAATAGAAGTCATTCATTCGTGTGTTCACGGAGCCTACTGTGTTGCAGACACTTTCGCAGGCCCTGGTTAGACTGCAGGTAAGGTTTCCCGTCCTCACAAGGGTTCAGTGGGGTGGGGGGAGCTCCATCATAAGCAACTGAACCACATGATTCTGCTTTGCAGAAAGAAACTGTGGAGAAAAATAAAGCAGGGTCAGAGGGCTTGGGGGAAGGCCTTTCCGATGTATGCAGGCTCCACACTTGAAAAAAAGTCAAAAATCTGAATATATTGGTGAGCAAATCATGGAGACATTCCAGGAAGAAAGAACAAGTGTTCAGAGAACAGCCAGGGGCCAGTGTGGCCAGAGCTTTCTAAGCAAGAGAGACGAGCCGGGTGGACAGTGGAGGCTACAACACCTGGGATCTTGTGCGTCCTTGTGAAGTTTTGTTGTTTTTCTCTGAAGAGATGACA
Organism: Equus przewalskii; assembly: GCF_037783145.1. Taxonomy (NCBI): domain Eukaryota; kingdom Metazoa; phylum Chordata; class Mammalia; order Perissodactyla; family Equidae; genus Equus; species Equus przewalskii. The sequence goes on from NC_091831.1 coordinate 90,079,428, forward strand.
AGATTTTGAGCAAAGCCATGACACGATCTGATGCACATTTTTGAAGGCACTCTCTTGCCGCCGTAGGAGGCAGAGACCACCCAGGATGCTCGTGCAGTTTCCAGTTGAGAGACTTCAGTGGCTTGGGCTAGGGTAGGAGCCAGAGAAGTGGAGGAATATTGGACATATTTTGAAGGAAGAATTGACCCAATTTGCTGAAAAAAATAATTAGAAAAGTCAACATGACTACAAATTTTTGGTTTGGCCCACTGGTGATGGGGAAGTCTGCAGGAACAGGAGGGGAGGAGTCAGGTGTTCAGTGTGGGGCATGTTGAGTCTGAGACGTCTCTAAGAGGAGACGCGGAGTGCGAAGCTGGCTCCAGGAGTCTGTGTACGCGCCCAGGGACCAGGAGCAGCCTGAGCACGCAGACCTGAGAATCTTCCCCAGAGAGGTGGTATCTGCAAGTCAAGCTACTAACTGGAAGAGGTCATCAGGGGAGTGAGCATAGACGGAGTGGAACAGAGGTCCCGGACTGAGCCCTTGAGCGCCCCCTCATTCAAGGTCAGGAAACGAGGAGCGAGGAAGGAGAGGAACTCAGAGGTCAAATGAGGATGGTGCATCAAGAGGGAAGGGATGATCCCTGTGTCTAAGTCTGCTGCTAAGTCACAAAGAGTCAAGAGATGACCTGGTATTTACAACGTGGAGGTTATCGGTGACCTTGACAAGAACGGTGACATGCAGCTAACAGAAGACTGAAAAGATGGACGCCGTCCATGTGAAGGCCTTTGTTCTAAGTCCGTGGTTCTCGAACTGGGGTCCTGGGGCCAGCAGCAGCAACATCCTCATGCACCTTGTCAAATGTGCAGGTTCTGGGCTCCACCCAGGTCTAGGGGGTCAGAAACTCGGGGTGGGGGGGGGTGGCCGGCACCCTCTGAGTCACAAGCCCTACAGGTAACTCCGGTGTGGGTCGAGCTTGGGAACCGCTGCTCCGGGGATGAGATTACTGTAGATTTCTATTTTCTTCTTTTTTCTCCGGTTAATCATATAATTTTTGCCTTGAGTATCAAATTGTCCATAATAACAGCCTCCCTTTTTAAAGGATGCAATGTCATTTATCTGGGTTGAAATGGCTGAGTGGTCCAATTGAAATATCGACACATTCTTTGTAGAAGAGCTAAGTTCTTGAAAATAATTAATTGCATGTCTCATAAAAGTGCTCACAGGAGCTGAAAGTTTTATCAGTCACCGTATAACGTGTTACACATGCATCCTCCCGTCGGCGGTGCATAAATACTGCACTGCTGCACAAGGATGGGTGCATCTGACAAGCTTGAAAGCCATTGGGAGAAAAGGCTGACATTTGACTGTCACTGGGCAATCTGTGCCCCACGCTGGTGAGCGAGCCTTGCAAAGACGGTAAATACTGTGCTTTTCCCACTGAGATGAGGGACCGTGTGCAGGCCTTTGTGCTTCAGTCATTCCATCACATTTTGGTTTCCTAGTTCATTCATCTTGAACTTCTAAAAAGCCGCCCAGCAGCGTGGATTTTTATTACATAACCCACACGGGAACGTTAAAACTCCAAGACATCATTTCCAGGCCCTGTTCCAGCCTCTTTATTCCCAAAGAAAAATAATAATGAAGAGATAGCTTGAGTTTTAGCAACATTTGTTTTTCCCCACCAGAAAAAAAAAAAGGATTTGGAATAACTACTTCAAAATAATCTTTTGTAAGGTTTATTAGTCAAGATTAAGTTTGACGGCAACAAGGAAAAAAATAAACAGAAACACAGTATCTTAAACAAGGTAGCAGTTTATTTGTTTCTCAAGAAATGGAGGGGCCGGCCGGTGGTGTAGTGGTTAAGGTCGTGCACTCCATTTCGGCGACCCAGGGTTCACCAGTTCGGATCCTGGGTGCAGACCTATACACCACTCATTAAGCCATGCTGTGGCAGCATACCACATAGAAGAGCTAGAAGGACTTACAACTGTGATATAAAAAAGAAAAAAAAAGAGGAAGATTGTTAACAGATGTTAGCTCAGGGCCAATCTTCCTCACCGAAAAAAGAAAGAAAGAAAGAAATGGAAAAACACAGTTTAGGACTGACACAGTGCTTGTCAGTGCAGGATCCCAGGCTTCTTCCTCGTGTCCTACTGGGTATGGTAGATATCGGGGAACACCTAGTATTCTCTGCCGTAACATCTATCCAACCTTTTTATTTACTGACAAATATTCAGGAAAAAGGCTTGCTATTTTAGCTCGGGCAGTGCAGTGTGGTAACAGCTTCTTGGACTAGGAGTCAAGCAGAGTTTTGGTTTTGGTTACACCACTCAACCAAGTGGTGTGGCCCTGGGAAATTACAGGAGAATCAGGTAAAACAATGCAAGGAGCCCTGGGCCTGGAGACAGAAAACTCAGATTTGAATTTCACCAACGCGTGACGCTGGTCCCCCATCTATAAAGAAGAAGTAACAACCCGCAACTCACTTGGACGGCAGGGGGATGAGCTAACTGGTGTGGGGTGGGCTCATAATTGTACTTTAGGCAATTTGAGTTTCTTTACCTTCGTGAGCTTCTGTTTCATCATTGATGAAATTCTTACATTACGTAAAAAGCTGTAAAACACGAGAGGAACGTACAACGTTTGTGTCCTCAAGATGAGAAAAGCCTGTAGAGAAAAGCCAGGAGGTTAGGGATCTCCAGTAAAATCAAACCCGAAGGGAAGATGGACACTGAACTTAGACCTGGGCTTCCCTCCTTGTTTTTCTTCTTAAGAAGAAAAGTGCACACCCGTAGCAGGCAGAAGGTCCAGCCGTTGATTCCAGCTGTCTCTGGTCATCTTCTTGGGGTGAGTAATGAAATTTAAGGGGATCGATGGTAGAGGAATATTGCAACCCGAGGGTCGTGACAGAGTCAGACCAGCCCCAGTCACGGAGAAAACGCAAAACCTCCCAGACCGGAGAGAATTTGAGTCTGTCCCTTGGGGCCCTGGTGCCTCACCTGTCACCTGAGCAAAAGTGAGAGTCACAGCGCCCACACCTGTGGAGGGTTTTATTTAAAACTTCCACTTAATAATACTCGCCTGCTTTTCCTCAGAGTCATAAATAAAGGGGCCGTTTGATGAAACTGCTTTGAAAATCCTGTGCCATTTCCACCATATTGAAGATTAGAGACCTGAAAAATTCTCTTGTGGCAAAACACTCATATTTTAGGGGGAAATTATAGTGTCCTCAGATGATGGACTTATCAGAATAGAATGGGAGATAAATATACTTTGCAATTTTAAACAAAACAGAGTACTAAAAATGAAGGGAAAAAATTAAAGGAAATAATTCTACAGGGAAAACCCTAAGCCTAGGTGGTTTTATTGGCAACCCCTCTTAGAAATTTAAGGACTTGGGGCCAACCTGGTGGCGTAGTAGTTAGGTTCACGTGCTCCGCTTTGGTGGTTGGGGATTCGTGGGTTCGGATCCTGGGTGCAGACCTACATACCACTCATCAGCCATGCTGTGGTGGCGTCTGAATACAAAATAGAGGGAGACGGGCACAGATGTTAGTTCAGGGCCAATCTTCCTCATCCAAAAAAAAAAAAAATTTAAAGACTAGTTATTTTAAAACTCATATAAACTATTCCAGAATATAGAAGAGAAAAAACATTCCTCAACTATATTTCGAGGCCAGCATAACCAGAACCTGAGAATAATAGAATAAAAAAGGAAAATTATAAGACTACCTCACTCGTAAATGTAGATAGAAAAGTCCTAAATAAAGTATGAGCAAACTAAATTCACCAATGTACTAAAAAAAGAGAGAGAAAGAGAGAGAGAGGGAACGCATTGGTACGCTGGGTTTATTCCAGGAACAAAGGTTTGGATTAACATAAAAATATCTAATCTAACATACTGACATTTAAAAAAATCTATTTTAAGATAGCGGTTTAATTCACTATCTTAGGAAATGTAATTCACTCCTTAGAGGAAAGGAGAAAATGATCATTTCAACTAATGCAGAAAAAAAAAGCATTCAATAAAATTGAACACCAAGTTCTAATTTAAAGACAAAAAACATACACACCACTCTTAGCAATTTAGAAATAGAAGGATATTTCTTTCCCTCATAAAGACTATGTACAAAGAAGCCCAAAACAAAACCCTTTAGTAAATATCACCACTAGTAGAAAATTTAAAAACATTTTCTTTAAAATCAGGGAAAAATAAAACACCCATTACCATTTCTACTTAAAAAATGTGCTGGCCACACAGTAAGATAAGAGGTCAAGGTTTAGAAAGAAAGAAAATAAATCATTATTAATAAATGATACAGTTATCTCATAAAAAGCCCTTTGGAATTTTTAGATGATTCCCCATTTAAAAAAAGATGGAAAAATTTAATTGCATTAAAATTTCAAACTTCTGTTGATCAAAGACATCACATGATAAATGAAAAAAAGTTACGATTAGGGAGATGTTCACAAAAAACGTTTCAATTTCGAAATAAAATAATAAATCAATAAGAAAAAGGTAACATGACTTTAGAACTAAGCAAGCAATCGACATTTCACAACAAAAGAAACATGAATGTCCAATAAACATACAAAAAGATGCTCCACTTTATTAGTAGTCAAAGAAATGTAAATTAGAATCACAATGAGACACCATTTCACACCCAGCAAATTGGCCAAAATCTTACGCTTAGATGTTGCCGATGGGAACCATGGGCTCAGACACTGGTGGAGGCACAACGAGTCTGAAAAAGTCTGGCATTATCTAGTGAAGGCGATGGGGAGATGGCCTGTGATCCAGCAACTCCTCTCTCAGAATTTACCGCCTCGGTGAGGACTTCCACACACCGGGAGACAGACTTAAGACTGTGTGATGGTTAATTTTATGTGTCAAGCTGACTGGGCTACGGGATGCCCAGAGAGCTGGTGAGACATTATTTCTGGGTGTGTCTGTGAGGGTGGTCCCAGAAGAGATTAGCATTTGAATCTGCAGACTGACTAAAGAAGATTGCCCTCACCAGTGTGGATGGGCATCATCCAGTCCATGGACGTCTTGAATAGGACAAGAGGCAGAGGAAGAGTAAATTTGCTCTCTTTGCTTACGTGGGGACATCCATCTTTTCCTTCCCTCAGATGTCAGCGCTCTGAGTTCCTTCAGACTCAAACCACGACTCAAACCATCAGCTCCCCTCGTTCTCAGGCATTTGGATTCAGACTGACCTATACCACTGGCTTTCCTGTTCTCCAGCTTGCAGACAGTAGATAGTGGGACTTCTCAGGCTGCATAATTTCATGAGCCAATTCGTGTAATAAATCTCTTTCTCTCTGTTTCCTCTCTCTGTCTCCTCTCTCTCTCTATTTATAAGTATGTATGTGTGTATATGTATATATCCTCTTGGTTCTGTTTCTCTGGAGAACACTAACTAATGTGTAATTCATCTTGGTGTTTTTATTATAGCAAGAACACTGGACACAATGTTAATGTACAACAGGAAAATGGATAAGTAAATGTGGGTATATTCAGAGAATGGAACATTACCCAGCAGTGAAAAACAGGAAATTTCAGCTGCGTGAATCAAAATAGACTATGCTCTCAAAGCGGAGAAGGAAGTCACAGAATATATATCCCATGGACCAGAGTGTTGGATGGGGAGTTTTCATGGACAGAGGGAAAGAGTCCACCACTGCAGGAAGAAATAATTGTATTAGCTGAGACAAATAGACACATGACCTGTAGCCTTACCAGATCATTTCATCCATTCGTCCATCCATCCATCCATTCATCCATCCGTCCATCCATCCATTGACCCATCCATCCATTCATCCATCCATCCATCCATCCATTCATTCATCCATCCATCCATCTATTCATCCATCTATCCATCCATCCATCCATCCATCCATCCATTGACCCATCCATCCATTCATCCATCCATCCATCCATCCATGCATCATCCATCCATTCATTTATTCAACATTCCTCAATTACTTCAATGTGAACAAAATGAGCCTATATAGCTTTAAAAGAAATTACCCCATTTCCCCCCATCTTTGTTTGTTCCCTCCTTTCCACCACTAGCTCTGAAATGCAAGGACTGAATACACATCCACAGGGAGAATGGGCAGCCGTTACCGTCCTGTGTGGCTCCAACAACTATGGCGTTTTTGAGTGTTGTGCAATTCCTCGCCCTTCCTCCCAGCATTACTTCCATATTAAATATCCTGTGTGATTTGGAAAGAAACAGAAACTAACACAAATAATGCAGATATTTCAAGACTTCATCAAGACTCTCTTACCTCATCTTTTATCTGGTCCTTACTGATATCCCTTTAACTGTACTTAAAACTCGGTAGGTGCATTTTGCTTTTAAAATATAAATAAATTTATATTATATGTAATATAATTTGTATGTATATAAATTTAGAATTTATATGTTTGTGTAAATTTATGTGTATATAAAATTACTTGGAAAACATAAGAAAATGTTTACTGTGAGAGTGAATACCTGGGTGATTTGCTATCTTTCCTTTAGGATCTTTATTTTCCTCCAAGTTTTCTGCCTTAAACTCATACATAGTACAGTGAACACACACTGCATTGGTGGTCATAAAAATGATATTAAAATCAATATGTGTAATTAGATATATGCCATCTGATTGGAACCACGTCAACAGTGCACTCAACAAGCCCTCAGAGCAGATACAGCCCCAGCTCCACGACCGTGACTGCTGGGCTGTGGCACCATAGGGGGCCGTTTTAACCCCCTCCTCCTAGTTTTTCTGTATTTCCCAAATGTTCTATGATGAGCACATGATACTTTTACAGTGGGAAATTAACAACAATAAAATAAAATAAATCCAGGGGGCCCAGCCCAGCAGGGTAGAAGAAAGAGAGCTGCTCAGTTTTGAAGCTAAAAGAAGGAATTTCTGGGCCCCTGCCCTGGTCCTCCATGGCTATGATGCCACAGGCTCCCTCTGCTGCTCCTGAGAGCAGATCTACATGCATGCGTGTTTTATGTGCGTGTGTATACACACCCACACACGTGTAATTACATCAGTAACACGAATATAATCTTACTGCGAAAATTCAGAAGTCACAGATACAGCTGGAGGCTCTGACCTCCGGCCCCAATCCTTGTTTCCAGTGCAGAGGTTTGCTTGATCGTTGCACCTCAGAGATGTTAGTTTGCCTGTGTTCCCCATTACCCGAGCTCCCAGTAAATCCCCGACTTGTCCAGTTGTGCAGATATGAATCTACATAGAGTTTCGTAATATTCATTCGTGTGTTTGCATGAATGGTATAAGTGGCATTTTAATACACGCATTGTCCACTCAACGCCGTCTCATGGGGAAGCTTATCTGCCAGTCCGTGTAAAACTATCTTCTTATTTTTACCTGGCGTGAGTAGCGAGGAGGTGGACAATAGTTTTCTTTTTTACTTTAGATGTTTGATAATTGGTGCCAATTTTTCATTGCGACAGAAAACATTTAACTATGAACACGCTCCCTCGTGCGTATTTCAAGTGGTTCTCTATGGAGATATAGAGAATTCCTGGGCTATAGGGCACGTGCACTTTTAATTTAACAGATCCGCCCCTCGAAGCCCTTACCAACAAGCCCTCTCAGTAGTACTGAGCGCCCACATTTTCTCCCACACCTGATATTATCAAACGCAGTGGTTTTTGCCGGCCGCTTTCTGTTGGATGAAGTGTTGCCTTGTTGCTTTACTTTGCATTTTCCCGATTACGGGTAAGGTTGTGTGTAAACTTTTGGTCTTTTAGATTTTGGTCTCCCTACCTCCCCTCTCCGTCTGCGCTAACCATCTTCACCCGGTTCCCCTGGTGATCTGGCTGGTCAAGAGGCTGTAAAAGCAGAAAATAAACAAGAACTTCTGGTGTAACTGATCCTTAGCTGAGAAAGGCAGGGAACAGCGCACGGCTGCTTCTTGGGTAGAAAATCCATTGGAGTGACTGTCAGAAGATTGGGGTACGCATGCACTTCATCGCTTCCTGACGTTACGCCTTGGGTAAATTTTCCACACTTTTTTCTCTTCAAATTCATGATTTATTAAGAACAGTCAATAATACCTGTTATACCAACTTTATGGGTGTAAAGGTATCTTCTGCTTCTCTAAGTGTGTTCTCCATCATCGCAGCTCGCGGTGAAATTCCAGCCACATCATTCAGTTCCAACTCGTGTGAACTTTTCCCTTCCTCGTCCCGTTTCCACACAGGTTGTCCAAGTTTCCCACCTCATCTAGGGAGCTTATGATTGTCTAGAGTATCAGTTGATGAGTTGTCCACAGGCAACTCGTTGGCAAGGCAAGAGGCCTCCCCTTGAGACAGCCCAGCATGAGGTCCCTTCGACTCCACTTCTTGGTCTTCCCAAAAGAAGACCCTTTTCACCGGCTTACTCCAAAGACTCTGCTTGTTCCGCTCTTTCCCTCTTGTTCGAGTTACCTTCTGCCTCTTCGCTCTTCCTTCTCATCTCTGGTCTTATGCAGCTTAAAGAGCAGAAATCTGGCTCTTTGATTAGACTTTTGCTTCTGGTTCTGAGTGAGATGGTGATGGGGGAAGGGGGCAGAGAGGGAAATACAGAACACACACACATTTTGAGCTATAACCCTGTTGCCTGGAATTAGTGTAAAGAATCAAATGAGATAGTTTATATGAATGTGCTCTGTAAACTCTAGACCCCATACGATTAAAGGGATCATTAGCACTAAAGTTTTCCAGGTGAAACAGGTATTTGCCTGTGTCAAAATCTCTGTTATTTTCACCTTCCGAGCAGGAGCGGCCATTCCTCTCCCCAGCCCTTGTGTGCAGGCTGACAAATGGGGCAGAGCCACACCAGACCTGCCTCTGTCTTGCAGTCCTCCTTAGAGTAGCACCCACTTCCTCTCTTCCCCCTCCTCCCCTCCTCCCCTCCTCCCTCCTCCCCTCCTCCCCTCCTCCCCTCCTCCCCTCCTCCCTCAACGTGCCCAGCCCACTCCATCTTCTTATTGTCAGGGAAGAAGCTGTAAGACACATTCTGGTCGAAGTGAGCTCCTTTCGCTTTTGAAACCTAAATGGCTCTGGTCCAAGGAGGAAAACATGCTCAGCTACTCCTACAGATGACAAGGCAACGATCCTTGTGGATTGACTCCACGCTCCGAGGACGCTCCTCGGCGATAGGAAATGGATGGTTTCCACATGTTCTTCTGGTCTGAACATCCGTGTGCTTTGCTTACAGGTCTTTGAGGCGTAGAAGCTCGGCCCCCAGCTCAGCCCGGCTCAGAAGAAGCCACGGGCCAAGCCGTTGGTTTCCCTCATCATTTCCATTCTGGTTTCTCATTACAGTTTCATGTTCTTGGATGAATCTCTGTCTTCCCCAGAAATCAGCTGCATGGCTGCAAGCCTCACTCCCCCAATGTGGTCCAGGAAGGACAGTGTGAGGGTTCAGAGAGCCGACTCTGAAATCCCAAAGTACTCTGCGTGCCTCAGTTTCCTCTTTGGTAAAATAAGGACAAAATAGCACCTACACCTGAGTTCTGCAGAGGTTAAATGGCACCATCTGTGCAAAACATTTCAGTGTCTGGCATGTATTTGGTCGTCATGAACTTCAGTTTCTACGTCTGGAAATGGGAAAACAGGGCTGGGTGATTCTGCCTGATCTTGTTCTCGGTGGTAGAAACACTCACACACGAGCCAGGGCTGAGTTTTGCAAAATAGAGACACAATGTTAGCACTGTCGTGTGAAGCCAGGCTTCCCCTCTACCACGTGTTCTTGGCATGTCTGTTGTACTCATCGTGTCCACTTTACAGACCGAGCAGTCAGCCTCAAAGGCGATAAGAAACTTGCTCAGTTAATAGCAAATAACTCTGTCTCAGGGAATCGAGAAAAGCAGCACAGATTTTGATCTGAGTCGGCAAGAATAAGGGTAATTGGGGAGGGAAACTGAGGCAGAGCTGGGGAGGCAGGGGCAGGCCTCCATCAAGGTCAGGAGACTGTGAATGTTTGAGATCAAAGTGCCTGGGCGGAGGGGTTTGGGGGTGACAGAAAATGGGGCTGGAGAGATGGACAGTTTCCAAATTCTGAATGGTCGCAAAGGCAGATGAAGAATTTGGACTTTCCCCCATCAGGAGGCAACGGAGGTCTTTGAGCAGAGGATTGATGCTGTCAGGGTTGCGCTCCAGAGCAATAACATAGAATCAGAGTGCAGAACCACCCGAAGGGGAAGACCAGCGGCAATGAGACTGGTGAGGTTGGTCAGAGACGAGGAGCCAACCTAACGCCGAAGCAGCATGATGAAGAGCTGGGGTTAGAGTGCGGGACCGTTTCTCAGGTGCACACGGCAAGATTTGGAAATCAGCTGCACGTGGGAGACGGAGCAGGCGATGGTTTTCTAATCTAGAGTAACCAAGAGTGAGAGCAGATCCGAGAGGCGCTTCGTACGTGACATGGCAGGTGTCAGACGTCTGTGGGATGCTCCCTGGAAAGACTTTTGCCACCTACGAGTGCTGGGCACTATATTGCGTTCTAAAGATAAAATGGCAAGCAAGACGACTCGGTCCCTGCCTCCAGGCAGCGTGCACTCTAGTGAGGGAGAAAGACAAAAGTGGGTTAAATAGAACACACATCAGAACAGATGGTGATGAGCCCAGCGAGGGGAACAGAGGATGATAGGGAAAAACTAGGTATAAAATTAAAACTTCAAGGCTGGTCTTCAAGAGAGACATCAAAGCAAGTAATAAAGGTTTGAAGTCGTTACTGTGCACGCTGTGGATCCTTTGAGACAGTGATTAGCCATGTCCTCTCTCTCCAGAAAACACACAAACGCGTGACTGGTTCATTGAAGAATCTGAAATCGTTGCGGAAGAAACATAAGCTTTTTTTTCCTATTCGTGATTGTCTTCAGCTTACCCCCTGTGTCTCACTCCTTGATGATGCCTTGAGCAGATTCAGTAACTTTTCCGTCATCTTAGTTTTCGAGAACGTAGCTTGCATCGACTTAAAGCATCAACTGCACATCTGAGACGGAGCTCCCCGTGGTCCCCGGCATCAGCCGCCCTTTCCATCGAGGGTTTGGCCGCGGGAGGAGGTGGGTGCTGCTCTTGAGGCTCCTCCCTCTTCCGGGCAGGGTGTAGAGACGGGAGTAGAGAAAGTCTCCTTACTCTGCAGGGTGAAGTCCCCAGCCTCCCCTTGTTTGTTGTCATTGTGCCTTGGGCTACGATGACTGGCTATCGAGGCGCTCAGGGTACGTGGACTCTTTGGGGTCCCCAGGGTCTCCCTATGGTACAGATCTGACTTCTTCCCCTGGGTTAAAACCACAGCCCGGTCCTTGGTGCCCTCGCCTATTAGGTGGGGTTCCGGCAAGATGGCTCCCACACGGTCACTTTCTTGGTTTGTACTTGACCTTCCTGCCCCCGTTTCCAGCCCTGCCATCTCCTTCCTGTTCTTGCTGTTGTTTCTTAGACAGGTGTGAGGGCATGTCCGCAATTCCCCTGCCTTAGGTGACACCCATCAAGGGAAAAAAACGCCCATCTTCATTTCTTGCAGATCCACTCCATCTTTACAAATTATTCTCTTGTAGTCTTATCTTGTGTGAGGGAGGGAAAGTTTCTTTACATGTACACTGTACTTTTCCTCGATGAGAACATCTCCGTTTCCACCAGGCTCCTTAGGAATGGGTGGTGGGATGGCCTCTGAGGTTCTGCTCCCTCATAAGAAGTCCTTGAGAAGCCCTGAGGATCAGTCGATTCCCATTGCAAGCAGCTCTCTGGGACTGTCTTCAGAATGTAGGGTACTTAACACCCTTTGTCTTTACACTGGTGCCTTATTGGCAATGCTAGAATAACTGGAAAAGTACTGCTCTGGGCCTTTTAACAAGACTTAACCAGGGAAAAGAAGCTACTTCAAGAATTATCCACAAAGAAATTTTGGGGGGCGGGGGGGGCTTGTGAGGAAGATTGTCCCTGAGCTGATGTCTGTTGCCAATCTTCCTCTATTTTGTATGTGGGGTGCCTTTACAGCATGGCTTGGTGAGCGGTGTGTAAGTCCACGCCCAGGATCTAAACCCCAGGCTGCCAAAGTGGAGCGCATGAACTTAACCACTATGCCACCAGGCCGGCTCCCACAAAGAAATATTAATGCAAGGGACACTTATGTAAACGGCGGAGGGGCTAAGTAGCCAAACAGACTGAGGTGAAATGAGTCAAAGACTGGCAACAGCAAGAACCCACCCCCACTCCTGCGGGGGACAGACAGAGTGGAGGTGATGTCACTGGGTCACGGGAGCCAAGGTCTGTCAGACAGAAGCTGAAACCTTAGCCAAACTGTCCTACAGAAACCGAAGCGCTGGAGGAGATACAGGCCCTACTGGAGAAGTCACCTGAGGATAGAAGGAAGGGAAAATACCCTGATTCCTCTCTGCCTTTGGTCTCCAGTCTCCAGCCAGGACATCTCACTAGCCAAGCCTGGGGGACAATCAGCTGACATGGGAGCCTGGAGCCAGATCCTGGAGGTCAAGGGGCAGCCACTCTGCTTTAGACAGCAGATCTGGGTGCACACAGACAATTGACATACAAATTATGGAAGACAGTCCCAGAAAGATCGTGGACCCTTTGACGATTCCTCTACTTAAGTTTGAGGCTCTGATATAGAGGGTAGCTAAAGGCATGCCCACCATAAAATTGCCCAAGACAATCATATGTCATATCGATTGGAACTGAGATGATGAGACTTTGTGAGCTGAGAAATACAATGAATTCCTTCCCTTCCTTGTTGAACTGGTGAACAGAAATCAGTCTTTGAGAAGAGTTTCTCTCCTCTATATTATAATGCCCTTCACTGCAGCCTTATGGTAGAATTTATATTTCCTTAAAAATATCAATTTCATCTGCCTTACTTTTGGAAGCATGTTCACTCAAGGGACATAATCTAAGAGTTTACCACAAACGCAAGCCAACGTTGTGGAACTGTCTCGGACAAGCCAGAGCTAAGATGGAAAACTTCCTGGGATGGGAGCATCTTGACTTCTTGTTCAACTGGAGCATTTTTTAAGAAGTAGAAAAGTGTCTGGTAGTTGTATTTAAGGTTAAGTTCGCTAAACTGAATCAAATTTTAGAACAAAAAAATGACGTAATACACTCAACACGCCATTATCTATTCTCAGATAACCCCAAAGTCTTTTGTGTGGAATGCATTTTCCATTTTTGGCAGAAGGTTTCTCTTCATAATTGTGCTTGGCTTTGAATAGGTTTCAATTAGTTTACAGGAGAAGATAGTGGCGGTGCCAAAATGCTCCCTCCCACGAGCCAAAAGGTCATTAGAAAACAACGTTTTTCAGCAGCAGCAAGAAGACAAATGATCTTACCTTCTGAAAATCCTGGCCTAACTCCCTCCCATAATTCATGCAGCAGAAAACATATCAGTAAATGGGCCATTCCATCAGCAGTGTCCCCATCTCCCATGTTCACCTGTCAGAGTCCATCCTCTCCACAAACACAGTCATTAAAAGTGTGGACTCTACAAAGACTGGGCTGAGTTCTGATCCTCATCCTCAACTTAGAAGCTGTATGATCTTGGGGTAAGTCACTTGCCTTTTCTTCACCTCACTCTCCAAATGTGGAAAGTGTTTAATTTTTCTAGTAATTAAAAAAAAAATGGCAACAGGACTTCTGCTTCCAGCTATGATGGAAGAGCTCATCTGAGACCCAACCTCCCACTGGGAACAGATATAAATTTCAGGTATAATGCAAAAACAAATAACAAAATAGCTGCTGGCAGGCACGGGAAAGCGTGCAGAACTTGAGGAGCCAAGACGGCAAAGAGAAGGGACCTCATTGGGGCGAGCGGGGCCTCCTCTACTGGTTTTCACTTGCCTAAAAATCAGTTTCATTGAGGTATAAGTGACATACCATAAAATACATGGATATTAAATGAGTGTTTCATGAATTTTGACAAATGTACACATTTGTCACCTGTCTAACCACCACCACGCTGAAGCTCCAGCACGTTGTCATCACCCAGGAGAGCTCCCTGGTGCCCCTTTGCTGCCAACCCCAGCAACACGCATGGCCCCACGCAGCCACCGCTCTGACTTTTGTTACCCGGACTTAATTTGTCAGTTAGATGTTGTTTATTGCAAGATTCTTCCACGTTTGGGGTTTAACCATAGTTCTTTCCTACTAAAGATGCTTCACGTTTTTTGAAGACTATTATTAAGGAACATGCCTACAGGATCATTATGTCCTCTTCAGAAACTAACCTTCTTATTATTACGATAATGTTTATTATCTTGAAATCTATTTTCTTGTTATTAAGATACTACATGTTTCTTACGCACATGGTTTGCATAGTATATATTCTTCTATCTTACTATTTTCAATTTTAAGTTCAAAGTGTGTCTCTTTGTAAACAACATGAAGTTGTATCTTGCTTTTCATCTGATCTGCGAATCTCTGTCTTTTTTTTTTTTTGAGGAAGATTAGCCCTGAGTCAACTGCTGCCAATCCTCCTCTTTTTGCTGAGGAAGACTGGCCCTGAGCTAACATCCATGCCCATCTTCCTCTACTTTATATGTGCGACGCCTGCCATAGCATGGCTTAGCCGTGCGGTGCCGTGTCCACACCTGGGATCCAAACCGGTGAACCCTGGGCTGCTGCAGCGGAACGTGTGAACTTAACTGCTGTGCCACCAGGCCAGCCCCTGCCAATCTCTTCTAATTAGAGTGTTTAATCCATTTACATGTAATGCAATTATCAATATAGTTGGGCTAGAGTCTATCATCTTGTTGTGTATTTCCTGTTTGCTTCCTGCATTCTTTGTTCCTTATTTCAGAAATACATTTTTGGTATTCTATTCTATCTTTTCTATTGTTTTTTCAGCTATCTCTGTTATTTTTAGTATTTGTTCCAAGGATTATAATGTGTATCTTTAACTTTTCACAGTCTACCTGCACTAATATAATACTTCATGTACGCTATCAGAACCTACAGCAATATAATTTCATTTACACTCCATCTTGTCCTTTGTACTATTATTTCAAATATTTTATTTCTGTGTATTACAAAACAAAATACACTGTTTTAATTGTTATTTAAATAGTTAATTGGCTTCTAAAGGATTTAAAAAAAGAAAGGAAAAATATTCTTTATATTTCCCCCAATATTTATCATGTCCAGTGCAACTCATTCCTTCCTAAAGATGTGGATTTCCAGGTGGTAACATTTCCTTTGCGTTGCATTTATTCTTAAGTGTTTTGTACTTTTTTTATACAGCAAAATATGTCTTTTTTAAACTTAATTTTCCAATTATTTGCTATACAAGGATATTATTGATTTGATATTAACCTTGTTACATTACAACTTGTTAAATTCACTTAGCAATTCTAATTTCTTATCTGTAGGTTATTTTGGATTTTCTTGCTTACAATCACATATCTATGAATAATGACAGTTTTATTTACTCCTTCCAAATCACTAAGACTTTCATTTCTATTTCTGCCTTATTGCACTGGTAGGACTTACTGTACAGTATTGAATAAAAATAGTGCTAGTGAACATCTCTATATATTTCTCAATCTCACGGGGAAAGTTTTGAATATTTGGTTGTTAAGTATTGGGTGTGAGCTTCCTGTAAAAACCCTTTATCAGATAAAGGACGTTCCTTTTTATTTCTATTTGAGTGAGACTTTTTATTATGAATTAAAATTACGGTTTTAACATGTCCATTCTATTCTCCCTAACCATAATTGCAGACGGGGATGAGTGAGTGTGTGTGTGTGTTTGTAACGGTCAGTATAACTCTGTTAGAAAAAGTCATGTACATTAGAGAAAATCACATGCCAATCTTTCTCATGATCACAGACAAAATATTAGCAAATTGAATCCTGTTAGCAATGTATAAAGCAGATAATACATCACAACCAGGTGAGATTAATTCCATGGCTACAAGTTGGTTTAACATTTGAAAACCAATTAATGAAGTTCACCACATTAAAAATAAAAGAAAATCGTGATCATCTCAAAAGGTGGAGATGAAGCATGTGCTAGTTTGGCAAGAGACCACAGTAAAAGTTACCATATATTATTGATATTAAATGAAGAGAGGGATACACTATATCCATTGATTAGGAGAGTCAATATTATAAAGAATCAATTTGCACAAACTGACGTGTAGATTTAATACATCAATTAAAATCCTACTATTTGTGTAGAAATTGAAAATGGATAATTAAGATGTATACAAAATTCCAAATGACTGAGAATAGTTAAAGTGATCTTAAAGAAGGACAACAATGTTGGAGAATGTATTGTACCAGATGTCAGGACTCATTATGCCCTGCAGACATAAAGGCAGCAATTGCCACGAATGTAGGCAAACGGACCAATGAAATGGATGAAAGAGCCCAGAAAAAGACCAAACGCCTAGACGATCACTTGATTTAGGACAAAGATGACACAATATTGCTGAGTTGGCTCAATGAAGATGCTTCTTTGGTTAGATATCCGTATGGGAAACATTGAAACTGGATACTGCTCTTCTTTACAAAGATTAAATCCAGATGAATTGTAGATAAGCCAATAATATTTTTAATCAGAAAGCACTGATAGGCAAAGATTTCTTAAACAGAGCGCAAAAAAGCGCCTTCCATAAAGAAAAAAGTAATAAACTAGGTTGCATTAAAATTAGGAACTTCTGATTATCATAATACATCATTAAGGAAATAAGACGACAAGCCTCGGATTGAGAGAAGATATTTGCAGTACGCATATTTGGAAAAACTTTGTATCCAGAATATAATGGATTTGTAAAAATCAATAAGTAAAGGAAAGAATGTAAAAGGAAAGAAAAAAGAGTGAAAAGTTTGAGCAGACGCTTCATACAAGAAGATATTGGAATGGCCAGCAAGCACATAAAACCACGCTCATCGTCATTAGATGTCACGGAAGTTCAAAGTCAAACCACTACGAGATACCACTACGTGGCTGCCAGGGTGACTACAGCACCAGAATGTGTGTAATGAAAAGGTGGAAACTGCTTGGTGTCGGTTGTGATGTGGAACAACTGGAATTCTCATACATCTGTGGGAATGAAAATCACTACCCTTTGGAAAATAGCTATTAAAGCTGAACAATCACATTCCATATGACCCAGACATTCCACCCCTAGGAATACACCCCACAGAAATTCGCATTACGTATCCATCTAAAGACATGTGCAAAAATGTTCACAGCAGCATTATTTATAAGAGCCCCAAACTGGAAACTACTCAATGTTTGTCAAAACTAGAATGGACATGTAAAATGTGATATATTTAGACCTTGGAATAAACGAACTACTGCTATATGCAACATGGATTTCATAAACATAGTGAGTAATCTAATGTAAAAAGAACAAAAAGGACATACTATACGATGCCATTTATAAAAACTTCAAATTTGACAAAACTAATCTACGGTAATAGAAGTTAGAATGTTGGTTACCTTTGTCATGAGGTAATGACGGAAAGAAGTATGTCTGGGCTTATAGGATGCTGATAATAACATTCTATCTTTTATGGGTATGGTCACTTTATAAAAATTCACCGGGCTGCACACTTCTGATTTTGCACTTCTGTGTATAAATTATATTTCAATTTTTAAATTACTCAAAAAAAAATCACAGCACAAGGCCTTGGTTAATGCCTCATCAATGTTCCGAATGTGAAAAATATAAATGATATTTTGGGGTTTTAGTGACATTGGTACTGTCACATATTACTGACAGCAGGATAAATTTCTAGGATTTTTGAGATGTAATTTGCAATAAGGCAAAATCAAATTCTAGTAAGGGTCTACTTGATCCTCGTTTTCAGACTGCCTGCTTTCATAATCCATCGCACTTTATCCTCACAATGATTTGGGAAAGTGGGAATTAATGTCAACATCATACACAGGAGAAGACAAGTTCAGATACGTGGTCGATGCGGGACTAGTAAGCACATGACCAGGAATTTTCACCTGGAACTACTCTAACTGAGCAAGCTCTGAGAGAGCAATGATACTCAACAAAATTTACTCAAAATATGGGAGTGAAGAGTTGTCAGTATGAGAAAAGAACTGGATGCAAGAGGACCTACATTATTGCTTTACGTACAATACAGAAAATTGAAAACCTAAACATCCAATAAAAGCCTGTGCCCCATTAAATGATGCTCCTTAATAGCATATTATGCAGATGTTATGTAGCCTTTTAAAAAGGTAATTACGATTTTTTTTATTAACTGGCTCATAGAAGCCCATATAAAAGGTATTGTTGAATGAATGACTTCTCCAGCAACACAGAAAATGCTTTCAATGTAATATTACTTGAAAAGCAAAATAAATCCTGCTGAAAGTGAGTCTAACTATGTAAAAGTTATGTATGCATATGTGAAAATGTGGGGAAGAAATTCCCAGACATGGAAAAAGGCGATGTATAATGACAGCTGGGACCTCAGGGACACTTTCTAAATTTTTTCTGTGCTTTTATTGCTGCTAAAACAGTGTTTGTGTCGTATATTAAAATGTGAAAATAAGAAACCAACTGGTGGGTCTGAAAGAGAAACCCAGGCATTAAGCAGTTCCTTTCAAGACACGTAATCTAACGGGAGCGCACTGGGGAGAAGGATTCGTAGATGGCTCAGAGAATAGAAGAATCTTTGAGGAACCAGAAAGAGCAAGTCGTTCCCCCAAGATGGCTTAGTGGATTACTGGCAGTCAGGATGAGAACACAGCCATTTTGACTACAATTCAATGAATTTAAAAATTGGACAGTTTAAACAATAACTATGCTTAAAAATAAAAAACAAAGCAACAAGTGTCCACGAGAGCAAAACTTGGCCAGGGATAAATCATGAAGCAAATAATTCAGCTTTAAGTAATATAAGCATCATGTCTAGCATAGCATAAATAGCGTGCCACATTCATCGTATGACTGTTCTGCATTTATATCGACTCTTCCAACATTCTTAGCATTCTTAATAATTTTCCATGATGTAGACATATGTTGTTTAAGGGGACTGGGACAAAATAATGCTATGATTTGCTTAAATGTATCATTTAGTTTCTATCTGATTCCTCAGGTCCAGAAAATGCTCACTCTACATCTTTTTTTCCTCCTGTTGGCCTTTATTAGTTTTATTCTTAAACTCAAACACTTGGCATCGTTTTATCGCTGTCACCAACAAAGTGATTTCCACTTGCTTTGGTTCATGCAAATTCAAAAGCAGACCCCCGTCCTTTCTGTCTGCAGTTACGTTTAATGAGAACAGGAGAAGCTGAAAAACAATATGGAGGCATTAGGAACACCATTTTAGTTTACAGGAGCAGTTACCCTTTGCAGGATTAAAAGAGAGTTGGGGCAAACCCTCATTCGAAAAGCAGTGGACATACTGGAAAGAAAATTGGGGGGCGTTTTGAGAAGGGTGGTTAAAAGCTGGATTTCCATGCTCCGTGCCAGTGGATACTGAGGGGGGGGCAGGGGGCTCCGGGTGTACAGTGGCTAGACAGACCATTAAATTGGTATTAAACACTTTTCCATATGAGGGAAGCGTCCTCCTGCCAAAAGCCAGGAGTGAGAGATCAATTTCATGCAAATGCTGCTGTGAGAGAGCTCGGTAAACTTAGAAAGATTAAGAGGTCACCGGGGTGAGGACCCAGGACGCAGAGCACGTCTGGCTTCACTTCCTTGCCGACTCGGGGAACTTGGCACAAAGCAGTGAGTTGAAGGGCTTGTATAAACACACAAACCCACTGACTGTTTTTTTCCATAGAATTAACTCAAGCAGAAATACGTTACAAAAATAGAACAAAGCTGGCTTCCATCAGTTTTCACCACACCAGCCCATAAAGGATTTCTTGTACCTTGTCCAAAGCCGGTGGGGGAATGACAGCTCAGGGCCCAGACTTCTCAGCAGTGGTTTCCTCAGCTGACCACGGCCTGACCTCCCTCCAGAGCTGAGCTGTAACAAAGGCCCCATTGAGAGAAATGCGGCCCATATGGAGCAGAAGGGTCTCCCAGACGGACTTCCTCCACTGAAATCCTCAAAGCAATTCGTTTGCAAAATCTGCCTAATAAGTACCACGTGGATTCCTGGATACCCCTGGGGTCTTAGTAAGAATTTCCTTGTGGCGCTCAGACCCTGACCTGTCTTAACTAACCCTAGCTATGAAACGGCAGCGAAACCTTGCAAAGCAACCTTGGGCCGTCTGAAAGAAAGAATGTTCTCAACATTTGGAAGTCTTTTAAAAATTGGTCCCTGGCCCCCTTCACGTTCACGGTTCTGGTAGAAACATTATGTTTTAGTGTGAGACGCATCAGCTTTAGAATCAGACAGACTTGGACAATCCCATCGATCATCAGATAGTGACCTACACAAGTTATGTACACTGGCCTCAGTTTCTTTATTAGAAAAATGGGATCAATATCCACTTCATTGGGGTCGTTAAGAGAATTAGATGAGGGAAAGAAGTCTAGCGTCTGACACGTGGAGATTCAAAAAAATCTGAGTTTCCTTCTCTTCTGCCCTTGATTTAATGAGTGCCTGGTACATCTGTTACTATTAGAACCGTTGGGGGCATCATGTCGCGATTATAAATAATGGTCTGAAACCGTGGCCAAAACTTCCTTACGGAACAGTGTTGTAAAATGTCCTTGGTCTAAGGCTAAGTGATCGACCCACACCTGTCTTTGTAGTCTTTAAACATTCAGGCAGAAGTTGAGAGTGACTTTGGGGAGGTTAACTCCAAAAGAAAAGCCAAAATGAAACCATCGTGTGCTCAAGACAAGGAAATGGTCAGGAGAGAGAGAGAGACGCTGGAAGTATTGTGCCTGGCTCAAAAATGGGGAGCCTAGAGATAAAGGATGAATCTTGGGCTACTGAGAACAGAGAAAGTGAGCTGTTTGTTTGTTTTCTAACAGCCAGAGGTGACGGGGCAATGACGATGGGCAAATGAACGGCGGGGAAACAAAGGGCATCGCACGGATGATGCAGAATGGGAAGCACTAACGACATGATTCGGTCTGGGTCACAGCAAGAACATTTCTCTCCACCACATCTGGATCAGGAATCTGCCGATCGCCTGCAGAGCTCAGGTTGGGACTTAACACCAGACCCGTATTTTAGGCTACTTGTAGCCTGTTGTAAGTACAGGCTGCGATTAACTCTTCAGATAAATGGCATGTGGCTCAGTGCGCAACCAGGATGCTGCCGTGCCCCCAAGCTTTCCAGAATCCGAGGGAGGGAACTCCTCACGGAGCTGTTGAAGATCGTTATCTGAAGTGAATGAGTGTAAGAAACCAGGAGGTTGCAAGAAAGCCAAGAAGCACATTTTTAATTGCAGGGAATTCATCAACATCATCCTAAACTGAAAGACGTAATTTAAAAAAAAAGGTGACTCAGTCGTCCTTCCAAGCTTGAGGGCGGGTTAGGACGCAGTGCGTGGCCAGTCTTGGAGGCACACAGGAACCCTCTCTTTCTTTACTTTGTCACCTTTTTGGGGAGTTCCTAGCTTTAGATTAAAGCCCCCTCTCTTCTTAAATTGGTTACTATTGATGAATTTTGTTTTTATTGTAACAAATTCACATTCATTTCATTACGTGTTATGAGATGGTTTTTTCCCTTATTTAGGTTTATTTCATCCTCTTAACTTGGAACTGCTGACGCAAACAATCCGTAATCAATCTACAAATCAAAACTGGGGTGACTTTATTATGATCCAGGACTGAGGACTAGCCCTTCCCCACAAAAGGAAGGGCACCAAAGAAGTGGGGTGTGCAGAGTGGCTATATACTGTCTTGGAACAAAGAGCAGACATCATGAGTGACAGGAATGTCCCTTTTACAATAGTCCCGAGATGCTTAGTTAGCACAGCAGGTCAGTGGTCACAAGGTGAGCACCGCAGGTCGGTAATTAATCCTTGATTTAGGGAGAGAAGCTTGTCCTAAAGGAAATGCAGATGTGGGGAAGCCATATCCTTCTCTCTAAGGGCATCATTCTTGGCTTTGGGACATTGTAAATATTTAAAGCAGATGCACAGAGCATGCTCAACACACCACACCAGGCCTTTTTGGAAAAACAAGGTCAGGCTGAATTAGCTGTAAACCAAATGGCTTCCTCATATTCTCTAACATATACTATTGCCTTTCATTTATTTATCAGAACTCACCAGTTTTTTGTTTGCTGGTTTTTAATATTTTTGTATATTTGACTGTAGCTTGAGTCACATTTGTGGGGTGAACTCTCCCGCCCACTGCGTCCGTGATGTCACTGGTGCTCCATGCATCAGCCGAAGGTGATGAGCCGAAGGCAAACCTGGTGGGGATGATTCCTAAGAGGTGGAGGGACCTTAACCCAGTAAACCCAAGTGAACAAAAGGAACTGGCTCACCCAGGCCTGGATTGGAGGCCACACGTCTTGTATTCCACTTCAGACCATGGTGTTGGGAGAAATAAAGTGAAGTATGGTCCTTAAAACTTTTTAAATTAAATTTAAATGAATTAAAATGAAGACTAAAAGATGTAGGATTCGTTACTTCCGAACAGTGAAACAAAATAAAGGATTAGAAAAAAATCCATCAAGAAAGGAGGAAAACAAATCTATTGAAGGATATTACAAGTTAGAACATACTTTTCTGTCTCTCAGATTTGTCTTTTAAAACAGAAACCCATGAAATTATTCCGAAAATATTTATTGTGCGTCCACTGTGCGTTAGGCGTGGTGCTTGACCTTGGAGATATGGCGATGAATGAGACGGACGAGTTCAAATAAAGGAAGGCAGAGGCCAGAGTGGGAGGACAATATCAGCTATGACACAGTAATTGAGGCAGAAAGGAGTAAACAGGACAAAAAAAGAAGTGTTCCTAAATGCTAGAAAGTACAAGATATAACAAATACAGGTAAACCATCAGAAATTTTTAAGAAACAAACAACATAGACGTAAAATATGTTAAACCAAATTTATAGAAGTGGAAGCCCACCCTTGTTTGGAGAAGCTCAGCGGTCATCAGCCTTTCTATCTGTTAAGCGCACAAAACATAGGGACGTATCTCTCTGAGATGTCAAAGATGGAAAATACGCCCAAACCTGGTTTAGAATAAAGAAGGATTTACCAGTTCAGAGGAGGAAACACCAGTGGAGGTCTGACATCAGAGACTGAGACGATGCTCAGGGACCCAGGTCCTGACTCTCTCTCGGCCTCACTTTCCCCACATTGACCCCATTTCAAGCAGCCTCTTCCCACACTGTCTCCAGGTGGCCAAGCTATTCAGTGCCACACCACTCCAGACGTTGTGGGAAAAGAGAGGCCTCCTTGAAAACTCAACCATACGAGACGGAACTGAGATTTGTTGGTTCTGATTGTCCCTTCCTTCAACGAATCTCTGCGGCCAGGGAGAAGGAGGACACGGACTGGCTTAGGAGGGGGTCACACGTTCCAGGCAGGGAGCTGGAGGAGATGGCGGCTTTGCCAGAAGCACACAGACCCCGAGTGATGCGACAGAGGCAGCTGGGATCCTATTCAATAGCCATTCTTCCTGACCTTCCTTCTTCCCAACTAAAACCCCTACATCATTGGAAGTGTATCCGCATGCCCTGCTTAAAAAAATCTGCATTCCTAGCCTTTCTTGAAGAGGGGTGTGGTAGGTTCCATATAAGGGGAAGTTTTCCAGCAGCCTTTTAGGAAAACTGCTGTAAAGCTGGGAGGGGACCCACCTGCCCTGGCCCTCCCTTCATCCTCCTTTCTGTTTCTAGAGTGCATTGGGTTCAGCAGCAGAGCTCACCTTGAAGCTAGAAGGCATCTTGAAGGTGGACACTGTGCTGATGAGGCCCCGCAGGGAACTAGGTTCTGGACTGTCGGACTCCAGACTTCTGTTAGGTGAGAATAAAATTAATAAACCTCTCCCTGATTTGGGGCACTGTGATTCGTTTGTTTCTGTTACGAAATCTAGTCAGATGCAGAAGGAGAATATTGCTCTTCTGAAGTTCAATTCCGGGCAGATGCAAAGGGGCATGAGAGAATTTTGGGGGCTACGGAAGTGTTTTATATGTTGTTTCAGATGGTGGTTATGTGGACGAGTACAGTTGTCAGAATTCACCAAAGTGAATACTTAAGATCCAGGCACTTTATTATATATTAATAATATCTCAATTGAACAAAACCCCCAAAGTTCTGTAACCTCAATTAGAGAATAAATGCTGGACATCAGAAAGAAACAAATAATAAGAAAATAGAGGAACTTCAAAATCTCATTAATAAAATTGAAATATATACACATAGGCTTTGATTCTTATAAACAAAGAACTGAAATGTACTTTCTTTTTACATTCCTTTGAAACGTACAAAATCGATTACAAGCTAAGTCACAGAGAAAATCTAAATAAAGAAAATTGCAAAGATCACATTCTTTGGTCATAGTGCGTTTAAGGAAATATTTAACTAAAAAACAAACAAACAAACACTGTACAATAAAATCATTTGAAAATTTAAATATGAAATTCATCTAAAGCCTTCGTGGGTCAAAGAATAAATCAACACTGTTTGCTAAATAATCTGAAATTATAACAACTAGAACCCTACATGTCAATGAAAATACTACATATCTTAATTTTTGGTCCAATAGTAAAGGCCAAGTCTATACTTAAAGAGAAAATTATAGCTTAAATTGCTTTAATATCAACTGGTAAAAATGACAATAAATTATTTAAGCGTTTAACTAAAAGTTAGAAAAAGAACATAATAAACCAAATTAACACAAAGAGGATTTTTTTGTTAAATTTATAACAAGAAATCAATGAATCTGAAAAAGGGAAAAATGACAGAATTGATTAAAATACTGACCATTTTTTATATCTCATCAAGGACTTTATAATCAATGACAAAGATGTACACATTTTTCACTTTCAGAATTGGGCCTTCACGCTAAACATTTTCTGGCTCCCACCTACCTCATTCATTCAGAAGATAAATTTTTAGTTGTTTACATATCTTTTCATCTAAACAGGTGGTAATTCCTTCTAACTGTTACACAATGACGGCATAGCTTTTTAATCCACTTCTTCCAGGTCCACCTGAATGTTTTGGCCAAATTGAGCATTCTCTGTGCCAGGTGCGCTGGCACAAAAAAGATCTACCTACTGGACACAGTGAGCAGAAAGGAAAACAGCGCCCACTTCCACTTTCTCCCTTCCCCGATTCCAGGGAAGGACCATCTCCTTGTCTTTCAAACACTCTCGTCCTCGTGGATACACCTGGAAAAGGATTCAACCTTAGGATCCCACCTGCTCCGTGACTTGAGCACGCCACAGCCCGGCCAAGACCCAGCCAGGCCGAGATGGAGAGCTTGGTTTCAATATCAGAGCAGGATCTACAGAGAAAGGAGATGCAAACTGGAACAGTCTCGCTCTCTCACTCAGGCCACATCTTTCAAAGAACACGCCTCTACCCACAGAGAAGGACTCGGGCCTGAATGCGCCGTCTCCCCCAAGGTCGTGACCTCCGAAGGGGCTGTTCTTTTGGCCTAGCTCCTCCCTCTAACCCATCCAGAGGACCAGGGGTCAGACTAAAAGTGGCAATTAGGTTGAAGACAAACTTATACTTGTCCGCTCTCAGTGAGAAACACAAAATTGTCTCGGATTCTTTTCTATTTGAGGTTACTCCACAGTGCCCCCATGTTCCTTACTGAACTTACACGTGTTGGTATATGTGTATCTCCCAATTTTTGCTTGCTCTTGGTCAATTTCCCTTCTGCAGCTCTTGTCATTCTGCATCTCTCTCCAAACCCCGAACCCACCTCTCACACTGCTGTGGACTGAATTGTGTCCCCCCTACAAATTCGTACGTGGGGCTCCCCAGCCCCCAGTGTGATTGCATTTGGAGAAGGGTAATTCAGATTAAATTAAGGCATAAGGCTGGGCCCTAGTCTACCAGGACTCGTCTTTACAAGAGGAAGAGACCGGGGTGCGTGCACACAGGAGGCCGACCACATGAGGACACCGCCTGCAGGTGGCCGTCTGCAAGCTGGAGAGAGAGGCCTCAGGAGAAACCAGCCCAGTCAGCAACTCAGGCTCGGACTTCCAGACTCCAGGACTGTGAGAAAAGAAATTCCTATTTTTTTTTTAAGCCACCCAGTCTGTGGCATTTTGTTAACGCAGCCTTGCAGACTAATACACTCATAGCAAGGATTTCACCTCCCACCTTGCAGAGAAGACCGAGGGCTTCACACAGGCTCTCCTTTAACCTCCTGCCTTCCTGCAAAATTATTTGCATCCACCCCGTCCTCAACCACTTCCCACCGATGTGAGAGAATGAGTTGCTCCTCTTCTGTCCAAACCGTATTGTGCCAGCAGCAGCACAGAGGGACGAGGAGAGGGGGGCAGACCAGAAGCACATGGACCCGTTAGAGCTCCTACTCATGGCTGCTTCTGGGTCTGTCCTGCAGAGTCCTGGGGAGGAGGGGAGAGAAAGAGCCTTCTCTAAAGGGTAAGTCTGAGGAGGCGCTCACTGTCCGAGCCCTGCAATGCTGGTTCTCTGGTGGCCTGGCCTTGGCTGCGGGCATCTCTTTCGAGTCTAGGTCCTCACTCGCCTGGCCTTCCTCTCAGCCCTGCTTCCTCTGCGTCGCGTGTTTGAGTCCTTTCACCCAAACAGCCTTCTGGGAGCCAGAGCCCTGAGCTTCGCAGTCTTTGCTGGTTTCAGGAGCCTCTCTGAGCCCACACCTTCTGGGTCCCCCAGCATCAGTAAGGCTCCCTTGGCTCCTACTCCACAGAGGCCCACTGGGTCCTCTGGGTCCTAAGAAAGGTCACTCTCCCTTGCACACTGGAAAGAATCTCGTGCTTAAAATCTGAAGTGTCTCTTTTCTTCCCAAACCATGGACACCTTTGCTGTCTGTAACTCGAAACACCGCTGGGATCTCCAGCCAAAGAACCTTGTCTGCTCGTCTCTCTCCTCCCTCCTGCGCTGGACTAAGCGTCTCTCTTCGTTTCCTTACACATGTTTGGAAAGCTGTGCCTTTTATCCACATTATCCAGGAATTATGGTGTAATGTGTCTCTCCCACACAGTAAACTCATCAAGCTTTGGTGTCGTACTGATTTTTGAATGTCCAACACAGGATGTGGCACATAGACGCCTCTCCATCAATGTTTGTTGAATGAATGAATGATATTCCTACGGTGTGCTGTATATTTAACTCCAGCACGATGAAGGTGATTGATCAGTATTTGATAATTCCTGTTGCTCACTCTCCAGCATGAAGAAGTAAATAAGTGAAGGTTTGGAAGGCCATCACAGAAGGGTCCTTGAGTAAACCTCTGTTTTCACATAACAATATTCCTTATGTAGCATATCAAGTGAGACAGACTGTTCTTAAAACATGAGGAGATTTTGCTCTGCCTCACCCTTCACTTTTCAAATGTATGCTCTTGAAAAAAAAATGCTCCATTAGCACCAATTTATATTAATTAAACCATTGACACTGCTGAATCTATGGCCCCACCTTTGCATCTGTTTCTCCATCTGGTTCAACATCTCGTTTTGTACCAAGTTTCTTCCACCTTTCCTATCATTGGGGCCAGATTTTCTCATCTGTGACTCCTTCTCTTTTTCTTAGCAATTAAAACTAAATCAACTTGTTGAATTCAGAGGGTCCTTCCCATCTCTAAGGACCTACTATGAATCTCACAGATGAACAGCTTCTGCTGTTTCCTTCGAGAAGTGCCATCCCAAATTCTGGAGCTTATCTTTTAACAACTGTACGTTTTTACTAGAACTCTTAAACCAGCATGAATTATAGCATCATTAATTGCACATGCATTCTTTCGGAAAACGTTATTTCCACTCCTTATAATGGTTTTCTTTCCAGAAATGCTCCTGTTTCCTTTTTTGGACTCCCCTTTAGAAGCGACATCGCATGTCCCATTAATCTCTCTAGATTTCTGTTGAAAAGAAAAATTGTTTTCGTTGATATTTGGGACACTTTTTCTTTTTATGACACATGTAATTTCTCAGTCTAATTTCGTCCTTCTCAAATATTCCATATCCCCCTGGACCATTTCATGTTTGCCACGTCTATATGAGTCAACTGTTTCCAATCCTACTTTGTTGACACAATATTTCCTTGCCCAATTCCTTGAAGACTGTTCATTAAAATCTTGTAGGTAAGCAACAGGGTCCTCTAAAGTGCCACAGTGTTTGGCATCGACAGCCTGACCTCCTTTCTTCACACTGAAAAATCTTCTGTAAAATTTTCTGGCTTAAAGAAGATGAGCAGGGACAGGTCAGAAACCAGCAAAGCAGGTCTGCCATGAAGGGACCAATTCTGCTCCTTCACTCAATCTCTGAAGAGCCCAGAATGTGGACCTGGCTTCACAGCCTCATCTCTGCCCACAGCCCTCACGTCGACTGCTCCCCAACCTGAGTTCCATGTGCCTGGGTGCTGTCAGCCCCATGTCTGCTTTCACATTTTCCGTGCACGATCTTTTGAATGTCTGCTCTCAGTTTTTCTCCTACGTAATTAATTCTTGCCCTTGTCAACCCCTGAACTTTGAAACATCTTTCTAGAATGCTGTATGCCTTTGGATTCCTTCCTTCCTCCTCCCAAACCAATGGACCGGGCTCCTCTCCCAGTCACCCATCTTCTCTGTCCAACAGCTAGTTCCCGTTGTGCGATCTCAGGGACATCCCTGGTCTCCTGTCCTCGGTGTAGATCCTAGAGCAGCATTGCCTAGACCTCGCTGGCCACTGGAACCATATGGGTAGCTTTTTAAGAAAACAGAAGAGAGATTTTCATCAGAAGAGCTACTAGATTTGTTTCCAGTGTGAGTCCTCAGAATCCTGATCATTAAAAATGTTGTCAGTAATTTTAATAATTAGTCTGTAGTTTGATCGTAGGCGTGGATCTGACAACAGGCGGTTAGATGGTGACTCATGAGGGAGGGACCCAGATACTCTTGGTCAGTCACAGTTTATTCGTGATGGCTGTGGTGAGCGCAGTCTAGAGTCCACGGAACAAGAGTGTCCGGGAGCTGCAGAAACGGGCAGCAGTGAACGGCCGGTGGGACCAGCAGCAGGAGCCCCGAGAGCCAGCCGCACGGTGAGCAGCGCCAACAGTGGCCACGGCGAGTGTCATGAGCAGAACTCAGAAGATGATTCTTCTGACAAGTTTGTGGCGCTTTTGCTTGCGGGACCCGCCCTCCACTCCCAGCCCGCCCGTGGATTCTATGAGCTACCCAATAACCTTCAGATACGTCCCTTTTCTGCTCTTGTTTTAAATTCTATAGGCTCACATTTTAAAGAGTACGATTTTTACTGTATTCTGTATTTCCCAGAGTCACGTGAGAAGCAATATCTTTTATTGGCAGTGAGAACTTGGACACATTCTACTTTGCCATCTGTCCTGTTACCTATCCCCATTCTTTTTCACTTTCCCATGGTCTTAATGTTATCTAGAATTTGTGATTATTGTTCTTATTTCATGTATCTTCTTTTAAAGAGCCAAATTTTAACAATACTGGTTTTTCAATTGTATCAACAAGATATTTAGCTGTGGCTCTAATTAATTGATGTTGGTGCCTAATATCAGACTTTTTATACTACGGTAATCTGATTCTTAAACTCACAAACTTGCCTCCTCTCTTTAGAAGGATTATCTTTTGAAATAAAATTTTCAAGCAAAATGCCCGGTGTGTTTTTTGAGTCCTTCTGCAGCCGGTGAGATCTCTACCCCCATCAAACAGGAGCGTGAAAGCTCTTGAATGGCTGTAGTGAAATGTCGCAACCTTTTCTGTCTCCTCCAGGACACCTGTAACTGCTCTATTTCTGAAATTATCATTACACCAGAGAAGTGTGGGGCAGCCTGATTTATGTGACGGTGCAAGTAACGATTTGTTTTATTTCTGCCCAGATGCTTGCTGGAATTTTACTTTGTGCTTTAGAAGCATCTTTGTACTTTAAAACTTTTGTCTCACCTGAACCCGAGAGGGACTTCTTTTTCATTGAATTGCCTAGAATATGAATAATCTTCTTTTTCTTTTCAAAGTTTTATACTGTATCTTCAGTTATGTCCTTGTTTTTATTCCTAAAATTGTTGATTATGCATTTCTGTTTCAGACCAAAGTTTGACTGTTGTATTATTCTTTTCCTAGAAACAGCTATTAATTTTATCCTCTTCTTTACCTTTTTATTTCCTATTTTAATAATTGCTTTTCTATCTTAGTTATCTCCTTTTTTCTGCTTTCTTAGGTGTTAGTGCTTGTTCTTTTTTCCTTCCATCCTCTTGAGTGGAATGCTTATTTATTTTCTTCAGTTCAGAAAGAGATTCTCCTATTATATCTTTGCGTATTTCTTATCTTCCACCTTCTAGTGTCTCCTCGAGAATTAATATTTCATCTGTTGGTAACGCTTTTGCTGTCGTTCATATTTAGAATCTTCTCTCTCATGGTTTCCCCTCTTATCTATGTCCTCTGAAGCCTAAGAGTTACAAAGCTGTTTTTCATTTTGCTCACTTAATTGTTTCCTATATTATCTACTCCTTTGATGCCTCCCATGAATACTTTAATGTTACAGAGATCGTGTTGGTTTGTGATCATCCTTTACCTCATCCACTTATTCATGTCATTTATTTTCATCTCTTCATTTCAACCAGTGATGATTCCATTTTGGAAAATCTATATCCACTTAAATTATTTTAATGATGCCAAAGGTTTCTAGAATGTTCCTTTTGGATTCTGAAACCTATCACTTTCCGGATGGCAGTCTTCCTCTGCATATTCTAAATGTGTTTCCCTTTTCCTTGCTCTGCTATATACTTTCATAGGCCCCTTGTTGATTTTATCCTCTTTGTTTATCCGCAAATATTAAGACAACTGTGTTTCCAGACTTGGAGACAAAGTCCATTGACAGACCATGTTAGTAGACTTCCGTCTGTCCCTCTCTGCCCACTTGTACAAATCACTGTTTCAGTTCTCAGGGACAACCACTCTGATACCTAATTTCCAGGAGAGTCACCATTGGTGTATCGCCAAGGGAGGTGGCTGGGAGTCTGCAATTTTGAACCAAAGAAATCGGAAAAAAAACCAACACCGCGATTCCTAACGTGAACACTTGCTGGTGGTTCCCGCCTGTCGGCTCTCCTACAACACTTCATGTGAGTGAAGAGCGCTCCTCACATAGCTAGAGCCTGATGCCCTTGCAAACTGACTGTTTTCTGAGATTCTGAAAAACGGCCACCGCAGAAGGCAGGTCCCACGGAAGAGAGCACTGAGGCTCACGTTAGAGCACCAAGGGGTGGCACAAAGTTGTTTTGCTTTGTTTCTTTTTTTTTTTTTTTTTTTTGCACAACTCAAGGTTTTGGAGAAGGTAAATTGAAACTTTCTATCTTTTTGTTTCTTAAAAAAATACATTTTTAGGTTCAAGAAACAAAAGACCTATTAGAGAAAAAAGAGAGAGGCTTCCCGGTTCAGATCCATATGCTTTATTTTTGGTGTCCAGCTTCCCTAGACGTCAGAGAGAAGCCACGAGCGGCTGCACTGGGGACGAGAATCCAGACGGCGGCGTTCTGAGCGGCGGGACCCACTCCTCTCCAAGTTCTCTCTCTCTCTGGATTCCTCCTTTATGAACACTGGATCTTTCACACGAAAGTCCGCATATCTGATCTTCTGATTATTTTTGTCTCTTTATTTTTACCCCTGAGTTCTTGGGGAACTTGATGATGATGCGGTTTAATTCACTGATCGATTTCTTTGGATTCCACAAAGCGGCACATCCTGGTTAGTATTGTTTAGGGTGAGTCTGCGAACCTGTCACGCTTATTCTGGTCTCTGCGGAACCTCTCAATCTCGTGTGGTGCTGGCATGGCTATTAATTATGGTATCAAACGCCAATGCCAGACACAGGAATGGACGTTTGAAAATCACAGTCCTGTGTCCCAATGGACACCGTGATATTTTTAGATATGGGTGTGTGGATTTTCCCAGGCCAGAGTTTTCCCCAGGATATTTTGGGGAAATCTGAGTTCTACTTTTCCTTTAGCATCATGAGGTAAAAGCAAGTAGGCCTCAGTCTTCCGATGATTCTCTTACCAGCTACGTTGAATGTCTGTATAGACTAAGGAAGACTGAAGCCAAAGTAAAAAAAAAAAGCAGAGACAAGGAAAGTTGCAAAATAGATAAAGTTGATGATACCATTTGAATTTCAGAATAAATCCACACCTGAAACTAAGTTTATTCTCCAGGAATATCCAGTTATAGGAGACATAAATTCTTCAGGTAATCTGTTCTATTCCATGAGACCAAGAATACTAATGATTTCGTCCACTTCACCCTTATTGCCTGCTGTGTTCGTCAATGTGGTGACGTGTTTTCCATTTTCATCGTAAGCACCACACTGATCCTATATTCTCCCTTTTCTATGACTCTGTGCTGTACTTTCATAAACGCAATGAGAGATTTTCAAGCATTTTCTTTTGGGTTAGAGTCTTTTCAAAAAGAAAATATTTCCCTGAGGTATTAGATGGTCCTTTTCTCTATTACTGAATCTTTTCAAATCTATGCTCAATGTTTTGTTGTTGTCCTTTGTATAAATATGTGAATATTGTCTATTGGGGTTAATTCAGTTTTTTGGGTTTTTTTTTTCACAGATTGTACACATTCCTCTTTTGATCTTTGAGGCACGGATGAGAAAAATAGTGGGGGAGTCTAATCTGAGGAAACTTTCAGTTTATAAGATCAGAGATCCAGTAACTAGTCGAATAAAGAAGAGAGTTGCTGCCAAAGAAATTGTACAAGGCGGTTTGATTATTTTCTCAAGTTGTTATGGTAATGTGTTTGTTCTGGGGGCCCAGAGTCGTCTGAGTGACTGTTCCAGCTTCTCACAGCGCTGCCTGGTAACTGGCTGCTCTCCAGCTTTGCTTAGCACGTTGTCTATACAGAATCTTAGCCCAAGCAGAGTAGAGTCAACACATCCCTATTTTTGTGGAGTTTGGTATCAGGTGTCAGATCTATATTGTATCTACCGGCTCAGAGGCTATCATCACCATGAGTCCTGGCCGCTGTGGAAAGGAAAGTTAGCGGAGATCATACTGAGAGCTGCCATTTATTCATAATTCACAGCTGGGTGATATAAATGGTGATTGGTTGGTTCTCCTTGAGTCCATTCTTGACAGCACTGTATTTTAAGGAAATTTTTAATTTCTGATTTAGCCGTTGTAACTTCCCCCAGAATTGAGTATTATTATAGATTGTTTCTTATTATATTATGAGAAGAAGAAGACGAAGTTATATTTCAATTTAAAATTTAGAAAACAGTAGTTGCTAAATGTATTTGCATGGATCGCTACATTCAACCTGAAGTGGTGTGATCAGGTTTCCTCTGAGTAGAGTTGCCAAAATTATAAAACATAACAACACAATTTCCTTGGTGGATTGTTGTGGGTCACTCCCCCTTCCCATAATCTAAGGATTGCATGCATGCAAAAAATGGGTCTTCTAGCAGTCTAGATAAAATCGTTTTTCTTTTCTATCTTCCCTTTCAGTACTCTACTTTTTGGAGGCAAGTGCTTACATATTAGTCATAAGTGCTTCATCACAAAACGTGACATAATTGGCAACTCACTGAAGACATGGGGATTTTCTCTTGTCTGTAGAGTAATAGTTTCTTATAATAAGAAACACATGTGAGGGTTTTTTTTTAACTATGTCTAGACTTGGGATCTTTCCCAAGAGAGCTTCCAGGTGTTTATCTAAGCGTAACGGGCTAAATTACTACATTTTAGATGCTGGGAAATAGGAACGGCATAACAAAAGTATCAACGTGACTGGACAGCCTCATAATTCTAAAATGAATTTGGAAATTGGAGAGCCCTGAATGAAGTCAATATGCTGGAACCATGGGGTTGAATTTACTGTGAATTTCTATTTGCTAATCTTCAACTGACGCTATTGCTTTGAGTTCTTTTTGCACATCTGGCTCTGCTCGGTCACTTATAAAAGGTAAATTTCCCTGTCCAACTTGGTGCAAATGCTCACAGCAGGCCTGTGACTGCAAATCTCAAACCACCTAATGCAATTGCACTGATTCAAGGTTGAACTCGAATTCGCAAGACTCTCTTAGATCCTGATTCAGAAAAACCAAGCAGTACCCAGGGTAATTCATCACGGAAAGCTTATTCAGAAATATCTCTCTTCCTCCCTCAATAAACAAACTATATTCTTCAAGATTCTCAAAAGAAAATTTGCCGTGGCTGTCGTTTACCAATTGTCTTTCACCAAATCCACTCTTCTTTGCTGTGTCTTGTGATTCTGGGTCTCAGAGCACGTTCTTTGCCAGATGACTTTGTGTCAGGTTCTGCCACGATGGAGGGCTGGGGGATCCTGGGAGGCACGAGATAGGGGAAATTTTCTTTTCTTTTCTGTGTGCTGTTTTTGCTGCTGTCACCTCGGCCGTGGCTCTTCTCCAAGCAGCAAAACTTAGCTCCAGGCTCCAACTTCTTTCAGCTCTTCCAGAACGTTTAGCATCCTGGACCTTCAGAGTTATTTCCTCTGCAGCAAAGAATGCTTCCTTCTCGGAGGTCTGAGTTCCAGCTCAGTGGAGGTCTGCCTCCAAAGTCCTATATTCTGATAACCCAATGTTTTCCTTCCTTTTCCCTCCCCGTCCTATGAGTGGTAACTGCTTCTTGTGTTTTTGTTTTTGTTTTTTTTCTGGGCTCCCTAAGTGTTTCCTTTCTGTTTTTTTTTTCAATATACCAACTATGGTGTAAACAATTCCTTATATTAAATTCACTCGGTTGAAACACCTATTATGGTTTTTAACTTTTATGAATGAGCCCTCAAAGATGTAATGTTAGTAATGGTCCTGGGAAACAGAACTTTGAGGATGGGATACTGTTTGCAGCTATTGTTCTGTAAAATATTTCGACTCCAATATCAATTTGCAAGGAAGGACTAGTAGAAAAAGTTTTCTCTCACCCGGTAGGGACAACAGTGTATATTCACAGTTGCCTCAGATTTGTCTCGATTCTCCTGATCTCTGTCATCACACAGTCCTCAGAGATCCTATCATCTTGACGTCCCGTGAACATCGTGCTGGCCCACCACTAAGACGACAGCCCACTGATTGTACCGGACGAACAACAATTAGCAAGCACTTTAGACGTCTTGATAAGGTACATGCATGCCAGGGGTGGGAGATGAAGCCCACGAAAATTCCGGTGCCTGTCACCTCAGTGAAGTTACTCAAAGATACTCAAAAGCCTCAAGTTAAAAAGGAACGCCCTCCGGAGCCTCTTGCAAGTTGCCGTGGGAGAATGACAGCGGAGATGGTTACAAAGACATGCCCACTCCTGTAGACTCAAGAGCTAGAATTACGTGTCCCCTCCATGCCTGGGCAGCCTTGGAATTCTAGGAGCTGCCTTGTTAACCAGGAGTCTTTTCTGTTCCTTTTTTCAGAAGAGGATTTTCCCCTATCAGTGCTTTTCGACAGCCCAAACAAGTGGCCTGCTCTGTATAGAGCTAGAGAGAAAGAACTTGTGATTGAAGACTGATCATTGCCCACGCTCTTCAGGGAGGCACATCCCTTTTTAACTCCACGAGTTCTCACTCAGGAATTAAAGACTAACAGAAGATAAACAGCCAAATATATATCCTGACTTCCTTATGGTACATACAGTTTTCTTACCCCAACTTTTTCTGTGCTTTTGTGGGGTTTTTTTGGGGGGTGTGGGGGGTAATTGGCCCTGAGCTAACATCTGTGCTGGTCTTCCCCTATTTTGTATGTGGGATGCGGCCACAGCGTGGCTTGATGAGCTGCGCATGGGTCCACACCCGCGATCCAAACCCATAAACTCCAGGCCACTGAAGCGGAGCACACGAACCCAACCACTGTGCCACTGGGCCAGCGCTCCATTTGATATTTTTATGGATAATTTAATGGAAGCTTTAAGATGGAATTTGAACTGTTTTAATTCAAACTGCCAGCATCTCCAAAGCTTCTATGTGTAATTTTTTTTTTTTTGATGAAAGGAAAGCCATATTTTAAAATTGTGTTGCATTAGGTCTGTCAATGATGCTCTTACTGGATTATGTAAAGTCACAAGCAACTCACATAATAAGGACAAATTAGAAATAATACAAAAGCTGTTTGTGAAGCAGATGGGTGTGGCATCAACTTGTCTTTCTCTTGAGAAAGCAGTGAACACTGAAATATTACTTCTTCTACTTTTTAAAAGATAACTAGAAATTACTACTAGTACTTGCTAATCATGCAAATGCAGAATCCAACCATTCTACCACTGCCTAATCTCTGCCTAGAAACAGTAAAGATGAAAAGATCTGTTTTTTTGTCACTACATCCCTTGGGTGACGTTAAACTAATATGGCTCAGTTACCTAAAACAGTGGCTTTATCCGTGATCTCTCCATCTCCCTTATTCCACCTATTACCAATACAACACTATAACCCATTTCTGATTTTTTCCCTAGGTAGTTGTTAAATTTATCTGCTTCTGTTTCTCCAGCGTCACCCAAGCTGCCATCATGTCTAGCTTGCAGTAGTCTGCTAACTAGTCTCCAACACCCACTCCTGTTCCTCCCGCCTCCCCACCTTGTCTCGACCATCCTGCCCCCGTTCTTTGCACTCTAGCTGCACTCATCTCATTTCAGCTCCTTGAGCAGCTGGCTTTTTCTCCTGCCACAGGGACTTTGCACATCCTCCTAGCTCTGCCTGGAACACTCCCTACCCCATGCCCCTCTTCTGTTCTTCAGCTCCCAACTCAGTGCCATCTCCTTGGTGAAAGTCTCTCTGAATTAAGTGAAATCTCCTCCTACGGAATCACTGCCTCAGGGACTTATAAGAACAGTTACAGCTTTTTGGTTACAATCTCTGTTTTTTGTCTCCATCACTTGAATATAAACGCAGTGCCATCGTGGACCATCTTTGGGTTTGCTCATACCTTATTTCTAGCGCTTTCCACAACAGAAGGTAGAAGGTGGTCAATAACTATTTATTGAATGAAGAATGCTGTCGCCAGTAGGAGTCACTACGCCACCTCGACAGAGAACGGACAAGATAAAACGAGGTTCAAGAAGATGTCCTAAGTACAAAACAAAACACTGTAGAAACTCTGTCACCTGAAATTTTTAACACATCCACCCAAGCATCCGTAAGATGGTATAAAACCAATTTGAAGAATATATGGAAAATAAGAATGAAAACTGTATATTTTAATCAATAAAATAAAGCTGTTAAAGCTGCTGTCAGAAGAAAATTTATGGTCTTACATACTTTTATTAATAAACAAAAGTTGTGAAAAAATATAATTTAAGCATCTAATTATGTATATACATAGTCATCAGACAATGAGACTCATTAATAAGTGACAATTCATAAATTAAGGTGACTACATGTTTACTAAACTTTATATATGCACAAGGATTGGAGTTGGATATAACACTTCAATAGCTAAAGCCCACGGGGATTATGTGGGTTCAAGGAGTCAAGAAAATGTGTCCTTTGGTCTGGAAAGACATGGGCACAAAGCGACATCAACAAGGAGTATTTCCACGTGCTACGTTACAAGAGCACTTTGCCAGAGCTCAAAGATGTTTGAACACTTTGAAAATATATCACTACGTTTGTAACTTTCATGTCAAAATGACTATAAATGAGAACTTTAAAAAAAGATTTACTTTCTAAAATCTTTGCCAAAAGAATCACACTTGTTAAGAGACATGACGATCTGTCTTTTCGCTCGTGAGGTAAGCACGACTCAAGGAGGAGCCGACTTACAGCGTCTTCACTCCAAGAACTCACTTCACTGCTGACTCTGTAGCATCAAGTGCTTCTGGGAAAACATTTCTTAAGACAAGATTCATGTAAAATGAGGTTTGTTACCAAAAATGTGGGTACTTGTACACCATACTGCAGAACTCAATCGTAGTTACAGATCTTTCTGTTCTACTCAATGATGTGTCAGTAAATGTGTATTAACCAGCTCGCCAAAGACAGAGGCTTGATTTCTAGAATTTGACAGTTTCCCTGGGGTCAATACTCTAAACATGGTTGATTTCAAGCTACCAGCTTGATGTCACTGGAAAGAGTCTTGCACAATTAGCTCTCAAGAGCTTGAATATGTCAGCTCCAGCACTAATTCTAGGTAAATTTTCACATTCTTTAAACTTGAATTTGCTGTATTGCAAACAAAACACAGAATTATCATGCAATGTGTCTTTGCTCCATAAGCTCTAAATATTGCACATTAGGAATTGAATGACATTTCAAGTTTCACAATTACGACACATCTTTCTAGCCACAAAAGTCAATATATTAGTTTAAAAAGTTAATACGGAAGATTGTAAACCCTGGTAGGGCAACCACTCGTGAATAAGACATCTGATGTTTGTAAAATTAATGTGGCTATAATTTTGATAACATTAATTTTTTATAATTTTAATAGAAGCACAGGTACGTGAATCATTTTGCACTTTGTTGAAATGCAGAACACACCAATTTTCTTATTTGGATGCAAAATATATAAATCTGATAATTATTTCAGTCTTGAAAGAATATTAATGTTTTGCATACGAGGGTTTCAAAGTACTTCTTTATATTGGCAATTTTTTTCAAAATCCTATATCTGACCTGTGGTTTGATGCTTACTCCATGTTGCCATTATTTTCCATCTAACTTTTTCCCAAAATAGAAGGCACAACTTATTAGCACCAGTGCTTTGTAGGATTACATGTATAAGTATTCTGAATAAAGACAAAAAAAATCTCAGCTTTCCTGACTTGGGTATTCTCCAGTCAAGGAAGAAAAAAGTTGCGGAAAAAATATTTATTGCATTTTGAATCAAGTCCAGCGGGTAAACGAGAGCTAGATTTTTGAGTCTTCTGGAGTCCGTCCTATAGCCACAGACCCTTAAGGGGCCAAAGAGTTATTTTGTTCGAGACTCCACACGTCGTGTGAACGCTCTTCACCCACCGATGTTAGATTCTTTACTAACATGTAGATCCGTATGTTTCTTATGTTAAACACCGGTCCTCTTCGTCCAAGTTTGAGTAAATTGGAAACCACTGCTGGTCCTCTTGAGGCAAATGTCAAAGTCTCTGTTAAGTCTTCAGGCTTCAGTTCAAAGTGAGAGCTTGAATGGACTTTATCCAAGAAAAAATGGGAGTTTTTAAAAATGTGCTTCTCATATTTCATTTATTTACTCATTCATCCGTAGATACATTCATTATTCACATATTGATTCATTCAGTAAATGGTTATTGAGTCACTGCTGTGCCCTGGACGATGGGCCAGGCCTGGGATGCAGCTGGGAAACAGGGGGACACGGTTCCCGTCCTCATGTCACCTTCAGACTAGCCAGGAAGACAGGTGGCAAACAGATACTTGTAATTGTGGGGTTTTTCTAAAAAGGGAAATGCAGCCCTCTTGGGGGCCGTGCAGCAGAGGAGTCTGGCACCTTCTTGGTGGAGGGATGAAAGTCTCGCTGGAGAAGTCCTACGTAAGTTGTGACGAAGAATGATGCTTTTACATGAAATTTGTTCTCTTAAATCCTGTTTTAATCAGAACTTCCTGGTGAAACTGGGAAAGGGAAAAATGAGCCTTGGAGAGTGCAGGAAGGTCCTCATAATTTTCATGACGACAACATCACTACTCTATAGATAAAGATTTGTTGAGTAAGATAAATTTTTCCAACAACATTAAGTCATCAAATTCAGAAACAGATAAATATTATAAGCTTTCTTCTTATCACCAAAACAACGTTTTAACGTTTTTTTAAAAAAAATTGGAAATGCAGATAAGTAGGAAGAAGAAAACTGAATTCATCCATATTCCCCACCCAGAGACAGCCCCTGCCTACACTCTGGTGTGGACCCCCAGACTTTGTTCGTCTGTGTTGGTTGAAGACGCTAAATGTGATCGCGTACGTCGTCCCCTGGGGGGAAGGGAGTGGTGATTCGGAGTTTTTGCTCCACGGCTCTCCTGCCTTCCTCTGCCATCTTACCTCATCTATAAGACGGGGGTAAAAGTCACAACCTCGTGATAGACTTGTGGCCGCATGAAATTCTAACTCACGCAAGTTGATTAGAACTCTGTTCGCTGAGCTGCAGAGCGCTCACGTGGGGAGCTCTTCCTCTTCTCCATCAGCGATTTTCAGACTGCAGGTTGTGACCCATGTGAACACGTCATGACGCTGATTTAGGTGCTGTGACGAGCATTAAAAGGAAGAGACGAGAGAAAAGAGCAGGCATGAGGAAAAGTGAAATACCAGGAGAGAGTCAGGGTTTTGTGAAATTTTTAATGTGTGTGTGTCTGTGTGTGCGTGTGTGTGTGCGTGTGTGTGTGCATCTTCCAAGGCTGCACCACGAAACCTGAGACAGGCCGCAGAGTAGTTAAACGCAGGGGCCCTAGTGTCGCACAGGAGCCCACAGAAAGCTCTCAGTAACTTTGGGGTGTGTTTTCTCTCCTTGACTACAGGACACAGTCTGTTTCACAGCTCTTGGCTCCTAATGAGGGTTCAATAAATATTTACAAAATGGAACTGCATTGTTCTCCCCTGTTATTCATTTGACATTTTTTCACAAACATTGACTTCCATACATTTATAAAAGTATGCATTTCAAAGGTAGGTCCTTCAGGAAAATAATTTCTTTCATTCATTCAAAAAAAGGTGAATTGCACTTGTACCCCGTGCCAGGCCCTGCAGGTCTGGGCAGTAGAGAGAGGGCAGTGAATGAAGTTCCCCTCAGAGCAGGATATGTCCAGGGGGCAGATGATAACAAATGAGCAAACACACGTATATGAAATGTCAGACGCGGGTGAGTGGAGTGTGGATCTGGTGTCCTGAACAAGCAGCGACTTCTACCCTCTTTCTCTCCCTTTGTAAGATATATTCAGAGAAGGAGTGGGCCCTTCTCTGACCCTGGAGGAGCTCCAGGAAGCTCAAGACTCTTCTGCTCACATTCAGGTAAAAATAAAACAAGCAAGCAAACTGAACAGTCTCCCGACTCCTTCCTGCCACCAGTATACCCTCCACTGTGTAGACAGAGCACCTGTTCTCACCCAGCAGTCGGAACTCCACACGCGCACCAGGCAAACCTCCTCTGCTCGCCCTCCATTGGAGCTGACCTCGTGCCCGCCAGCGCAATGCAGACCGGGACAGAGTTGTCCTCCCTTTTTTCATGTGGCCCTCGCTCCGTCCTAACCTCAGCGTCAGGCCCTCGGAGCTGGAGAGCTGACCACATCCTCCTCCTGGGCCTGGTGGATGGGCGGTTGCAGCTGAGTCTGCCTCTCGGGGAACATCCATGGGTTACCCCAAGGTCCTCTGCCGCGACCTCCAATTAGCCCTTCAGCCTGGCTCTCAGGCAGCCACGCCTCCTGGGCAGGAATTTGAGCAGCCCTGGAACGCGACGAGATGCAGAGCCAGACAGCGCGTCCTGCTCCTGGGCACCTGGGCTCCTCAAGCAGGAGTCTGGTGTCTGCACGCCGTGTGCCACCCCAGCCCCACCCAGACGGCAGGCAGCACACGGGTTCCTCCAACACTAAGGCTCGAGACAGAAGGCAAGGAGGAGTCACGGCTTAGTTACACACCTGTCCCCACAGGAGAAAAAGGTCTTCCCCAAACCCTCTCCTACACCTTTGTGTATCCATGATTTGGCCGGCTGCATCCTGGAGTCATTTTTCCTACATGCCCTTTTAAGATTCTGTCCATAGGGTGGGGATGTGGAGAGGTGGCTGGGAGGAAAAAGAAATCAGGCTGGACGGAGAGAGTGTGGGGTCGGGGTGGGAAGCTGTTTTATACGGGTTGGTCAGAGAAGTCCTCTCTGAGAAGTGAGAACTGAGTAGAGAGGAAATGAGCCCTGTGGATATCTCTGGGGGGAACCGTCAGTGCAAAGGCCCTGAGGCAGCAGTGTCAGGAGGACAGCAAGTGTCAGAAGGTCAGGAGGCTGGAGCTGGGAGAAGGAGAAGAGGGGAGGAGATGAATTACAGATGTGGCAGGAAGAAGGCTCACAGATGGCCCCACAGCCAGGGCGAGATGCTTAGGATTTTATTTGAGTGACAAGTCCTTATTGCTTTACTGTAAATGCCAAGAAAACACAAGAGAGGAACTCTGCCGCCATAACTGAGGCTAAAGCACAGTAAAATGCAATATTACTTGAGACATCAGCTTCGCTGATCAGTTGATAGAAGTAATTCTTTATTTCAACATTCTCATTAGCGCAGGAAAGAGAATTATAACAATAAACGAATAAACAGACGCTATTAGGTCCAAGTGATTCTCTCGGTGGATTTTCTTTTATTGAAAGACGATTTTGAAGGGAGACTCGTGATTCTGATTTCATGTTCTCGGTTCAAGGACGGGCTAATGCTGTTCCGTGCCTGGGCCCTCTCGCCTCCCTGATCGCCTGGGTCCAGGTGAGATGAGCCGGAAACGACCAGAGGCGCCTCGGAGGAGACACGGAAGGGACGTCAGGACTTGGCCATTTTTAGTATTTTTTTAAATGGAGAAGGGGCCCATGAAGGCAATAGTGCCTGGAGCCCTGGAAGGTCACGGTGCAGCCCCGTGTACCTGACCCGCCAGTCTGTAAAGCGGGTCAGGGCGGAACCACCACCCCACCGACGAGCCGCTTCCTTTCCCCCTTTCCGTCTCTAGCAGAGGAATTTGTCTAAAACTGACCTGCCCTTAACATCTGCTCCCTTACGCCATTTCCTCTATTATTACAGAATTTTTTGTCTCACACGTATTTGCAGGCCGCGGAAAGAAGTTCACGCAGAAAAGCCAAGCCCTGCACCCCGGGCGCTGCGCATGCCCGGCCGGCGGTGGTCGTTCTGCACCGGGTGGGGGCTGTCGGACAAACGCTTGGAGAGACCAGATCTTTGTGGCGCGTGCGTTGCTGCAGATCTGTTACACGCCGGGGGTGGAGGCGCTTTTAGACATCTCTCTGTGGTTCCCGTGTCTGTGTGACCATCAGGGTCGCCCGGGGAACCTCATCCTCAGGATGCCCGGAGGAGCGCAGGACTCGCTAGACTTGGGGATCGCTGCTTTTTTGTTTCTTGGGCCAGAGATGCTGTATCTGGGTTTCCAGACCCACGCCCGTCCCTTCTCCCCCGTGCCCGGCGGCACCCTGCAGGCAGTCTCAGCAACGGTCTCCCCCGGGGTCTCCTGCGCTCCGGG
Organism: Equus przewalskii; assembly: GCF_037783145.1. Classification (NCBI taxonomy): domain Eukaryota; kingdom Metazoa; phylum Chordata; class Mammalia; order Perissodactyla; family Equidae; genus Equus; species Equus przewalskii. The sequence continues at coordinate 90,122,579 of NC_091831.1, forward strand.
TACCGACTGGGTCTCCCCGCGGAGGCGCCGCAGGAGACGGGCAGAGAGGCGGCTGAGGCCAGAACACGCGTTTACTGTCCCCTCCGCCTCAGGACCAAGTAGCCGCTGGGTTCCTTTGTGTCGGGTCCTCTCCCACAGCGTAGCCCTCTTCAGGTTCTAGAAAATGCGTCCTTTCCTCGCCCTCTAGGCGGCTGGACGCCCCAGGGTGCTCCACCATCCCCGCATCCTCCTCCCGGACCCGCTTGCACCCTTGCAATAGGCCCTTCCTTGGACCCGGTGCCATCGCCTCTTCCGGACGGTGCCGCCTCTCTCCTGCTGGGACCCTGAGTCCTTTCATCCTACAGTGTGGTTTTCTTGCAGGTTATCCTCCAGTCCTAATGTGGTCTCCTTCAGGGTCTGGAAGCAAATGCAATACCAACATTTACGTTATGTTATTACAGTGACTGTCTGCGGATTGCTTTTTTTAAAAAAAAAAACTAACATTTATGCTTTGCTTTCGCGTTTTACTATTATTGTCTGCTTCATCCCTGCAGCCACTGAGTGAGGGTGTCATTATCAACATTGTTTTGGGTGAAGAATATTCCAGGCACAGAGGGTCCTTGCTGCAAGTTGCTCTGCCAGTGAGCCTGTGGCTGGGGCTGCAGCATCGTGGCTGCCATCTTCCAGGCGCACAGCCTTCTCTGGTGAATTCCTCAACACCCCAGCAAGAAGGCAGCTCATTCTTGGGACCCAGAATTCACAGGCTAGCTATGGCTTATGGACTGTGGCCTTCTCCAGTGCGCCCTCGCGTTGCTTCAAATTCCAGAAAGAGTTTTATTGAAATCATTTTTTCCCTGCGATTGATGGGCCCAAAATCCGTGCCGTGAATCTGGGGGCAGTTAGCTTCCCTTCGTGTTGTTGCTGAGGTAGCGCTGTAAAGCGTGATGGACGGCCACATCAGAGTGAGTATTTTCCAGGAAAAATGTCTGCTTCCGCTTAAGTTTTATGGGGGTCGCCACTGGAGTGCACACGTAGCTTGTCTGGCCGAGTCTGTCCCAGAGAAACCGGAAGGACCAAAAGCAGCCTCCTCCGCTCTCACGGCCGGGAGGGAGCTGGGCTCTACAAGAGGAACACACGCTTTCTTCTTCTCTTTAACTGCTTGTAGGCAGACAGCAGGGCGAGCGTGCGTACCTGGAAGTCATTCTAGTTCTTTCCAGGAATCACTTATAAACTTGGATGTTGCGATGAGACCAGGAGCAGCGGGTCCCTCTCATTCTGAGACAGAAAACCTGGACCCACAGCCTGCCTCGCTGTCTCCCTTTGTCATCTAACTTCTCCGGGGCCTCAGTTTCCTCATTTGAAACTCGAGATGATGAGGTCCGCTTACAGGGAAATTAGAAGGACTATGTCGGATAACAGAAGTGGACACGCTACACGAACGCAAACATCCTCCACCTTTGTGATTTTTTGGACCACGTGATTTAACAGATCTTGGTGCTGTTTTGTATCTTTTGTTTAGGTCACATGGATTTGGTCTCTTGAGCACATTTCTACCTTTCCCCTGAAAATCTATTGTCCCAGTGAAGCTGGCCCGATGATGAAGTGGATGTCTTCACTCAGTCCAGTCACTGGGGGGCTGATGGTGAGCAGGGCACAGATTTCTGAAAACGCCCTCAGGTCAGCCAGAGTTGGGTTTGAGTCCCAATTCTACTGTTAGGGCTGAGTGACCAGGACCAGCCCTTTGCTCAAAACCTATTAAGGTTTTCAAGATGGTGACAAGAGAGCATGAAACCACGCATAAGCGGGGTCCTTCTGATTGTGGGGCCCTATGCACTGGCAGGTGACCTTGTGTGTGACCTTGAGGAGCCCATTTAACTGCTCTGGGTCTTGGCTTTCTCATCTTCAATGAGAGGAGAGTGACTGTCTGGCAGGGCTAACGGGCATAGCACAGGCCTTGGCACAAACCAAGCCTCAGAAAGCCAACTACTCTTCTATTTCTGTCGTTCTTAGCAACATCCTTGGCTCATGGATTATGAGCGACATTGATCCTCCTTTGGTTTATTTCCTGCATGAATCATTTCTGCTAGAACGATGGGGAATGACTTTAGTCAGCTAAAAGGAGCACCATATCTAGCCAGAGTGGGGTTGGGGGTAACTGTTGTTACCCAATGTTGATTATTATGAACATATTATGAATTATAATTATTATTATAGTTGAGCCTAAAATTAGCAGCAAAAAGAGAAAATCCTTTTTAAAACGAGTTAGAGTGTATGGAGACTAGGAAAACAAACAGCATGACATAACCTCCTCGGGCGTTACATTCCTGGTGAGCAACGTCAGGTCACCAATATTCACGGAATGCAAACTGTGGCCCGCAGGCCAAATCTGGCCCACCACTTCAGTGTGTCAATAAAGATTTATTGGAACGCAGACACATCCACTTATTTACTTATGGTCCTGGGCCACTTTCTCACTACAATGGTAGAGTCGAGGAGTTGGAACAAAGACCATTTGACCCACAGAGCCTAAAATATTTGCAATCTGGACCTTAGAGAAAAAATGTGCTTGAAAACATGAAATACGCAAGATGTAATTAAGGGACCGGCCAGCTAGCACTTCACTGCGGGCTGATCACAGGCTGAGCACCTCACTTACTGTCAACTCCGGGATGCAGCTGGGCTCGCCAGACAGCTGGAGGACCGTGCCAGTGCTGCTGGGGATAAACAAAGAAAAGAGAAAATAAAGGAGAACTTATGCTTTCTTCAAAAAAATCAAACCTTCTCCATTTCTTCCTGGAGCCTCCCCTGCAATTACATAGTTAAAATCTCAGCTGTGCTTTCTCAGGGAGAAAAAAATCCCAACGCTTTGGGAGAGCTGCCAACCCCTGACACTGGAGCCGTTGGGTTTTGCGGGTGGCGATAAAGAGACCCACATTCTCCTCCATCGTGAAAGGTTAAATTTCCAAATCGAACTTTTAGGGGTGTGTGTTTAATGTTGCTGCTCAGCTGCAGAAATGCGAGGAGCCTTCATAAAGGTCTTTAATGGGGGCTTTTTCAGCCCCTCACACGTGCTTCTCTGTTGAGATCAGGGCGAGCGTTCTGTGTGCACACACAAAAGCCAGACTGTGTGAGCACGCCAGTCTGCGGCGATGCTCTTGGCACGTTTCCATCATTGTTGTGGCGGGCAGTGCTCCGAGGTGATTCCCTGCAGGAGGCTGCAGCCGCGCTTCTGCCCAAAAGCGTCGGATGCTCCTGTCTCCCATCACTTGACCACCCGCTCTTCCATCTGCAGGGCTGGCCCCTGCACTGATCTGTCCACCATCCTGTCAAATTCCAACAAAAAAGCTCTGAAGCGGCTCCTGGAACTGGAGGCAGCACTTTCCTCGGAGCAGGGACTCCTGGGTGCAAAGCCATGAACTGAAACCTTTCATCCCGAGATGGGGCTGTGCCGACTCATGGTTAGAGCTCTATTCCGGGTCTCTGTCAACACATGCAAATAAGACGGTTGCAACCAGTGAGCACCATGAAAACGATTGCATTGTAAAACATCTTGCTTTCTTGTCTCAGTGATGATAGTCTGGTTATTTAAAAATAAGGACACCTGTGTTTGAGATTATGCAAACCTCAGAGGCCCCTAACCCGCCGCCTTATTTTCCTGATCATTGTAACAAAGCTCCACCTCTTAGGAGAGGGTTCTGACCTCCGTGGACCCCTGTGGACCCTTGTCTCTGTCAAGTTCCGATGGTGATAACCACTTCCTGCTCATCTTGTAAGAGTGTTATAAAAACACATGAGATCATGTCTCTGAAAAGAGCTCTAGAAGTGGAACTCCCAGCCTGTTATCATCTCGCCTTGCTCTCCACTCTCTCCTGAACTTTTTTCTCTACTTTTTAAAAAAATTAATTAATTTTTTACTGAGGAAATATTATATAGATTCAGGGGTACATCATCATAATTTAACTTCTGTATACATTACAGCATGCTCACCACCAAAAGTCTAGTTTCCTTCCATCACCATACAAATGACTCCCTTTACAAATTTTGCCCTCCTCCCACCCGCTTCCCCTCTTGTAACCACCAGTCTGTTCTCTGTATCCATGGGTTTGGTTATTGTTGCTGTTTTTATCCTCCACATATGAGTGGAATCCTATGGTATTTGGCTCTCTTTGCCTGACTTATTTCCCTTAGCATAATATCCTCAAGGTCCATCCATGTTGTCACCAATGGCAAGATTTCATCTTTTTTATGGCTGAGTAGTATTCCTATATATATCACATCTTCTTTATCCATTCATCCATCGATGGGCACTTAAGTTTTTTCCAAGTCTTGGCTGTTACGAATAATGCTGCAATGAATAAAGGGGTGCATATATCTTTTTGAATTAGTTTTTTCATAGTCTTTGGGTAGATACCCAGAAGTGGAATAGCTGGATCATATGGTAGTTCTATTCTTAATTTTTTGAGGAATCTTCATACTGTTTTCCATAGTGGCTGCACCAGTTTGCATTCCCACCAGCAGTGTATGAGGGTTCCCTTTTCTCCACATCCTCTCCAATGCTTGTTATTTCCTGTCTTTTTAATAACAGTCATTGTGACTGGCATGAGGTATTTCATTGTGGTTTTTCATTTGTATTTCCCTAATAATTAGTGATACTGACCATCTTTTCATGTGCCTGTTGTCCATCTGTATATCTTCTTTGGAGAAAGGTCTATTCAGATCCTCTGCCCATTTTTAAATCAGGTTTAAAGATATTCTGTGCTCATGGATTGGAAGAATTAACATAGTTAAAATGTCCATACTACCTAAAGCAATCTACAGATTCAAGGCAGTCCCTGTCAAAACCCCAAGGGCATTTTTCATGGAAATAGAATAAAAAATCCTAAAATTCATATGGAACAACAAAAGACCCTGAACAGCCGAAGCCATCCTGAGAAAAAGAACAAACCTGGAGGGATCTCATTGTCTGATTTCAATGCTATAGTAATAAATACAGCATGGTATTGTCAAAAACAAACAGACACACAGATCAATGGAACAGAATCGAAAGCCCAGAAATAAACCCACACATCTATGGACAGCTAGTTTTTGACAAAGGAGCCAAGAAAATACAATGGAAAAAGGAAAATCTTTTTAATAAATGGTGTTGGGAAAACTAGACAGTCACATGCAAAAGAATGAAAGTGGACCATTTTCTTACACCACACACAAAAATTAACTCAAAATGGATTACAGACTTGAATGTAATACCTGAAACCATAAAACTCCTAGAAGAAAACGTAGGCAGTATGCGCTTTGATTTTGGTCTTAGTAGCATCTTTTTGAATATGTCTCTGCAGGCAAAGGAAACAAAGGAAAAAATAAACAAATGAGACTACATAAAATTTAAAAGCTTCTGCACAGCAAAGGAAACCATCAACAATACCAAAAGACAACCTATTGATTGGGAGAAGATATTAGCAAATCATACATCTGATAAAGGGTTAATATCTAAAATATGTAAAGAACTCATATAACTCAACAACAACAGCAAAAAAAGACAACTCGATTGAAAAACAGGCAGAGGCTCTGAACATGTGTTTTTCTTTTTCTCTACTTTTGCTCACAGAATTCCACTCCTGGTGAGAAGAAAGTCCCCTGTGGCAACGTCAGAGGCCTCACACTCAGCATCCACTTCACATCTTTCCTAGGGGTATGTTCATTAAAACCCAAAGATGCACCAGAAATTGGTATGCAGCAACCAGCGTTCATCTGTTTATGCTGAAAATAGGGAATTTTTGTTCTTCGAGTGCAGCCAGCACATGCATTATTGAAATGTTATATAATCGTGGAATCGAGGCCATGCCATCTTCCCCGGGACGATCTCCAGTTTCTCTCTAATATCACCGTGTGCTCGCCAGCCCCTCTCAGGTGTGGATTGTTTGCAAAAAGGATGCTCCTTCATCCCTATTGTCACCAACGCTTCTATTTCTCTGCAAAATGTCCCCTTTGTGACATGACTTTTTTTGAAAATCTCTCCGGTGGAAATAGCCTCTTTTGCATCCTGTCGAGCCCCTTATCTCCCAGTTCCTAGGAAGGCTGCCGTCTCAGAGGTTGGTGCCCCGGACTCCCTCCTGGGGTAACCCCGTAACTTTCCCTCCTTTCTTACCTCCTCTCTCCTGACACCAAAGCCGTCTTAGGTATTTTCTCCAAGGTTGACCGACCCGGCTGTGCCCTTGATTCCAACTGGAGCATCACCAGATAAATTTTGCCCTACATTCTTAGAGTGTTAACTATTTCTCTCCATTGAACCAACCATTCAGCTTACAAATATGCTCCAAATATGCCCAAGTATCTACACGTACACCTGCGCTCATATCTGCATGTGTATCAAGGTCTTCTGGAAATTTACAAAGTTGATTTAGGAAAATGAGGTGAAGCTGTATTTAAAGATCGAAAAGGAGGTACACTTGAGGTTGGTAATACTATTAGATATGAAAATATGTTTTAAAATACTGACAATTAAAATTGTCTTGCTAATAAAGCAACCACATAGCCCACCAAAACTTTCGATAAACTGCGTTGAATGAATAAATGAATGTCCATTAATATATGATAGAAAAAGAGTAAACGTCTAATGCATTATATTAGGATTATTAAGGGACAGCCTTGAATAAAATTAGCTCCACATCCCATAGCATATAAAATAAATTCCAAATGTGTTTAATTATAAAAATGAAATATTTAATTATAAAAATGAATTACAAAAAAGAATTATATATTTAATTTATCAGTTAAATCAAATTGATGATGAGATTTCTAGACAGGACAGAAAAGTCATGAAATTAATGCTCAATGAATTACACTTACATAAAACAAAAATATTTTATATAAGAAAAACTGAAAAATGGAAAGAAAATTAAAATAACTGAATATAACACATCTATAGCAAATAAGACAAAGAGAATACCATTGTACATATCATAAAAACAATTTTCAATTCTTTATACAGGAGAGAAATTATTTTTCATTTCCAAATTGATTGTTATGTTATTCTCCAGTTTTTCTACACTTTTCTTATTAATTTGTAGGAGCTTTTAGTATATTATATATACTGACTCATTGTTTGCCATATATTTTATAAGTATATTTTTTATTTTTCCAATTGTTTTTAAAATTATTTTATGTTTCTTTAAATGTTTATGAAATGCAAATCTATCAATCATCTTGTTTATAATTTCTAGCTTTAAAACCATACTTAGGCCGTCCCTACCTCTTAATTATATAAGTTCACCTATGTTTTATGTTTTTATCTAGATTTCACTTAAGTTATCTAAAATGTTTTGTTTTGTTTTGTTGTAAGGTTGAAGAGAGATCTTGCTTAATTCTTCCCTTTACATGGTTATCCTGACACCAGTCTTTGGCCAATCCATCTTTGCCCGCCAGCCATCTTGAAATTCCACCTTTAGCATCTGCTGGCTTTTAGCAGACACGTGCACAGAAGCACACACATATGCGCTCCAGGCTGGTTTTTAGGATTTCCGTTCTCATCAGTTGATTCTGGTGCTGGCGCCAGCTGCTCAGATCGTATGAAGCATGGGAATAAATTTTAACATCCAGCAGGGGAAGTCCTACCTTACCCTGATCGTCCTTGCATGCTTACGTAGGAACTTTATGCTAGTGGAGTAAAACTCCTCCAAATATTTCCTTTAGGATTTTGAGTGGGATTTTGCTATATTTATGGATTAAATTGGGGGAGAATTGGAGAGAACTGGACATATATGCAGCCAGTGAACACAGGGCTGTCTCCAGCCTTTCCAGAGGCGGACACGACAATGTCGATGGAGAACTCTGAAACTACAGACACCCTGAGACCCAGCAATTCCAGTTTTCACCCCCAATTCTGAAATAGTTAAAGATGTGCTCAAATAAGTATCTATAAATATCTTAATTGTAGTTTGTCACATGAAAATATGGGGAATCCATAAACGTCCAGTGGCAGGTTGAATAAATACAATGAACTCATATCATGAAGTACAAGAGGAATGTACTAAATAACACAAACAGTGGTTCACCAAGAAAATGGGCTGTAAAACAGTACTGTGATTCCATTTTGTTAGAAATTGTTGCATATGACTAAACAGATCACAGATAGATAGACACAGTGGCATGATGGTCAGCATCAACAACCCGCTCTCTGGGGAGAAAAAGCCCTGACGTGTAGCCTGTGCTGCTTTCTGTGGGGTAAACACACCCACCGTGTCCAATTTTAAGGCGCCTGTACTATGTCACTAAACGCAGAGTTGGAAAGAAACGTGGACGATCAGGCCAGCCGAGCCAGGATAAGCCGTCTCCAACACTCCGGTGGATGGACGGAAGGCGAGGAGGAAGGAGAGCGAAACAACTACAACCTTAGAGAAGGTGGGACAGCAAGGAGCCCACAGCCGGCGCCCGACGTCTTCGTGGGGTGGATTTTGAGCTCCTGGGTCAGATCCCGAAGGACAACCAGAGAGATGCTCTGCGGTGGAAATGAACAGGAATTATGTGGGGAGTCAGGGGGAGTGCGAAGGAGAGGGAGGGAGAGTGAGAGAAAGGAAGCAAGGACGCGCAGGGGCGAGAGGTGGGTCCTCAAGGTCCAGACGCGGCAAAGAGAATATTAGAAGCAGGAACATCGAACCCTGACTTCTGATCATTTGAGTTCTGTGACATGGATTCCCTCTGTCTCCCAAGTCCCCTAAAGTCTGCCTACTGCCTTGTGTGCGTGTGCACGCATGTATGTGCACGTGTGTGTGTGCACGTGTGTGTGCCTCTGTGGGTGTGTCGAGGGCAGGGTCAGAGCAAGGCAGGGCCATGATTAGATTTACATAACAAAGGACTCCCGCTTGTCTCAGAAGAGAGTAAAGAGGAGAAGGAATGGCCACAGGGGGCCGTGGTCAGAGACGGTAAGAACAGCGAGGGCGCTGAGGGGCGGTGGCGTTGACGGGGTCGTAGAAAGGTGCATCCACCAGGATTTGCTGTGTTTCTCGTGCAGCCAGACGGGCACCGTGTTGCAGACTAGCGTCCAGGCCCCCTGGCCTAGGGGGCTTCCAGTGAACGCTCTTTCAGCAGTCATTATGTTTTATTATCCCTGTGGCGCACGGCACAGGCCGGGTACAAGGGCCCAGCAGAGGCCTGTGAAGCCCCTTGAAACGCCAAGCTCACAGAGACCGAGAATCCAGCTTTTCCCAGGTGCATGCTGGTTTGTGTTTGCTAAGACCTCAGATAACCAAGAGCTGGAGAGTGATTTCCGATTAGATAGGATCAGATCAGATTTATTATGTGATTTCCGATTAGATAGGATCAGATCAGATTTATTATGCCTCAGGACCGAGGCACTGAGATTTGTGCATTCGTTTATCACTCGGCAGGTGTCTCTTGAGAGCCCCTGTGCCAAACTTGGGGTTATGACAGTGAGCAGAGCAAACAAAATGGCCCACCGTCGTGAAGACGCCATACAGCGGGGATTGGAGGCAGACAAGGAGCAGGATAATGAGATGGGCGTCCTTGCTGGGTTAGCTGGAAATGAGTGCAAATAAAAATAAGGCAGGGAAGGGGAGAGGCTGTGGGCTTCGCCGAGTGGGGCCAGCGACCTGAGGGCCTGCGCAGGGAGGCAGACGGCACTCGACAATCTTCTGTGCCGCTCGGATGGCCCACGACTCTAAAATCAAGTCGCCTCCTCCCTAAGCCTCCTGCCTCAGGTGATGCAAATCGTGAGCGTCTCAACTTTCCGCACGTCCCCACGCTAAACGTTTACCTTGGAATTCTGATACAGATGTGGCCGCCGGGCCAAGGCAAGCAAACCGAGTGGACCAAGTCTGCGTCGTCTGGATTCCGTTCTGAAAAGAGATCTTAATCAGAAGCTGTGAGGACAGTGGAGTGAACAAGCCAGGAGGAAATAAAGGGAGAGCCTGAAGCAGGGGTCGCAGATCCCTTCTCCTTCCGACTCCCCGTGTGGAACTGCCTGCGATGTTAAGGGCCAGTGAATAATCGCGCAGAAGACTCCTGCCAGGAGGGACACAGCTAACGCTGAGCTGTCAGTGTCTGACACTAATAGGAACCAACCTGCCACTGGGATTGGAGAGCTCCTGGGTTTGTTTGTCGGTCCTTCTACGAGTCGCACTTGGATCCCAGTTTTAGAGCCTCTGCTGTTTGTTGTTAAGACTCATTGCCTGTGGGAGAGGAGCCAGCTTCAGAGGAAGGGATGGAGCGAAGGGCTGGCTGGGCTGAGCCGGGCGTGCAGCTCTTTCCTGGGCTGTGATTCGACCGGCGCAGCACCCAGCCTGGTGGAAGCGAGTTGGGGACGAAAGGCTCCCTCTCCCTCTGTGCTGGGAGAGCTGGACGTCAAGGTTCCCAAAGCAAGAGGGCCCCTGGGAGCCGCAGTGACCAAACCGATGCCACCACGTCGTGAACCCCCGCACTGCAGCATCCTCGGGGGCACGAATGGGCCACAGGTGCTGCAAAGCGAACACCCTGCCCCTCCTTAGAATGCGGCTGAGGAAGGATGCTAACAGCATCGGAGCAGAGGACTGTGGGCTTTTCTCCAAGAAGCGCGAGCAGGGGGTTCCACCGATGTGACCGTGGGGACCCTTGTTGAATTCAGTTCACCTGAACCACCAGTCATGTTCTAATTTTCCTGCATCGAGGCCCGAAAAGGAAACAGAAAATACTGAGAAAGTGCAAAATTGTTTTTTATCTGAACAGAGGCTGTACTTTGGCAGGTTGTAGCTTTAAAAGCAACCAGCAGCCATTGCTTCTTGAAGGGGTGTCAGACTCGGGTAAGGAGACAAGGGAGCACCTGGAAGGGCGTGTGGTGAAGACGCCAAATCAGAGGCATGGAAACCCGTCACACCCGTGCAAGAGGCTCAGCAGGTTGTTGTTCTTGTCGTTGTTGTTGGGTTGGCCACTGGAGCTGATCGGGGAAGTTCAGATTTTGCTCAGTGTCAGAGAAGAACTGAATTCCCTGTTTTTGTTTATAGATTCTTCTTCAAGTCACTCACTTTAGGGGGCATCCCGACTTTCTCTAGGCAGCCAAGCAAAACAACACTCAGACAGCCCTGCTCGGAGTTGTGACCCTGCACGTCCCCTGCACTCGTCTCCAGAGCAGCTCCTGGAAAGACTCCTTTTGAATCTGATGTCGTGCATGCTGAGCACTGCCCAGGAGGGTCAATTTTATTGGCTGGGCCGCGATCCCCAGGTATTTTGCCAAATGTTATTCTGCCAAGGTGTCTTTGGATGAGATTAACGCTTAAACCAGTGGACCTTGAGCAAAGCAGGTTGCCCTCCGTAATGTGGGTGGGCCGCACCCGATCAGTGGAAGCCTGAATAGAACAAAGTCTGATATTCCCTGAGGAAGAAGGGATTCTGCCAGCAGATGGCCGTTGATCCTGGGCTGCAGCCCTTTCCTCGGCCTCCGTCCTGCCGGCCTTCCCTGCAGACTTGAGACTTGCGCCTTCACAATCACGGGAGTCCATTCTTTAAAGTTAACCCCCTCTCTCCCCCCCTCCCTCTCTTTTCATCTATCTATCTATCTATCTGTCTACACATCCTGTTGGTTCTGTTTCTCTGGAGAGTTTTTGTAAAAACGGGATGCACATTTGTTGTAAAGAATCAGGATGATACGTGAAATAAAAAGGAAAGCGTCACGTGCTCTCTTAACGTTTTGCTGGGGATCCTTTCAGATGCTGGATGTGGGGCGTCTTCTCAGCGGCACGTGCATGTGGCCGACTTTGGAAATGTACCGCTCTGTGCCGCTGTTCTAAACCTTGTCTGTTGCCTCGGACAACATGTCATGAGTCCCTCACGTGATGCACGTGACTTTTTATTAAATGCTCCTGTACACCATTACTTACTTGAGTTACATTTTGAAGGACACACAGATTTTTTTCTGATTTTCAACTATTAAAAACAGTCCTGCGAGGACTGACTTTTCAGAGGTGCCTCTCGCATTCGTGTGCTCCTCTGCTTGGGGGAAATTCCTCAAAGTGGGTTGATGGTTGGATCACAGGTGCGTGCATTTTGTATTTTGATGCACGGAGCCCAACTGCCCAGAAAGAAAGACGAGATGGTCTGCACATCCACAAACAGTACGGGGAACGCTGAGTTACCCACACTTCACAACACTGGGACCCTGGGGCTCCAGTGAAACCAGCAAAGCTCAGAAATTGTCCCAACGTGGCTGGCACGACAGGGGCTTCTCTTGTTGTCTCCCCCCACCATCCGGGTCCACCCGTGTTCCACGCTTCAGCCCCACTGCGCCGGCCCTTGTGGACTGGACATCCCTCCTCATCCTGCCCCGTGTGTCTAGTCTTCCCCTTTGCCTGTCATGGCCCTGTTTTCGTCTGTGTCAAGTCTTCTCTGTTCCAGCCCACCCAGGTAGAGGGGACCGTGAATATTCAGTGGCCCGTCCTGACAGATGCCCCAGCCCTTAGCAGCCTGACCAGGGAGGCAACATAAGGCGTTGGTGCAGTGGTTAAGTGTACACATTCCGCTTCAGTGGCCCCAGGTTCAGTGGCTCAGATCCCAGGTGTGGACATGGCACTGCTTGTCAAACCATGCTGTGGTAGGCGTCCCACATATGAAGTAGAGGAAGATGGGCACGGATGTTAGCTCAGGGCCAGTCTTCCTCAGCAGAAAAAAAAAAAGGAGAATTGGTGGCAGATATTAGCTCAGAGCTAATCTTCCTTAAAAAAAAAAAAAAAAGTAAAGAATGAGTCAGACAGCTTCTTAGCAGCCTTAGCGATATTTTCAGTGGGAAGTTTGGGTGTGGAGGGGGTGCAGTTAAATGAAATCTCGGGCGAGGGGTGCCTTGCTCTGACGATCTTCCATTTGTCACGGGCACACAAATGGCTGTGAGTCCCCAGGGTCCCTGGATACCTGGTCCACCTGGGGACTCGGTGGGGACTCGGTTGGTGGGGTGGCTGTGGGATTCCAGAGCCGTGTGAACTCGTAGCACCGGGTCTGGGCTGGCTCCCCATCGGCCGGGGTGGCCACGTGTCCCACGGTGCTGGCACCTCATAGGTCCCAGGTGTCTTTTTGGAAACCACAAATGAAGATGACGGCTCCCGTTCGGACGTAAAGCCATGCAGACGTCTCTGCCTGATTCCAGGGAGAAGAAAAGAAAAGAATGATGAGTAAATGCAGCGTGACGTACAGTATCCTCACCCAAGATATCGAGCCGCAGCCAGAAATCTCTCAGTGAGCCGGGCGGGTCCTCTCTCAGAGGACTGGGAAGGCTGAGCCGGGGTGGAGGGGCCCCCTCGGCCTCGTGGGCTGGGGTTCCCTCCCAGGGGGGCTGGGGGACCACAATGGCCACCTGCTCACACCGGGGTCCTCTGCAGAGATGGATGCGGGGTTTACTCGACAGTTTTGAAGCCCAAGCCCCCTTCTGCTTTTTGAGGAATTTACATTCGACTGTGCAAATGCCGCCCCCTGCTGGGGACTTGCAACAACGCACCGCAGAGTCGCAAACCTTTGTGTGTAGAAGGGACCTTGGAATCCTGTCCAAACCTCTCGTCTCCTAATCGAGGAAACTGAGGCCCAGATAAAAAAGGGGACCCTCCCAAGGTCACACACCAAGTGACAAACTTAGGACTAAACCAGAAACCTTCATTGCCACCCTGTCATTTGCTAACATCTCTGGTCATGATGAATGAAAATATCCTTCTGAGAAAACTATACATTTCTTGGGAGAAAAACACTCTAGAAAAAGCCACTGTCCTTTGTTTTGCAGGGGTTTTGTTGTTTTTATTTTTTTGTTTGTTTTTGTGAACGAATATTTTAGGTACAAATTTTATTAGTGAATTTCACTGTGATTTTGGCTTTGTTCTTTACATGCATGATTAATTTCTTACAATGATTATTTATTATTTTTACAAAAGCCGTAAACGATTTTCAAAAAATAAAACATAGCAAGAAAAATAAAGAAAACCCTATCACTCAGAACATTCAATTTGTCCAAATGACTGTTCTTTGGTTTCTAAAACTTGAGGATTCTGTCGTCTGAAGCAAAAAAAAATAGTAAGTCAATACTAAGTTTACTTATACATTTTCTTCCAACTTTTCCTTTATTCCCTACCACATTTAAAGAAAAATGAACAGAAGGAAAATATTTACTTTGTTTATCTTTTCTCCTGTTTGACGCACCAGCAGCCAATGATTCTGGAAGCGGAGAAAAGTCACCTGTGCTGGGCCCATGTGTTTAAAGAAAGCAGCCAAAAAAGGGAGGAGGGGGTGCTGGTTAGCCTCAGAGCCCCCGTCTCTCCCAAGCGCCCAGCTCCCTGGAGCCAGCTCTCAGGCCGCAGCCACATGGAAGCCACAGGGTTTGTCTGTCGTCCCCTCCCCAGATCCCAGAACTTGAAGGACAAACTCGACGCTGCACAGCGAGGAAGTGAGCCCTCGCCCTGAACCACACCGCTGATCGCACTGCATGCGCGTCTCTGTTCTCTTGCTCTTCTTTCCTCTTCCCGCCGACTGAACCACGACCCAGCTTTCCCTTCAGTACCAAGAAGTTGCTCCATAAATGCAGGAAAGGGGAAATCTAAGTGCAAGTAATTTTGCGGAGCAGACGGATGAATGAACGCTCTTCTGTACCCTCAGGACGCTTTAGTAACAAGGTTTGTGGCGATGATAATAATTGTTCCTGTTGACTGATTACCGCTTCCCCGTGTTCCGTCAGCGTTTTACAGTTTGCAGAGCACTTTCGCCTCCATCCGGCCGAGGGTCCCTTTACTGTTTCCTGGAGACCTTCACTTAAGGTCAGCTCAGTCCTGCCACAGCCCAGAGGGCGGTGGCCTCCGCCCCAGGGCAGAGCACAGAGTCGCTGCTCAGGGAGGCCAGGAGCTGCCCGCGCGGCAGCATCCACATGTGGGAGGCCTGACAGTCGGCCAGGCCTCTCTGCCCTCTGCCTCCTGCCAGCCAGAGGCCATGCTGCCCGCCCCCTGGACCCGTGCAGCCCCCTGGTAGTTGGAAAGGACGTGGGGATTTCCCTCCTAAGGACTGAGAGGGGGTGTTTGGGCCTGAGTGCTGCTGGCTCCATCCGCTTGGCCGCCTCCGGGTGGAGCTGGGTTCTCCAGGCTCCTTAGTTCTCCCTGGAGCTCCCCACCAGGGAAGGGGGCTTCCTAGCATCACTCACTGAGGGAAAGGGAGCCTGGGCCCTGGTGCCATCTGACCTTATTTACTGTTAGGCAGCAGCCTGTCTGGAAACACAGGCTGTTCACTTTGAGTCTCTTTTGTCTGCTTTCAATGTGGTTACATCAGCTTTCTTTGTATTCTTCCCCCCGAACCTCCAACCCTTCAGAAGCTGTTAGGATCTGAGGCTGTGTTTGTAGACACACAGAGTTGGACTCAGTTTCTTTTACCAACACTAACCATCTTTGTTTTACTGATGAATTTAATACATTCACTGACATATTTGTATTCATTGCTACCATTTCCTTTTGTCCCATTTTTCTATCATTTTCTCTCTTTTTACCCTCTTTAGGATTGAGGGTTTTCTTTTCCCCTCCTCATTGCGATTCTGGAAGTTCTCGGTTTCCAGGAATGGCCAGTGCACAGCCAGCTCCACACACGCTCATCCCAATGCAATTCCATCTTCACGTGGCTTTCAGAGCAAAAAATATTCCCTTCCCCTCCTGTAAGCCGTGCCAGCTTCAGAAAAGAACGCTTTGCTTATTTTTTGTTTGCTTTTAAAGCCAGCATGTTAGGTGTGCTACTATATCGCCAGAGAGAAAACTCTATTTTTTGTCTATCTCTTCTCTCATTCATTCATTTATTCACCCACTCACTTATTCAACAAATATTTATCCAGCAGCAAATAGGAGCCGATATTCTCTTAAATGAGAGATACTGCAGGTGCTATTTGTAATCTGCTTTCACTTAATATTTTGTGGACACACTTCCTGGTCATTAAATAGTCTATAAGATCACTTTCACGACTTCATATCACTTGTTTTTATTCATGTTAATAATACGTCTAATTCCTAATTGTCAGAGAGTAAGATTATTTTTAAAAGTGGCTCTTAGAATAAACCTTCTGATGAGCACCCCTGTGGGAAGGCCTTACGCACAAATTATTTGCACACAATAAAAGTTTACATGTGGAATTTGTGTCTTAGAGGGCAAAATAGAAAGCTAAAAGGATGAGAACTCAATATATTTGAATATATTTAATAATTCAGAGAATAATTATGTTATTTAGGATGGCGAGAAACTTTCTGGAAAAATTCTAAATAAAGCAAAACTAAAGAAAATGTTTGATACCAATGACCACATAAAAATCAAAAATGTCTGAACGTAAAAAGCATGAAATAAATGGCAAGCCACAAAATGGCAAAATATTTACAATGTGAAATAGGGCAAATCCTGTCTGCCTGCCGTTTTTAAAATAAAGTTTTTTTGGACCACAGCCATGCCTACCCATTTCTGTATCATCTACACTCTTTCACACAAGAATGACACAGCTGAGTGTCAGCGGTGAAGACACCACATGGCTCGCAGATCGTCAAATATTTACTCTCTATTCCAACACAAAAAAGGCCTGCTAACCCTGATAGAGATGACAAAAGGTTACCACCCCTGATATTTAAAAACTCTGCGAATAAGAAAGAGAGTGTACTTGATTGAACAAGTGTTTGTCAGCATCTGCTTGGGCCAGACCTTGTTGCCGAGAATACAGCAGCAACAGGCAGTTCCTGCTCTTATGGGGCTGACGTTGAAAAGAGACGTTAATAAATTTAACGGTTGTGCTACAAATTATTTAGCAACTTTCCAGTGATTGAATAATTTGCTTTCATTTTCCATTATTGTCCCCCTCACAATTCATGAAAGGACTCTGTGAAGAACAGCCTTATGGTTAACTCTCGACTTAATGATTTCTTTGGGGAGAGCTCCTGCAGACAGAACTGCTAGATCATAGACAATTTCACAAATTTAAGGCTTTTAAGATGCATTGAGAAGCTGAGCTGGAGACAGTTTGCAGTTATTTTGTTGCCTCTGGGAATGAATAAGATTGCCCATTTCCCTTAGTACCATGAAAACAAGCAAATTATTTTCAATGTGATGTGGGTAAATGTTATTTTTTATATTTTAGTTTCTGTGATTTTTTTTTCAGGTCCAATAATATTTATTTATTTGGATAGTATATTTTGAGAAAAAATTTTTTTAATTCTTTGCCCATTTGTCCATTGTGTTTTCGTATGATTGTTGATTTAGAAGAGCTCTTTACATATTAAAGATAGTAACTCCTTGTTTTCAGATATTTTCCCCAGTTTGTCATTTATCTTCATGATTTTTTTTTGTTTTTTTTGTAAGATTTAATTTTTTCCTTTTTCTCCCCAAAGCCCCCCAATACATAGTTGTATATTCTTCGTTGTGGGTCCTTCTAGTTGTGGCATGTGGGATGCTGCCTCAGCGTGGTTTGATGAGCAGTGCCATGTCCACTCCCAGGATTCGAACCAATGAAACACTGGGCTGCCTGCAGTGGAGCACGCGAACTTAACCACTCGGCCACGGGGCCAGCCCCTCATGATGTTTTTTTGACAACAAAGGAATGTTTTTGTTGAGTTAATCTAACTCATTTTTCTTTGTGATTTCTGCCTTTGGTGTCATTTGTAGAAAGAACTTTCCTAAGTAGCCTGTATTTCATCATAATTTTATCTTCTCTTTTAATATTGTAGGAAAAGATCCTTTATTACTCTTCTCATTTGGGCTGTTTTCAATCATTTGTTCTTTGAGATAAAGTTTTGTTTTCTTTTATTTTCAATTTCCAAAACAATTCTACAAAAATTGTTAAAATTGCATTTAAATTGCAGATTTATTTGGAATGAATTGAGATCTTTACAGTATCTTCTCAGGCAAAATTTCCATTTATGCTGACCTTGTTTCACATTCCTCAGTAAACGTTTTTTTCCTTTGTTTTCTTTTCATGTAAACCTGAAATTTTCTGTCACTGTGATGTGACTACGAGATTTTTTATGCTTCTACTCTAAGCTGAATCATTCTTTCATTATACCTTTCAATTGCATATTGTTGGTGTATAGCAAATACATCCTCTTCTACATTTCTTTGTATTTGTTTTATAACTTTCCCATTATTGAAATTTTCCATCAGTTCTAATAAATTTTGTAATAGTTATTTTCGGTTTTCTATGCCAATGATAATACCATCTACAAACACGTAATTTTTCATTTATTAAATATTTTATATTATTCATTTTTCTAGTCTGATCACAAGGGGCTGAAATGGAAAACCACTGTTAAGCAGTAATAGTGACAGGAGACGCTCGTAACTCATTCCTAGTTGTCGAGGAAACCCCTCGTGTGGTTCACTGTCAGATATGAGGTTGACTCAATTGGAGATGGACGTCGTCTATGCTATTAAGGACATGTCCTTGCATTCCTGTTTCATCAAGAGCTTTTAACTAAGATGAATGTAGAATTTTATCACAGATGTTTTCAGGGCAGGTGGTAGCATCTATCAGGCTAATTGCATTACTGTACATCCGTGACCTTCTAAGCTGACCCATTATATTAATAAATGATATCATGCTTAAGTGTTCCTATCTTCCTAAAACAAAACCTACTTGACGGTGGTTTCCTTTTCTGGTTCAGTGAGGCTGGGGATGGTGTGAAAGGGCCTCAGAGCCTGGTTACAGAAACTCAAGCCAGGGACAGGAGTGGGAGTGAAGACTCCTGGAGGTCGCAGGGGGCTGCCCCTCACCTGCTGTCTGTGCCTTCAGGACATGGGAGCAGAGCAGTGACTCTGAGGCATTTTGCTGAGGCACCGGAAGACATCCACCTTGTCCCTCCAATGGGGACATTGCCTCCATCGTTCCTAAGCAGTCTAAGCTGCTGTGAGCTCCAGGTTTCTAGAGGTAGCCAAGTGGTTAGCGCTCCCCTCAATCTGGTCCTATGTGTGTATGCCCTGTAGAATTTCCCTAAAGTTTCTGGCATACCAGCAACATTTTTCTCTTTTTAAGTTTTTAGATTGATTTTCCCTCCTGTTTTCATATTTCTTTGGTCATTTCAATGGAAATTTGGAGGGGAGACGTTTTAGCCACGTGGACTAAATCACTTCTCTTGAAATTCGACTGCGCATTCTCTTTCCCCAAAGTCATCTTAACTTCGCTATAGTTTGTAAAGTGTTTTTGAAATTTCTGGAATTCGAGTGATCATACAAACCCTTCTTCCTCTGTGGTCATTTTAAGGGGAATGTGTGAGAAAAATACATTTATGAATATAAGGCCTCAGCGCCATGTTTTCACCAGATTCAATATATTTCTTTTCAGTTCCAGCTCCAAGTCGACAGAGCGTGCAGAATCTCTGTTCTGGGATTATTTCTGCTGTTTTAGGCATGGCTCATAGATGCTCTGGAGAATTTTGATATTGACAAAAAAAGAAAGCAAGACAGGAAAGACATTCTCTTGTGTAATGCCAGTGCATACAGCTACCTTCTCCTCTCCTCCAGGGCTGAGGAGACAGCAAACCAGAATTCTTTCCCCCTGTAAACCTCCTGCAATTCTTTAACTTTTGTACTGGCACTTTACATGAAAGAAAATGTGGAAAGTTAAGAACGCACTTTAGGATCTTTTATGCTGCCAAATCTGCTTGCAAATTTGGCTCCCGCTGGAGGATAAAATGGAACACTCTGGACGTTGCCAATATTCCTGACTGTAAGATCACTTAAGATATTACTTTCCGACTTAGCAGGCCCTGAAAGTTGTTCTCCTCTGCGATTTGACACAGACCTTTGCCAACTTGCTCTCCCTTTTTTTTCACTTTTAACATATTTCCATGCAATACACAAACGCCAGTGTGCAAATCATCCAGAATTATTCACATCCTAAAATAAAGTTCTTTTTATTTTCCCGTGAGATCGCAGAGTAAAGTTCAGGAAAAAAAGAGAAAAAACGAACCCAGACGACTGTCTTCCCCTGTCGCTGGTGGCTTTGGGCTACAAGGAGCCGTCTCTGTCGTGTGCCCTGTTAAGGGCACCAGCCGCCTTGACTGACACGTCCAGGGCAAGGTTTTAACGTTGCCATGAATGCCCAGGATGCCACGTGGGCTGGTCATCCTCTGGGGCGGCTGTTAAGGCTGATATTCTTTTCTACCCCTTGAGGAGCACAGGCCCAAAAGGACACTGAAGAGATTCCTAGTAGGTTGAGGGGCCGGGAAACGGGGCATCCAAACAGGGTGACTGCCATGACGGGGCGTGGGGAATGGGGACACCGGGCACAGGGGGTGGCTGCCTTCTGGGTGGGCTCCTTCCCGCCTCTGAGGATTTCAGAATCTGGGGCAGAGGCTAGAGGCCCAAACCTGGACAAGGTCAAAGGCAAGAGATCAGAGACCATAACCCTCTCCCTGTGGCAGCTCTTTGCCCCCCAGAAACCCCACTGGGTCCTAAGTTGGCTCAGCCACGAGCCTGACAGAGCAGGAAAGGCAGAGCCCCGACTGCCTTCCTGTGGCATCTGTCTTTGCTTTTCTTTCTTCATTCCTGTACTTCCCCAAATTAGCCACCTCTGGCTTGTTTTAGGAGTGGTTAACTGTTGAGAGTGGTGTGCTGTGTGGCCCCATCCGCCAGGCCCTGTGCTTGTTGCTGTATCTTCACGACCTCATCTGACACTCATCACCCCCCGAGGGAGGAAGCGTGCTTATTCCTTCTCACGAAAGAAACTAGAAGGTGGAAGATGGGCAGCTCGCTGGGGCCACTGCCCCAGAAAGTGAGGACTCGGCCTGTGCTCTCTACCACGAAGCTTTTTGGTTTCCTAATGTTGGACCAAGACATTTCTTTTAAAGTGCCTCAATTTGTTCTCATTTTAGCCTTTTAAGCTTTCAGGATTTCAAAATCCTTTTTATCGCTCATTTTGACAATCATTTACAATTTGTGCCTATTTGTCCCTTAAATATTTTATACCTTTTATTATTGATCCTTTAGTAATTTAACATTGACATAATTTTATGTCCTTTAAGGTCTGAGTTTTCATTTCCAGTAGCAAGCACTTTTCTTGGTGCATAGAAAGATCCAAATTAATATTTTTTGAATAACAAGTGAGCTTTAAGTTTTCATATTTTTGATTTGTTAATCTGCTTTATAAGTTTCCTTTTCATTCTTTATCTTCTTTTAATTTTTACTATTCACCCTTTTCTAGTTTAACTTTGACATAATTGGATCACTGTAAGGTCTGAGCTGGTGGTTTTATCTATTATGATTGTTTTAATTTTTCCATTGGTTGTTAATGTTTTAAACTTTTAATTTTACCTTTCAAAGTCCTGATTTACATTTCTTTTGCTCCCATTAATCTCCCTACACTTAACTTCTAAATTCTGGAATTTCTGTTTTTCTTAAGCTTTTGGTTTCTTTCTTTTTCCCTGGTACCATAGTGTCTCATTTTTTTATTTTCTCATTTTTTGTCAATAATTTTAATTATTTTGCCTAAATGAGGTCTCAAAGCTCATGATCTGGGAGAGAGTGGAAGACGAAAAAGAAATCCTCTTCATGCTCTCCATAGATTGTCCTGTCCTGTTGATTTCTACAGCTACAAACGTCAAAAACAAGTATTTGTAACAGGAAAAGTACAACCAGGCAACAAATTCCACATACCAGGATGAATGTTAACCCTGTTTACCTATCAATAGACTCAGGCCCAGGTGCCAGCCAATCAGAGCCCCGGCTGGCTGCCCAGGACCCGCAAGGATGCCCTGCTGAGGACCAGCCATCAGCCAGGTCGCGGAACCTGCCTCCATGTAAGAAAGGGAAGACCGCCATCTTTTTCCTTTTCCCTTCACAGTAAGTCCCCCTGGGAATTTGAGGTTCCTTTAATTTTCTTCATGGTTTACCAAATGCATATGCATTCTTAAACAATCTATTATTTAGTTTTTGCACTTTAAAAACAACTTTTTCTAAGGGCATTTATGCTCTATGCATTGTTTTTTGACTACCTTTAATTGACCAGGATGGCGTGGCATCCTTCTTGATGTCTCTAGCTGGGGTTTATATATTACTGCTGTATCGTATTCCGTCGTGCAGATACACCAAAATGTATTTATCCAGTCTACCCATGATGCGTATCTGGATTTTCCTCAGGTTTGTTTTGTTTTGTTTACTAAGCTGTGAACGTTTTGATTCTGGTCTCCTGATGCTAATTTGCAAGGTCTTCTTTCTAGATGTCAGTGAGACATCTGGAAATGGAAACAGCAAGTCTCAGGGGAAGTGCATCTTCAACTTTATTGCAGAATGACAGATTGTGTTCAAATCGTGTTCTGACAATTGAAACTTCCTCCAGCATGGTTCCAAGAGCTCCTGTTTCTCCATGTCTTTGTCAATGTTTGATCACACATTTGAATATTTTTGCCAATGTGATGAGTATGAAATGAGATATCATTGTAGTTTGCTTTAACTTTTCTGAAATAGAAATAACATCAAGCATCTTTCATAAGATTCATTGGTCATTCCTTTCTTCTTCTATATGATGCATATTCAAGACTTTTGCCAATTTTTCTATTGAGCGTCTCCTTTTTCTAATTCATTGGTTAAAAATATTTATATAGTCAATATATTATACATCGTCTCTGCCCTTTATTTATGGGCCTTTTGTTACACACCAGTCTTCATTTAATGAAGTGAAATTTGTCGATCTTATTCTCTGGAGGGTGCTTCATGTGTCTTGCTTAAGAACTCCCCCCATATGCCAAGGTCATAAGCACATTATCCTGCCTTTTCCTCTAAAAGCTTCATAGCTTTGCCATCCACATTTAAGATTCCATCTACTAAAGAACTAGATTTTGGTCTTGTTTAGCCTCTCTACTGTTCACTTGATTTCTCCTTCCGTAATCTCTCCTTTTATCTGGTATAAACATTGATAATCCTAAGCATATTTAGGTGAAAATGAGCACACGCATAAATAGAAGCTTTTCAAATTTCACAGTAGTCATTGTTTAGAGGATACAAATGGCTCGTCTTAACACACATACATGTACAGATGATAACACCTCAATTCTTCAGAACTCGGAGAACTATCAAAGCTTTTAATGGTCTAACTGCATTTAAAAAAATATAACTCTGGCCGAGTTGGTGAGATCACAGAATTCTGAACGATGTCATTGGCAAAAGAAATTCAAGAAGAGGGGTTAGCCAGGCCTTCTGGATGTGGCGGATGCCAGAGAACGGGTCTAGGGTCAGCACTCAGTTCCAATGTTAGCGTAGTGTGTGCTTACTGACTATTACTTGGAATAATAGGAAGTACTATATACTGAATGTCTGTGTCCCGCAAAACTCACATGTTGGAACAGAATACCCAGTGTGATGGTTTTTGGATTTGGGGCCTTTGGAAGATGAAGCCCTCATGAATGGCATTAGTCCCCTCATAAAAGAGACCCCATAGCGCATCCTTGCCCTTTCTGTCATGTGAGGACACAGTGAAAAATGGCCATCTACAAACGAGGCACTTTGATCCTGGGCTTCCAGTCTCCAGAACTGTGAGAAATAAATCTCTGTCGTTTATAAGCCACGCTGTCTATGGTATTGTTGTTAAAAGTAGGCTGAAGGGACTAAGACACTAATGTATGGGGATAAAGACAGGCCCAGAGGCTGAGGGTGGGGATGGACCAGTCAGGATCCCAGTAGGAAAAGACAGCACACTGACTGATGATTAGAAGAATCCGGGGAGAGCTGTATGGTGAGGGCTGCCTGACAGGAGCAGTAACTTCGGTATAGGGATGTGGCCGACGCATTGGAACCCAACAGGTGGAGCTGGGGAAATAAATGCCCAACCTCACCCTCCCTCCTTCCATACCTTGCTGATGCTCCCCATTTACCATCCATTGGAACCCAGAGGCCAAGGAACCCCTGCTACAGACTCAGCCTAGTCTCCTTGGACACAGAGCAAAGAGCTGCGAGGGGGGAAGTGCGTTGAAGGGACAAACAGATGATACACAGCACACGAGTGAGAGGAAATGATCCTTTAGATGTTCGTTAAAATAAGCCAGAAATAAAATAGGGGAGTTAGATGAAACAACATTGGCAAGATGTTGATAGTTTTTAAAATCATGGGATGAATCCTTCTGGGGCTCCTTACGCTCCTCTCTCTACGCTTTTGTGCATGTTTGAAATTTTTCAAAACTCAAAAAGTTAAGAAGAAGGAGAAGGCGGAGGGAGCTGTAATTGCATGGGTATAGACAGAGGCAAGAGGAAGAGCAGCCGCCGACGACACTGTCCTGTGCTTCCAGGTGAGAGGAGGCATCTGGGAAAGTGGGTGGGGGGACCCGTCCCGTGGAGCTGGGGCAACAGTCTGTCTGGTGAGACTAACCTGTATTTTCTACCTCGAAGGCCTGAATACCCCCCTCACACACGAAGCCTGGAGGATCCCGGACTCCCTCATTATTTGTGTTTGGTTTGAACTTTCAAAAGCTTTGCTCACTCTTTAAGAAATGGGATGCAGAAACCAGAGCCGGCTCAGCATCACTTAGGAATCAGGTCTTGCCAAGATCGTATTCTGAGCTATCCAGTTTAACAGAGGGATGCTCACCCAGGTCCAGGGCAGGGGCACAAAGTTTCCAGACTTCTAATAAAACACATACAGCTTGCTCCTCTATAGCTTAGTGGTTATGCACACAGAATTTGGTGTCAGACAAACTTCAGTTTAAGTTCCAAATGCTTGCTAACTGTTGGGAAGTTATTTAATTGTGTCAGAAAAGAAAAAACATCATAAACATATCTACTTTGTAGGAGATTGAATGCACCCAAAGATGTAGGGCATAGTTAAGCCCTCAATGAATAATAGCTATTATTATATTTACCGTTATCTTTGAATGCCAAATGCCCAAGTATTGTGCTAGGCACAGGCGTACAATCTACATTTTATTTAGTCTTCACAATAGCCACCAAATTATGCTAAATCGCATTGACATTTAAGGAACCAGGCTCTGTTTGTTAAATAATTTCCTCGATGACCATTCAGTTAGTAAATATTAGGACCATAGTTTGAGTCTGGGTCTATTTATTCAGAAACAATTAGGAATTTTCACCACACGAGGCTGAATGATGTTTCAGGTGATCCAGGGAATTTATTTCAAAATCAAGCAATGCCTGGGTATGGATTAATTTATTAGATATTAAGTTCAGTTTCTGTCTGAATACTGGTTTTGTTGCTTTGTTATTACTTTCCTAAAAATACGAGTTCTTAAAGTCAAAGTGGAAAACCAGGGAGTGAAAGGAACAAATCTCAGGGATTAATAAAGAAGGGGAGTGAATCTAAACATACTCTTTAAAATATATTTTTATTATAAAATATTTCAAACATTAAAAAGAGACGAAGAGGAGCTGTCCCCGTGACCTACTGGTTAAGTTTGCCTTGCCCCATCTCGGAGGCCTGGGTTCGTGAGTTCAGATCCCCACTGGGGACCTGTCAGCCATACTGTGGCAGACGTCCCACATATAAAGTAGAGGAAGATGGGCACAGATGTTAGCTCAGGGCTAATCTTCCTCTGCAAAAAAAAAAAAAAAAGATACAGAGAATAATACAGTGAATTTTCATGTGCCTATATCCAGATTTGATGTGTCAACAATTTTCCACATTTTTTTAAGAAGCAAAACATCACTGATAGAGTTAAAGCCCTAATCCCATTATCCACCCCGCTCTGCTTCCCCAGTGGTGGTAACCCAGCCTTGAAGTTAGTAAGTGTCTGTGTCATCTAGGTTTCTCTTTGTAGAAATAAACCATATACAATACTGTTTCTTTGAATTTCATATAAACTCTATCACACTGTACATATCCTGCAGCTTGCTTTCATTTACTCAAAGTGCTTTTACAGTTGCTATATGTTCTTATGTGTAATTCTAATGTATTCATTTTCACTGTTATAATACTCAAACAAAAGTGTAGTATATTCATGCTTTATGCTACAAATTAACTTATCCTTTCCACTGTTGTTGGGCGTGGAGGCTGTTTCCAGTGTCTGCCGTGAAGAACAGTTGCACCGGACACTTTGCCACACGTCCGCTTGAGCCTGTGTCTCTAAAGGTGGAATTCTAGGGTCCCGGCGTTCCCATCTTCAGGTTAACTGAGTGTTTCCTGGATATTGTAACGTTGCTGCAAATTTTCACCCCTGGAAAGAGAATCAGTGACATATAGTTTCATG
This sequence comes from Equus przewalskii, assembly GCF_037783145.1. NCBI lineage: Eukaryota > Metazoa > Chordata > Mammalia > Perissodactyla > Equidae > Equus > Equus przewalskii. Next base: position 90,148,702 of record NC_091831.1, read on the forward strand.
CACTTTTTCAATAATTTTCTTAATTTGTTTACTTCTTTTTTCTCTTACCTCCTAACTCCTTCCCAACTACAGACCTGAGTTACTCTTGTTGTTTGTAATAATATCCCACATCACAGTTGTACCACTGTTTGCTCTGCCATCCTCCTTTGGATGCGACGTTAGGTTATTTTGATGTTTGATTCGGCTGCTCCAAACAACTTTCCAGTAGACATTATTGTTCATACCCCCTTGTCTACTGCTGGTCACCCAAAGTGGATTATTAGGTCAAAGGTTAAAAGTTCTCCTAAATTTTAATAATGTTGTTTTCCAGGAAGGCTGTAGCAATTTTCTTTTTCCATTTAGTCTCATTTGATATTATCCCTTTTTCTAATTTTTTAGTATTTGATTTTGTAGCAACTTATGGGCAAGGTTAAGAATCTCGTCTGGCTTGTGGACTTTTAAAATTCTCTCATTGGAATTGCCTATTTATCTTCTTTACCGGATTTTCCATTGGGCTTTTCACTTACCACTTTGAAGGAGCTCTATTCGCTATTAAGAGTATTTACTCTTTATCCGTTTTGGTAAACACTGTGGTTGTCCTACTCGACAGTTACCCCTTCCCACCCTGCAGGCAACTTTCTTCCTTGATGACACAACCACCCTGAATGTCTTAGATAGGAGGTGATAACACGCTCAGGCCCAGGAAAGGATTTGATGTCGGTCCATAACCCGGTTATGGAAATCTCACTCCTGTTTTCCAGTAACTGGTGTGGAGGTGGCCTTATGCCCTGATACGTCCAATAAGATGTAAGCAAAAATTTGGGGGAGTGGAGGCCTTCCACGAGATACGCTGCCTCCAAAGAAGAGTGATAAAGATGGAGACGCGTCAGGCCGTTTTGGGGTGGGAATGGTCTGTTAGTTGCAGCCGAAATCATCCCAACTGATACATCAATTACCCTCGCTGTAAATATTCTCCCAGTTATCAGTGAATTTTGATTTTGTTTATATCTTTTGTTATGCAAAAAAATATCCTGTATTTTTAAATACTGCTATGTTTTTCCTTAAAGATGTTAAATTTCCTGTACTAATTAAATGGATTCTCTAATTCCCAGGTTATAGGATGGCTGCTGTTGTCGTTTCACACTCAATTTTTACAGTGTTTCGCATTATTTTTATAAGATACGAGGTGGGGATGCAATGCTTTTTTTCAAGTGAATAACAAATTGTCCCACCATTAATGAATGTTAAATAATCTATACTTTCCCAGAGTATGCAAAATGAAGACACTCCACTGGCTTTTTATCATGATGTTTAATAAATATGTAAATCGCCTGGTACAGTCTTACTCAATAAGGGACGAGCACACAGCACTGACTGGGGATCCAGCGCCCCTTTAAGAGATGCCCTCTGAGCTCCCAGTGGGGTCTGGAGTCCGTCTTCCTGCTGAAGGGACCCTGTGCTGTGTCTTTCCTGGGAAGAGCACGCTGTCCTGCAGACGTTAGAAAAATCTCCACGTTTAATTCCACCACTGTAGTCCGTCTTCAAACAGTTGTGTGAAATTTAATTCGAGGGAGAAAGAAATCTCTCAAATGCATTTTCTCTCTGGTGTGTAAGGAAATCAGAATGAGTCCTGGGCACACTTTTCCCCAAGCCTTCGCCATCTGAGCGTGGTTGAACATACTCTCAGAGGGGAAATCGGGGCAAAGCTAACTGGTGATTCCCCAAAGTGAACTTTCCTGTCACAGGCCCTCTGACGGCTCTGTCCTGATGCCGTTACGTCTTCCCGTTTCTCCTGGACCCAGCCAAGCTTCCATCCTGTCAATATGTACTTTCAACTTTATTAACAAGGTGACTCAGCAAACAAAGGCTTTTCAAAAGCAGCAAAATCAGCGGCTTTCTTTCGTGCTGACTCCTGGAGGCTGACAGAAACGGACCCTGAGTAATTGTGTTTCTACCACGTGTATTTCTTGGAAAATTAGGCAGTGGTGTGTCAGCTTTCCAATGGCTATCAAGAAGAGTGAGCGCACGTTTTCATCTGCACAGATAGCTTATGCTCATGGCATGCGCTTTCCGTGCACGTGTATAAAACAAGCAAGTGTGTTAGTGGGAAGGGCGTAATCAGGACATCACATAGGTGGCATTTTCCTCCTCTGCAATTTTGAGTTTGTAATCTAAAACACAGAACTGCTTAACAATGACTGTAAATGCGTGCTACATTGCAAAGATAGTTGCTTTCATATTTCTATCTACTTGCTTGCATTAACTTCTTTATAGGTGAATTTCTTATCAAATGAATATTTAAAGTCACCCTTCACAATTAACTGTGGGCTCCCACTTCACTGCAGGCAGGAGATGTTCGAGCGTTTTCTGCACTGGCGCTTCTCAAACTTTATGTGGGAAAAAACATAAAAAACCTTTTTCTCCCCCAATCCATCACTGGCCAATCATTTTGGAAAATATAACAAAAGTGAATTATTATAAAATTTAAATTTAAAAGATAGAAAATAGAGTCCCAGGGTTTAAAAATTTTTTCTTAAATAGACATGAAATTACTCACTGTGAGACTGCTATAAAAGTTCCGACACTTACTCTCAGTTCCTAACTTTACCTCATCGCAGTCCGGAACATTGTTCGGGAGGGGCTGCTGCTCACAGACCCTATTTTGAGCAACACTGGCCTAGATAACAGTAGATCAAGGAATATGTGTAACTTTCGAGTTTCTACTTTGTTAGGAGCTGCTTAGAAAGTTAATGAAAGTGTCCCCTATCTCTGTCCAAACCTCACAGGTTTGTGGGTGCTGAACTTATGGGTGCTTTAAACCCTGTATTTCTGAAGAGCTGATGGAGAGCAGAGAGCCCGTGGGTCCAGGATTTCCTCCTCAATCACATCTGGTTAACCTGCTGAAGGTGTGAATAAATCTCTTTAAGATTCTGTGAAAGAACTAGAATTTAGGAAAAAGTTTCATGAGGATGGTTGTCCTCAGAGCGCCGGAAGAATACCTCTCAAATTTGCCCACTTCTCTCCCTCCCCTCTGTCGTCCCCAGTCCAACCAGCAGCATCGTGCTCTCATCTGAACTAATGCAAGTCCATCTGCAGCTCCACTCCGCTTCCCTTCCAGCCATCCCTCGCTGAAGTCCGTTCCACGCTCCCCTCAGGACGACATCGAGATGGCCGCCTGGGGCACAAATGGTCTTCGTCTGTGTCCCCATCTTCTCTGTCGCTCTCACAGCTCTCCAGGAAACAAGTCATGTCGGAAAAACTCGTAAGCCGACTTGAAGTGTCTCTTACTGGACAAAGACAGAAAAATTTGAGCAAGAATAGGAGCAATGACTGCAATAGATCAAACACACCAAAAATACTTAAATCCATGTGTTCATAATAATACTGTAAAAGTGTGTTGATCATCATTGGAGGGTTCTAGGAAACTAACTCGTTATTCTGAAGACAAGTGAGTAAGGGAAAGACAGGAGCATTTATCTTGCTTTTGCTGCACAAACTATAGCTCGGGGCAATCAAATAATTGACGAGGAAAAGATTTTCTTTATAGAATTATTCCGATGGATAAATGAAGAAAGAACATCAGAGTTTGCAACCCCTCATAGAAGATCAATCTAGGTGATGATCAGCAATGGGGTATTCTTGCTGAAAAATTGAATCTAGAGGCTGGCCTGGTGGCGCAGCGGCTAAGTGCACACGTTCCGCTTTGGCGACCTGGGGTTCACCAGTTCGGATCCCGGGTGCGGACTTGGCACCACTTGGCATGCCATGCTGTGGTAGGCGTCCCACATATGAAGTAGAGGAAGATGGGCATGGATGTTAGCTCAAGGCCAGTCTTCCTCAGCAAAAAAGAGGATTGGCAGCAGTTAGCTCAGGCTAATCTTCCTCCAAAAAAAAAAAAAGACATTAAAAAAAAATTGAGTCTGGATCTAATTGTGCCTCTGGAGCAGCTACAAGTTTCAGGAAATGCAGGAAGTAGTGAAAGGTGCTGTGCATACTATGGGGATGGAACCGGGAAGATCCAGACCATAGGAACTCTACAGGACGGACAGCCCAGTTTTTCCAGCAAATAAACGTCAAGGGAAAAGTGGAAGCAGAGGAGGCAAGAGACAAGGAGGCAGAAATCTGTACATGAAAGAACGTTGAAACCAGGTGTCACCGAATGTCACTTGTAGTCCTTGTTCGGAGTTTGATTGGAATAAACCAAACTATACATATTGATGAGACAACTGAGGAGATTTGAGCACAATATTGATATTAAGGAGTACTGGCAACTATATTAGTTTGATAGTAGTAGTGTGGCTAGTTTGTTGACTCTTTCTTTATCTTTTCAATGTGTGTACCGAACTGTTACACATGAGATTTTGCAAGGCCTGTATTTGCTCCAGGTTGAGGATTGGAGCGGGTAATATGGGAATTTAGATAAAACTATTGACCAAGAGTTAATAATTGAAACTGGATCGTGGGTTCATTATTCTATTCTTTGTAATATTATGTTTGAAGTTTCATCATAATAATATTTTTTCCTTAAATCACTTATAATTTCAGGATCCAAAATAATCACTGCTTGTAAATTCTTAACCAGTATTTTTCTAAAAATACATATAAATATACGCATAGAATACACACGTATAATTCATATATAATTTTATGTTAAAAAGAGGCAATTCTGTACATATTCTTCTCATTCTGCCATTTGCATGCAAGGGGGTCATTAGTACTTTGTATGTCATTAATACTCTTCTACAACATTATCTTTTTTTTTTTTTTTTAAAGATTTTATTTTTTCCTTTTTCTCCCCAAAGCCCCCCGGTACATAGTTGTGTATTCTCCGCTGTAGTTTCTTCTAGTTGTGGCATGTGGGACGCTGCCTCAGCGTGGTCCGATGAGCAGTGCCATGTCCGCGCCCAGGATTCGAACTGACGAAACACTGGGCCGCCTGCAGCGGAGTGCGCGAACTTAACCACACAGCCACGGGGCCAGCCCCATTCTACAACATTATCTTAACGACTTCAAAGGGCCCTACTAGATGTATATATGGTTATTTTTACTATATTTACTATTTCTACATTTTTGGTCATTTGTATTACTGCTATGTCACTGTTATAAATAATACTGCATTGAACTTCCTTGTATGTTGTTTTTAAATTATCCTTTTCTTAGGAAATGTTTGAGATATACTAAAATAAAGGGTATGAAAGTTTTAAGACTCTGCACACTGATTGTCATGCTGCCTTTGTGCCCATTTATGCTCCTCTGTGTAACCTGTGACCAGTGTGCTCATCTCACCACTCCTACAGCAGCAGAAACGGTCAACTTAAAAAATATTGACGGGCTAAATGGAATGTCTCATGTTTCCAACCTTTTCCTATGATCAAGCTGGGGGCATTCAAATCATTTATATGTAGAGAGTTTTTAAAAAGATAATTACTACTAAGATAATTTTTGAAGTTCTTTAAAAGAATATACATAATTCTTGAAAGCTGAAAATTACACCATAATAAATATAATAGCAGTTAATGGGTATTTACAATATGTCGGGCAGTGTACTCAAAAGCTAAATATTTATTATCTCATTTAATCCTCACAAGAGCCTCACGGGGTAAGAGCTATTGTTTTTCTATTTTGTAGATGAGGAAAACGAGACACAAAGAGGTGAAGTAACTTGCTAAAGATCACAGAGCAAACAGCAGCACAGCTTAAATTTGAATCTAGGCAATGTAACCCAAATAAAATCTCTACTTATATCTACAAAACTGTAAAACTGGGGGATAGGAAGTTATGAAGTATACTAAATTTCATATTTCACCTGATGATCAGACAATAGATGGTTTATGCTTATCAATGATAATCAGAAAAATAAAAGTTAAAAATACGTTTTATTCTCCAAGTGGCTAAGTTTCAGTAACCATTTGGAGAATAAAAATTTGATGCAATCTTTTTATAAGGAAAACTTTAATCTTATTAAAGAATTAAAAGGAAAGAAAAACCATTCACAAGAGGCAGAAACAAAAGAGACAATAATGAAGGATCAAAATAATAAGTATTAAAAATGATAAAACATATCAATTCTGAAAATACGTGTGTCAGTTGGAAAATTCTCTATTAAAAGACAAAATTCTCTGGGCAAGAAGACAAATTTGACCTATACGTTTTTTTGAAAGAGGTATTTTATGACAAAATCATGGAATATTTCAAAGGAAAAATCATAAGCAAAGATATAGCGGATACGCACAAATGTAGTTAAGGGGTGGTGAACAGTCAGAGATACAAACAAAACAAAAAGAAGACAGTCATAGAGGCTGGCCCGGTGGTGCAGTGGATAAGTTCACGTGCCCTACTTCGTTGGCCTGGGGTTCGTGGATTCGGATCCTGGGCACGGACCTACACACCGCTCATCAAGGCACACTGTGGCCGCATCCCACATACACAATAGAGGAAGATTGGCAGAGGTATTAGCTCAGGGCCAATCTTCCTCACCAAAAATAAAAAATAAAAGAAGATAGTCATAAACACCTATGGACAAAGTAAAATGATATCTGAATGTGTACCATCAAGTACTAGAAACAGAAATTGGTAGAGACACAATAATAGTAGGAGACATCACACCTCCATCAGCCTATGATACACAGTAGGCAATAAAAAAAGTTATGATAGTTTTTTAAATACATGAAGTGTTTCAACCAAGTTTTGTAAAACTGTTTTTTTTCCATTCTGGTAAAACACGCATAACATAAAATTTACCATCCTAACCATTTTTAAGTGTACAGTTCAATCATGTTAAGTACATTCATGTTGTTTTGTAACCAATCTCTGGAACTCTCTTCATCTTGCAAAAGTGAAACTTTGTACGCGTTAAACAATGGTTCCTCATTCCCTCCTACCCTCGGCTCCTGACTCCTACCATCCTACTTTCTGTCCCTGTGAATTTGACTATTTGAGGTAACCCATATAAGTGGGATTGTACAGTGCTTATCTTTTTGCGACTGGCTATTCCACTCAGCATAAGTCCTTCCAGTTCATCCAGGTTGTCGTATGTGTCAGAATTGCTTTCCTTTTCATGGCTGAATACTATTCCACTGTGTGTATAAACCACATTTTGTTTATCCCTTCATCTCTCAATGGACACTTGAATTGCTTCCACAACCTGGCTTTTGTGAATAATGCTGCTATGAACATGGGTAAACTTTGCACAAGTTTTCATTATAAATCTGCATTAGTGTAACCATTATGGGACAGGCATTGAGCTGGGTGTTAGGCACAGAAAATCATTTAACCCTTTTAGTACCCCCAGGAGACACATCTGCAATACACAGACGCAAAATTCAAAATTTTCGTGACTTAGTCAAGATCCAAAGAGATGAACAGCAAGCAGAGCCTGGGTTGGAACCCAGGTTTGTCTGACTCCAAATCTTAAACCCAAATATTCAGATACCCGAGTAGCACACAGGAGAGACGTTTGTTTTTAACTGCAACACAAAAGAAACGCAGTGTTCATTTAGTTTATTTCCATTTACCAGGGGCAAGCTTGCGCATTCTTGCACTTTCATCTCCGCATTGTGAGAAGAACCTCCCTCCTCTGGGGCTGCCTTGCCCTCTGCTGCTCTTGGAGAAAGCTGCACGATTCACCCCCCAGGGTCCTGTTCCCAGCCCGACTCAACTGAGAATCACAGGCGTACACAGGAAGCACGCAGGAAGCACGCAGCTGCCCGTCTAAAAAGTGGAGACTCGAGAAAATTGCTGTAAGAACTGAAGGAAGTGACTCGTCCGCGTCCTTAGTGCAAGGCGCCCAGTGCTGCTGCTTAGTATCAGGATTAGCTTAGGAGTCAAACAAAATTCTCCTGCCTGCACGTTTCTGCTCTTTACTAAAGCAAACTTATTTCTGCTCATTAGTATTCATTCTTAAGACAATGTCTTTTCTTCCTATCCACTATTTTCCTTCTACTTGCAGGTGACTCGCATGTTGCAGATTCTGTTCAGCATCGTCCCCCACTGCCTTTCTCAAACACCCTAAGAGACGCAAGGAAGGACACTGTATGAAAAAAGTACTATAGAGTAAATATCATTCCATTTCAGTGTATTTCTCTCTGAGTTATCACTTTTGTGGCCCCATTATTCTCCACTGTATCGTAATTGATTTAATCGTTCCTCATTGATGGATATTGGTTCATGGCCATTTTTTCATTTTTATAAAAAATGCATCATACATCTTTATATTACATAATATGCACAATATTATCTTTTTTTAAAATATCAGGCAAGCATAACGACATATATACACAGACGTCTGGAAGGAGATAAACCAAATGATGAGGCTTGTAAGTATTTTCCAGTTTTCTACTTGTTTTTTGGTTTTTGTTTCTGTGTTTGTTTTGTTTTGGGCAACAAGTATGTGTTAATTTTAAAAGAGGGAAAAAAAGTATTTTCATTTTGAAAACAATAAAAAAGTACATTGTAATCCCAAATAAGAGAAAGGCCACAACTTTCAGAAATGCGGATCTAATGAAAAATCAGCACCTTGTTGAGTGAATATGCAATGAATTAGCTGATTATTTGAGAGGGAAATGGGATGGTTGCCCATGCTAATCGTGATATTTATCAAAAAGGACTAATTTGAGAATGGTTATCAAATACCAAAGTATGTGTTTTATTGACTCTAATAAATGCCTTTGATTACAAGCTGCACCATTATTCTAAGAAGCAAGGAAAACTTCCGAGTAAAGTGCAACATCCACGGACGATGAAAGGCGTCTTCAATCCAAGATCGAATGTGGACACTTTTGCATCTTAGACTTGAGGAAAGAGAGCATGGGGTTCACTCCTTGTCATTAATTTACTTACTTACCCGTTTACTCAGTGTGTAATTTCCCCATTCAGAAATATTTTTCCAAGCCGCTCATCTTCAAGGTGCTGTTCAGAACTGACGTGTAAAGACGTGACGTAAGGATGGACTCTGACCTCAGGAAGGCATAAATCTAGAGAACCAGCCGCGATATGACATTTCCACGCTGAGTCAGAAGGGAGTAGGAGATGTTATGAGAGCGGAGAGACCAGGGCGGCCAGTAGTTTTCTGGGGAGATGAAAGTGTTCGTGAAGCGCACGCCTGTGGTGGGCCCTGGAGCCAGGAGCCTTTGTCCAGGCGGCTGGAGGCAGACGTGGGGAAGGCCCAGGCCGGCTCCCGGCTCCCCTCCTGGTCTCAGTGTGTGCCTCCGTTAGGTGGGGCAGGAAAGACTACATTTCAATCTTGGCTCCAAAAATTAGAGAAGCGGGTTTTTAAAAGGTTTCTGAAGAATTCAAGACCACCATGGATCGCCTCTGACGCTGGGGTGAGAATCTGAAGTCATTCAGAATGTGAGCACAGTTAACAATTTGTTATATATTCTCCTGGATTTTCTGTTTATACGTATAAACATATACCGTCTATATAAAAATATTTAAATGTGTCAATGGGCTTATCCGTGTTGTATTTCCCTTTGTGTGGCTGCCTCCCCTTCTCTCAGGGAAGTTTAGAATTATCCCAAAAAGAACAAGGAAAAATACATCTTCAGCTAGGATTCGGAATAGGTTTTTTGAGTCCACAACAGCATAAAGGTTTTGAAAGCCCAGGTTTGTCATGAGAGAAAGTATTTTCTAAGGTTTTAAATTTCATTAACATAATGGATCAAACTTTATAATTCTAAAGATAAGCACTAGAAAAGATAACAAGAGGAAATCCACCCACAGAAACCCACCCACCCCACAGCCGTCTTCCCTTTTATTTATAGGAGGAGAGAGGTAAAGAGGTGGGGTTCCTGCCCTGACTCGTTTTGGGGGAAGGAAACTTGGGGTACGGGTCATACATCCTTCCCACAGAATGAGGGAATCCAAGACAATTGAGGCTGACACCCATTCCCACAGGATCTACCCCGTAAGTGTGTCATTCGTCTCGGAGTCACACCCGGAATGCCGTGGGAGCTGAAGCCATCACGGCACGGTTGAGCAAAGCCCACGCGTGGTGTCCGGTGGAGCGAGCAGCTTCCTCGTGAACCAGTCTGAGGACTCTCAGATCCTCCACGGAGCTGCGGTGTTAGGGGGTTTCATGAAAGACAACCTGTGGCCTGTTGCTGTAAGGCCTAAAAGGAAGGTCTGACAGTATGTGCTGCCTTGACATCTGGGAAAGCCGGGAGGGCTTCCAGTGGCCTACCAGCAAGGTCCCCTCCCCTCTCTGCTCCAGCAGATGAGATGCCCCAGCCAAACAGCCCTCCTGATCGGGGCACCAGGCACAGCCCTTGCTTGGCCCCTGGTGATGGGTTCATTTCCCTGCCAGTCCACAGAATGACTCACACATGCCAATCACAGCCTCCCCCATGCGAGTCGTCTTGATGCTACAAAGCCAGCCTTCCGCAGACCCTGCTTGTTCACTCCGTTCCTGAGTGCGACCCTCTGGTGCCCTGTGTGGCATGCAGAGTCTCCTCCTTGGGGCTGTGGACACAGCAGACAAATATATCACTGTCAATATGGTCAGTTCACTGTGTACTCAGCATCCCCATAACCCTGGGGCAAGAATCCTTTCTCATCAGCACGGGGAAGAGAGGCGTTGACTAGGCCCAGATCCCTGTCTTTACCCCTGAGGGCTGGCAGGTGCCCGACCCCAGCAAATACCAGTCAGAGAAAGCTCCCTTCCTATTCAGAAACCACCTCCCCAAGAATCTGAAGATAGTCCCATCCTTGAGGTCTTATAACCTCTTCCCCCACATTCATATCGGGGGTGGGGAGAGAATCTGAAAGATTAAATATTTAACCAGAAGAAATGGGGAAATACAAGCACTTTTATTAAATTCCTTAGCTGGCTCTAGCTATTCATTGAAAGAGAAAATAACAGAAAGACTAGATAAAACCAAGGAAAGTTAAATTCTTTTACTGCAAATCTGAGTATGACTGAGTAATTTTGAGACCACATGCACACACGTACTGACATGGCCAACCTTTTAAAAACATTATAATAACGAATGCAAGTGCATTAAAAATTTTTAATAGTTTTTTCTTGAGGCATAATTGACATATTATGTTAGCTTCAGGCGTACAACATAATGATTCTATATCTGTATATACTGGAAAACGACCATCGCACTAGGCACAGTTGACATCCGTCAACTTGCATAGTGACAAAATTGTTGTTTCTTGTGATGGGAACTTTTAAGGTTTACTTTCTTAGCAACTTTCAAATGTGTGATACGATATTATTAACTATAGTCATCACACTGTACGTTACATCCTCAGGATGGAGTAAAACTTTTGTGTAAAAGACAAAACTTCATAGACTGAGTCAAAAAGATAAACCTCAATTTATGCTACTTAAAAAGGAATATTTAAAACCAAGTAAAACAGATAACTTTAGGTTAGACAAATGCAGATCACATTTGAAAATAAACGTGAAAAACATTAAATGATATAAAATAGAGTCACATATTGAAAAGGGGAACAGTGGAAATGAGCGACTATTCTCATAAACTTTCGTGTAATGAATGATACATCCTCAAAATAAATAAAGCAAAAATTTTTATGAAAAATTCACAGCAAAATGTGATGCCTTGATTTCGATTTTCTTCCTGACAAACAAACGTTTCCGGAAGTGTGCGTCTTTCCTGCGCTCGCATGCTCTGTGTCCACGTTCTGTTCTTAGAAGCGCTCAGCCTCAGGCCCTGCCCTGTGCTTTCTCCAGAAACAGCTGCATGGATTCTCCTTGGGTCACTCGAGCACAGCTGGTGACTTCCTTTAGAGCTCCGGACTCTATGCCATTTGACTGACCCAGCGGGAGGAGACGGACCCAGGGCCCGGGGACCCTGGCACTGGCCCTTCCTTCGGGCAGTTTTCCCTCACTTTCGGCCTGTGTCTCATGCTGCGTCTGGTGTGGCTGGGCTCCCTGCCCAGTGCAGGAATGGTCCCGCCTCATCTGGGACCTGCTTCCCCAGCTCAGACTCTGCAACAGAAAAAGAGTCCCCTCGAAAACCGCTCTCTAGAGTCACGGCTGTGGTTTTGCTGAGTCCTGTGACATCAGTGCAGTCAGAGTCCTTGGACCCAGCACACAGTAACAAATGCGGATGGGTCAAAGATTGTGTGTAAAAGACAAAAATGCATAGAATTTAAGAATCATACAGGATTTAGGGGGGAAAATTTAAGCCATTATTGGAGGACCTAAAAGATTTAGGAAAAAAAAAAAAAGAAGAAGGAAAGATTTTGATATGGATGTGGAAAGACATACCATATTCCTATGTGAGGAAATGCAATATCTTTAATCAAGTCCTGTTCTTCCTTAAAAATAATCTATTAAAAAATAATAATAATCCGTCAATTTAATACAACTCCAGTCATGTTCCCAGATGTCACTTTTGGGGGGGGTTGGGAATGGAGGAGAGAATGTAGGAGGTTGAATACAAAAGTTTTTCAAAATCAAAAGAACTAGGCAACTGAAAGAGCATAGAAATTTAAAATTAAGGGAATTGAGAAAGCTATTACAAGCAAATATAAATGAAAATTAAAATAAAGGTAAGTCCAGCAATATAATACGAGGTAAAAAAGATTTCAAGAGAAAAGGCACAGCATGGGAAAAGAAGGTAATTCTGAGAGACAAACTTAAAATTGAAGATGTGATATTTATGAATCTTGAATTAAATAAAATCACTTTCAAGTCTGCCCTCCTTGTGGTTCCTGGCCAGTCATCGTGATGACTGGAGTTGTGATGTCTCTCAAATGTCAATATGCGATTGCAGGTCATCTTTGGTTTGATCCCTCAGACGACCAATTATAACCAGTGCGTGTGTGGTTTTTCCCAGTTTGTATCCAGGTGATGCAAGGACTCTTACCATCGCCTCCATTTACTAACAACAGGTACAAAGCATATAGGTTTTCAGGATGAGATGGCCCTGGGTGGAATCATGACCCCAGGCTTCATGGCTTCTCTGTTATTTTCCTCAATAGAAAGAAAGGAGGCAATGAAGAAGAATCGTTGGGTCTACAATTCACTTAACCAGCTATGAAGTGACACTGTTGGGTCAGATGCTGCTGAGATGACTCAGAAGGGGTCAAAGAAAGGAAGAAGCAAAGATTATCTTGGATTCGTTTTTGGAGGGTGCAGGCAGGTGGACGGTCTGTGCACAGGACACACATTGCCTTCAGGAATAGCCGAGAACAAAGTCCTTTTTGCATTATTAAAACGTGTTCAGACGTTTGTGTTGCTGAAGTGTTTCCCAACAGTGGGAGGAAACGCTACAGGAAGTATAACCTTGAAAAGAGAATTTGAAAAGCCATATCTAGGTTAGGTGATCATTGAGTTTTCGGCACAAAAAATTCCAGAACAGTGAAAGAGTCATGCTGGTCCTTTCATCTCTCCTCTCCCTCGTGTTGATTCAAGCTTAACTCTAAGAGTTATTTCAAGAACTGTTTTCACACATTCATTGATTTTGTTCCTTTTTTAAAAGCTTTCTGGAAGCAAAACCCAAGCTGTCAATTGCAGCCATGGAGATAAACAGGGACCTGAAAGCCATCATTTTGAAGTCTTCTTCTCTTTTAACTATTCTTAACAGGACACAGCTACCCGGGCTCCGTGATAGATCACCCAGCGAGCTTCTCAAAAGCCCCAGAAGCTCATGACACATCCAGGGCCAGTTAAATCCAAACCTTGTGAGGTGTGCACCGGGCACAGCAGACGCAGAGGCCTCCTGGCAGTGACATTGTCTTGGGACCCAGATTCACGGATATTTTCTAGGTCATCGTAATAAGCTCTTGTGTTGGAATAGCTTTTGCTTCTCTCACAAATTTTATCTCACTTAATCCTCACCACAAGCTATGTCGTGGGTCTTATGCTCCTAGTTTTACAAATGAGGAGATTAGGGTTCAAATGAATTTGTAAATGTCAGACCCAAGAGTGCAACCCGGGGAACTGAAGCCAAAGAAAAACTGGATCTTCCTGAACTTGACCCTTAACCAGCTTCCCCAGTGACTTAACTCTCGTCACAGAATTCCTACAGAAGAGAACGGCTGGGTCCATATTATCAAACCTTGAGAAGCTCTGGGGAAGACCACCCTTGCCATCCATGTCAGTCCTCTTCTGGGGAGAGTCTTGCGGCCTGGAGTCAGTATGGAGTTACCAGTCTGATTAGAATTCTTCATGAACTCATGCAATTCTGTGAGATAATAGAAAATATATATCGGTCTCTGTTCCCAGTTCCTGGCAGAGAGCTCCGGAAACGCTTGTAATTTCCTAAGTAATGAGAGAACTAGAAGCATCTTCTGTTCTAATACATGGGTTCTGACCCTGGTTCCTGACTCGGCTGTTGAAATCTTTGTAAGTTCCCAGGTGATGGGAGTGTCTTTTGTTCTAATGAGGCATCTCCAGATGAGCTCCTGGATGGGGATGGTCACCAGGAAGACGAAGCCATGCTTAGAAGCTTGGGATTTTCAGCCCCACCCCCATCCTCTTGAGAAGGGATGAGGGTTGAAAATTGAGTTAATGATCCACCATGCTTATGTGATGAAATCTCCATAAAAATCCCAAAAAGACAAGGTTTGGAGAGCTTCTGGGTTGGTGAGCACGTGGAGGTGCTGGGAGAGTGGCAGCCTGGAGGAGGCATGGAAGCTCGCCGCCTCTTCCCTCGTACCTTGTTGCCCTACGCACCTCTTCCATTTGGATGCTCACCTGTACCCCTTATCGTACCCTTCAGTAAACTGGTAAACACAAGCAAGTGTTTTCCTGAGATCTGTGAGCTGCTCTACAAAGTAATCAAATCCAGGGAGGGGGTCGTTGAGACCTCCAGTCTACAGCCAGTTGGTCGGGAGCTCAGGTGACAAGCTCGGCTTGCGACTGGCATCTGAAGTGTGTCGGGGGTGGGAGGGCAGTCTTGTGGGACTGAGCCCTGAACCTGTGGGATCTGGTGATGTCTCTGGGTAGATGGTGTCAGAACTGAGTTAAATTGTAGGACATTCAGCTGGAGTTGCAGAGAGTTGCTTGGTGTGAGGAAAGACCTCCAAATATTTGGGGACCAGAAATGAATTATCTTTGTAAAAGTAAAGAAGAGACTCAGGAGAGAAACACAGGTGGAAAACTGGGTCAGTTTTTCCTTAACAAATCCAAAATTTGGAAAAAAAAACTAGGAGGTCCTCAAATCATCCTGTAGTCAGACAGGGTCTCAGCAATGTGTACCATTATCTCTTATCATGAAGCAATGTGAGCCTGGTATTGTTTGGGCTAATTTTCAGAAGATATAAAACAGTTAGTTTTATTATGATTACGGATGTGGAAATGACCTGGCGAGGACACCTCTTCCATTGTCAGCATCGATGCCGTGAACACGATCGGCCAGGTGGCTGGAACCCTCTGCATGAGCAAGTGCTTAGTGGCAGGATAGAGAAGCACGTCCCAGACGGCGGAGGATGGCTCATTGGGCCAGAATATCAAGATTAAACCAACCAAAATATGGACGAATCTTAAAATTATACTATTAAGACACAAGTGAGGATAATGGTCTAAAGACCACTGCAAATCCTTTTCCTAAAAATGATGACACCATACCAAAAATTGACAAAATCAAATTTTTCAAAATGCTGGAAATTAACCAAAGGCTTGCAACAAAGTGAGTGTTTATTCAAGAAAGAGTGGTGCAGTCTTGGTAAGAATAGTGAGCTTTGTGACATTTTAACTTGCCCTGTTACCATGACCTTCTCCTCAACTTCATGGTAAAGTTGAAAACCAGCGGTCCACAATCACAGCTTATCAGCCACTGGGAAGGCCAGACAGGGTGGGAGTTCTTCCAAAGACCCATTCTCAGAGAATTGTTGCTATTTAACCTGTCTGGCAGTTCCTTGGAAAACCACACACACAAAAAAATTGTCTTTATTTGACTTGACTCAGAGGCTACCCAATGCTAATAGCCTTTGCCCAGTGGCATTTACCAAAAAAAAGAAAAAAAATCAGCAACAATTTGTTCAACAGTTCTCCTGCTTAAGGTGGAAATAATAATTGGAGCAAATAAGTTGACCAAAGACTTGGAAGGAAAAGCAAGGGAGTGAGATTTTCATAGGATGCTTTGAAAGGCTCTAACACATTCCTGGGAATCTAGAAAAACACACACATGAGGGGCTGTGCATAGGCCCAGAGTGTGTACCTGCTTGGAGAAAACCCACGAAGGCATCGAGCTCCGGCTGGCCCTGAGGCTCTGTGCAAACAGGGAGAGACGGTAAAGGCAGAATTGTAAGTCAGGCGGCTGAAGTTGAAGGCATGCCCCAACATGCACACAGTCTCAGCAAAGACAGAACTTAAGAACATCTGTGTCCAGCCATTAGCTGACCACTGAACTAACCAAGCAAAGACTCCAGTAGTCACACACAACAAAGCATGCAGACTTTACAGGTTTAGTTCAAGAAAAAGATTTCAAAAAACTGCAACAACATCAAGAAACAGCAATAATAATAAATCCTACAGAGGGAGAGAATCTCATTTCAAGAGTTGCCATGCTATATTATTTTAAATGTTCAGTTTTCAACAAAAATATTCACAAGACGTGCAAAGGAACAAGAAAGGCTCACCCGTACACAGGGGAATGAGCAGTCGATAGATATGGTTGCTGAGGAAGTCCACATGTTGGACTTGCTAAACAAGGACTTTAAATGCATTATTTTAAATATGTTAAAAAACTAGGGGACACCGAAAACACAACCTATGAAAGAAAAAATGGGTATGTTAAAGTTCATTAAATGTAAAAACTTCTGCTCTGTGAAAGACACTTTTGAGAGAATGAAAACACAGCTCACAGACTGGGAAAAAAAATTGCAAAATACATATCTGATAAATGGCTGGTGTCCAAAATATAAAACAATTCTTAAATCTCAACAACAAGAAAATAAACAACCCGATTAAAAAATGGGCAAAAGATCTGAACAGACACTTCATCAAAAAAAATACACAGATGACAAATAAGCGTATAAAAAGGTGCTCAACATCATATGTCATTAGGGAATTGCAACTTAAAACAACGAGGAGGTGCCATTACACGTCTGTTCCAATGGCAAAAATTCCAAACATGGACAATACCAAATACTGGCAAAGATACAAGCAACAGGAACTCACATTTATTGCTGGTGGGAAAGCAAAATGGTACAGTCCTTTTGAAAGACAGTTTGGCAGTTTCTCACAAAACTAAAATGCTTTTAACAGACAATTCAGCAATCATGCTTTTTGGCGTATACTCAAATAAGCTGAAAACTTACATCCACGCAAAAAGCTGCACACAAATGTGTATAGCAGCTTTATTTATAATTGTCACAACTTGGAAGCAATTAATTTGCATAAACAAGCTATGGTACATCCATATAATGGAATACTGTTTGGCAATAAAAAGAAATGAGCCATAAAACCATGAAAAGACACGGAGGAACCTTAAATGCATGCTGCCAAGAGAAAGAAGACGAAGTGAAAAGGCTGCAGAATGTATGATTTTGGCTTTATTACATTCTGGAAAAGGTAAAACTATAAAGAAAGAAAAAGATTAGTTGTTGCCAGGAGTTTGGGATGGGGGAGACAGAAATCAACAGGTGGAGCTCAGGGGAATTTTAGTCAGTGAAACTATTATGTATGTGACTGATGGTGAATACATGTCATTATACATCGGCCAAAACCTGTGGAAATCACAACACAAAGAGTGAAACCTAATGAGAGCTATGAACTGTAGTTAATAATAATGTATCAATATTGTCTCATCAATTATAACAAATATATCACACTAACATAAGATGTCAATAATATGGAAAACTGGGAAAGAAGGGTGGAGATGTATATGGAACTCTGTATTTTCTGTTCAACTTTTCTATAAATCTAAAACTGCTGGAAAAAATACAGGCTATTAATTAAACAAAAGACTATATGAACCCAAACCTAAGAACTAGAGGAAAGTATGAGAATGACTTACCAAATAGAGACTATCAATAAAAAGACAGAAATTACAAATGGAAATTCTGGAGTTGCAAAGTACAACTGAAATGAAAAATTAACTAGACGTGCTCGATAGCATATTTGAGCAAAGAAGAAAGAATTAGCAAATTTGAAAATGGGTCAATTGAGATTATCCAGTCTATGAAATACAAGGCAAAAAGAATGAAGAAAAATGAACAGAGCCTCAGAAAAATGTGGAACACGTTCACATGTGCCTCCATACGCATAATGGTTGTCCTAGAAGGAGAGGAGAGTGAGAAAGGAGTAGAAAGAATACTTGAAGAAGTAACGGTCAAAACTTACCCAATTTGATGAAAAGAAACATTAACTAGACATTGAAGAAGTTCAACACACTCCAGACAGGACACCCTGGAAGAGCTCAACAGGGACATACACCATAATCAAACTGCCAAAAGACAAGGACAGAGAATTCTTTGCAAGCAGCGGGAGAAAAGCTGCTTCTCATGTATGGGACATCCTCAATTACCAGAAACCATGGAACCCAGATGGCAGTGGGGTGACATTTTCAGAGCACGGAAAGAAAAAAAGAAGTCAAACCAAAAATTCTATATCCAACAAAACTAATCTTCAAAAGTGGAGAAGAAATTAAGACATCTCCAGATAAACAAAAACTGAGAGAATTTGTTGCTAGTCGAATTCTCAACGAGAAATGCTAATAGGAGTCCTTCAGGCTGAAAGGAAAGGACACTGGACAGTAACTCAAAGAAAAGGGACTTTAAGGGAGTATTGTGAAGCAATAAATAGTATCAGTAAAGGTGATGACATAGGTAAATATAAAACGCAGCACAAATGCATTTTTCATTGTAACCCTTCTCTTCTCCTACCTAATTTAAATAACTGCATAAATAAATAATAAATTTGTGGTGATGGGCATACAGCATATAAAAATGTGATTTGTGTAACAACAATATCACAAAGGGGGAAGCACAGAGACACACAGGAGTGAAGGTTTTATATACTATGGAAATTAACTTAGTACTAATCTAAATCAGATTATCATAAATTAAGACTGTATTGTAATTCCCCAAGGAGACCACTAAGAAAACAAGAAAAAATATATAGTAAAACAAATGACAAATGAATTAAAATGATACAATAGAAAATATCTATTTGACACCAAAGAAGGCAGTAATAGAGGGACAGAGGACCGACAACAGTGACACAAGAAAAGACATTTAGGAAACAAATAGCAAAATGGAAGACATAAATCATAATTCTCAGTAATTACATTAAATTTAAATGGATCAAATGCTCCACGAGCAAAAGAAAAGAAATAATAAATATTAGAATGGATGTAAGTGAAGTAGAGAATAGAAAAACAATGCAGAAAATCAACCAAACCAAAAAGTTGGTTGTTTGAAAAGATTGGCAAAATTGACAATCATCTAAATAGATTGACCAAGAAAAAAAGAAACAAAGCTTAGCTTAAATTACTAAAATCAAGAATTTAAACAAATTGCTAAAATCAGGAGTAATGTCAGGGGACATTACTATAGATCTCATAGATTATAAAAAGGCTTTTAAGGGAATACTATAAACAATTGTGTACCAAAAAATTAAATCATTTAGATGAAACGGGCACATTCCTGGAAAGACAAAACTTCCAGCACTGACTCAAGAATCAGTAGAAAATCTGAATAAACCAATTGTAAGTAAAAAGTTTTAGATAGCAATCAGAAAATCTCCCACAGAAAAGCCCAGGACCAGATGCTTTATCAGCGAATCCTAACAAAAGTTTAAGGAAGAATTAACAGCAAACCTTCCAAAAAATAGCAAAGAAAAAAGTACTCCACACTCAGTCTCTGAGGCAAGCATTACCCTGGTGGGAACACCAGACAAAGATGTGACAAGGAGAGAAAACTACAGACCGGCTCCCCCTACGCATATACACGCAAAAATCCTCAACAAAATAGCAGCAAATTAGACTCAGCAACATGAAAGGATTTGTCCAAAAGTGGGATTTATCCCAGGAATGCAAGTTTGGTTCAACATATAAAAATCAATCAAAGTAATACAGCATATTATAATAAAGGACTAAACCCATGTGATCACTTCAATAGATGAGGAAAAAGCACTTGACAAAATGCAACACCTTTTCACGATCAAGAAAACACTCAACAAACTAGAAACAGAGGGAACTTCCTCAATCTGAGAAATAGGAGACATTTAAGTTGTAAAGGATGAGGTAAAACTACCTCTGTTTGATCTTGTATAGAGAAAATCCTAAGGAATTCAAAAAAAAGAAACCCCAAAATTATTAGAGTGAATAAATAAATTGAGCAGGCTGGAAGATGCAAGATTAATACATAAAAATCAAATGTCTTTCTGTACACTCGCAATAAATAATTCAAAAATAAAATTGAAACAGTTCCATCTGCAATAGCATCACAAAGAATAAAATAATTAAGAATAAATTTTAGAAGCAAGTGTATGACTTGAACTCTAGAAATTATAAAACATCATTCAAAGAAATTTAAAAAGACGTAAGTAAATGAACATACACCCCGTGTTCATGGATCAGAAGATGTCATATTAATAAGAGGGGAATACTCCCCAAATTGATCTACAGATTGAATATAATCCATATCAGAATTCTAGCTGTCTCTTTTTTCAAAAATTGACAGGTTGATAATAAAATTCACATGGAAATTTAAGGGACTCTGAATAGTGAAAATAATCTTGAAATAAATACAGGAAGAAATTTAGAGGACTTACAGCTCCACATTTCAAAACTTACTGCAAAGCTACAGTAGAACAAGACTGTGTGCCACTGGCACAAGCTTAAACATATGAATCAATTAAGTAGAACTGAGAATCTAGAAATACACCCTTACATTTATAATAAATTGAATTTTGGCAAGGGTGTCAAGATAATTCAATGGGGGGAAATTTCAACAGACGGTTCTGGGATAACATGCAAGTTAATGAGGTTGAATCCTGACCTCACACCATGGGCAAAAATTAGCTCAAAGTAGATCAAAGAACTAAGCATAAGAGCCAAAACTATAAAAAGCTTAGAGGAAAACACAGATGTAAATCTTTGTGGCTTTGGCTTAGGCCAAAATGGTTCCTTAGATATGACACCAAAAGCAGGAGCAACAGAAGGAAGGAAAAGATAAATTGGACTTCAATCGGACTTCCGTTTTTAACTGAACTCTACACTTTACAAGCATTAATGTTATGGTATGTGAATCATTTCTCAACTTAAAAAAAGGAAAACATATTAGGTTGAACAACAAAAGCCAAACCCAAAACTTCCATTTGTATACGTTTCAAAAGGTAAAACTATAGTGTTCAGAGATATATATTTTTATGGTAAAACTATAGCAAAAACATTTGTGTTTCAAAGGACACTATGAAGAAAATGAAAAGACAACCCACAGAATAGGTGAAAAGTACTTGCAAATTATATATTTGGTAAGGAACTAGTACCCAGAATATATAAATAACTCTTACAACTCAACAATAAAAAGACAAACCAATAAAAAATGGACAAAGGATATGAATAGATATTTCTCCAAAGAAGATACAGAAATGGCCAACAAGTCCATGAAAAGACGATCAGCGTTAGAGAAATGCAAATCAACACCACAATGAAATTCCAGTTCACACCCACCAAGATGCTGCTAATAAAAAAGATGGACCATGACAGGTGTTGGCGAGGATGTGGAGAAATTGGAACCATCACACACTGCTGGTGGGAATGTAAAATGATGAGGATGCTGTGAGAAACAGTTTAGACAGTTCCTCAAATGGATAAACATAGAGTTCCTGTGATCCAACAATTCCACACTTTGGTATATACCTAGCAGAAATGTAAACATACATATACAAAGTCTTGCACACAAGTCTTCGTAGCAGCCAAAAAGTGGAAACAGCCCAAATGCCCATCACCTCATGAATGGATAAGTAAAATGTGGTAGATCCTTACATTAGCATGTTATTTAGTCATAAAAGAGTTGAAGTTCTAGTATATGCTACAACATGGATCACCTTGAAAACAGCGTATTACATGAAAGAAATCAGACCCAAAAGCCACATATTGTATGACTCTATTTATATGCAGCATCCAGAGTCGGCAAAACCACGGGGACAGGAAGTAGAGTAGTAATTGCCAGGCGCTGGGGGAAGGGGGATGGGCAGTGACTGCTAATGGGTCCAGGGTTTCTTTTTCAGGGAACAAAGATTTTCTGGAATTAGGCAGTGATGATGGCTGCACAACTTTATGATGATACTGAAAACCAACTAATCGTACACTTGAAAGGGTGAATTTTATGGCATATGTATTATTTCTCAATTTTTTTAAAAAAAGAAAAATGTCATTTTGAGCAAAAGAATACAAACACAAAAATCCCACTTAAATAAGTTTCAAAAGACAAAGCTAAACTGTAGTGTTCAGGGATACCAACTTAGGTGGTAAAACTATAATAAAAAAATCTTTTTAAGTGATTATCATAAAATCAGGATAATGATTAAGGGTTTAGAGGTTCATAGTTTGGACGGAACACATGAAAAGAACTAATGGGGTGTTGGTAATGCTTCCTTTTGGTATGGGTGGTGGTCATCTGGCTGTTCATTTTATGACAATTCAATAAGTTGGGCATTTGTGCAGTGTGCACTTTTCTATTACATGCTCTATTTCTCAAGAAATGTTCTTTTTAATTTGCTAGGAAAAAAAATCCATGAATTAGATGCACTACAATTTACTTAATCATTCCCATATTGTTGACATTTCGATTGCTTCCAATTTTTCATTATTCTTAACAACATTGCAATTAACATTTCTGTGTTTAAAAGGACACTATCCATATTTCCTTTTCCACGTAAAAATTTCTTTCCATATTTTTGATTAACTTGGGATGGACTTACATACGTGGGACTACACAGTCAAAGGATTCGAATATTTTGCTATTCATGCTATGTGCCCGCAAATATTGTTTTTCTTTCTTATGTTACATATGGTTTATTTCAACCCAATGTTCCAGTTTTCCAAGTCCCTTCTGAATTCTGATTCTGCCCCTGGCTGTGTCAGCCCTCCCCTGTCCCTCCAAGGCGTTTCCGTCTTTCTCCCAAGCCGGCTCACCCATCTCTCCCTGCAAGCCCAGGTTTGCACAGTGGGCCTGGTTCTGCGCCCTCCTGGTCACCTGAGCAATGATGGGGACCGTGTCCAGAGCCCTTCTGATAAGGAAGGACTTCCTGGCGTTGGACACTTGTAGCCTGTGGCTTCCAGGCCACCTCCGCTCTGCAACGCGCCCTTAAATCCACCATGCAATGCCATCCCCACCATCAAATAACAACATGCACGACTCTCGTACAAATGTACACTGAACACATGCTGAATATTCTTGTCAACTCAGTTAGTGAGGGATCCACAGGTTGGTAAAATGGGTTTGAAGAACGATTCAAGGAATGAAGATGGATGGAGTCAGTCCAAGGAAGGCTGACACGAATCTGCTAATAGCTATAAAACTACGGAGCATCCCGCAGGGTGATTAAACTAAAGGCGTCTTTGGAGTTATCTCTTTCCCAGACAGGAATATACAAGGGAGCGTGTAAGCACGATGTGCTGTTCTAATCGCATGACAGCAAAGTCAAATTTAGGAGTATTTGTCTACATAACAAGTAACATTTAGGGGAAGGATTGTAAAACAATGTCCCAGGATGACATTGAAAGGCCATGTTGGATATTTTTCTAACCACAGTATTTCAGTGGCCCTGAGAAAATCACAGGGTCTGTCTTTTGCTATTTTGAAAATCCTGAAAGACTTGGATAGATTGCCTGGTAAGGCTCAAGTCACTACACAGAAAATGTTTTTTCTTTCCTTCCTAAGGCCAACTCAGTTCTACCTTTCGTCATCTGAAAGCCCACAAAAAAAGCCTGTTCTCTTTTGCTTGAAGCCGTTGACGTTTTGCAAGACGTAAGAAATCTCCCATCTTCGAGAGTCCGTGGACAGACCGTACACCCATGAGTCTCCTGAAATTGTGTTCAGATGACTGGTATAGGTGCACGTGTGCATTCTGCTTGGAAAAAAAAACAAATTTCTACGGCCACAGAGGACTGGGAGTCATTGCCAATTGGGGCTTCTGCTGCTGGTCCTTCCACGGACTTAGCCGCCATAAGGCAGAGCGCCCTTACCGCTCCCTCGTGACATCCTACCACCTTCTTCAGGACCGCTGGTTGTAAACTCTGCTTCTCATCACATCCCTCATCCCCACCAGCCTGCAAGCAGCTATGTCCTTCTTAGGGGATAAAGGTACCCATGGTACTCCATTTAACCAACACATACACACACAGTAACGCTGCCACAAAGGCAAAACCATGAAAAGGTGCCCTGCTCTTGTCTGTCATATCCTGCAAAACAGACAGGAAGCCCTGATGTTAACGAAACACTGTACATCTGTTAACATAATTCATTTTATCTAAATTTTATTTGCAGGCTCTCTTTATTAAGAATTCAGACACACCCTAATGTACCATTTGCATTCTGTGCATTTATGTTGAACATGAAGCTATTCCAAGATGCCGAGAGCAATTGATAGTAAGATTAGATTTCCCATGTAAGGTGTGAAGTAAAAGTCTAGGAACAATCTATCCTTTTGTCGTGGGTGCAGTAAGCCATGTGGTCGTTTGGTCAGTCCAAAACGAGCAGCTCAAGCAACGCCATTAAAAGCCACTTTCAACTCAGAAATTTCATTTCAATTAGAGACCACAATTCCTGGTTGTAGGATGTATTGTGCCTATAATAAGATTCGTATAAATACAACCTGAGATTCTATTTTTACCAGAATTTTTTTTCATGTTTGAATAAGAGGGACAAATTATGGGGATGAAAAGACAGAGGATAGGAAAGTTAAAAGGGACAAAAAGCGAGATTTCAATCTCTCTCCAAAAGTTAAAAGGGACAATAGTAACAATAGGTGCCATTTACTGAACCTTAATATGTGGCAACTACTGTGCTATAAGCCTTATGATATCTGTTCGTTCATTCATTTAACAAACATCTACTGAATGCTTATTATGCGTCAAGCACTGTCTCATGTGCCTTAGCTCGTAATTTATAAATTTTCTTCTCTCATGGTGTTTATATGTGCAGTAAACCTCTAGGATTTAGTCATGTTACATAATTGAAAATTTGTACTCTTTGACCAACACTTCCTCATTTTGCCCTCCCTCCCGCCCCTGGCAGACCACCATTCTACTCTCTGCGTCTATGAGTTTGATTACTCATCATCAAGCGAGATCAAGCAATATTTGTCCTTCTGTGTCTGACTTATCTCTCTTAGCATAACACCCTCAAGGTCCATCCATGTTAGCATAAATGGCAGGATTCCCTTCTTTTTTAAGGCTGAATAATGTTCCATTGTATGTATATACCACCTTTTCTTTATCCATTTGTCCACTGATGGACATTTAGGTCACTTCCACGTCTTAGCTATTGTGAATGATGCTGCAATGAACATGGGGGTAGAGATATCTCCTTGAGGCCCTGATTTCAATCCTGTGGATATATGCCCAGAAGTGGGATCACTGGGTCATATGGTAGGAGGAACCTCCATACTGTTTCCCACAATGGCTGCACCAATTTACTTCCCTGCCCACAGTGCACAAGGGGTCCCTTTTCTCCACATCCTCATCAACACTTGGTATCTTTTAGTTGTGTGTTTTTTTTGTGTGTGTTTTTTTTTTTTTTTGATGAGGAAGATTGTCCCTGAACTATCATCTGTGCCAATCTTCCTCTATTTTGTCTGTGGGACGCTGCCACAGCATGGCTTGATGAGTGGTGTGTAGGTTAGCACCTGGGATCTGAACCCATGAACCCCAGGCCACAGAAGCGGAGTGCACAACCTTAACCACTACACCACTGGGCTGGCCCCTATCTTTTAGTCTTTTGATAATAGTCATCCTAAAAGATGTGAGGTGATATCTCACTGTGGTTTTGATTTGCGCTTTCCTGATGCTGAGCATCTCTTCATGTATCTGTTGGCCATTTGTATATCTTCTTTGGAGAAATGTCTATTCCATTTATTTGCCCATTTTTAAATCAAGTTATTTGTCATTTTACGGTTTTCTGCTATTGAGTTATAGGAGTTCCCTATATTCTTTGGATATTAACCCTTTATCAGATACGTGGTTTGCAAATATTTTCTCCGATCCTGTAGGTTGTCTTTTCATTCTGTTGATGGTTTTCTTTGCTGTGCAGAAGCTTTTTAGTGTGATATAGTCCCACTTGTCTATTTTTCTTTTATTGTATGTACTTTTGATGCCATATCCAAGAAATTATTACCAAGATTGATTTCAAGAAGGTTTTCACCTATGTGTCCCTCTAGGAATCTTACAGTTTCAGGTCTTACATTTAGGTCTCTAATTCATTTTGAGCTAAGTTTTGTGAGCGGTGTAAGATAAGGGTCCAATTTCATTCTTCTGCACGTGGCTGTCCAGTTTTGCCAGCAGCATTTGCTGAAGAGGTTGTCCTTTCCCCATGGTGTGCTCTTGGCTCCCTTGTCTATTGCTGCACTGTTGTCAACACACATGTATGTATGTAATTTTAGTACCTAAGACATGCCTTAAAGTAAACAGGCTAATGAAATACAGAGGTAACCAGAGAGTGGAGGAGCACTGTTTCAGCCAGATGGTCAAAGGCCTCTGAGGAGCCTCCTGAGAACATCTGGGGAAGAGCTTACTGGGCCAAGGAAACAGCACGTGCCAAGGCGTTGAGATTGAATGGAGTTTGGCATGTTTGAGAGACTCAGAAGAAAGACAGTGGCCGTGTTGGACGAGGAGGAAGATAGGGAGAGATGAAGAGACCATTTGAGGGTTTAAGTAGGGGAATAACGTCTCTGATTCCTTCTTCAAAGATCCCTTGTTGGTCTGTGGGGAATGCACGGTAAAGGAGTTGGGGCCTTAGAGTTGGGGCCTTAGAGTTGGTGCAGGCAAAGGATCGTGGTGGCTGTGACCAGTTTGTCAGCATGCATGGTGAGAAAGGGCAGAGTTTGCTCATGTTTCGGAGGTGGAGCTAATAGGAGTCAATGATGGATTAAATATAGGGTGTGAAGTCAGAGAGGAGTCAGAGATGAACTCTGAGGCAAATAGGACCCTGACTCTCCCATAGCCTTTTTCCCATAATGGAAAATTGGCACAAGATACTGAAAATTCACAGTAGCAGCTAAACAAAGGTCCCAATACAGCGCAGAACTTGCTCAACTTCATGAACAATCAAACAAGTGAATGTTTATGCAGTAAAACTGTCACTTTGGTTTATCCAATCGGCAAAGATTTTTAAATGATATGCATCAGGGTTATCAATGATGGTTAAACAACCACCCTCACATCCCGATAGTGGAATGTAAATAAATCCAAACGCTGTAAAGGGTGATTTGAAAATTTACTTTTAATCACCTTCATCGGCCGTCCTGTGCTTTTCCTTCTCTTGGGGCCCTGGCCTTGTTCAGGTTTCCACATCTCCTCCATGAGACTGGAAAACGGGGATTCAACTTCCATCTCCAGGGAAGAGTCTCGGCAGCTTAGACCCATCACAGGGGCTGCGTGGGGAGGTGGAGCGGCATTCTCCCTTGGGACCGGGCCTGGGACAAAGTGGCCATCAGTGTGGTGTGGACACCGGGAGATCCTGGGGGAAGTTTCCACACTCTTAAGAAGGACATGTGAGAACAGAAGCCCTTCTTCCACCTCTGGTCACTGTCACAACTAAACAATGTCCCTGGGACTATTGAAGCCACTTAAAACCAGGAGAGAAACCAGGCTCACGATGGAGCTGATGCGAAGAACGGGAGAGCAGAGAGAAGGAGGAAATCTGGGTCTGCGAAGACATCTTTCGGGCCCTCACTGGGCTGTGCCCTCCTCCTTTTCCCTCTGGACTGCCAGTTGTGTGAAATAACAAGTGTCCTGAGGACAGTTTGACTCTGTGTTGTCTCTTCGTTGCAGACCAAGTTGTTCTGCTCATGGTCTACCCACAGCCCTTGACACAGAGTAGGTGTTCTATTGGTACTGGCTGATAAATTGAATCAACAGTTCAATATATTATTTGCTCATCGGTTCAGATCACTCTATCATGAAATAAGAGAAATTACCACAGAACAGTATATTGGATTAGCCGTCGTGGAAACTGACACCTAATTTTAAAATTTTTATGAAGAAAATGATACTTGCATCACAAGAGTTTTGTGCAAAGATTGACGTGATGACATACTGTGATTTTGCATATTATGACGACGTAATATGGTTCTACACTACAGTTTCGAAATTGGCCACTACCCAAATTCAACACACACCAGCTGTTATTTTTTTAAAACAAAAAATAATTTAAAATATAGAGGGGCCGGCCCGGGGCCGAGTGGTTAAGTTTGCGTGCTCCACTTTGGTGGCTTCACAGGTTTGGATCCTGGGCGTGGACATGGCACCGCTCGGCAGGCCATACCGAGACAGCGTCCCCCATAGCAGAGCCAGAAGGGCGTACAACTAGAATATAAAACTGTGTACTGGGGGGCTTTGGGGAGAAGAAGAAGGAAAAAAAAGAAGATTGGCAACAGATGTTAGCTCAGGTGCCAATCTTTAAAAAATAAAATATAGATTGTGGTAGTGGATTGCTATTAATCGCAACAATGCTACATTACGGTACCACTTAACCTTAAATATTACTTTACATACACTAGTTTATTTGCTGATTATTTCATTGTCTCATGTCTAGAGCAGTTCACTATGAAATTAGGAATTCAACGTGTCATTTGTGAATAAATAAAAAAGAGGATGACAGTATTACTGTTAGGTTATCCCAGGATTTTACATGTCTCTGTTTAACACCTCTATTTATCTACTTAAAATAGGTCATACATTGTGGTGAATGTCTGTGAAAACTGACCTCAAATTTGGAGGATTTTTTTTTAAGGATTTGAGGCAATTTTTCCATTTTAGCTTTCTAGGATGAAGGTAAAGAGAGAAACCCTTTATTCTCTAACTAAAATTCACCTTAAAGACTGAGCTACAACTGAAGAATTCACATTTCCTTTAATTTTAGATAACCACGGTTCCAGCAAAGTGACACAAACTCTGTTTAACCGCCGGCTTCTTACGCGCCCTGACCCTGGTTGGCTCCACCGGGTCAGATCCGCTGTGAGGAACTGACGTCGCGGGTGACAGAGCAGTTGCAAGAAAACAGACTTGGTCTCAGTTTTCCGTGACCAGGGCTCGTAGCAGCCCGGCCTCAGGAAGCAGCGTTTCCTGTCCTTGGTCTTGGTCGTGCTCTGAAACATGAAAGCAGACTCCAGGAACTGTCCTGCTGAGATGAGCTCAGAGGCTCAGAGTCAGAGGAGAAGGGGAGGCTGCAATCTCAGGTCTCGGGTTACAGTCTGAAGGAAGGCTGAGCGGAGAAGGTCAGATGAGCAGAGCCAAGCCCTTGCCTTGACTTTCCCGGACAACGCCCAGCCAAGGGGGGGGTAGGGTGAGGATTTTTGAAATCACATCCAAGGAAGTCAGGATCACACAGGCTCTGCGGAAGCTCTTGTCGGTGCCCTTTCCTTCTTAGATTGTGGACGTTGAAATATTTAACTTTCAGTGAGATGGCATATGGCGGCCACCTGGATAACCAGAATTCGTGCTTCGTTAGTAAATGTGTTAGGCTGCTCAGGCGGCCGCACCAGAACACCACGGACTGGGAGGGTCCAACAGCAGAGATTGATCTCCTCCCAGTTCTGGAGGCTGTGAGTCTCAGATGAAGGTGTCGCTGGGGCTGGGTCCTTCTGAGGCGTCCGTCCCCTGCTGGCACACAGCCGTCTTCTCGCTGTGCCCCCACGTGGCCGGTGTGTCAAGCGTGTCCTCATCTCCTCTTTACTGTAAGGACACCAGGCAGGTTAGACTAGAGTCCACACAAATGGCCTCATTTTACTTTAATAAACGCCTTATCTTCGACTACAGTCACATTTGAGTTGTTGGGGGGCTTACTACTTCAAGGTATGAATTTGGGGGGACACAAATCAGTTCGTAACATGAAGTTAGAGATGCTGAAATCGGAGATCTGTACTGAAATAAAAATCATGCCATGATGGGGTCGACTCGTGATAAAATATACTAAGCCGGGAGCACTCAAAACTTTACGGCAGTATCCACAAGCGTTGTCCCAATTGCTCCAAATCTGGGTCTTTTTCTTCATTATCTCATGGGCTAAATAATCAAAAAATCAGGTTGCACTACGTTGCATTTTGATTAGCATTCAATGCTAACGTGTTCATATAATTTCGTTTTTTGTATTTACACAATTCCATTTTTTTGTATTTGGTTCATGAGTCTTTAAATGCTCCAGCACCTGGTGCGTTTTTCACTGTCCTTGTGTTATTGCTTTCAAGCTTAATTGCATTATGGTGACACAGCATCTTCTCTATGAAAATCATTATTTTCAATGTGTTGAGGTTTGCTTTATGGCTTAGGGGTCATCCAAACTTTATAACTGCTCCACGTGTATTTGAGGAAAATTATATTCGTTAATTGTTAAGTGCCGGTTCCATATACATCCATTAAATCTATCTTATTAACTGTGTTATCACGTTTTTCAGAGTGAGTGTGTGTATGTGTGTGTGTGTTCAGCCCACCAGCACTGAGGTAGGTCGTGAAGTTTCTTTATATGAGATGGTTGGTCACCTTTTCCTTGTAATTACTTTTACATATTTTGGTGCAACTTTAGATGATTGTGTTTAGAATTACCTCTCTCTGATGAAATGACGCTTTGATCGTTATTTAGTAATTTTCTACACTCCTTGATGTTTTTGTTTCAAAATCCATTTCGTTTCATATTCATGTAGAGATGTCAGCTTTCTTTTGCTTATTATTTGCCGGAGGTACTTTTTCTCACCTTTTACTTTTGACATTTCTGTCATTTCTATGTCCTTATATGGAAGGTTAGTCTCTTATAATCAGCAGATCACTAAATGTGGTATCTTTTGAATCTTATAGCACAATTTGTACCTTTAATCGATGTGTTTAGACCCTTCACCTTTTTTTTTTCTTTTTTTAGCCCTGAGCTAACTACTGCCCGTCCTCCTCTTTTTGCTGAGGAAGACTGGCCCTGAGCTAACATCCATATCCATCTTCCTCTACTTTATATGTGGGACGCCTACCACAGCGTGGCTTTATAAGTGGTGCCATGTCTGCACCCGGGATCCGAACCAGAGAACCCCAGGCACCAAAGTCGAACGTGCTAACTTAACCACTGCACCACCAGGCCGGCCCCTAGACCCGTCACCTTTTTGTGTTATCAACTATTAGTTTGTATTTATCTTAAGTTTTGCTCTATTTTAATACTTTTCTTATATTCTCTTCTCCTTTTTTTCTGCTGTCTTTTAGATTGATTGCACACATACACACCCTTATTCTATCATCTTTTGTCCACTGTTGGAACATAGAGGCACTATTTTTATTATTTTAGGAGCTCTGCCACTCCTCAAACTTGAAGCAGTTGGTTTGGAAATTTTTTGCGTGTGAGTTCATGTTTGGCTGAATTTATTCTCTGGGAACCCCAAGGGCTGTGGGTGGGGAGCCGTTTCTCCAGAGATGACCTGCACTTGCTTCTGTTTGCTGCCAAGGGCACTGCCGACCAGAAACCATTTTAATTTAATTTTCCAGCTGGGCACGGCCACGGTATGAACCATGCACGCTGCAAGCTCAGACGAGGTCTAGCTCGGGGTTGCAATTTCTCTGGGTGAAAAATTTTGCTGTGTTTTGCTTTTTGGTTTCCCTTCTGTCTGTCTGTTCTCCCCCAAACCGGAGCCTGGTGGAGACTGGGGGATTTCCTTATTGCCACCCCACAACCAGCGGTGTAATTCTTTGACCCACTTTCATGAGGGTCCTCTGGTGCATCTCCACTGGTTTCAGTCCCCAGGCTTGCTGTAGTTCAGCCCTTTACTTTCTGGAAAGTTCAGCAATGCGGATAAAACACTTGCTCTAATTGACCCAGCAGCTGGTTATCTTCCAGGGGCGGACGCTTTGGGAACACCCAGACCCACCGTAGAGCAATGGAGGCAGAGTGTAAAATCACTCTGCATCCAGCTGAAGCCAGAATTTGACCAGCTATATTTGCATCCTCTATTGAGAGCTGTTTTCTCGGCTTTCATTTATCAGTTAACAACATTCACAGAGAATGTACAGCCTGCAAGGCCCTGTGCTACAAGGTTGACGTGTTTGATCGTCTCTAACCCTCACGCCCCCTCGGAGTGGGTCGCGAGACGCTGCTCTCCAGCTGTGGGATGGGCTTCCAGGCATCCGGGCCAACAACCCCTTTTCCCCACACTCATTCACACGGCTCAGTGAATATCATTTAAAACGGGCAACTTGTTCTAGATGCTACTGTCCGGTTATTGTTTAATTACATTGCTGAATCTTCTTAAACCTCAGTTTTTTCATCTGTGAAATGGGGTTAGGACTAGGACCCACCAGACCTGGTCGTGCGAGAAGAAATGAAAGAAAAAGGACATAAGAATGCAGTACCGTGCTCGGTTTATCCGCCCACTCATTCAACGGATATTTAACTGCTCACTTTTGAATTACCAGGCGTGAAGCTCAGGGCTGGGAAGGTGGCATCAACCAGGAACAGACATGGTCCCTGCCTTCAAGATGCTCCCCTTCTGGGGGGAGAAAGAAGCTAGAGAATAAGTTCCACAACCCACCTCTTGGTGACAACCGTGGTTGTCTGGATGAGGGAGGGGAAGCGCACCGTGAGAGGACAGAGGAGCCAGAACTGATGGGAAAGCCCAGAAAGCCTTGTGGAGGTGCTGACAGATGAGCCTTTCCAGCTCATCTGGAAGTCTGTTGGAGCTAATGCAATTTGCAGCGTACAAGGCCATAAATACAGAAAGAATGCATGGCGTTCCCAGCCGTCCTCTGGGTGGATGAGTTAGCGGAGGTCCCACGTGGTTGTGCAACGCGAGATAAAACAGCAAAATAAACCTGAGACTGCGCCAACTTTCGTCTGCTCTTCTTCAAGCCACGATGTAATTCTCCTCATGGAAACTGTACGGTCTTTTGTGAGACTGTGCGTCCACAGAACTCCTATGACTTGGGTCCTCTTTTTTACGCAGTCCAAAAAAATGTCCCGCTGCTTTATCACTGGAGAAAAGCATCTTCTTGTAGGATATCTATAATCCTCTCTTGCTGTACACTATCTCTTGCTGAGGCATAATTTGGTTATTTATGTTGGTATCATGTTCTCTGCTAATGGCTTTGATCCCAAATTATATTTCAATCAACTTTTATAACCAGAAGAAAAGGGAGAATTGGACCAGCCTATCAGTCATTGTTCACTCACTCGTTCAACCCATACTGAGCCTTCACAACATGCCACACACTCTCCTAAAGGTGGGATGCACAGCAGAGGCAGATGAGAAGTTCCTGTCTGCTTCAGCCATAAACTCCGGAGAGGGGAGGCAGACGAGTGCAAAATGAGATAATTCTGACTTTGAAAGATGCTGCATGGAAGTGAGCAGGGAGGTGAGAGAGAGAGTGACTGGAAGTCATTTTAGAGAGAATGGTCAGGAGAGGTCTCTCCACCTGGGGGGGACCAAAGGACAAGCAGAGAGCCATGGAATGAACCAGGAAAAGAGCCTTCCAGGTCTACACTTGTGCGCTGGGCTCCAGCTGCAGCGAGCGTCTCTGTTCCAGAATTCACCCACGAGTTGTAGGAGTAAAGGTGACGGTGCTGGTGGGCTGTCTAGGTACGACCCGCACTCCCCTACACTGTGGCTTGCTGACAGAAGGCTGGATGCACAGTGTGGCAGGGGCCCGTGGAGATGGGGGCACCTCCGTTTCTCGTGGTAGAACCTGTGTCTGCAGGATAAGCTAATAAATGATGGAAGGCGCTAACATGGGTGGCTACAAATGCCAGTTTCCCTGCCAGCTGGGCCGTGCTTTCCTCTCCTTCGGGGACAAGTGTGTGCAGGTCGCTGACCGCGGGGAGAGGCACTCGGACACACGTGACAGCTGGTGAGTCGGCCCCCAGACTTTTTGAAAACGCTGTGACTGCGACCTTCGGTTTCAGTCTGGTCTTTTTCTGTCACTTGCCGAGGGACCACAGCTGGACTCGCTATCTTAAGAGAGAATGAAGCACAAAGTCTAAGGTCGCGTGGACCTTTTCCGTTCCTGCTTTTCCAGCAGAGGTTTTTGTCTGTCTGATGGCATCTCAATAAGAACTTTAACAAGTAAGATCCCGGGTGACACGTCTGTGACCACTTCCTAGAATTTGTTCTAAAGAGCCAAGAGGATCCGCCTAGAGGGACCTGGGTCTTTGCAACAGAGATCTCCACAGGCACGTAAGTGTGAGCAAAGAGCATCGGCCCCGCCCTGCCTGGAGGGCATCACAGATGGTGACATCGTGACAGTGACAGACAGGGCGGCGTCCCTCGGCCTGCCAGGCTGGTAAACACAAAGGCTCTTTGGGAACGCTGTTCTGTTTTTCTCCGTTCTCTGGTGCCATCTGGAGGTTTGATGTTAAAATCACATCCAATAATTTAATTCCGCAAAACAGGTCCAAAATATGTGGCGAAGAGGCACAAGTCCATAATTCGTAAATTAAGACTCTTAGCGGCGCCCGCAAAGGCGAGGTGAAGGGGATGACGAGAGGCTGCAGATGCTTCTGACCACATCTCCTTCCTAATGGAAAATCCAGCAGCGTCTACCGTTTGTTCGAAGCGTGGGAAAGAATGGACCGTGCAGGCGGCTGTCTACACGGAAAGGACTCGTCAACAACTGCTCGGGGCTTCCCTTGACTTACGTGGAGCAGATTCAAGCTTAACCTGCGTTAATGCAGGTGTGAGTGTTAGGAGGACAATGGGAAAATACGTAAAGCATTTTATTTAAGAGCATGAGTTCTGAAGACAGTTCGCGTCAGTTCAAATACCACCCCCACCACCACTTACGAACCGGGTGATCATAAATGAGTTATATAAATTCTCAGTTCTCCTTTTTGCTTTCTTTGAACTGAGTTTAATATTCTGTAACCTATAGGGTTGATGAGAATTCAATGACAGAATGTGTGTAGAAGTGTTTACCACAGAGCCTGAAGGGGAGCACTCAACAAACACTGAGACGACTTAGGTGGAATCAGATCCTCCTGAGACCTTTCCCCGGTGGCCCTTGAATGATGAGGCTTCTAGTCCAGCTGGTAGGAGCAGGCACCCTGCCAGCGAAGAGAGCAAAGCCTGGGAAGTGAGGGCGTCCTGTGGGGTTACGTGCTCACCCGATCACACTCGCCCTGTGCGGGGTGTCATCAAGCCATGAGGTTACGCTGGACACAGGCTTTGCTTCTGAAGATAAATGATTGGAGTTCACATTTGCTGTCGGAAATCACACCCAACGCAATTCTAGTAAATCCAACCTGCGGGTCTCCAACGCGTTGGATGCTGGACAGGGAACAAGATCTGGTCACTCCCCAGGAGAATTATTTTCACACTTTGCAATCCGGTTGGGGCCATTATGCAAACACAGGCATAATTCGGGCTTAGTATGGAGAATTCCACCGTAGATGCACCAGTGAAAATTCCTAGACGCACATGGGAAGGGCTAAAATCTCCAGGTGTGGGCTGGACGGGAGAGGGGGCCGTGGGCTCCAACGCGCTGCCCCCTGAAGAGGCAGTGACGCAGGCTGGGACTGAAGAACTGGCCACACCGAACGTTTATTCTCCTTTTTCTTAAATTCACGTTCACAGGACACAAGGCAGCTTCTGAAACAAGGACACGTGCTTGTTGCATTAGTAACTGCTATGCTTGTGACATCAGGAACATCCCCTGGTAATTATGCAGCATTTTATAGTTTGCAAAGAATTTTCCCATGAGGGAACAATATCAGAAGGCTCTATGTTTTGTATGTATTAAGTTAATATATCAAGGTACCTCAGACAGTGCCTGACCCACAGGCAGCGCCAAATAGATAAATAAAATACTTACTGTTATCATGAGAGGCAAATGGTCCCTGGTTACACCTGGATCTAAAAAGAATTTCTTCATAGTCTGTTGCAGCATATAGATGTGATTTTAAAACATCCCAATATAAGATCCTCTCTTCAATGAGGAAAGTATATTATTGCTTTGAGAAAATTAAGCTCTTTAAGATCAAGTTGTTTGTTCCACAAATGAATCTTAATAAGCCCTGATACTATATTCTCAACATTAAAATTGAGATCTTTTGGTCCGTAGGTGATAAATTCACGCTACTGAAGATGTTGACTATTACAGTATGTTGAAATGTGCTTCAAAACAGGTATGACTGGGGGCTGGCCTGGTGGCATAATGGTTAAGTTCGTGTGCTCTGCTTCAGCAGCCAGGGGTTCATGGATTTGGATCCTGGGCACAGACGTAGGCACAGCTTGTCGAGCCATGCTGTGGCAGCAAGCCACATACAAAATAGAGGAAGAGTGGCACAGATGTTAGCTCAGGGACAATCTTCCTCAAGGAAAAAAAGAAAAAAAAGGAAGATTGGCAACAGATGTTAGCTCAGGGCCACTTTTCCTCACCAAAAACAAAAACCCCAAAAAACAAAAATGGGTGTAACTGGATTTATTGAACATTCTAGACTAAATAAGGCACAGCGCAGAATGATTTTGTTTTTCTCTAATCTTTGCTTTCAAACTCAATAAGTTGCATCTCTCCTTTCCATCATTTAAAGAGGTTTAGGGCAAATCCCATCACTTTTCGGTCACTTTCCAGCACCAAAATGATATTTTAAGAAGCCCAGTGTAGTCCAGTTCATTTTGAGCTTCAGTCACTTACCCTGTCTCATGTCACCTCCATCTTGCTCCCCAGAGGAGCCAGGTGTCAGACCAGAGACTTGAGCATGAAAGACTTTCTTCCCCTGTCCTTCTTGCTTCCTCCTTGGAGCAGGGGAGACTGACTTAGGGAAGACGGGCAGGGGCGCTTATGTTTCACCGATGCCATTGCAGATCTCTGGCAGCACCGTGCAGAGCAGAGGCCGCCTCTCGTGGGGCGCATGTGTGCTCTGTAGGGGACGCTATAGGTGGCTTCCTCACGCACATTTTCTTTATTTGGGGGAGTCACTCCAGCTTAACCGCTCAGGAAGCCCCTCCCCAGCTCCTGCCCTGGAAGGATGCCCTTGTCCATGTGCCCTGTGGTGAGCCCCAGCTGCCCACCCGCCCGCCCACCAGCGCTCTTTGTTGAGGTCCCATCAAAGAGACT
The DNA here is from genome assembly GCF_037783145.1 of Equus przewalskii. Classification (NCBI taxonomy): domain Eukaryota; kingdom Metazoa; phylum Chordata; class Mammalia; order Perissodactyla; family Equidae; genus Equus; species Equus przewalskii. Next base: position 90,185,844 of record NC_091831.1, read on the forward strand.
CAGGCCCGATGCCCTTCCAGGGGGTCCACTTGGAACATGGGAAATGTACCGAGCCTGCCACACCTGACCAGGGCCGGCCCCTACCTGCTGCCTCCCTCCTCTCTTTTCCCTTGCTCACACAGGCGCAGATTCATGCCATGTCTGGCCGGGCATTGAGACGCCCACTGCTCCCGACTTGCACGGACAGTGAATGTCCAGATCCTCTCGTTTTGCCTGGAGGAGGAGAGCAAAAAGGCCTGGCCCTTGGCTCCGACTCTGAAGGGCCCCTCCCTTCCTGAGTCCTGTTCCCCACTATGCTGAGGGGCGAGGCAGCTGATGGCACCCAGGCCAGCTCTTCCATCTCCCAGCAGGTCCTGGCAGCCCCATCGCCCCCGAGCCCTCTGAACTCTGATTTCTGTCCCCAGAGACTAGTGTCAACATAGCCGTTTAAGAACACGGGTGGACGAGCAACCAATGGAACACAAACGCCGTGGGAAACAGGAGGCTGCGCTGAATGACAGCCGAGACGCACTCATCGCTGCAGCTCTTAGAGCACCTGAACAACTTTAAAAATATAATTAACAGCAATGCAAAGGGATTTGAAAATTATGGCTAATTCTGCACTTCAGATTTATAAAACGTGTAAATAGAATGGTTTTATCACTTTTTCTCTAAAACTAACAAACCGCACAAGGACCCCTTGATAGACCAAGAGAAATTTGTAGATTGCACTTTGAGACCCGTTACCTACAGTACATTCTTGGTTTTCAAAGTCGACTATGTTGACTCCTCTACCTAAATACACGATGGTTGTGTGAACTGAATGTTTTTGTTCCCGCCCAAATTCATGTGCGGAGACCCCAATATCCAATAGGATGGCGTTTGGTGTTGGGGCCTTGAGATTGGTGTGGTGACCAATGATGCAGGCGTATAACTTGTCTGGTTTCGCAGGTTTGTAGTTGGAGAGAAATTTTTCCTCAGAAAGAATCGAACCTCGACTGCTCTGGTCTCACCCACGTCTGACCCAAATGATCTTTAGATGAGACTTGGGGCCTCAGACTTGAGAGCTGATGCTGGAATGAAGACTTTTGGGATTGTTGAGATGGAACGAATATTTTGCACGTAAGAAGGACATGAATTTAGGGGCACCAGGGGCACAATATGGTTGGCTGAATGTCCGTGTCCAAGACGGAGACGCTGAAGTCCTAACCCCCAGTGTGATGGTATTTGGAGGCGGGGCCCTTGGGAGGTCATGAAGTCACGAGGGTGGAGCCCCCATGGTGGGACCGGTGCCTTTATCAGAGGAGGAAGAGACCAGAGCTTGCTCGCTCTCCACCAGGTGAGGACACAGCAAGAAGACAGCTGCCACTGACTGCACCTCAAGAAATACCACCTTAGATCATTTTTCACATTTCTCTTAATCCTAAAAATCTGATTCTGTGAATTTCAGTCATGACTTTCCCGTTACTGGAAATATTTCGTCTGACACAAGATGACAGCGTGTCAGAGATTTGGAGCAAGCGTTCCCTCTCTTGAGGCGTTATCTCACCAATCTTTAAAATCCTTTCCTGTTTTTAAAACGTGTTCATTCATCGCACACAGCTTGCGAGTGTCCTTTACCTCAGACCACCGGTGCGCTTGGAGAGAAGTGAGCTGACACACGAGACACCACCGTCCTCCCCAGGAACAATCTGTCAGTCCAGGGTGCCAGAACAAGAGGGACAAGAGAGCGAGAGCCGGCAGAGGGATCTGTTGCTCAGAACGACAATGAAGGCAGGGGATCTGCGCTCACACGTCCTCAGCACCAAGTTCAGAGCCTGGGAATGGAGCACCGCCAGTGATTGGCGGATGCCATGGCATCGAGCAGGTCCTGCAAGAGACTCTGGGTTTGAGCCCTGAAGTTGTGGCAGCTTCCAGAAAGACACGTGTTCAGGGATGATGTCCCCATGGTCTTATGAGGAGGCTGCAGTGGAAAGAAGCCACTCATACTCTTAGTTGTGAGAAATGGCCAATAGAGAATTTTATGTCGCAAATAATTATAGGAACGCTCCAACAAGAATTACCCAAGATAAACCAAGAGAACTGGGACATGCAATGTTGAGAAGGGTGTATAGGGAGCCTGAACTATGTCCAAGATGAGCTGTCTTCTAGAAAACATCCACAATGAGTAGAAAAGACCAAGGACACCCAACGCTTCCCCATGTGATGTCCTCAGGACATTCCATCTTAAAAATATTTCTGGGGCTGGCCCCGTGGCCGAGTGGTTAAGTCTGCGCACTCTGCTGCAGGCAGCCCAGTGTTTCGTTGGTTCGAATCCTGGGCGCAGACATGGCACTGCTCATCAAACCACGCTGAGGCAGCGTCCCACATACCACAACTATAAGGACCCACAATGAAGAGTATACGACTATGTACCGAGGGGCTTTGGGGAGAAAAAGGAAAAAAATAAAATCTTTAAAAAAAAAAATATTTCTGAGAGTCAATGCATGTTGGATAACGCACATTGAAGTTAAATAAAAAAGTAACAATAATAAAACAAAGGATGTTCTGGACAATAATAAACAATGCCCTGAAATTATATTCCTTTTGTTTTCTCTCTTTTAAATCAAATTATTGTTTTCCACTTCAATGAGATGAAAAGTTCTCTGACTAATTCATGCACATAATCCAAAAAAGGCTGGAATTCCTTGGGCTTCCTTCTCTGCCCTCCAGGACGGCGGATGCAAAGGCCAGGAGGGGGAAAGCTCCGAGAAAGCTGGACAGACCAGGACCAGCGTCTGCTACACTTTTCTGAGTCCCCCTCACTTCCTTCCTGTGGGGCACTGAATAATAACCCAGGTCCTGACCCCTCATGCCTGTGGATGGCACATCCCTGGACCTCTTATGGCAAAGGGAACCTGGTGGATGTGACTACGTCAAGGACCCTGAGGTGGGGTGATATCCCGGCTGACTCAGGCAGGGCTGGTGCAACCACAAGTGTCCTTAAAAGAGGGAGGTGGAGGGGATTTGCCACAGGACAAGGCAACGTGAGGAGTGACGCTGGTTGCTACACCGCTGGCTTTGAAGATGGAGGGCGGAGCCGTGAGCCAAGGAACGCAGCTCTAGACGCTGGAGAAGACAAGGGAAAGGCTTCTCCCCACGCCCTCTGCAGACAGCTTGATTCAGGCTCCGACTCTGGACGCCTGCCGTCCAGAACTGTAGGAGAATAGAGGCGTGTGCCTTTAAGCCACTGAGCACGTGGCCATTTGCAACAGCAGCTGCAGGAAACTAACGCACTCCCCAAGCCCCTGACCTTTTTTTTTAACCAAAACACACTCAGATCTCTGCCCTGCATCAGCTTCCTGTGCCCCCGCTATCTTCGTTATGTAGAGGCACCATCTCTTTCCTTGAATCTTTCTCCCTGCTCTTCGAGGCTCCCAGTCTAGTCCTTGTCTGTAATTTTGATCGTGGAATCTAGAAACTGGTCACACAGAGAGAGGCTCGGAGAGCTGGAGGAGGCGAGTGTGGCGAGGGGAAGCTGGCTTTGCCGCCAGGATTCTCTTCGTAGACTGAGGGCATGGAGATGGTGCAAACAAGCGCTAATAGCTGTGCCCCACCAAAACCAGCCAACCAAGTCAAGACAAAAGAAAAGACGCTGGCCCTGATAGTAAAAGGAAACGCAAAATGAAGGCACACAATTGGGGGCTGGCCCCGTGGCTGAGTGGTTAAGTTCACACGCTCCGTTTCGGCGGCCCAGGGTTTCGCCAGTTTGGATCCTGGGCACGGACATGGCACCACTCATCAGGCCATGCTGAGGAAGCATCCCACATGCCATAACTAGAAGGACCCACAACTAAAATATACAACTATGTACCGGGGGGATTTGTGGAGAAAGGAAAAAAAAGAAGAAGATTGGCAACAGATGTCAGCTCAGGTGCCAATCTTCAGGAAAAAAAAAAGAAGACCCACAATTGGCTGATGAACATATAAGAGACTATACATTTCGTTTACATACTGATCATCAAATGAATGAAATTTAAATGATGCCGTGACTGCATTTTTCACCTGACAAATTATCCAAGATGAAAAGAGTTGCCCGGCATTGGGGACAAAAATCTTCACTCTGGTAAAAAGCTTCCTGAGAGCTAAGCTGATGCAGGTTTTTAAGAGTGCGGTTTACGATTCAGTATTGAATCTCTTTAAAAATCAGCCACCCCACCTTTGGGAATGTGTCCTCCAGAAATGATCATGACCCCATGTGACACAACATTAAGAATGTCCTCCGCAGAATTTTTATAGTAGCAAAATAAAAATTGAACAGTAGAAATAATAAACGGGTGAAATAGTTTACGCTACATCCATACAGTATATTATTTGTCTTTTTTGACAAATGACAAGACAGCATCCTTTACCTCACCGTCCTTTTCACAAGTCTGTCTTAGATTAGTCTTAATGTCTTAGTTCTCTAACTTTTATCTTCTAGCCAATAATCTAGCCCCTGGACTGTCTCGTTACTCTTATCCTCTCCTCCCGTTCCCTCTGTATGTGTGGCCTCTGCCGCGTCTCAGCGGCTTCCTAAATTCACTAAAGATGGAGACAGCAAATCCGCCCTCACTTTGTTTCATGGGGGTCGTTTCCAGAGAGAGAAGGGTGGGAATTTGGTTTGAAAAAATTTTTAGTTTTCCAACTGTGTGTTCAAGAGACCACTGCTTCGTAGGATGAAGGGTCACTCAAAACAGTGGGTGCGATGAGTCTGAGAAACGCCGTATTCAACTAGTACGGTGTAAACACTTGTTTACTGTAGACCAGCTCACACCCTCCTCTGCGCTAACGGACGTGTGAGTCTCCAGCACTTACCGTGCTATTTCCCTTCGCCCCGAACTCTCCCTAAAAAACCACGGTGTGCAGCCAGAACACCTCTCCCCGCCGTCACTTGGTTTCTCTGCCTTCGACGTTGATGCCAGGACTATCTGGTGAGAGAGGAGTCCCACAGGACAAGAGCAGCTCCCCCCGCCAGGGGCATGGCCCGACCTCGAGGAGGCCAGCTGGCTGCAGGAGGCCCAGCCTTGGGCTGGGATCCAGAACAGGGCTCTTCCCTGGGAGGCGCCACCCTGAACAGCTGGGGACAGACCTGCGAGGCCCCGTGACTTTTCCTATAGTTCTGATCCCAGGATGTCCAAGAGGCCTTAGAAGTGTTATGGCTTTCAGCGCCCTGGCTCCTCCAGAAGCGAGGCAGCCGTTTCACCCATGGCGGGGACGGGGGTGGCCCCTGCAAGTTGAGGGCCTCTGTCCTATAACTAAAAGGAACTGGATTCTGCTAACAACAACGTGGGCTTTGAAAAGGAGCATGAGGTCCAAGTGAGACCACAGCCCTGCTGACCGATTTCAGCCTTATGGGGCCCTGAGCAGGAAACCCAGTTGGCTGCACCCAGACTTCTGACCTACAGGAACTGTGAGATAGTAAATGGGTGGTGTTTTAATCCACTGAGTTTGCGGTAATTTGTTACACAGCAATAGAAAACGAAGGCAACTTTGATACCCAGCTTAGCAGCCCAGATCCTGCCAGCCCCCCAAAACCCTCATCCTACCCTTTCAGCTCCTCAGACCATCTCGATTGCAGGAGCTTTTCAAAATCTTCATCCCACTGTAGCCACCAGTCTCATAATAACGCCTGGGATCCTGTCACATACTAGATCTGTCACCTCCTGCACTCTCTCTGTCCCCCCATCACTATCTTAGTGGGGCCACCATGATCTTTAATCCAGCCCCCCCAAATCCGTTTCGCACCACACCAGCCTATTCCTTCTAAATGCATGTTGCTTAAACACTTCCGTGACCTCAGCACGAAATCTGAGCTCCTGGTGGCAACTTACATGATAGTCTAGGATTTTACTCCTTTTTTGAGTTCTGCCCAGTCTTGCCTCCTATTTAATGAGCAGCCATTCTCTTCTCCGCCCCTTGTCCCCTCCCCTTCTCTGTCCCCAGGTTAATTCCTACGCCTCTTTGCAGTGTCACCTCCGATGCCTTCTGTCCTGGAATGCCCACCTGACTCCCTGGCGCTCCATGTGTCCCCACAGCACGCCTGACCCACATGAGCATTCAGTGCTGTGCGCTCCCCTGTCTGCGTGCCTGCACCTCTGGACTGTGAACTCCTGGGGCGTAGGGACTGTCTTGTTCATCAGCGTGTCCTCACTTCTGAGCACACAGCAGTCCCTCTCTTGAGTAAAAGAATGAATAAATGTCTTTGCCCAGCTCATCCTACAAGTTGGAATCCCCTTCCACATGGTTGTGGACGAAACCTGTCCTGCTGGGTTTAGGTGAAGAGGGTGTGTCTGCACTTCTCCAGGAGGGTGCTGACCACTGATCTGCTCTTCCATGCTGACTTTTTAGGGGGCCTGAAGTTCATAGCGCTGAGTGACTGCAGAACTGAATTTAGCCACAAGAGGGAGACTTTACCCCAGTCCTGGAATGCCTTTACTGACCAATTTCAGAACCAGACACCTTAATTAATTTCCAGCCCAGCCTCTGGCCCTACGTATAAAATGGAGAACCCACGTCCAGAGAGGTCGCAGAATCAGTTTCCAGCAGATGAGGGGAGAGATGCTCAGCTGATCTTGAAGAAATGAACAGCCATGATGTGAGCTGCCTACGAAGACGGCCGCGTGGCTGGGGACGGGCAGGGCCAGGCTTATTCAGGAGATTAGACTGCATTTGGAGGAATTCGAATTGAGCGGATCCTTCATTCAGTGTCTTTAAGAAGGTGGTGCAGCTCCTCCTGGACGCCCAGCCGGCTGGGATGGGATAGAGGGCAGAGCATGGGGCCAGCACGCAGGAAAAGGATGGCGAGCACGCCTTTTCTTTCCGGCCTTGGATGGAATGTCTTCAGGATGGGGTGCCCTGAAAGTTGTCACTGTTATCTCCAGGGGTCCCTCCTACCTCCCACACCCACCGAGTAGGACAAGGTCTGGGGTCAGTTGAGTATCACAGGGAAAGGTCTTTCCCAATCAGGGATTGTAAACGTGAAGGGGAAAATTCTAGCTTCCATAAGTCTCTCCAGGTCTAAGAGGGCAGGAGTTGTCTTCTCAGTGTGGCCTCGGCCCAGTCACCTGTCACCACTGGGCCTCAGAGTCTGGAGAGTACAGTGAGGCCGTGTGCGTCCTACACACAGGCACAGACACACACGATGTGGGGTCACCTCATTTCATCACTGGTATGCTGGAGCTGTAACCGTGGGCCCTCCAGGACCAAGTCAACTGACCCCGTCTTTTATCAACAGACGGATTAAGAACTGCCTTTCAGAAAACGTTCAAAGTCAACATAGCCAGAGCATGTGCAGGAGAAGAAATCTTGACCTGAAATGAACCAAAAACTCTCCCCCATCTGGAACCAAAGGACCAGGACACGACTGGAGCGTGAGAGTCAGATTCTTATCAGAAGCGCGGGGTCCCTCGTTCAAGAAGATCGGTGTTAAAATTCCTTCCCCACCTCCTCACAAGTGTCTAGAATCTCATCATTAATGCTTAACTTCTTCAATTTCACCCCAAATCCTGAATCCGGGAGACAGATCTGAGGGCACACGCCCCGTCTCCCTGCAGATCAGTCTCACAGAATAAAGCTGATCTCTTTTCCCAAAGGCTGATGCTGTAATGAATTGGCCATTTATGTGCCTCGGGCAGACAACCCCAATTTTGTGCGGTAACAGAGTCTTTTTTGCCTGCCTGTACCCGCTTCCTCCCACAAGGCCAGACAATGAGACGTCAGTCATTCACCACCTCAACCAGAAGACAAAGGTTGCAGATACTTGACTGTTAAACTCAAAGCTCAGTGGCATCAAGATGGTCACTGGGCTAAGTATAAGACAGAAGGAGTTGATGTTTCCTGCCTGTGGAGACCAGGAGCTGAGGGAGAGCCCGAGGAGGAAGGGGCAAGGTCCACAAGACAGTAAGATGCAAGGATCTCCAGCAGCAGAGGGCCAGGCACTGTGAGTCACCATAACCTTAGAGCTCAGCTCTCTTTCTTTTAGTCATCAGGGAAGACTGGCAATGGAGACCAGCCACCAGTGCCTTTCAATTATCCAGGGAGAATGACATCTCCCTCTTTTGTGAGGATTTGCTCTGGCCTCTGTCCAACCCATGCCACGTGGGTATCTCCCGTCCTCTGATACAGAGCACATTTCACTATGCCAGATACACAGGAGGGGGCCCTGGACTCCTACAGAATGGCGGGTTCAGGATGCAGTATCCTCCTGGCACGTGGATGTGTGACATTATGGTGATGAGGATTTTTAGGCTGCTTAATTTTAAAACGGTTTATGATGAGGATTTTTAGGCTGGTTACTTTTAAAACTGCAGATGAGAAGCAGGCTCCAAGGACTGGAATTTTGCTTGCCCTTTTGAGACATTTGCGTTTGTGAAGGAAGGGGGGATGACCTTGTAGGGACCCGAAATTGGCCACCCCAGGATATGTCTCTTTGGCATCAGGATTGTTTTGGGCTGATTGCTTTCGATAAACTGGGACAGGGAAGGAGGCTCTGGGGAATGGAACTTGCCCTTGTTGGGACACATTTACATTTGTAAGGGAAATCTCTATCTGTAAAAGGTGCCTCCCTCTCTGTACCAGGAAGAAGAAGAGAGATGACCTTGTCCCTAGAAGCTCTTAATGGGGAAGGCAAGAACTTAAGTTGGTTGCTGTCTGGCAATCTCATGTAACTGGTTTAGGGTGGTGGCGTCTAACCTTTCTAACCTTTACTTAATCCGATTTGATTCTTGTCTAAAAGTCATGGGATCACCCAATGACCAGACCCCACCTGCACTGATACCATTTTAACTTTTTTTTCATGTTCTTTCCTTTGTCTTGTAAAGAGATGAATCATATACCTATGCCTTAAATTTAGCTCTAACCCTCAACTGGGGGCAGCAGAAGCTCTGACTGCCCATGGGTCCTGTCCCCACGCTACACTATTCTCTAAATAAAAGAGCACTACTGCCAGATCTTAAGAGTCTAAGAAATCTTTCTTTCGACTCCTCAGCTCACCGACCCCGCATCAATGGGAATATTACCAACTGGGAGAATTTACCCCAGTTTTGGTGTCCAGAGTTTTCACTGGGGTTTCATCACGTAGGCACAATTGGTTGAATCATTGGCTAGTTAGACTCAACCTCCAGCCCCCCGCCCCTCCCTAAAGATTGGCTGACAACACCTGGCTCAAAGCCCAGCCCTTTAATCACGTAGTCGGTCTTTCTGGCAGAACCAGCCCCAGCTTGAGTTGTCTCCTTAGCACAAACTATCAAGTGAGGTCCCAGGGCCCCACTGTGAATGACAGACATTCCTGTCACTCAGAGGACTCCAAGGACTTTGAGGCTACCTCGCAGGCCATGGGGAAAAGGTCAGGCATATTCTTTATTACACATCAGTTAAAGTAATGACAAATTAAAATGGCAAGCAATTGGATATATTGGAGTATATGAGGAAGCCATTCGGTATAAACCTAATTCGGCCTGACTTTGTTTTTTCCAGAAGGGCCTGACTGTGGCTGTTGAGCACGCATTGTGTATCTGCTTAGACATTTCCTATGGCCAGAACAAAGGCCCTTGAGATAAAGGTTCAACTTTCCCCCACATTGGCATTTCCTTAGGGATAAGCGTCTTTCCTTAGGCTAGGAACTGATTGCTGCACTCACCTTTGACCACCCAGCTCACCTGTGACCACCCAGCTCACCTGTGACCACCCAGCTCGAGACAACAGACTGCCACCCTGCTGTGTTCACCGAGACAGAAGACCTACCTGCTGTTTCCATCAATCGCTGTACCGACAGAGCAGTCTCGCGACTATTGTAAAAGGGACATTTCAATCCTATGTGAAACATCCTCTCTGGGGGTATATAACCATTCTGTGCACCCCACTTCTTTGGTGCCCTTTCTTCCTTCGGGAAGAAAGGCCCCAGGTTATAATCCTCAGATTTAAGCTCAGAATAAACTCACCCAAATTTTCATTTATAGATTGGTTATGGATTATTTTCGTCAACACTAACAAGGTTGGTGACGAGAATTGGTTGTGGGAGGTGCCAATTATCAATGTCAGATCATAGTTACCAGGAGAGAGAGGGTTGGCAAAGCCAGAGTGTGTGGGCATCAAAGGGCCCAGGAGTGGGGCTGGGAACAAAGGGCTAACATGTAACAAAGTCTCAAATGTGAAAGGACAATGGGGAGAATCCTGCCTTCCAGTTCAAAGGGCTGGATCCTTGGACTAGTATTTCAAAAGTTGCCATCTTCCATGTCCTATGTGGCCTTCTGGCACTTAAATCCCTGTAGTGGGTGCCCAGCTTTTCTTGGGGCCCCTCAGTCCCCAAGTGCTGACCCTGCTGTCTATAGGGGACGAAGACAAATCCTCTACCATCTGAGTCCTTCTGGCTGGGCTATGAATTAAACTGACATGAGACAGAATAACAGGAGAAAATCAGACAAAGCTTTATAACATGTTTACATGGGAGACACTCAGGAAAACTGAGCAACTCACCAAAATGGTGGAAGCTCTTACCTTAGATACCATCCTCAGCTAAAGACAAAGGAGGATGTTGGGGGTGGGGGGAGTCAGTTACGGGAGATTACCAGAAAAGCACAGTAAGCAAGAGTCAGGTTATTACGCAGATTTAAGTCCTTGGCTTCTGCATTGATAAGAGTTTCTAGAGATAAGGTCAGCCCCCTTCTTCCTGGTACAGAAAGGGAGACGTCTTTACAGATGGAGATTTCCTTTACAATGTAAATGTCTCTTAACAAAGGGTAAGTAAATTCTACTTTTCAGAGTTTCTCTCATGTCTGCAGTTTTTAAAAGTAACCAGCCCCAAATAATCCTCATGCCAAAGAAACACATTTTAGGGTGTTCACTTCTGATCCCCTGCATGTCCAAACTCATTGAAACACTTCTCTGTGTCTACACGGCCTGGATGGGAAAGTTCCTTTTTCTATTCCTGCTGTGTCAAGGCTGAAGACAGTGGGGAGGGTCCTTTTTCCACTTGCATTTTGTCCAGGGCTAGGTCAAAGAAAGGCATTGCTTTTATCCTCATATTATCAAACATAAACCATAAGGACAAAGAGTTAATTCACTTATTCTTTATTTCAACTCGTCCCTTGAGAGGAGATAATTTCTACAACGCGTAGAATTGAGGGGTAGCTCGGAGATCTCATTCTGAAGGACCAGAACTCTGTTCCAAATCATCTAATCATTTAGTTTCTTATGTAGATAAACCTCGACTGGGCCACGCAACCAGCCCTCCCAACATGCCTGGTCGTGACTCTATTGTCTAAAGGGACACAGCCCCTGGAGACCAGGCCTTCTGTGCACAGAGATGAGGGAAGATGTAATGAAAGGTCAGCTATGTCCTCAGCATCCAATGCATTGCTCACTGGGGAGGCAGAAATCTAATGCAAATTTATAAAAGCTCTGTTTGCAGAGGAGCTGGATTGTGTTGACACGTACATTCATTCGAAATGGCTTTCTCGTGATCCCTGTTCTCTGGGATCTAATGATATGAGTGGAGCAAGGCCGCACTGCAGTGGATGGACTATTTCTTTCTATTCTGAGTAACAGACACGGAGGGCGGCCCTGGGCAGACACTTGGCTAGACTTCCACCCATCTATCTGCATCAGGGCTGGCGGACACTATAATTGCATTTGCTTCATTTCCTACACAATTTATAGGAAGATCATTAAGCAGCAGGAAAGAACAGAGGTCGGAAGATGTGAGGATGACACGGAAAGGTTTAGGCCGGCCATTGGGATTAAAAAGCAGCAGAAAGGTCTGCTTCAAGGGCTTCCAAAAAGGTGTGAAATAAGGTGATGATTCTCTTAGTGATTGTCACTCCTCGAGCAAATATTCTTCAGGAGATTTTGATTACAAAACTGAGATCCACCATCAGTCATATCAATAAAGACTAAATAATTACATTGTCATCATATGGTGTATATTATGCATTGTCTCAGGCAGCATTGAAGAGGTTGTGTTCAACGTAATCAAGATTAATATCTGGCTCATGCCAGAGACTCATGTGGGGCCAGTGATGCTCCCAAGAAACTCCCCTCCAAGCAGTGACTCAGAGATACAGCCTACTTCCTACTTCTGTCTTGTGCCTCTGCCATCTCAACCATCACTTCCATGGTCACCGCAGAGGGGAGAAGACATATGGGTGGATTACACCAGCTCTTAAATACCTCAGCCTGTACGTGACACGCTTCACTCTGGCCCACATGGCATTAGAACCAGGCACAAGGCCTGGCCACATGGCAAAGGTGCTGGGGAGTATCATCTTCCCATGTGTCTACGAAGGACGGGAAAACCAAATATGGGTAAGCCCTGCTTGTCCCTCCCTTATTGCCTCATAACTGTCATTATTATCAGGTTACAATAGAGATATGCTTTCATAGTTAATAGACATAAATAGCACACAGGAGGCACTCAGTGAATACTAGTTTTTGTCATTATTTATTATTCCATGACATTAAAATAAACGTATAGTTTGCATGAAAGAAATATCATAAAAGGAGGAGGTGACATTTGAAAGGCAGCTTAGAGCTTTTCGTGGGGGGTGGGCTACACTCTACACTTGATATTTGAAAGGTTATTTCAAAATAACCTTTAATTTTACAATAGTTTTAAATTTAAAGAAAAATTGTGAAGATAATACAGAGAGTTCCCATATACCCCACACCCAATATGCCCTATTATTAATGTCTTACATTAGTACGGGATATTTTTTACAATTAATGAACTAATACCCGTATACTATTATTAATTAAAATCCATACTTTATTCAGATTTCCTTAGTTTTCACCTAATGTCTGTTTTGTGTTCAAGGATCCTGCATCACATTTAGTTACCATTTCTTTATGGGATTCTCTGGGCTGTGGCAGCTTCTCAGACTTTCCTGGTTTTTGGTGATCTTGACAGTAACTGTGCGGTCCACACTTAAAGAATGGGGGAACTCTCTGAGGACAAAGTAACCACATAAAATATTTAGAATTCTTCTGCGCTGGAGATTGTCTATTCTTCCCCAATTACTTATCTATTCAGCCATTAATTTATATCATTATAGACTCTCAGGTATTTATTTTATACTTGGGTTGTAATCTAACACTACGTTGTTTTGTTGCTCAAATTACTCCGTCTTTGGCCATTGGAGCTCTTTCAGTTGGCCCCAGTGTCCCTTTGACATATCCCATCAGCGTGGACTCTGAGCAAGTCCTTTACTTCCTGGCACCATGAGCTATTCTAGGCTCATCTTACATATTTCTTGCCCGCATCATAGAAGCATCCATTTCTCTGAGGATCCCTGTTGTTTTTTATTGCAGAATGTTTTTTTATTGGTATTAGAAACTAAGGTCTGAGTACTAGGTGGGCTCACTGATACTGGGGTGTTGTTGCTTCTTGGCCCTTCCAGACGATAGATCAAGGAAGCGTATGTGTGTGACCTAATGTGCATATACATGCATACACAGCCATAAACATTATATAGACATGTGGAATAAATGTGTGTGCGTCTACATTAAGTTACGCATGAATTCATATTGACGTCTCTAACTCTAATCCATTATCCACAGAAAATCCTGGGATGGCTTGATTTCTCAAATGATTTTTTTTAATTTGAATACATTAAGGTTTACTCTTTGTGCTGAAATTTCCTATGGGTTTTGGCAAATGCGTATTGGTCTGTATCCACCATTACAGTGTCATACAGAACAGTTTCACTGCCTTCTCCCCAAATCCCCTGGGCTTCACTCGTGAAACCCTCCTTCCCACCCCAAGCTGCACGACCAAACCCCTGGCAAGCCCTGATGTGTTTACCATCTCTACATTTTCTCCTTTTTCAGAAGATCATATAGATAGAATCATACAGTGTGCAGCTTTTTCAGACCAGCTTCTTTCACTTGGTGATAGACATTTAAGATTCCTCCTTGTCTTTGCATGACTTGGTAGCTCATTCCTTTTCACCCCCACATAGTAGTCCGTTGTCTGGATATACCACAGTCTGTTTAGACATTTACCCATTGAGTGACGTCTTGGTTGCTTCCAGTTTTTGGAAATCATGAATAAAGTTGCTAAAACATTCTCTTGCTGGTTTTTGTGCAGATAGAAGTTTTCAAATGAGTTGAGTAAATGCCTAGGAGTCCAATTACTGCATCTTATCTCTGTGAGACACTGCTAAGCTGTCTGGTGGCTGTCCCATTTTGCATTCCCACAAGCAACAAATGAGAATCTCTGTTGCCGTACATCCTCACCAGCAAGTGATGCTGTCAATCTTTTGGATTTTAGCCATTTGGAAAAGCATGCAATGGTATGTCATTGTTGTTTTAATTTGCATTTCCCTAATGAGGAATGGTGTTGAGTGTCCTGTCATACACTTGTCTATTCTTATATACCATCTGCATATCTTCCTTAAGGAGGTGTCTGCTCAGATCTTTTATCTATTTAATTGGGTTGTTTGCATTCTTTTTTTGTTTGTTTGTTTTGTTTTGTTTTGTTTTTTAAAGATTTTATTTTTTCCTTTTTCTCCCCAAAGCCCCCCAGTACATAGTTGTGTATTCTTCGTTGTGGGTCCTTCTAGTTGTGGCATGTGGGACGCTGCCTCAGAGTGGTCTGATGAGCAGTGCCATGTCCGCGCCCAGGATTCGAACTAACGAAACACTGGGCCGCCTGCAGCGGAGCGCGCGAACTTAACCACTCGGCCACGGGGCCAGCCCCAGGTTGTTTGCATTCTTATTATTGATTTTTAATAGTTTTTGGCATATTTTGGACATAGTTTCTTTATCACATATGTGTTTCACAGATATCTTCTCCCAGTCTGTGGCTTGTCTTTTCATTTCCTTAACAGTGTCTTTGGCAGAGCAGAAGTGTTCAATTTTAATAAAGCTCAAGTTATCAATTTTTTTACTAATGGATCATGCTTTTGCTGAAGTGTCTAGAAACTCACCCCCAAACCCAAGGTCACATGCATTTTCTCCTTTGTTTCCTTCTGAAGTTTTATAGCGTTGCATTTACATTTAGGTCTATAATCCTTTTTGAGACAATTTTTTTGAAAAGTGTAAGGTCTGTTTCTAACTGTTTCAGCACCATTTGTTGAAAAGACCATCCGTTCTCCAGCAGATTGCCTTTGCTCCTTGGACAAAAGTCAGTCAGCTGTATTTATGGGGATCTATTTCTGGACTCCTTATTCTGTCCCACTGATCTATATGTCTGTTCTTTCACCAGCAGCATGCCCTCTTGATTACTACAGCCTTATAGCAAGTCTTGAAACTGGGCAGCGTGAGGCCACCAATTGTGTTCTTCAGTGTTGTGTTGGTTATCCTAGGTTTAGACTGAGTTTATCGATACATACGAAATAGCTTGCTGGGGTCTTGTTGAGTCAGTAGATCAATTTGGTAAGAACTGACATCTTAATGTTATTGAGTCCTCCAATCTATGAATATGGACTATCTCTCCATTTATTTAGATCTTTATTCCTTTTATAAGTGTTTTGCAGTTTCTCACATACAGATCATGTGCATTTTTTGATTGACAGATTTATACGTCAGTATTTCACTTTTATGGTGCTATTGTAAGTGGTATTGTTTTCTCTAATTTCAAACTCCAGTTGTTCATTGCTGATGTATAGAAAAGCAGTTGACTTTTTGTAATGACCTTGTGACCTACAACCTTGCTATATTCGTTTATTAGTTCTCTGGCTCTGGAAAATAAAACTCAGATGCATGGGTAGAAAGTTCAGAACAAGGTCATCCCACTGAGCATCGAGTTGCTTTAAGGAGAGGACTGTGGATTTTTTTCGTTTCATCCCTAAGGAAGAGCACAGGACCAGGCACAGTACAGGCTGGACGAGAGAAACCACGAAGGGATGTGCTGGTTCGTTCCCCCCGTCCTGGCACTTTTGCACGTACTCCCCATCCGGGCCACGTGTGCTCATCCCAGAATCAGCCAAGTTTGGAAATTCTACTTTGGCCTTGATATTAGGCTGGATTGGAGAGAACAGAGCAGAAGGATAGTAGGAGGGGAACAGAAACTTTTAAAATGAGGGTGCGGAAGGATTTCTGCTGTGGGCCGACAGAGAGAGAAAGAACAGGAAAGGGTCAAATAAGCACATTCTGGATTTTAGCAAGCAAGACTTTGTTCATGGTCCCCCCCCCCCCCCACAACATCTCTGTCGATTGCGTCTCTGTTTTATGGCCATTTGGAGATCACTGGAAGTCTATCCCGTAATTGTTTTCTTGCTAAGCTTCCTTGATGCAGAAAAATGATAATGCATTCAGGATGCTTTCAAAAGTCCCGGGGGAAATTAATTTGTTTACAGGATTGTGCATCGTATGGTTAAACCAACAAGGAGAAACAGACAGCCCTCTTTCTCAGCCCAGCTAAACCACTGTCAAGCGAGGTCACGGGGCAGGCAACGTCTGCGGGTCCCAGGGAGCTCCACAGCGGTCACCTGTTTTGACTGTGGCCGTGCAGACGCGTCCTGGCCATCCTTCTGAGAGTCGCTTTCCAATCATCCTCTCTCTGGTGCCGTTCTGTTACCAGGTGCCAGCTCAGCTCTCTGCTCTGGGCTCTTGTTCATCTTCCCGGGACCAACGCGTATGGCACAGACGGACACCCTTTCTTCAGTCCGTCCCTGCTGCCTCCTCCTCATGTCCTCATGAACCTTTTCTCTCCATCTCACAGCCACACTCATGGTTTCCTGGCACTTGGGTGTATTCTTGCACCCCAAACTCTACACTGGAAGTGAACCATGGGGACATGCAAGCAGATGGCACCTGGGGGTTAAAAACAGGTGCACAGGATTGAAATGCAATACAAATCAATGAGAGGCCTGTGCCATCTAGAGGTGCACCATAATATAAAATTTCCCAGGGACAGCGTTTAATCGTACATTTTTATTCACTATCACATATGCCAAGTCTGCATTATCACAGTTTCCGGATTAGCAGGGTAGAAATTTAATAAGACCCTATTATAATTAGTGAGGCTTGTCTTCCTTTCTTAACCTCACGGAATATACCACTTAACAAATTTCATGCTTCCTGCATTTGGGCCGGGACCACGTGTTCAATTACACAGTGAAGTCTCGCTCAGCAGGCAGCCCCCTTCGCCGGGAGCTCTGGGGATTAATCGCTGTGTCTCTGGGCTGCGGCAGGCTGCTTCCCTCATCCACGGCAGACCGCACTCAATGCAAACACCCCGAGTTAAATTCTGCATTGGTAATTGGCTACTGTTCCGGCTTGTTTATTACACATATATGCTTTTTAGAAGGGGAGGGACTCTCAGAATTTTATTTGTATTTGTAGCTGGATTCAAGAGCACACACAATGTGTCTGTCTTGTAGTTAATAAACAGATTTGTGTCATACTTTCTTTGCCAATTCTCTACATGAGTCAGGTCAGTTATCCAGAAATAGTTTCAGAGATGTATACCAGGGACTCAGGGATGGTTCAACATCCTCAAATCAATCAATGTGATACAGCATGTTCACAAAATGAGGAATAAAAACCACATGATCATCTCCATAGATGCAGAGAAAGCATTTGACAAGATCCAACATCCATTTATGATAAAAAAAAAAAAACTCTCAATAAAATGGGTATAGAAGGAAAATACCTCAACATAATAACGGCCATATATGACAAACCCATTGCCAACACCATACTTAACAGTGAAAAACTGAACGCCACCCCTCTGAGAACAGGAACAAGTTGAGGGTGTCCACTCTCACTACTCCTATTCAACATAGCACTGGAGGTTTTGGTCAGAGCAATTAGGCAAGAGAAAGAAATAAAAGGAATCCAAATTGGAAAGGAAAAAGTGAAACTCCCACTGTTTGCAGGCGACATGATTTTATATACAGAAAACCCTAAAGAATCCATTGGGAAACTGTTAGAAATAATCAACAATTCCAGCAAAGTTGCAAGGTACAAAGTCAACTTACAAAACTCAGTTGCATTTCTATACATTAATAATGAACTAACAAAAAGAGAACTCAAGAATACAATCCCACGTACATTCACAACAAAAAGAACAAAATATCTAGGAATAAATTTAACCGAAGAGGGGAAAGACCTATACACTGAAAACTATAAGGCATTACTGAAAGAAATCAATGATGACATAAAAAAATGGAAGGAGATTCTATGCACACGGATTGGAAGAATAAACATAGTTAAAATGTCCATACTATCTAATGCAATCTACAGATTCAATGCGATCCCAATCAGAATCCTAATGATATTCTTCACAGAAATAGGACAAAGAATCCTAAAATTCATATGGGGCAAGAAAAGACCCGAATACCTAAAGCATCACTGAGAAAAAAGAACAAAGCTGGAGGCATCACAATCCCTGACTTCAAAATGTACTGCAAAGCTACAGTAATCAAAACAGCATGGTGGTACAAAAACAGGCACACAGACCAATGGAACAGAATTGAAAGCCCAGAAATAAAATCACACATCTAGGGACAGCTAATCCTTGACAAAAGTGCTAAGAACATACAATGGAAAAAGGAAAGTCTCTTCAGTAAATGGTGCTGGGAAAACTTGTCAGTCACATGTAGAAGACCAAAAGTAGACCATTATCTTTCCCCATACACAAAAATCAACTCCAAATGGATTAAAGACTTGAAGGAAAGACCTAAAACCATGAAACTCCTAGAAGAAAATATAGGCAAGTGCACTATTTGCCATCCGTCTTAGAAGGATCTTTTCAAATACCATGTCTACTCGGACAAGGGGAACAAAGGAGAAGATAACCAAGTGGGACTTCATCAGACTAAAGAGCTTCTGCAAGGCAAGGGAAAAGAGGATTGAAAGAAAAAAACAGCTCACTAGTTGGGAGAAAATATTTGCAAATCATGTATCTGACAAGGGGTTAATCTCCATAATATATAATGAACTCACACAACTGAACAATAACAACAAAAACAACCTGATCAAAAAATGGGAAGAGCATATGAACAGACATTTTTCCAAAAGAAGATATACAGATGGCCAATAAACTCATGAAAAGATGTTCATGGCTAATCATCAGGGAAACGCAAGTCAAAGCTACACTAAGACATCACCTTATACCCATTAGAATGGCTATATCACCAAGACTAAAAATAACAAATGTTGGAGAGGATGTGGAGAGAAGGGAAGCCTCACACACTGCTGGTGGGAATGCAAACTGGTGCAGCCACTGTGGAAAACAGTATGGAGATTCCTCAAAAAATTAAAAATAGAACTACCATATGACCCAGCCATCCCACTACTGGGTATCTACCCAAACAACTTGAAATCAACAATCCAAAGTAACATATGCACCTCTGTGTTCACTGCAGCACTATTCACAACAGCCAAGACATGGAAACGATCCTAGTGCCCCCATCAACTGAGGACTGGATAAAGAAGATGTGGTATATATACAATGGAATACTACTCAGCCAGAAAAAAGACAAATTCATCCCATTTGCAACAACGTGGATGGATCTGGAGGGAATTATGCTAAGCGAAATAAGCCAGCCTGAGAAAGACAAACAGCAGGTGATTTCATTCATTTGTGGAACATAAACAAACACATGGACAAAGAAAACGGATTAGTGGTTACCAGGAGAAGGGAGTGGTGGGGGGGTGTCCATATGGGATAAAGGGGCACATATATATGGTGGCTGACAAATAATAATGTACAACTGGAATCTCACAAGGTTATAAACTATTAT
This sequence comes from Equus przewalskii, assembly GCF_037783145.1. Taxonomy (NCBI): domain Eukaryota; kingdom Metazoa; phylum Chordata; class Mammalia; order Perissodactyla; family Equidae; genus Equus; species Equus przewalskii. The sequence goes on from NC_091831.1 coordinate 90,205,529, forward strand.
GACCTCAATAAAATAATAAAATTTAAAAAAAAATAGTTTCAAAATCATTCTCATCAGGCTTTCATGCTGAGGTTAAAATAATGTTAATACGGTGATAATAGCGGCCATAATAATAGTTCATATAAAATTCCTGAGCTCAAACCATTTCAGCCACGCTTTCCTGATGAGGGTTAGATAATAAAACTGCTATAGACACAACGATACAACATAGTTTCCAGCTGTGAGGCTCCCACAATGCTCCAGACACTGCTCTGGGCCGTCGTGCACAACGTCACTAGTCCTCGGAACAGCCCTGCAGGTTCTTTCCACCCTGTGGGTAAGGAATCGGGCCAGAGCAGAGCGAGCAACAGAGTCACATTGCAGGAGCTGAGCTCACAGAAACACTTCAGTGTAGACTCTATTATTAATTTCATTCTAGAGATAAAGTGACGGTATTTGTTTCCTATGTCGGCTGTGACAAATTATCACAGACCTGGTGGTTTTAAACAATAGAGATTTATTTTCTCACAGTTCTGTGGCCAGAAGTCTGACACCAGCATCACTGGGCCACAAGGATGCTGTCAGCAGGGCCACTCCCCCCGGAGGCTGTCCCCTGCCTCTCCTTTCGGCTCCTGGCGGGTGCCAGCACTCCTCGGCTTGTGGCTGCTTCACCACAATCTTCAAGGCCAGCGTCTTCAAGCCTCTCTCTGCTCCATGTTCACATCAAGTGAGAGAAAACCTCCCGCTACCTCCCTCTTTTAAGGTTCCATGCGATTGCATTTAGGGCCCACCCAGATAATCCAGGATGATGGTCCCATGTCAAGATACTTAATTCTATCTGCAAAGACCCCCTCTCCTTTTTTTCGCTCTGAAAGGTACCATTCACAGCTGAAGGGATCAGGATATGAACTTATTCTGAGTTTGGACATTCGCACAGCGACGTTTCTTTCTATTTCCTGTGTGATGCCCTTGAGATCATGGGAAGAGTGGAATCTCCAGGTCAGACCCAGTGCTCACCATCCTCGTCTTGTGGTGATATCGCAACACCAAGCGATGCCCTAACTCGACACAGCGCGGGGGCCTGGCAAATGCTCCCCGAGCGAACCGACGACAGAACGAACACAGAGGCCCTCGCTACAGCAGGGAGGGAACGAGAAAGAAAGCGGAAAGAACATGGGAACCCCACCCGGCAAACATAGAGAATGTAATATGTTTCATTCTTTAAAATTAGGGGGAAACGGCAGCCCCACTAGGAACTGGGAAAAAGAGCCATTGACATGCTAAATGCTTCGAGAAGTTTCCAGAAGATATGGTGAAAGGGGAAAAGGTCAGAGAAAGCTCTGATGGCCAAGTCAGAACTGTCGTTCACAGGAAACTGAGGCAGAGTTAAGAGGAAGGCACTAGACTGTTACAGAGGGACCAGGGCTGACGTGAAGACGGGCAGTGGAAGAGACCGGGCATTTCTCGTTCTGCCTCTTTCTTTGTTGCAGCTTAAAAACATTCAGAATGGTAAACAAGAGGTGATGGGCACACACAGCAGAATATTACTCAGCCTTGAAAAGGAAGGAGATGCCGTCACTCGCTGCAACATGGACGAGCCTTGAGGACATTGTGCTGAGTGAAATCAGCCCGTCACAAAGGACAAATACTGTACAATTCCACTTACAGGAAGGACCTCGAGCAGCCAAATTCCTAGAGACACAAGGGAGAAGGGTGATGCCAGGGGCCAGGGGAGGGGCAAAGGGGAGCTATTGTTTAATGGGGACAGAGTTTCCGTTTGGGAAGATGGAAAAGTTCAGATGGACGGTGGTGGGGGTTGCAATGTACTTAATGCTGCTGAACTGTACACTTAAAAATGGGTAAAAGGAGGGGCCAGCCTGGTGGCACAGTGGTTAAGTTCACACACTTCTGCTTCTGCAGCCCCGGGTTTGCGGGATCGGATCCTGGGCGCCGACTTACACGCTGTTCTTCAAGCCACGCTGAGACGGCATCCCACATACAAAATAGGGGAGGACGGGCATGAATGTGACCTCAGCAACAAGCTTCCTCCAGCAAGAACGATATTTAGAATTAGATGGTAGGGGGATCAGAACAAGAGTGGCCCTTCCAAAGGGTAAGCCGCCAGCACTGGAGTTTTTTGCAGATTCCGATTCTCTGTGACGTCGTGAGGTCTCCTCTCTGTGCCTCGAGGAGTGGCTGGCACCTTTCACCACAGAGCTGGGCACACGCCCGGCTCCGGCCGGGGCCCCGAGGAACGGCAGGAGGGAGCTGAGCGCCAGGACACAGCCCGATGCCGACCGGAAAACCAGACCAGACACCACGTGTGAGACCCACTTCAGCACCTGGTGCCCTTCCCAGACCTCCAGGGCGCGCAAATGGCAGCTCCTTCTCTTCTACGGGCCTAAGAGAAGGAGATAAAATTCTGAAAGAAAAAAGTGGGGGAGGGTACTTAAATTTTTTTTAAAGTCTTAAAGCAGATCTTGGGGGGAGAACAGCTGGATTTTAAAAGGTCTTTATACAACAAGAAAAGGAATTATGTGTCAGAAATACAAGGTGAAAGATGCCAATAAAAATGGAAGGAAAAGATGGAGGTGATTTTCCTAAAGGAGAAAATTCTTCAATATCACGTTTAGACTAAAGCGAGAACATGGTCAAGTCCGTGGCTGGTGGTCAGCGTCTCATAAAGACGCTTTGATAGGCATCCACTCTGTTCGGTTCACTCAGCGGACCCGCGGTCCTCTTTGCGGTCGCCTTGGCTGATGGAGACTTGGCATGTCTGTAAGGACGCGGGTGCGGGACTCGCTGAGAAGAGGCTGCCCCCTTGGAGAGGACTCGGCCGTGCTCTCTCCAAGACCTCAAACACTAGGGAAAATGCCACCTAAAAATCACTAAGGAAAGATCTCAGCCAACCACCAGATGGTTGCTTGACAAGAAACTCAACTGCTTTCCTTTACCCCGTTTTTTGAGAAAGTTCCATTTTTTCCCTTGTCCTGGGGCAGTTGAGGTGTTTAGACACAGTCACCCATAGAAAAGACTTTCTCTCCTGGAGAAAGCGAAACACGGAGCAGGACAGGGTGGCTCTGTGGTCCATCTCCCAGCGCAGCCCGCAGGGCGGTCAGTGCCTCCTCAGAAAGGATGCTGCGGGGTGGCGACCGTCCGTCTTCACTTATTGCAAGAGGCAACTGCACCAGGGACAGCCCCACCGCCAGCCTGGCTGTGACTCTCTCAGACTATTTAAGTGACTAACAGAGCTTCACGTGACTCCTGACAGAGCTCTCAGCATCTGCCCAGTTTCCGGCTTATTTGCAGCTAACGACTTCATGAGAAATTCAACAAAAACAAAATCCGTTCTCATGTCTCGACAATTTCGATTGTTACTCAGATAATTGGAAACAATATATTCTTGCGCATCTTTTCGAAATAACATTTTCCAGTCCCCGAACATATTTCTAAACACCCAATAAAAGCTTTTAGAGTCATTAAAACAATATAACGGGTGTGTAAATGAATCTCAGAGATGGAAAAGTCTCTCTTGTAAAATCCAGAGCTGAAAATTTGGTAACTTAGAAAAAGGAGCTTGGCGTTGTCGACGGGACTCACACAGAACATTTCAGACGCGCTCGGGGATAACAATGTCCCAGAAGACAGTCTACTTAGCGGGGGAAAAAAGGGCTTTAATTGGTGACGTAGGAAACGAGTGTTTTTGTTCCTATAAGCTAAGCCGTCTGATGATTTCTGTCGAAACCTCTTGGGAGTTATAACCAAATTTTATTCTTTTTTTTTAACTGAAAGGGGTTTGCGTTTTATACAAATAGGTCCTCACCTGCCACTTTGTTCTCTTTCCCTCCATCACCTTCCTTCTCTGCCACTCAGATCCTGCGAGGAGGTGGTCCAGGAAATGCTAGTTTTACCTCATTTTGACATTGGATCTTGATTTTTTTTAATGTTTCAATTGTAAGAATTTCAGGGATTTTTAGTCATATCATCTATCTATCTATCTGTCTGTCTGTCTGTCTATCATCTATCTATCTGCCTATCCATCTATCTATCTGTCTATCTATCATCTATCTATCTGTCTTTCTGCCGATCTATCTATCTGCCTATTTGTCTATCTATCTATCTGTCTGTCTGACTGTCTGTCTATCTGTCTGTTCTATCTATCTATCTATCTATCTATCTATCTATCTATCTACGCTGGTTTAACTTAAAATCATCCATCGCACCTGAAGCCTCTAATAGATTGTCAGAGGAAGTTGGACACACATGAGTAATGTGTCCCTTTGTATCCAGAAAGCCACCTCCCCTGCTGCACCTGCCTCCCTCCACCAGCCCTCGGAGCCCAGAGGAGCGGAGCTCAGAGAGGGATGCAGGAAGAAGATCAGGGCTCCTCTTGCTGGGAGTCAGGAGCAGCAATCACAGCCTCACCTTGAGCTCAGCACCAGAATGTGCCAGGTGGACTCGAAGGGGAATTTTTAAAAATCAGACCAAGAAAACCATAAAGAGACCACGGACAAATCTAATCACATTCAGAACTCATTTTAGGGGCCGACCTCCTGGTGTGGTGATTGAGTTCTCATGCTCCGCTTTGGTGGCCCAGGTCCAGATCCCAGGCACAGGCCTATGCCACAAGTCAGCCATGCCTTGGTGGTGTCCCACATACAAAATAGGGGAAGACTGGCACAGATGTCAGCTCAGGGCCAATCTTCCTGAGCAAAAGCAAAACAAAAAACCCTCATTATACCAATGATAATAAAAACACATTAAATCAGTATAAATATAAAAAGAGAGACTTTCATTTGACCATATACTGAATTTTTTTAAATGACATTCTCCTTGATCTGGTAATTTCATTTCTGGAAAACTAATTCTAAAGAAATGATGCTAAAAGTGGAAATAATATCAATGGCAAAAAATGTATGTGGGAGGACAAAATGGCTGTTTGAGAAATGGGGAAAAATTGAATATTTCATGTTCTAGATGGAATATTCCACTCAGTGGCCTATTGGCAAAATATGTTCACAGAAGATTTTTTAAAAACATGGACATCGCTTTAGATATAAAATTGATGGAAAAGTTAAAAGAAATGTGTGTATAGAGTAAAATTGCAAAATATATAAATACAGAGAAAAATATATACTTGGTAAAAAGCTGAAAATGTTAACAGTTAATATCATTAAGCAATATTGTTCTAGGTGGTTTTTCCTATTCTAATTTTCCTATTGTTTCCATTTCTTATTTAATGATTATATGTCACTTTCATAATAAAAAATGTTTAGAAATCTACATTTCTTTAAAGTTAGGCAAACAGGGAGATAATTGATTCATATCCAAAGTAATCATTATTCCTATTTAATTACTCCCATTAATTATGATCTGGATATTAAAAATAGTTAAATATATTCATATTAATCCATTTTATCTCACCCAAGCTATCAAACAGAATTAACTGAAGAAAAGAAAACAATTAGGTTTGCACTAATTTATTTTAATAAATCCATGTAGGACCTCAAAATTTTCCATTCCCTCGCTCTACCCCCGAAAACACAAATATATACATGCAAAGAAGAGATGAAAATGCTCAAAATAGTCAATTGCATAAAATTTATATATAATATTTCCAATTTTGAATAAATATTTCAAAAGCAGAGAGGCCTTTGGAAAAAATAGGAGGAAAAAATCTTTGAAATGTTCAGAAATAGTGTGTGTAAGAAGAGATCTCTAAGAGAATGCCGAAAAAAACCCTCAGGAGTCTAGAAATAATCCTAATATCTCTGCCATTTTGTCCACTTGATAAACACAAGTTTTGTCTAGTGTTACTACACACAACATCAGGTCAAACGGCCTCGGGCAAATCGGCAGACAGGTGACCTGGTCTGGTAGGCCTGCGGCTGCTCCTCTGACCCACAACCAGCCCTGGCTCCCGGCTCCTGCTTCGTTCCCAGGCCCTGAGCCCCAATCTGACACCTGCCTGGTACCCGCTGAGCCTCAGGACCCGGGGCCAGGGCTGTGGTTTACCTCGGCCAGTCCAGCGCGTGGCACATAGGAAGAGCTGTCCAGTTCCTCGCTAAGGGATTAATGAAGAAATGAATGAATGAATGAATGAATGAGTGAGTCCCTCTGCTACACCCCACACCCGGAGACGCTGATGAATTTCCTTCCTGCCCCGTTGTCTGGTGCCCACCCTTCTCGATATGCGTTGACTCGGTTTGTTGAGTCTCTGGTGTACTAGGCAGCTTGGTCAACAGGAAGGGCCATTTCTACTTGGGCCCTGCACCCTCCCGTTCGGTTAATGTACAATTAACCTTTCTGCAAACAAACCGTTTCTTGTGTTAATTAGAAAATTGGGGTTTACATCGTGAGACTGTGGGAAAGTCCTGGACTTGGGGATGAATTCCTCGACCGGGGATCCTCGTGAGAGGTGGTTATGAACGCTAAGAATGGGAGCCTGCAGTGACAAGGGGCTGGGGCCCTTCCTCTGCGGCTGGGGAAGCGGAGAGGAGCTGCCGGTCTCCACCCAGCGTCCAGGGAGGGCCGGGCGCCCCATCTGACAGCACGTGAGCATTTCTCAGAACCTTGTGGATCGTCTTACCTCCCTCAATTCTTCCTCTCTTACCATGGAGCTCTAGGAGGCCTCCCGCCGTCTCTCAGCCCATCTCACAGGACCATCATGCAATTAATGTGACCTCACTTAGTAAGCACAAATATAGGAAAAGTGTGAATTTTATTATTATTAATGTCATGCTGACGTATTGAGGGGTGACGTGTCGTTATTTCCAAAACCTACTTTTGAACGGTGTCGGGAGAAAAAGAGCAAATGTGGCAAAATGTCAGCAATTGGTGAATCTAGGCTGGGAGAATACTGTTCTGTGGTCCTGTTCTGCCAAAGTTTCTGTAGGTTTTTCAAAATAGAAAAAAAAAAAAAAAGATGAGAAAAATAAAAACAAATAAAATGTTGTGACCGTGCCTCTCCTGGACTCTGCTGTGTGAACACAGGCAAGATTCTTACCCTCGTTAAGCCTCTTTCTTGAGATGGGAAAATGGGAAAAAATAAGCTGTGCCTTACATTCTCCTTCAGGGTTTTGTGAAGATCACGGCAATAGACGTAAACGCTTTGAAACCACAGAGCCGTGTCTGGGCTCGAGGGGTCGCCGATGCCATCACTCCAGTGGCACCAGCTGATCCCCAGGTCGACCCAGCCGAGCTCCCCTCTGCGCTGTCTGGACTCAGCCAATCTGTGTGGCCGCGGCCACCTTCGCGTTGCATATGCATGACTCGCCTCTGGGCGGCCCTGCTCCCAGCCCAGCCGCAGACTAGCAGTCCTGCTCCTGGCAACCGGAGGGCAGCGTGAGGAGCCGTTGGTCGGCTGGAGCAGACCCCTCCTGCTGGCTTCCCAGTGCCCTGCCCGCAGCAGGTCAGCTCCCATGAAACCCTCAAAGGCGTCCCAGCGCTACAGGAGCGTGCGGAGGAACGCCGGCCAGCACTATTTCTACCAGGAGTCTCTGCTGCTCAGGTGAGCCAGTCCCATCCGCAGAGGAGGCAGGTGTGCGAGGAAGGGACCTGGGGTCACGGGAGCCTTGCTTAGGTCCAAGCAGAGGACAAGTCCTCATCCTGCTCGGTTCCCCTTCGGCAGGAGCCCAGAAACCCCTTCCTCCAGGTTCTTGCACAACTTGGTTGGGAACCTCAGCCGTGTGCACAGAGGGCTGGACGTGTTGGTTGACCAGGGGGTCCGAATCCAAAAGCCTGGACTCCGACCCGGCATTACTGCTGGCCAAACCCGCAGGCACCTTCATCTGCTCTCTCTCTGTTTACTCCATCGGCAGCGTCAGGAGAGAGTGGATGATACATCCGTCATAATAAACCAGGTGCCTGTTGGAAAAGTCTTCAGGTTCATCAGAAGTGGGGGGAGTGCTGTTGGAATTGTTAAAGATTTATAAAGGTATGTTAAAACCTCCAGTAATATGGAGAAATTGGAGAAAAGTCTTCATTCAGTAAGCAAAAACTATCCGAATTGGAGAAAAGCAAAGAAATTATTTTGTCTTACTTGTAAGTGCATCATTCATCCAACAGACACAGCCACACAGTCACATCTCCTCCTAAACAGGTACACGAGGTTAGCATGTTAATCGTTACCGGGAATAAATGTTGCCGCACCTTTAAAAAAATTGTTCTGCCAGAGATTAACTATTTCCCTGAGATGTTTGTCCACGTAAATTTATTTAGCCAATTTCTGGTTCGTGGAAACTGCTGTCTGTTCTGCTTCCGTTATCTTGGGTTTCAAAAGAATGGAAGTGGGAATGTCAGCACGGGGTCTCTAGGGGACAGAGCTTGGTTTTTCCTTATTTTACTTCCAGGGCTGGGGGACAAGAAAGTCTGTAAAATTAGCCGATTATTTCAATGAGCCTGAACTAGAAACTGTTTTCCCACCAAAGATGCTGCTGTTTAGGAATCGCATATAAGCACCGTCCTGTCTCCTTTATGACACCTGCTGAGAACGTCTTTCATCCTGAGGCCCGTTGTCTTTTACTGACCCACCGAAGTAACAGAAGATAATAAATGTGCCTCAGTGGGCTGCTCACACGGCCTGATTCTCTCTTTGCTTTTTTGGACCCCGCCCTTTCACACACACACACACACACACACACACACACACACACACACACACACGCTTCACACAGATGCCCCTGGGGCAGGGAGGTGCTGAACTTGCCCAGGGCAAGGAGATCTTTGCTGGAAACAATTCTCCTAATGCGATTTCCTCCTTAATGTCCTGATCCATTCAGCAACTTGGACGACAGCTTCAATGCTGACGAAACGGGGGACAGCACTGATCCAGAGCACATCTTCCAGAATATCCAGTTTCAGAAGGATCTCATGGCAGACATTCGCTGCAGACCCTGGACCATGGGACAGAAGCTGAGGGCGCTGAGGTAGGAGCCTCAATAGCAATTGTTGGTTATTTCAGGCCTGCTTTGCACCAAACCCCCGCCCTGCCCATGGCAATGAGCACAGAGACCCACGTGAACAGTCGCTCTTGCCCTAACTGAGAGGAGGCACAAAGATGTCCAAGGCCTCGAGCTGGTCCACACGGGGCCTCAAGGTGGCCCGTTCCTCTGGGTGTGTCTATACGTGTCTGTCTGGGTTGGGTGTGTGTGTGGGTGGGTGCAAAGTTTTTGGTTTTCTATGTCCTTGCAAACACTAGATTGTAGCGTTGTGTCTAGAGGTGAACAGCACAACGTAACTCACCAGAGACAGGTGTAGGATCTAGACGGAAAATAGATGCTGATTTCACCTGCTTAGCTGTCGCCTCCCTCTGGGGGGGGCATCGCTACAGGAAACCAGATTACAAGACATTTAGGGTCAGACGGAGAGTCTGTTTAGATAATTGTGAAGAGAGAACGATCAGAAGACCGACTGCCTGGATTCAGATGCCACCTCTACCCACTGCCAACGCTGCTATAATCTTAATTTCTGCAAATACCAGTTCCTTCCTCTTTAAAGTCGAAGTGACGGTGAAGAATAGCATCTACGTCCTGCCGCAGGGTTTCCAAAAACGTCCACTGTTAAGCCGTCAGGGTTCTATTAAAGACTCAGAGTGCTTGGTTGCCCTCAGACCTGCTCAGTCAGAAATCATGGGGGAAGGCCCAGCATTTTTAACACTCATTCAGGGTGAGTCTTTGCCTCACTGAAGTTTGAGATCCTCTGGTAGCAGTTCAAGGATCAGATGAGATAAACCAGGTGAGCGGTCGGCATGACTTCTGCTGTGTCGCACGTGCCGCCTCCGGGCGAGCGATGACCGGCGATGCTGACACCGGGGTCACAGCAAAGGCGGTTAGGAGAGTGGTGGCAGTGACCGTACCCTGAGCTAAGCCGACCTCTGAAGCAGACCTCCCTGGAGAACGAACCAAACACCTGATCCTCAGCCACCCGCTGTGTAGACGGGACGAGAACGTCTGTCACATCTACGGCTTGGTGCCCCTCTCCAGACGTCACAACAGCCCACTCTCTCCCCATCTTGACCCTCAGGCTGGTGTTTCTTTCCCACCAGATCACGCCTTCACTACATGTCCACTCCAGGCACTGTTTTCCAGTCTGACCAAAGATGCAGCCTGAGCCTCTGATGGCTGGAGCAGGCGGCTAAGATCATCCGTAGTTTTCGCTCTCAGACCTCTCTAATTAATTTTCACATCTGTTATCAGCTCTCATCGCTTCCATCTCTTTGAGTAAGGATGGCATTTTTCAGATGACAAGACTGATCCTCAGAGACACTGAGTGTCTCCCCCCGGGACACACAGCTCGTGAGTGCTGGCACCGAGCTTTAAACCTAGGTTTTCTGATGCCCAACTCCAATGTTCTATTCTATTGAAACAGAGGAACTCTGCCAAAGTAATCAGTGAAGCGACTTACTGAAATAAAAAAAGGCATGTGCTCTATGAGAATTTTTGAAAACCATACAGAAATGCTGGTGGCTGATGATTCTCTCAGCAGTGAGAGACTGAGTCTTTCTAACCTGCGGGAGGAGCAGGGCAAATGCTAGGTGATCTGTCGAGGCACTCAGAAACGCAAGGACACACGAGCCTTCCGCCTGGTGCCTGCCCGGCGCTCAGCCACAGCCCAAGACAGCCGGCGCCGGCCTCCGGGCACCTGCATTTGTCATCGCCTGGCACACAGCCCTGTCCTCACCTTGAGAAGCCCGTGGATCAGTGCTTCATCAATTGTCCTTTCTGCGGTGCCTCCACGGAAGTCACAGGGCAGTGGAGCCTGACTGCCTGGATCCGGGGGTGTGGCCGACTTGGATGGAGGCAGCTCTGGGCTGGGCCAGGAGCATCCACCCCTGTCATGCAGCGCGTGCTGGTTTCCTGTGGAGAGGCCAGTGGTCCATGCCGTCGGAGTCGCACTGGGCTGTGACCGGGCCTGGGTCAGTTGCTTCTCCCCGGCCCCTCATAGCCCCCTCACACCTGCTCTCCTTGGCTATTGTCACCTTGCGCCTCCCTCATCCCTGTTGGCTCGTGGGCTCCTTCAGGCCCCAGTTCTGTTTTACCACTTCAGTATTCCTCTATGCTCGACTCAAAACGTGTGCAGAAAGTTTGCAGGGAAAAAAAATGTAAGTAATTAAACGAAATAAATTATTATTTAGTTTCCACGGGCCCCTATGTTTTCAATGCCGTGTAGGGTGAGACGTCGGCTCGTGCCTGCGTTTCTGGTCCTGCAGGATGAAGCTGGGCCGTGGAGACGGGGTGGTGGAAACCGGGCAGAGAGGCCCAAAATGAAGCAATCACTCTTGCTCATGGAAAAGAGAGTCAGCTGCTTCCTGTGTCTCCTGAGGAAGGACCTGGGGACAGTGGGTGTTGCTGGGAGGGTACGTGGAGGCACATGAGGAACTCCCTGAAAGGGAGTCGGCCCAACTAACAAACTGGATGATTCAGAGGAACGAAGTTCTCATAATCCAGCATGGGGTGGTCGACCTCAGATTCTGAGGACCTCACCGTGCAGCATCAGCTGAGGTCACGTCGAAGGTGGCGTTCGTCTCTGAGTCTTTGACTTCATTCTGTCCCATGGCACTAACATTTACTCTCTAACCCAGTTGTTCCTTTAGGCCAGATTTAACCACCCACCTCAGTGAATTCAGTCCATTTTCAAGGATTGATCACTTAGGCAGAGACATCAGGTCAACCCACCCACGTGGTCAGGGTGTCAGAAGTTTGGGCTGAATTAGGTTGTTTGCGGCTGTGTGACATCGCGCTGCTCACTGTCATGTCCTTCTTCCCCCAGACGAGCGAAGGAGATCGTGCTGAAGTTTGAGGGGAGGCTGACCCGGACTCGAGGCTACCAGGCAGCAGGTGCGGAGGTAAGAGCACACGGCATGCGTGGGCGCCCGACCCCTCCTGGGTCTCCATCCTGGAAGCCCTGCCTGTCCTCGCATGCTCGTCGTGCAAGGTCGTGCGTGTCCGTCATGAACAGCTGCAGAGCCCGGAGCCGAAGGCCTGCATTTCCCAGAACTTGGACCGTAGGCCCCAAGACCATCGCTTACCACTTGTGTGGCCCTGGGGGAGCCTAACTCATCAGGAGATGGGGGACTTGGTCCCCCGCTGCATGTAGATTTTATTCACTGCATCTCTTGTAGTGAAAAAGCTACGGGCCCGTGGAACAGCAAACTGCAGGAGCCAGGACGCCGGGTCCTTCTGCCGTTGCTCCCCTGCTCTGGGTGGACGGCCCTGAAAGTGATGTGGTTCTCATGTTTGGTTCTTAAGATCCCTCTTAGTTCTAACGGTCTCTGCCCTTCGTTTCTCACGTGATGCCAACAAGGGCCTTCATGACGTGGTTGGGCAAGAACACCCCCTCTGTGCAGCTCAAGGCACCTACCCACCGTCCTCCTAGCAGGTCCCCCTGCTTCCACTCACCTCCATCTGTGAGCCACTCTCTTCTGGAAACACAGGAATGAGGGCAGCGTTTGAAACGGTCAACTTCTTCTGCTATCCCTTGCTTAGATAAATAATGGATGGATGGATAGATGGATAGATGAATACATAGATAGATGGATGGATAAAAAGGCTTTCATTCCACTTAGAAATAAATACAGATTCCCTCCCAGGGCCATTGCCACCTGTTGGGTCTCATCCCACTGCTCTGCTCCATCCTCTTCTGTGAAATACCCGCTCAAGCTAACCCACAGACTGGTACTGGCTGCTCTCCCCTCCTGGGTAGCTCCCCTGCCAATTCCTCATCTCACTTCTTTCCACTCAGCTCTCAGCTCAGGTACGACCTCCCCAAACAGACCTTCCCCGACCCCTTGTCCCCGAGTCCTGAGGGACCGTGCGTCGGCTTCTTTGGCGCTGCCTCCCTTCTGCCCGAACACAAACTCTGCGCCAGCTGCCATCTTGCACGTCTGGTTCACTGTTTGCATCTGCAGGTCTGCAAACACAGCGCAGGTGCTCAGCACGCACTCTGAATGCACACGTGTTTCTTAAACTATAATACGTGTTGTCAGAACACGTTTATTGCAGGTGAACTGATAAGCCTTTTCGAAGACGAAAGGATGTTATTCTTAGTTACCAAAACTCTACAACTCGGGCCCATAATTAGGACCTATTTCTTCCCAGTCTGGTCTTTGGTTTGGTTTGGTTTTTGGTTTGCTCTTTGAATCTTGAGTCATTCCCGAGTTTCGAGGCTTTCGCAGTGGAGATTCAGGGCCGACCGTCAGAGAAGTACGGCATGTTTCCCACGCCTTGCTGAATCTGGGTGTTCAAAAAGTCACCTTTTTCCACCACACATCCCTTTAGGCGCAGGCAGTGTAGACTCTCCTCACCAGAAGGAGTGTGGGGGCTGTTCCGTCCAGGGCTCTCTGAAGTGAGCTGTGGGCCCCCGGCTTCTCAAGCAGGCCCCAGAGCCCGAGAGAGGCGGCTGTGCATCCCGCTTTAGTCCGTTCCAAGTGCTGAACCTGCTGCCCGACGTTGAATTGAGAGAGAACTCTGAGGACTACCGATTGGCTCCTACTTCTGTATGAGATAAATCCCAGAAAAAGAAAACAACTTCCCCAGGGGCATGTAATAAGACAGGGGTGGCGCTGGGGCTGGAACTCAGGGCTCTGGGCTCCCACTCGGCACCTCTCACCCTTCGGGACTTGACAGTGGGCCGATGACGCAACACTTTCCACCCCACGCCCTCCCCAAGGATGTCCAGCCCCAGTCTCTGGACGCTACAGGGATGGAAGGTCAGAAAGCCTTGCTCTGCCTCCCCACCGTGCAGATGAGCAAGCGGACAATACAGGGCCGAGTGTGACAAGCATCAGTAGACCAAAAACAACGACCTGGGAGTTTGCAAATAGAAGAAAGGATTTCCGGCCACAGAGAAGCCGTGGGAAATCCTCACGGGAGTGGCTGTGTCTCAGCCGGTCTTGAATCATGAGCAGAAGACGAACAATTCCAACTTCTGATAAAACAAACCAATTTCTGTTGACAAGCAGCTGCTCTGGCCTCGGCAGGCACGTCCGGAATGACATTACCATGTGCGTCTGGATGGGGACCGCCCGCTGCCTTGCAGCTCGGACGCTGTAATCACATTTGCCCGCCTTCTCCCTGAGATGATATCATTTGCTCCCAACACAAACCCAGATGTTTTGTGTTAAAATGCGTGACCTGCCAGTGCTGGGGGAGAGCAGGGCCAGCATCAGGGTGCACCCCACTCTATTCTCCTCTGGGAAAAAAAATGGTTCTTTGACAATTGCGTCTTAAACACACAGGATGGATTCCCAGAGCTCCTCGTGGCAGCTTTGGCCGGGAGAGAGGCTGGGAAATGAGCTCCAGCTGCAGGACGGGAGGCACGGCGGGGAGCCCTCATTCAGCGAATGTTCTGGACCTGGCTCCTGAGCAGGCATGGGCATTGTCAACACCTGGGGGGCTTGTTGGCCATGCGAATCCTGGGCCCCCCTCCCAGAGTGGGGTCAAGTGAGTGTGTTAGGACCACGTGCCCTAGTGGCTCCCACAGGAGTGGTAGGAATAAGTCAGGCTGTAAGCCCAGAGCAAGGGCACCTCAGTACAGGCCCCACGGCTCAGAGCCCAGAACAGGTGCCTCACCCAGGCGGGAGCACAGAGAGGACAAGGGGGCCTCTGTGGTCCCGGAGCTGCCCGCAGGCCTGTGAAATCATCACTCAAGGTCCCAGACGGTGTGTCCAGGAGCTCCTCCTCCATTTGGGATCCTAGCACCCCTGAGTCATCAGGGTCCTGGCGAACATAACGTCCTCTAACCCTGCTCCCTCTTTTCCAGCTCTGGCGCAAGTTTGCTCGTCTCGCCTGTAACTTTGTGGTCATCTTCATCCCCTGGGAAATGAGGATAAAGAAGATTGAGAGTAAGTGTTGGCAGATGGAGGGGTGGGGCTGGGATGCAGTGGTGGTGGCCAACCGACAGGGAGGCCTCAGGAGGGTCTGGAGTGTCCTGGTCCCAACACTGGGCAGCCAGGGGCCCCAGCACACATGATGCTGACCTGGGCTGGACATGGGACAATGGAGACAGAAGACGCGGCATCTGTCCCACCACCTCCCAGGATGGAAACAGGCCAGCATCCTGCTGGGCTCTGCTGTTCTCTATCAGTCATTCATTAGTCAGACACAACA
The DNA here is from genome assembly GCF_037783145.1 of Equus przewalskii. Taxonomy (NCBI): domain Eukaryota; kingdom Metazoa; phylum Chordata; class Mammalia; order Perissodactyla; family Equidae; genus Equus; species Equus przewalskii. Next base: position 90,220,615 of record NC_091831.1, read on the forward strand.
CGGACCCAAAAGGATCAAGTGAAAATCTGTGTAGATGAGTGAGGGTGACATGGGCAATTGCAAACTAAAAATACAAAAGTGTGGATTTTCGTAGAGGTGACTGTAACCATTTGTAAAAAAACACCCTAAAAAATAAATGAATCGCATTCACATTCATATTTACAAACACATGCGCAGTACAGACACACAACACACTACATCAGGAATAAACTTAACAATAAGTCTTAAATAAAGAAAACTGTAAACCTGGCCCACAGGATACAAAAAATGTCTTGTGAGGTGACACTGGATGATTTGACATTTGGAAGATACTGATTTTTCCCGATATCAATTTGTGAGTTTAATGCCATTCCAAGAAAAATCTCAATGTAATGTGAAATTACATTGTAATTTCTCAGTGTAATGTAAAACTCAACAAAATGATCAGAAAACTTACATGGAGGAAAAACCTCCAAGAGACTAATTGAAGAATGTTTTAAAGGCAAAAATGTAAATAAATTTGTGTAACCAAAATGGTAAAATACATTATAACAGCTACAACAGCTGAAAGAGTGTGGCATAGCGTCATAAATGAGGCTGGAACAATTGATTCCGCTGTTTTAAAGAATGAGGTATATCCTTCACTTTAAAGTTCCGTAAAATATCTAAACATAAAATAGGGAACTATGAAAGAATTAAAGGAAATATAAGTCATGGGATCTCAGAATGGAAGCCTGTCTAATTATAAACATAAAGAAGGAAATCATGGAGGGAAATATTGTTATATTTAGTTACATATAAAAGAAATTTTACATGCATAAAAAATAAACAAAGCTAAAGGTTAGCGGACAAATTGAGGAAAAAAACATTTTCAACATTTAAATGGAATTTAGCACTTTCATCCACAGCTGGTAGAAATGCAAATGGAGGCAGTATTTCTGGAGGAAAGGTGTAATTTATACCAAAAATCTTCAAGATGTTTATACTCCTTGAGACAACTCTTCCATCCTTAGCAACCAGAGAAAACAGCCCCAACAAAATCGATGCCCAAGGCCGTGTGGACGCAGCTGCTGCCCCACCCAGAGCCCCTTGCTGGGCTGGTCCGTTTCTTCTCGTCTGCTCTGAGTGTTGACCCCTAGGACCCTCAACTGCCCACTGGTGTAGAGGATTACCTTTGACCTGCCCTGTTCCACATGCTGGGCACACATCACCCGGACCCCGGCCCCCTTTGTCCTGAAAGCACGTCCTCACTATGTCACGTCAGCTGAATCCTTTCCTCAGGCTCTGCTTTCAGGAAACCTGACCTCAGACAGAAACTACTTATTGTGGAGTTATTTACCCCAGCGAAGACCCCACCTAGTGAAAAGCGGGGACCTTCCTAAATGTCAAACTGTGGGGGATAGGTTAAATAAATCGTGGAAAATTCATCTGATGGAACAACAAAACTCACTTTACAGAAGAATATATTTTGCATGAGAAAATGCTTGTAATATATTGATAACAAGATGCATGTTGAAAGATGCCAATTTTTAAACAAAAAGATTATACGTACAGAATAATGATGGAGGGTTACACTAAAAAGTCATGAGAGGCTGATTCTAGTGGTGATTTTAACTTAGTGATCTTGGAATAGGTAATTCTTTTGTTTTCTTTGTAATGTTTTGTGTTTTCCTATTTATTCTGACAAACAGGAACTAGATTTGAAACGAAAATTCAAGAGAAGTTATTTTTTGAAGTAGAGAACAAATTCGCCTACTCCAGAAAGTGAGCAGAGTCAGGCACGTCTTCTTCTAACTGCTTCTGTGCTCCCTTATTTTTTCAATAGAAATCTGTTTTTAAACACACTTTTTATTTTAGAATAAGTTTAGATGAATAGAAAAGTTGCAAAGAGAGTTCCCATAACCCCTTCACCTGGTTTCCCTTAATGTTAACGTCTAGCAAATCGTTATTTATCTTGAAATCAAGACAGAAGAATCCTTAGAAAAATTCTTAGAATTCTCAAAACTATGCAAAATAAAAAAGAAATAGATCAAATTCTCAAAAGATGCTGATCCTTCTGAACAGACACAAAATGTGGTAAATCTGATAAAAGCCTTTTAGACGAATATGTCATTAGGAAAATCATTAACTTAGGGATTTTTTTCTGTATGTATGACTGGTAGATATTAATGAACATCTTCATCCATCTAAATGGCCATTTTGGGGGACCCCCTGGTTAGTACAATTACGGCATTCTTGGTCTACGTCCTGCTGATTAAGAAAAATTAGTGTTGCTTCACGGAGAACTTCCCGCCCTGTGAGGGTTTCATATGAACTGTCCTTATTGTCTTGTCTTTCTTTAGGTCATTTTGGATCGGGCGTTGCCTCCTATTTCATATTCTTGAGATGGCTGTTTGGAATTAATATTGTGCTCACGATTATGACAGGTGCCTTCATCGTCATTCCAGAGGTAAGAACTATTTCAGGAGAGAAAAAAGAGCTGTTTGTTCAAAAGAAGAAATATTAGACCCATAGCTTAAAACGACTTCATGTAATGACGTCCCCCTTTACCCGTGCGGGAAGGAGGATCTGTGCCACAACAGCACGCGGCAGACTCCTCCTGCAGAGGCCGGAGAGCAAACACTGCAGTCTTGTGAGCCATAATGAGCCCGGCTGCATCCCGATAAAATGTTATTCTCAGATGCTGAGATTGGAATTTCATATAACTCGTGCGTCACCAAATATTATTCTTTTGATTGTTTTTCCCAATCATCAAAAAACGCAAAAACCACTCTTAGCTCTCCAGCCCTACAAAAAGAGGTGACAGGCTGGATCCAGCCCGGGGGCCAGTTTGCCAACATCGTGTTAAAATAAAACCCGTTTCTCAATTCAACTTCATCCTCACAAAAGAAACGGGGCGGTTTCCCATGCCATCACAGAAACCCAGTGACCTCAATAATCCACGCGGCTCAGGAGAGGACACCCAAGCAGTCCCTGATCAGGCAGAAAGAAAATCTGGCCGCCCGTGGTTAATTTTCCATCAACGAGAATCAAACAGGAATCTACCCCTAGAGATCGCTCCTGTGCAGCATCTTCTCTGGCGCGTGGAGGTCTGCTGCACCTTTTCTTCTGGTCGCCTCCACCCAGAGGACCACGTGACATCCTTTCCTCTCTCACCAGCTCATTGCCGGCCAGCCCTTTGGAAGTACGGCCAGCAAGACCATCCCTCAGGAGCACGTAGCTTCGGCCCAAGACCTGGACACTGTCTGGTCCCTGGGGGTGAGGCCAAGGCTTGACCAGGCTCCTGCCTTGAGGGAGGGGGTGAACGGGACCTGGAGTCGGAAATGACACGCGTGCTTTCTTTCAGGGTTACCTGCAATACTCAGTCCTCTTCTATGGCTACTACGGCCGGGAGCGGCGGATCGGCAGGGCCGGCTACCGGCTGCCCTTGGCGTACTTCCTGGTGGGGATGGCCGTGTTCGCTTACAGCTTCATCATTCTCTTGAAAAAGTACGGCTGCCTCCATTTCTCAAAACGCCTGCCAAGAATGCCGTGTATGGTCTCATTCGGTGTCGTTGATAACCCTGCAGAGTTAAGGCATAACCATACCCATCTCACAGACGAGGAGACCGAGGCTGAGAGAGAGACACTCATTTCAACCACCACTGACAACACGTGGTGCTTCGTCCCAGGTTCCATGTTGGGTCTGGAGAGACGAGTCAGGTAGACTCACCAGTTAAGGTCGATTTAGGCAATGTAGGAACTGCATTAATAGAGGTATGAACAATATGGTCTAGGTGACCAGAGGTTGCAGAAAGCCAAACACTGTCCTGTGGCTGTAAGTTTACCTGCAAGACAGCCACAAATTCTGCACCATCCGAGCTTGTCTGTATCGCGAGGCGGTTCGCACGTCTGGTCCCCCGTCAAGGCTGACGGCTGGGGTTAGGGGTCCTGCTCCCTCTGTGGGTCCTGAAGCTACTCGCTTTCCCTCTCTGGCCTCAGCTGTAAAATGGGCAGGTTGGCTCAGAAAAATGCAGGCTTCTCTTGGGGCTTTCACATTCTGTGCCTCCCTGCGGGAACCAGAGAGACACAGACCCCCGGCAGGCTCTGAGCCCAGGAGAACCCGGCCCCTCCCCACGCTGGCTCGCCTGCTGCCTCTCTCTGCGCTGTGCTCGTAGTCTGACTTCACGACCCTGCCTCTTGCGGCCTCTTAGCAAAGTGCAGAGAGAAGTGCTTGGGGTAAAAAAAAACCATAAAACGGTCATCATCGGCATCATCTTCTTCAAACAAAAACCGGAAGAGATAGATACACGGTGACTCGGGGCCTTCGGTTCACAGGAAGTTTTCCAGCTTAAAAAGCTGGAAAATGCTTGTAATCTTATAAGGGGAGAAATGGGCTAAAGGACAGGGACTTCCCCTGAGAGGGCCCCTGAGTCCTGCTTCACACACATTCTGAGAACGTCCTGTGCAGGAAGGACCCCACGCGCTCTGTGTGGCCCCACAGGGTAGAGTTACCCTCAGCGGACGGGTGCTCAAGACTGATTCAGCTCCAAGGGGAGAATTAATGTCACAGTTGTGGCCGCACGGAGCCAGAATGGCCAGCGCCAGGGCGCACACACCTCTGGTGACCTCCTGGCCACCGCCGTGAGGGAGCACCTGTCATCCAGGCTCCCCCATAATGGGCCATTGCCGTTTCCACGCTTTTCAAAGGGCTCGGCGAGGACGCGAGCGGGGGCTGCACCCTGCCGGTGCACTGCTGGCTTCGCCCAGAGGCCTGGTTCTGATCCTCCAGAGGTGCTGTGTGGGCTCGCAACGTGGCTCGCAGTGGCTGAGCCCGTTGCTGACCCTGTTCCTGCCTGACGGGTCCTCCGTCCTTTTTCTCAGGATGGCGAAGAACTCCCGCACCAGCCTCGCCAGCGCCTCCAATGAGAACTACACCTTCTGCTGGCGGGTCTTCTGTGCCTGGGATTATCTCATCGGCAACCCAGAGGCCGCAGAGAGCAAGACGGCCGCCATCGTGAATAGCATCCGGGTGGGTGAGGAGCCCGAGGCTGCGAGGGGGACAGCGTGGAGTCAGGGCTCCCCGGACCAACGCCCTCAGGCACGGGAGCCGCTGGCCCCCTGCTGGAGGAGCCAGCCCCCTCTCGTTGGGTGCACATGGACCCGGGCAGCTGTCTCCAAGGAGAGGTGACATGCCCGCCGGGCACCAAGCAGGCCGGTGGAGCGCAGGAAGAAAATAGGGGAACTTACCTTCAGTTTTTTCTTTTTTGAGGAAGATTAGCCCTGAGCTAACACCTGCCGCCAAGCCTCTTTTCCTTTTGCTGAGGAAGACTGGCCCTGAGCTAACATCCGTGCCCATCTTCCTCCACTTTATATGTGGGACGCCTACCACAGCATGGCTTGCCAAGCGGTGCCATGTCCGCACCAGGGATCCGAACCGGCAAACCCTGGGCCTCTGAAGTAGAATGTGCGAACTCAACCACTGCGCCACCCTATTTTTTTATTTCATCCTTCTAAAATTTCAATTTGGGTATTTTTGATAATTCGCACAATGGTTACTACCATATGGCGTGGAAGTCCCTTGTAAATTAATAGATACATTTCATTGTTAATGTAGGAGACACACAGTCAAAAGCATTCAGAGAAGGGTCTGCTGACCAGCACAGATGGCTAAATGGTGCCCCCTTCTGAGAAAAAGTTTATCTAGATAGTTCCAATTGTCTAAATAATTGACTCCTCCATCTCCTCTTTCTTCTTCCCAGTTTCCTTTTTTATCTATTTATTATTGTATAATGCGTTTGATATCAATAGGATCTTAGAGTGAAGTCTAGACATCGAGGTTGTGAATAAAATACTGAATAAATCTTTATCATAGAATATTTCTACAGGCTTATGATGAACGACAGTGCTAAGCTCTAACGCTACGTGTGTCTTTCGTTAAAGGAGGCGATACTGGAGGAACAGGAAAAGAAGAAAAGCAAAAACCTGTAAGTACCAAGACTCCTCACACTGACTTCGTGGATAAGCTGTTTTGATTTGGTACCAGAATTGCCAGGCCGTCTACACCCTATTTTCACACATTGTCAGGCAGCTCTTCCTTCTTCCTGAAGTCTGTCCTCTCGTGAGGTGACACGTGGGGACTCCACCGTGTTCCATCGCCATGTGGAGGAGCGGCTCCTCCTTCCGAGGATCCAGTGGATGGTGAGAGTTCTGAAGTCGACCAGCTTCCTATTCCTCTACTTAGATGATAGACAAGTATTTTAGCACCGATTTCTAGTTAAGCCAAGAGTAATTTTATTTAGCGACGTCTCTGAGGTCGTGGACACGCAGCGTGCAATTCTTGCTGACAAGCCCTCCAACGGGACCCTCAGGTTTGAGTTCTTCTCCAGGTTTCGAGGGCTCCCTGGTGAGGGCGAGGCCTTTCGACCAGAGGACTGAGGACGCAGAAGGGCCTTTGCAGGGAAGGGCAGCGACCTCACGGGGCAGACACACCTGCTCATCCTGTAGCCTCGCTGGCTCATGAGCCCCACGGTTGGTTTCCATGGTGCGAGAGCCTGTGCAGAGGAGCGCTGTAGCAGGGTGCTGAGCATGCACGCCCAGCCTGAGAGCAGGCGAGGAAGTCGTGGGCGAGTTGGAGGGTAGATTCCAGCCCTCCCCTTGGCATCAGCTTCCAGGGCCTGGGAAACTCCTTTGACCTTCCGGGGCCTCCACGTCCCCTCCTAGGACGTGAAAAGTGGGGTCCCTCAGGGCTTCTCGGAGGGCGGAGCCGCCCGCCCAGGTCAGAGTCAGCTGCCAGCCAGTGCTGACGATGCAGACGCCTCAAGCGCCCACCCCCGTGTGCTAAACCAGGACCTCCGGGAGTGGGATGCAAGAGTCCTCGTTTCCAGCAGGTCCTTCAGACGCAGGTGACTTTTACGTTCCCTCCAATCTGAGAACCACAACCATCCTGAGTCTGTTCCCACACGGAGCTGTCTGATTCCGCGATCCACGGCTCCGGGCAAACAGGAGCTGTCTGATTCTGCGATTCACGGCTCCGGTCAAACAAATCAACAGACACCTGTTTCGCATCTCCCTTCCACAAACGCGTTCTGAATCCTCCTGATTCTGTCAAAACCTGAGGAAAATAGCTGGGTAGGAGGCATCCTGGGATATTCAGGGTGTTACAACAGGATGTGGAAGGAAGAGGGCAGGAAGGGGGAGATCCGGCCATCGAGGGGCTGCCCCACCCCAGGCCGTCACCCGCATTTTCTGCTGCAAACACCACGAGGACCAGCAGTTGCTGGAGGGGGAAAGGGGGACCCCAAGTGCATGACCCGCCTCAGGGGACCATGAGGGCAGAATGACCTTACAAACGATGCCAACACGGCCTGGGGAGGAGGGAGTTGGGAAACACCAGGACGGTGTGAGTGGACCTCGCTCTCTCAGGTTTTCCATCCCCAGGGCTCCGTGATTCTCTATCTAGGTTTCTCCCTCACAGGCAACTCTTCTCATTCCTCTTGGGAGCGAGTTTCCTCCTTGTGCAGATAAAGGGCTAAGAGGCTTGTAGAGGGAGGTGTCATGACCTCCCAAGGCCGCCCAGAGGGTGAATTGCCCCTTACGGAGGGGATGGTGCACCTGGAATGAGGCCACACCTCCTGCCCCAGCCCCTGCGGCCAGCGGGCTCTGCAGGCTGGTGTGCACACAGCCCTCGGCCTCCCACGGGTGCCTGGTGCCCGCTGGCCGGCTCCTCTGGGGTGGCCGCATGGGGCAGCTGGCTGGTGGGTTGGATTTCTCACTCACTGTTGATCTCCTCAGGAACGAGAAATTCTGAGGCAGGTAAAAGATTCTTCAGGCAGAGAATCCACTTGGCGGAAAATCACTGGAATTGTCTGTGCACCGTGGCGCCTGGCACAGACCCCGTGTCCTCGTCTTCACGCCCGCCTCTCCCCGCAGAGCCGTGACCATCTGCCTGAGGGTCATTGCCAACATCCTGGTGCTTCTGTCGCTGGCTGGGAGCATTTATCTCATCTACTTCGTGGTGGACCGGTCCCAGAAGCTGGAGCAGTCCAAGAAGGAGCTGACGCTCTGGGAGAAGAACGAGGTACTCACGCACATGCGGCCGGCCCGTCTGTTCCCGCGGGGGTCCTTAAATGAGTGAGTTAGAAACCTCCCCATGCAGAAATGTCAGTGCTCTTGTCCCAGTGCACGGGCTGCAGGGCTTCCAGCCGAGCGGCCACACCAGGCTCGGCCAGATGCTTTCTCTGATCTCGGTTGGGAAAGAAAATACCTTCAAGTGTCCGAATGGCTTGTACCTTTGAATTCTGCTGAGTGCACGTTGCTTTGGTCTTGTGGTTTCTTCCCACACACGTTTCCAGAAATCGACGTCACCCGCAGACCTGCGTTGACCACCGCATTGTTTCCATCGTGTGTCAAAGTTGACCACGTGCCAGCTGTTGTACACCCGGGCAGCTTCCGTATTCTAAACTATGAATAACGCTTCCCACACTAGCTCCACACCAACGGCTGGTTTTCAAAATCTCATTCCCCTCCATTTATGTGAATATTCCCGTGAATAGAAAATTACCAAGAGGAAGGTTACGAGTGATGTTATAATTCTTAATATAATATATATAATATATAAAAATATAATATATAGCAATATAATATATTAATTCTTAATAATATAGGGTCCTGAAACCTTGGTTCAATTTACCTGCAAATATTTGAAAGGCAGAAATAGCACAAATGCCACCTCTCAGACTCCTACAAAAATGATATCATCCGTGGGGATTAAAAAACAAAGTGTGTGATGCTTATCAATTTATCCTCAGTGGGTGATAATTTCTCAAAATCTGAGACTACGTTAGATATTCTTTTGCCATAACTCTTCCTATTTTAGGTCAGTTCAGCAGGTGATGTAAATACGTGCCTGTGGGTTTACAGACAGATAAACTTTTAAAGACATACTCAGAAATTATTTCTTCCTCCAGCTCACACCTCTTGTGCACCAGCTCCATCTCCCCTTAGATTTGCCCGCAGTGCGGAGAAACGAGCTCCAGGCATAATTCTCGGGATAATTAATCTTCCGTGTGCAGAAAGCATATTAAATTAACTCTCAGCCTTCCCTTTTCTGCTCTTAATTGTTGCTGTTGTTTCCATCTTCCATCCAAGCCCAGGGAAACGTGAACAGAATGACATGGTAATTGGAAGATGTGGCAGAAATGATAGTGAGTGCCAAATGGCACGCAGGAGTGTCTTCCGGTGGAGGAGCGTTCCTAAAAGGAATGAACCCACGGTGAAGCGGGAGTGGCCTTTTGAAACCGCTAATTAGCAGAGATTTGGGGCAGGTTTTCGGTGCAAGAACCACGTGTCTCTGAACTCCCACTGACCAGCTATTAGGCTAAGGACCGAACGGGAGGGGCATGAGGCTGGGCTGGGGGCTGGGGTCGCTCAGGTCTGCGTGTGCTCTCCCGGCAGGTGAGCGTGGTCGTCTCCCTCGTCACCATGCTGGCACCATCCGCCTTCGACCTCATCGCCGCCCTGGAGATGTACCACCCTCGGACCACCCTGCGCTTCCAGCTGGCCAGGTAGGGGAGCCCCGCTGGGAAATGCCACTTTGTGGGTCACTCGTCCGCCGAGCCGAGGGGGGAACCTAAGTCCTGTGAGAGCCAGGGCTTGCTTCGTTCCCCCCAAAAGTTAGCAGAGAATTTCCCTCGTGGATGCCTCTCAAGAAAAGCAGGATGCCACAGAGAGAAAGGCAGGAAGGAGGAGGGAGAGACGAGGGGGCAGGAGAAGAACCAGGAGGGCAAGGGTACGAGAAATGGATGCAAAGGTAATGAGAGAAGAAGAGGAGGACGTGGAGGAGGAGGAGAGGGAGGGAGAGGAGAGAAGAGGAGGCACAGCCAGAAAAAGCAGATCCAGGAGAAAGAGGACCGGAAAGACGATGGAAAGCCTGCCTGCTTCTCCTCGTTGCCGAGTTCCTCCGTGGATCGACTACGAGCGGTGAAAGAACTCCGGGTCATTCTTCCAGATACGAGATGAACATAAATAATGCTTTGCTAATAATTCCCAAAAGCACAGACTCACAGGTTCTTGAGGACATGCCGGGGAGCGTCTGGGGCCGTCGGGATGGTCGTGGGTGTGGCAGCAGGTGGCGAATGCAGACCTGAGCAACATGGGGCAGGTGAGTCTGCGAGGACGTCCTGAGACACAGCCCATGGGGTCAGGACGACACACGTCATTTTTTGGCACCTGCTTCATCTCTGTCTTCCCAAGAAACCAGCCTCTCCTTCCTGGAGCTGTCGCCTCTCTGTGAATGAAACGAGGAGGTCTGGGCGTGTCATTAGGTTGGAGGGGCAGCGGGCGCTGTCAGAGCTCTGACTGCCTCCCACCCACCCTCGTCTGCTTCTCTCTCCTCGTGCTTCCTCTTGTAACACTGATCACAAGCGAAGATCACGCTCGACCCCAGGACAGAGTTCCCACGGGCCACTTTGGGAAGAGATGCTCCCACTCAGGGGTCGGCAGACGTCTTCTGTAAAGGACCCGACAGTCAATATGTTGGGTTTTGCGGGTCGCACGGTCTCTGTCCCACCTGCCCGGCTCTGCGGCTGGAGGTGAAGGCCGCCCTCGGCGAGATGTAAACGAGAGCGTGGCGTGTCCCTCGCAGCCCCGTTGACAAATAGGGGAGGGTGGCACTGGGCGTGAAGGCTGCAGTTTGCCACCCCCTGAAATCCAACTGTCACTTCAAAGAAGGAAAAACAAGACTAGAAGGAGCGAGGGGTCTGCGGCGCCTCTTGACCAGGGCAGTTCTGGATGACGCTCGGCCCCCGGCTCCGCCCCTGGGACTGTGCGCTCCCGTCAGCACCTCTTGACCTGGGAGAGGCAGGCGCCTTCCGCGCTCCGTCCTCACCAGCAGGCGTCGAGGAGAATCGATTCTGTTATTGCATTTGGTCTAATGGCAATCCTATTACGCAGATTGGCCTCGTTATTCACGTGCAAAACTGAAGAAACAGAGGCATCAAGAGACTCACCCGAGACAAATTAGGCCTAATTCTGGTAATGAGAGCAAGACAATTATTTTGGTTCCATCCACTAATCAGCAGACGGTGTTACCTTCCATCCAAGACTCAGGGAGAACCAGAGCGACGGGCCCCCAAGAGGGCAGGAGACAAGATCCTTCGCTCTGCCTTTGGCCAGCACTGGCTGAGTCTCCTTGGGGGCCTGGCCCCTGACTAGGTACCTCGAATGCAGAAAAGCTCCCAGCATGAGGCCAAGGGCATTGCTCCAGTCCCACAGGGAAAGCCAGCGTGAGTCACAGGGACTCCCGGAGACGCCCTGGCCCCGCTCTCTGCTCACCCCAGGAGAGGAAGGGCCTCCTTTCTCTTTGTCACCCACTGGCTATGGTTTCGTGATTCTCAAGTGCTGACCATTGTCCCCTGGGGTCTTTGCGAGCCTTCCATTTTCCTTCCTCATCTCAGTTTTTCAGGACAACCTTCTGATCAGACTGAAGGCTGCGTCCAGAAATTCCCGGATGCATTTCCCAAACCATCCAGCTCAGGCGAGGCCGGCACCAGGTGTGGGTCGTTGGCTGGTGGAGGCCATTCTGGCAGATTCCAGGCGGTGTGGCTGTGCCCATGGTGCCTCCCGCTTCACCCCTCAGTGCATCTGAAGGTGCAGCCTGTTTCAACACCTGACCCCTGAGACCTGAAACAGCGCACTGCCTCTGCTTAACCGTGTGCACTTGGACGGGTCGGTGGTTCAGTGCACTTGTCCCTTAGGTGGGGTAATAACGATGCGTAGCCCACAGAGTTGTGAGAATCAGGTGCGATAATGCTAGAAAACCACTTTACAAACCAGAAACTGTGACACAGAGACACGTACAATTGACGGGACACCTCAGAGCTCTCTTCCCACTACACTGTGCTTCTTAAGTGCTGGTTGAGGACGGGCTGCAGTGCAATCGCCGGGGAGGCTGTAAGATTCCCAGACACCATGCGGACCTGCAGAAGAGGGTGGACTCAGGAATTCCGTATTTTTTAAAATGCACCCAATGTGATTCTGAGGGAACCCAAGGGCGGCGGCTACAGTCTTAGCATAACCACAATAGTCCCCCCTAAATTGTGCTGGGTCGAGGCCCATGGGCTGCCCTGTGTGGGGCTGTGTCTCAAGATGGCTTGTGGCTTTCAGGGTCCTCGTGCTGTATCTGGGGAACCTCTACAGTCTGATCATCGCTCTCCTGGACAAAGTCAACAGCATGAGCACCGAGGTGAGTGCTCCGTCCTGCACGGTCGCCCACTCAGCCACTGTCGCATGTGCACACAGGAGCACGTAGACAGACGTGCACCCGCAAGTGCACACACACGCACACATGCACATGCACGCATGTACACACAAGCATGTAGACACGCACCTGCACACACACGCACACATGCACACGCAGGTCATCACCATTGTTGATGTTTACACTCCCTTCGTCATGTGCAAAGCTCAGCTCAGTTGAGGTCTTCTCAAGGTCAGAATGGGAAAATTGGCCCCATTGCCAAGATAAAGAAACTGAGGCCGGGGTTGATGGCTACAGAGAGGCAGTGCCGGGATGAGCCCCCGGCCTTTTGGCCCCGAATATCTTTCCACAATTCTACCCCATTCCCTTGAATCCCACGGGAGACGCCATCGATAGCCATTGCAGATGGTCACAGGGAGCGTGGCCCGCTGTGAGACTCACTCAGGGAGCTGGGAGAAGACGGGCCCCTCGTGGGGCACAGCTCAGAGTGGGCCCGCTGCCAGCCCAGCGTGGGCATCCACTCCCAGCCCAGAGTAGCTTTGGAGCTCGAGTTAAAGCTGCCCCACCTGTGAGGGTGTCCCGATGCGGGGAAGGGAGGCACAGAGGACAAGGAGCTCTCTCAGGGCTATTTGCCCTGACCGCACGGAACTAGCACCAAATGCAGGCGGCGTACAAGGCGGAAGAGGCCGCAGGCAGTGACGGCTGCACGCCAGGCTTTCCTGTTGCATAGACTGGGTCCTCGCCCGCACCGACCAGCAACAGGAACGTGGGCGCTCGACTTCCACTAGCTGAGCTCCAGTCTTCTCCTCTGTGATACGGGGTCATCATCCCTCCCTGACCCTCTCGTGAGGATGGGAAGCGATAACATGTACCAACCTGGGACCGCCTCTGACACTTACTAGGGACGGATGAATAGTGTCCATCACAGCTCTGTGTTCATTATCGGGGCAGACTTGAGTTGAGTGGCCATCTGCCAAGCTGGAGACAGAAAGGGAAAGAGAGGTGGAGACAGTGAGAGACAGAGATACAGAGACAGAGAGAGGTTCTGCCCAACAGCTCAGTGATGCCCTTGGTGGCTGGGTGGGTTTGTGTTTACAGCTACGTGGACAATCTTCTTTTCTTCCTTCCCCCGTTCTCGCCCCCAGGAAGCTGCTGCCAAAAACAGCACGAGTCCCTGGGTAGATTCCACCGTCATCTTTGCCACCAGGACAGCCCCTGAGGAAGGGAAATGGTCCACACCTGGGCCCGGGATGGGGCTCAGGAGAAACAGCACGTGGGCCCTGGAGGAAGCTGGCCTCCCGACTTCCACCCCGCCTCTCTCAGAGGACAACAGGACCACCGTCTACACCCAGAGGCCGCAAGACCAGTGCTGGGAAACATACGTTGGGCAGGTGGTTCCCCGTCCCCCTGTAAAGCCTTTCCTCATCTGTTTCGTCCCTTAACTCCAGCAACTCTCTGAAGTGTTGCCATCCCCGTTTTATAGAAAAGCAAAATAAGCTTCGGGGAGGGTTTACGGTTTTCCAGGCCTCAAAGTTAATAATAATAATTGGTGCAAAGCCTCAAGCAGTGTTGACTGTGCACCAGGCTCTGTTCTAAGTGCTTAGTCCTGTAAGAGTCCTATTATTACCATCCCTTTAAGCACAGATGAGGAAACTGAGGCACAAGACATTACATAACTTGCTCAGGGACATAAATGGTAGAGAGCAGAATGAAGGCCCGAACCCCGGCGTCTGCTCCAGTCTCTGTGCCCTGCCTTCCACCTTCGACACCTCAACTTGTAGAGAAGCTCAAGCCCGAGGAATTATCCCATGAAATTGAGTCCCAGGCCCCGAGTAGCCTCCTGTGGCTACAGAACCACAGACCTGAGATGCTCTCCCGGTTTCGTGTAATGCTGGCCTTGGGTGTCAAAATTCAAATTAGCAGATATTTACTGAGCATCCATTACATGCCGTTGGAGAGGCCCAGTGGTTCAAGCCCATGGGCATGAACAGAGACGGGGGCAGGAAGGAAGAGGTGGGCAGTGGAGGGCAGGACGCGGAGGCGTAGAGGACCCCTGTGTTTCAGGAGATGCTGAAGCTTTCCATCATCGACATGCTCTTCACGGTGGCCAGCATCCTGCTCATAGACTTCTTCCGAGGGCTTTTCGTTCGGTACCTGAGCGACTACTGGTGTTGGGACCTGGAAAGCAAGTTTGTAAGTAATAGGCTGTGTCCACCGAGGACGTTCATCTGGCTAGATCTACGCTTTTTTGATGTCTAGACTGGGAGACAGACGTGGCCGAGGGAAAATACGTGAGGGAGGAGGGAAATGGCGTAGACGGCTGCGTTTCCATTTCGTTCTTACCTGTTCTGTTTGCTGAGACGACCACCCAGACAATGATCTCTGCTGACGTGGACAAGAGTCTATGTGTGTGACCATCGGGAATTGCTTTATGCAAAGAACTATGGAATGTTTTCTGATGCGGGAGTTCATTTCTCTTGTAGCCTGAATACGGGGAATTCAAAATAGCCGAGAACGTGCTGCATCTGGTCTACAACCAAGGGATGATCTGGTAGGTGTCAACGCCTCTTCTTGGCTTTGCTTACATCTCCGCTGGGCTAAAGTTTGAATTTACTTCCTCTGGTTGGGATGTGACCATAAGAAACACAATCATAAGAATTAAGAAGAACACAAACAGTCTCTAATTGAAATGTTTCACATGGATAGTAATTTTTTTAATAAAAGTAATGGTTTTCTAAAAACATTTTGCAGAAAGGAGTGGTGAAAGGAAACAGTCCATTTTTAGGCCACTATGATTACAGCCAAAAATATCTGCACAGGAACCGATGGGGAGGACCAGGGGAAGCCCGGAGAAGAGGCCGCTAACCCCCCAGGGGGACTTCTAGGCGTGGCCAGCCCTGCCCTCAGCCACCCACTGTCCGTCCCCTGTGCGTCCACGTTTTCACTTAGACACTGAGCCAGGGGCACGGCCATCCCTGGACTGCAGACCCACCCTGCGGAGAGGCCGGAATCTCGGGAAGTCCGTCCACACAGGGCGACTTCCGGCCAATGCAATCCCATTCCCAAAGACAGCAAAGAGCTCAGAGGGGCGTCTGGTCCACGTAGATGTGTGTGTTTGGGGGGCCAGCGGAGAGCTCCCCAGGTCACCCCTTCATCTCTGGTTTTACCTCCTGGACCACAGATAGTGCTGTTTGTTAAAACACAAGCAAACAGAGAAAGAACAACTTCGAATGTTCCGTACGTTCAGAAAACACAACCTCTCTTCATAATCCTTCCGTGAAACACATGGGAAATCGAGAGCTATAAAGTGACATTCCTTCAATCAAATTCTATATTCCCACAGTCTACTTCTTTTGAAAAATATTTTCACAGATACAGTATTAAAAATAACACGTGACATTTGGTAGACATAAGACACTGTTATACCTGTAGTAACAAGTTTAATCCTTATAGAAACCCTATAAGGTAACTAATATTATCTTCTCCATTTTAAATTTGAGGAAATTGAGGCACAGAGAAGCTAAGTGTCTTGCCTAACATCACACAGCCAGTGATATTTTGCCCGCCATCTGTGAGAAACAGAAAGTTTCTTTTTAAAAGCTTTTACTTATTAAACATTTCCGTATGTCTACACTTATTTTCCTACCGCTAAGTCCAAATTCCGGAAGTATTGTGTTGAATACACATCCAGTATAAACAGGTGTAGCCTTAAAGTTGGAAGGTCTGGATTGTATTCCACACATGACACCATCTGCAGGGTAACTACGTGTCCGTTTCCCTGGGATGGTCCAGTTCTTGCCTGTCATTCCAGATCTGTCGCTCTCAGAAGTATCTCAATTTGGATGATACAGGGTCGCCCTTTTGTTAGCAACATGTCTTCGAGGAAACCACTTCATTTCCTTGGCCCCGCCCACCATGCTCTATAAACTTTGGTTATTTCTCCCTCCTTTCATGATTGCAGCAGATTAAATGAGCTGAAATGTGGGAGGGTGCTTGGCACCAGGCCCAACAGAATAGCTGCTGGGTGTACGCTGACCGGACCTGAAAGTCTGTGGGTATTAACACAGCCCTCGGCACCGACGGGCGAAATCTAGAGCTTGCCCCAAACTGTGGTCTCCTATCATTGGCCTCCTAGCAGAAGAGGGCTTTTTCTTGCTAACTGTGAAGACAGAGACAAGCAGGGCAAAGAGGATGTTTTAACTCACCTGCAGAAGTGATTTGTGTCTGAAGGCGGAGGGTTGGGGTGTCAGAGCTTTGGGGGTTTCTCCCGTTCTTTAAGCAGAGCGTCTCAGAACCCTTTTAGATGGGAAGAGAACCTACGCTGACTAGCCGCCCTTCCTGGTTCCAGGATGGGGGCCTTCTTCTCCCCCTGCCTGCCTGCCTTCAACGTCCTCAAGCTGATCGGGCTCATGTACCTGAGGAGCTGGGCGGTGCTGACCTGCAACGTGCCCCACCAGCAGGTGTTTCGAGCCTCCAGGTCAGTGGGAGTCGGGTCGGCTTCAGACCAGAACTCGTATCGTCCACGTCGCCTGATCCAGGCCAACCTCCAGCAGGGGGGTCTCCCCAGCTCTCTGCCTGTTGCAACCTTGTCTGTCCTCCAAATTATTTCCTCCCTGAAGCCATTTCCTACGCCCCACCCTTGGAATGAATCGTCATTCCTCTTAAGCTCATCACATATTTTCTTAAGCTTTTTCCTGAAGTTTAACAATCGTTTAGAAAGTGCACGAATCGTAAATACCCAGCCTGAGGAATATTCACAAACTGAACACGAGCATGCGACCAGCACCCAGATCGAGAACATGAACGACAACCAGAAGCGCCCCCTTGTACTCAGCTCCAGTCCCCACCGACTTCTGCCTCCACAATTGGTTTTGCCTGGCTTTTGACTCCCCGTGAACGGAGTCGCACACGTGGGAGCTCTGGTTTCTGCCTTATTTCCCCAGATATTGTCCTTGTGAGGTTCGTCTCATTGAGCAAGCACACCTCTGTTTCTCCACCCGTGCTACTTTCGATGGGCACGTGGGTTGTTTCAACTATCAGCTGTAGTGAAAATTGCTGCCTTGAGCATCCTCAGAGGTGCCTTTTCTCGGGCGCACATCTAGGAGAGCAGCTGCTGGTCGTGGGGCACGCGAGCCTCTAGGAGACGGCACCTGTGTCACTTCCGCCAGCCTTCTATGGAGCCTTCTAGAGCTCCGGTTGTCCCACAAGCTTGCCGACACTTGTTCTTGTCTGTGTTTTCCATTTTAGCCATTTTGGCGAATTCACAACACATTTTTGAACTCCTCGATCAGAGCTCATTTATTTTATCTTGAAATAATAGTTATTTATGTGGGGGGGTATCAGCGGCTTACAAACTTTTTGACTATAACCTGAGTGACAGTGTGTTTATATTTTACTAGTGACCAGGACACATACATGCACGTGCTCATACGTCTGTATGTGTTTTTATAGATAATTCACATAAGCATGTGTATATCCACTTACATGTACATGTATACATGCATGAATACCTGTGTATGTACATATAAATGAGTACGCACACAAATGTATACATATGATATAGAGAGAGAGACACGGGAAGAGGGAGGGAGAGAAAGCTGTCACAAATTAACACCTACTTACTACATCCCGTGCAATCTTGTATTTTCTACTCTGTTCTGGTCCAGTCTACTTTCTTAAAGAGAGACAGAGAGAGCTGGTGGACAGTCTCTAGGTGGACTGACCACTCTGTTTTCAGAACTGTGTACAGGGCCTTGAACACCAGGTGGCTCTGTGCCACCCCAGGAGAGGCCTGGACCGCCGAGCTCCCTGACACCAGCTTCGAGCCCGGGGCCTGGGGCTCAGTGATGCAGAACATCTACCCTGTGCAGCCAGGAGCAGAGAGGATGAGAGGCACATCCTAGTGAGAGAGTCAAGAATCTGCCGCCCTCAGACACAGGAGACAAGCTCAAGGCTGGGAACGGGGGAGGGAACCCTTAGGGGGAACGGGTGCGTGGGACAAAGGTTCATGACTTTTCCATGAACTGAGCTCACTGGGTGGAGGCCATGGGTTCACCACTCCCACATTTTGAGTTGGACAGGCACCCAGCAAATGTTTAGTAGGTGAGGGGCCGGCCCGGTAGTGCAGCGGTTAAGTGCGCACGCTCTGCTTTGGCGGCCCAGGGTTCACCGGTTTGGATCCCGGGTGCAGACAGGCATCCATTGGCATGCCATGCTGTGGTAGGCATCCCACATATAAAGTAGAGGAAGATGGGCACGATGTTAGCTCAGGGCCCGTCTTCCTCAGCAAAAAGAGGAGGATTGGCAGCAGATGTTAGCTCAGGGCTAATCTTCCTAAAAAAAAAATTTTTTTTAATTAAAAAAAAATGTTTAGTAGATGAACGGGTTGGGTTGGACGGTCTGTGAAGTCCCTTTGACCCCTGATTTCTAGTTTGCCAAGCTGCCTGTGACCTAGGACTGACCCTCTCTTAGGCAGGATTCTTCTGTTTGCAGGGTCAGGGCTAGGCTTCTGTGTCGGTTCTTCGGGCATATGTCTCATCGGCAACTGGCTGTAGAGTGAACTCAACACGTGGCACTTGGTTTCTTTGCAGATCCAACAACTTCTACTTGTCAATGCTCCTGTTTATGCTCTTCCTGTGCATGCTGCCGACCATTTTCGCTATCGTCCGATACAAGCCATCTCTAAACTGTGGGCCGTTCAGGTGAGTGACTTTGGTTCCCTCGGCTCTGCCTGGAGTCGTCGAAGGCTGTGGGAAGGACCCCTGCGTTGAACTGAACTCTCCTTCTGGCTCTCAGACCAGGTTAATGACACGGAAAGATGTCAAGCCCCTGGCTTTCCATCTGAGACCAGTGCGCTGTGTTGACCAGCAGGCCACCCTGGAGCATGATCCTCTCTGTGCTCGCCTTTAACAGATACGGCCCATTTAAAAACCAGAAAGGAGCAACACTGCTCCAGGGCTAGAAAGAAAGTCTACCTGGTCCACCTTCCCCTCCCAGAACTCAGAAAGCTTTTACCAAAAGTTGGTCCACCTCCTTTTCCATTCTGCATTATCAGCTCCATCAAGGCAGGAATCTCGAGGTACCTTTGCCCAGCATTCGCTTTAAGTCAGCCTTGATACAGAATACGTGTAATATTTAGAGTCAGTCTTTGTATACGTTGTTAAAACACACACACACGCAAAATGTGACTATTGGCCCCGCCTTCAGACCCACATACTGACTAGATGGCCACTTGCTCTGTAATCGTCTTGGGAAGGTTGTGTATCTTTTACACCAGGATATTTTCTCTCGCTCTGTCACCGACTTGGAGGACTGGACGGCAGCCATGTGGCCATCTTTCTGACGGCTCACAGCATCCTTCTGCCAAAAGCAACCCCATCTGGGGATAAACGCTCTTCTTTCTCACAGTGGACAAGAGAAGATTTACGACATTGTGTCGGAGACGATAGAGAAGGACTTCCCGGCGTGGTTCGGCTCCGCGATGGGGTACGTCAGCAGCCCCGTGGTCATCCTGCCAGGCGTGCTGCTGCTTCTGTGAGTACCGCCCACAGCTTCCCCACCAGCTTTGGGGGATTTCTGCACGTTTGGCCAACAAGAAACCACCACTTTCCAATGATGATATAAAGTCAGTGAATCCATCCGAAAGCCGCTGATGGAGCCCAAGTATCTAAGTGGGGACCCTGACTCACGGGGGAGCCGCAGAGGTGATGTGGCTGATCTGTCCACAGCACGCGGGCAACCTGAGGCCACTGTAATGGGGGTGGATGCCATTATCATTGTCTTATTCTACGAACTCTAAATAATCTAGAAAAGGAATTTTTCAATTCAGCTGAGTGGCTTCTGCTTGCTTTGGCTTAAAGGAAAAGCAACAGCAAGCAGATCCAGGACTCGCAGCTCGATGCAGTGTAAAACGCCCCTCCCATCGGTGCTCCTTTCTTAGAGCAGAATCCCAGGTCACTGGAGGGTGCCGTAAAAAGCAGGAGGAAGAAGGGAAGGACGAAAGGCAGGGGGCAGGCTCGAGAGCTCGCCGAGGCCTTTTGTCCTCAGTGAGGGGTCGGTGGGTGGCCCACGTCTGGCCTGGGAACTGCTGGTTCCTGCCACCCACTGTGCAGGGAGCCTGGCCTGACAGGCCCACAGGCCTGCCGGAGCGCGCTCACCTCCCCGTGCCGTTCCCTCCCAGCTTGCTCATCTACTACCTGCAGAGCATCGCCAGGTCCCTGAAGCTCAGCAACCACCAGCTCAAGATGCAAATCCAAAATGCAAGTATTGAGAAGTCTGTGCTCTCGTGCATGTGCGTCAGCCCCTGACTGGGACACGTGAGGCCACAGTTTGAAATAACAGGGACTCTGGACCCCACCCTAGGGTGCAAAGCCAGCCCTCCCCGCCAGGATCTCCCAGATCTTTCTAAGAAGGCCCTGGGTCAGCTCCCGTCGGCCCAGGAGGGAGCCTGCTGCCATTCCTCCTCCACTCCAGGCCACCCCACTGGCGCCCTGAGCCTGTCAGCGGCCCTCTGTGGCCACACCGAGCCCTCAGTGTGTCGGACTCCTGTGTTGGCCGTGCCAGGCTGGGAGGGGGAAGGAAGGATGGTTCCCTATCCCAGAGAGCTGAGACCTCCGAGCCCAAGGGCACTGCCTGGACATAAAGATACAACTGTTTCGTATCTTTTAGACGCTGCTTGTCGTCACCCTCTCTCCCATCCTTAGCACTCAACAGTCAGAGCGAGACCAACACTCCCCATCCTTCCACGATTCCTCCTCCTCGCACCCAGGGCTCCCCCAGGGCCAGGACCAGGGCGAGGCGAGAGAGGCACCAGGATGCCAACTCAGGGAGGCACAGACGCTCAGGGTCCCACCGCCCCTGCACTTTCACAGCCCCGACAGTGGGCAGCTCCTTAAATTTGGCCCCTGAGCGCCTCACTTACGTCACCCCAGTCCCAGAGCCCCGTGCAGAGAACGTCCGCCTTTTCCAATTTTTAATAAAATAACTGCCATGAATATCCATTCATGTAAAGAAACACCAACTCGTTCATGTAAATAGTCAAATAAGAAATGCCTTTGGAGTCACAAGGGGCATTTTTATCGAAACGTATGTCTCCCGTGTGGTTGGTCCATATTTTCTCTTTTGTGTCTCAGGCAAAATATTATTGGCAGAATCTAAACATGGTCCATCAAACAGCTGCCCCTAAAAACAGAACTGGCTAGGGATAAAACTCCAGCTCTCAGCTGTCAGAGTTTATTCACTCAGGTGACAGGCCTGAGTCCAGAGCACACGGTCACCAGGTGGCTGCAGGCGTTCAGGCCTGGCCCAAGGTCAGAGCAAGGAGGCACACGTCATTTTCCCCCCAAGAAAAGTATTTGTTACTGCTTCCTGCTACATCTAAAACAAACATATGATTATCGTTTGTATTTTAGGCAAGATCTGAAGATAAGAAAAAGGTTGCCCAAATGGTAGAAGGTAAGTACACAAAAGTGGCTGATGTCTCAGTCTGTGGCATTTAAAAATGTAGCAGTTTAAGGTACGCTAACGATAAAAATTCCTGAGAAACTTTTTAACTGGGCGCAATACAATAAAATGTAGGGATATAAATTTTGGTTTAAATCTACAATTTTTACATCGTACCCAGGCCTGTGAATAACTCCAAAATGTGTCTGAAATCAGAAGGAAATTTTGAAGGAGGAGAGATAAAGCAGCACAAAAGTCTGGGGGAAAAACTTGTAAGAATGTCTTCATCTTGTTCAGTTTTGTGTACTTCCTCTCAATGGCCCGTTTCGGATATCTTTCTCCAGGGAAGGCCTGCACACTCTTTATTTTTTTCCCTCCCCAAAGCCCCCGGTACATAGTTGCACATTTTAGTGGTGGGTTCTTCTAGTTGTGGCACGTGGGATGCCACCTCAACATGGCCTGATGAGCGGTGCCATATCCACCCCCTAGATCTGAACCAGCCAAACCCTGGGACACCAAAGCGGAGCTCGCGAACTTAACCACTCAGCTACAGGGCTGGCCCCACACACTCTTTTTTAAAAGGACTCACCTGATTAGGTCAGACCCACCCAGGATAGTCTCCCTTTTGATTAACTCAAGGTTAATTGGTCAGAGACCTTAACTCTTCAGAATCACTTCGCCCCTCCCCAGGTCTCTGCCCCAGGGTCCAGCCTCCCTAGGTTCTGTTCTCTGTCCCCTCCTGCAGAGAATGCCAAATGGGCAGGCTCAGCCACGAAAACAGATCCCCCAGTGAGAAACCCAAACCCCACGGGCCCAGTTTTGCTTCTCATCTTCTCCAGCTGCACCTACACAAACTCTTCCCACGTGGGCCCGACCAGGGAGCGGGAAGGAGCCTCCGGGCAGAAAGGACGAGACGTCGGGAGCAGGAGTCTGATGTGAAGGGTGGGAACATGGGTGGGCACAGCTCAGAGGAAGCGTGTCTGCCCCCTGGGACCACTGATGGTGCTGTGAGCCAGAAGGATGCTAGGCAACATTCACATGGCTCAATCCATATTCTCCTTCAGAAAATGAATGCGAATGAGACCCCGAAAGCCTCTGTGGGCCAACTCTTCTGCCCGTTTAATTCTGAGCTAATGGGGAAGGGTTTATTCTCCTCCAGGAAAATGCCCGATACAAAGTCTGGGGCCTCAGGGTTATGCTCGCCCCGTCTGCCTTTCCAGAGAGCAGCCTGTAACTGGCAATTGCTGTGGGGAGAGACGGCGGCTCTTTCTGTGAAACCCCACTGTCATTGTCAAGTGTTATTTGCCCCTGGAGCATACTTAAGCTTAGTTCCGGTTGTCTTCAAAGATTAGGATCTCTGCAGACGTTCTCAGGGTCACCATTTCATTGTCCGAAGCCCATTTTCCAGCTCAAGGCCACATTCATTTCTCAGAATGCTCTGTGAACTGTTTCCAAGGCATCATAATTGTCACATGAGCTTTCTCAGGTCCCTTGTACAGATAAGGGACTAGAGCCCCACAGCTGCTGAATAGCCCACATCGCCTCGTGGGGCATCAGCAGGTGTGTCTGCAAAGCTGCGGGTGCATTTGCTTCCTCCAACACTCCCTTCCAGCCCCGAATGTCTGTGAAGAAATGACTGGAACCACAAAGTGTTTGCGGCCCACAGGTTGTGTGTGTCTGCAAGTGTGTCCTGCTGCGTGTGGACCCCACTGTTGGAAGTCACACTTCCAGCTAAACCGACCTGAATGTGCGCCCCCCACCCCCACGGGGGGCCCCTCTTCTCACAGCCCTGCCTCTTCCCGCAGCCCGAATCCAGACGCAGGACGAAGGCGCCAAGAGGCTTGCGAAGGACAGTGACCTTGGCAGCCAGCTGTCCTCAGCTCCCTCCGCCACTCCCCAGAACGACTGCACCGCGGTCAGCTTCGACTCACCCAGTGGCAAGAGCGGCAGGGTGGAGGCCGTCGCCCAACCCACACCCTGGAGTCCCGGGCCAGGGACCAGCAGTCCCAGTGCGTCACTTCCCGGCGTCTCCAAATCCAGGCCAGGGCAAGATGGGAACAGGTGAGCTCAGGGCCGCACAGCAGGACATCTCCTCCTTGACGGAGACCCCGACCAGCAATGGCCCGAGCCACACGGTGCAGGGCACACAGCCTCAGGGATGGGAGGCCCCAACAGGGTCAGGAGGCAGGGCCACTGAATCCTGTTTCTGCCAGAAGGCCACGGGGTCAAGAACTGCAGCAGCTGGTGTGAGAAGAAAGGGAGGGACGGAGTTTGGCAGACGGGGCAAACCCTTCCTCCTAGGCCTCCTGCCATGTAGCCTGGAGGCAAATCTTCCTGCCCACCCGGGGGATGTACTTCTACAGCCCAAGGAAAGAAAATGCCTTTTAAAATGTTTTTCTCTTTTATTTTTTTAACTCCAGACCGGCCATATTATTGGCAAGGTCTTTAGATCTTAGCTCCAGGCTGGCCCAGTTCTAGGCAGGAGCATCTCTGTATTCTAGGGGGTCAGTTGTTCCAGCCTCACTTACACGGAAGGAAGCAGGAGCCCGGCATTCCCTCCAGAGGGATGCACTGACCCAAATGCACATGGAGAACCACACCTGATCTGAAAGGAACACAGTGAAACCGTGTAGATGAAACACAGGGAGTGCTGGTTTGGGAGGGTTGGGTTTTTTTTTAAAAACAATGACTAAGTTAACAGAGAACTGGAAATCTCACTACGTGAGGGGTCATCTTCAGTCTCTCTGGGGCCTTGACCAGGAGGAAGGATTCCGACAAACCCGGGTGGGCCCAGGGGACGCGTCCTTGAAGGCTGTGTGGCAGACGGTGGGGAGCAGTGTTCCTAATATGTGCTCCACAAATATTGATCCCACTATGTGCTCCATAATGCAGCATATTAGCAAAACACCTCTGCCCTCCCCACTCCGTGGAGATTCGCGGGGCACGTCTGAGAATTCCCGCCGTGGAGACACCTGGAAACGCTCCTAGGCACGCGGTCCGCGGACCCTCCTCCACCCGCGGCACCAGGCTGGGCGAAGACGCAGGGAGAAGCGATGCTGGAGCGGGTGGGGCTCTGAGAGCACTCAGGCCACCGGGCTTGACCACCCCTGTCTTACAGGTATCCACGGGGTCCGGGGACCAGCACAGGAGACCGTCCCAGGAACCGAGCCTGCACACCTGTCACGTTTGCAGAACGCCTCGGAGACGCTCACTCAGAGCCTCTTTACCGAAGAGACTTCTGGCGAATCCACCCTCCTCTTCCTGGACCGGGGGTCTCGGGCCCGGGGCCACATGGCCACAGGCCCCACGCCCCCAGGTACTATGTCGTCAATGAGCGTGACTCTCACAAAAAGCCCCATCAGACTTTCTGGCCGGAGAGACATTTCAAGATCGACGCCTTAGGGGACGTCGTGGAGATGTTCCCCCGGAATGTGCGGCCCTGTGGGTCCCGGGCGCCTCAGCCGGCTCGCTCTCCGCAGCTGAGTGACGAGGAGGAGGAGGAGACGCTGAGGAGAGAGTGGGTCAAGGGGTACTTCCACCCTCGCTCCCTGATCGACCTCCACGGGGCCCCCCATTTCTACGTCGGTGAGAGGTCAGGGAGCCAGACGCTGGCTCCCGAGCACCAGGGATGGGGGCTCTGTACGTCCTGGAACGACGGTTTTGAGGGTCCCCTTGACAGGCCGGTGTACATGCACAGAAAGCCGCGCCCCCGGAATGTCCAGCACCTGCAGCAGCCCCCGAGGCCCAGGGCCAAGCCCCGGGGTGAGCCGGCCCTCACCGAGTCTGACTCCATGTCGGCAGCCTCCAGCAGCGACCCGCAGAACAGCGGCACTGACCAGTACCTGCAGATCACGCCCAGCCCGGGCAAGTTCTCCAGGCCTGCCGGCCCGCTCACAAGGAGGAAGGCTGTGTCCAGGCAGGAGCTGACTGCAGATCTGAGCAACCTGATCTGTTCGAACGTCTAGGGCTCCTTCTGGGGTCCCATCTGTAGCGAGTCAAGCCGTGTGGGAGCACTGATGCGCTCTGACAGCATGTGGACCCTCCCCTCCTGTAAAGAGACGACACACCCTGAGGGGCGCTGGAGACCGTGGGGCGCATCCAGGCCTCTCAGCTGCCGGCTGCAGCCCCCACACTCACGGGGCCACGACTCCCTGTCCTACAATGGCCACCTGCCATGGGTTGTTCCTGGGGCCTCTCTGCGTCCAGCACTTCCACACATTAGACCATCCTTTCAAAAAGCTTTGGGATGGCAAATCGCAGGCAAGCCGGACGGCCCCTCCCGATCGCAGAGGCCTCACGGGAGATGTCTGTGTGTCCTTAATCGCGAGGGAGCTGTCCATATTGCGAGGCCCTCTTTTGCACACAAAATTCAGTCCTCCCAGAGGAGTGCCCAGAAATGAGGCGGCTGTCCTTAAATATTCAGAGAGCTGAATTAGTTCATATAAATAGTCAGTTTAGTAACGACAAGAGTAATTAAAATTTACTGGGATCTCCCTCTACTGTTCACTGAGCTGTGTGTCCATATTAATTAGCCAAGGCACTTGGATGCCAGGGAACGAAATCTCCAAGGCGGATGGGCTCCTTTGCTTGCAGAGGGTGGGAGTCAAGCTGGCTTCAGGTGCAGCTGGACCAAGGGCATCCAACGTCTTCAGGATTCTGTCTTTTCACCTCTCAGCTGGACTGCTGTTTGTTGACCTCATTTTCTCCTACTGCCAAGTCCCTGTGGCAGGTGGGGGAGGAATTCACGGCCACAGAAAATTCCCGGGTTAGGGCACCCAGCCAACGAGCCAGGGAAAGAACAGACTCGTCGTTTCTCAGCTCACATCATCTTCACGTTTGTGGCTGAGGCCTTTGTCACCGGCATCATGAGGGTTTGGGCAGCAGTGCGTTCAGCCGGCCATGGCAGCCAGAAGCACCCCCCGGTCCTATTTCCAGGACAACTCTTTTTGCTCTAAATTGCGTCTTTAAGTTCGCTGTCTCCCCCACCAGCCCGTGAGGACCTTCAGGATGGGAATGGCGTTTCTTCTTTTTTTTGCATTCTCAGCTATGGACACATAATAGATATGTTTTCTGTGGCTGCATAACAAATTTACCAGCTTAAAACCCACATTTCGTCTCACAGTTTCCATGGGTAGGGAGGGCGGACGTGGCCCAGGTGCGTGCCCGCTCAGGGTCTCCGTCCGGGTGTCAGCCAGAGCTGGCATTTCCCCTGACGCTAGGGGTCCCCTTCCAAACTCATGTGGCTATTGGCAGAATTCACTTCCTCAAGACTGTTGGAATGAGGCCATCCACTCCCAGAGGCTGCCACGTTTCCCTGCCACATGGTCCTCTCCACAATGGGGCTGTGTGCATCTTCGAGGCCAGCAAGAGTGGGCCTCTTTGGCACCCGATCTCTTTTTCCAGGAAGGCCCGGACTCTCTTTGGAAAGGACTCGCCTGATTAGGCCAGGCCCACCCAGGATCATCTCCCTCTTGATTCACTCAGAGTTAATTGTTCAGAGATCGTAATTACATCTTCAAAGTCACTTTATCTTTACCACATAATGGAACCTAATCCTGGGAGTAAAATCTCACCATCTTCACAAGGGCCAGTACACACAAGGAGATTTCACAGGAAACGTGCACTGGGGGGCAAGCACCCTGGGCGCCATCTCAGAATGCCGCCTACCGTAGATCCTTAACACACACTTGTTGAATGTAAAGGGGTGAAGGAAGGAATGAATGAACTGTACTAACGAATGAATCACAAATGACGTAGCAACAGGGTTACAGTCCGAGATGGACTGCCAATTCGAACCAAAAAGAGAAATCCAGTGTAAATAACGCCTTTTTAAAAGTACACACAGATGGGCACTCCTCCCCAAATTCATGAAGAGGTGTGCACAGATTTTTGGATCTCCTCCCACAACAGATCCAGAAGGCGGTGGTCTGCTCAAGACGAAAGGTCCCACAGGCGGTGGGAGCGTCCTCTGTGACGGAGGTGTGACGAGGGCTTTCCTGATGAGAGTCCCCTTCTATGTGCTTGGTCTGGGGCTGTGGCCTGGAGCTCCCGGGGACGTTGACACACATTTGGAAAAGGCTGGCCCTGCCTCTAGCACCTGTGGGAGCTCCTGTGTCCGAGTGGGAGCCGCTCCGTGAGCACAGGAGGAGAAGCCGGCTCTGCAACATTCCTAAGAAACAGGGTGTTGCCCATACACACCCAGGGTTGCAAGGATGTTTACCACCTCCCAGGGTGCCACACAGCCCACACCTGCCCTGGCAGTTAGTACTGGGCTCTGCTTAATTTAGAGAAATTTAAAAGGTGCAGAATAGTAGAAAGACTGGTGTGACAAGCACCTGTATTCCCACTGCGTCAACACTGTTGAAATTTTATTTCCATGTAGTCATTTTATTATCATTAAAGAAAGTATTACAGAAATAATCAGTCTGCTCTAATGCCCACACTTAGTTTCATTCCCCTCACGCTACCAAGAGTTTGGCGTCTGTCCGTTCGGTCAACTTTATAGCTACATACGTTGTGTACGTGTGTGTAAATATATATTTGTAAGCATCCATCAGCACGTTTTACTTAAGTCAACGCTCTCATCCCACATGTATTGCACATATTTATGTTTCTGCGGTCTGTTGAAGAAATACAGATCAAGCTCACTTATTATAACGGTTGCATAGGAGCTCATCATGGAAATAAACTCACCATTTATCCGTTTCTTGTCGACGGACCTTGAAATCATTTCCACATCTTTGCGGCTGAAAATGAGGTTGCACTAAACATCTTTCACACGGCCTCTACCACACGTGCAGAAGTGGGTGCTGGTTCTCCCAGAGGAGACGCCCCTAGTTCGCAGGATTTCACTAGCTGCCCCTTTATTCATCTCCCTGAGCCCAGACCCTGTGCACACTCCCCCTGTGAAGGATGAGAGGACCACGGTTCTCACAGCCTCACCCAGACTCCATATGGTCACACGGTATAATTTTTGCCTACCTGGTGAAAAAAAAAATACCAAGTTATTTTCATTAATTTGCATTTCTTAGATTGTTAGCATTCTTCCTGTTTACTGGCCATTTGCATTTTCTCTTCTGTGAACGGATTGCCTGTTCAACACCGGTCCTCATTTTTTCTGTTCACAATTACTATCAACTCTCGCCCTTTGATCTAAGTCACATCAGCAGAAGGCCACGTGGACACCGTCAAAACGGCTTTGCATAACAATGGTTTCACAAGATTCCTTTGGCTTTTAGTGATGGTCCAAGGGCGGTGGGGGGAGGGGGTTCATGTCTGCCGTTTGGCCACACTACCATGGAGGGTATGAGCAACACTATTATTAATAATGTCCCCTAAAAACACCTGTACAGCAGACTCCTCTCAGGGCTCAGAGACGACAACTGAATCCTTTAAATATATGGAGTGAATTCCTCTTGATGAGAATCATCTGGTAAATATCCTAGTGACCTAAGGATGCCTCCCTGGTCACCCCTTGTGTTTCCAAACTTGTGAACGGCAGAGAATTTAGAGAGACATTTTCTCTGTGTCTCCAAAAGACTGACTTCCCTGGTCTGAGGTGGTATTTCCGTTTTCCAGCTACTCTGAGTATGTGTGTTTGTGTGTGTGTGTTTTCCTTGTCTTTAGGGTCTGTTGGTTGCTATGGTGTTTTGGTTTTTTGACTCTGCCCATTTCATGGTAAACACCGTGTAGCCTTGAAGGGCAGGAACCAGCAGAGCACATGAGCAACACGTGACCTTCAGAAAGAGAAACGGGTGTGTGCACAGCCCTGCCACTGACGGGCTATGTGGCCTTGGACGCCCTGTGGACTCTCAGTTCCTCAGCTGTGAAATGGGGACGGCAGTCCCCGCCTCGTAACGCTGTGGCAACGTTGTGAGGGTTACACACACAGCACAGGTCAAGTGCTCAGGGAATCCTAACATTGGCAAACAGTCGGTGCTGAGTAACCATCAGATGTTGCAGACTGAAGAGTAAACAACAGACACACGCTTGCAGACGGAGAGTCCCCAGCAGCCGCCTGAGCTGACTGGTCAACAGGCAGCCGGTCCTCAGTGTCTGCTCCATCCCGGAGCTTTCCAGATGGGAACACCCAGACACTTGGGCTCACCCGCTCAGTGGTCTGCGGGGTCTTTCGGTTAAAAGTCGCTGGGCCCCATGGCCTACATGCACCTGTTTAAAATTCAACCAGGACTTCAGTGAGGTCTGCTCTGGACAACTGGGTGACTCACAGGGCCTGAGGACCTCACGGGAGGGGCTCCAACCAATGGGATCTACAGAGCTCAGTCATTCCTCCCCCAACGCAGCCTCAAGCAGATGCAAATACCTCGCTGCCCCGCCCCGGGCTGTGTGGGCAGCTCCTGGCCCCTCTGCCCTAGTAGGCTACTCCCCTTGCCCTGACAAGGTCCCCTGACCTCCCCCACCTCCTGCTGCCACTCTGTCTCAGGCCTTAGGGATAAACAGCTTGCTTCTCCAGACATTTCATACACCCAGCGCTTTCCATTCTCTAGGAGAAAAGATTAAAGTCTCTTATAGTGCTAAAGAATTTTTAAAACCCATGCTCCATTTTGATAGGTATAAAAATCTCTTAAATGTGTGATGTCTAACAAGTCACTTTCTACAGCAAGATTTCCTTTCCCTCAGCTCTGTTTTCCTCGTGTTTTCTCCCCAAACAAAATCCTAATAGGCCCCAAGCTGCAGCTTTATAGAAATATCCTACATTGAATTTTTTAATGAGGCCTTTTAAATTTAAAAAGTCCTACATGTTAGTAATTAAAATAATTAAACGGTCTATGATGATATAAAATGAAAAAGAAATGTGCTTTGGCGATACTCCCTAACAGTTTATTCAATATCTTTCCAGAAGTGAATATTCTAAACATATACATATGTAAACATAAAATATAAGCATATACAAGCACATCTCTAGATATTTCTCTTTCTCACTTAAGATACATATGGATGATATACGATATATAGGATACTATATATATATATATATATACACTATATATAAATGTTTACTGTATGCCAAGCACCATTTTAACTACTATTCATTGATTAGATCTTTTGACCCACATGTCAACCCTGTGAGTTAATACTATTACTTTTCTCATTTTCCAAATGAGGATAGTATGCCAAGGTCTGGACTGGTCACTTACTTGTTTGATGTCTAACAAGAATATATATATATATATATATATATATATATCTATAGATATGTATATACATAATGGATATTATTCCCTGTCAGTACACATATAAAACATTTTATTTGGGGGAGGGTAAGAATTTAAACAATATTAAGTTGTTTTTTTTTTTAAGATTTTATTTTTTTCCTTTTTCTCCCCCCAGTACATAGTTGTATATTCTTCGTTGTGGGTCCTTTTAGTTGTGGCATGTGGGACGCTTCCTCAGTGTGGCTTGATGAGCAGTGCCATGTCCGCGCCCAGGATTCGAACCAACGAAACACTGGGCCTCCTGCAGCGGAGTGCGCGAACCCAACCACTAGGCCACGGGGCCGGCCCCTAACCAATATTAAGTTATTTTTAAAGTTAAGTTTTAAATACCATTTATTTCCTTCATGGAAAGTAAACTGCTCCTGCTTAGAACAGTCTACTCACATCAGCTCCTGTTTCTAGACTCGTGCGTAGGTTCTCTTGAACATTCTCTGTCTCTTCCAGCCCCAGCTTCCCTCATCTGTGCCACGTTATTTTAATGGCTACATAATATTCCACTAAATGAATATCCTGTAACTTTGTTCCATCTATTGACAAACAGGTAGGTTATTTCCAGTTGCAAGATCAATCTTATACATCTTTGTGCAGGAGTTGCTGGGTCAAAAAACAAGCAAATTAAAATTTTAAGATATATTATTTTGCTCCCGGAAGGTTACATAAATTTACATTCTCACCCACAGTGTATAAAACTGTCTCTCTATATACTCACCAATACATGGAATTAACAAACCTCTTGGTGTTCGCCTAAGTTTTGATTTGTAATTCCCTAATCTTGAGGGAGGTTCTGCATCTGTTCACATCATTTTTTTTTTTTTTTTTTGATGAGGAAGATTGCTCCTGAGCTAACATTTGTGCCAATCTTCCTCTATTTCGTATGTGGGACGCCTCCACAGCATGGCTTGATGAGAGATGTGTAGGTCCGTGCCGGGGACCAAACCCACTAACCCCAGTCCACCGAAGTGGAGTGTTCAAACTTAACCACTACACTACCAGGCTGGCTTCATCTTTTCCTATCTTTATTAGCCATGTCAATTCATTTTTCTGCAAAGTATCTGTTCATGTCTGATGCATTCTTCTTGTCTGTTGGGTTGTTCAAAAATGTCAATGATTTGTAAGCACACTTTGCACATTAAGAAAACGTACTTTTAGGTAAAATATGCTTCCACTTTTCCCTCAGATTATCATCTCTTTATATTTTTGATGTGTTTAACTTTTTAAATGTGGTTAGCTTATTGGTCTTTTCTTTTATGACTCCTAGGAATAGTCACATGGGCATTACTTCACTTGCACATCACAATGCCACCAGGAGGCATTTATTATCGTCCCATTTCATGTTGGCGCAAACTGAGCCTCAGAGAGTGACTTGCCCAAAACCACACAGCGAATAGTGGTGAAACTGGGTCTAGAACTTGGACTCCCTAATTCCCCATCTAGGGCTTTACAACCTGGCAGCCCAACACATCTTCCAAAAACGGTTTTCAAGTAGTCATTTTGTTCGCACCATTTTTTCAAACCTTTAAAGGTAACCATAAGCACACAAAATAGAAAACAAAGAGACAGTGTTGCCCTTTTCAAATACTTAGGTGGTTACAGTGCTGAAGAGGAGGAAACCCAGGCTGCCTTTGCCCACCCAGTGCGAGGTCTTTCAGGCACCTGCAGCCAAATACGCCCAGAACTGTCTCTTCCCCATCCCAGCTCAAGCCAGAAGGTGGGGGTCCTGATGCTTCCTCCCTCTGCAGCCCCCACGTCCATCGCGGACATCTCTACATTCTCCCTCCTAAATATTCTAAGATGGGCCCTCTCCGCTGCACCGCCACCGGCCAGCCCTGCTCCAGGCCGCCGCCGTCCCTCCACCGTCGCTGCACCGGGCCCGCCTCCCGGCCTCCACCAGCATTCCCTCTCCCACTCCTGCAGCCGCCGCCCCGGAAGGCGAAACTGGTGCAAACTCCACCCTGCTCCCACCCGGCCGCAGGCTCCGCGACTCAGGACACAGTCCAAGCTCTTCAGCAAGCTGAGCCGCCCTGCGAGGCCTGGCCCGGCCTCACCGAACGTGGACGCCCCCGGCCCCGCCCAGAGGCGCGGGCGGGCGGGAGGCGGACCCGCGGGACCCGCAGGGCGCGCTGTGCACCGCCCCGCCTGCGAGTCTCCGTGAGCTCGGCCCTGCGCACCGCGTGCCTGCCAATCTCGGGGCGGGGCGGGGCCGTCTGGCGGCGCGGACCAATCCGGGGGCGGAGGCGGGGCGGAGGCGGGGCGGGGTCGGGGCTCCGGGCTCCGTCCAGGCCGAGGCGTTCCGGCTGCGCAGATCTCGGGCAGGCGTCACGGGACACCTCTCCAGCTTCCCCGCGCGCAGCTCCCGGCGCGATGGACGGCGCGCTGGCCGCGCAGATGGGCGAGGCGGTGGCCGAGAAGGTGCTCCGGTACCGGCGAGACCGGTCGGGCTGGAAGATTTGCCAGGAAGGCGTGAGTGAGGAGCTGGGCGGGGAGGGGACCGGGGTCCCCGAAGCCCCCGGGCTCCTCCTCTCTCTGCTGTCTTTTGCGCTCCAGCCCCTGGAGCTGGATTGAGGAGGGATTGTTTCCTTAAAATGTAGGGATTGTTTTTCCTTAAAAAATAGTTGTCCTTAGGGGTTGTTTCCTTAAAAAATACTGGGCGTGCTGTGCACACAGTGTCCCCGGGAGGTAAGTAGCTGTCCCTTATTTCATTGAATGACGTGCCGAACGTTGCCTGGCTGGTACATGGGGGTTAGGATTAGAACCGGAAGCACCAGGCTCCGGAGCCTTCACTCCCTTCGTCGTCGCGGGAGCACCTCTCTCTGCCTTCCCAGGAGGGTGGCCTGGGAATAGCTTGGCTCGCTTGACGCTTATGATTTTTAACAAGTACGCCTAAATTGCTGGAGGAAGCAAAGTGCACGGTGGCTTTTAAGTTGTTTTAAAAACCATTCCAGTACTCTTGGAGTCAGCGAGTTAGGATCCCTTTCTCCCTCACGTTCTGTGGGGGATGGGGGGCAGCTCTGTCCAGGATGAGTCCCCACTCCGCCCCCTATCAGTTGGGTCACTTTAGAGAACCCCATCTCTTGAGGCTCCCCAACTCTGCTTATGTAGAATGGGAGTCTGGACCTGGTGATCTCCCAGAGCCCTTCTAGGTCTAAAATTCTGCGATTCTGTGCCTTTTGACAGAATGGAGTTTCAGTTTCCTGGAGGCCATCTGTGGAGTTTCCAGGGAATCTGTAAGTGCATGCCTTGTTCAAAGCTTGTCAGAGGGCCCACTCCCTTGCTGATGTCTCTGCTGTGCGTTTGCTTCCTTAAAGACGCCGATCAACCCTAACACCCTGGAATCAACTCTCCAGTTCTCTTCCAGAAAAGCTTCTGTTTTTAACTAAATGATTTCCAGCAGACTATATTCTTGTGAATGCTCACTGTCCATTTCTGCAGGCCTGAGGGGAGGTGGGCTGGTAGATCTCAGCCCCTTCTCTGCAAGGCTGTCCTAAAGAGGGCTGACGGACATGGCCTCTAGTCCTTGTATCTAATCCCAGGGTGATAAACAAATTCGATTGACGCCTTGGGGTCACATTCTTTCCTGTGCTTCAGGTACCGAGGAGAAGGCATTGTGAATGGGCCACCAGAGAAGGTGTGGGACTGCATAAAGCCACTTGCTGGGAGCCTACGAGAGCAGTGGGATGAGAACGTGTCCCATTTTGAAGTTATCCAAAGCATCACTGATGTAAGTCTTTCCAAACACGGTTATCCGCAGACGGTAACCTGACCCTGTGCCCTCTGGAGGGGGTCAGTGACACCTTTTGGCAAGGGGAGTACCTTGCAAAGCCCTGGTGCCCAGTGAACACAGGCTGCCTGCCACTTGCAACGCCAAGCCCAGCTTGGCTCAGGTACAGGTGGGAAACGGCGTGACTCAGAGAGGCAGAGACGCCCTAAACAGCTGAGAGAACACAGCAGCTGAGGGAGGAGGGCAGCGTGCACATGAGCTCCGAAGATGCTGAAGCTGTGCCTGGATTTGACCCGTCAGCTCTAGTTTGAAATGTTGCTCCTTAATGGGGCCACGATAATGAATTGAGAGAGTCCTGGCTGGAGAGTCCAGATTCTCTGCCAGCTGTGGGGCTGTGCCAGGTAGCAGCTTCTGGATGACAGTTCCTCCATTGGTAAGAAGTCCATGTTCTGGGCTAGCGCTGCCCGGTAGAAGTTTGTGCAATGGAGGGTATGTTCTGTAACTGGGCTGTCCGATACAGTAGCCACTAGCCCCATGTGGCCACGGGGCATTTGAAAGGTGCCTAGTTGGAGGAAATGAATTGTTAATTTTATTTAATTTTCATTACTCTCAATGTAAATTTAAATAGCCATGCGGAGCTAGCGGCTGCCATGTTAGACAGGATGGATCTAGATTGTCCTGTCCTGGGATCCTCTGTAGCATTAGGAACCCACCTTGTTTTGATTATAGAAGTTAAGGAGAAAAGAAATGTCACAGCCAAAACTAACAAGAAAGTTGCCTTGGGGAAATGCTGCCCACCTGTTTGACTTGAGTGGTGTCTTGATTTTGGCATCGGTGGACAGGGCGCCACCCTGTGGGGTGTTTACACAGGTGGTGGTGTGAAACTTGAAGCCATGGTTCTTTACTGGTCAGTTAGTAGGACCCGGGTGGTCTTTGTCTTGATCAAGAATTTGCATTTTAGTTCATTACAGTTCGTTATCACAAGAGTGTGTGTCCGAGTTCCCTGAAGGGTGGGACACATGCTCCTGGGGTACAAAAGGTGATATTAGCTCCTACACAGTCAACTGGGAAATTGAATCATGAGGTCACCCCACTTGAGTTCTTCTTTAATCTCTCAGCTAACTTGAAGGGGAGAATCTCAGTTAGGAGCACACGTGCCCTTGTCACCTGCTTGACACTTGATAACCTCTGTTATAACAAAACAGCTGGCCTCAGGCTCAGAATCAGAATGGAATCATCTCTCTTATCTATGTTTTGCAGTTGCCTTTTATTTGTGCCAAGTGATTCTCCCCCCACCCCCCTCCCAGTTTCTGATAGTTAAATTACTTCCTTTTTCAAAATGGATTTATCTACATTTTAAAAAGTGAACACACTTAGAGAGAAATATTGAGTGAATGACAATAGGTGCTACCAGAGACGGCAAAAAATTGTGAAAATAGTATGCAAATAATTGTGTACACATGGCTGGAGTTGAGGAAACGTGGATTGTTGCCCCTTAAAACATAATACAAATGTAATAACAGAATGATCGTAATGGGATTTTATTCTTGAAAGTGAAGTGGCTGCACTTTTTTAGCGTGTTTAGACTCCTTTGTCTGATACCGTGAGTGGTGAGACGTAGGAGAATGAAAGCTTTAGGAATTGTTGGGGGACCCCTGAGCTGCCCTGATGATCATTCGAGTGATAAGCAGCGTCACTTACTGAGCCCTTTTACACAATGCCACACGCTCAAAGCATTTCAGCTGAACACCTGGGGAAGGAAACTGTCCCCAGAGGTGGAGAGATGTACAAGGTTCACACAGATAATAAGTGGCAGAGCGGGCTCAAGAGCCTGCCACTGCCTCCAGGTCTCCAGGCTCCCGGCCTCCAGGTCTCCAGGCTCCCGGCCTCCAGGTCTCCAGGCTCCCGGCCTCCTAGCAACCCTAGCCCTCGCCCCAGCCCCAGGCTGGGTCCCGCTGACGGCTCCCTCAGCGGCCCCACAGGAGTGTGGTTTTGTCCATGCTCCTTTGTACCCAGAGCACCGTCCCGAGCCTGCCAGTGCTCAGAAGGCTGGGTGCCCACCTGTGCTGCGTTCTGTAGCAGCGTGCACATCGTTCTTACCTTCTTGGCCAATTTGCCAGGAGGGTTCGCTGGGAGATGCTGTAGGGTCTCTCTTCCCTGAGCAACCTGGCTCATCCCTGGGGGAGCATGCCTGCTTCCATTGCTTGGGCTGCTGATCGGGGCTGCACAGGACCCTCGATCCTTGGCACCCAGTTTCCTGAAGGCTGAGCCTGTGTCACCCCAAGGCAGCCCGCACCCCAGACCCTGCTTGACCCTATTGGTCCTCTAGTGCAACAGTCCAAATGTTTTGCTTGTGTACATCCAGCAGATTTTTGAGAAACTATACATCATCCTCACACATCTAGTTGACATCTGAAATTGTCATCATAAATTGCAAAGTGTGTCATTTTTAACCTGTAATAAATCTGGTGACTTTGAACAAAACGATGACATCATTCTTTTAGATGTATCTAAGTAACATGGATTTTTATTTACTATCATCCATTTAAAAAATATGTGAAGAGATTTTCCGTAAATAGCAACTTTATATCATTTTTCCTTTGAACTCAAATTTCAGGTTCCATGTAGCCTACTGAATTTTACCCTAATATGTTTATTCTAATATATCCTAATATATATCCTCATATATATAATCCTAATATATATCTATTCTAATATATGAATATGTATATAAATTGAAATTAAATTTTGAAAAATCATATGTTTCCTGTGACTATAAGGCTCAAAATGTTAAAAAAAATCTACATTGAAAGATGAGTGGAACTTATTAAAATAATATTATGTTACAAATGTTGATGAAGGACCATCAAACGTGAAAAGTAAAATATTTCACATCCCTTAATGAGATGGATGGGAGGTCTTTTTCTAGGTAATTCATGTGTTCGTGAAAAGATATGACTTATTGCCAGAAAGATCCAGCCTTCAGTGGACATTTACTGCAAAAACAGGAAAACCCAGTGAGCTTAGTTTTCCTAAAAGCAGAGGCAGTGACAGCTGGTGGCTCCTTGTTATTTAGTGAAACAATGAAAATGCGAAGAATGGGCCCTTCCTTGCATGTTGGTATTTAGCAGCATGATTTTGTCAAATCTCAAATCTTTTAACTCTGGGATGGATGGACTGCACCGGGCGTGTTGTGTTTATAACGCGTGCTGCCACCCTCACTGTTTCTTCCCAGTGTCGTCTCCATCTGGCCTCCACATGCTCCTTCAGGAACATGCATTTTGCAGCAGTAACAAGGAGTAGAAGCTGCATAGTTATTTAAAAAAAAAATTATTTTCATCGCTTCTGCCATTCTGACACAAAATATCAGAATTCAGGAAAGGCGAAACTACCGTGTTTATAACAGCAAGCTTTCACCTTTAGAAAGAACATGCTCCAGGAAGGGGAAGGCACGAAATTCCAGCTCCAGCATGTGATGCTCTCAAGAAATATGGAGTCGGCGTCCCCGAGTGTCCCTTTGGACGCTGGGGAATTCGCAGCCCGAGACGGTGTGGGGTAGGAAGAATCCAGAAAGATGGGGTGTGTGGTGCCTTTTCAAGAGGGGAAGGAGAACCTGCAGCTCGTTGGCAGGCGGGTCATTTTAGGAAGAAGGCCTCGTGGAGGCCGAGTCGTCAGGTGCTCAAAGGCCCCCAGGTCACGTGCCCACCCTGAACCTCATACCCCAAGGTCAAAGGTTTCTCAGCAACACACGGTGCCTGAGTCTTAGTACCCAAAGGGAGAAGACAGAGAGGGAGAGACCTTCTCCATCACTTTTGGCCTGGCCCCCAGACGTCTCCCAGCACTGCCCGTCCTCGGGCCCGACTTGTGCTTCTTCACTGTGACCTTGAGAGGACTGGGGCCCTGCAGGGGGAGGGGATAGCGGGGTGAAGCATGGGATGGTTTGGGGTGTCTTGGCTTACAGAGTGGAGAGTGGACTTGGTGGCATATTCTGAGATCAGGGGAGGTCCAGGGGGTGCACCCCCCCAGGGCCAGGACCAGGGGAAACCAGAAAACTGTGCAGGACACATGTTCAAGGGGTCCTGCTCGCAGGGCTGGGTAAGGGTGAGGTCAGCCATGGGGTGGGAAGCAGTGGCCTCTCTTGCCTTACCCTTGGCCTGGCCATCTTCAAGTCACATCTCCTCCACAAGCTTTAGGTCAATTCCTTCGTCTCTCCAAGCCTTAGTTTCCTCACCTGTCAGATGGGTTCAAGGTACCCATTTCTCAGGACTGTGAGGGACAACTGGGAGCCTGGACCAGCCAGGCTCTTACCAGGTGCTCAGTCAACGGCAGCTCTTAGATCTTTGAGACGTGAGCTCAGAGTGGCCCTCCTCCGCCATGGGCAGCCCGTGTCATAGCCGTGGACCTTACACACTGGGTGTGTTTCAGTGACACCTGGCACTTCCATGGTGGCTCCACGCTAGACCCTCTGGCTCACAGCGCCGCCCTACTGTCCATGCTGTTCCCCTTTTCTGGACCCTAGGGACAGGTGTGGGTTGATGATGGGGACTGAGTGGGGCATTGGCCGGAGAAGACGGCTGGCCCTCAGGTGCGCTGGACTCCCCTTGCTTTGGCAGACGCTGTGCGTAACCAGAACCGCCACCCCCTCGGCCGCCATGAAGCTCATCTCCCCCAGAGACTTTGTGGATGTGGCGCTGGTCAAGAAGTATGAGGACGGGACCATCAGTTCCAACGGTGAGTGACGGCGGGGGACTCTCTCCACACCTGCCCAGGTCCTTGGGGGCCGCTGACCCGCTGGACATCCCCGGGGGACTCACAGCTGGGTCCCCGGCCCTGTGCATGCCTCACCCTGTCGAGTTTGGCGGCTTCTGTGCCGCAAAGGGCTGAGGCGGGGGAGTCCACATGCGAGCGAGTTTATTTGGGTCTCAGATTCGGTCAGCACCACTTTCGTCCCTGCCAAGGCTCGTGGTCGGTGCCCTCGACATGTACATTAGCGTTGGCATCACACCTCAGGCTGCAGTGACGCCCTGGGCCTGGGAGCACCTGGTGGGAGGGTTGTGGGCTGTGCGCTCCCTCCCGCCTGGCCACGAGCAGAGTTCCCACCGCTCACGTGTGGTGCCTCCTTCTGGAGCCTGCAGCCCCGCCGTCCTCCGGGTCTCACCCCTAGGCGGGTGGTGGGTGCATGCCCACCACTGTCGGCTGAGGTTCCAGAGGGCGCCCTCCCCTTCTCGTCCCCAGCCTGACGTCCTGGAATGTTCTTTTCTCTACTGTTCTGGTGGCTTTGGGGAAGCTGAGGACGTGAGTGTATGCACGTACGTGTGTGTGTGCGTGTGTGTATGATGTGTGTGTGCATTCGTGTGCATGTGTGTGAGCATGAGTATGTGTATGTGCATGAGTGTGTGTACATGTGTGAGCATGAGTATGTGTGCGTGTGTGTTCATGTGCATATGTGTGTGGGCCTGTGTGCATGTGTATGTGTGCGTGTGTGTACATGTGTGAGTGAGTGTATGTGTGCATGTATATGAGTTTGTGTGTGAGCATGTGTATGTGCAAGCATGAGTGTGTGAGCGTGAGTGTGTGTGTGAGCATGTGAGTGTGTGCATGTGTGTGAGCGTGAGTGTGTGTGTGTGTGTGAGCATAAGGGACAAGGGCTGGGGGAAGGAGGGGCTCAGGCCAGTAGCAGGGCCCCTGGCTGAGTGCTCAGGCTCCAGGCGATGGTCTGTGTGCACGGTGGCTGCCCTTCGGCGGCCCTGGCCCGCCTGTCTGAGCTGCAGCTCACTGACCACCTCGCTCTGTCTTCCAGCCACGAATGTGGAGCATCCGTCCTGTCCCCCGAAGCCGGGCTACGTGAGAGGGTTTAACCATCCCTGCGGTTGCTTCTGTGAGCCTGTGCCGGGGTAAGGATGACCGCGGCTTCCCTGTGGGCTTTCTGGTTGATGGGCACGCTGGTCATGATTCACAGGAATAAAGTGCCTTGCAGCTCTTAGGCACAGACGCTGCAGAGCACCGACGTATGCATCAGCAATGTCACATGCAAGGGCACCGGGCACATGGGAGAGAGCTGGGGAGGCACGGTTCTTATCTGTGAGGCGAGGACTCCTACCAGCCCCAGGCGGGCTGGGCAGATGCTGTGGTCCCATTTAGCAGATGAGGAAACTGAAGCTCAGGGAGGTCAGGTGGTCTGTCCGGGGTCACAGGCAGGTCGTGCAAGCCTGAGCGCCAGGTCCTGTCTCCCGGGCTCTCTGAGCTGCATCCACCAGCCTGGAGCGGCCACGAGGCTGGCCATCCCCACCCCTTACCATACGGTGCTCGTCTCCCCGCAGTGAGGAACCATGTGGAGGGGCTCAGGCTGCTGGGAGATTCTGACACCAGGAGTTGGCCCAGAACGGAGCCCAGCACGGTTCTGGCCCTGTTTTCTCACATCATCGCCAGGTTTTCACCAGGAACGTCCTGTGTACTGATAACCCCCAGGTCTTAGTTTATCTGGAGCCCACCCAGGCTGACAATGAGGGCGTGTCCCCATGTAAGCGTGCGACCCACGCACGGAAACCAGGAGGGGGTGTCTGCCTTCACCATGCGGGCCAGGGGGAGGGCTGTGGGCCTCAGCGTTTTACTAAACCAGATCCAGCACCTCCAGGAGCTCTTTGTGCTGAGCTGGCTTTTCAGATGTCCTGTGGAAGACGTACCTTAAACGTTGCAAAACTTTATGAGCTTGAAAATAGCCTTGCTGTTCTCTGACACGCTGCCCCACCACACACTCGCACATGCATGCACACATACAGACACACAGTGCCCACACGTGCATGCACACACATGCACACACACGTGCACAAGGCACATGCATACACACATGTGCACACACGCACATGCATGCACACAGGCACACGCACACATGCATGCACACACACCCCTGCACTTGGTTTTGGTCACCCCGTGCAGAGGAACTTTCTGAGTAGGCGGCAGCTCTCTCTCCCTCGGGTTGAACCCCTGGGAGAACACACACTGGGATGAGGACCATCTTGCCCCCTGCCGGTCAGCAGAGGTGACCACGTGGACTCTGCAGACGGGGTTGTTGGGCCGGGAGGGTCCCACGAAACCCAGCTAGTGTGGGGTTTCGACTCAGCCTCTTGAAAGCGTTCTGTGTTCCAATAACGCCTCGTACGAGAGTCTGCTGCGAGCCGAGCTGTTCTGAGGCAGGCCATCTGAACCCGTGCCCATGGCGATTCCCATCCTAGGAATACAGGTCTGTTGTAGGTGCAGTGCACTCAACAGACGATGCTACAGCAGCATCAGCAGCAAACGCTTGCACGGCTCTGCTGTGTGCCAGGCGCTATCCCAAGCAGTTTACCAGTTGACTCATTCTCATTCTTACAACAACCATAGGTACTGTATTATCCCCATTTTCTAGATAAGGACTCGGGGGTACAGAGAGGTTCTGTTGCTTACCCAAGATCACACAGTCAGGGAGCGATAGAGCCACAGTTTAAACCCAGGCATCTGACTCCAGAATCAGTACCTTTAGCCTAGATGTTGGCCCTCAAAACAGATAAGTGTCTCCCCTCCGGGAGCTTAGATTCTCGTGGGAGCAGGGGAGAGGGTCAGGACACACACAGTCATTATGTCAAATGTACACGCCTCTAGTTCTCAGCCGTTAAGACTTTGGAGGAAACTCAAGCCCAAGAAAGGTGCTGGGGAAGTGAGCATCCGGGGGGGGGGGTCATCAGAGGCCTCCCTGATAGGAGTTTGAGCCACGCACAACGCAGGGGCCTTGGTCGTGTCAGTGGGGGAGCACTCCTGGCAGAGGAACGGGCAGGTCCACCTCCTGAGGGGAGAAGGGAAGTCGCAGCAGCCAGGTCCACACTCTGTGCAGAGACGATGGGAGTGGAGCAGAGGAGCTGTCCACCATCCTGCCCCACTCCTCTGCTGCCTGCCCGCCTCTGGCCTCAGCTGCCTCATCTGTGCACCCAGAAGGGGGCAGGGTTCCAGGGGTCCCCTCTTCCCAGCCCGTGACCTCTGGGCGGCAGGACGCGTGTGGTGGGCCGATGCTGTGCTGAGTGGGCTCCTGATGACTCTGGTGCTGTTGGCAGCGCCGTCCGAGTGAAATGCCAGCAGGTCCCCACAGAGCCCCCGCCTTTGTCCTGGGACGTGTGCGACTGTGAGGCCCCGCCCGGGAGGGTGAGAGTGGAGAGGCAGAGCCCACCTTAGCGCTGTTAGGAGAATGGCTTTGCCCTTGCAGACCCCTCGAAAGAGTCACAGGAGCCCCCGGGGTTCCCAGACTGTCTGGAGGACGCTGAGTGGACGGGGGCCGTCTGCGAGTTCCTCCTGGGGCGTGGCACGGAGTGAGTTCTCCAGAGTCCTCTGCGACTGATCGGGGGTGCAGAGGACTAGTGCTCTGCCTGGGCTGGAAGTTGGGGATCCTTTCCACCTGGCAGCCCAGTGGGGCCGCGGAAGGCTCCCCAAGAGGCCATTCCCCCTCCTAAAATCAGCAGGTGCAGAGGGGCCCCCAGGCAGCGAGTCAGCGAGGGTCAGACAAGGTCTCCGTGTGACGCTGTCTCTCCCGGGCTGGCCGTCCTCGCCCGTCCCGACGCTCGACCCAGATTCCTCCACCCCAGACGGGTGATGCAGCTCTGCTGTTCCTCCCCAGGGAGCCCAACAAGACCAACCTGGTCGCCTTCTTCCAGACCGACCTCAGCGGCTACCTCCCGCGCAGCGTGGTCGACTCCTTCTTTCCGCGCAGCATGGCTGGATTTTATGCCAACCTTCAGAAAGCTGTGACGAAGTTGTAAGACTGATGTTCTCGCTCATTGGCCGAGAACTCCCGCCACTCGTCGCTGGGACAACAGAGAGCGGGGGAGACCAAGGGCCCGTCTCCGCCCTTCGGAATCTGCTGGTGGGCAGCTCATCCCGGGAACACCGGCCCCACCGGCTCCCGCTCCTCTTTCCTCCACTCGGGGCGGCGTGGGGAAGCCAGTCAACTGTTCCGCACTCTGCTGGTCGTCCAAACACACCTCCTCTGGCCACCAGACAGGGACTCAGCCCGGGCTCCGCGCGACGCTCGTGATGCACTGGGGCCCAAAGCCTTTATGTGCCGGTCACCTCCAGGACCACGGTCCCCTGTTCGTCTAAAAGAATCAATACTAGAAACCAGGCTGCTGCCTTTTTAGAGTCTGAGACCCATGCCGCGGAGCCCCATGGATGTTTCCTGGCGCCACGGTGCTGGGTGTTCCCTCTAAAGAGATGTCAGCCTGGGAAATGGTGCTTCGAATAAATTAGATGACATTAAAGACGAATGCTTCCCGTATTCCTTCTCCTCTCTCTTCCACTTGAGTCGGTTGTTTCTCTGTTTTCCCCCCGCGTGAGTTAAGTTGTACACGCTCCCTGGAACCAGGTGGTTTGCATCTGGTGAAGGCCCAATCTGAAGCCTCAGGGCCGGTCCTCTTTGGAGCTGGTTCGGAATTTAGCAAACCGCCCCTGCCCACGGGCGGGACTGGAGGGAGCCCGCTCGTCCCTGGCCATTGTCTTCGCTTGTCCTCTATGGTAGAGGCTGGGCAGGAGTCCTCTGGCCTCCAGGCCCTGCCAGGCGTCGTGTTGCGAGCGCAAAGGTGGAAGATTAGCCCCTCGAGTCTCTGCTGTGAGACAGCCAGCCCCCCGGGGCCTGCTCACCCGGGTGAGTCATCAGGACCCGGGAGCACAGCCTTGCCTCGTGGAAGGGGCCCAGGCAGCCGCATGACTTCTTTGCTCTCTCCAGTCAGGGCCACACCATCCTGTGTGGGATTCCCCAACACCCACTGGCAGCCTCGGGGGGAAGATCTCTCGTATGTCTGACCAGAGTCCCCTCATGTGGCAGCTGCTCAGGCTACCAGCGTCTGTGCAGGAAATTTCCAGAGTCCTGAGCTTTCTTTATTCCTCCTAATGGAACAGTCCCCGGGTGTCACAATAACGTCCTCCCCTCCTCTGAGTCCTGGGGTGACTAACTCCCGAATGTGCAGAGATCTGAGCAAGTTTAAGACACGAGAGCTTGGGGTCAGGGCTCAGAAAGCCGCCTTGTTTCCGTG
This sequence comes from Equus przewalskii, assembly GCF_037783145.1. Lineage (NCBI taxonomy): Eukaryota > Metazoa > Chordata > Mammalia > Perissodactyla > Equidae > Equus > Equus przewalskii. Next base: position 90,265,279 of record NC_091831.1, read on the forward strand.
TTCCAAGGCCACTGCAAACCCCGCGTCCTGCCGTTAAGACCATCCGGTGAACTCCCTCTGCTCATCAAGAAATCTTCATTGGACTCTTGGATTCTCTTAGGTTTCCTTCATCCATTCAGTGAATGCTGACCGGGTGGGTCGCTGCTTTGTGCCTGGTGCTGTTCTGTATCAGCTCCTCGGGAGTCCTATCTCCCATCCGGCCACTTCTGGGCACGCCAGCCCCGGAGACCCCTGAAAGCGGAGGTCTTACTGAGATGGGGCCACCCTGAGCAGCCCTATCTAGCCAGGCTGGAGGCTGGCCTCCCACGGACCTGTCTCTCTGGGCCCCCTGGGTGTCCTGGGCATCTGCTGGCATCGGGGCAAACTTGTGAGCACTGGAGTAGGAGTCAAAAAACATGCATCGGGGCCAAGCCCTGAGAAATGGTGCTCTTAGTCACTTCACAGCTCTGTGTTTTGACTTGTTTTCTTTAAAGGAAAATACGGAGACATGAACGCCCGTCCCGGTGTGGCCTGCTTCTTGAGACTCAGTGCAAATGAGAGAACATGTGAGTCAGTAAAATGCTGTGCAAAGCGAAGGACTGGGGCTGCCCGGGACAGGCCCCTGGGTGGACTCATTTCCATGGAGATTTAACATGGATCCGTGATTGTTAGCTGTGCTGTTTGCGGTGTTTGGGGAAGATGGAAAACATTGTTTTCTGCACCCGTGGTCGCTGCAAAGAGCTGGCTGCCGAGAGCCAGCCTCACGTGTGAATCGCAGCCTTGTGGGGCTCAAATGGAGGAGCTTTCGTTTTAGGACTTCCTTGCTGGTTCCTGAAGACCCCTCGGCCTGGAACCTGGAATCCTGGGCCACAGTAGCGTCCTCAGTGGCCCTGTTTGAGCTGGGGGAGGGAGGGACCTGCAGACGGGAGGTGGCACTGGGGGGCCGTGGGCTCACCCACAGCTGCACCCTGTTCTTAGCCTCTCCCAACTCGCTCACCCAATTTGCCTGGTCCCCCAAAGAGGCTTCTTGTGTCCCGGGCCTGTGGGCAGTGCTGTGCCCATCGTGTCACCCCTCCCGGTCCTCCCGGAAAGCCACTTTGTCCTTCCCCAGGTTGATCCACGTGTGTCACCTGGCGGCTGGCTGGGGGACCAAAGCAATTGCCTGATTGGAATTGTCACTGTGTGCGTGCCTGTGAGACGTGGCGATGGGGTGTGAGTCTCTGTGGCCTCGTGGCCCAGCCCTGGGCGGGTGGCCGGTGACATCCCGCAGGAGTGGGGGTTGAATCGAGTCGCACCTTCCATTGCTAGATCCTGCTCATCTTTGGCATTTCCAGTAAATCTGAAGAGCCGATACAGACAGCATCTCACCGTTCTTGTCTGCTCTGGGGTTCGACGACATTCAGAAAGGGACGCACAAGGCAACAGGCAGGACACGAACTAAGCCTGTTACTTCTCAGGGTGACTAGGATGGCACACTGACGCCCAATGAGATGCAGCAACGAAAGGGACCGGCGTGATGATCAGGACCCCAGGTGGGGCCGAGGGTTCATTGCCGGGAAACAGACGCTTAGCTTCCTGGTCCCTGGAGAAGCTGCCAGAGTCCCTTCACGTGTCCCCATGGAGGCTGGTCTGGGTGTGACTGCTTCTGTGTTGCGTCTGTGGTCTTTCTTTGCTGGGTCTTCCCTGTCCAGATCTTGGCAGTCAGGCATGGAGAGGTGACCAGACCCAGTCTCCCTGTGGCCCGGCTCTCGGAGCATTTTCCCCACAGCACCCTGCACTCAGGCGCCTGGGCCTCTGTCTGGTCCTTTCCCAGCTGAGTCTCCTTCCCAGATAAGTCACCCCCTCTGGGCCTCGGTGCCCTCCATACGACGGGACACACCACTCTTCCGTGATGCTGCCGTGATCCCTGAAGACTGTGTCCATTCGATGCCAACGCAGCTTGGCACACGTGGGCAGTGCTGGCGATTTCCCCTTACCCTCCCCCGCCCCTGCTGGTGCGTTCTGTTGACGCAGCCGTCCGCCCTCTGGGTCTCACCCTATTCCTCCTTGTTTACTCGCTCTACCACCGGGCCCGCCCGTGCCTGCGAGCATGTCTCCAACCCAACCAAAACCAGTATTGCAAGTGCTTAAGGTGTTAGATTGTGTCTCCCAAAGCGGCCCCAGCTCTGTTCGCTCGCACCCAGCTCTGGTGACCATTCAGCAGAGGGACGTTGTTCGACTTCCGAGGCAAGGTCAGAAAAAGGATGCGGCCCCTTGTCTGCGTCTCATTCTCTGCAGAGACTCCCCAGCCACCGTGTTGTGAGGAGGCCAAGGCCGCAGGAGAGGCCACCAGTGGGTGTTCAGCCACCCTGCCGGGCTCCCAGCCAACAGCCAGCGTGCGAGTGCGCGACCTTTGAACCTTTGAGTTGCTCCTGCTGACACCAAGTGAGCAGGATGAACTGTCCACACCGCCCCCCTGAGCTCTGCCCACGTTGCCCATTCATGAGAAAAACAAATGTCGCTGTTTGTGGTGGACGGCCACACAGTTAAAGTCCTGGGAAAATCTGCAAAGCGGGACACGGGTTTCAGATCAAATGGTAATAAATCCTCTTTATTTACAGTTCTACACAATATGAGCATCGCGCTCTCTCTAGACATAGTCTGTAGTTGTGTCAGCCCCAGTGTGACGCCGCCCTTACCTTTGGGACAACCCTCTTACAGGGGGTGTCCCAGAGGGTCCAGAGCAGAGCAGCATCCACCAGGAGGCCCCCGTGTGCTGTCCCCCACCGGGCGTGGTTAGCAGTGACCCTGAGAACGAGCAGCCGTGAGGAGCCGCGTGCTGTTGGCCTCGGTGCTCCGCCTAGGAGTCACCAACGGCTGTGGTCCCCTTGGACTGAAGGCTTTTCCTCCTGATGACGATCGTGACGGGCCCGTCGGGCAACGCCTTGATGACGTTCCAGGCTTCAAACCGCGTGAGGCCCTGCACGGCAGTGCCAGCCAGGTGTAAGATCTCGTCTCCAGGCTGGACCGTCTCACTCTGCTCTGAGGCCGCCCCTGAGATGAGGGAGGAGAAGAAAATGGGTCCCACAGGTCAGAGGGCAACAAGGGAAGTCGCCCCCCGCACTTGGTCTCCGAGGAGCCAGGACAGCTCGGGAGGGTGCGGGGTCCCCATCCCTCGGACGGTGGTTCTAAAATGAGTCGTCTCATAAAATGGGGACTCAGGGGTCAACACCCCAGGCTCTAGCTCTCTGTGGCCTTTGGGGAAGTGTCACCCACACTGTCCCCAGAGAAGGGAGACTCTGGGCAGCTCCACACAGAGGCTGGCTGGGGAGACTTCCAAGGTCATAGCAGACTCTGAGGGACTGAATGCTCTTCCACGCTCCCTCGGACGCCGTCCCAGCATCCCACCCCTCACGTGTGGTCCCCCCTTCTAATGAGGTGGCCAGGCAACGGGTGGCCTGGAAGGGAGCTGCTGGGATTTTCACGCAACAGTCTTCACGGCGCTTTTGGCTCTGAACAGCCTGGAGAAGACTCCTGGGCCCACGTAAATAGGACATGACCATACTTGGCTCCCGCTCTCCCAAAGCTGCCCGTGGGAAGAGAGCTAAGTTACCACTTATGTCAAAAGAAATGTTCCTGTCCATTTGACACAACGATCTTCACAAATGTTGACTAAGAGCAGAAGATACTGGCACTGATGATAACAATACAGATATAGCTAACGTATGCTGGGCAATTATATGCAATAGGCATTGTGCTAACATGTTGCATTATGGCCGCCGTCCTACAAGGTACCTGCTGTTAGTTTCCCCTTTTGCTGGGGAGGAAACCAAAGACTCAGGTAACTCGCTCAGAGCTTTATGCTGCTAAGTAGTGGGGCCTGGGCTTGAGCCAGACCTTCCGGCTCCAGAATCCACGTCCCTTGGTACCACATCCCCTGCAGGGGCGGACTCACCCGCACTGAGGCAAACGGGGCCGGGATGGCGAACTGACTTGCCTGAGGGCATGCTGCCAGTAGTGGCAGAGCCAACACCGGACGCCTGGTCTCTTGATTTTGAACTCTGTGCTCATTGCAAATCGACCTTCAGAAGTTTAAAATGTCTGTCCCAGAACTGGGGTAAACATGGACTCCTGGGCGCATCCGAGTGCACCCCAGTGCCCTCGCCATGTTCATGGCTGCAGCGGAGCATCCTCTAAAACAGCCACTCTGAGTGGGAACTCGGGGGCCCTAAGAGCCTGTAGACACACACCCTCCCCTCTTGCATGGATGAGGGGCCTCAGGCCAGGGGGCAGTGGTCATTCGGCACAAGCAGGGACCAGAATCGAGGCCCCTCGACTCCCCGTGCCGTGCTCGTCTCTCCACCTCTCCTTGCTCTGTGGCTCAGAGGCTCCACCTCGAGAAGCAGCAGAGTCGGGGTGGCCTCACGCCGCAGCTGTAGCCCATTCGCATTCTCGCAGGAAGACCCAGCTGACCGCCACTCAGGCAGGCTTGCACCCAATCCGTGATGATCGAATATCAGAATTCTAAACAAGGGGCAGCAGCCCACGGACCCAGGACTAAGGCGAGGCCGGTGGGGACGAGGCGTGCAAGTGGAAAGTCGGGCTCTGTCTTTATTTAAAACTTGGATATTTTGTGGGGCTGGCCCCGTGGCCCAGTGGTTAAGTTCGCGTGCTCCTCTGCAGGTGGCCCAGTGTTTCGTTGATTCAAATCCTGGGCGCAGACCTGGCACTGCTCATCAAACCACGCTGAGGCAGCGTCCCACATGCCACAACTAGAAGGACCCACAACTAAGAATATACAACTATGTACTGGGGGGCTTTGGGGGGAAAAAGGAAAAAAATAAAATCTTTAAAAAAGAAAAAACTTGGATGTTTTGTTTCTTATGGGCATTTATCTTTTAAGAATAGCGCATTGAAATAGTATTTGTCCTGATGGCTGAGTATGTCGGGGCCACCTTACATTTTGCACCACAGAGGGTGGTGCCTCCCTTGCCCCCCTGCCCCATGCCCCAGCCCTGAGCCCAGGGCTCAGTCGCTTACGAGGACCCAGCAGAATAGAGGGTTTAGCAGGATGTCAGAGCCAAGGAGAAAAGAAGTGAGTCCTTAAGAGGCCGGCCTGCCTCTCAGGGGGCACAGGAAGCCGACACGGCCTTGCAGGTGCCCGGAAGCTTCTGAGGGCTTGCCCCCGCCCTCCCCCACCGGGGGAGAATGCCGACAGCTAGGTACACACACCTCACCTTTGAAAATCCGGTTAACAGTGAGAGGCTTGTCCCCGTGCAGGGAGCCCTTCCCGCCCTCCAGGCTGAAGCCCAGCCCCGCGGAGGTCTTCTCCAGCGTCACCGTGCAGACCGTGGCCTCCGCTGCAGAAGAACACAGGGCTTTGGTCGGGACACCCTCCCCTCCCGGCCACCGGTGCCCAGGCCTCAGGGAGCCCGCTGTGCTCCTGCACACGTGCGTGCAAACACAGTCCCGCATCTCGGGCCGCACGCGATGCTGGCCACAGGTCCTTGGGGCCACAAATTACTGAACGGCCCCCCAGGGCTGGTGCCAGGGGCCCCCGCGGAGCTGCGAGCACTTACTGGACTCTGCAGGAGTGTCGCTGGCCACGGAGGCTGAGCCCACGGAGCCGGTGGAGTGGCTCAGATCGGGCACGGCCTCCGGCGTTGGCTTCCGGGTGACGATGACGGCCTGCCTAGGGTCCCGGGCTTGGCGGAGGATGGCCAGGGCGTCATTGTGCGTGGCGCCTTTGAGGGACTTGCCGTTGATGGACAGGACCTCGTTTCCCTTCTGAATCGTGCCTTCCTGGGCGGCCAGGCCGTTCGGGAACACTTTGTGGACCTGAGCAAAGCGAAGGGTGGGGACCGAGATCACCCACCTGGGGCCCAGATTCTCGCTGGAGGAGGATCTGGACCAGTCAGTCAAATCGAGCAGATTCTCAGGCCAAAGAAAACAAAACTGTGTGCTGGCTCAGGACTGCTGTCACAGGGGCCAGCGTCCCCACTTCTCTACCCAGAGCAGAGACTCCAGCAGCAACGGCTAGGTGGCCCTCAGAATCCTTCTCAACCCAGCGTCCTAGACTAAGTCACTGCAATCCTAGCTGACATTCAGTGGAAATCTTTGGTCCCACCCGTTCCAGATCCGCGTTTCCCAGAGTAGTTTTCGTGAAGCACCGTTTCTGTGCCATTTTATAGGTATCGTATGAGAAAAGGTGTCTCAGGTCTAAGAAATTTGAGAACACTGGATAGAACAACAACTCTGAAAATGCCTACAGTTTAAAAATAACGTCTCAGAGACTCTACCGTGCAAATTTGCATGACGCCACGCTAAGGACGGGCAGTATCATACAGCGGTCCCCAAAAGTGTTCCCGCAAAGAATCGCTTTTTTCAGAAATTCTCAGGCCCCATCTTCTGCAGAAGGCATTTTTGAGAAACAGGATCCTGGGAAGTCTAGACATTTTTAAAGCGCCTGCCCGGGAAACTCTGATCCTTTAACTCCAGTTAAAAGGGTCCTGGTCCTCTTGCTACAAAATATGTGGGATAAAAACAAATCTCATGTCTTTCGTCAGCCTTTGACGAGGTAAATTCTGACATGCACGATTAAGAGGACTGAATGAAAGCTGTGTGGGCAATCCCTAAACTGTGCCACACGCTGCTTTGCTGGTGTCATGTGAACAAGCGTCTTTATTTCTCCGAATGGTTTCGGTGTTGGAAAAATTCTGTTATGGGGTCAGACGCGGTTCAGGTCCCCAGGCTGTAAGACCCAAGCAAGCGTGCTGGTCTGCACCCCCTGTCCCTCCTCCAGAAGCACAAACCCCGCCAGCTCCCCCTCCTGAGGGCCGGGGGAACGTGAATTTAGACCACACGTCAGTCAGCGAGCGCCCGGCGTGGCCCTTGGCCTTGGGCAGTGGCTCAACGTTAGTTCCCTTTTAACAAACTGGAAGGAATAGAAGTGCTCACACATGGAAGGGGAAAGAGGAAGTCCGGTGCGTGCACTTGGCCGGTGCCTGTTTCTGCTCCTGGTTTACGAGTGGCTGCAGCGTCTGGGGGTAGCTGGCCACTTGGGGTGGAGGGAAGTGGCTGCTCCAGGGCAGACCCACAGATCCAAGCGCTGTTCTTTCCGCAATAGAAAGTAAACTGACAATGAGAAGCCTCTTCATGATGCTCTCCCGTGTGCTCAGAGGCAGAAACAGGTCCTTATTGGTTTATGTGCTTTGTTGTGGCAGAGAGCTTGCTGCAGAGAAGAAAGTTGCTCCCCTGACATGGCCGACAGGAACGGCCGGGTCACCTCTGTGAGGGGCGCGGTGTGCTCACTCCGCGCTGACACTGTGCCGGGAGGGTCTGTCTTCAGCGGGGCAGGGAGATTCAGATGAGCCCGATGAGGAAGGCACTGAGACAGCACAGCTGCGGGACGAGCTCTGCTCCGTCCGAGAAGCTGGGAGGACGGGAAGCATCGGGGTCAGGTACGGCGACCTGAAGAGGGGCCAGAGGGCAGCAGCCAGTGCCACTTGGGTTGTGTGAGCCAGAAGAATGGGGTCCACAGGAGAAGACGCTGACCTGCCCACGCCTGCCCCAGGCTCCCGCAGGTCCTGAGAGATCGGGGGGCTGGGCCTCGAGATCCGAAGCCTCAGGGTGTGTCCCAGGCTGTGCTCTGTCAACAGGTTACAAGACTGCTGCTGTTCTCTCCAGTGTGGCCCCATGGCCCTCAACCAGCCATCGGATCAGCTTCCCAACTGTCTACATCAATATCCCCAGTCTCCAAGGGGGCAAAACCAGGACAGCAGCCTCCTAGACAGGACCTACCTTCCCGAGGCCCCTCTCCATCCAGGGGAGCCCCCTCTCCATCCCAGGGAGGCCACTCTCCATCAGCGGAGCCCCCTCTCCATCAGGGGAGGCCCCTCTCTCCATCAGGGGAGGCCCCTCTCCATCAGCGGAGGCCCCTCTCCATCCAGGCGAGGTCCCTCTCTATCCAGCGGAGGCCCCTCTCCGTCAGCGGAGGCCCCTCTCTCCATCAGCAGAGACCCTCTCTCCATCAGCGGAGGCCCCGTCTCCATCCAGCAGAGAACCCCTCTCCATCCAGCAGAGAACGCCTCTCCATCAGCAGAGGCCCCCTCTCCATCAGCAGAGGCCCCTCTCCATCAGCAGAGGCCCCCTCTCCATCAGCAGAGGGCCCTCTCCATCAGCGGAGGCCCCTCTCCATCAGCGGAGGCCCCCTCTCCATCAGCAGAGGCCCCCTCTCCATCAGCGGAGGCCCCTCTCCATCAGCGGAGGCCCCTCTCCATCAGCAGAGGCCCCTCTCCATCAGCAGAGGCCCCCTCTCCATCAGCGGAGGCCCCCTCCATCAGCAGAGGCCCCCTCTCCATCAGCGGAGGCCCCTCTCCATCCCGGTGTGCTGTGCTGCCCATCACGTCCAGCTTTCAATCCCGGCCATGCAGCCTCCCATAACAGCCCCGTGGTCACAAATCTTTCTTGTCTGATGTTTGGAGGCTGACAGGTTTCAGGTCTTCATCTCCAAAGGGAGACTTGACACTGAATAAAATTTGCTTTGAACTGTTTTCTTTTTGTTGTTGTTGTTGAGACGGAATTCATATGACATCCAATTCACCTTTTTAAAGTGTACCATTCCGTGACATTTAGTGGGTTGAATTTTGAAAACGTCCCTCCGGACAGACCCTTCGGACAGGCGTTGGGGCTCCAACTGGAGAAATTCTGATTCACTCACTCTGCAGCGAGGCTGAGACACCTGTAATCCTTTTCAAAGCTCCACAAGGCATTCAGTGGACTTCTTTTGGTGTCTTAAAGTTGTCTGGGGCATGCCAAGACCTTCTTGTTAAATTAAGGGCCACGAGGAGGGTTGGACAGGGTCCCACGGGTGACGATTACTACACTTCTTGAAAAGCGTGCATCCCGACGGCTCCCCTTAGGTCCTGCCCTCACTGCCTGCCCAGAGGCCTGGTGTCGTGCATTCTCCTGGTCCCCGGCACCAGGCCCCTTCTTGGCAGGGCCCCCCTCCCAGGGCCAGGGCCTCTGGCTCTGACACGCCCCCCGTCGCTGGCCACTCACCGTGATCACCTTGTTTTCCAGATCCGCTCCTCCCGCCAAGCTGAACCCAAGGCCGGCCCCTTCCTCCTTGTGCAGGATGGTGACGTGGATGCTGTCTAGTTGCTGCAGAGGGAGGTACATACGTTAGAAAACATTTGACCACAGCAGCATGAACACATTAGGCAGCGTGTTAACGTCAGGCTGCTTTGGTCTCGAACCCCAGCTTGGCCGTGCTCCCAGTTACGTCACCTCCTCAGACATGTCTGTCACCTGTAAAGACAGGATATGTACCTTCTGGAGTCTTGGGAAGCTTAGAAGAAAAGAAAAATGTGTGTAAATCCACACGTATATATATATTTTTCTCCTACTTACCCCCCCACACCCACACTTGTACCGACAGTGCTGGGAGCCACTAAGTCGGCTGGAGGTCCCAGCGTGTTGGACAGCAGCTCTGATGGTTCAGCGTGGGACAGGTCAGCCTGTAGGGTGTTGGGCCAGCAAACCCAGGGGTCAGTGCTGTCCTGCTCCTGCCCTCTCCCTTCTCCATGGGGCACAGCAGCAGCGTTTAGGAGCCCAGCTGCCACCTTGCTCCAGAACACGTGCACACACACATGTACACACATAAGCCCACCCAGGCACACGGTCCCTCCCAGCCTGGACGTGGTCTCACCCAGAGCCAGAACAGTCCCTCCGCACATCTAAAGGCAGGGACTCCCATTCTGGTCTCCATCTGGGGTCTCAAACTCAAGCGCGCACGGGGGCAAGGCAGACCACTTAAATGCACATGGTGGGCAGATGGGGGACGTTTAGGGGTGGGGGGACCCGCAGAGAACTGGGGGGCACATCTGCTCCAGGACCAGCTGCTGCTTGTGAATGCAGACCCGGTGCCACCAGACCCTTCCCTTTGAAAGAATGAGAGAACCCAAAAATCCAGGTTTTATAATACTTCGAATCTAATAATTTTTTAAAAATCACTGTGCACGCCAGATAAAATACACCTGCAGATCCACTTGGCTCTCAGACCACCAGTTTGCACCTGGGCACTGGTGTGTGGCCTTACTCCCTCTGGCACCACCAGAGCTCCTGCCGTGAGGCTGGCTCTATGATCCTCTGATTTGGAGGCCCCAAGACCCAGAAGGGAGGAAGGGACCAGCGGACCTGCTGCCGGCCTCTGCTGCAGTACTGGAACACTCTCCCAGTAACACCCGAGGCAGGACGGCTCCTTGTGGCTTACTCAGCACCGTCCTCTGTTATTTAATTTGAACAAGGCCCTGGGGACATGGTACTCCCAGGGTGACGGGCAGGAGCCACGGTCCAGGGCACCTTGTGTCCCTCAGGCTCACCCACACCCCTGAGCTGGGGAAGACCAGCTCTGTTGCCTCCTTATCTTCTTATCCCAGGCAGGATGATTCCAGCGCAAGACGCCTGCACAGACGCAGGCAGCCCCGGAGGGAGCAGGCCGCCAGCTCGTGCCTTTGGCTGGGCTCTGCCTGGCCACTGCCTCTCCACGCGCACCTTTGGGTAGGGCTCAGAAGAGCGTGGGAAGTGGGACTTTCAGAATGACTAGGCTGAAGTGCGGGGGCCGTGGCGAGCCCTGGGATCGGTCGCTCTCGGTGTGGAGGGGAAGTCCTCTGGGTGAGAGTCAGAACCACGCTCCCACGCTGCCTCTCCCTGCAGACACGCGCAAGGCGGGTGGGGGGAGTGGAAATAGCACTGAAGGTGGAGAAAGAAAACCTGGGCTCTGAGACCTCGAGCTCACCTTTTTCACGCATAAGGTGGTCGAAAGGATGCAACAAGCCCATGACTGAAAGCACTTTGTAACTACGAACTCCCTTAAAGGGAGAGTCTCACTGTGCACCAGGGACGCAGCGCCCTCCACCGCGGGCAGGACACAACCCAGGTCTGCGTCAGCCCCTGGGCGCTGCCATCTCTCGAGCCCCAAGGAGCCTGGGCTACTCCAGTCATTTCCCCTCCCGCCTGAGCCGGGTGACGGCGCAGCTCACAGCACGGACCCCGTCTCCGCAGGGGCTCCCTGGAGAAACCTACCTTTAACGTTGCTTCATCCAGAACCTTCACTTCCTCCAGGAGCTTCTTCAACTCCTCGGAGCTCAGCAGGGAGATGACCGACTGGCCCGACTGAAGGGCACAGTGGTCCAAGTCGTCGGCGTCCGCGGGCTCGCTGAGACCCTCCGTGTATTCTCTCAGCTCCGAAAGGCTTTCATGGGGAGAAGCAGCAGCATCAGGGGATGAATCATGGCATTAATAAGAGCTAACGTCTAAAGCATTATCACTCTATTCCAGGCACAGGGCTGAGCACATGCGTGCATTCCGTTATTTGGTGCAACAAATCTGAGTAGATGTGGGCATCCTTCCACCACAGAGATGAGGAGATGAGGGCTCAGAGAGGCTACACAGCTTGTCTGTGGCCACACAGCTATGAAATGCCGAGATCCAGGATCCGAAATCACAGATCACTCTGTGACTGACTCCAAAGGCCGTGTTCTAACCCTCCGCACCTGCCCCGGGGGAACTGAGCCTTGGGACTAATTTCACCCACCCTGCTGCCAGATCCAGCCACCATGCCCTGGTGCTCATCGCGCCCTCTGCCCTCCCTCACAGGTGTCGCCAGTGCCTGGCTGTCCTGTATCAGCACCTAATGACTGCAAAGGCGCCCCCTTGGCCAGCAACCGGCCTTCCTCTTTCTTTGGAACTCATTCTGTTATCTGTAGCTATATTTTGCAGCCACACTTCACATTTTGCATGAAATTGTGGTTTCAGTAACAGGGGATCGTTCGTCCCTCTGACTGATGGACCTTGACTGCTAAAGGGGAAGGGGGCCCCACAGCAGGAGAGGCCGATGCGAGCCCTGCCGTTCCAGCAGGAGAGCAGCCTCTCAGCCAGAAAGAGCAAACGCCTGGGAGACGTCACTGTAAGGACCCCGTTCTACACCGACCGGCCGGCTCCCCAGACCCCGTTCTAGGTGAGTCTCTGAGGGTCATTCCTGTCCCCTCAAGGGCTGGCTGCAGGGGCTGGAACCCGATGGGACGGCTGGTCAATGGGTCTCAAACATTTCTCAGCAGTGAGGAACAAGCCACAGAATAACAAATGCAGACTCGTTCTGATTAGAGGGGAGACCTGCCGCGGGAGACCCCGGTCGGTGGAGCCAGTCTCGCCTCGAGCTGAGGCTGAGCATGGAAGGAACCCGCTCGCAGTCAGGAAGTCACTGCCGGAGCTGGGACCGGGACCCCGACGTCCCAACGTCCCATCCGGGGAACTGAACCCCTGGACAGAGTGCAAGTGGACTCCTTCGTGGGAGGGGGGTGGGCAGCAAGAACTCCAAGGGGTCATCTCCTGGCCTCAGTCTGGGCTTCCTGAGCGACAGTGGGACATGTCAGGTTGGCATCCATCCCTAAGTCTCTGTGGGTAATTCGCCCAGGGGCCAGGTCTGCCCCAGCTCCCAGCCCCGCCCAAGCCCACCTGTGAAAACACCTCTTAATACGGAGGCAGAGGTGTCTCACACACACACACACACGTAAAGGAACAGATGGCACAATCCTTGAGGATCCTGGGAAACTTCAGAAGGATATGTAGGCTTATGAGAGAAAGGCGAGCAAGGAGCAGGGGAAACCGGCGCAGACACTCACTTGAGCGAGAAGCCCGTGTCCGAGGCCAACGTTTCGGCAGAGCTGCTGGCAGCCGGGTCTTCCCCAGACGGTGACGTTGGAGAGGCCGCCTCCTTGGGGAGGCAGGCAGTCTGGCCGCAGGAGAAGGAGGACGGGAGGCACAGCAGCGACTTCATGACAGCGGAGGACACCTGGCTGCTGATGGAGTAGAGCTTGCTGGTCTTCTCGTCGAATGGCTGCATCTCGCAGGACTGGGTCCTGGACAGCGGGAAGCTGCGTGCCCGCTGGCTCGGCATCTTGACCACGGTGACCCGAGACCCCTCAGGCGGTGTGGACGGCAGCCTCGAGAGGGGGTCGGGGTCGGCCAGGAGGGCTTTCTGACTGGGCTGCCGCACCGGGGCGGGGGACCCCGACCCACTGGGGTCACCAGCCTCCGAGGCTGCGGGGGAAGCGGGCGGAAGCCGCTCCTGCTCTGGCTGCGTCTGCTCAGCGGTGGGGGGAGCCCCTCGCCTCCCGGGGCCGGAGACCCATCCCGCCTCTTGCCTCTCAGGGGGTTTGGCCGCCTCGCCCGAGGAGGAGTGGAGGCTCAGTCTCTGAAGGCCTCTGTCGGGCGGTTGAGGGGAGCCGAAGGTTTCAAAGGAGCTGATCCTCTGTTTGATGGAGGAGGCGGCCCGTGCGGGGACCCCGGGGCGCTCCCTGGGGGTGGGTGCTGCCTGGGCTCCGGAGGCCGCGTCCGGCAGCCGCCTGGGGTCTGGAGCGCGACCCCTCAGACCTTTCAAGCTTTGGCGAAACCAGGCTGGCTTGGGGGCCACGGGAGGCCCCTTCTTCACCGTGCTGCCATCTGCCGGCTTGTAAAGCTTGGGAGCTCCGTTGGGGGCATCCAGCTTCAGCGGGGTCCCATCGGGGTGGCCCCGCGGCCCGTCTTCCTCACCCAGGCTGACGTTGGGCTGGAGCGGCAGGTGGCCGTGATTCTCACTCATGATGGGGCTGAAGAGGTTTTTGATGCAGTCAGAGATTCTAACCCAGGGGTCTTCGGCGGTGGAGTCGAGGCTACAGTCCATCCGAGCCTGCCTCTTAAGCAGAGGGTGCTTTGCTGGGGATGTCTGAGTCGCTGGGGAGCAGAAACAAGGCCAAGGCCAAGGGTTAACCTGTGAGTTTTCTTCCCAAGTCCTAGTATCAAGCTGAACAGCAACAAGGACTCTAGAGAGATCAGCAGAAGTGGTGGGCATCTGGCGGGGGGCCACTGGGCAGGGCCAACAGGCAAGACCAGAGGACCAGAGGTGGGACTTAACTTGACAGCATCCCAGCGTCTTAGAGCTGGGAGGTTGGCAGACAACATCTGGTCCCACGTCTGGCCTTTTACAGCGGAAGAATCCGACATGCAGAAGGGTGAGGGGCCACCTGCAGGCCGAGCCAGGGCGGGACCCCGTGTCTCCCGGTTCCCCACTTTTGTGTCCTTTCCACGGCACTAAGCAACCTCCCAGATAGCTCATTAAAAACTGTCAAAGTCAGCGCGAGCCTCTTAACTTTTAAGCCAAAGGTCGCAAGTTGGCGGTCGGATATGGTCTGGACCACCCACGTCATTAAAAAGCAGCATGAACTCGGGTGCCTTCAGACGGGGGCCCACTCGGCTTCACCCAGCTCCTAACCCTCTCGCACCCGCTCGGCTTTTCACACGTGTCCACCTGGCCCCTGAGGTCGTGTGAGTTTTCCGCTCCCTCCTCCCAGGTGATTAACCAGCTCACTCAGCAAGGAGTGCGCTCCCGGCCCAGAGAGCAGGGGAAAAAGCTTCCAGGCAGAAAAAAGCCGTGTGGCGGCGGTTCTCACCCTGGGCTCCACAGTGGGACCTGGATGGCCTTACAGTATTCTGACACCCACCCCTCGTCCTGACTTAATACCTGGGACACAGTGGGAGCACTGCGAGTGAGCAGCTCCCCAGATGGTTGCACCTGCGCTGTGTGGGCCGCCCTGGAGATCAGCCCCTCCCCGCAGGGCAGCACGTGGGGTCTTTCTCGGAAGCTGTGGAACGCGCACCAGCTCTGGGTGGGTGGGCAGACTCTGCCCCCTGACTCTGTTTCCCAGGGACAGAGGGAGGCCGGCCCCTGTGCCCCACGTGGTGGAGAAGCCGAGTGGACGTGCGGCCCTTCCGTGGCCCCAGCTCGGACCTCTCCCTGGTTGAGAGTGTCCTGCTCTGCTTCAGGCTCGGGGGTGCCTGATCCTGGAATGCACCCCGTTTGAGGAGGACTGAACCCCCCTGTCCCTCGTCTCCCCTGCCAGGCCGTGCAGAGCGTTAAGCCTTGAGGACGCCAGAGAGATTCTCTGCACAGTCCAGAGGCCCTGAGTGTTTGCACTGACCCCAGGGCCTTGGCAGGTGCGTCCGGCCCTCCCAGCCTGGTCCTGCATCTGTGAACGGCTCTGCTGTGGAGGCTGCTGAGACTCAGAAGCCAGAGGTTCTGCCTTTTGCAGGGCGGGTGAGGAGCTCTTGAGAGTGGCATGGAGGCGTTCCCCGGTCTGTTCCTCAATTGGGATGACTCAGGGGAGGGAGGGGCATCTGCTCCGGGCGAGATGTGCCAGATATTTCCGTTCACGACGCCCCTTAACCCTCCTGGAGCTGTTCACCTGCTTCTCGGGAATGTTTCTCAGACGGGCACATGGTTTGCAGCCTACACATTTATTTCTCCACCACTACTGGGAGCTCCTTGATGATAGGGGCTGGGCTGTCTCCTCTCCCTCTGCCCCCCATCCCCCTGTTCCCTGTCCCCCTTTCCCTCTCTGCAGCACCCAGCACAGGGCCTCACAAAGGCAGCGCTCAGTACCTTCTTGCTGAATTGAACCCGTGTGTTGGGTTCTTTGTGATCTTCCACGCCCTGCTGATGAGTGAACCGTGGCTTAGAAAAGCAGCGAGAGTCACCCAGAGCCACATCAGCGAAGGGCAGAGCTAGCTTTCCTGCCCTGGTCGCCCTGAGCCCCAATCCTGCTCTTCCTACCAGCCACTAAATCGTTGGCTCAGCTCTCAGCATCTCCAGCTGCACCGCGTGGCCGCACCGGGCCCCTCCCGTCACTCACAGAGGTGCTGACCGCCAGCCAACGCTGTTCACAGCTTTCCAACCCTGCGTTCTGAGACCTGGAGATGCAGCGTGCCGGGATGCTGTCACCCCAGAGAGGCAGCTGCCCACCGTGGCTGGGGGGCGTGTCTGGACCTCCTCAGGGCTCCATCCTCACGTTCACTGTCTGCATCCCCTGCCACTGCAGCATCACTAACCCCACCAGGGGGTTCCCGCCCTGGACAGCACCCCCGCTGTCCAGCTGCCCCAGCACCTCAGGACTCCTAACCGGTCATCAGCCCGAGTCCAGCTGTGGTGTCGTGTGGAGCCCTCCAATCCTCAGGGCAAGCTCCTTCCTTACCTTCTCACTGGACCTTCATCCCGAAGGTCCTTCTGTCCAGAAGAGCTCAGTGACAGCCTACCTGGGCCGGCTCCTCTCCTCCCCGGCTCGCCCTCTGGGGACGACCTTGTCCGCGGGCCGGCTGCAGGTCCTGGGCAGCAGACGGCAGCACAAGGGGCTCTCCCTGCTGCGTCTTCCTGTGCTGGCAGCCGCTCTCTGGCTTCCTGTGGTGTAAACAGGAAGCGAGACCGTGTCAATACGGTGGCCTCCAGCTGTGAGACGGCCCGGCAAGCCTCGACCGGGACTGCAGAGCCGCTGTCGAGCGGCAACACGAGAAGCTCATCGTGGTCCCATAATGAGGCCCTTCCTCCACTGAGCTGGCTGCATCGCGGACCCAGGAGCCGCATGCAGAACGGGGGCTCATCCCGCTGGCGTACGCGGGCTCTAGTGATGGGAAAAGGGGCTCAGGGCGCAGAAGGGGGCCGGCACGGCTTCATCTACCACTGCATCCTGGTGAACCACCCGCCCCGGAGGAGACAGAACAGTGTAGAAATATGCGGGCAAAGAACTGCCATCTAGGCTTCACCGAGTTCCAGCTGGAACCCTCAGAAGGGGTGTCGGTCACTTTCTCCACTGTTAGTCATCATTTAGTGAGCATGCAGCAGAGGACAACGAGTACTCAGGGCCTGTGCCATTGCTTCCTCCAGCAGCACCTCAAGTGACGTCGCCAATCGATGGCAGATTCATTTTTCCCCTCTGAGCCCTGATGCGGTCTCAGGCTCCTTCATAAAACGGCCTGGGGGTGAGATGGACCAGGCACCAAGCCACCGTGTAACACTCGACCAGGGTGTGGATTTGCATCCAGCAGGAGCGAGATGCCGCCAGGGCCCGAGGACCCATCAGCACCAGGTCTGTCCTGGACAGGTGGAGAAAGCTCCACAGAGAAGGGCTTTTGTCTGGTGCGCGAACAAAGAGTAAGGATTTTCCAGGCAGAGAAGCAGGAAAACCGTGTTCCCGAGAGAGAGATACACAGAGGGAGGAACAAGCATGATACCAGCCCGGGAAAAAAGGAGGGTAAGGCAGACGTCATCGAAACGATGCCTCCCATGTTTGATCGTCTGCAAGGGGGATACTTGGCGACCCTGCGGGTGGCCTCTGTGTTCGGTTCACTCCCAAGTCAGAGCGAAGGGTGGGCCGACTATTTGACAGGACTGTGGGCTTCCTCCCAAGAGGAAGGAAGGAAGGAGGGGTAAATGCATCATTTGGGACTAAAAGAGAAACAGCCAATGTCTGTGGACTGAGACGTAATATCTACGTTGACCATAAACATTCTTCGAGAATGAAAGCTCGGCAGAGGTTAGAAATGTGTCCACGAAGCATGGCCCCAGCCCCAGGTCCCAGTTGTAGAACCAAGCTCTAGGAGAGCATTTTGGAAATACTGAGAGACCAACCAACTCAAAGGAATCATTGGGCTCCTGGAACCAGTCCTTTAAGAAAGCAAGGCTTGGCCATGGCTCTGGAAGCTTAAAATATTAGGCTGATGACATCTAAGGCTCTCACACACAGGACAAATGACACGTGGCTGAGACTTAATTCTACCCCATTGGGAGACTGTAAGGTGACACCTGTTTACATTCATGAATTGCTGACATTTTTATAGGCTGACGCTCTTGGCCCCAACCACAGTCGTGAAAGCAACTTTGCCTCTTGGAACAGACACAGATGTGTGTTGTCTTTGCATCGACACATGTGGTGTTGCCTCCTCTTCATGGGGCGACTTCTTTTTTAATTAGCCCCCGAAATAAATTTGATTTTACTCAAATTTTTCTCTAAGTCGTCTTCCCCAGCACAGTGCTCGGTGGTTGAGGGAGGGGAAGAAAGAGAGGGGCCAGAGATGTGGACTTGAAGTGGGGAAAGGGTTTTTTAAACACAAGTGATAGTTTGAGCTGATTTTCTAGAAGGGAGAGAATTGGCCTTTGTGGGAGAAAATACCCCGAAGGTCATTTGGTTGTGGAAGTTAAGTCCCCTTGAGTTACAGTGGATGGGAAAGACTTGGTTGTCCATCACAGTCTAGAAGGGTCTTGGGACCGTGGAGAGAAAGGATTGCAGGAGGGGCAGGAGGAGAGAGAGAAGGGGGAGGAGGAAGAGGAGAGGGAGAGATGCTGTACACTGGGGCCAAGGAGAAGAGCATCCAGTGAGAAATCCCCAGGAACGGCCAAGGAAACTTGAAGAGTGACATCAAGCAGCTGTTTCCTGCTTTTCTCGTGCTATAATCCTTTCTCTGTGACTCCTGGTGCCCAGGAAAAGTACGCTGTGTTGGCTGTGCGTTTGTGAAAGGCTGTAGAAGGGTCTGTTGGCCACGTGGGACGAAGCAGAATGACAGAGAAGAGCAGCTGCAGAAGGCGGGAGGGTGCAGGCAGGGGCGATGGCTGCCAAAGATGAGGGAAAGCTGCTTGCTTGCGTCTGCCTTCCTTGCGGAAACCCCTTCCTGCTCCAGGCGCCTCACCTAGGGGCACTCCCAGCCCAGCCAGGCAGGCCAAGGGCATCACCGGTCAGCCCTGTGGGCCCCACAGACCTGCCCTGGCAATGCCACACATCCTTTCCTGGGTCTCCAGGAACCAAGCAAAAAGCCTGGCT
The DNA here is from genome assembly GCF_037783145.1 of Equus przewalskii. Lineage (NCBI taxonomy): Eukaryota > Metazoa > Chordata > Mammalia > Perissodactyla > Equidae > Equus > Equus przewalskii. The sequence goes on from NC_091831.1 coordinate 90,283,920, forward strand.
TCCCAGCCTGCCGGTTCCTAATTTGCCCTTCTGGACTCACGGTCTCAGGCCCGAAGGAAAATGAAATATTTGCTTGGGGGGGGATGGGGGCAGGCACAGATCCGCCTCAATAAGTGCATCGCGTGTTGCTAACCAGCCACATCCTGCCAGCGCTCGGCCCAGCTCACTTCCGCTCAGTAACCTGCCTCCCTCCTCTTGAAGACCTTCTCCCCCACCCGTCAAGACCTTCTCCCCAACCCGTCACCGCCGCCTGGGAGCTTCTTCCTCTCCTGAAGTTTGTCGACTCTGATTACAGATAATTAGAGGGGATTTCCAGAGGCCCCAGTACCCCCTGCCGGGTGGAGGCAGCCACCGGGGTAAAGATGTGACAGTCCATGTAGCTGCATGGTTGGCTACCCCCGCGATGAAACTGGAGCAAGTCCCTCGGGCCCCTCTCTTCACGCTCAGGCCCCTCACCCCTCCTGGTTGTCAGGCTGACCTGAGACAAGGCACAGGAAAAGCTCAGTACAGCGCTGGGGTGTAAAACTGGCCCAAGACGTGGCGCCACCTGGCTGTCGGGGTGCCCTCCCATGGGGGGCGGGACAGGGCTGCAGAGGAAGGAAGCTGAGGTCGTGAAGAGGGGCAATGGAGGCACAGTGACAGCAGGGAACACTGTCTTGCCCAGGCGGCTGCTGGGCGTTCACGTGAGTGGTTCAGTTTAATGCTTACAGCAGCATCCCCTCGGGGAAGCCACCAAACTCAGCCCCAGTTACCAGATAAGGACACTGAGGTTTCGAGGCCGTGGGCTCCCTCCGAAGTCCGCATCTAAGGAAGCAGGAGAGCAAAGCCGCCTGGGAGAGACACGGGACACAGCTGTTCACCAGCGCATCGTGAACTCTCTTGTAAAAGGGTGACAAGCTCTTGTCCACTGTTAGTGATCTAGGCCAGTCTTCTCCCAGGAGGCCGATGCCCGAGACCCTCTGCCCATCCCCCAGAGCGATCTTCCAGGGTGGCTCCATCAAAAACGACCCCCACGGAAGCAATCTCATATCCGGGTGTACTCCGGATGGGCACCCAGAAGCCAGTCAGCAGGCCTGGGGCTTCACCTTGTGGGGGCCAAGCTTCGAACCCATCGTTCCGCAGCCAGCCCCATGCTCTGATGGAGCAGGAAGCACCTCCCACCACCGCGAAGGCTGCTGCTGATGCTCCAGAGCATTGTGCTCAGCTGGGGAGAACCTCAGGCAGCCAGACGCCCTCTCACCTGGGCACAGGGGGGCGAGCTGTGCCCCTGAGGGCAGAAGGCGTCCTCTCTCTCCTGCAGACTCTTCTGGGGTTCACCATCACTTTTAAAGTATTTTCTGGGCGGAGGCTTGGGTTTGGATGATGTGGGCTTCCTCACCAGAATCTCGAAGGACTTCTTCAGCCGCAGGGGCGGGTGGCTGTCCCGGCTCTCTGGGGGCGGTGGACTCTCCTGGGGGGGCCCAGGTGATGCCACGGGAGGCACCCCTGGCCCCCGCCCCAGGGGCAGGCTGGGGCCGTGCGGGCCGACTTCCAGGTCGGAGGGCTGCTGCTCGCCACCGCCAACGCCGGGGCTGCCCCCTGGGGACCCGGACACGTAGCTGCTGTCACTGCTGGAGCGGATCATGACCTTCTGGGCCCTGCGGTGTGGGGGCGCAGAGCTTTTCTCGCGCTCCTTCTCCGAGGTCGGCCGCCCGTGCCAGCTGCTCTCCAGCCTTTTGACACCTGCAGTGGGAGCACGAGGGGAGCACACAGCTGAGCTGGGGAAGACAGACGCCCTGGCCTTGCTCGTGGCTGCGCCGTGCACACCAGGCGTCTGCTTCTCACGGGAGCTCACTCTGGATGGGGAGCCTGGCAGCCTTGGGCTCGGCCCCTGGCAAGCGGTACAACTGTAGGTGGGGAAAATCAGCTAACCTTTCTGAGTCTCCGTGCGATGAAGACGGAGAGGCGCCCCCCGGCTTGCCCAGCAAGGAGGCGCTTGGTGTCCCAGTGAGGGGGCTGCCGGTGGCAGACGGCCTGCAGCTGTTGGCCCCTTGAGGGACTGTCTCAGCTACAGAGAGCCACCTCCATCAGGGGGCAGCCCATCTCCAGTGCCTGATGGAGATGGGCCATGAAGGAGGGGCAGTTTCAGCTCCAGGGGTGGCTGAAGCTGCCTGGTGTGCATCTCAGCCCCTTGTCTCCCTCCGCCCGGGCCGGCTACCTCTGTCCCTTCCACAGGTGTGATCCCCAGGATGCTTCTGAATAAGCAGCCTGCATGCTAGAGGCAGAGTCAGCCTCCCGGAGAACCCAGCCTGCCACAGTCCATGTCCTCATCTGTGAGACAGAGAAGATGATCCCACAGTTTTGAAGCTCAGCATCAAAGACAGAGGATGTCCATGAAGGAGCTTGACCCTCGTACCACGAGGTTCCTGTTTCTTTCCGACTGAGGTTGAAGCAAGGCCAGAAAAGCCACTGATTCTGAGCCCAGCCCTCTCTTTCTCTGCCCTCTCCGTCCAGACTTTCTTCCTAGTTCACCCCACCTCCCATATTCCCAGCACTGGGGCCATCGCACATCCTTGAGAGGCCCTTCTCTCCGGTGGTAAACTGTCAAAGATGCCCCTTTCCCAGAATCACGGCTCAGAGGAGTGGGAGCAGATGGAGGCCCAGCCTCTTGGGTAACTTCCAGCTCGTCTGTGAGGCCAGGAGGGCTGGAGGAGCCCGTGGGAGGGAACAACGGCCAGCTGAGCTCGTAATTCAAATGCTCTCTAGAGAAAAAGTTGTCTTTTGCTTTTTCCTGGTCATAAAATAGGGCATCCTCATTGGAGAAAACTCAGCCACAAAAAGGAAGGGATGAAAGCAAAAATTCGCCTGCAGTGCCAGCAGCCACAGATAACCACTGTCAGAATGTTGGTGAGTCGCTCTGCCGTCTTTCCTGAGTGTATGTGCATGTTGAGTGGGTGCAAAGGGTAGAACAGAGCTGAAGTAAAATTTTGTGTCCTGTCCTTTTCTCTGAATGTTTTGCCCGACTGTTTAACCTCCTTGTCAATATCGGTGCTAATGGTTGCGTGCTGTTGTATCATGTGGACGTTCCATGAAGGCTTGGCCAACGCCGGATGCCTGGGCCCTCATGCAACCAGCCTGGTTCCCCTCCCAGACCCTCTGGGCACTGAGTGGTGTGATTTTGGGTAAAGGAGCCCCTCAGGGCCTCGTTTTTTACAGTAAAATGTGCATAAAAATTATATGTGACGATTTGGTAAAATATTGCATTAGTCAGCCCAGCGTCTGACATGATAAAAACTCAATAAACATTAAATAGCATAGTATTAGATATCATTATTTCTATTATTGTGAACTAGGGTTGGAAAACTCAAAAGCCCTCGGCGGCAACTGTGTGAATGGCAACCTGGTATGAGATAACAGGGAGTGGGGGGTACTATGAGGAACTGGAGAACACCTGCCCATCTAAACAAGTCAAACTCAGATGCCTTTAAAGTCTCGCGCCTCCCAAATAAAGCAGAATTGTGAGCCAAATCTAGCTGGTGGACCACTAGCTTTCAACCCTTGTCCATGCTCATCTGTGCTCATCTGTGACGGCTGCTCTTAGATATTCCTGGGGTCGGAGGTGAGTTAATGGCGAAACTCTAAGCTTTCCAAGAAGGCAAAGCTATTTCAAGTCAAAGTTCATTATTTCCCTTACCTTCCAGACTCCACTGATGCCTCTCCTTCCCAAACGTGATATTCTCCACGGCCTGGGCCACTGCTGCTTTCAGCTGCTGCTCAGAGACCTAGAAAATATCGATCACCTCCTCAAATAAACGGGAAACTCACGCCTCAGGGTCCAAGTCCTGTACCAGCTCCCAAGCTGGGCCCCTGGACTCCAGTTTCTTTCTTTCCAATCTACCCTGCAAACTGCTGACAAATTCTACTTCCAGAAGTATGCCGGCCGTCAGTGGTTTCCCAGCATCTTCTAGGTAAAGTCCAAGTCCGTCACTCAGGGGTTCCCAGGTGGCCCGTCTCAACTCTCCAACCTTCTCTCCTCTACCGACTGCAGAACTGTAGGAAAAGTTACCACTTCCTAGTTTACCTCTGGGAGCTATTCCATTCTTGGCGATGCTGTCATGACATCATCATCACCGTCATCAACAGCAATGTCATCACCATCGCCATCGCCATTTGATTGTCTGGGTTGTGCCTCCCAGGTTGTTATCATCCTAGGCTAATAGTCAACAGTCTTGGAGTCTTGGAGCCAAACGGACTGGCGTTCAAGCCCCATTTTTTCTGCTTTCTAGCTGTGTACACTTAGACAAGTTACTTAACCTTCTAAGTCTCAATTTCTGCTTCTGTAAAATAATAGCAATAGTTATCCTACCTCACAGTGAGGACAGAGCGTTTTAAAAAAAGTAAATCATTTGACACCAAAAGCACAGGCAACCAAAAAGTAGACAAATTGGACCAAGTCAAAATTTAAATCTTCTATGCATCAATGGACACAATCAAAAAAGTGAAAAAGAAACTCATGGAATGGGAGAAAATATTTGCAAATCACATATCTGATAGAGGGTTAAGATGCAGAATATATAAAGAACTCCTATAACTCAACAACAAAAAACCAAACAACCCAATGAAAGAATGGGCAAAGAGCTTGAATAGAAATTTCTCGAAAAAAGACATACAATGGCCCATAAGCATTTGAAAAGATGCTCGACATCTCTAATCATTAGGGAAATGCCAATCAAAACCACAATGAGATTCCACCTACATCCATCAGGATGGCTACTATCAAAAAACCATAAAGTAACAAGGGTTGGTGAGGGTGTGGAGAAATTGGAACGCTTGTGCACTGCTGGAGGGAATGTAAAACGAGGGTTGGTGAGGATGTGGAGAAATTGGAACGCTTGTGCACTGCTGGAGGGAATGCTGCCTCTGTGGAAAACAGCATGGCAGTTCCTTAAGAAACTAAAAATAGAATTACCTTATGATCCATAAATCCCAATTCTGGATATATACCCCAAAAAGAATGAAAAGCAGACACTTGAACAGATATTTGTACACTCATGTTCTTTGCAGAATTATTCACAATAGCCAAAAGGTGGAAGCAACTCAAGCGTCCATCAACAGATGAGTGGGTAAACAAAGTGTGGTATATCCATGCAATGGAATATTATTCAGCCCTAAAGAGGAAGGAATTCCTGTCACTTGCTACAACATGGAAAACCTTGAAGACACGCTAAGTGAAATAACCCAGTCACCAAAGGACAAATACTGTACAATTCCACTTAAATGAGGCACTTAGAGAGGGCAAATTCACATAGAGACAGAGAGAATGGCGGCTGCCAGAGGCTGGGGGGAGGGGAAAATGGGGGGCTGTTGCTTAGTGGGTGCAGAGTTTCAGTTTTGCAAGACGAAGAGAGTTCTGGGGATGGATAGTGGTGATGGTTGCCCAACAGTGTGAATGTCCTCCGTGTCATGGAACTGCACACTTAAAAATGGTTAAGATGGTAAATTTCATGTTATATGTATTTATCACAATAAAAAAAAATAGTAATGCTAAGTAAATCATTTCAAGGCTAGACGCAGGGCCTGGCAAGTGCTAGACACTCAGTAGATGAGAGTTACCCATGACGGCAGTGCTGGAAGGTACAGACCCCTCCCTCACTTCGGAGCTGAAGAACTAGAGGCTGCAAGAGGTTAGCTCGATGTCCAGCATCACCAGAAGTCAGCAGCAAAGCTGGGCACAGGCGTCCTGCCCCCACGCCCTGCGCCCTCTGGTCTCTGCCCCCTGCCCTCAATGCCCGTGCCTCTCTGCTGCCCCAAACCCTGCCTGTCCCTATGACCCGGCTCCATCATCTGAGCCGCTGGGTCCCTGACTCCCTCGTCCCATGGCCTCTGTGGCCTCCGTGTATGCCTCATGCCTCCAGCCAGAACACAAGCTCCTCAAGGCCGGGGGCCACAGCCTCGGCCCTGCACGCTGCCCCCGGCCCCCTGCTTGCTCTCTCCCCATCATACTCAAGAGCAGCAAGAGGTGCGGATCAACTAACTAAGATCCCTTTCTTTTCTTCCATTGTCCAGAGGTTTCGGCAAAATGTTCACCGTAAGTCAGAAGTCTGCTCTTCCCTGGCTGGCTTATCCTTAACACTCTATAACTGCAGAGGGCGGGGCCCGAATCCCACCCCAGGCTTGGTGTCGATCTTCCCCTTTATTCCATTCTCGGTCCTGTTTCCGCGGGGAGTTTGGGAGTCCGTTAGGGAAGACCGTAGGTTTTAAGTCTCCACTCAGTGGCTCCACCTCAGGGCGAGTTCCTTCTCCTTCCTAAACTGCTTCCTCGTCTGCGAAATGGAGGGAAAACCACCCCGGCTTCAGAGAGCTGTTCCACAGATAAATCCAGCCGCGTATGTCATGGCTCCCGGAGACTGCCTGGTGCACACGAAGGATGAAATAAATCGTGATGGTGACAATCACCAGGTTCCCCAAAGGAATCTCACTACGCCATGGCTTCAACTCCAAGTCGAACCCCAAACTGGGTCCCACTTACCAGCCATCACCAGCCCTAAATCTCTAACCGCCTACTGGGCATCTCTACCTGGACGTCCCACAGGCACCTCCGTCTCATGAGGTCACTCCCTTCCCTCCCAAGCCCACTGCCCTCTTCCATCCTCTGGACCGGTGCTGGCAATACCATCACTCAGTCTTTCGATCTGAAAACGCCCGGATCGTCCTAGGCTCTCCCCTCGCTCTCACCCCAGAGCTAAGCAGCCAACACGAATTGTCGATTCTTCCCAAGTGTTGCCTGTTCTTCTCTGTTCTCTTCCCACGTCTATTGTTGAGGGCAGGCCCGCACCATCTGTTTCCTTCCTCGTACATACTCCAGGCTCCCCCTATTCCATCCTGTCCTCGCCAGTGCAATCAAAGGTGGAAAAAAATAAAATCTGACCCATTCTGTCTACAGCCACAGACCCGCCCTAGCTCCTCACTCTCACAGAATGAGATGCACACTCTTCAGCACCTGTTTAAAGCCCTTTACGCCATAACCCCAATGCCTTGTCGAACTCCATTCTCAACACTCTCACCCAGTACCTTACGTCCAGCCCCACAGAACCTACCACTCCTTCCATGACGGGTCCCTCATCGCTCCATAGCTTTGAACTTTGTGTTCCCGCTGCCTGGAATGACCTTCCTCAAATTCCTTGCCAGTGAAAAACCAATTTGGTATCTCTTGCTTTATGTAACCTTCCCTTCTGTATCCCTGTGTTCCCATAGTACTGGCTACCCTGTTTGCAATTATTTCTGTGTCATCTCTCTAGCGAGACCCGGAGCTTCGGGAGAGCAGGACTGTGTGCTCTCGTGCCTGCATGCTCAGTGCCTGGCTCCAGACAGTCACGTAGTGGGTACCCACTAGACGATGAATGAATGAATCTCTCCCATCTGCAAGCAGGGACCCTGGGTCTATATTTTCCTGCCCAGGAGCTTGTAACCCAGTTGCAAGAGCTTCCCTAAGCTAATGCCAATTGCCTCTGGTTCCAGGAGCTCGTCAGTGGACCCCTGCTCCAGACGTTTGTTACTGCTGACGCTTGGAACAAGTTGTGGAAATTCAGGTCCAAACCCAACTGGCAATGTCTCCATTTTCATCCGTTTCTTGTTCCAATTTGGGCACTCCAAGAGTAAGCCTGGGAAGACCAGGATGCCCCAGGGGGTGTTACCTGTGGGTCTGGATGTCGGCTGACAATGATGGGGACGGGACCGGGGTCACAGTGGCTCAGGATGGCATAGACTTCATTGAGCGTCATGCAGTGCACAGGGGCATCGTTGATCTCCACAATCTCATCGCCACACCTGCAGAAGCACCGACAGGATGCCGTCAGCGGGCTAGTCAACGCGGCTCCCCTGGGGGCCCATTCCTGCCTGGGCTGTGGGATGAGACCTAAAAATCACACCCCTAGGTAGACCTCCTCAGGCACCTGGCTGAAGCTCAGAACAGGGCAGATGGACCAGCGCACGGCTCACCCCCTAGCTGTGCGACCACCCAGTGGGAGATATTTCCTACCCAGAGTGAGTGGACATGAGCAAATTGTAACCCTCCTCCTCCCTTTCTGGTTTAACTACCCTCCATCAGGATTGAGGGCATGTTTTAACCAATTAACCAACAAATTATGATTGAACCAATCATGTCCTCTCTTTGGGCCTCAGTGTCCCCATATGGAGAATAGTTAGGAGGAAGGACGGATGGTATGTGCTAAAAAGGAAAGAAGAAATAACCGGACAGGGGAGCAGTTGAGGTTCTCGGGAAAAGAAATAAGGAGAGAAGGTGATGGAGTTCATTCCTGTTGTAAGGCGGGAAGTGAGTTACTGGCAACCTAAGCAGAAAAAAAAACAACAAAATGGAAAAAATAGGGTTGCATCAATGCATGGAGGGTTTGTACATTGCAGCCCCTTTGTTTCATAGATGGGGAAACTGAGGCACAGAGGGTGAAATTATCTCCTCAGTAAGACCTAGTGTAGGGATCAAAAAGTTTTTTCTGGAAAGGGCCAAACGGTAAATCTTTTAGACTTTGCAGCCATACCATCTCTGTTGCAACTACTCAGCTCTGATGTGGTAGCATGAAAACAGCAGCCACAGACAATACGTACGCAAGTGAGCATGGCTGTGTTCCAGTAAAACTTTATTTAAAGAAACGGGTGGTGGGCCCCAGTTTGCCGACCCCTGGGCTAGCTGGGTATCCGGGCCGGGGCTGGAAGGCAAGTCCCCTGATGCTGATCTCACTCTTCCTCTGCTCTGGCTGCTGCCACCTCCTCCTGCATCTGCTGACTTGCTCCCCCTCCACCTTTGCTAAAAACGTGCACATCTCCATCGACGTAACTGAAGACCACGGTTTCAGTTAGGTTTCCCCAGCCGAGGAAAGAGGAGGCCTCCAGAACCATCCCCACCGGCTGCAGTTCTAGCAGAGAGGACTCCGTCTGCAGGTACTGGGACTAAGGCCATCACTCTGACTCTGCAACTGTGTCCCAGGTAACAGGACAGGAGCTCAGCGAGGCAGCTGTCAGTCTCCTGCACGTGACAGCAGCAAACCCATCACTAATTCGGAAGCCCCACCAAGGTACCATCCTAGGCAGGGCTCTCCCTCGAATACACTGCAACTGCAGGAAAACCTTCAAAGATACGGCAAAACTCTTCCGATTTAGCAAAACCCAAACCCCGTGGGAAAGACATACGTGAGGACCTGCCGTATGACAGAAGACGCACGATACATGAACGTTGCACTGAGTATGAAGCGTTGCAACAAGTTAAACTGGGATAAAATGTTGTCACCAAATTCAGATCACTTATTGAAAAGAAAATTTAAATTTGTACTTCTTTCAGAAGTTATTTGTAAAGAAATATATCTGGAGTGCCTGAAATTGAGTTCATACTTCTGGATTTGCGTGGGAAGCTTTATTTTCCATATGGAGGACACAGGTAAACCTCATCAAGGCTCCTACTTACGTCACTATAAATTCCAAATTAGTTAAATCTGAATTCATGTTTTCCATCTCAGACTGGTGTTCTCTGAGACGATACTTCTGAAACCACACTGTGCGTGCAAACACCGGGGCGTCTTGTGAAAATGCAGGTTCTGATTTAGCGTTTCACTGAGGGTCCTAAGATGCTGCGTTTCTAACCAACTCCCACCGGTGGTCCAGGGACCTCACTTCGAGGAACAAGGCTCCAGCTCGTGCTGGATCGTTCTAAATATCTCGTCTCCGAGTCGGTCTCCTGACATTCTAAGGAATTCTTTCCTTTGTTGTAAATCTGGGTCTTTCCAAAAACAGAAATAAGGGCATACCGGAGTCGTCCGTCCAGATGCGCCACGGATCCCGGAGAGAGGGTGTGCACGAAAATGCCGGAGATGCACTGGAAGTAGGGCACGCTGCACAGGCCGATGCCCAGCCCCACGCCGGCCTCTGGAACGGAGATGGGAGGTGGTGGGGACTCGCACCTGAGCTGTCCCAGGTTCATGCTCGTCCGTTAGGTGTCCAAAGGGGGTCACGGGTCAGTCATTGTCCCTTAATCAGTATGGCATTCGTCCCACCCCTAACCCTAACCCTAACCCTAACCCTAACCCCCCTATCTATGGAGCACCCACTGTGTGTGGACCCTGCCCTGGGGTCAGCAACAGTGACCCAGGCAGATAGGGGATGATAAGTTCAAGTGGGGAAAGACCAGGAAGGAAGGAAAGAAAGAAAGAAGTAATGAGGGAGGAAGGGAGGAGAGAAAGATGTCAGAGAGCGATAAATACTATGCAGAGAATTAATGGGGAATGTTCTAGAAAGCACCGGGATGGCCACTTCAGGCCTCACAGGGGCAACATTTAGGCTAAAATATGAATGAGAAGAAGAAACGTGGGATGTGGAGTGGGGGCAGAGCATCCCCAGAGGAAACACTAATGCAAAGAAAGGCCCAAAGGCAAGAAGACAGGTGCGGTGTGTCGGGACCAGAAAGGAGACCAGTGTAACCGGAACGGGGCTGTCATGGTCACAGGGAGGGTGTATGAGATGATGGAGGGGAGGCAGGCGAGGGCCGGCTTACGTGGGGCTTTGCAAACAAGGTGGGTCAGTGAAAGGACACTATTCTCTGCTGAGAAGCGGACGCCACCGGAGAGCTTCGAACAGGGAGCGACACGATCCGATTTCAACTTTTACAAACGACTGACTGCCGCGAAGAGCAAGAACCGTGAGGGGTCAAAAACGGAAGCAAGGAGACCAGTTATGAGGCTCTACTGAGCCAGACAACGGCGGCTTGGACCTTGAAGGGATAAGTTCAACAGGAGAAAGACTAGGAAGGAAAGAAGGAAGAAGAGAAGGAAGGGAGGAGCGAGGAGGGGCTGGGGGGCGGGAGGAAGAAGGGCAGGAAGGACGATGGGGAGCGTTAGATACACAGGCAATATATTTTGAAGATACTTACTGATGGATTAAATATGGGCATTTGATGAATAAAAATAAAAATAACAGAGCTCTTTTGGCTGGAATGACTGGGGAGACGATGGTGCCGTTTACCAAAACAGGTGTTCAGTTCTGCCCATGACGCACTCAGGATGCCTACAAGGCACCCAAGTGGACGTGTGGAGTAGGAGGTTGGATAGACGAATCCGGACCCCAGTAGGAAGGCATGGTGGGAGACAAGTGTTTGCAATTGGCAGCATGGAGGTGGTGTCCAGCCCACGGGCCTGGATTGATGCCCCAGGGTGTGTGGGGAGCAGGCCCGGGGTGCTCCAGCTCTGACAGGACTGGACACTAGGAGCCACCAGCAAGAGGGACTAGAGGGGTGGCCAGGGAGGAGGAGAACAACCTTCCAGGGGCTTTCTTCCCGCACTTATGGTTTACAAAGCACGTTCCTGAATGTTTCCACCTCCCACGCTGGTCCTGCCAACGGTACCACGGGGAACGCCACGGGTGAGGGAGAGCAACCATTTTATGAATGAGGAATTCGGGCTATGACACAGACCACAAAGGTCAGACCACAGTCCAGATTTTCTGGCTAGGGCTAGAGTCCTTAAGCCCAGTGGGTGCCAGAATCGCTGGGGTACTTATTTAAATGCAGACCCCTGGGCCTTACCCCTAACACTGTTGAAGCAAAACCTCTGGGGGTGGGAATTAAGAAGCTGCGTCATATGAGACAATCAAACAAAGCCTTGCCTACGGCGTGCCTGATGCCCGTGATCAGAGCAAACACCGCTCCCAGGCCAGGCGCTGCCCACTGGGTCACAGAGCCTGACAGGGAGGCCAGGAGAGCTGGGTCCTCCCCACGTTCCTCGTCTGCTCAGGAGACTCATGGCGGGAACCCTGGAGACAGCTGTCGGCACCGTGCCTGCATGGACCCGTGTGCGCCCAGGACGTGTGCCAGGCGCCAGGCCAGACATGCAGGCTGGGACGTGTGTGGCCCTCGGGGGCTCTCAGTCCAGCAGAGCAGAGACACGTACCAGACAAGGCCCGAGGCAAGGAACCAATCATACACCCTTTTCGCCCCACTTCTGTGATATTTCTCAGACCTGCCCTCTCCTCTCCATCTCCCATCCTCTCCAAGCCAGGGGGGGCACCTCGTTCCCCAGCCTCTGCCTTTGTCACACTTCAGGCCACTCTCTCCAGAGGAACCTAGGAGATATTTTTTAAAGCATAACCTGACTGCGCCACTCCCCTGCTGGGAAATCCTTGAAGAACTTCCAGTTGCAATGAGAAGAGAATCCAGCTGCAGAGTCTGTCTCCGCTGGGCACTCTGCCCTCGTTCCTCACCCCGCCCGCCTCGCGCAGCCACACTGGCCTGCCCTCTCTGCCCAGAATCCGTGCTGATCCCACTGCTGGAGCCCAGCTCCATGCCAGCTGCCTCCTCTGCACCTTCATGGCTCGGCTCCCTCTCACTGTGGCAGAGAGGGCCTGCCGAGCCCCCTGAAGTCAGCAGCCTCCTGGGGGTGGCGAAGGGAGTGGATGTCAATCCCCAAATGTGCGAGCTGGAAAAGACCTTGATTCTCCAGCCACAGTAAGAATAAAGGGTCTCAGGGCGGGGAAGTGACCTGCCCAAGGTCCCTTAGTGTGAGCTGCAGAGCTTCAACTCCTGGTCCATCGTTTCGGTGCATGTGTGTGTGGTTTTGTGTCTGCTCTGTTCTGCTTTATTTTACCTACTGCACCAGAACACACGGACGGGGTTCTATAAACAAACAGAGCACCAGACCTCGCTGCTCAGCTGTAAAATCTGTTAACAGACAACGGCCTGCCCTGTTTCTGGACTGATTCCAGACGAGGGAAGTCTGGGAGCCTCAGCGGTGGCAGGCCCAGGTGGGAGTGTGGAGGAGGGAGGATGGCGGAACCTGGCAGAACCTTCTGGAACATGGCCCCCCTACCTTTCTCCAGAGACACCTCCAGCATGATTCTATAGTTGGCGGTGCTGGCAGGAGCCGCGGGGCTTTCCAGGAGGAAGGCGCTGCCGTCCTTGGCGACACAGGTGCTGGAGCTCAGGGAACGGCTCAGCGGGGGAGACAGGGGGCCGCCCAGGGCGTGGGGGGCCGTCAGGCGGGTTCTCACTGTGAGCGTCAGGAGCCCCTTCTTGGCTTGCTGCAAAGAAAGAGAGCTGCAGCGACCCGGGCGAGTGGAGAACATGGGCCTCCGTGAGTGACAGTAGTAGGACAGTTTTTAAGGGAGTGTGTGTGTGTGTGTGTGTGTGTGCACATGTGTGAGAGGGAGAGGGCAATGCGTGAATGTGTGCAAACATATACATGACACATGTCTATATGTATATCCATAGATAGAACATATCACATTGACATACCTGCTTCTATACATATATATGCCAGATCGTCTTGAAAAAACTAGATAGAGACTCAAAAATATCTTTTAGTGATTGTCTTAAAAACCTAAAACAGATTTGTAAATATATCCATATAAATACATGGAATGTTTTAAAACAGTCCTTATAAATGTTAAATAATTGACACCTCCCCTGCAATAATCCTGATTGCACTATTATTTTCCCAGTCAGGTCTTTTTCCAACATGGGGCCAAGATTAGCATCAGCTGGGCCCCCCGTGAAGGATGAGGTTTGGAATGTGTGGGGCTGAATGAAGGTGCGTGATGCTGGGAGCCGGTTCCTGTGCCCGAGGCCCAGCGTTGGGCCACATACTGCTGACAGGTGGTCACCTTGAACTTCTGCAGGGCATCCTGGTGCGTCAGTCCGGCCATCGATTCACCGTTGAGTTCCAGAATTTCATCGCCTATCGGGAGACAGAGAAATGGCAGCTGAGAGTAGGGTTCCCGGTCAGGGGCAATGTCTTTTCCTTGAACTCTGGTCTCGCCGACCTGCCCAGCATCTGTACGAGGCACAAGGCACCGTGAAGGACCCTTCCTCGCTCTGAGCTGGCCCCTGAGAGGCGGGCAGGGCAGCAGCATGGTCCCTGCCCACCCCTGGGTGTCACGTCCGCCCGGCCTCACACCATTTGCTCCCAGGGACGGTCTCTGACGCAGCACAGCCAGCCTTCCCACCACGGTCTGTGCAGGTTAGTGCTTATTTCTGTGCCACTTTCTCAACTAAAACGTACTTCTCGTACCTTCTCCACCTGCCCCTTCTTCATCTTTCAGCCCCTGCTGCCTTCATTCCTTTTGTGCTCCTCACAGCCCCCGATATCTGCCGCCATGAGCACACCCATCGCCCCACATGGCAATCAGTGACCCGTGGAAGTCTGCCTCCTCCAGGCTGGTGGCTCCCTGGGGACAGGGCTCTGAATTATAAGATGCTACGTCCCCAGGGCCAATTCCAGGTGAGGCCTGCAAAGCACTCGGTCAGTGTGAGTCAGAGGCGATGTTTTCAGAACGCAAGTTCGCTCCATTTTACAGGAGAGGATGGTGAGCTCGGAGAAGCCCAAAGTCACGCGGTAAAAAGAATCAGGACTCGGTTCTTTTTACCCCAAGTCATTTCTTCACGACACCCTACACCTAACAGAATAACATCTCCTGATTCAGAAATCCATTGTCGTGTTGTCAGAAACCACTTTCTCCCTTTCATTCAATCTACTTAATACACAAACGGGGCGCCTTTGTCTGTATGCCACACCGTGCTGGGCAATTCAGAGGCAACTGCCGTTTTGCACACGGACTTCTGGCCTGATGGTTATCCATGAGATTGGCCCTCACCTAATTATGGTTCCACTGTAGATAATCCATCGCTTTTCTGTGATTGCTTTGAGACCTTTCCCTTCTTTGTCTTTGATAAGTCTGAGTTTTCCCCATGATCTGCCAGGCACTTCTTCACCCTGAAGTTTCGTGCCTCAAAGCAGTTCTGGAAAATTCTTAGCCCTTATGTCTCAGCCTATTCTCGTTCACTCCGTTCTTTCCTTCGGGAACTCCTATGACAGGCATTTTGGACCTTCCCAGCCTATTCTCCTTGTTTCTCTGACGCTCATCTTTTTCTTCTGTGCTGTTCTGTGTGGTCTGCCGGACAATGTCCAGCTCACTGATTCTCCTATAGCTGCATTTAATTGGCTGTTTAACCATCCATCGAGTTATTTCAATGATTGTTTTTTTTTTTAAATTTCTATGTTATTTTTTTCACATCCGCCTATATTTTCATCGTGCTCTGGTCTTTCCTTTTGTTTATATTCCCTCTTTTATCTTTTCAAAGAGCTTTTTAAACCTAGTAATTCTATTGTCTCTTTTAGATTGTTCTGGACTGTCAAGGTTTTGAGGGCCGACCCTGCCGTCTGTTGTTGCTGCTGCCTCTCGTCTATGGGGGACGTTTCCTGGTACAGTAAGAAATCTTTATTTTGAACTCATTCTTCAGGGGAGCCTGTTTCTCTGTGGGATTCCCACAGCCCCAAGTTGCTACCAAATCGTTTTCCCTTTACTTGTCGTGGGCGCCCCAAGGGTGTCACTGGTTCAGGACAAGTGTTCACACTAGTTTCTCAGCTCGGGGATCCCTGCAGTCTACAGAGACTGGGAACGTGGCCCGCGCACTCAGACGTGACACAGGCTTGGGTCTGAATTTTCTGGTGGGAGATATTCTTTCCCCACCCAAGAGCTATGGACATGGTTAAGTGTCCTCATCGGTTCTCTGGGGCCTGCTGGCTTCTCGTGAGGGGCAGCCCTTTATATCAAGGCCGTATGCATGTTCTCAGAGGCTCCCATGGGCTCAGGGCCTCGTGTCCGTCCCTGCGTGGGCATCGAGTCCCAGCCCTTGACCCTTGGGCCCTAAGGCAGCGGCTCTCCAGGCCGTCACACCATCAGCGCCTGAGCTCGCCGCCCTCAGATGCAGAGTTGTTCCCTTTTTCTCCAGCAGCTGGGCGTCTCCATCTTTCTTTGGAGCTCAGATGAGCTGCTTTATCCACCATGTCTACATGTTGAAAATAAAAATGGAGGTGGGGCAGGGGGAGGATTCAGATCAGCGTAATCTGGCAGGTTGCTAAAACTAGAGTGAAAATGAAAGGTTCAGTCCTCGTCCTCGTGAGATTCCAAGCTTAGGGGTGAAAAGAGACAAATTTTTAAAAATAACCAAAGTAGGACTAAGTACGTGCTCAAGGAGGGCTGCACAAAGAACAGGTTTCAGAAACGCCCGCTCGTAATTCCACGAGAGGCTCAAGTTCAAGTTGCTGGATCATCTGTCCCCACGGGGCCCACGTAGCCCAACCCCAGCCTCTTCAGAGAGTCCTTAGTCCTGTTTGACTATATCTGGTGGGAGGTGAGTAACCTCAGTATTGCCAAATAACCCTTACACAATCATTTCTTGGAAAGGGAGTACAAATAAACCCTTGACCTGTGCACCCAACTTGTGTTGCAACTGATGGATCCCCCTTGAACTCAGGGGCAGATTCTGAACTTTACTTTTGGAAGAAGTTACAGAAACCGATTCGGTCAATTC
The DNA here is from genome assembly GCF_037783145.1 of Equus przewalskii. NCBI lineage: Eukaryota > Metazoa > Chordata > Mammalia > Perissodactyla > Equidae > Equus > Equus przewalskii. The sequence goes on from NC_091831.1 coordinate 90,300,265, forward strand.
CTGGAGGCTAGAATCAAGGACTGTGGAGTAGCTGAATGTCTTCACTGGAATTTCACGATTGCTGTTAACTGAGGGAGACAAATACCAAGAAAAAAAGAAAAGAAAAAAGAAGCGGCTTGTCTTGGGCAGGCTCGCATTCAGGAAAGAAAACAAAACACAATACTCTCCTTTCTTGCCACCCTGACTCCTCCCCCACCTCCTGTTTAAACACAGAAAAGTACAAAAGATAATGGAGTAAACAAGGGCACATTCTCAGCATTCTGAGCCCACTTGTCTTCCTCTCTCTCACCCGCTCCTCTTCTGCGCCCGCCTCCTAGATTCAGCTTTTCCCCTGGACCCGGCCTCGCCCTCTCCTCTCTCCTCTCTTCCCTGCCTCCTTCATCCACTTGTAACTTCAGCTACTTTCCAACTGTCCATGACCCCAAAATCTTCTTGCAACCCTTACTCCCTTCCCTGAGCTGGTGCCCAAATTTTCATTCGCCTGCTGGACAGCCCCACCTAGCGGTCACCTGGACACCTCACCGTCCACTCTTCTGTTCAAACTTAAGCATCCTCGTTTGTTTTCCTTTTTCTCCTAACACGTCGTCTTTCTCTAGTTTGCTAAGGCCAGAAACTTTCAGGTTTTCTCTGACTCACCCCTCATTTGCCGTCTCCACGGAGGTCATGACTTCTCCCACCAGCATCTTCCGCCTCCTGGGGTGACTGCCATGCGCAGCCCCGGAGATGCTGGAGCCTGGCTCTCATGACAGCTTCTTCACTGGTTTTTCTGCTTTGGGTCTCTTGCCAGCCCACTCCGTTCCCACACTCTGCTTCCTGAATCACCTTAAGCTCTGGTCATAGCTGCTCCCTCCCAACCGTAGGAAGCTTCGAAGGCTCCCACTGTCCACACAGCAGATCCACATGAGTAATTCTGCGTCATGCTGCTCGGCAGACTTTCTCCGTAAACAGCCGGATAGCACACGCTTGGAGTTTCCTCAGGCCGTGTGTTCTCTGCCGCAATGCTGCATTGTAGCACAAAAGCGGCCGCAGACAACAGGTAAATGAACAAGCACGGCCGGGCCCTGTGAAGCTTCTCTATGGACCCCGAAATCTGAATTTCATTTAATCTTCACATGCCGCAGGAGAGTCAAAACTTCTTTTGATTTTTTTAACTGCTTAGAAACATAAAAACTATTCTTTGGGGGCTGGCCTGGTGGTGCAGCGGTTAAGTTCGCACGTTCCACTTCAGCGGCCCAGGGTTTGCCAGTTCAGATCCTAGGTACGGACATAGCACCACTAGGCACGCCATGCTGTGGTAGGCATCCCACATATAAAGTAGAGGAAGGTGGGCACGGATGTTAGCTCAGGGCCAGTCTTCCTCAGCAAAAAGAGGAGGATTGGCGGCAGATGTCAGCTCAGGGCTAATCTTCCTCAAAAAGAAAAAAAAAAGCCATTCTTTGTTTCTGAGCAGTCTAAAAATAGGTGGTGGGCCAGATCCGGCTGTGGTTTACCATCTCCACCCTAAACAAGTTAGGTTACTAAAGGCACTTAGGATCCCAGCACAGCTACAGAAACCGGCCCGACAGAGAAGAGCGGGGATGCTGCGAAACCACTTCTCCTCGAACGTCCCTGTGTCACCCAGTGTCTGGCCTGCAGTGGCTTTGTTCTGACGTGACCGCCCACCCCCCCCCCAGACTTTTGCCTCCTGCTTGAAACCTGGAGACCCCTTCAGACCAAGCCTCTTGCCCAATAACCCAAACAGGACTTCGGGGTGCAGTTGGAGGTGGGGAGAAAGCCCGGCCGCTCCAGGACAAGAAGACACAGGGCGCGGAGGACACAGCTCTGCGCCCAGGCCCCTGCTGCCAGCTCAGCCAGGTGCTTCCCTCCCACGACGAGACGAAGGAGCCGAGAGGAGGCTGCTGACGGGAGAAAGGTGGGCAGAAAGGAGGAACGGCAGCTGAGGGACCACAAGCTCCTCACAACAGGGACCATGTCTGATAATTCTCTATATTCCTGGAGCCTAGAATGCAGTGGGCTCGTGGAGGATGTTTGTTCAGCTCCTTAGAAGGGCTGGGCCTGGTTGCCCTGTGGCTGTGGTTGGGGAAGGCAGAGAGAATGAAGAGAGGGGGATGTCGTTGGATGCCAGCAGCCCAGAGGGGACCCCGAAAGGAAAGGGAAAGGCAGCAGTGAGATGAGAGGGGGCAGAGGCAGACGCCTCAGTCTTTGTCCCAGGCTGGCAGCCGGACCAGACTGAGCGGGCAGACACACAGCCAGCGCGCCAGTCATGACGGAGTCTTCAAGGGGGATGTGCCCCTGCCCGCCAACCCCAGAGTCCACACCAGCAGAATTCTAAAGACTCCAGACAGATCCGGCTTTGCCGGCATCTCCTCCAGCCTAGCGGTTCCGCTTTCGAGTCCCACACTCGGTCCCCTGAGGGATGGGACACCTACCTTCCTGTAGGCGTCCGTCGGCTGCCGCGGCTCCACCCGCAAAGATGGTTCTAACGTAGATTCCGATGGGGCCGTAGATGCTGTCCTTTCCCCCAACGATGCTGAAGCCCAGGCCCTGGGGAGAGAGAGGAGGGGTCGAATTTGGGAGTGTTCCCTGTTGTCCGTTGGGCCTACATTTCCCAGGGCCAGTCCGGCCCGGAACAAAGGACTCGGAGGAGAGTGCCATTGGTCTTGGTCGCAGGACTAAACAAAGGAGTGGGGAAAGCTGTGACTCTAAGGCCAGAGGGCTGTGCAGGGTCTGGAGCTTCTGCACGAGTCTGATGCTCCCCACGCCGAAGGACATGTATGGACCAGTCCTCATCCTGCCTCCGCCCTCTAGCTGGCGATTCTGGGCAGATACCTTCCCGTCTCTAAGCCTCAGTTTACCACCTGCAAAATGATGCTGGAATCCATTAGCTCCCAGGGTCGTGTCTGAAAATTCAGTGAGATACGTAGCAACAACAACCGAAGCCTCAACTACTGTAATAATAGAAGCGCTTACAATGGAAGAAGCACCCCTTCTCCTACCAAGCCGTTCCCTCCCCTTCTGTCCTGCGTCCCCCCATCCTTCTCGGGGAGATGGCTCCCATCCTGCACCTGCACCTGGGAGGCCGCAGAGAGAAGCCCAGAGGGAGAGGAAGCCAGTGGGAGGTGAGTGAGGGCCACAGCGGGAAGACAGGAGGGAGGGTGCCGCACGCCCTGCAGACCTGCGGGGTGTGACGAGAAGGAGCTGGGCCGACCCCGGGAGGAGGGGACACACACGCTTGCTGCATCTGCTGAAGACTGAGGAGCTCCCTCCACCCTGAGAAGGCTCAGCTTGGTCTCAACGGACACCCTCTTGGACCGTGAGCCCCTGAAGGTGGAGGACGCCTCTCATCCGTCAGGTCTGGCCCCTGGCAGGTGCTCAGGAAGCACGCGATGTGGAGCAAAGTCACAAAGGTCGGCTGGAGGGTCACACAGCAGCCTGGCTCCTGGACAGACCCTCAAAGTGGTGGCCCCCATCGTAACAGCGCCGCTGCCCGGGCGCGGCATCTCTCAGGCTGGAGCTGATTCGGGGCATCCCCTCCCGGTACCACAGAGGTGGGGGGCCTGGCAGTTCTCTGGGTTGCCATAAGGGACAAGGCGGGCACGGGCCAGTCGGAAAGCCCCATGGACCAGGGGCGATCCGAAGCTCTGGTGAGGGCAGTGTGCATCCAGGAGGGGAGAGGTGAACGTGACCGGGAGTAGCACAGAGGAAGGAGCGGCTTCAAGGTTCCTCTGTGGGCCCCCCGCTTTTCCAGGCTGAAATAACTGCTCTAGACACAAACTCTCACCCGCCCCGGTGAGGCAGGATGGTGCAGTGGTTAAGAACAAGCTCCAGGGGCCAGGAAGTCTTGGGTCATTGTCTTAGTTTGGCTGCTACTAACCAGGTGAACTGGGGCAAGTCCTGCAGCCCAATAGGGTTGACAATAATAGGACTGTTGGGAGGGAGCTGTTCCAGGATCTGCGCTCGCAAAGCCCTTAGCACATGCGTGGGGTCGGGTAGCTGGCTTTGTTGTTTGATTGAATTTTGACGCCACCTCAAACCCCTGTGGATCCTTCTAGCTCTCCTTCCTCGTCCTCATCCTCCTGAATCAGCTGTGGGCTCGCTCCCACCCTCATGCTGTTCGTGCTGAGCGCTTAGGTGCCCAGGCTGTGTCAGCTGGAGCGGGCGGCCGGCCGTATCTCTGAGTCCACACCCCCGTCCCCGCTCTCTCCTCCAGGCCTCCCACAGCAAGTAACTCCCTCGTTCCACCCCCAGCCCCTTCTAGGCCAGCTCCATCTGCCCATAAAGGATACCTCCTGAATGTACATTGTATATACCCCAAGATAACATAAACCATTTTGGGTCGTCTTTGCCTGAGTTTTGGTGCCCTTTTCCATTTTGCCTTCTTCTGGGCATCGCAAACTATTTAAAAGTCAACTATTTTAAAAATGCTTCTACGTAAATTCGAGGAGGGGAAGCATTGTGGATTTCTCATCAGAGAGAGGGGCTGTTTGGGGAAAAGTCAGCATTGGGGGCAGTTACTCTCCTGCGATGAGAGAACCGCTAATCTCAGCAAAAGCATTGCACACCTTTGAATGATCGACATGTAGCAGGTGGTATGTATTTTTAATACCTAGATGAGGGTCCGTGCATTATTCTGCCGACACCCGAAGGGTGGGGGCAAAATCAGGAAGCAGAAATCTATTTGTACAGACTGAATGCGTGTGTCCCCCAAGATTCATGTTGAAACCGAGCTCCCATGTGATGGTTGGGAGGTGGGACCTATAGGAGGCAATGAGGTCATGAGGGTGGAGCCCCCACGGTGGGATTAGTGCCCTTATACGAGAGACCCCACAGAGCTCCCTCACCCCTCCACCTCGTGCAGACAGAGAGGACGCACCGCCTATGAACCAGGAAAGGAGTTCTCGACAGACACTGAGTCTGCCGGCACCCTGATCTTGGACTTCCAGCCTCCAGACGGTGAGCAACCAATGTTTGTTGTGAAGCCCCCAGGTCTGTGTTATTTTTGTTATGGCAGCCTGAACTAAGACACAATTTAAATGATTGATTCTAACCATCAGGTGAACGTAACTCCTGGAAAGCATCATACTGGGAACAACTGCCCCCTGTGAGCTGTGAGGGGCCAACCCGGCCGTCCTTCCTTCTGCATCCACGGTGCCTCCAAATCGTGAGCCAGAACCGCCCCTCTCGTCTTTCTCCTGCCCTGGACACGACAGCATCTCAAAAACCGCACTTTTTCCAGTCCTTGCTGCCCGCACGGGCCTCGCTTACCTTGGCCTGGCCCTTCATCAGCACGATGTTGGAGATGACGGAAGCCTGGAGGCCCCCTGAGGGCTGCAGGAGCTGAGCAGTGCTCAGCGACCGCGTTGGTCTGGAGGCGCCCTGCAATGAGGACCAGGGAGGGGAGACAGGGAGTCAGCGGGAGGGCAGCACACGCCTCTCGGGAAGGGGCCGGCCCAGCCAGGGAGAGGGCCCAGATCCCCTCTCTCCTGAGGGCCCCAGCCTGATGCCCGGGACGAGTTTGATGAGGTGTGGATGGAGGTCGCCGGAGAGCAGCTGATGTTGGTCCCCAGAGCTGGCTCTGAGGACCCCACCTCCCTGCAGACCAGCAGCTAGAGGCTCCCCGGGGCAGCGGGTCCGGGGATGCGTCACAGACGGCGCTGCCCCAGGACAGTGAGCCCCATCACCAAAGCCTCAAGTGGCAGGTGGGAAGCCAGGCGCCAAGAATGCCCGGGACGGAAGTCAGGACACATTTCCCGAGACACCTCTCTGTGCCGGGCCTAGGGTGGCAGACAAGGAGGAAGAACCCACAGCATTAAGGACTCAGAACATTAAGTTCCAGGGGGGCCGACAGGTGATAACCACTTGCCCAGGAGAAGCAAAGTTGCCACGTAGGCATCTACTCCGTGTGCCACCGAGCTGCCTCCTGGAGAACAACACGGCTCAGGTTATAGGTGAAATCCTAAACTTTGGAGCCCCGCGGCCTGGGTTCTTCTCCTTTCTCTGCCAATTATCAGCTGGTGACCTTGGGGAAGTGACTTAACTCTTCCGTGACTCAGTTTCCTCCTCTGTGAAATCACTTGTCCCTCGGAAGCCATCTCTTTCTAACACTGGATGGCCAATGCTTCCCATTTGGGAATGAAAAACTTGAGAACTCAAGGAGGGGAAGGGAAGAGAGGAATGACATTTTCAAGCGTCTCCTATGTCCCGTGCGGGAGAATCGAACGTCCCTAACTGCGGAGCCCACGGTCTGCTGGGGAGATAAGACACTGACGTGAATCAGGGCACCAGCGAGCTCACTGCCCGAGAGCTGTAGGAGACGGCGGACGTGTTACGAGGGGCACGAGGAGGAGGGTGAGGTCCGTGCACTGGAGAAGTCGGTGTTAGAGGGTTTTGAAGGATGCGGTACTGTTTCCAGGGACAGAGATGAGAGCAAGGACGGGCCACAGGCCAAGGGCACCGTGGGGTCACAGATGGCACAGCAGGCATGTGGTGGGGGCTGAGGGGACCACAGGGGGAGGCAGCGACACGTGTGGGGACACTGCTTCTCGTCTACGTAGCTCCCGTCTGCCAGCTGAGGGCCATAGCGGGAAGGGCACGGACTGGGAGCCACATGGGGCTTGGTGCCAATGCCGGTCCCTTAGGTTTTGAGACGCCTGAACCCAGATGGCCGCTCAGCTCACCAAGGCTCAGCTTCTACACTGAACAGGGAGCTAGTCGTGCCTTCCTGTCTGAGCTTGTCTTACAGATCGGAGGCAAGTGTGCAAAGCATGTCACTACGTCCCAGGGATTAAAAGCACAGGTTTTGGAGTCCTGACCCGACTTCCAGTCCCAGCTGCCTTGTCTTAGCAACCAAGCTTGTGTGCATTCCCTGACAGGTGCGAGCCCCAGCTGCCTCGTACACCTCTTGGGGTCACCGTGTGGGTGAAGTAAAGGGATCCACATGGTCTCTTCAGCCGCTGCCACGTGTGGACCCCTCCCTCCCTTCCCTCCTCTCCCGGGCCCTCCCGTCATCCTTACCACGGCCTTTCCTGCAGGACAGTCCAGCTGTTGTGAGAGCGACTTCCTGTTACTGCAGAGGGAGTACTGCTGCCGGTCAGCGCACGCTGCGGATTTCTCGGTCAGCGGAAAATCAATGTCTCCTGGGCAGTAGGGACTGACACCTAAACCAGGAGAGGGAAAAAGGAGGAAATCGTCTGTGGTCTCGAGAAGCAAAGCTCGACTGAGGACAACCTCAGCCCCTGCCGACTGCCAGTCCTCCTCAGCCAGGGAGCAGAGTGGGTGCGAACCACTGGGCACCCAGGGCCGGGGGCGCGGAGGGGGAGGAAGAAATGGCAGCCTTCTCATTCTCCCCACACGTGTCTTCTGCGTCCAGGCTGCAGACAGAACTCCCGCTTCCATTCCGCCTCAGGTCAACCCAACAAGACTTGATAGGCATCCCCCACCTGTCAGTCAAGATGCTGGGCTCTCGGGAAACCATGAGGCTATGTCAGCTCCAGGCCCTGCCGGTGGGGAGCTTTCAATCCCGGTGGAGGAGCGAGGAGGAGAAAGCACAAAGGCTGCCAGGACAGGTGGAACCAGAGGAGAGACCGGGCAGGAAGCTGGGGATCTGCCGTGGCAGCATCCAACCTTCCAAAAGGATGTGACCGCCTCTTACACACAGGCACCTGCACACCAGACACCGGCAGGCAGAGTCAACTCTCGAATCTTTGGGCATCTAAGAAAATACAAAGCAATCGGCTTCCTCTTCTTTGGGGACCCCTGACTTCCTTTCATCGGACCACGAACGCTGCTGTGCTGCCTCCAGCTGAAGAAAGCTCCTCACTGTCAGAGCCGCGCTTCCCCATGGAGATGCTGCGAGAGCCACATACGTCGTTGACCACTTGCTAGTGGCCACATTTAAAAAGTCGAAAGGAACAAGGGAGATTCATTTTAATCATGTATTTTATTTAGTCCAATATGCCTAAACTACCGTCATTTCAACATATAAATAATACATGAAATTATTAAAGAGACGGTTTACATTCTTTCTCAGTTTTGTGCTTAATCGCTAAACCTGGTGCATCTCGGGCGCTTCCCGCGCATCTCCATTCGGACAAGCCATGTTTCACGGGCTCAGCGTGTGGCTAGCAGCCACTGTACTGGACAGCACGGCTCTGGGACCCAGAGAGGGAGAGGGTTCTCCTAGAGTCCCTCAGCTCAAGGGGGTGGACGAGGCTTTTGTGGAAAATTCCGCGAGAGGAAGGCGTGAGATTGGCGATCGTGCAGGGAGAGGCAGGTCCGAGCCGGGGTTGGGTTTGCTTTTGTGCTTAGGATGGGAAAGACTTAAGCTTCTCTACAGGCTGAAGAAAGGAAGCCACTGGCCAGAGTGGGCTGAGGAAAGAGGAGGAGATGTGCGTCCCTGGGGGTGTGAGATCCCGAAGGGGCAGAGGACGGGGAGACGCAGGGGTCTTGGTCCATGGGGCTCAGAGTCACACAGCAAACATCTCCCTGCCTGGACACCTGCTCCCGGCAGCCCGTCCCACACGAGGAGGTGGTCCTCTCTGACTTACAGGGACCGGTTGCTCCCAGGGGGACCAGGAGGTTCAGAAACCATGCACCGGAAGGAAGGGACACATCACGGAAGGGGGGCCACAGAGGCTCTTGTCCTAAATCTGCCACCGCGTCATATTTATCTGAGTGTTTATAGAAAGTGGGGCAGAACTCAGTGCCCCGCCCAGATCTCCTGAGTCCACATCTATGCGGGTAGGGTCTGGGGGCGTCTGTGTGTTTATCAGCTCCCGGGTGATGCAGCCCGCCCATCAGTGGTCCTCCGGGAGCCCTGACGGAGTTCAGCTCCACCTCGTCAGTGAGGAGACAAGACCAGGCCCGGATCCCTCCACCCACAGCAGTGCCAGGTGACCTGCAGTCCAAAGGGGTGGCTGCACAGGGTTCAGTTCAGGGGAACGAGGATAAGCACATGGGCGGCCAGGTGGGGCGGCCCACAGGGCAGAGCCGGCACGTGCTGAGCTGCCTCCCTGACCAACCATCCTCCGGCTCCTTCCCACTCCCACCGCGCATTCTGATCTGCGTGGACGCGGGCTGAGGCAGGACAGCAGCTCTCTGCTCTTCCCGAAAACTACTCAAGGATGCTCCAGCCACAGGGAAACGCATCAAAATTACCATCTCAAGTGGAGAGAGCTGAGGCCAGTTAAACACACAGCGTCGAGTGAGTTCATCCAAAATGTGGTTGTGAAATCCAATGAAATCCAATGAAAAAGCCAAAACGGTTTTTGAAAGGGAAACTGTATATTGTGATGATTGTATAATAATAAGTAATAATGTGAGTTTGTAATTTAAGATTAAGTTGAGTGATGAAATGGAAAAATAAATGGGAAAAGGGACTAGAGATGAATAACCATCTTTCATAAAGTGGACAATTTGGGAAATATAGTCTTAACTGTTAATTGATTTATTAATTAGACCTAAGTGATTGATTGATTTACCTTAAAGGAAACCAGAAGTGGAGACGAAAATTGAGTAAACCTTTCAAATTGCTGCAAAAATTAATTACACACACACAGCAAGAGGCAGAAAACAAATGATAAGTGAGTATAAAGACAAAGTATAAAAAGACTATAAGTAAAAGCAGATACCATTCTTAATACTAATGTCAGTGGTTTGAGTTTCTGTCTTTAAAAATATTATCAAATTTGCTTTCAAGATCTAACTGCCCATATTTGCCAGAGAAACAAAATAAACAGAAAGAGGCAAATTTAAAAATGGGCAGAAACTGATTCCCAATAAGTGATGCTGGAATCAGCTGCCATTTAGAAAAACAAAATCCGTCTAGATCCTTGCTTCATATCAAACACCAAAAATAAATTACAGGCATAGTAAGTTTGAACAAAAAAAAAGGTAAATCATTTAAAAACCAGAAGAAAATGTTGTCAAATGTTTAATAGTTCTCTGGATGTGGAAGAAACTTTAACATTAGAAAGGAAAAAAATCAATAGATTTGATTATATAAAGATGAGAACATCGCGTAAAAAAAGTTAAAAGAAAAACAACAAACTGAAGAAAGTGTGTTCAACAGCTCTGACACCCAAACGTTAATTATATTAATATTAATAAATATTCATTTAACCAAGAGGGTTTTTATAAATTAATGATGAAATGATCATCCCAATAGGAATATAGGTGAACTCATGGAAGGGGAAATAAGTAAATGAAGGCACGTTTAACTGCACCTGTGCAGAGAGAAACTCTTTCCGCCTGCTTTATAGCCAAACACACGGGTCAGGATTTTGACAACAAACGGAAAATGTGGCAGCTAGAATTTTTGAAAAGACTGGATGAAGCAAAAGGTAGACAGAGTTCAGGGAAATGACAAGGCCTGTTGAGGTTCCCAGGAATTGGCAGGAGCCAGAAGCTATTATGTCCCCAGGCCTGAAGGGGCAGAAGAAGGAAATGGCGTTACCAGACCCGGCGAGCGTCGGGACCGCGGAAGGCAGGTGCCCTCACCAGATGTAATAGTCACAGAGGGACACAGCCCCTGCCAGAGCTGCAGCGGCAAGGCGGGAGGAACCGAGGAAGAAATACCCCAGCGGCTCTCTCTTCCACCCTCCACTCTCCCCTTGATCCACTCCTTGACTGAACTCAACTGGAAACCAGAGAGACAGGGCCTGTGGCCTGAAAGGGCCAACGCCCGGGGCGCACGCAGGGCTGGCTTGGTGGGCGTGCGACATGTGGGGAGCGCAGAGTCCCAGACTTCAGGACCTGTCGCCATGTGGGAATTACTAATTTTCAAACAGGGGCCCCACATTTTCCTTTTACACTAATCCCCACAAATGGTCCTGGGTGCAAAGCAGGGAAGAGGGAAATAGAGGAAAAACCTGCCTGGCAAATTTTTTTAAAAATTGTAATCCAGTAAAATAAGTCAGACAGAGAGAGACAAGTACCACATGATTTCACTTATATGTGGAATCTGAAAAACAAAACAAAGGAACAAACAAAACCAAGCTCACAGATGCAGAGAACAGAGGGGTGGGTGCCAGAGGGCAGGCGGTGGAGGGTGGGTGAAATGGGTGAAGGGGGTCAAGAGGTACAGACTTCCAGTTATAAGATGAGTAAGTCCTGGGCATGTAAAGTACGGCATGGTGGCTGTCGTCGATAATACCGCATTGGTATTTGAAAGTCGCTAAGAGAGTGAAACTTAAAAGTTGTCATCACGGGAAAAAACACAGGAAACTTTACATGGTGACGAACAGCAACTAGACCTATTGTGATGACTTCACAAGGATACGTACGTTGACTCACGACGTCGTACACCTGAAACGATTACAGTGTTATATGCCAATTATACCTCCAGTAAAAAATTTGAATTATAATCCAGTGTGGGCTATGATGGAAGAAATAGGTGTTCACGGACACCATTGGAGGGTTAGCTGCGAAACTTGGCAGCACAGATCGAGGTCCGAGGAATCGCTTCCTTTTGAAACTCCGTTTCTAGAAAATTATGCTAAAAGAAGAAGAAAGTAAAAACGTGTGATAAAAAAGCAACTGGTGGTCCAAAAGTAGGGGATGATTAATTTAATGATGGTGCCTCTTAAAACAGAATAATATGAGGCTTAGAGAGTGTAAGGGACTTGCCGGAGGTGACACAGATAATTGGTTCTGGAAGCAGGATCCAGAGCCAGCACCATGGCACTAAGTGTGGCCTTAACACACACCAGGCCAGCGCCCTTTAGACGTCCCCTAGGAAAATCGCCACAAACTCCAACAAAATTCCATGGGCAACCCCAACAACATTGATCTTGTTAGTGAAAAGCTGAGAATGACTCAACTATCTAATAACAGGAAGTCGATGAACCAGATTATGTACATTCGTATAACGAAATACTACGTATCCACTAAAAATGGCATTTACAAAAGAATTTCCAATGAGGTAAAGATGTGTGGGTGTGTGTTTTCTACAGGCATATATTGCAGGGAAATTGAAAATGTTAACATAGATTGTCTCTGATATTAGGATTTGGCGTGGTTTTAATTTCTTCATGCTTTCCTGCATTCTTCCGATTTTCCTCACTTTGTGTATTAGTCTATTCTAGTCGCAACAACCAAGACTCATGACGTTTTTCAGCTTCAACTTCCGTCCTGTCACAGGTGAGGTGACAGAGGCCCTGGGAGACAGGGTGGCCTTCCTAAGGTCAAGGGGCAAGTCAGAAGACAGCAGGAGCGAAGCCTGCGTCTTGGATCCTCTGTCAGGTCTTCTCAGCGTGGCACTTGAAGGGCAGCTAGAGGAGGAGTTGACGGAACCACAGAGAGCCCGAACGGCCAAAGCAGAGGCCCTCGAGCTGGCAGGACACGCACCGCCATGAAGGATGCGCTCAGAGAGGCAGGCAGCCCGCCATCTTGGTTTTGTCCAACTGGTCGGGCAGAGACCCACCCTCGCCCAAACCTCCCCACGTCGCCAATACTCCCCATACTCGGCACCAGCTTGGCCCTGATCCTGAAGACGGTTTGACGAGACACTTACTGGTTGAGTTGCTGCGTGTCCTCTGGTGACAGGCTTTGGGAAGCAGGAAGTTACTGCTTTGTGCTTCTAGTTTTCCGGACTGTTCTCGAGAGGAAGTTGTAGAAGCTTCCTGCAAAACAATTGCCGTCTTTTATTCAACAAGTTAGTCAGAAGAGAGAGACGCGCCTAGAAAACGGAGATTTTGACGCTGACCGTGGAAGCACTTGTGGTCTGTCTCCTCTGCTAAGCTATATGCTCTGTGGGGCAGGGGTTTCGAATTACTGTCGCTCATTAATTCATAGATACGTTAATTCATTCAAACAGAATATTGAATGAATAAATATTGCCTAAATATGGAACTAATGCAATAAACGTTGGATGATTATGTCAGCGAATGACAGGTTCTTTATCAGGCATTGGAGATAGAGAGTGAACAACATAGACTAGGATATTGATCGTGGAGAAATGGTATTTCATCAAAGGAAAACTAAAGGTAACAAGCAAACAAATAAAGGGGAAAGATAATTACAGAGAACGGTAAGTGCTACAAAGAAAAGAACTAGAAAGGGACGCGAACGGGGAGCCTGGGAGGTGAGTTTCAGAGAAGACGTCAAGTAAGGGCCATGGTTCCAGCACCTCATAGGCACTTAGAAATGTTCATTGAATGAATATTAAGTAAATATATTTCTTAATATTGAACCATCCATGCTGTCTTGAGAGTATTATGATTTCTTTACATTGCTGATTTCTCTCCATGAAGATTTAATTTAGGACTTTAAAAATCGACATTCTTGGGTTATATTTTGTTATTGTTCTGTTATTCTTTTTCTACCTTGCCATATTGAGCAAATTTCTCTTGCTTCTGTTTTATACTAATAATTTGGAAACTCTCCCATTGTACTGAGTCTATATGCGGTACACAGCATCCTGGGCTCAACCCTCTATCAGGGTCATTGATGAAACAGAAAACATACGACTCTTCCTCAGGTAAGACGAGAATTCGAGACAAATTTCACTCTGTTCCCTCTCCTCACCCTGGGATTTTTAGGGACAGAGGAAAGAGAGTGATAATGAAGACGATGGTATGAAATGTTTTCTATGTTGTTTTTCTATTTCATAACTTTATCAGCCACAATGATCTTGACTTAATTCTTGAATTATGTTGGTTTCCTTACTCACCCCCATAATCCTTAAGAGTGAGTGTGTGTGTGTTTTCTTTCAGGAAAGCTGTGCAGGTGAAGAGCTCTCTGAATATTTGCATGTCTGAGAATGTCTGTCTGTGGTTGGCACACTCATGTGATTTGCTGTGTATGGAACGTTTGGGTATTGGTTATTCGATCTGCAAACTGTAGTTGGCTCAAATGTTACCTGGGATTTAGCGTTCTAGCACTACAGGTGTGTTAGGGGCAGCTGCACCGTCTCCTAGCTGGCAGGACCGCCTCGACTGGAAGCCGGGCTTGGCGGTGCCTGGTTAACCTCGCGCCGGGTGTGCACTGCCTTCCATCAGCTGCTGCGTTTCCCACAGTGGAAGGAAGGCCCACTGTTGCCTCTCACCACGTGCCCACGGCCCACCTGCCCCAATGTGGTTGGCCCTCTCCATGGCTCCCTGTTCTGACATGCATTTCTCCCTATTCGTATGTATTTTTTTAATTTTGATAGAAATTTCTAAGGGGGCAGGGGAACTAGTAAAGTGTGCTCTGGAGCCAGAAGTCCACTCACAGCCTTTTTTCTTTTTAAAACTGTATCCAGTTCTGACACAAGGGGATCCTGCAAGAAACCACAGCAGTTCCGTTTATTTCTCCTACACGTCAGGGTTTAAAATCGGAGACCAGCTCTCCTAGGCACTCATTTTCCTCTTCAGCAGCAGATGGCGCTACATTAAGCTGAATAAAATTATCTTCTCTAACGGGTATATCCAGGGACGTTTTAAAAGGAGAGAGAACAGAGATTAGATAGAAAGTGGTTTAGTTCAGTTGAATTCTTGAGGCACTACATTTCTAGAACTTAGCATAAGGACTGGTTCTTTGAATTAATTGCTCCATAAATATAATATTCAAAAGATATTTCTTAAATATCTGCAAATCATATATCTGACAAAGGGTTAATCTCCATAATATATAAAGAACTCACACAACTCAACAAGAAAAAATCAAACAATCCGATCAAAAAATGGGCAAAGGATATGAACAGACATTTTCCAAAGAAGATATACAGATAGACAATAGGCACATGAAAAGATGCTCATCATCACTGATCATCAGCGAAATGCAAATCAAAACTACACTAAAATATCACCTTATACCCATTAGAATGGCTATAATGACCAAGACAAAAAATAACAAATGTTGGAGACGATGTGGAGAAAAGGGAACCCTCACACACTGCTGGTGGGAAGGCAAACTGGTGCAGCCACTATGGAAAACAGTATGGAGATTCCTCAAAAAATTAAAGATAGAAATACCATATGACCCACTTATCCCACTACTGGGTATCTATCCAAAGAACTTGAAATCAACAATTCAAAGAGACATATGCACCCCTGTGTTCATCGCAGCATTATTCACAATAGCCAAGACATGGAAGCAACCCATGTGCCCATCAACAGATGAAAGGACAAAGATATGGATATATATATATATATATATATATATATATATATATATATATATATATAAAGGAATACTACTCAGCCGTAAAAAATGATAAAATCGTCCCATTCACAACAACATGGATGGACATTGAGGGTATTATGTTAAGTGAAATAAGCCAGATAGAGAAAGACAAACACTGCATGATTGCACTCATATGTGGAATATAAACTAACACATGGACAAAGAGAACAGATTAGCAGTTACCAGGGGAAAGGGAGTGGGCACAAAGGGTGAAGTGGCACATGTGTATGGTGACTAACAAATAATATGTACAACTGAAATTTTACAATGTTGTAAACTATCATAATCTCAATAAAAAAATTAAATTAAATTAAATTTTTTAAAAGATCTTTTTTAACTAAATAGTCCCTTGAGGTCATATCAAGACTTCCCTCTGTACTGTTCCCACTTCTTCGTGCTCTCCAGTGGGACTGTGGAAGTAAATAACAGATTGTGATTTAAGTGGCTCTTCAGGGTTCACTCAACATAAGAGAGCCTAGTACACAGCCAGTGTGTCTACTTGTCCGAAGTACCTTTGAAATGTGCATTTCCCCTAAAAATCTAGTAAGATGAAGTTAAACGAGTAAACGTAAATGAGGTGTACGCAAAACTTGGAATACTAAACATCTTTAAAAACAACGTTGATAAAGGGTTTTTGTGGTATAGATGTACCTGTATTACCTTGGTAAGTAAAAAAAGAAAAGATAGCATGATATGAATGGAGTCTGACTACAATCATGCAAAATAGGCATAGAGAAAGGACTGGAAATAAATACACCAAACAGTAACATTTATTCATTCAACAAGTCTTTACTGAGCACTTACTATGCACCAGGTGCTATTCCAAGTGCTGAGAATATGGCGGCGGACAAGACGGGGTCCCGCTCTCAGGAGCTGGCAGGAGTGTGTGTGGGCGATAGGATTATACACATTTATTTTTTTTTTACAACTTTCTGTATTTCTATATGAGCACATATTACTTTTACACTCAGACCAGGAAGAAACGATTAATTTTACATTTATTTCAATTGCCACACTAGTAGACTTAGGACAAAACGCGTTTAGGGTTTAATTTCTTTCTTTTAATCCTCTTTATAAAAGTTCCCTGTCCAAAACATGGTTTAGAAATTGCTTGGCAAGTAAGGCCAATAGATGGCAGGCGAATCATAGAAAGTGAAGCTTCTTTTTGTCTGGATTACCTGGAAATGGTTAATGACACGTTGAGAAGAAGGAACATTAAAAGACCTCATCCAAAAGAAATTGAACGGACCGGATCCACCCCGCGGCCCATCCGTCCTCTGCATCCCAGGGGCTCGCCTTCTCTGGCCGGGGAACCAGGAACAGCCGCCTCACGGCGCACACGGCAGTTGCGGAGGTGCTTCTGCATGCACAAGGTCGAAGGACGAGTCCTTCTTCACAGCTCTGTCCTCCAACCAAGACTGCCCCAGATGCAGATGACAGGTGGCTGGCCCCCCTCTGCCGTGTACCCAGTACCTAAGTAGCAATCTCCTGTTGGACGTAAAAAACTCCGTGTCTCCGAAAAGCTCCCGGAACAGAGTCGATGCCCAAGTTCTGTGGACCTTCCGCTTCCTGGACACCAACAAGAACCCAGCATTCATCCATATTCTGGGGTCATTTCAAGGCATTGTTCTTTCTCTTTAATCCATTAACCTCGTAAGCTTAATGTTTTCTTCACCAGAAATACACAGTGGGGTAGAGCAGAGAGGGCCATGAAACCACCAGCCTTAAATCTCTCACGAGGCTGGGCTTGTCACTTAATTGTTTGGGCTCAGTTTCCCTTTTTGTGGGTGGAGGGAGTGAACTAAACAATGTCTATAATCACGTTCAGCCCCATGCTTTTGAACGTAACTGCTGATTATGTTTAAAGAGCTGGAGGGCTGCTGACCTCTCTGAAAGGATCATATGGCAGGAGATGATCACAAGGACAGAACAGCCTCCCTGGGCCCCCCGGGGAGCCTGGTCTCTCTTGGGCAAGGATGTCCTGGGCAGAGGGGTTCTCATCAAAGGAGTGTCTGCAGGAGCCCAGCGAACATTTGCACGGACGGCTCCCTCACCAGCACGCAGAACAGACCTCTTCTGTGCCTGCTCCCAAGGTGGGGCTGCTCTCGGAGCTGAGGTCAGGGGTTGGCAAAGCCGTCTCCAGACACATTTTCCCTTGTTCTCGTGGGAAATTGTGGGCACGGGCAGCAGTCCAGTGGGTGGCATGCCCCCTCCCTGCCTGGGTGGCAACCCCTACGTTGACCAGTCCCACTGGTGACTGAATGTGGAAATGGAGAGACCCCGAGATCCTCTGTCATCGAGGAGTGAACCCAGAATAAAGAATTCTGGCGTGTTGTGTCCTACAGACAAGATTTTCAGGAGCATAAACTCCTGAAGGTTTAGAAGGCTCCATGGCTCCCTCAGAAGTGTTCGTTCTGTGCATGGACCCCTGACTTTGCTGTCAGAGGCTTGATGCCTCTGGGGTTTGCTGCCTGCATTCCTCTTAAATACAAGCCTTTCCATTTTCTCTTTGAACTGAGATGCGATGGCTGCTTCAGTCTAAGGGAACCACGAAATGTAATTCGACTGTCCTCCTGATCAAGGCTGGTTTCCTGTGGTTGGATTGATCATGCAACAACAGGCTTTGATCTTGAAGTCACAAGGATAAACAAGTGGCCCCAGCAGATGGGTTCAGGGATGGCCGTGTGGTCACGTGGGATCCCGAGGCCGCAGGCCTCCTGACGTGGAGGGTAAGAGCAGGGACCTAGGAGTCGCCCTCCAGGCCTCCTTCTCCCCCTGTGGTCCCTACATGACCTCAGTCACCAGCTCCTTGCAATTCAACCTTCTCGAATTTCCCCAGCGCATCCATTCTCACTGGCTATGCCGTAGCTCATAGTATCCTTTTTAGGTTAGGCTGTTACAGCGGCCTAGGGGGGTCTAGGAAAAGTTGTGTTTTTTAAAAAATATCTTTAACAAACGGTCTGGGACATCTGGATACCCGCCTGTAAAAGAATGAAGTTGGACCCCGTCCTCACACCACACACAAAAATTAATTCCAATTGAATCACAGACCTACACGTAAGAGCTAAAACTATAAAACTCTGTAGAAAATGCAGGGGTAAATCTTCAAGACCTTCGGGTAGGGAAAGACTTGTTAGATATGACACCAAAAGCACGAGTGACAAAAAAAAATGTAGATAAATGGGCCTCATCAAAATTAAAAACTTTTGTCTTTCAAAGGACACCATCATGAAAGTGAAAAGATAGCCCACAGGATGGGAGAAAATATTTGCAAGTCATATATCTGATAAGGGACTTGTATCAAGAATATATAAAGAACTCTTGCAACTCAATAAAAGAGAGATGATCCAGTTTTCAAAATGGACAAAGGATCTGAGGAGGTATCTTCCCAAAGAAGATATACAAGAAGCCACGAAGCTCATGAAAAGATATCCAACATCATTAGCCATCAAGGAAATGCAAATCAAAACCGCAATGAGATACCACTTCACACCGGCTAGGACGGCTATGGTCACACCCACTTAGCATCCACTAATATAGGAAGGATGTGGAAAATTGGAACCTCAGACATTGCTGGTGGGAATGTAAAATGGTGAGATGCTTTGGAAAACAGTTTGGCAGTTCTTCAAAAAGTTAAATATAGAATTACCGTATGGTCCAGCAATTCCGTTCCTAGGTATATACTCAAGAGAAATGAAAACACACATCCACATGAAAACTTGTACACAAATGTTCAAAGCAGCATTATTTGTGACAGACAAATTGTAGAAACAACCCAAGTGTCCATCAACAGATAAACAGATGAACAAAGTGTGGTAAGCCCACGCATTCCATACAATGAATATTATTTGGTAATAAAGAGAAATGAAGTATTAATACATGCTATAACATGGATGACCCTTGAAAACATTATAGTAAGTGAAAAAAGTCAGCCACAAAAGGCCACATATTATAATATCCCATTTACATTAAATGTCCAGAATAGGCAAATCTGTAGAGACAGAAAGTAGATTAGTGGATGATTAGGGTGGGGAGTGACTACTAACGGGTATAAGGTTTCTTTTTGGGGTGATGAAAATGTTGTAAAATCAGATAGTGGTGATGGTCACACAACTCTGTGCATGTACTGAAAGACATTTAAAAGTATACTTTAAATGAGTGAATCGTATAGCATGTGAGTTATATTTTAATAAAATCACTTAAGAAGAAATATTCATTCATTCATTCATTCATAATTTCCCCGCCCCCCATCTTTTCACCTGCCAGCATGCTTTTGTAAAAATGCAAATGCTACTCATGAGACTTCTGATTAAATCTCTGGTGGATCCATCTCTGATGGATTTAAGATAAATCCAGACTACCTGGCATGCCATTGAAGGTCCTTCCTCCTGATACCTAGGATAACTCAAGCCAACCTTGCCCCAGTAGGTCACACTTCCTCCCAGTGGACTCTGTGTGTGCTGTCCTATCTATTAGTCACCCATCATTGTTTCCCTGCTTTCTTCAAGAATCAATTTACCTTTGTATTGATGCAAATGTATTTCATGAAAAACACCTGCGTCCTGAAAAAAAGGTGGACTCCTTCTGCCAATCACATCCAAGGGCACCTCAAAAGTAGAGTGACGTTGAGCTGGTTGTCTACAGTGCTTTTAATGTCTGATAGGACCAGACCTTCATGGCTCTTCTTCCCAACTGTTCTTATATGTTTGTTTTTCCAAACATGTTATAGAATCACATGGTCTAGTTAAAAAATCATTCCTCTTACTAATTTTGGGAGAGCTTCCCTAAATTTAAAAACAATTTTAGGAAATAGCACGTTTCAAAAAAATTGGATATTTTTCTCCAAAAGCCGGGTCTGTATTTCTACTTATTTAATAGAAATGCTCCTCAGTGGGATTTTTATCGTATTAGGTCCAGTGGGATTTTGGGAAGGATTAAATGAGATAATATATGCAAAGGACCTGGTTAGATGATCAGCAAGAACGTTCAGAATTTCATCAGTCTCCAAGGAGTGCCAGTCCATTTCCCAAATATTCCTCAGCTCTGTCTCTTCCTTTTCATGGTCTAGAAATTTATTGTAGAAAATAATTAGACATAATACACAAAGATGTGTGTACAAAGATGTCCATCGCCACATTGTTTGTAATAGAAAACATGGGGGGGAATGTTCAATGATAAGGAAATGATTGAAGAGGCTATGACAGGAGACTTCTGTTTCTGGTAGGATGATGGACTAGTTACTTTGGTCCTTCTGCTAAAAACAAGTAAAACTGTTGAATGGGATGTAAATACATCAATGAAATAGCAAATGAGTAAGGAATTCTTGGAGGCCACAAAGTAAACAAAGGCTTCACCAGGAACTTCCCAAGAAGTAAGAGGAGCCCCCAGCTGGCTGCTGCCCTGAGGTCATTTGATGAACGGGCTGGACTTGAGCTTTGTCCTCCGCAGCTTTATGGGATGATAGGAGCAGCAGGGAAGTCCTGGTTCCTTCTCAAAATGGGGGGTCCACTAGGACACTCCTCTTCAACAGAGGGAGCCCCAAAGGATGATGTCCTCATTTTAAATGTGAACTGGAAATAAATCCATCCCACCTTCAGGAATTGGGTGAAAACTGTGAGTCTGGAGTTTGCCTCTGTCCTTACTGACTTTCTGCCTGCTGGATCTACCCATTTCTGAAAGAGGGGCACTAAAGTCTCCAACTATAATAGTCGATTCATCTATTTTTGCTTGCAGTCTTATCAATTTTTGCCCCACGTAGTTTCATGCTGTTGTTATGGATTTACTTTTTAAATCCAATCATAAACCACTGAAGAGTTCCACATCTAAAATGTAGTAGAAAAAGTTTAAAAAGTAAAACATATATATATATAAATATATATATATATGTGTGTGTGTATTTGGAAACAAAAGAATAAAAACAGGATAGATAGATAGATAGACAGATATAGATAAATAGACTAAACTAATCAAAATAAAGCTGGTGCCACTTTATCAACAAAGTAGATTTAAACAAAAGGAATTAATAGAGGTAACATCACTATTTTAATGATAACTGCTTGAAATCATGAAGAAGATATAAGAAGGCTAAACTTTTTTGCGCCTTATAACATAGCTTCAAATTATTGACTTAACCTCAAGGAAAATCTCTCAGAAGATTTTTGACCTGCTCCCTAAGAAATTGTTAGACCAAGCAGATAAAAATCAGTACGTAAACAGAATTTTTAAACAATGAAATTAAAAGCAACAAAATACAATTTCTCCTCAAACAAACAATTCTGAACAATTTCAATGAACTGGAATAATACATATCACATTTTCTGACAACATGATAAACTGTAGTTTAATGCTTTAAACTATAAAACATTAAAATAAGATAACTGGAGAGAGAGAAAACAGATTAGCTGTTGCCAGAGGTTAGGGGTGGTGTGAGGGGGGTGTGACCATAAAGGGGAGGCATTAGGAAGATTTTTGTGATGATAAAACAGCACAGAACTACACGTACATGGTACTGATGTCAAATTTCTGGGTTTGATGTTGTACATCAGTTGTGTAAGAAGTAATCCTTGGGGAAAACTGGGTGAAGGGTGTATTATCTGTGCTATCTTTGCAACCTCCTGTGAACCTATGATTATTTCAAAATAAAAAGTTATTTAAAACGTTAACTGGAAAATTCCATATGTCTGAAAATTAAGAAACACACATGAATAACTCATGGGTCAAAGAAGAAAGCATATTGGAAATTTAGAACTGAATGATAATGAAAATCTAGACATCAAATCTTGTGAAATGCAGCTAAAGATAAGCAATACTTACAGGAGAAGTCATCATCTTAAATGCTTCTATTAAAAAAGATAAAGCTTGAAAATAATTAATAAGCTAATCATGAAAGAAAGTAGAAAAGAGATAAAATAAAGATAAGAACAAAGTTTATAAAATAAAAATAGACATATAATAGAAGGATTGAAAAAATTAATTGTTGGTTCTGTGAACATATTTTAAAATACAGATGAACCTTCAGCAAGATTAATCAAGTAAAAAAGAGAGAGGGGTCAGCCCGGCAGCGCAGCGGTTAAGTGCACACATTTCGCTTCTCTGCGGCCCGGGGTTCGCCAGTTCGGCTCCCGGGTGTGGACATGGCACCGCTTGGTACGCCATGCTGTCATAGGCATCCCACATAGAAAGTAGAGGAAGATGGGCACGGATGTTAGCTCAGGGCCAGTCTTCCTCAGCAAAAAGAGGAGGATGGGCAGCAGTTAGCTCAGGGCTAATCTTCCTCAAAAGAAAAAGAGAGCGAGAGAAAACGCAAATAACATGAAGGACGAAAAGGGGACATAATTACAGTCACAGTAAAGATTAAAAAGATAAGAATATATTGTAAACAACTCTATAGAATAAATTTGAACAATTAGATAAAATGAGAAAAATTAACTTTATTAAAATCAACTCAAGAAAAGCTAGGAAACCTTCCTAGGTCTGTAAAAGTTAAGAAACTGGGCAGTTTTAAATCTTTCCACCAGGAGAACACTGGTGCTAGATGGTTTTAACAGTAAGTTCCATAAATCATTCAAAAAATAAATAATTACAATCATAGACAATATATTCTAGAGTTAGCTAAAGGAGGAATCAGACTTCACATTCTATCGGGCTAGCAAATTGAGATACCCAACAAGGGGAAAAACCTTGATACCAGTAAAAGAGATAAGCAAAGAAATGTTGATATCTGCATAAGCTTGGAAACAGGCAAGAAAGGAAATTACAGAGCAGTCGCCCTCATGAACATATAAATCATAAATAAAATGGTAGTCAACTGGGTCCAGAGATCCAGGGAATTGTTTAACATTGGAAAATAAGTTAGATAATTTACCACTTGAACAGACTAAAGAAGAAAAATTATCGCAAAAGATTACAGAGCATATGGATTCATTTTATACACCGGTCTGGAAAAGGCAGGCCTACAGAAGACAGAGAGCAGATACGTGGTTGTCCAGGATTAGGGATGAAGAGATGGTTGGACTACAAAGGGGACTACCATTATTCATGGGTGATATGATTATCTATGTAATAAACACAATGAAATCTATAGATAAAATATTAGATTTGATAAGAGGTTGCTAGATGCTGAATATAATGCCAACGTACAAAAACAAATTGCAGCTCTGCTTCTGGGAAGATGGAGTACTTTTCCCTACTCCACCCCCTAAGTACAAATAAAAACCCCAGACATTGCATACAAAACAAACTAAGACTCTAAAAGGTAGAGAGAAGAAGACAGACCAGGTGGAAACCTCGGGACTGAAGAAGCAAGATGGTGAGTTTCTTGGAAATTCTTTTTGCCTCATGTATCCAGAATTGTCCCTGAAGAACGAGCAACCTGGAATTGCCAACAGATGCTCATAAAAAAGTCTCAGTGAAAGATTGCCTGCTCTCTGGAGCCAAAGGACCAGGAAAGGGGCAGCTTAGCAAGACAGAAAACTTAGACAGTAACTGCTCCACCCCAGCCAAGAAACATGGTGGCCCCAGCCCTACCCAAGCCAGTGATGGTGGAATGAGAACCTAGACGTCCCCTTGCCAGTGTGTAATGATGTGCTGTGACCTCCCCGCCAGGGTGGTGTCAGAGAAGGCCAAGTAGAGTGCTGGGACCTTGACCCCTGCCATCTGGTAACGAGACTTCTTTACCCACAGAATGAGTGGAGACCATGCGGGCGGCTGTAACTCTCATCTCTGTCCAGCAGGAATGAGAAGCCCTCCACCCTGGATGTCAACGGAGACCAAGTGGAGAACCTGGGCTTCCACCTTGACCTGGCCGTAACGAGGTGATGACCCCTCCCCCTCTGCTGCAGGAATAGTGTCAAAGAAAGACAGCTAAAGTGACAGATCAAGAGTTGCATAACAAAACACAAAAATGTCCAGGGTTCATTTGAAAATCATTCACTATATAAAAAAACAGAAAGATTTCAAATTAAGTGGAAAAAATCAATAGGTGCCAACACGAGGAAGAAAAGAAAATAGTAGAATTAGCTGACAAAGATTTTAAATCAGACATCATAAAATGTTTCAATAAGCAATTATGAACATGCTTGAAACAAACAAAAAATAGAAAATCTCAGCAAAGAAATAGGAGGTATAAAGAACCAATGGACATGTTAAAACTGAAAAGTATAACAACTAAAATAAAAAATTTAAAAAACCAGAAAGGACTGGCTCAGGGGACAGAGAAAAGAATCAATGAGTTAGAAGACAGTACAATAGAAATTACCAAATCTGAACAAGAAAGAGAAAAATAGACTAGAAAAAAAATGAGCAAAGCCTCAGAGACTTGTGGAACTATAAGAAAAGATCTAATGTTTGTGTCATCAGGGTTTTGGAAGAAGAGAAAAAAGAGTGTGGGGCTGAAAAAGTAGTCAAAGAAATAATGGCTAAATACCTCCCAAATTTGGCAAAAGGTATAAATCTACAGATTCGAGAAGCTGAGAAATCCCCAAACAGCATAAACACAAAGAAATTCATACAAAGATACTTCATAATTAAACTTATGAAAACTAAAGACTAAATAATCTTTAAAACAACCAGGAAAAAAATGACATGTTACCTATAAAGGAAAACCAATTCAGATGACAGCAGATTTCTTATCTGAAAGAGACGGAAGTGGTACATTTTTCAAGTAGTGGAAGGAAAACTCAACTCAGAATTCTTTATCTAGCAAAAATATCCTTTGAAAACAAAAAGGAAATTAAGACATTCTGAAATAAAGTAAAATTAAGAAAATTTGTCACCAGCAGACCTACCCTGAAAGGACAATTAAAGGAAGTTCTCTAAACAAAAGGGAAATAATAAAAGAAAGAGTCTTGGAACATCAGGCAGGAAAAAAGGACACAGTAAAGTAAAATATGGGTGAATACAATAAATTTCACTCTCGTCTTGTGTGTTTTCAATTACATCTGATGGCTGAAGCAAAAATGCTAATGCTGTGATGTGGTTCTAAATGCATGTAGAAAAAAGATTTAAGACAATTATGTTATAAGCAAGGGAGGGTAAAGGATTATAAAGAAAGATAAGTTTTCTACAGAAAAGAAAAACAGAAAGAACAAACAGAAAACAAAAAATAAAATGGCAAAACAACTCCTCACATATTAGTAACTGTTAAATATAAATGGTCTAAATACACCAATTAAAAGAGAAAGATTGGCAGAATATGTTAAAAGACGTGATCCAACTATATTCCACCTACAAGAACTCACTTCAAATATGATAATATAGGCAGATTGTACAAGAATGGAAAAGATACGGGATGCAAACAGTAATCAAAAGGAAGCAAGAATGAGGGCCACCTGGTGACACAGCAGTTAAGTGGGCATGTTCTGCTTCAGTGGCACAGGGTTCGCCGGTTCAGATCCTGGGTGCAGACATGGCACCGCTTGTCAAGCCATGTTGTGGCAGGCGTCCCACATACAAAGTGGAGGAAGATGGGAACAGATGTTAGCTCAGGGCCAGTCTTCCTCAGCAAAAAGAGGAGGATTGGCAGCAGATGTTAGCTCAGGGCTAATCTTCCTCAAAAAAAAAGTAAAAAAAAAAAGGAAGCAGGAATGGTTATATTAATATCACACAAAGTAGACTTCAGAGCAAAGACAATTACCAGAGATGGAGGATCATCAAGAAGGAATCCTAAATGTGTATGCACCAGACATCAGAGCCACAAAATATGCGAAGAGAAAACAGATGGAACTGAAAAGAAATGTAAATAAATCCACTGTTATGGCTGGAGATTCAGTACCCTCTCTCAAAAATTATAGAATAACTAGACAGAAAGCACAGATACGGGGGAAATCAACAACAGTGTCAACCCAGAGAATCTGATCAACATGTACAGAACCCACAGCATCATACACATTCTTGCCAAGTGCTCACAGACATGTACCAAGATAGACCCCTCCTGGGCCACAAAACAAACTGCAGTAGATTTAAAAGAATTGAAATCATTCAGAGTATGTTTCCCCACCACAATAAAATTAAACTAGAAATCAATAACAGAAGGATAACAGGAAAATCTCCAAACACATGGAAACTAAACACATTTCTAAACAATCCATGCATCCCAAAAGAAATTTCAAGGGAAATTTAACAAATACACTGAACTGGATGAAAATTAAAATAAAACATATCATAATTTATAATACAGCTAAAGCAATACTGAGAGTAGGATGTATAGCACTAAATACATGCATTAGAGAAATCAACAAGCTAAACTTCCATCTCGAGAACCTAGAAAAAGAGTGAAACTGACCCAGAACAAGTAGAAGGAAGGAAATAATAAAGATAAGAGCAGAAATCAATAAAATTGAAAACAGAAAAAAAACAATAGTGACAATGAATGATATGAACTTCTAGCAAGACTGATGCAGTAAAAGAGAGAGACACAAATCGCCAATGACAGGAATGCACAACATGTCGCTACAGACCCTGCAGAGATCAAAAAGATAACAAGGGAAGACTGCAAACAACTCTATGTCTAACACATAAACTCGACAGCTTAGATGAAATGGACCCATTCTTCTAAAAGCACAATCTACCACAACTTAACAAATATGAAAAAGATAATTTGAATAGTCCTGTAACTATTAAGGAAGTTGAGTTTGTAAATTAAAACTCCCGAACAAGAGAACTCTAAGGCCAGATGGTTTCACCTGAGAATTCTACTAAGTGTTTAAAGAATTAACATCATACAATAACAGAGAACATTTCCCAACTCATTTTATGAAGCTAGTATTACTTTGGTACCAAAACCAGACAAAGTCAGTACAAAAAATGAAAATTCTAGACGAATACCCCTCATGAATACAGAGGCAAAACTCCTTAACAAAATACTAGTAAATAAAATTCAGCAAAGTATAAAAAGAATTATACGTGATGACCATGTGGGTTATTCCAGGGGTGCAAGGATAGTTCAATATTCAAAGATCAATCCACGTAATCCATCATATCAATAGGCCAAAGAAGAAAAAAATCACACAACCATATCAATTAGTGTAGAAAAGCATCTGACAAAACTAAACACCCATTCACAATATAAACTCTGCACACTGGGACTGGAGGAGGACATCCTCAACCTCATAAAGAACATCTTCAAAAAAACCTACAGCTAAGAACACACCTAATGATGAAAACTGAATGCTTTCCCCCTCAGACTGGGAACAGAACAAGAAGGCCCAGTGTCAACTCTCCTATTCGATGTGGTACTGTAAGTTCCTGCCACTGCAACAAGGCAACGAAAGGAGATAAAAGGCACACAGATCAGAAGGGAAGAAATAAATCTGTCCTCACTTACAGATGACATGATTGTCTATGTAGAAAATCCCAAGGCATCTGCAAAAATAATTCCTAGAACTAGTTAATGAGTTCAACAATTTGCAGGATACAAAATAATCATAAAAATCAGCTGTATTTCTTTCCACTAGCAATGAACACATGGACACCAAAATTAAAGTGTATACCATTTACAATGACTCAAAACAATACTTGGGCATAAATCTAACAAAACTTGTATAGGATTTGTATGCCGTGAACTAAAAAACACTAATGAAAGAAATCAAAGACCTAAATAAATAGAGAGACAGACCATATTTGTGGATTGGAAAACTCAGCCTAGTAAAGATCAACTCTCCCCAAATTAATATACAGCTTTCATATGATCCCTATGAAAATCTCAGCAAGATTTTTTGTATATATAGACGAAATTATTCTAAAATGTATATGTAAATACGAAGAGATTAGAATAGAAGAAACAACTTTGAAAAAGAATAAAGTGGGAGCGATCAGTCTACCTTATTTCAAGACTTATTATATAGCTACAGTAAACAGGAATGTGTGGTATTGGGGAATACACACAGAATAGGGAACCCAGAAACAGATCTACACAAAGATGCTCGCCTGATTTATGACAAAGGTGCAAAAGCAATTCAATGGAGGAACGATACTCTTTTCAAAAAATGTGCTGTAGCAATTAAGCAGCCACAGAGGGCACGGAGGAAGGAAGAAACTTGGCCCAAGTCTCCTATTTTATGCAAAAACTAACTCAAAATGGACTTACCTGTAGAGTGATAAAACTTTTAGAAAAAATAGGAGAAAATTTTCAGGATCTAGGGCCAGGCGAAGAATTCTTAAAGTTTACACAAAAAGCATATTCATAAAAGGAAAAATTGATAAATTGGACTTCGTTCAAATTAAAAGCTTTCACTCTGTGAAGACTCCATTAAGAGGATGAAAAGACAAGCTACAGTCTGGGAGAAAATATTTGCAAACCACACATCCAACAAAGGACTAGTATCGAGGATATATACAGAACTCTCAAAATTCAACAGCAAAAAAACCAATTTAAGTAGAAAATGGGCAAAAGATAAGAACAGACATTTGACTGAAAGGATCCACAGATGGCAAAGAAGCCCGTGAGAAGATGTTCGACATCATCAGCCATTACTGAAACACAGATTACAGCCACAATGAGATATCGCTACACGAACTACCAGAACAGCTAAAATAAAAACAGGACATCAAACACTGTCTCAGAGCAGAGAAACTGGGTTGTTCCTACTTTGTTTACATGAACGTAAAATGTTACAGTCACTCTGGAAAACAGTTCAGCAGTTTCTTTACAAATAAAATATGCAACTATCGTACAAGCCAAAATGGCACTCCTGGGCATTTATCCTGGAGAAATGAAAATTCATGTTCACACCAAATCTGTATGGGAGTGTTTCTATCCTCTCGACTCATAATAGCCTGAAACTGAAAACAACACAGATGTCCTTCAGTGGTGAATGGTTAACAAACCGTGGTGCATCCATATGGTGGACTATTACTCAGCAATAAAAAGGAGCTGACTACTGACACACACAACCAGGGTGGAGCTCCAGAGAATTACGTTGAGTGAAAAAGCCCATCCACAAAGGTTACATACTGTCTGACACGATTTATACAATAGAAATGGCCACCATGGGGGAAGGGAAGATGGAGGTGGGAGGGAAGCGAATGTGGCCACAAAAGGGGAACATGAGGAATCTTGGTGGTGATGGGAATACCCCATATATTGACATGTCAACACCAGCAACTGATGGTGATACTGTGCTACAGCGTTGCAAGATGTTGCCATTGGGGGAAACTCAGGTATATGGATCTCTCTGTATTATTTTCTTACAATTTCGTGTGAATCTACAATAATCTTGAAATGAAGGATTCAATTTACAAAACAATCTAAAATGGCATTTCCATATGCAAGAAAATAGCAGTTAGAAAACGGAATTATTGAAAGATAACGTTTACAATTTCACCAGAAAATAAAGAATGCCTAGGAATTAGCCTAACAAAAGATGTAAGCCCTTTCAGAAAAAAAATTACAAAACTTACTGAAAGGCATTAAATAAGTCCTGAATAATGGAGAGATATGCCATGTCCTTGAGAATGGGACACAATATTGTATAGATGTCTGTTCCCCCCAGATTCGTTTATAAACTTAATACACTACTGACCACAATGTCAAGTGTGTTTCAGAACATCACACTAGAGGGTGGATGCTGGGACATCTAGTTAACCATGTGGGAAAATGACAATGTAGCATATACTTTACAAGCACCTATTCTAGGTGGATTCAAAACAGAAATACAAAAGGCAAAACTATAAAATGTTCAGAAGACAATAGAAGAGAATAGAATTATAACAGAATGTGTTTACTTTGGGAAAGGATAAAATTTTCAAACAAGATGCAAAAGGCACAAAGTATATAAGATATGACTGAATAAATTCCACCCTAAAATGAACAACTTGTACTCATCAATTAAAAGAGTAAAATGACCAGTTAAAAGCTGGAAAAAGAAAAAAACTCAACAACCCAAAAGAAAAACAGAAAAAGTTTGGATGGGCGTATCACATAAGAGGAAATTCAAAAGTTTCATAATCACATGGAAATATGTGCAACCCTACTACTAACTAGAAAAATACAAATGATAATTAATATGAAAAATGATTTAATAGGTCCCAGACTGGAAAAGTTTAAAAGCCTGATGATGCCAAGAATTGATGAGGATGCAGAGTAACGAAGAAACTTACACCTGATAATGAAAGTGTAGGTTGGCACAACCACTTAGGAAAAAAATTTGGCATTATTGAGCACAAACGAAGATTATCATACCCTAAGACTCACCGACTCCACAGCCAGCTTGTATCCTATTGGAACTTGCAGAGATGCACGAGGACATCCACAGCAGTACTGTCTCTTATTTAAAGAGCAGAAAAGGAAATATCACAAATATCCATCAATAGCAGAGCGGATAAACAAATTGTACGTGTTCACAAAATAGAACTCTAGGAAGCGGTGAAAATCGATGAGCTGCGACACAATGAAATAGCATGAATAAATGTTTGGAGAGTAACGCTGAGGTGTACAAGCAAGTCTACTGCAAGGAGATCACTGTCCAATTGCATTTAAATCATGTTCAAAAATAAGTGGAACTGAGACTTCCAGTTCCAGAACAAAATGGTGCTGGCTCCCTGCTAAATACAACTGAATACCCTGGATATTATTCAACAGAAACAGCAAGGGATTCTGAGAGCCAGGAAGAAGAAAGCTAGCTGGCTAGGGAGTTCAGGACTTGAGGAATAACAATATGGTGAGTTCTCTGTTTTGTTTTGTGTTTTTAACTACAATATACCCCAACTAGGCACTGGGGAGGCCAGCAACCCACAACTGCCAATAGACAAAGACAAGAAACAAAAACAATGTTCTCTCTGGCCTGGCCGAAAGACCAGGAAAGGGGGAGGTTCACCAAGGACCTAGTGGGAGCCCAAGACCCCTGACCCATGATCAAGGCACTGTCAGCAGGTCCGACATGCCTGCCTTGGTGGCAGCAAACCCTGGCAGATTTCCCAGCCCTCAATCCACAGCTAGGGCGCCAGCAGGTCGTCCATGTACCTGTAGCTGGGGCAGCAGCAGAGCCCCAGGCTGATCCAGCCCCTACTCTGTAACTGGGGCACAGGCAGGAGGCTGATCCACCTGCAGGGGCAGCATCAACGAGGGCCTCATTTTCCCGCCCTCCACCCAGTGGCAAAAGAGACCCAGGTACAGCAGCTTCTGCCCATCCCCACGCTGAGCAGCAGATGGTCACCCAGTGAAACCAGCCAGGCCAGGGAAGCTCCTTCCAGATTGAGCAAGAGCTCCAGCAGCGCCAGAAAAGTGAAGCAGACCAGAATAGCATTGCAAGGGCTCTGAAAACGAAAAGGTCATTACAACAGAAACCCAGCAAAGCAGTTCAGAACTACACGCCAAACCAAAACAGGAGGCTGCTTGCTAAAACAGAAGATTTAAATCAGATCACGAGACTTCTAACATAATAATGAAAATGTCCAAGATACCATTAAAAGTGACTTTTAACGTCAAGAACCAGGGATGCATAATTTGAACAAGAAAAGGCAAACAACTGACACCGATACAGAAATGAATCAGACGTGGGATTCATCTGATGAGGACTGTAAAGCAGTCATCATAGAAATGCCTCAAGAATCATTTGCAATTCTTTTGAAACAAATGAAAAATTAGGAGATATCAACAAAGAAATAGAAGGTGTTTTTAAAAGAAGCAAAAAGAGATTAGAGAACCAAACACAATAAACCCAAAGAAATAAACACCAAGATGCCTCCTAATTAAACAAAGAATGAATTCTTTAAAACAATCAGAGAGAAATGACCTGTTACCTACGAAGAAACACTGAGTTAAATGACAGATTTCACATCTGAAAATATGGAGGGCAGAAGGGATGCACAACATTTTTCATGGGCAGAAAAATTCATGTCAACTATAAATCCTATATTCATTGAAAACACGCTTCAGGAATGAAGGAGAAATAGAAATATTCTCAGATGAATGAAAAATGAAGAGAATGTGTCACTAGAAGATTTACTCTTAAAGGAAGTTCTCCAAATAGAAAGATCATGATAAAATAGCTGAGACCTTCAGAAAGGAAAGAACAGTAGAATGAGTAAAAATAGAAATACACATAATAGATTATCTTTCCCTTCGTGAGTTTCCTTAATCATATTTTATGGTTGAAGCAAAAGTTATAACATCACTGATGTGGGGCTTAACGGATGTAGAGGAAATACTTAAGACAGAAAACAAATAATAAAGTGGCAGACTCAAGCCCTAACATATTAATTATTACTTTAAATGTAAATGGTCTAAATACTCCAGTTAAAGAGCAGAGATTGGCAGGGTGGATAAAACTTTAAAATGACTCAACTATATGCTGTCTATAAGAAATTCACTTAAAACATAGTGACATGGGTAGGTCAAAAGTAAAAAATAAAAAAGATACACAAAGATTAATCAAAAGTCAGCAGAACTAAACAACACATCATTCAGGTATACAAACAGATATGGTAAATTTTAAAGAAAAGCTGAGGCACGATGCACCCAGGATGGGGGATAGTGGTTCCCTCTGAAAGGGTGGGGAATGGGGTGGCATTGGGTAGGGGCACTCACAGGACCTCAAAGTTTATGGTATGATTTGTTTCTCCGATTTGATGATTGATATACAGATATTCAGGGCATCTTTACTTTTTAGAGTATACGTTTTATAAATTTATTTTTATCTTCTCAATATTTAATAAGATATTTTTAAAGATCCTAAAATAATAAATTATGATAAATCCATGTGATGGAATCTCATGCAGCCTCTTACATTTTTTCAGTCATCCTCCTAAGCTGGTGCCAGAAGCACAAAGTGATTCAGTAAATTCTTCCTACCTACGGCTAGTACCCAGAATTCATTCTTTTTTTTTTCTTTTTTCTTCTTGCTGAGGAAGACTTGCTCTGAGCCAACATCTGTGCCAATCTTCCTCTATTTATATGTGAGTCATTGCCACAGCATGGCTGATGAGTTGTGTAGGTCCACATCTGGGATCCAAACCCACGAACCTGGGCCGCCAAAGTGGACCACCCGAACTTAACCACCATGACCCCAGAATTCATTCTTTAGTGGAAACACATAACTTTGTGTTTCTTTAGTGGGAATATGTAACTTTGTGTTTCTGTGATAAATTACTGTAGCAAAATAGGGAGGCACAGCATGCCCTAGAAATCCAGAGGGAGAAGATTGTTTCAAATAGGGATGGTGGAAGCTAGGGGTACAGGATAAGGAGAGGGTCAGTAAAACCTTTGTGGTAGATATGCTGGGCCTTAGAGGATGACTAAGATTTGGGTTCACGAAGGTCAGAGTCAGGAAGGTATTCTGGGCAGAGGCTCGGGGGCCGTAACCAGTGGGTTGTATGCAAAGAATAGGAAGAAGCCTGGGGTGGGTTGTAATGCCCATATGAAGGGTCATATTGAGAAACAGAATTGAAAAGGTAGACAGTTTTCTACTTTTTCCCAATTTCCCTTATTCCTCTGCTTCTTTCTATCAAACCCCTTTCCAATAACCAAATGATATCCTACCAGAACAAATAAGATTCAAAAGACCAGCTCCAGGAAAATAGCTCCAAATGTCTTTGACAAATAAAACAGCAGCTAGGACTCACGTGGAGTTGGGGAGACAGTCAGCAAGTGCTCATTAATGACACCTGTGGGCTGTCCCTCCAGCTTCCTGCACGTGGACCACCCTTGTTTCCCTCCCCATCCCCACTCACAGGGGAGGTGGCCGGCTCCGTGGGAGTCCTGGAGCCCTGAGCTTCCCTCCCCATAGCTGCTCTCAGCCTCCACAAGCTGCTCTTCTGTGGCAGGAAGAGGCAAGCAGCCAAAGCATTGGGTTTCCCACTTGCCAAGGGAGCCTGGGCCTCAAAGCCACAGGCTGAGCTGCTCACAGGCAGCAAAATGAAGGGACTTGTCTGCTCAAGGATGGGCCTTGACCACCCTATCTCCACCCACAGCACATGCCAGAAAGTCAGACGGTTGATCTGACCTCATGGCATCCTGAGTCACGCCACAGGAGTGGTGACTTTGCCTAAACAATAGTTTGAATTTGTAAAGAAAAGCAGGATTTTACATATTACAGAGGCCATTCCCATGTGGATCAGAGCATTTTGCATCCTTTTAGGAGGGCAGCCCCAGAGGGAGGACCTCCCACAAGCCTGGTCTCATCTGTTCCTGTTCTACTCCCAGATAGAGTGTCCAGTGACTCTAGACCCCAGCCAGCGGGAATACCCACAGCAATGCCCAGTGCAAACCCACGTGTTGGCTCAAAAAACCCAGGCAAGCTCTGGCTATGTCAATAGACCCTCTGCCTTAGGGGGCAGCCTCATTATACTCATTTAGGCAACGATTCTTTCCTCAAATATTTATAGAGCTGTTACTCTGTGCCAGTTCCCAATCTTGTCCAGTGCCATAAAAAGAGAACCAGTTCCACGGTGAGTAAATATAGGGCTCCAGGCATACTTGGTGACCTGCTAATATTTAGCTAGAGAGGAACCTAAAGACAAATGAGGTAGGAGCATAGGATTGCATCAAGGGAGCTGTGCCCCCAACCCCACCTCTACCCTGGGTCTATCGTATCAAGAGCAAACCACACCACTGGAGTGCACAGGCTGAGACGGGAAGGGGGTCTGTTTGCTGGGGTGTGGGGGTTGGGATTAGAGAATTGCAGGTGTCACCTGCTTGCATGTGAGACCCCGTGTGGGGCTGGACAGTGCCAGGAGTGGTAGGAGAAAGGGGATCATGGCCAGTGTCCAGGAGCCAGGAAATGGTTCTTCCTGCCCCCCGACATTCCAGCGCAGAACTCCAAGACACCCAAGAGCTTATCGAACCTTGGCTACCCAAGTTCTTACAAAGGTGTATTTGTCAAGGTAGAAGGATGGAACATTTATTTTTAAGCATATTTTACCTTGAGCTGTAACTTTTAAATATTTAGACACTTGGCCTGTAGATCTCCGTTTGTCCTCTCATCCTGGGTCCTGCCCGTGTTACAGGCAGGAGGGCTTCAGGCAGAAGGAAGTGATCTCAACGCAGAAATGCAGGAGGGAATGAAGAAGGATGGACGGGGGAAACACATGAATTAGTGTAAATGAATATTGACTCCACAGAATAGTAATGATGACCTATTCTTGGGTTTAAATATAAGTAGAATTGGAATGCATGAGAACAACGCCAGGAAGCATGGCAGCTGTAAGTGGAGTTTTGTGTTCTAGGTCTTAGCATCATCTGAGAACTGATAAAAAGCATTAATTTATCTGAGACTCTAATACAGTAAGAACATATGTTGTACATCTTAAAGATTAAAAGAATAGTAAAGAATTTATAACAAATAAGCTAATTGAAGGGGAAATGGAGAAGCGAAAAATGTGTTAATCTAAAAGAGAGCAAGAAGAGAGAGAAAACCAAGTGCAAAACTTTGGGGACAAGTAGAAACCAAATAATAAGAGAGTAGCTATAGACCCAAACGCATCTGAAATTACACTAAATGTAAGTGGTATCAATACCCACTATTATAAGATAAAGACAAGAAGATGGTAGAAAAACAACCTGATTATATGCTGCTTACATGAGTTATGCCTTAAATATATAAACATAGATTAAAGGTAAAAGGACGAGAAAAGATGTATGATGTAAACAGTAACCGAAAGACAGGAGTGAAGCTGTCCTAATACCAGATCAAATTTTAGCAAAAGTCCTCATTAGACAAAAAAAGAACTATTTCAAAATTATAAAAGTGTTAATTCACCAGGAAAACATTTAAAAAATACTAAATGTGCATATAAAAACATAGCTTCAAAATATATAAAGAAAAATGGACAGAGCTAAAATGGACAAATCTACAATCATAATTGGAGACTTTAACACACTTCTCTCAGTAACTAACAGAGGAATGGAATCAGTAAGGATAAAAAAGTTCTGAAAAATGCGATTATCAAATTGACCCAAGAGACATATATAGAACATGACATTCAACAAGAACATTATATATGTGTATACTTTTTATATATAAAATATGTATATTACATATATTAATATATCATATTTTTATATAATTATAGATATGTAATTTCTGATGATTAGGTCATTAGAATTAAAATCATTCAAAATATGTTCTCTTCTCCAACTTCAGAATAATCAATCTAGGAAGAGAGAGAGAAAGAGAGGTTAACTAGAAAACCCTCAACTGCATGGAAATTAAAGAATACATTTCTAAATAAACTAAAAGTCACATGATAAGTCACAATAGAAAAAATACATATCTGTATCTGTCTATATATAATGAAAATATGGAATATCAAAATTTGTGAATGAAGCTACTGAACATAGAGGGAAATTTTTGGCCATAAATGCATTTATTAGAAAAAAATAAAACCTAAAAATCAATTAGCTAAACTTTCATCTCAAAAAGCTAGAAAAAAAGGACAAAAACTTAGACATAGAGAATGTGGAAGAAAGGCAGTAACAGGGATAAGAACACAGGGAAATTCAACAGAAAACACAGGGGACTCCTGGGAAGATGGGGGTAGGTGGACTCTGAACTCATCTCCTGCCATGGACACAGCAATTTACAACTACTCTGGGAACAATTACCCCTGAGTGAGAACTGAAAACTGGATAAAAAGACCCCCCCCCAACAAGGGACACTTTAGACTCAGGTGGAAGAGGCATAAATTCCTTTCTGGAGAGGAAAAAGACATGTCTAACCACAGAGCGTCATGGCTGGGAGCAATCTTAAGCCACATAGGGGATCAGCCCCGCCTTCCAAAGCCTGAAACAACTGGGTGCTCCCTCACCTGGGGCCAGCCCCACCCAGCTGCAATCCTGAGTGAGCTGACAACAGCCTTGTGGCTTGAAGGCCTACAGCAATTGTGAGCCCCTGAGCCTAGCAACCAGCCACGCTGGGGGTCTACACACTTAACAGAAAAACTGCAACAGGAATGTGCTATTAGACCTTGCAGCCAACTGTGCTGGGGCTCACCACCCCCAATAAAGTGACTGAGGGTCCATAGCAGCCACATGCAGCTGAGTATTACAACCAACCAGTCAGGGGGACAGCCTAGTCTCCCTGGGCACCTGCAGCAAGAGCAACGTGGCCACAACAGAAGGACACACACAACCCAAACAGGGGTCTCTCCTGGAACATTTAAAATTGGCTATGACAAGGAAGCACACTGCTGGGCCTCAAAAGGCATCTCCTATATAAGGGCACCTCTCTGAGATCAAGAGATGTAACTGACCCACCTAATACATAGATATAAGCACAGAGAAAGGCAAATGAGGAGGCAAAGGAAAACATTTCAAGTAAGGGAACAGGACAAATCCTCAGGAAAAGAACTAGACAAAACAGAAATAAACAATCTACCTGATGAAGAGTTAAAACAAATAGTCATAAGGATGCTCACTGATCTTGGAAGAAGACTGGATGAACTCAGTGAGAATGTCAACAAAGAACTGGAAAATATAAAGAAGAACCAATCAGAAACGAAGAATATGATACTGGAAATGAAAAATTCACTAGAGAGACTCAATAGCAGAGGATATGATACAAAAGAACAGACCAGAGAGCTGGATGAAAGGCTGGAGGAAATCACCCAAACTAAACAGAAAAAAGAATTAGACAGAACTAGGACAGACTAAGGGACGTCTGGGACAACATCAAGCACACAAACATCCATACTATAGGTGTCCCAGAAGAAGAAGAGAGAGACAACGGGGCAGAGAATCTATTTCAAGAAATAACACCTGAAAACTTTCCTAACCTAAGGAAGGAAACAGAGATTCAGGTACAGGAAGCACAGAGAGCACAAAACAAGATAAACACAAAGAGCTCCATACCAAGATACATTATAAGGAAAATGTCAAGGATTAAACATAAAGAGAGAATCCTAAAAGCCACAAGAGAAAGGCAACAAGTGACATACAAAGGAAACCCCATAAGGCTATCAGCTGACTTCCCAGCAGAAACCTTACAGGCTAGAAGGGAGTGGCACAATATATTTAAAGTCCTGAAAGGGAAAAACCTACAGCCAAGAATACTCTTCCTGGCAAGATTATCATTCATAATGGAAAGAGAGATAAAGAGTTAGTCAGACAAGCAAAAACTAAAGGAATTTATCACCAAGAAACCAGGCTTACAAGAAATGCTAATGGGATTTATTTAAGTGGAAAAGAAAAGACCACAAATAGGAATAAGAAAATTATCCCCCCAAAAAACCCCAAAAAAGCAAAACAATAAAATCACTGGTAAAGGCAAATGTACAGTAAAGGTAGCAGATCAACCACCTATGAAGCTAACATGAAGGTCAAAAGACAAAAGTACTAAAATTATCTATTTCCATGATAAGAGGGTAATAGAGACAGATGCACAAAAAAGAGGTTAGATATGATATCAAGAACATAAAGGTGGGAGGAGGAGAGTAAAAGACTAAAGCTTCTAGCAAGAGATCAAACTAAAGAGACCTTCAGTCAGTATAGTTTGCTATATACATAGGTTATTATAAATGAACCTCATGGTTATCACAAACCAGAAGCCTATAATAAATACACAAAAAATTAAGAGAAAGGATCAGAAACATAATACTAAAGGAAGCCATCAAGCCATAAGGGAAGAGAGCAGGAGAAGAAGAAAGGATCAGAGAAGAACTACTAAAACACTCAGAAAAAAAGTAACAAAATGGCAATAAGTACATACTTATCAATAACTACTTTAAATGTCAATGGGCTAAATGCTCCAATCAAAGACACAGGATGGCCAATTGGATAAAAAAACAAGACTCCTATATATGGTGCATACAAAAGACACACTCAGACCTAAACACACTCACAAACTGAAAGTGAAGGGATGGAAAAAGATACTACATGCAAATGGCAAAGAAAAGAAAGTGCGGGTAGCAATACTTAGACAAAATAGACTTTAAAACAAAAACTGTAACAAGAGACAAAGAAGGGCACTACAGAATAATAAAGGGAACAACCCAACAAGAGGATATAACCCTTGTAACTATCTACGCACCCAACATAGGAGCACCTAAATACATAAAGCCAATTGTTAACAGACATAAAAGGAGAAATAGACAGTAAAACAATAATAGCAGGAGACTTTAACTCTCCACTTACACCAATGGATAGATCATCAAAACAGAAGATCAATAAGGAAACACTGGCCTTAAACGACACATTAGACCAGATGGACTTAGTGGATATATATAGAACATTTCATCCCAAAAAACACAGAATACACATTCTTTTCAAATGCTCATGGGACATTCTCCAGGATTGATCACATATTAGGCCACAAAACAAGTCTCAATAAATTTAAGATTGAAATAATACCAGGCATCCTTTATGACCACAGTATTATGAAACTAGTAATCAGCTACAGGAAGAAAATTGGAAAAGCCACAGATA
This sequence comes from Equus przewalskii, assembly GCF_037783145.1. Classification (NCBI taxonomy): domain Eukaryota; kingdom Metazoa; phylum Chordata; class Mammalia; order Perissodactyla; family Equidae; genus Equus; species Equus przewalskii. Next base: position 90,339,782 of record NC_091831.1, read on the forward strand.
CGTGGTGATTAAACAAAATGCTACTGAACAACAATGGGGTCAATGAAGAAATCAAAGGAGAAAAAAATACCTAAATATAAATGAAAATGAAAATATGACATGCCAAAATTTATGGGATACAGCAAAAGTGGTACTAAAAGAGAAGTTTATAGCAATACAGGCCTACGTCAATGAACAAGAAAAATCTCAAATAAACAACCTAACAGTGCACCTAAAGGAACTGGAAAAAGAAGAACAAACAAAGCCCAAAATCAGTAGAAGGAAGGAAATAACAAAATCAGAGCATAAATAAATGACTAAAAAAACAATAGAAAAAAGAATGAAACCAGGAGCTGGCTCTTTGAAAAGATAAACAAAATTGACAAACCCTTAGCTAGACTCACCAAGAGAAAAAGAGAGAAGACTCAAATAAATAAAATCAGAAATGAAAGAGGAGAAATTACAATGGACACCTCAGAAATACAAAAGATTATAAGAAAATACTACAAAAAGCTGGATGCCAACAAATCAGATAATCTAGAAGAAATGGATCAAAATGTAGAATCATACAACCTTCGAAACTTGAATCAAGAAGAAATAGAGAATCTGAATAGACCAATCACCAGTTAGGAGATCAAAATAACCAAAAAATAAAAGTCCAGGATGAGGTGGCTTCGCTGGTGAATTCTACCAAACATTCAAAGAAGATTTAATACCTATCCTTCACAAACTCTGCCAAAAAATGAATGAATAGAGGAAGTTTCCAAACTCATTCTACGAGGCCAGCATGACCCTCAAGCCAAAACCAGACAAGGACAACACAGAAAAAGAAAATTACAGGCCAATATCACTGATGAACATCAATGCAAAAATCCTCAAGAAAATACTAGCAAATTTAATACAACAATACATTAAAAAGATCATACATCATGATCAAGTGGGATTAATTCTAGGGATGCAGGGATGGTTCAACATCCTCAAATCTATCAATGTGATGCATCACATTAACAAAATGAAGAATAAAAATCACATGATCATCTCACTAGATGCAGAGAAAGCATTTGACAAGATACAGCATCCATTCATGGTAAAAACTCTGGATAAAATGGGTATAGAAGGAAACTACCTCAACACAATAAAGGCCATATATGACAAATCCACAGCTAATATCATTCTCAGTGGAGAAAAGCTGAAAGCTATCCCTCTAAAAACAGGAACAAGACAAGGACGCCCACTGTCACCACTCTTATTTAGCATAGTATTGGAAGTCCTTGCCAGAGCAATCAGGCAAGACAAAGAAATAAGAGGGATCCAAATTGGAAAGGAAGAATGAAACTGTCACTATTTGCAGATGACATGATTTTATATACAGAAAACCCTAAAAAGTTCACCAAAAAACTTTTAGAAATAATAGATGAGTATGGTAATGTTGCAGGATACAAAATCAACATACAAAAATCAGCTGCATTTCTATACACTAACAACAAAGTAGCAGAAAGAGAAATTAAGAATACAGTCCCATTTACAATTGCAACAAAAAGAATAAAATATCCAGGAATAAATCTAGTCAAAGAGGTGAAAGCCCTGTACACAAAAAACTATAAAACCTTGTTGAAAGAACCGAAGAAGACACAAAGAAATGGAAAGATATTCCATGCTCTTGCATTGGAAGAATTAATATAGTTAAAATGTCCACACTTCTTAAAGCAATCTACAGATTCAATGAAATTCCTATCAAAATTCCAACAACATTTTCCGCAGAAATAGAACAAAGAATCCTAAAATTTATATGGAACAACAAAAGACCCCGAACAGCCAAAGGAATCTGAGATAAAAGGACAAAGCTGGAGGTACCACACTCACTGATTTCAAAATATACTAGAAAGCTATAGCAACCAGAACAGCGTGGTACTTGCACAAAAACAGAGACAAAGATCAATGGAACAGAATCAAGAGCCCAGAAATAAAACCACACATCTGTAGACAGCTAGTATTCCACAAGGGAGCCAAGAACATACAGTGGACAAAGGAAAGTCTCTTCAATAAACGGTGTTGGGAAAACTGGACAGCCATGTGCAAAAGAATGAAAGTGTAGACCATTGCCTTACACCATGCACAAAAATTAACTCAAAAGGGATTAAAAACTTGAAGATTAGTGGGCTGTGTCTGTGTCAACACCCTGGTTGTGATATTGTGCTACAGTTTTGCCAAATGTTACCTTCGGGGGAAACCAGGAGAGGGCACCCAGGACCTCTCTACGTTATTCTTCACGTCCTGTAAATCTATGATTATCTTTCAATTAAAATGTACTAAGATTTTTCTGAAGAACTTTATGCTAATAAATTTGGAAATTCAGGTGAAAAAAATTCCTAGAACAAAAATGTATCTTACCAAAACTGATACTGGAAGAAATAAAAAGTCTGAATATTCCTGTATCTATTAAATAGATTCAGCAGTAATTTAAAACCTTTTCACAAAGAAATCTCCAGGCCCAGTTGGCTCATATGTGAATTCTTCTAACCATTTAAAAAAGGATAGCATCAATATTAGTCAAACTATTCCAGAGAATGGAAAAGAGGAAATATTTCCCAACTCATTTCATGAGGCCAACATACCCGTAATATGAAAAGCAGACAGGGACATTACAAGAAAGGAAAATTTCAGGTTAATCTCTCTCTCTCAAACACAAATGGCAAAAATCACAAACGAAATATTAACATGTCAAATCCAAAGTTATATTAAAAGGATACTATTTCATAACCTAGCTGAGAATACTCCAGGAAAGCAGATTGTCTTAACTTTCAAAAGAGTCAATCACTGTGACTCACCACATTCACAAGAATAAAGTAGAAAAATCCATACGATTGTCTCAATAAATGCAGAAGAAGTCATTTGATAAAACCTAACAAATTCATGAGGGGAAAAGTAAAGCTTCTTTTCCAACTGCAAATAGAGCCAAACTTCCTCAACCCAATAAAAAGTATCAACAAAAATACTACAACAAACATCATACTTATTTGTCAAATAATGAAACGTTTCCCTTGAGATCAGGAATGACATGCGGGCACCTGCTGTCACAGCTTCTGCTCAACACTGTGCCGTAGGCCTTAGCCAGTGAGATGGGGGAGTGGGAGTAATAAAAATTGACAGGAAGAAACAGAGCTATGATTCAAAAACAGAACAAAAAAAATGATTGTGTATGCTGAAAAACAAACCAAAAAAATCTACAATCAAGTTTCGGAGGAATACATCATGCAAATGGATTGGAAGATTCAATATGGTAAAGATATCTGTTCTTTTCAGACTGACCCACAGAGTCAAGGCAATTCCAATAAAAACCTCAAGAATAACCAAGTCGATCTGAAGAACAAAGATGGAGAACTGACATGACCAGATCTCAAAAAGCTTCCTATGAAACTACCATAATTAAAACGGTGTGGTATTAGTGCAAAAAAAAAAAAAAATGAGACTAATCGGAATGGAGAGATGAGAAATAGACCCACCGATACATGTGGTCCTTGACTCATGAGAGAGACGGCAGTGCTGTGCGGTGGGGCCAGCACAGGCGTTCAAAAAACAGTGCCGCCGGGACAACTGGACATCCATATAGGAAAAAATTTAATGCATACCTCACAGCATATACAAAACTCGACTTCATACGAATTAAAGATCCAAATGTGAAAGATAAAACAACAAAACGTCTAGCAGGAACATGGGAAAATATCTTTATGACCTTGGGGTAAACAATGATTTCTTTAAGAGCTTCCCTTTGTCACGCTGGAGCCAGGCTTGACTTGTGAGATGTGTCTCTCTCATTCCTGCCACCTCCCTTGACCCCCCAACTCTCTCCCTCTGCATTTTCACCCCAGTCCCACCTGCGCAGCCCAGCACTCTGGCTCCCTCCTCACTCTCCCGGGAAGCACTGTCTTCATCCTCGGTCCTCTCTGCTGGGCCTCCTGGAGCACGGACAGGACAGACCTCAGCTTGACCTAAGCTCGCTGGCTCCTGTCCCCTCCTCTAGACAGCAAGCTCCTGAGGGAAGGAATAGTATTAAATGTGTTTCTTTACCCCTGGAGGATAGCTCAGAGCAGGTACTTTGCCGATGTTGGAGGAAAAAGGAGGAAAGGAATGAGGGAGGAAGGAGGAGAGAGAGAAGGGGCTGTTTGGTAAGCTTCGGTTCCACCCGCCTCGGTGGCCTTCCCTCTGGCCTCAACATCCTACTTAGAGGGCGTTTAAAATACTTTTTCCATTTGAAAAAAAGACGGCGGGTCTGCAGTAGCCAGGGAGTCTGTGCATTTCCTTCTTTCAAGGTCCGGGTCTGATCGACTGTGTTTTTTGTTGGGTTAGGGAGTCTGGCTGTTACCATTCTTCCACTTGAATCCGTCCCCAGGGGTCTGGTGCCCCCTGGTCAGCGCGTGCACGCACGACCCAGGGGCAGATGGTCTCTCCAGACCACGCACATCCCCGCCCGGCTTCCACGCATCCCAGCAGCGCCTTACTCAGCCCTAGTTGTGCCAAACACAGCGCATCCAACAAGGCTTTTTCCCCCCTTCTGGCTGTTTATCTAACTTCCTCTTCTTTGCTTTTTCTGTTAGGCGTTTCTAGAAGGAGGCTGACGCCACAGGGCATCTTTCCAGATGCTGTTTTGACATCAGCGTAACCATGGCGTTGCTGAGGCTGAGTCCGTCTGGGCCAAGCGAGCCACGCCCGGGCGCAGAGCAGGGCAGGAGCCGGGGCGGGGACTCGAGTGTCCCCGCGAGAAGGGAGGGGGCGCTCCGGAGGGCCCTGGGGCTCCCCGGGGAGGGCCGCCGGCACCCGCGGGCGCCCTTCAGCTTTGCGCACCGGCGCTTTCATGCGTCGCGGGATCCGCTCGGACAGGGGAACCTCGCTCGCTTAGAACTCACGAGTGGATCCGAAAGGACCACCTGCGCCCCCGAAAAAGGAAACAGATGCCGGGCTCTGAGCGGCCAGCGCCCCTCTCCCCACCAGCTCATCGCGCCTCCAGCTTGACGCCGCTGCGCACCGCGCTTCCCCTCTTCCCGCCGCCGGCCGCGTTCCCGCCCCGCCCCCCTTCGCCGTCCCCGGAGCTCGCTGTGGTCTGCACTTCACTCCACACCCTCCAGGACCCCCCTCCCAGAAGAGAGTTGCGCGTCCCTCCTCCGCGTCCGTGATTTCCCCCACTGTCCGTACCCGCGGCCCGAATAGGAACGATCCCCGTTGTCGCCTCTCCGTCGTTAGCCTCTGAGCATCGCTCAAGCTCCGACTCTTACGTGCTGCCTCGTTGAAGGCGCCCAATAAACGTTATTGCACTCACTCGTTACTTAATTACACAGTATAGGCCACTGTCCAGTCCTAACACAGAAATAACAATGTTTCTTAAGCAACTACTGTGTGCGCTGGACGGTTTTGGGTGCATTTGCTCATGTAAACGTTTACACCTTCATCCTGACAAAACTCATTCGAGGTATATACTATTATTAACGTTCCGCATTTCATAGGTGAGGAAATCGAGGCACAGAGAGGTAGAGTGAGTTGTCCAGGATCACACAGCTACTAAATGGGAAAGCTAGACTCAAACCTGCCCGGTCAGACTAATAAGCCCCTAACCGCCGCGCCCCACAAATCCTAACGCTGCTGTACCTGCCTTCCCGCCAGGGTTTGCAGGGGAAGGGAGACAAGGAGACACAGCTGTGAAAACTTTTTGAACCAAAGCGTGGTGCTCATGTGAATCACCAAGAGCGGTAGGGGTGCAGTTTCTTCGACTTCTTGCCAGCCTCCCCCACCGCCTTCATCCGGCTCTGCCCAGCCCCCTGGGCCTACAGGTCCAAGAACCGGCTCCGGACGCGCCCTCCGCACAGCGGCCCTTGCCCCGCGCTCCCGGCTTCCTCCCACATCTCTCCGCTGGAACTCGCCCCGACCCCTGCTTCTCACACCCTGCGTCACTCGAGGAGCGTCTCCCTCGTCCTCGCCATCCTTCCCGCCCCTGGTGATGCCCGTCTCCTTTCCCGGAGCTGATAAACGCGCCCCTCTGGTTCTCCGCGCTCAGGGTCCAGCCTCCTGGCTTTGCCCGGAACGTGAACCCCGACCGTTCCCAGAGCCTCCGCCGCCATCCTAGTCCGAGCTATGTCGCCTCCGCCAGGTCACCTCCGGGCCTCCGATGGTCTCCCTGCACTCTGCTCTCTGCTCAGCGGCTGAGTGCTCCCCAAAAGGGTCGTGTCACCGCCTGCTCAGTCGCCCAGCGTTTTCCCATCCTTCTTAGAACAAAATTCCACGTCCGGCCCCAATTTTGTCGTCTACGTTCCCGCCCTCCCCTGATACGCTCTGCAGGCTCCTGTTCTTGATGCTCCACAAGCACTCTTTCCTTCCTGTCTTTGCACATGCTGTTCCTTCTGCTTGGAACGTCATTTATGACGGACTAGGAGCCTGGCCGGGCTCCCCCAGTCCCACCGGGCTGCCCGTCCCTCCTTCTACCCTAATGAGTGAGCTTGGGTCACGGAAGTCGCATTGCAGGTGACAGAGCAGCCTGGCCTGGGTGGGGCCCTCGAGGACCTGCCTGTGTCTGGAGATGATCCGGGCTGGCCTTCTACCGGCCTGACCTCCTGACCTGTAATACAATGGTACGTGGTATTGTTTACTATCTACGGTTAAGCAACGATTTTCCTGCTCAGGGAGGCAGGTTGTGCAAAAGTACCAGACCCTTTGGAAGGTCCCGGAGCACCTTCCCTATGCTGTTGACAGTCCTGTGCCCGTGCCCAGCCGGGCTTGAGGGCAGCGTAGGGGAGAAACCCCTGGGGGCTGGACATCACTGTGTGGGCCGCGAGGGAGCTGGCAGGGGACCTGGAAAACACTCCCGCCAGCATCCAGGGAGCGAACTCGCTCATCCTGCCCTCTGTATCCCGCTTGGCATCCAGGCTCCTCCTCTCTCCAGGCCCTGTGAGTCCGCACCCAGCAGGTTCTCTCCTGGGCGTGAGCTGACCGGCCCACGGCTCGCTGGATGTCACCTGCCTGAGGAAAGAACTTCTCCGGATGCTGGCCTTGCACCTGCCCTTTTCCAGCAGGGACCCAGGCTCAGTTTACTGTGGACCGACACAGCGTCTTGCTGAATCTCTCAACTGAGGTTAGCTGAGCCTGATTCTCTGCCGGGCTCATTGTGATCATTAAGGGGGGCCCTGCCTTGAATTTTTCTTTGCTTTTGCTCAGAATTAGAACACTCCGCCTTCCTGACTTTGGAATAAAAGGGCTCAAAGACTTTCATTGATAGCACCAGACACCGATCGCAGCCTCTACCAGCCCCACGGATCTGGGCGTACCTTCGTGAAGAACATCCTCCTACAGGTCTTGCCTCGGTCGCTCCCAGCCGTCTGGAGCTGAGCGGCCTCAGAGGCCAGTGCGAGATCAGGAATGCTGCTGGGCCCGGCCTCCGACGTGTCTGCCAGCTGCACAGATGAGTGGAAAATCCCCTCCTCGCCCTGGCCCAGAGAAAGTCCAAAGGGATCAGGATATTTCTCGTCAGGGCTGGAGCCCTCGTCGCTGGTCTTAGCATGACAGAGGATCAGGGACCGGGAGAGGGACCGGAATTTGGTGGATTTTCTGCTCTTTCCGGCACGGCTGTGCGGCTCCATCCTCAGAGACGAGGTGCAGCTGCCTTTCCTCCTGTCTGGCTCTCTGGACTTCGGTGGACGAGTGGCGACTGGACAGGGCTTAGCCACCGCTTCACGGGTCCCTGGGGGAAAGAGGAAACAGGAAGAAGCAACGTGAGTTGCTCTTACGAGCAGAGCTGGACAGAGTCCTGGAACCGAGGTGGGAGTGCCCGGCGCCTGGGGGGCTGGACAGATGGGTGGCCAGCCCCTCCGGGTTGCTGGCCACACGGGCCTCAGTTGACCCAGGTGTTCACCACTTCTCCACTCCCAGCCTCTTGGAGCTCAGAGATGATCTTTTACAAGCCATCACTCTACAGAAGGGGAAGCTGAGGCACAGAGAAGGGATGTGCAAACCCAGAGCCACACAGGGCACCCACAGAAGAGCCGGTAATCAGAGTCCCAGAAGGGATTTTGGAAATTGTAGAGACCTGCGCCTCGTGAGACTTTTAAACTGAAAAGCCGTTCTCAGACGAAGTCTAGGCGCCCTTCCATCCACAGAGCAGGTCAGAGAGGGCGGGAGACCAAGCAGCGCCTGCCCGTCTCCCTCTTCTGCCCATGTGACTCCTCCAGCAGCTCCAAAGAGACCCGAATTCACGGAGGGTCTGAAACTCACTGGAGTCCACGTCCTCAGTGCACAGACAAGGAGCCTATGGCCGGGGAAAAGGCTGTCCCCTGACGCTGACCTGCAGGGCAATGCCGGGGTCAGAGAACCAGCAGGGAGGTGCCTGCGAGGGCTCAGCACGTGACGGGCGCTCGGTGAACCTGTGCACCCATCCCTGGACCCCAGGTCGCAGCCAGGCCCAGGGTTGCCTGCTCCATCACCCGCCTGCTCTAGATCAGACTCTCGCAGCCCGATGAATCAGAGACTGCCCTCCGCTTCAGCGCAGCAGCCCAGCCCAGCCCAGCTCAGGTGCACCAAGAGGGCCTCCGTGCACGCAGTGCCCAGGAGGCAGGTGATGAGAGGGGCCCCGATGTGGGTTTAAAGAGGCTGTGACTTGGGCCCAAGCCACGGAACGAGGCTGTTAACAGAACGACAGATTGCGGGATGCTCCCAGCCATTGGCGCTGCTGTCTGTGTGCGTCCACGACTGAACAGAAAACACAGAGCCGCCCAGCATTTCATTAAACAGGAACCTTTCACAGAGTCCCTCAAAAACAGTTTCTTCTTAAACAAGACTGTTTTGGGGGGCCGGCCCAGTGGCACAGTGGTTAAGTGCGCACATTCCACTTCGGCAGCCCAGGGTTCGCCACTTCAGATCCCGGGTGCGGACATAGCACCACTTGGCACACCATGCTGTGGCAGTCATCCCACATATAAAGTACAGGAAGATGGGCACGGATGTTAGCTCAGGGCCAGTCTTCCTCAGCAAAAAGAGGAGGATTGGCAGCAGATGTTAGCTCAGGGCTAATCTTCCTCAAAAAAGAAAAAAAAAACGTGTTTTTTAATAGCCAAGTTGCACAAATTTATCATTTTCTCTATTAGCCTTTTAATTGTATCAATTTATTCACCAACCATCTAGATGAACCAACAGCAATGAATTAAAATGAATGAGTAAATATTGGAGACCCTGCTGCGTATCGGGCCCTGTTCTCGAGGCTTCAGTGCAAGTTAACTCAATTTTGGTCCAGTTCACTGAGGAGCCTCGCGCCAACATCCCCAAGTCCCGTCCTCTGTGTCTTTCCACCTTAAATGACAGTAAAACCTCAGCCCCAGACGACTCCAGCTCTCTGCTGACGCGCACGGCCACCGCAGGCATCTGCTCCCGGGGTCACTCCTGAGCGGATTGGTGCACGAGACATTCACGGCCCCAGCCGGGCCCCCAGCACTGGCCAAGCGGCCCTGTGCTTCCATAGTCAGCTCAATCACACGTTCTCAGCAGCGACTGTCTCAAAACGTCACTTTCTCAAAAATTAGACTGACCGCTCTCCTCGTCATAAACCGACAAGGTCGCCTCCTTCTTCCCAGAAGAACTTAAAAGTTATGGGTACAATTCCCCCCACTTTCTGCCACTGAATTTACAAACGTGTTTGCAGTGTGCCCACATCGTGCACACCCTCTGTGATGACGCAGCTGCCCTCCTGTTGAGGCCCGTCCACCATCCGTTCTCTGGATTCTGCTCCTCTGGTCTTTTCAGGCATAACAACGATAAAACTAATAACGACTAATATTTATTTAGTGCTTATGATGCACCAGGTGCTGTTCTAACTGCTTACAATTTAGTCCTCACAAAACCTGTTGTGGGCTCCATCAGTATCCTCTTTTGACAAAAAAAAATATAACTGAAGCACAGAGAGGTTAAGGAACTTCAAGGTCACACAGCCAGGACTCAGTGGAAGCAGGAATTAAACCAGGCGCTCTGACCCTGGAGCCTGCGCCCTCAGCCTCTGCTCTATACTGCGGTCGATTATGGTCTCTCTCGCCGTCAGCCGCGATCTCTCCTCTGTGCCGGGTCTTTATCATCAGCCCTTAAACACACTCGAATCCTCTATGTTGAGTGCGGATCCCCCTCTTGTCACCCGCCTCTGTCCTGTCCCCTTCATGTCTCCTTTTTTTCTTTTATTGTGGTAAGAACCCTCCCTCTGAAACCGCCCAGACTCGCTTTATCGCTTTATCCGTTCTGCATTTTACGTGCCCCCAAGTCATGAACCCAAGACCAGAGGGCACAATCTGTCTGCTTAAACCCTGCTTTATTCTGAGAGGATTTGTTGACCGGCATAGGAACACTCAGGTCTGCAGGCTGAGGAATACACAGGGGTCAAGCGTTTAAAGTTACTTTACTCTTCTCGTTACTCTCCTTTACTTCCAGACGCCGCCTTTCAGATCCGAATTGTAGCTGCCCTGCTTCCTGCCACCGTCGCCCAGCACAGGAGCTCCTTCTCATTCTGCCAACCCCACTTCCCTGAACTAGTGACTCTCAACACCCACGTCACTGTAGGTTCAGTATATTCAAACCTCTTTCCTCTTCGTTCAGCTTCATTAGGACTCTTCAGGGTTCAGCTGGGACTCTTGAGAAGGAAGTGTGTGTGTGTGTGTGTGTGTGTGTCTGTGTGTGTGTGTGTTGGTCTCTCAGGCAGCACTGCTCCATTAGGCATTTGACCAATTGAAAGTTAATCAAAGTTTTGTGTGGAAACCCTTCTGGACTTTTGCTGGCGCTAAACAGGGAGAATATAAATATGGGATTGCTGAGGGCCGCCATGCGGAGAGGGCTGCCTGAGAATGAAGCCAACACAGAGGGTACAGAAGAGGCAGGGAGAGGTGTGGCGAAAAGACGAGAGAAGGGGAAGAGGGCAGAGAAAGGGTGAGAAGGAGTGAGTCTAGATGATATTGTATGAGCACCTAGATCCAGCCATGCCTGAAGCCATACTATCTATTCAGTTATGCAAACTAATAGGTTCCTCTTTCTACTTAAAAAAAGAAAAAAGATCCTCCTAGAATAATTGTTCTTCTCTCTGATGCTACTGGCATAAGGCACGGAAAACAGTGACATCCAAGGGCCAAGAGACTTTTGAAAAGGTCTTTTATCCCACCCTAAGACTAGGAAAGCAGATAGTCACGCTCAGTCAAGGCCCAAACTCTCCTGCCCCCAGTGCTGGCTCTGGTAGGATAGCCTCTTGCATTCTTTTTCCACCCCATCGCCACCATCCACATGGATTCTCGGGCTGTAAACCCGCTTCCCTTTCTCCTCCATGTCTGCTCAGTGGTGGATGAGCTGGCGACATGGAGCTCCCAGACGAACAGAGGGTTAGGACTCCTGGGTGGAAACTGCTAATCCCAGGGGACCATTTGCAGGAGTGTCTGCTGAGTCCTGTCAGTTTTTAAAAATAAGCTTTTCCAGAGGGACTCACGATTTCTGCAGCCTCGGCCCTCATGTGGGACGGCAGGACCCAGGCAATGGGAGGCTGCGGATGCGCTGGCGGCAAGGGCTCAGCTTTTGGTCGGGAGCAAGGACGGTTTTCAAAACGAGCCTTGTCACCGTGGAAAAATGTTTTTTAAAAAAAGGGAACAATTGCCAAAGGGCTATAGCGGAGAAGCCAGAGTCGGATTTGTGTGGGAGACGGCTTTCCCCAGGCCTGGCACAGAGAGGGAAGGAAGAGAATAATAGGAAACACAGCAGGGAGGTCACATGGTTCCGTGTGGGCCTGGCGATTGTGCCCAGGACTTTGGGAACAGCCATTGCACCCTAACGGAACGGGTGTCAGCAGATCGGGGGGCCGCTTGAGCTGCCCCCTAGCACCAGCGTCCTTCAAAGGTTGGAACCAACGAGCTCACCCTGATTTTGCCCCTGGCTCCTGGAGCATTTGGCAAACACTTCTCAGGTCTTCTCTGCCCCCCGTGGATCCTCCACGAGACAGCCTCGTGCGTCTCCAGCGCCTCCGGGGGACGCTCGGCGGAGGTCTGCAGTGCAGGAGCAACGGGAAACCCAGAGGCTCTGCTTTTCCCCGGGAACCCGCTCTCCCGCCCCCTAGAGGGCTTTTCCCCAGAGCACGACGGCGTCTGCCCTTCAGGTGTGTCCCCCTTGGAGAGCGGGGTGGGAGGATGGTGCCACCAAGAGGGACAGGGACCGACTGTCACCGCAGCCCTCAGCCAGCGCTTACACCAGCTGTGGCCGAGTTGTCACCCGCATGGACGGCGCCGAGCTGGAAGGAGGGGGCTGCACTGCAGAGAAACGGGTCCTTCCTTCCTTGAAAGGGGTTCAGAAACTTCCAGACTGTGTGCGGGCAGCACGATCAATAAGTCCTTCCTCTCTCTGTCCTCCCCTCCCTCTCTGCCTTTTCATTCGACTCACTCAGCACCTGTGGGGAATCTGTCCAGCGTCTGTCCCCAAGCCGAGCAAAGCTAACCGACTGGGGGAGCAGCCGCCACATTTCCTGGTGGATAAAACGCACTTCATCCGCTGGAGAACTTCTCGAGGGTAAATAACCGTGTGGGGAAGGGGGAGCTCATTGATGGAACGTGTTTCCCATGTCTGAATTCTCCGACAGTGTCCTACATCAAAGGGAATTTTTTAAGTTTGGTCACTCCGGCCCTGGGGTATTTCTCGTCTTGAACTGTGACAGGAGATAAGAAATGACAGGAGAAAATTTACTGTTCCTTCTCTTTCTAAAAGAGCATCTTTAGCAGGATTTTGTGGGATGTACAGCCGGGACTGGTCCAGTGCACGCCTCTACGCAGGGGGCACAGGACCAGATGAATGGCACAGCTTCTGGGCCCCCCGCCCAGCTAATAAAGGGAGCAGGTCGTGTTGAAGTCCGTCTTGTACCCGTCGACCCTCTTCCTCCACGTGGGTTCCTCCTGGAGTGGAGGGATCATCCTTGTTCCTCCCGAGCCTCACTGGGCCTCGGCACAGAGTGGGGGCGTTGGCATGTCCCCTGAGTCAATGAACGGTGGGTGAGCACCTCGAAGGCCCTGTCAGTTGCCCCTTCCTACACCAGCGTAAGGTGGAAGCTTTGCAGATGTGTTAACTTGATGAGTCAAGGGGGCTGAGCATTGCCCACAGCTGGTACAACATTATTTCTGAGTGTGTCTGAGAGGATGTTTCCAGAAGGGATGAGCGTTTGAATCGGTAGACTGAGTAACGATGATCGGCCCTCACCACTGTGGGTGGGCGTCGTCCGATCCGGCGAGGGCTGAATAGAGCGAAAAGGCACAGGAGGGGCAAATCCACCCTGCTGAGCTGGGCCATCACCGCCTCCCGCCCTTGGACCCCGGTGCTCCTGGTTCCTGGGCCTTTGGACTCTGACCGGCACTTACACCATCGGCCCCTCGTTCACAGGCCTCGGGGCTTGGACTCAAGCTGCACCCACGGCTGGCTCTCCTGGGCCCCCAGCTTGCAGACAGCAGGTCTTGGGTCGTCTCAGCCTCTGTGATCATGTGAGCCAGCCTCTCATAATAAATCTCCTTCTAGACGTCTATTTATCCTCTTGGCTCCATTTCTCTGGAGAACCCGGGCTCATGCACCAGGGAAAACATCCACCTGGGACCATGGGACAAAGGACTCCAGGGACCCAGCTGGCACCAAAGTGACAAGGAGCTGCAGGGGCTGCACCTCGGAGGATAAGGCGGGTAAGAACCATTGGGAAGGACGTTCTGGAGCTGACTCCTCAGGACAGCACTGGAGGTGCGTGTCGGATCCTCGGAGGAGCCCTTACATTGGCCCGCCCTTCCAGCATCCTGGAGGGTGACCCTAATCCATCCGTGCACAGGCACAAGGCTGCGGCCCCTGAGAGAGGACAAGGCAGGTCAGGCCCTTCCCCTCCATATGCGTTCGCTCCAAGATTGCAAGGCCGAGATCAGAATTAACCTGAAGGAGGATGCAGATAAATTCAGGACAGGCACGTCCACTCCTCGTGGCTCTGCAGGGACCGACTAAGCCTCCTTGCTCCTTAAATTCCAGTGCCCAGAGCACATAGGATGCCCCTAGTAAACACTGACACAGAAGGAAATAAGTGGCCAACTGCACAAAGCCACACACGACATCCACACAGTGTTGTTGACAGCTGGGAGGAGCAACCAGCAGCAGGATGAAGGCCCTGGCTCAGGACTCAGACTCGAGGTGACCCTAGTGTGGACGCAGGGCTGCCACCACAGGCAAAGGGTGTGACACCTTGATGGCTTAGCTGGACCACCCTCACCCCTAGGTGGGCTTCAGAACACAGTCTGCAGAGCATCTTAGCTTATTGCCCGACACACAGCACGACTGAAAAAGAGTTTAATCCAAAAAGTAAAGGAGTTTAAACAACCTAAACGTACCTCAGTGGGAGATTTATTAAATGCCTTAAGGTACATTCACACAGGGGAACATTACGCAGCCAAGAACAAGAATAAAACAGATCTACATATGTGGCTGTGGAAAGAAGGCCACGATACAGTGTAAAGCTAAGAAATACTACAAAATAGTTGTATAGACTAGTTTTATTTATAAAAATGTGTTTGTATGAATAAACACGAAATTGGTGATAATTACTTTTTTGGAAGGTTCAGTAAGGTGCTGGGGGATGATATTTACAAGGAGCTTTTCCTTCTTACTTCATAATTTCCTGCGCCTGATTTCTTATTAAAACATGTATCACAATTATAACCAGAAAAATAAAGGTTTTCCATTTTGAGGAACACAACTGACGTTTATGGATAATTTTTGTCTACTAGTAGTTCTGATTAACTGTGCAATAATTTTCCCAGATTCTAAAATATCTGGTTGGAATTTTTACAGAGATTGCCTTAGATCCACAGATTAATTTGGGGAGAAAGTCTTCCCATCTGGGAGCATTTTTTAATGATTGTTTTGTTTTTATGATTGTTTCAATTTTCTCTTCAGATCTTCAGTCAAATTTTATATTCTTCTTCATAGAGGATCTAAATATCCCTTATTGCGTATTTCACAGCACTTTTGTTCCTATTTTTGATGGAACCGTTTGTAAAGTGTATTCTCTAGCTGGTTATTGCTCATATGTAAGTTATGACCTTTACCCACTTCTTTCATAACTAGCAACCTTGAAGATCTCTTATTAATTCTAGTAACTATTAATAGCTTCTCTTGAGTTTCCGATCATTTGGTCTCTGAATGCCAGAGTGGATCTTGCTTATTCACGGCTTTCCAGCTCCTTGGCACTCCTGGGTCTCGTTCCTCTTCTGATTCCTCAAGGTGAAGAAGCACATTAATGGCTGTCTTAAGACTGAACCACCAATATTTGGCAGCTGCTTTAAGTCTCCTTAGATCTCCCGCCAGCACCCCATGACGCTGACTCCCCTTCGGTGGCTCCTTCAGCCTTGGTCACCTCCACTGAGCTCCGAGCTCCCAGACGGCAGGGTCTTGTCCATCGTGGTCAGAGCTGAACCCCAGGCCTGGCTCAGATGGTGGCTCCCATTGACATGTGTTAAATGACAGGGACGGCTGCCTCTGATGGACAAAGCTGTGCCCTGGCCACGTAAAAGGTATAAAGTACAACCGGACAGACATCTTACAGACCTGGGCTACCTCTTGTGGGGAACAAACAGTTCGGGTAGTAACCCCGTCTCTGGAAAGATCTGTGAGTGGTCTGTGCTTATTGGCAGTAGGTTTTGGGTGACCATGAGGATGCATGCGCCACTGGCAGGCGAGGACAAAAATGAGGTAAAGCTTCTTGTGCTACATGGACAGAACTGCAAAAAATGTTGCAGGGCTGTGTGTGTGTGTGTGTGTGTCTGTGTGTCTGTGTTTTTAGAGAGAGAAAAACTCAGAATGCTCATCACACTGTTACCAGTGACTACCTCTGATGAGCAGGCTGGGGATGGGTGCAAACTGGTCACTATACATTTTACTAATCACAGCCTTTATGTCAAAAGCAAAACTTAGGAGTAAAAATTAAAATACGAAATAATATAATAAATCAGCAATAAATTTGCATACGTCATTTTCCATCTAAAAGTGAAAAAAGAAAAAAGGTAAAAACAAATAACAAATTTAAAACAGGCAAACCCAAAGAGTGGCCTGTTCGCTAGAAAAACCGGTTCAAGAAGGATGCCAAGAACACCCCAGTGGGCACAGCCGAGCTCCTCTCCTGGGGAGCTGATGGCGGGGTGTTAAACTGAGGTCCGGGGGCTCCACGTCGGACTGAGAGGAGAGTCAGAGACACATGAAATCACAGCTGCAGATCACCACAGAGTCTTTGGCCTGAAAGAACTTTTCAGACTTTGTGGTCCAACTGCTGCTGGGGGGTGTGTGTGTGTGTGTGTAAATGGTTATTTGGGGTTTGGGTTTTGGTGAGAAATTATGTATCATCTCTTTCAGGATTATTTTTATTTCTCTCTTTCCCCCACCACACAGACACACAGACAGACACACAGACACACACACACTTCTGTCCTCGGCTCTCGACAGTTTGCCCCACGCAGGGGAAGCTCACAGCCCAGACGCTGCTTCCGCCAACGCGACAGGGCTCCTGCCTCCATCAGCCTCTGCTCCCGGGGCTGGAGTTGGTTCGACCACCCTGGGAGGACGAGGAGAAGGAGCGGGAGGGGGCCCTGAGGCCACACTGCCTGCCCACCCACCCCACCCACCACGCTGCATGGCTCCAGATCCTCTGACCCACTTAGGGGAAGGTAAGAGCAGAAAGAGAATCAACTCAGCCGGCTTAGGGTTAGACTCTCTGCCTTGACTGATGGGGAGAAGGCCTTCTTGTTGAAGGAGAAAATCAGAAAAATTTTGGGCCTAAAACGCTGTCCTTCCGCATCCCCATCATTCCAAATCCTGCCCAGTGATCCACAGCACTGTTTCTGAAACTTTGTAAATCTTGACTTACAGTAAGAATTTACATTTTACATCATGACGCATCCCACATGAACACACAAAAGATGTGCACGTAGGTAAATATTTATAAATATATACATAAATATTTTATATCTATAACTAAAACAAAAGTTTCGTGAAACAATACCCTTGCTATCGTATAATGAAAAACATGACAAAGAAAGGCAAAACACGATTTTGCTAAGAAACTGATGCGCACTGATATTCTATTTTTATTATTTTTTAAAAATGGTGATCTCAACCCACTAAATTGACTTTCAATCCACTAACGGGCCGTGTTTGAAAACCACGATTTAAAGTTCCCTCTGATTCCCGACGGTGATTTCGTGTGGGGTCTTGGCTGCAATTCCTCGTTAGGCCCCTTCTGAGCCCCCGAGTCTTTTTCACATGGGCGTTGCTTTGGCCGCGTGGGTTCACGTTTACTAGGAGACCTGTGCTTCTCCAGACATGGGAGCCGGGATGGGGTCCAGAGTTCCCCGTTCTAGTCTTTCATGTGCAGACGAAAGACGGCGGAAAGAGGCTTGCTCTAGCTCACTCAGCAGAGGAGAGCAGCTCCGGGAGCAGGGGCGCGCCCGCCCTGCCCACCACCCAGCCAGGAGGGCCTCTGGGTCTCTGGAAGAGCGTCTGCACTGGCTGCTCCAGGGGACCCGAGGGCAGTGTGTTCTAGCTGCTGTGGCCGTCCACTTTAGGAGCACTCCCTGCTCGGCCGTGCATGCCACGTCCACGTCCTGGCTCGGCTCTGCATGTCCTGTCCACGTCCCGGCTCGGCTCTGCACGCCACATCCATGTCAAGTCTCAGCAAGAAGCGAGACCCAGGGAGATCCCTGCTCTGGGTGGTCCCTGGCATCCAGGTCACTGCACAGAGGCACCGCCAGCCCTGCGAGTGCTCCCGCCCGGTGTGCCCCCTCTCCTGCAGCCTTTCCGAGGGTGGCAAGCTCAGCGGCTCCGGACAGCTCAGCCCCTCCACCCTGCCGTCCTCGGCACCCATCTGCTCTGCACTCGTTCTTGCAGACCATTCGATGTCTCTTCTGTACACCGGACAACCTTGCCTAGCCTACAAGACCAGCATAGATTTGCCCTTGTTTCAATCAGAATCCAAAAGAAGAGCTTGAAGTACATTCCTCATTTCAAGCTCTCTTCCTAACCCGCTCCAGGCTCCTACTGGATGCTCTTTTCCCTCTTACATGAGAGTGATTCTGCTGTTCACACTGATATGTCTCTTAGTATCAAAAGCATCTTACATATGAAAACATGTTGCCAGCCCAAATGGACAAGGCAAATGTAAGATACTATTACTATAGTTGCTATTGTTGTTATTGTTAAGTTGTTCATTTATTTATGCAACAAATATTTTCTGAGATCCACTGTGTGTCAGGCACTGATGATGTAAAGGATGCAGAGATGGTCCTTTACAGCCTGTTGGAGAAGAGAGACGTGCCCACGGATAATATTCCTGGTGTGGAAAGTTTAATAATAAAGGTTTGAATCCCATGCCACAGTCTGAAGTGACTTTGTGGGCGGCCTCACCGAGGAATTAGCTCATGAGCTGAGGCTTGAAAGCTGAAGAAGGGAAGGCAGAAGGCTCAGGAGAGAGCATTTCAAGGAGCGAGAAGAGCACGTGCAAAGACAGAAGGCTTGCAAGACCCTCTGCTTTCAGCTCGGAGTGAATCTCTTGTTCGCATCAGAGCCCGGAGGGCGAGCAGAGAGGAAAGAGGCCGCGGTGCCAGCTCAGGCCGCTGAGCGACCACGGAGCCCAGGGACCCGCCTCAGGAAGGAAGACGCTGTCCCGCTGGGGGGTGATTTCATTTCCAAGTGCTCTCTCCCTGCTTCACTTCCAAACCGGGTGCCACAGCTGGGCCCAGACAAGGGTCGGGGGGAGGCTGGCAAGAGGGCGGGGCTCGAGCTCCCGGGCCTGCCCTCTGCCCGAATAATTCTGCTTCTAACTGTTGACAGGAGTTTTCAGGAAAGATTTCAATTATGAAAGAGGCTTCCGTGGATAAAAAGAACTGGAAAACAGCTGCTGTAGGTGATTATCATCCAACGGGGCTTTCTCTGCCCGGTGGGTATATGACCGTCTTTGTGTTTAGGAAATATAAACATTTGTTGAGAAGCAGAGCAGTTAAGAGCATGGATTTTGGAGTCAGACAGGCTGGGGCTCAGGTCCTGGGGGTGCCCCTTTCGAGCTGAGTGACCCTGGGCAAGTCACCTCGTCCCTTGGTTTTGAGGACACGCAGCCTAAGTCAGGACTGACAAGAGGCCCCAGGGAGCTGGTGCAAACGAACACTTTAGCCCAGAGCCCGGGGCAGGAAGAGACACGGGCGGTGGGCGGGGATTAAGTGTTATTAATAAGCATCATTAGGGGCTGAATAAACAAACAGCAGGGGTCTGGCCTACCCCGATAGTTCGCGTCCTCATCACATCTGGGATACGGGAGGTGCCCTGTCCTGAGGTCATAAACGTTGACCGCCGCGTAGCTGCAGGACAAAAAGGAGAACGGAGGGGAGGAAAAGCATGGAGCTGTGCTCTCCTTCCCAGGGGGCCAGAGAAAAGCAGAGGGAGCCGCAGACAGAGCAGGAGGGCCATGCGGTGGCTTGGAGCTGGGCTCCCGGGATGAAGGTGCTGCCTCTGAGGGGCTCAGCCTGAAGGGGAGGGTTTCACCTCCCAACAGAAGGAGGAGCGGAAGCTTCTGTGTCCGGGGGAGCAAGGAGTCTGCTGGGTCAACACCTTCTCCAATGGCAGAAAGCAAGCAGGTTCACCGACCAGAGCAACAGCAACCCTGGGACCAAACCCACTGGGGCGTCAGTCACAGGACCCTTGACTGAAGTGGACAGAGTGACAGACGGACAGAGGGAGCACTCTCCCATGGTCAGAGTCAGAGACACCCATGAGCGAGCCGCCTAGGAGAGGAGGAGCCTGGCGGGAGGTGGGGAGGCCTCCTCTGGGCACCCGCTCCCCCCACCTCCCCTCTTTTCTTCCTCCTTCCACATCCGCAGTCCCTCGGCTGGTTAACCAGAAATCCCAGACCCAGAAGCTCCCGGGCTGCAGAGCCAGGTGGAGCGACATCCGTGTCACCCCCACAAGTCTCAAAGCTGCTTTCTCCTCCCCTCGCTGTGTGGCCGGTGGCACAGGATTCCAGCCCCCCAAATGATCCTGGCTTCTGCTCCTGCCCGGCCCCGGCACAGCTTACAAATGTGAAACTAAGTTCCAGCAGCCAAGAGCCTGCTCCACGTGGTCAGAGCACCCAGCCTCCTGCCCTCAGCGACGGCCACCTGGTTGGAGGGACCTCACTCACCTGAGCCCACCTGCCTCCTCCTCCGCCACTCTCTCCAGCTGCTCAGCAGGGATCCGGGCACCACGGATCCCAGGACGGCCAGGACCCGGGCCTGGGGCAGAGCCCGCGAGGAAGGAGAAATGCTCCTTTCTCACACGGAGGCCCGGCTCCGAGTCAGATCCCAGGCCCCGAAGGCCGGGATGCTGTGAGCCGGACGCTGCATTCACCACCCGCTCTGGACAGGTGACTCGGGGCGAATGTGTCCAGCCTGGCACGGGCCTGCTCCAAGGCTCCCGGCCTGAGCCATCTGACTTCTCCACGTGAAGAGGCTTGGTCCAGAAGGGGCTGCCAGCACTGAGAAACCCAGCCTTGCCACGCGGTCCACCATCTGCTGGGCTGGCAGAGAACCCCCAGGAGGCCAGCCTGGCCCAGAACCCAGAGCCCCAGCGAGGCTGCTCGTGCGGGCCCTCTGCCCGTGCCTTCCTCGGACATCCGGAAGCGGCTGGGAGGGGGGAAGGCAACAAGCATCACTCAGAGCCTATAATGTGCCCGGTGACAGTTCTACACAAACCAGCTTGCACGCCCTGCCCTCGGTCCGGCGATGTTACACCCATTTCACAGGTGAAAGAACCGCTGCCCAAAAGTTCATCAAGCACCCACTGTGCACCAGCCCTGGCGACCCGGGGTCAGAGCCCGTCACAGGCTCAGCAAAACCCAGCGATCCCCCCAGGGTCACTCAACCAGCGAGTTCTCAAGCCGGGAGTCTAACGAGGACCCTCTGACGTGACAGCCCTGGCTCTTCCCAAGGCGTCACGTCGCCCCTCTGTGCCAGGCTCTCCCCAAAGTAACAAACTGACTCTCGGGAGCTGCTCAGCTCAGCAGCTTTCAGAACCTGCTCCTCAAGCCAGCAGCAGCGGCATCGCCTGCTGGAAATTCAGATTCCCAGGCTGGTCCCCAGCCCTCTCGAGTCAGGAACGCGGAGGGTGGGGCCTGGCGCTCTGCCTTTCCGAAAGCCCTCCAGGTGACCTGGGGCCGGCCCGGGTTTGAGAGCCACTGACTGACTTTCAGAGGGCATGTTGGGAGCCCCAGCCTAAGGGGACAGGCGCTTCTGCTGTCCCATCGGGATTGTCATAGTGACCAGGGTGCTGTTCCCCCACACATCTCCACAGAGAGCCTGATCCAAGGGTGACATTTAGCCCATCGGCCCCCTGAAGGGCTTCCCACGTGTCCCTCCAATGCGCAGGCTCTGGGAGCCGTTGTCCGAGCCGGGCGGGGCCTCCTGTGTGGCCCTGTCTCCTGGCGAATGGCGTGTTCTCCGACGCTCACCACCAAATGTTTCAGGGCTTCTCGGGGCTTTAATGAGGGCGTAGGTGCCACCTCGTGGGAGGCCCTCGGAATTCCCCTCAAGGGTGTGGAGATCTAGCCCCTGCCGGGGACCCAGGCTCGTGGCCACGCTGGGCACAAAGCTCCTTTGTCAGCGGCGTGGGGGCAGCTCCACGTGGTACGGCTGAGTCTGGAGGTGGTGAAGTTCTTCTCAAGCGCAGGGAGAGTGGGCCCCACTGCTCGGCTCACAGCACCACCCCTCTCGGTGCCCCGGGTGCCGCGCAGCCACGCTCGGGCCCCAGCATCCGTCCCAGGCTGCCTCACTCTGGAGGAATGGCTGAGGGAAGGGCCCTGGGCCTGCAGGGCCCACCTCGCCCTCCCCAGGTCCTCAGGCTGCGAGGGCCCCCGGCCTCCCTCCTACACCAGGCCTGACCCTCCTTGGTCGCAGGCCCCTGCATCCAGTTCCTATCTCCCCTCTGTCATCAGACGATGCTTCCCACTCACTCTCAGAGGTGAACTGACTCCACCCTGTGGTCGAGAGCCCACCCAGACCCTCCCGGATGTGGGCTGGTTTGCACCTCAGGTGGCGTCTGCGTCACACCTGTGGCCTCCAGGGCCTCCTCCCGAAAAAGGACAGTCTTCCTATCGCCCCACTTCCTCCATCACGGGCCCATCCATCAGCACCTGACGAAAGAAAGGGAGGAAGACGTGGCTGGAGCGACCTCCAGGGTGAGGACCCGGGCGCCGCGCTGCGTGCCAAGCTGGGCCGACGTCTTCCCGTGGAATCTCGGTCGTGTCTCAGCTTTAGCTTCCTCATCCACCTAACAGAATTAAAACTAAAAGCTACCAGCCTCATGTCATCGAGGGAACGAAACGGTAGAAGCAGAGACCCAGCCAATGGCTCTATGAGGATGTGGCGTCAGAAATGACCACACACCCCTTTTCTCGTTATTTTAATTCTTCCATAGCATGAAAAACAATCAAAATTCTCCTCCTGGCAATCTCTCCCGTGTACTTGCACACGTGTGCACACACACACGCACACATCTGCATGTTCAGCTCTGTGAAGAACGGCCACCCCGTGCCGATAGCCTTCCGTGTGTACTGGGTTTCGTTTCATCCTCCCATCAGCTGCGTGAAGTAGGTTCTGTTTTCACACCCGTTTTACAGGTGAGGTGCCTGGAACTCAGAGACGAGCAGCTCCTCCCTGGGGTGCACAGCTGCGGTGGCAGAGCAGCATGTGGAAGCCTGTCTGTGTACCTCATGCCCTTTGGCTGCATCCTCGGGCGACGATGCTGGTCAGGTCTGGGGAGGGGTAGGCGTTCAGACGCTTGCTAAGGTTTCACAACTAACAACCTAATTATAATGCGTGGGGCATGCTGACAATCACGGCGTAAAGTACCAGAGCCCTCTGTAGTGCCATCAGGACCAGAGCAGGTGACCAGGAGCCTTTCTCACATGTCCCCCAGCAGAGCCAGTGTCGTCCGGCGTTGTACCAAGAGTTCTGTTTTCACGGTGACATTTTATTTTATTTTTTTGAAAGCTTATGTCTGTGTTTTCTTCTGATGTTTTCTCCCCTTTGGTTTTTTTCCAATTACAAAAGAAATACACGTTCGCTGGAGCAAGTCTAAATATTCAGAGGCAAAAGGAAAAGTGCTTTCTTTTTAAAACCCCGCAACAGGGTCGTCTCCTGTTTTGATCGGTTAGCAAAAGAAAGAGGACAGGGTGAGGGGTCAGAGCAGGCTCAGCACCGGCCGGCTCTGTGAACTTGGGCCAGTCACTTTACCATCCTGAACCTCAGTCCTTCCTCCACAATACGGGAACAGCAATTCAGTAATCTGACCGGGCTGTTCAGAGGTCTAAGCAGGAGCAGCCTGGCTGTCTTTAAAACCGCCAGGAGCTCCTCATGCTGTGAGCTGTAGGTCGTGAGAACTGCCCTGTTACACGATGTGGAATGGAATTCAACGGTTTCAACTAGAAATGTAACACATAATAGAATGACAATGGGTTGTCTACATATTTAACACTTTCAACTCACAATCAGAGAAAGCTGAAGCCAGGATTTTACAATTTAGTTATATGTCCTCATTTATGGGTGAAGTCACTGAGGTCCAGTTACATGCCCTCTTGGCCCGAGGTCAGGTTACATGGCCACGCCCAGGGTCAAGTTACATGGTCACATAGAGGTCAAGTTACAGGGTCATGCCCAGGGTCAGGCGGTCAGGACTTGTTGGTCTCCTGACTCCTCCTCCAGGCTCTTCCCTTCCTACCCTGACAACAGAGTTGGTTGTCAACACAACATGTGGATTCAAACTAAAGATCTTACTTCGTGTGACAATTCTAGCTGACTCCTATATAGACCATGTTGCTCTCCCTGCGGCCTTCCCTTCTTTCACTTTGTCCATTCTGGGCTTGCACCCTTTCAAACTAATATTTCATCACTAGTATACAGTTAGGACAAACCACTGCAGCCTGTCCTACTGGTGTTTGTGCCACCCACATGCGAGCAACTCCCAAATTCACATCTCCAGACTTGCACTTTCCTCTGCGTTCTACACTCTTTTCCTACCACCTGTTTAACGTCTCCACCTGGGCTCTAGCAGATATTTCAAAATTAACACCATCCGACCGTGCTCTTGAGCTCCCCAGTAAAACATATTCCTCCCCAGGCTTCCATATGTTCGTAGTTGTCACCATCATGCACGCAACTGCACAAGCTGAAAAACCCAGTATCAAGGAGTTCAGAACATGGGCTCTGAAGCCAGAATTCCCGGATTCATGTCACAGGTGTGTCCCTGGCCAGATCACACTCGAGGGCAGGTGAAGAGGCACCGCTCTGTGGACTGGCTGAGCGTCTACGGGATGGTTATCGCTCTAGGACCAGCTCACAGGGTGGCCGTAGGACTGAATGCAGTAACACCTGTGAAGTTCTTAGAAAAGTGCCTTCCGGAATAAGCCCTTGGTGAGTGTCAGCTTTTATTAATCCTGATTCCTTCCTGTCTCTGACCTCCCACATTCCCCCCAATTTGTCAGCGGTTCCTGTTGGTTCTACCCACAGAAGACGTCCCTAATCCATCTTTCTCCACCTTAACCCAGCTGCCGTTGCCTCTGTCTGATTATTTATCATCCGACCGGGCTTCTGGCTCCTACGTGAACCTCCATAAGCCATTTCCACACAATAACAGGTGGGTTTTTTGAAAATATAAAATGGACCATGACACTCACCTACATGAAACCCTCCAAGGACATTGAATTGCCTTTTAAAAACGTTTTTTTTAAAAAAAAAAAAGCTGTGCTTTTTAGAGCAGTTTTAAGTTTACAGAAAAATTGTACAGAAAGTATGGAGAGTTCCCTCACGCTCCAGACACAGTCGTTCCCATTGTTGGCATCTTGCGTTGGTGTGCTATGTTCTTACACTTGGTAAATCGATATGGAGACATTACGATTAACAAAAGTCTATAGTCGACATTGGGGTTCACTCTTTGTTCTGTGGACTTTGACAAACACACGGTGTCGTGGATCCTCTGTTACTCCACCACACAGGAGGTGTGCCACTGCCCTAAAGATGCCTATGCCCTGCCATCCATCCGTTCCAAGACTTCACCGCCCTTTCACAATAAAGTCCAAACTCTTGACCGTGTCCCAAAAGACTTACATGATCCCGCTCCCGTTTGCCTTCCTTTCCTGACCAAGCCAAGCCCGGGTCACCCTAAGGCTTTGTCTAGGCTGTTCCACCTTCCAGGACGGTTCCACTTTCAGAACTTATATGACTGGCTCCTTCCTGCCTCAATATCCTAAACACGGGCTTTCCTGCCCACCATAATCTGAACCAGCCCCAGGCACTCCCTGTTACATCCTGCTTTTTTCTTTCTTCATAGACCTTGTCACCTTCTGAGGGTGTCTTGTTCATCTATTCGAGTTCTCGTGTATCTTGTTCATCTATTCGAGTTCTCGTGTATCCTCTGTCTGTCGCATAGGAGTGTAAGCACCCCGGGGAGAAATCTGCCGCCCTCGTTCGCTGCAGGGCCTCCAGCTCTGGGACAGGCCTGGCCCTTAAGGGCTCCATAAACATTCACTGGATGAATCAACCCAAAACCGAATGAATAAATAAGTGGCTGATGCCATGTAATGAGCTTCCGCCTTTGTTTGTCTTCCAGGGTTTACAAAGAGCTCTGACGACGTTTTCTTAATCTAATTTGTGTGATTAGGCTCAGATTTAAATGGAACTTAAGAAAACACATTCACACACTCTCTCCTGGTTCCTGAAGGCCACACATTGGGATGTAGCAAGGTTGTTCTGTCCAAGGGAGGAGAGTTTATTTCCAAGAGCTTCAGTAACCCTTTGGATCGGACGAGCAGAGCCAGTGGGTTTAATCCACAGCGATGGGATGAAGGAAAACACTCGGAGATGCAGAACCTCGACTGACGAAGAATTGTCATAACTCCCATCTGTACAGGATTCTCCTTGGGCCGGATGCTGTACCGAGCTCTGTCGACACAGCACCTGTCTGCACGGTTGACCTGCAGGGCTGGTGCCCTGAGCTGTCACCTCGCTCCCGACGGGGAAGGAGGGAGAGGAAGCAGGGCTGACACATGGCTTTCCCGAGGCTCAGAGCTGGGACGGGAGCCCGAGGTTATCCGAGAACACAGGCCAGGCAACCCTCATTTGTGGAATAAAAACTGAATGAATAAACTGTGTCGGGTTGAGCAATCTGGAGCTCCCTGCCCATCCCAACCGGCCCTGCCCCAGGGAGGGGTTTGGAAAGGATTAAACACCCCCCGGAGGGAGGGCTAGGCAATTGGGTGGTGTTGTCTCAAGGCCAAGACTAGGATGCTTTGCACTGCCTGCCTCCCCTCCACCTGGCAGCAAGAAGAGGCCGCGACTAATGAGTGACACGCCCGGCGGGAGAAAGGAGACCGTTTCTGCTCAGCTTTGCAGGACGGGCGCGCTCAGTCTGTGGCGTGGAAACGGCTGAGTCCCTCATCTTTCCTGTCTCTCCAGGACCCAGAGATCCCCCAGCCGGGGGGCCCGGCCCCTCCCGTGCATGCTCAGACCGGACAAGGGGCGAGCCGAGGCGGAGCGTGCTCAGCCGTGCGAGGCGGCGAGGCCCCACTCGTCCCCGTGCTGCCCACGCAGTTATCTGAGCAACGCCGCTTCCTGCTTGCATCAGAAAACAGCATTTTTAAAGATGAAGAAATCCCCACTTTCTTTTCTTAATTTTTTATTGCCGTGACACAGCTGACTCAATAAGTAAGAATTTTAAATGCCTACCGAGGGTCACAGGCATGTCCCCCGCAAGCTGGCCGCTCCTCCAGCTCCTTCGTGCCTCCTCCCACCCCCGCTGCTCGGCACACGCTGCCCTGCCCGGCTCACAGACCCCCGCGTCCTGGCCACCTCTCAGAGGTTTTCCAAGGTTTGGCTCAAAGTCACCTCCTCCCAGCTCCCTGTCTGGATTAGGAGCTGCCCTTCTGTGCACTCTCAGCTCTCCATGCTGATCTCTCTCAGCTGTGTCTTCTCCAGTAACTGAGTTTCCTAACACCAGGGACTGTCTTATGTCTCTCTCTCTAGCCCTGTGCAGTCCCTGGCACAAAGAGGATGCTAAGTAGCTGTTAGAGGAAGAGAAGAAAAGAGGAAAAGAAAGAGGAGAAAAAGGCACGAAGGAAAGAGAGGGAGAGGGACCTTTTTGGTCAGACACATGGACACGGATGGAATACAGATATAGGTAGTGAATACAACCGACCGCAGGCCACTCAAGGCGCAGGAGGCAAGGAAAGAGCACCAGTCCAGGCGCCCAGTGGCCTCAGTCCTTGTCCCCAGGCTGCTGTTAACCGGCTGTGTGACCTGGAATAAGCCACTCCCTCTTCCGAGCTTCAGACTTCTTGTTTGTAAAACGCATTTTATATGACTTAAATGAGAATGCCGCGATGCCCGACACCTGATGGCGGCTCAGTGAACATCAGCTCTGCCTTCACCTCAGCCCCACTCCACCCCAGCGCCCCACGGCCTGTCTGCAAGGGAAGCGCAACACGGCAGGAGCCAGTAGCCCCTCGTCTGGGTCTCTCTGTTTCTGTCTCACACCATCGTAGCAACTCAGACAGGAGAAAGGATGTCCACCCTACAGGGACTACAACCCATTTGGCTGCTTCTGCGTTCATCTTCCCGGTGGAAAATGCCGCCAGTCCCTGTGCCAGGCTGGACCACAGCAGGAGGTATAAGGCAGCCTAGTGGGAACAGCTGGGCACCATCCCCCTGGCTCGGGATCCGTGGGGCCCCATGTGAGGTCCCAGAACACACAAGAGTCTGCAGAGCTGTGACGTTCTCCCATCACCCAGGGGTCCAGCTCCCACGACACGGCACCTGCTCCATCTGTCTGTCCTGATCTGTCCCCAACCCCACTGTCAGAGCCCAGAGCCCCAACCCCAACCCCACGCCGGGAGGCAGCCTGCACCGCTCTCTCCATCTGGTTTCCCTTCATCCCAGAATACCTGCTGCCTGGTCCTGCTCCCTTCTCCCAGAGCCCCAGCCACAGCCTGTACTTTGACCCCCGTGAGGCCCGCCCAGCAGAGTTGGGGGCCTTGACGGTCGAGGGCTGTGCTCCCACAGCCGAGGCAGGATAAAGCGTGTGCTGTGCTTTATTGAACGAGGCCTTTAAATTTAGTGCTGCATGATATATTATTGGTAAAAGCCAAAAGCTTCGGAGACGGGGCGTGGGAGAGCTTCCTGGGTGAGGCGATTATTCTGTGTCCTGCTAAGAGTTTGTCTGACACAGGTGTACCCATTTCTCAAAGTTAATTGAGTGGTGCACTTGAGATATACATTTCACTGGATGCAAATTTTACCTAAAAGAACCATAAACAAATACTGAACTCGAGTTAATTATATCCACGTGGGAGTGCTTAGAAGTGAAGGGTAGTGATGCCTGAAACTGACTTGGAAAAGTATCAGAAAAGTAGGACGAGTGCACGGACAGACAGAGGATGGACCGATGGATGGACATGTGACAGGGCAAACACAGCAGAATTTTACCTGTAGGATCTAGACAGTGGGCGTACGCTGGTTGACCACAATTCTTTCCACTTTTCTAGGTGTTTGAACATTTTTTTATAACAATACTTTGGAAAAGATACAATTGCAAGCAAGCTGAAGTGTCTCGGGGAATGGCTAAGTCAGTTATGGTGTCAGATGTGGCTTCCTGAGCCCATAGAGGTGGTGCGTCTGATCACTTTGTAGGAACAGAGGAGCGTTCGAAGCAGCGCAGAAGGACCTCTGATCTCACATTCCAGCCTCGGCACAGCACGCGGGGAGCACGGGCTTCAGAATGAAACGGCCCCGCCTGGTTCAAACCTCAGCCCGGCCATTTGCATAAACTCCCTGCCTCGTTTCTGTTCACCTGTAAAATAAAGATGGCAGCGCTTGCCTCCCGGGGCTGGGGGAAGATCAAATGAGTCGGGGCCCATAAGGGTCCTAAATCACGCCTGGGGCTCAGGAGGGAGGTGACGCGGGTACGACAGAGCGATTTCTAGGATGCACACTGAGACTGGCCACCAGGCGTGGGGAACAGAGACGACTGGCTGATACACGGAGAGAAGGGCTTAGGAGAAGGGCTTGCCCGGCCAGCAAAAAGCTTATTCCCTGAGCTAACAAGTCCCTGTGATTATTTTCTAAAAGATGCTTTGAGGAAAACAGACAGGATAAAGTACCCTAAAAACTCTCACGGTGGCTAGTCAAGCTGGTGGGATGTGAGATGACCCTCTTTTCTCGTCCCTGTTCTGCAATGTGCTGTTCCCTTGACCTACAACTTGCTTTTCCACCCTTGCCCTGAGCTAACTCCCAAACACCCTTCAGAAACCAGCTCGCACAGCACCTCCTCAGGGAGGCCCACCCTGATTGCCAGAGTAGGACTGTTTCCCCGTCAGAGCCTCCCATAGCTCTTAACCGTCCTTGCCGTTATATTCATGTGTGTGCCATTGTTCGTCTAACGTGTCCTGCTGGATCCTCAGACCCCAGCACAGTGCCTGGAGCATCGAATGCTCTAAATAAATAATTTGTTGAAAATGCATTCCAAGTGTTTGAGAAACTGACTTCATTCCTCGTGGATTGAAAAATAAATACAAAGCTGGTGCTGGGTTGGGGAGAGTGATAAAATAAATCCAGCTACAGCTGTGCTTGTCCTGGGCAACATGAGGTAGCTGTTAGCTATCAAAGATGTAGGGCAGCATCTCGGGTGGTTTTACTTTTTCCTTGGGAGAAATGTAAGGTGCGGCCTTCCCTGCTGACAGCTGGCCTTGAAAGGTCACAAGGGTCCCAGGCATTTGATTCCATTTCCAGCAGAAGGAATCGGGGCACCTGTGGGGCAGACCACGTGACCTGACTGTCGCCAGGGACATGACCAACCGCGCGCAAAGGCACAAGCTCAGAACCTGCACTCGTGAGCTGGCAGAGCTGGAAGGGCTCTGAGAAGCCGTCTCCACTCCAACACACTTCTATCCACTTTCCAGACGGGATGGTAAGTGCCAGGTATGGAAAAGGGTTTATCCGAGGTCACATGGCTGTGTAAGAATTGAACGGGACAGGTGTCCATGCGTTTAACCCCCAAGCTTCTAACAGCTGAACTCAGAGACACGACGTCTCTGGATCAACGTTACAGAGCGACGTTGTGGGGTGTCGCCCTGAGACGCTCCCAGCCTGGGACCAAGCACTCGTTCCACAGCCGGGTTGCCTGGAATTACCCTCAGCTGAAGAGAGCCGCCTCACCAAGGTCATGCCCTGGCCCCAGGGGCAGCCCACCTGCCGTGACGGCTCGTTACAGGGGTACAAAATGCCATGGGGTCTGCCAGAGCATCGCAGCCTGACTTCTCCACCTGTCCTGAGGGTGTCGTTCCCAAGGACGCTCTCCCACGCCCCTCCTGCACACGCGTCTCCATCTCAGTCTGCTACCAGGGAACCCCACCAACGATGGCGACGCAGCCGGGACGGGAAGTGGCAGGACACCCACAAAGGACATGCTTCCACCAGACACGGAATGTGGACGACATACCAGGTCACGTCATACCCTCAGTGTAAGGGACGCATCCACGTGGTCTTCCTCCAAAGGGGACGTCCCCTGTGTCTGGCCCACTCTCTGCAAAGGAGGGAGGCCACTGCTGCCAGGGCCTTGGGTCCTCCCCCATCACCCCAAGCCGGGTGCCCTGGGAGGGCTACCATGTCCCACGAGGGAGCAGCCGGCGCCTGGGTGTCCACGCGAGCCCTGTGTCCCGCACGTGCTGTCAGGCCCCTTCGTGAGCTCGTCTTGTTTATCGCTTCTGTAGACCTGAGACATGCGAGTTTATGGTCCCTGTTTTGCAAAGGAGGAAACTGAGGCACAGAGATAAAAGGGCTTTCCCCAAATTAACTCGCCCGTGAACCTCAGAGTCAAGATTCCCTCTGGGTGGCACGGCCCCAGGTCCAGGTCCCTACGCTCCACCACCTTCTTCAGACCTCAGAGACCCTTTAACGGAACCAAACCAAGTGGACCCCAGGGTTCTAGCCGTATCTCCCTCGTCTTCCTGGGGCCGGAAAAGTCAGGATGTGCTTTGACTTGCTTCGTTCTCCCTTTTAAAGAAAACCATGTGTTTACACTCTCGTGCCAAAGTTACAACAGAGCTGAGGTTTGCCAGGGTCGACTCAAAAAGTTGGGCAGAGGGGTTAAAATTCTTTTCCCTGAGGTCTGTTTATTTATGTTTCTGGGGCAAAAGAAGGAGGCTGTTATAAAGAACGATCTGGTCTCCTGGGCTGTACCTGCAGCAAGACGGGGAGTCTGGCTGGGGAGCCCCGGGGCCCCTCCCTCGCTCAGATCCGCGAGCCGCTCCCTCTTCCATTCTGCTTCCCCCTGAAGCCAGAGCTGGTGGGGACCCCGACAGCTACGGCATTTAGACGTCGGCGCCCCCGCCCCTGAGTGTGGCCAACGACACTCACAGAGGACGTGTGGGCTCGTGCAGACCCCCTGCCGTGGCCGGGCCCCCCACCACGCAGCCCCCGGGGGGGTCCTGAGATATCCTGGCCCCACACCCTCTGCCAAGCAGCCTGGTGAGAGCTCAGCCAGCCTCTGCAAGGACAAGGCGACAGACGGGGACTGAGTCCTGTTGCTACACACGTGCATGGACACATGCACACTCACACACACATACACATGCACACGCACACCGCATAACCCAAACCACGCTTCCACCCCACCCTCCCGGAAGGTGTCAAGAGGGTCACACCCTCCTCCCCACCTCCCCCTGGATCCGCTGAGAACAAGCTCCACTTACCATTCTCTCTTCGAGGGAAGATCCTCTTCTGCAAACTCATGACCGCTCTCTGGGGACGAGGGGCAGCCCTGAAAGTTCCCTCTGAGCCTGATGGAGAAGTCACCGGCGATCAACAGCAGCTTCTGGGGCCGGGAGGATTTGAATACGAGTTAAAAGCACAGAGTAACTCCCCGTTAGGACTGTTTTTCCTCGGCAGGGAGGGAGGGAGGGAAAAAAAAAATCCGTTTCCCTCTGCCAGCAAATCTTCAACGTCTCTGCACGGTTGCTTCCAACTCCTGCCCTCCTGGGGAAGCAACTGTGTATAAAGGCAACGTGATTTCACCGAATCGAGCCCTCGGATCACACGCCTCTTTCTGTACCACAAACAGAAATGTAAAACCTCAAACTTTTTCCTCTGGGCTCCGAGTGTGTCGCGAGAGGGCTGCACGCCACTCCGGCTGAGGTCTAACGTAGGGAAAATGTGCTCCACCGGCTAGATGTTCCCCGACGCCCGGCTCGGCTCCCGGCTCCCCTTTTTAATGAGTTCTGCTGTGTTTATGTAATTGCAAGGGACAAACACAACACCTACGGTCCTTGCCCGAAGTTGAAGTGATTCATTTTCTCCCTCACACACGCCGCACACAGACACAGCCCCTGTTGAGTCCAAGTGAAAACGCCTTTCATAAAATCTGCAAAGGGCTTGGGCAGAGCTGCTGGTGGTGAATGCAGCCTGTGTCCCCAGGAAGGCGGCGGGGCTCCCGGGAAGGTGGAGGCTGACTTCCATCAAGACAGACAGAAGGCGCTCTGATCCCGCCCTCGTCAGGACAGGCGCGCGTGAGGGAGCGGTGGCCTCGAGCCCTGAACTGTCCCCAGCCTGCTCGACCCAACTTCCCCGCCGGCCTTCCCCATACCGGGAGATTTTATTTTTAGACTTGGACAAGACGGGCTATTATTTTAAACGACCGATTTGATTGCTGGGTTAAATAAACCCTTGGAATCCCCACCAAAAAGACCAAAAGAATATACAATGAGTGGCGAAGAGTCAGGGCTGAGAACTGGGGAAGAATGTGACGGTTTTTGGGGACGCCGCAATGCGAGATGGGACTGAAGGGAAAGGCTGCTTTGTCTGATAGAGAGAGAAAAACTCACCAGGGAAGCTGGCGGTACAGACCCCGGTGTGGTCTCTGAGCACCTGTCACCTGCCGTGCACCCGGGTCTTCCTGGGATGGAGCCCACCGAGGCCACCTCTGGCACCTTGACCCATGGCTCTCCCACCACCCAGGGCCTGGAAGAGCCACAGGCTCCAGAGTCACCATCTCTTTGCTCAAAGCCCCTCCCGGTCTCTGTGACCCCTCTCCTCCCCCCACACACGATACATAACTGTTTCTTGAGGCAGCACCACGGACGGCCCGGAGAACCCCTGCCATCAGCACCTGGAGGCAGAACAGCTCCCTGAGAGGCATCTTCATCGCAGCACTAGGGCTGGGATCCAGAGTAGGTGCCTCCCCACCACCAGCTCCTCCTCGCCCGGCCCCCAGGGCGGCAGGATGGCCCCACTCGCTGAGCCACAAGCAACAGGAGAGCTGGAAACCGGCCATGCGGTGTAGTGGCACCCGGGCGGCAACAATGGGAAACGGGGACCACTCTGCGGAAATCAAAATAGCAAGGCAAAGTAAGATCTATTGTCATAGAAAGAGGTCTACGTTCTATTGCTAAGTGAATGAATCAGGTCACAAATGCAGGGTGTGTAGTCCGATGCATACACATGAACAAAATTAGATTTGGAGACGTAAAATCGAGGGGTCTTTCCTCCATCAGCTTCCCATATCCACTGGGCTTTCCGTCGTCCATTACGTTATCCCCACATTCAGGCAGTAGCAATAGTTTTCAATTCACACCATCACAGGGTGACTGATAGAAACATTTTTAAATTAAAAAAAAAATGTTTAAGTCAAGTCATTGGCTTTTGTTAAATCAACGGCAAAGAGTATAATTTTGAAAGGCACGGCTTTTCATCATCTGAATTAAGCTTTTGATGAAGAAATTATTATTTGATGTGGTAGGCATGTTCTCAGGAACCTGTGAATATTTTGTGTTACACATGAGGGGGATCAAGCTTGCTAATCAGCTGACTCTAAGATCAAGGAAGTAGCCTGGGTTCTCCAGATGGGCCCAATGTAATCACAAGTGTCCTTAAAGGGGCAGAGAGAGGAAGACGAGGAGGCCAGAGTCAGAGAGAGACTTGAAGGAGCTGCTGTGGCTTCGATGACAGAGAAGGCGCCCTGAGCCAAGGATGCACAGGCCCTGGAAGCTGGGAAAAGCTGGGGATGAAGGCTCCCCTCCAGCCTCCAGAGAGGGATGTGAACTCTGCCAACACTTTGATTTTAGCTCAGCGAGACCAACTTTGGACTTCCGACATCCAGAACCGTAAGTATTACTTTGTTGTTTTTTTAAGCCTCTAATTTTGTAGCAGTTTGTTACAGCGTCAATAGGAAACTAATACGTTAGGGTTTGTTTTTATTTTGTTTGTTTCTTCGATGCCAAAAGATTGACTTTGACTGTGAAGAGCAAAGCCTGGAGGATTCACGGCACAAAATTTACGCCATAAACCCAGAGATTTGGGAAGAACATGGCGTAACGTAAGAGCAGCTATTTTCTTATCCAAAAGGAGATGAAAGTCTGCCCAACGGGAAGGAGGATGGGGTTCAAAGGCCACAGGTTGGGGCCTGAGGAGGAGCCCCCCACTTTGCCCCATTCCTGGTTGGCACCAAGACACGGCGGCAGCACACGCAGAGGACAACGGGGCAGAGACCTGTGTCCACTCCCTGCCTGCTCTGCTGGGAGGGGAGAGTCCTGCGCCTACTGAGAGTGGAAATGTCCACCTGGAATTTTTAGACCAAGATCCTGGGACATCCCCTGAGTCTGCTATGAGGGGAGGGAGTCTGGCTGAAGGTTCCTGGTGCCTTGAAGAGGTACCCAGAACTGCCTGAAGCACCGGCTGACCTGAGGAGCCCTGGACCGTTGGACGTGGAGGAAGCAGGGGGACCTGCGTGCTCAGAGAACCAGAGGCTCAGAAGCCAGCTTGGGGGTGGAACCTCCTGGACAAAGAAGAGGCTGACAGGCTCCACGCACATGAATGCCAGCAGAGAGGGGACCCAGGTTGTGTGCCCCGTCCCCAGAGCCACAGCATCACACAGCAGCCCGGCGGGGAAACCGTGAGCTGACTGAGCAGGTACCCAGGGAGCCCGAGCAGACTCAGGAGCCACTCAGCTTACTTGGCATCAGCAAAGTCAACTTTGCATCGTCCGCAGAAATGGGGGTTAATTTAAGAGTTAAGTTCAATTACAGAGAAATAAGGAAAGTTGCAGGATCATGCACAAATGCACAACTTTTTCCTGTAAATAGCCGATCAGTTAAATGACAAGGTGTGAACAGAGGCCTCTCTGGGTAGAGGGATTATGAGAGCTTTTTCTTTACTTTTCTCTGTACTTTCTAATTTGTCTTTTCCAAAAGGAGCAGGTATGTTTCTTAGCAAAAAAAAAAAAAAAAAAAAAAACAGGGAACATATACATATATCTATACATCTGAAGCCTTGTCCGTGGGAAGTCAGAGCTGTGTGTAGAAATGGAGGCTGTGTTCTCCGTGAGGAAGCGGTCTTTGTTCGGTTCACTGATTTATTCCGAGAGCCTAGAATGGTCCCTGGCAAATAGAAGACATTCAAGAAATATTTGACGGGTGATTTCCGCCACCCATCTGCGTGCCGCTAAGACAACTGCACATCCGCTTTTCAGTCTTGATGGTGACGGTTTCCGTCTTGCTCTGTGTGTCCCAGGGGCTTTGGTGGAAGGTTCTGGAGGCTGCACTGGGCACCACTAGCTCAGCCCCCTGGTCTTTGAGGTTAATGGTTCTGCAGTCGGCAGCAGTGGGGAGCTACAGGGTCAGCAAGGGCGTTGCTTTCCGCCCCGAGGCTGGAGGGTCCCACATGGTGTGTCTGAGCTGGAGGCCCTGACACTGATTTTGAGTCTCTGGCCTCCATCAGCTCCAGGCAGAAGCTTCCCAAATCACCAAGCTTCCTGGCACAGCTCCTTCCTCTCAGAAGATGCAACCCCCGACCCCAGGTGAACAAGGACGGTGTCAAACAGCCCGACCTCCATTATAATCGCAAGTTACGAGAGAACATGGTGTGGGGGGGAGTCTCACATTTGGGAGGGTCTCCTCTCTTGTGCCTCTATCATTTCTATGTGGCCTCTTCCCATAAACAAAGCCACTTCCTTGGGACCCTTCCCCGGCATAAGGTGATGGAGGGGATGTCTTTTCATTGCTCGGGGTCTGCAACAAAGAACGGGAGGTCCCATCTCTTACTAGTTAAATCACCCGGAGAGAGATATAACCCAACCATGCACGTTCCAGCTCTCCGTCCTCCTCTCAGCCTCTGCCCCCCGGCCGTGCTGGTACTGACCCTCCAGGATGACGGTCCTAGGACTGTGCACTCGTTGGAGCCCCCCACCGCCACTCGGTCGGCCTCCTGGATAAGGCTCACTTCAGAGGATTGGGTCCCCTTCCTCACCTAGTCCTCGTGTCCCCAGCCCCTCAGGGGTCTAGACACAGACACCGCCAGTTGTAAAGTGGGCCCTGCACGAGCCTGAGACAATTCTGACCAGGAGCCAGGATGCTGGAGGCCCCGAGATCTCGGCTGGTGAGCCCAGGAGGCTGTGGGTGCAGGATCGGCCGTGTCTGGAGTAAGCCCTCCGTCCTCCCAGTTCCCATGTGCTGTCCTGCTCTGCCAAGCCGGCCTCCTGCTTCTGTTGACTGGCCCGTCCACGCCCTGCTGGACCTGGAACCGGCCCTAAACGTTTTCCTTGACTGTATATTCCACCTAATTCAGCGACCTCTAGCTTGGAGACCAGACTGTGCAGCCTGCCCCTGCTCCCTTCGGCCAAACCACAAGCTCCTGCCCCAGCGGGTTCCAGCACGGGCCCCTTCCCCTGGGTGGACGGCCCGGCCCGAGTCCAGCTCCACCACGCCCTGTTACACAACAGATTCTGGGTGTCCCCTGGGGCCGGTTCCCACCATCCACTTCCTCCCATTTCCCCTCATTTGGGCCTCGGAGTTTCCTGCTGATATTATCCAATCACATCTGACACTTAAGAAAGAACCGAGCCATCGCCTGCCAGCATCCTCCCAAGGTCACAAACCTTCAGGACTTCTCTTCTTCATTCCCCCTCGGGGCCCGTGCAGCAAGCGGCCTGCTCTGTCGCCAGATGAGGTCAGCATTGTCGCTGGAACCCTGGCCACTTCCCACACGTTCTCACAGATGCATGCAGTGACATGTGACGGCCTGCATGACCGTGACCCCGAGGGAGCCCGGGTTGGCTCCGTGAGAGCCAGTGAACTGTTTTTCCATCTAACGTGTAATCATTAACCCAAATGTCTCCATCCACGTGGGTGGCAAACAGACCTGAAAATCAATTTTGTTATTCAACTGACCCTTTCATTTCTAAATGTTCACTGCCGTCAAAACGCGCTTGTGCACTCAGAAGATTCCAGAGAAAGCCCATTATGCCAAGTTATGGCATAAAAAATGCTTTATGATTTTTGAACATTTACTTTAAGGATAAATTGAGCATCTTATAACATTTGAAGAAGGACAAGAGCGCAGGCTGCTTCTCTAACCTGGCAGATTTGATGATCCCAGATCCAGGAAGTCCTGACATTCTATCAGGTCACCTGGCCCAGTGCTGGACACCACGCAGCCCACTTCACTGCTAACCACCTGACTGCGATGGTGGTTGATACCCGTTCTCCGCAGGTTAGAAAGATCCACTCTACCCCTCAAGTCGTCCTCCAGTCCTTGTTTCCCCACTTTACAGACGTGGGAATGGAGGCTCAGAGAGGTTGACCGACTTGCCTGGGGTCACAGAACTGAGACATGGTGGACGTGAGACACCTGGTATTTTTACGTAAAGACCAGAAAAGAGGCTATTATGGTTTCACAATTAAGAACTAAACCGGGGCCGGCCCCATGGCCGAGTGGTTAAGTTCACGCGCTCTGCTTCGGCGGCCCAGGGTTCCGCCGGTTCGGACCCTGGGCACAGACATGGCACCGCTCGTCAGGCCATGTTGAGGCGGCATCCCACAAAGCACAACTAGAAGGACCCACAACTAGAATACAACTATGTACTGGGGGGCTTTGGGGAGAAGAAGAAGAAAAAGGAAAAATAAATGACCAGCAACAGCTGTTAGCTCAGGGCCAATCTTGAAAACAACAAACCAAAAAAAGAACTAAATGGACACCTGCATCAGTGAAAAGGATCCCACGTGTCCCCAGGTGGTGCCGGCTCCGAGCCTTGGGGAGCACAGCCGTGGAACCGTGAAAGCCAGAGCTGTGGGCTTAGGGATGGGCAAACTCACGCAGTTTGCAAACTTCCAGGGGGCCCAGATCCATTTTATCAAACACGTCACACGGAACATCCACAGGTATAACAGATCGGGGAGAAGCTGGTTGAAGTCTGTAGCCCCTGCCCCCAGCCTCCCCATTAGACTCCTCCACAGCCCCTCGAGCTCTGCTGCGCATGTCTGGAAAACCCCTGTCTCATCACACACGTGGGGACACTGAGGCCTGGAGGGGAAAAGGACCAAGGACCAGCAATGTGAGAGCCCTAACGGCCACGCTGCCGACCACTCCTCTGCCTCCTTCCAACCACCCTGGTGACCGTCTGCTGC
Organism: Equus przewalskii; assembly: GCF_037783145.1. Classification (NCBI taxonomy): domain Eukaryota; kingdom Metazoa; phylum Chordata; class Mammalia; order Perissodactyla; family Equidae; genus Equus; species Equus przewalskii. Next base: position 90,378,273 of record NC_091831.1, read on the forward strand.
ACGAAGATAGAAAGAGAGGCCCAGAGATGACGGTCAGTGTCCTCTGTCCACAGGGCTCCCCACGCAGAGACACCCCAGCAAGTCACGGAGACGGGCAGTACCGGCTTCACCAACCTCCCCGCATTTCGTTCTTTTGGAACCACACCCACAAATATCTCATCTTGTATTTTTAATTTGTCATGAACTATTTTCTGCATATCCAAAGGTATAAAAGCTTTATTCTGGAGACCTTTTGTTGTTTTTTGTTTCTTTGTTTTTGAGGAAGATTAGCCCTGAGCTAACTGCTGCTGATCCTCCTCTTTTTGCTGAGGAAGACTGGCCCTGAGCTAACATCTATGCCCATCTTCCTCTACCTTATATGTGGGATGCCTACCACAGCATGGCTTGCCAAGTGGTACCATGTCCGCACCTGGGATCCGAACTGGCGAACCCTGGGCTGCCGAGGCGGAACGTGCACACTTAACCACTGCGCCACCGAGCCGGCCCCCTTTTGTTATTTTATTACAAAAGTTCTGCATTGTGTGTGTGCGTTTTACATTGTGTATGTACACACATCCACATATATATACACACAGATGGAAATATTCATCGTTATTTCCCTATGGCCAACACACAAAATTCCACGAACACTAAGTTGACGACGTACAAGTCCCCAGGAGCAACCTGGAAGCAGGCACAGGCCACAGGGAAGAAACTCCCAATAATAGTGGCATCAGTGGGTCAGTTCAAGGCAGCAAGGACTTTCCGGGCACCTGCACTGACCAGGCACCACGCCGTGGGGGTCCCAGCTCAGCAGCAAGGCAACTCATGTGCCCGCCCTCCAGTGACTCCCTTTCTGTCCTCACGGGTCTTACCCAGGCTGCCTCTTGGCAGGATGGGGACATGGCAGTGGTGCCAGCACTCATGAGGCGGCTCGGGCCCCAGCCCTCCTCCTACTGCCGCCCCCTGTTCAGGATCTCTGCCCCAGTGGTCCCAGCCTTGCTCTTCCCCTCCAACCTCTTCCCAACTCAAGACTGACCACTGATGGACTGGACCCAGTGCCCCCAGGCATCGGGGCCTCCAGCTTCACTGCCTGGACGACAGCTCGTCTTCTCTCTCTGTGGGGGTGAAGCCTGCCTACTCAGACTCTTCAATTCAAGACACCAGCCGCCAGCTGCCCTGAATGACTCCCGGACGACGGTGTGATCGCCCAGACTGAGCCCAGACAGTGGGAGACAGAGACACTATACACGAGTATTTGTAATGAACAGCAATGATGAGGGTGGTGGTGGCGACGACAGTGGTGATGTGGGTACACCACTTCCTGGGTCTGACTCTGCGCGAGGCAGCGTACCAGCTAGTTCACATTCATCCCGTCTCTCAGTTAACACAGGCATCGTCTCCATCACGTTGAGGAGCGCCTCCATTGCCTCCCTGCAAGCTGGTTGTCTCCTCCGGGCTAGACAGGAAGGCAGGGGAGGGACCAGCAAGTTGTCAGCAGCCACTCATGGCCGCTCTCCGGCTGGCTGATGGACCGCGGGGTTTCTGCCAGGCCGTCTGTCATAGCACAGGGAACAGAAAGGGCAGTGACTCCAGTCCCAGCCCAGGCAGGGGTGCAGGAAGCAACAGGGGACCCAGAGTTTGGGGGTCACAGGAATGACTTGGGGACTAGAATCAGCCCCATGGTAAGCCCTGGGGTGCCCCGTCTTTGTTCTCCCTTGAGGAGCTGGATAGGCAGTGAGCCCATCATGGGAAAGCCGAGCGAGCTCTGCCCTTCCTACCTCAAGTCTGTTGGGTCCTCCAGGGGAGAGTCCTCAGTGGACTCAGTACTCAGTACTCCCCAGTACTCAGGGACCCCCGGGGGAGGAGGGGCCGGGAGGGAGGCTGACACGGAAGGCCCAGCCAGGGAGATGAAGGACCCCGTCTGAACCCCTCTCCAGGGGGAACTGGATGTGCTCAGGCAGATGCCAACTCGAAAGAGGCCAAGGGTCCACCCAGCCAGGCCAGGTCTCCTCTCCAAGGCAGTTGGAAAGACAGAGAGTTGGCGCCAAAGGCCAGAACTCAGTTCTCCAGGGAGGCCCGAGAGCCACGCCGCAAAGAACAGCCCCAGCCCTGTGTCCAAAGGACAGAGTGGGAGGACATGGGGGAGCTAAGGCCACAGCATGGGGCGGGGGGGTGTGGGGTTGGACTGACTTCCGGGTGCACAGTGAGCTCAGCGAAAGAGAGACAGGCACCTGATGGCGAGAGCACAGACTGGATCTGAGGCTGAGCCGAGCCCCACAGCATCCCCCCTCCCCCGAGGCTGCACCCCCGCTCCTCTGATGCTGGCTGCAGAGCCAGCAGAATCACCAGTGAGGCTCTCAGGCCTGCCGCCTCCCCGGCACCAGCCCCCACGGGTTCTGTGGTGGGCACGACACCCGCTCCTCTGGGGACGTGGTGCACCGTTCCTCTTCCTTCCGCTGCCTCGTCTCTGCCCCCGCACCCTCTGCCCCCAACGCCTTAGCCTACTGCTGCCCTTGCTCTTCGCGAGGATCCCCTTGCAGCTGCTGAGGAACCGAGGGAAGGGCTAGTGAGGCCCCGCACCTGAGCCGCCCTCCCTGTACGTGGCCTCCCATCGACACCCTGCTGTGCCCGCCGCTGTCTGATTTCCACCTGCCCTGCTCCTCCCAGCCGGTCTCTGAAAAGCCTTAGCCCACACCCTGGAGTCACTGGTCTTGCCTCCAGGGTGTTGGCCATCCCCTCGCCCAGGTGAAGCCCCCCACTCACCAACAGGCACACAGGGCCCAGAGATGATGCTGCGGCCATTGGATGGCCAAGCCGGCCTGAGACCACCCCGGGAACAGCCGCCACAGACTCAGAGCCCAGATGCCCTCTGTGGGGGCCTCGTTTCTTCATGCTGTGAATTTCTGTTCTAAACCAGAAAGAACAACTTTCTGATGAGTTGGGCAGGGGAGTGAGGACGCTGAGCATGTCTGAGCAGAGGAACTGTCATCGTGGGCCGTGGGACAGGGACGTGAAGCAGGACACGTGCAGGAGCCGTGGTCCAACATGGAGAACGTTTCCGAGACCCCCTGGGTGGCTCTGCTAGTACCCGTCCTCTGTTCCCCATTTCCAACCTGACATCTACAAGCCAGCACCGACTCCTTCTTTTCCTCATCTCCACTTTCAGTTCAAGTCCTGCGGGCACACGTCCTCAACGGCTCTCAGACGCACTGTCTCTGTGCCGGCTTCCTGGTGGGCTCTCCGCCGTGCAGCCAGGATAACCCCACAGTCTCCCAACTTCCCTGCCTTCCTCTGCCTTCCTCTCCTCAGATTCACGCTCTCCCACAGCCACAGAAATGGGAACTTTATACTTTCTGGCTGACCCTCCTCTGAGACTCCACGTGAATTATTCAACGAAATCCAAACCTACGAACAAGGGCTGTGACCCCCCATTGCCTGGCCCTGTGCAGCCTGCAGCCACCGCTAAGCGCTCGCCTGCCTCAAACTCTCAGCTCAGCCGGCACCCTTCTAGAACCCTCTTTCTATGCCCCCGTCAGCAATGTGATTCGTGCCCCCGTGTAAGATCTTCTGCGTATTTCTAACACTGTGTTCTTCAGGGTCCTATAATTATTCATTTATATGTCCACCTGTCACTAGGCTGTGAGGACATGGAGGGCAAGAACTAGGCCTTAATCGTCTTTGTGTCCCCTTAGCTAACTCTGTGCCTGGCATGCATCAAAAGCTCAAAGTTTTCTGCACTAATTAAACGGTGGCAATGGTGATTGAAAGATTGGTGCTTCCAGTGACTAGAACACTGAATGCAGACAAAGTGGCTGAATGAGGAGGAAGAGGGGGAGGCCAGTTCAGATAGAGTGAGTTTGGAACGTCTGTGGGCTACACAGAGCAGAGATGCCCGGTGGGCATGTGGGTGCAGGGGCTGAGGTCGAGAGAGACATCTGGGCTGGGGGTAGCAATCTGAGCATCATCAGTGTATACAAAGTAGTCCAAGTCAAGGGTTCAGATTGAAAATAACCCACAAAATGCAATAAGAACAACGAGCTAAGGATGAAACCTTAGGAAATTCCAGCAGTCAAGGGACGACAATGGAAGTGATGTCAACATCAAGGCAGAGAAGAGAGTGAAGAAAGAGATAAAAATTAAGAAAATTCCAACACAGGAGCCAAGGGGAAGGGCGGATCCATTTGTGTTCTGTTTAGACTTCACTGGCTTTGGGACAAAATAAATAAACTCCAGGAAGCTTTGGCAAATTCATTTGTCCTCCCATCTTTCTTGGAGGAAAGACTAGCCTTTAGCAGCCCCTGGAGTTCAACAGCTGTCACTTCTAGGGTGCAAAGGAGGGGACTTGAGGGGAAGAGCAGATGGACACAACTAAACTGAGGATCCGGTCAGAGATCCAACCCAATTCACAAACTTAGTGCTGATGTGTGCAGCCCACAGTCCATTTCCCATGAATCGGAATCCCTGTGTGTTGTAACGGAAATATAACCCACGTGTTCATGACTCATTGGCACTTTATGTAACCAAATGTTGTGCTGTCACCGTTTGATGTCCAAGAGGCCATCTGAAGAGTCTTTGCAGCCAGAAGTCATGAGTTGCCAGGGAAATGAAAAGGAGACAGGGCTTGGCGAGCCCCGTGCATAATCCGAGGCAGGCAGCAGGGAGCGAATAGGTACAGGGAGAAAGCTGACCTCTGATCTGTCGGTTGTTAGATCAGACCCACATTCTGTCTCAAGCTGCAAGCATCTGATGCTAAACGAGCACCAACAAACAGGCGAGGCCGGGAGAGGCACTGGCGTTTGTGTACCTGTTGAATTGCTGTTGGACGTTTAGAATATTTCTGATTTTGATATTCGAAAGCTGAAACAAAAATCTTTGCCCATCAGTTTTTGTCTACATCTCTTATTATGTCCTGAGGACAAGTTTCCAGAAATAAAATTACGGGCGTCACAGGGGATAAACCTGTTGGTAAATTGCATTTCAGGAAAATCACACTGTTGCCTTTTATACACAATGAATGCACTTGTCTTTCTCACCCCACCTTCCCAAGTGTCGTGCATTATCAGTGAAACAATACAATGAAATATTAGGAAGTGATTAAAAGTCGTGTTTTCAAGGATGATTTAACATTGTGAGGAAAGCCATTAATAATACAAATATAAAATTGCTTAATTGAATATCAATTGTATACAAGTGTAAACTCAACTTTAAATGATTACATAGGTGTGATGTATATTGTATTGGTCAGAATGGCAGTTTCAGTACATGAAAAGGTGCCTGACATCACTTATCATCAGGAAAATGCAAATCAAAACCACAAGGAGACATCACCTCACACCTCTTAGAATGGCTATGATCAAAAAGACAAGAAATAACAAGTGATGGTGAGGATGTGGAGAAAAGGGAATCCTTGTGTACTGTTAGCGTGAATGTAAATGGTGCATCCACTGTGGGAAATAGTATGGAGGTTCCTGAAAAAATAAAAAATAGAACTATCATATGATCCAGCAATTGCACTTCTGGGTATTTATCTGAAGAAAACAAAAAGACTAACTCGAAAAGACATATGCAGCCCCACGTCACTGCAGCATTACTTACAACAGCCAAGATATGGAAACAATGTAAGTGTCCATTGATGGATAAATGGATAAAGAAAATGTAGTGTGTATATATACACATACACAATGGAATATTATTCAGCCATAAAAAAGAATGAACTCTTGCCATTTGCAACAACGTGGATGGACCTTGAGGGCATTATGCAGAGTGAAATAAGTCAGACAGAGAAAGACAAATACCATATTATCTCACTCATATGTAGAATCTGAAAAAAACCAAGCTCCTAGATACAGAGAACAGATTGGTGGTTGTTGCCAGAGGTGGGGGTTAGAGGGGGCGAATGGATGAAAGGGGTCAAAAGGTACAAGCTTCCAGTCATAAAATAACTAAGACGGGAGGATGTAACATACAGTTCCAGCGGCAATATCAAAGTTAATCCTCAGATCTCATTGTTTTAACTCCAAAAGAAGTTTATTTCTCATTAACACAAAGTCTGTTGAAAGTCAGGCCAGTCTCCAAGGCAGCAACTTCCGAGAGGCGATCCGGGGATCCAGGCTGCCTCCTTCTTGTGTCTCCACCACAGGGAAGGAGAAAGTGGCCATGTGCACGGGGCTTGTCGATGCCTCGGGCCAGAGTGACAGGTGTCGGTCTCACTCACAACCTATCGCTAGAATTTGTCCTCTGCCCACGCCCAGTTGCAAGGCAGTGAGGAACAGCTCACGGACACTGAGCGAACATTCAACACCTCAGCTATAGTCTGCACCAATATCCCTCTTCTCCTTCCTTCCCCCAGAAAGAAAACATCCCACTCCGGGGAGGTGACCCATAGTCCCGTCCAGCCTCAGCTCCCCCACCCAAAAGACCAGCATCTCCAGCAGACACCCAGTGCCACACGTGGCTCCTCTTGGTCCAGAGACTACCTTTCTAGGGCCAAGGTTGGCAAACTTTTTCTGAAAAGCCCAGAGAGTAAACATATTAGGCTCGTGGACCCTGGGGTCTCTGTTGCAACTACTCGACTCTCCGTTGGAGCCCAAAGCAGCCACTGGCCATCTGTCAGCGAGTGGGCATGGCTGTGTTCCAGTCAGGCTTCACTGACAAAAACCAGCAGTAGGCTGGGTTTGGCCAGCGGGCAGGGGTTTGCCACATGCTGATCAAAAAGGTCAGGTCAGCTGCCATCCACACACCTAGTATCCAGTCGTGCTGTAGGAACAAGACAACAGCCATGACACTGCCATTCAAAGAGGAGGAAAGTGGGAGCACCCAGTAGTCATCGGTCCATGGAGATTCTGGAATCCTGTCGGAAAACAGATCTTCTGTGAACGCCGTTGAAGATCTCTGACTTGAGGGTGGGCGTGTTCCTGATTCGTCCTTTCTTCTGCTCTCAGGAGGGCGCTGTTCTCCAGGACACATTCTGGAAGGTCTTCCTTTTCTGTGGCCCCCTTGGCCACACCTGATGTGGACTCTGGGAAGTGTGTCCTCCTTGGGGCTGCACAGCCTTCTCGGCCAGTTTCCTGGCTCCTGATGGTTGGAGTCTCAGGGTGGATATAGGGTTAAAGGGCTCAAGTAATCACAAGCTTTTTAAGGCCAGAATCTTTTTTTTACTTTTAGTTTCTTTTTTTTCTTTTTTTTTTTTTGGCAGTATGCTTCAAACTCAGTAGTCAGTTTCATCTTCCAAGAACCACACCCGCTGTTCTTTCAAGACTAGGGCCCCAGATCTGCTTTATTTCTTCACTCCATGCCCCCAAGCCTCGTTCACTCCATATGAGAGTGGATACCTTGGGGAAACCTGCAGCCATAGGTGTGAAGCCCCCAGCCTTGTCTGATGCTATTTGCTATGAGACGTTACAACCAGAGGGAATTTTAACAACAGGTGTCAGAGCCACACCTTCCATTTGAGTTTTGCCCTGATTCCAACTGGGTGCCACACCCTTAATCGGATATTTGCCTTTGGCCACTCAAAGTCTTTCTTAGTCCCATTTCTGACTGTATCATTGAGAGGCACTTAATTTTTCCAACTTCCATGCCGGCCTTTGCTCCACTCCCTTGTATTACTCTTGGAAACCAGTCAACGCTTGTCCGTGCTCATCTCTTCCTTGTAGCACCTTGTTAAACACGGCCAGCACTCACGACCACGGTCTGCTTTCCAGCCTCTTGCCCTGGAGCTACAAGTCCATTAGGAACCAAATGTGCCTTCCAAGTTATTTCAGGCGATTAGTCTTATAAATATTCACCACTGCGTAATGAGCTGGCGTTGTCCTCTGATTCAGTGTCCTCGCTGGCGTTGCCTAACCAATACGTCAACGCCGTGTATTTGAGGTTCTGTTACGGCCGCCTCTCGCTTCTACTATCAATTTCTAACTGATTCAGAATAAGCTCGGGCGTATTACAGTCTCAAATCAACCCCAACCTTCAGCGGTTTGACACAACACATCACTCGCTTGCCCCCTTGAAGTCTGATATGACCCTGGCAGCCCTTGACGGCATGTAGAATACGTGAAGGAAACACATTGAAAATTAGCAATACTTATTTCGTTTTCCACAATTTTCCACGATGAATCAATCTTCCACTCTGTAATCAGAAGAAAACTACAGTACTTAAATCAGCAGGCAATTCAGTTGCTTGCGGGGTATGGGTCTCAACAGATCAGCTGCCTTTATCCTTTGGGATCCAAATTCTCCGTGGGGGCCTTTCAAGGACCGTTTCGACAGTCCTGCACTGGTGTGTAGGCCCTTGCTCCTGCAGGTCGGCCTTTGCTGGGAGAAATCTTCCTAATTATGAAAGCATCTTGGATTCCCTCCCTCCTCCATTCTCCCACATGCCCATTTATGTAATATTAGCATGTAGGTGTGGTAGTAATATTTTAAAATAGGCTAATGTGCTTTCCCCTCTTGCATTGGTCTTCATTTTTTCCTAGACAGCCGGAGGCCTCCACCTGCCTGGAGGCAGGAGGAACAGCAAGTGAGGGGACCAGGAAGGAAACAAAGCAGGTCCCTCAGCTCTCGACTTCTGGATCTCCAGTTGCAACGTCCTGTCAGCTAGACGTGTTGCAAGAAGGGGATTTCCCAGTTGGTTTTTCACCTCTGTTCCTCCCGGGCTTATCAGGAAGCAGGTCTGGATGCAGAATTTCTTAGTTTGTTTCAGAATGTAGAGAAAATCCCTCTGGCCTCTGAGAGAAACTGTGAACTAAGATGCTGCTCTGGAGAGAGAGGCTGTGACATAGAAGAAATAGAGCCATTGGAGCCCGTGCTCCGGTCCCCAAGGAAGAGGGGCAGGAGGAAAGACTGGAAGGAGAAGCGTGGGGGGGTGACTATTGACCCTGATGTCTTAGGGAAGTTGAGGAAAATGCTCTCGCCAGGCTCAAGCTAGACTCGCCTCTCGGGGACACCTGTTGGGAGGACACAACCTGCACGGCCCAGAGGGACGTCACCTCACAGTGAAGGTGAGGTCCGGGGAGCAGGGTGGTCCAGGAGCCCCAGGGCAGAGCTCAAGGAGGACCCAACAGGACAGAGGATGGACCCACCTTTGCCCCCGCTGCCAGGCACACCTAGGAAGCCCTCTGTGCACCCTAACTGCCAGCTCGGGGTAGGGAAAGACGATGGGGACAAACTCAAGATATCAAAATTTTACCCAAAGGGACTGTTTGAATTCCTGCATTGGCATAAGATTCCAGGGTTGGCTGAGGCCCCGTCAGCCCCCTCCCCGTCACCCCTTTACGGGAGGTTGGGGTTTGTAAAGAAATCATAGTAGCTGCAGTGTATAAGAGTCCTCTGTTTCGCACACCCGAACTGAGTGTGAGGAAACATTCCAGTCCTGCCGCATTCATTTCTTTATCTACTTCACAATATCGTGAACTCTTCAGCCTCAAGTACCACATGTCACCTGTGGGTCCGGGGAGACCCCTGGTGAGGGGCAAGAAGGCAGGAAGCATGGGAATCCTTGTGGATAGAAACCAACATTAAAGGCGGGCATGCATCACAGCAGGACAAGCCACGCAGTCCGTGGCCAGAAGGGCGTGGAGCAGGGTGCCGGAGGAGTCCGGGTGGGTGGGGGGCGCTGCGGAGCAAGAGCTCGCTTCACGCGTGCTGTTGGTGCGTGTGATGACGGCTGTAGGAAATCTTTCACAGGAACGTGCCAGCCAAGCGGTATCTAACTGTTGCTTGTACCCCCAATACCTGGCCCACAATCGGGGGTGCAATGAATGAATAAATGAGTAGATGAACACACCTCAAAATGGAGCCATTGGACTGAAGCAGCCGTTTCGCCCCTATTTTCCAAAAATGTGGATCAATTAGTAGAGTTCCCATCATCCTTCACTGTGAGCATCTGCACTGGGCCGCCCTGCTTCCTGCAAAGGGCCAACAATAGCAGTCGTGGTCACGGACCCCCCGCCTCAAGTCAACACCCTTCTAGCCAAAGGTTTTTCCTTGAAAATTAACCTCCTCAAAAAACTATAGGACGAGGAGCAGAAAGTCTGGGGTGTTGAGGAAGACTTGGTGACGGTGAGGTGGCAGAGAGGACGTGAATGGAAGACAGCTCAGCGTTCTGAAAAGCAAAAGGTGGCACAAGCGTTGCAAACACACATGGCGCCAAGGGAAAATAGAAGCCGGAACCAGAGAGCCTGCTGCCTGGATGTCTGACTCCCTGGAGAGAAGTCCATCTGAGCCGCGGTTCTCCAGATCACCTCCTAGCTTCTCTCAGTGGCCCGTTCGAAACAAAGCGAGAGGCAAAGCCACCTTTTGCAAGTCCCGCTGTCGCAGGCTCAGGTCTACGGATCCAGGCTTTGTGCTCTCTCTTGCTCCCAATTACGATCCATCAACACTGCGAGGAGGTGGGGAGCGGATCTGACCCTAAATGGCAGCTTCAATAGGAGTCTCTGAGGTCCTTGTGCAAGAGGCCTGCTCGGTCAGCACGTCCCAGAGCTCCCTCCTGGGCCAGGCTGGGATCTAACCACTCAGTCACTTAACAAACACACACTGAGCATGAGCTAAATGCCAGGACTGGGCTGCTTGCTAGGGATCCTGGAGTGAGCACCCCGTGATGCCTCCTCGCTGGGTCCCTGCAGGGGCTACAGACGGGGAGAACAAGGGTCACTCTAGGGTTCATCATTTGCGGGGCAGAGGGCACGGCAGGAGCATTGAGAACAAAGCACCTACCTCTGCCTGGGGAGGTCAATGGATGCACCCTGGAGGATGCAAGTTGGGCTGAACCTTGAAAGTGAGTCTTCTGGGTGGGCAGGAACTGGAAGGGCAGGAGGAACAGCAGTCCTACAAGACGTACGTGCTTACAAGCTTCCAGGTGCAATAATAACGCCAACCAATTCTGTGGTCAGAGAAGCTTGGGCAGCTCCGTCCATTCCTTCTCTAGGAAACACACAGTGCTCTCTGGCCTCTTAATGGCTCTGTGATAAACCCAGCCCATAAAGAAACCTCTTTCACTATTGGGAAGCCAGCACTTCCTAAACATGTGTGACCACAGAAGCACTTTTTTTCCACGTAATAATTAGTGACATGTCTATCATAAGAAAAAAAACACTTTGGGAAATACTGACATGTCAGTGTTTGCACAAAGGAAAGGAAAGTAATTAGTTCTAGTTCTTACTAGAGTGTAAGCCCCACACGCACAGGGGTCTGGATTGCCTTGCTCACTGCTGCCTGTCCAATGCCTAAGACAGTGTCTGGCACACAGTAGACACGCCACAAATACTTGTTGAATGAATGAATGAGCTACGTTCTTCAGATTGGTAGGAAGGACCAAACTGGATGGAGGGGAGTTGCAATCTCAGACGGGTGGGGTGGGGGCAAGAGACATCCTCAGGTGAGGGAACTGAGGCTCATCGTGTCTTTCGGCTGCCTCTGCAGGATGAGTCCCAGCGGCCCCCAAAGTCACCCATTTGGTAAGGCACCTCTGGTTGACCTTCCCCTCTTCTCTGTTTCACACCATCTCTAACGGACTCATGTCAAATCAACCACTTGCACTCACAGCCTCGTCTCAAGGTCTGTTTCCTGGGGACCCGGAAGGCGCTCCTTCCACGTCCATCCCAGCAGTAGAGGCCACTTCCTGCCCTGTTTGACACCCCAGGGCCTGGGGTGTCGGGGGGAGAGAATGGGACCCTCTCTTTCCGTCTCCACCAGGCCTCCCTTCTGTTGAGTGTCCCTGACCCGCACGTCTGTATATTGAATGTCACTGTCCCTTCTGGTGAAGGAGAAGGATGTAGAACCAGGAGGTCTCCCAACCCCAAAGGAGACAGGGTCTCAGCCCGGGGGATCCCACCAGCCCCCGAGCAAGCCAGGCAGCGTCCCGGCACGGCAGCCCACAGGCCCTGGCACTTCGCTCCAAGGGTGGTGCTGCTTCCTGCCCGTCGGCTGGGAGCACATTCAGGAGACATGAGCAGATGTCTGGCAGATGTTCAACCTTGTTCACGTCGGCCAACAATAACACAGCACAGAGACGCTGAGGGAGGGAGGAAGGGAGGGGCCCGTTGCCCAGCAGCTGGAGACAGCCATAGGAGCCAGCATCTCCTGCTCCCTCTGGGGAGGAGGCAGGGAGGGTGTTCATGAGTGGCTTGCACATGGCGAGTTAGGGCGTGGAGCACACGGTGCCCGTATTCCAGGGCGGAGGCCTGGGTGTATCAGCCTGTTGCACCAGCTTCCCGGACGGAACCCACAGCCCCACTGCCAGGCTGCCCGGTGGCCCCAGGAGGCCTGAAAAGGCTGCAGGAATTTGGGTCCATCAGAAAGGGGAGACCTGGGGTCTGGCTGGCTACAACATGGCCCACGGCCCCTCCTGGCCACGTGGAGGCATCTCTAATGTTCTCTCTGCTGATACGGGACCCGTCCCCAGTCTTGCTCACACAGGGCCCCAGAGACCTCCACTCAGTGGCAGAGGTGGTACCCGGGATGAGCCCCATACGCCTTCCACCTAGGCTGGCAGGAGGCAGCGAGGCGACTGAGTTTCCAGAGTGCCGAGGCAGCTCGTGGCTGCTCAGAGGACCAAGCACTGCCTCCTGCCCAGAGGAGCTGCCCATGGTCCCACCAGGGCTCGTGGCAGCTCCCAGTCCTCCCCACACACCACCGCTGCTCCCAGCTGCCCCAGACTGGACGGTTCCTGAGCTGAGAGACTCTGCTGGCACCCTCCCTCCCGGTCCTTCAATCGTGGGGGCGACTGGGATGCCATCTGGCTGCAGAAGCTGGAAGACAGGAGGAGCCTCAGCACCTACCGGCATCTCCTGTCCCCCTGGACGGCGTATTTAAAGCCAGTCAACGGAGGACTTGCACGCATCCCTGGGGTCGTTCCCCTGAACGCGCTGTAGTGTCGCTCGAGCTCCAGTCTTACTGGTGTAATTCAGCCCAGCAAACAGGCATCAAAGGCTTTCCTCCTGACAGCAGCCCACAGAGTGGGTAGGCACCCTGGCCCTGGACCGGACGGCCTCGTGGTCCGCTTCCTGGTTGTACAGCGTCAGGTAAGCTGACCTTTCCATGTCTCAGTCTCCCTCCTGTCAAGTTCAGACAATGATGCCACCTGTCTCTCAGGCTGAATGTGAGGGTTCAATCGATTAACACAGGAACAGCGCTCAGAACAGAGCTGGCTCCTAGTCGGTGCTCCACAATGTCAGCGCCAATGATGATGATGTCCTAACACGGGGGACACAACTCGGAATAAGTTTTCCTGCCCTCAGGGAGCTTGTAGTCACACATGGTAGACACAGAAGCAACAACTACGACTCAGAGAAACGAGCGCCGTGGCAGCAGGAGTGCTAATTCCTGTGCAATGCTGGGCAAGCTGCTTTACCTCTGTGGGCTTAATTTGTTTACCTGTAAAATGAGAGAGAAGAAAGAGCTAACGTTTAGCAGTATGAACATTGAGGATACAGAGATTAAAATTATACGTGTGCACGTGCAGCATCTGCATTTGAAGAGCTCACAGTCATGTGGAACACACACGACTAAATACTAAAACATATTAAAATTATTGCATCTTAATTAAATTTAATTGCAAGCTAGTTAAATCATTGCAAATTAATTAAATTGTTGCATGTTAATTAAAATGCATATTAAAGATTAGAATGTAGCAATGCCAGGCGGACCACAAGAGAGCGGAGACATGCGAGCCGCCCAGGTTGTCGTGACAGTAACTGTTGCTGACGTGGTGCAGAACAGATGTTGGATGCTCAGCACATGCGGCCTCGATCTGCAGGGCAAGCCCAGGAGACGGGTCATGTCTCAGCCTTTTTGAACCTGGGAATGAGTGGGGCTCAAAGTGGCACAGAGACTGTCAAGGTCACCCAGCGAGGAAGTGACCGGTGTGGCCCTGAGTTGTCCAAGCCTAGAGCCGGCTGGTAACCATCCTCCAAACAACCCTGAGGGGACGTGGGGACCCAGCAGCAAACACGAGGCGGGCCAGGAGGAGGGTGGGACGAGGCTGGGGAGCAGCTGAGGGCTTTGGAACGGCCCCTGGGACATCACGCTGCCGTCACTTAGGGCCGATTGGGAGCCCAGCGTCCCCGGGCTGGGGTTCAGAGTCCAGTTTCCCAGGGAGCACTGTAGACTTGCTACGGGGTGTCCGTCAAGAGTCCCTGGGAGGCCGTGCTCTCAGCCGGGCCCCTCCTTGGCACAGCCCCCTGAGTCCTGTTTGAAGCAGCTTTTACATGGCCTGACACACCGTTCCTTTTACAAGGAGAGAAATGAGCTCGCGCTGACCACTGCGCTTTTATGCCTTTTCCCTCTTAAAATGCACATTTTGAAAACGGGAAACTCCCCCGTATTTTGAAATGAAGCTAGACAGTTGAGCGACCGCGGGGCTGGATGTGGTAGCATTTTTGACACGGACACCTTGTGGCCACTTCAGGAAACTGCAAGAATCTGCTGAGAGAAACCAGGTATCTCTCCCCGGAGATGCCAACACGTGTGTCAGCCTGTAACCCAGGTCCCCGCAAAGGGATTAGCAGATGGCGAGGTCAGTCAGCCCACACCCTGGTGGTCACGGTCGCGGGCCGAGCCTGGCTGCCCTCCGTCCGGGGCTGGGTGTGCCCCTTCCCCCAGCCAGCCCTCTTTCCTCACCTGTGAAACGACCTGGTGAGGCTGGGTCAGCTTAGGTCCCCGTGGGCTCTGATGCCCTGTGGTTCGGTCCTGCTGTCCAGGCGGAGGAGGACGGGCTGCCACCACGTGTCTGCATTTGAATGTGCTCTGAAATGCCTACTGGATTCTGAAGCTACTTCTTTCCTAACTGCCACTTTGGGCCTTTGCCTTATTTCTCCAACAGGATATGTGTAGTTTTCTCTTTAGCTTGTACGAGTCCTTTATATGTTAACCAATTGCCTTCCTTACGACATAGTGTTAAGAGATAAACTGAGGCACGTTGAAATTTTTAGGAGTTTATTTCAGCAAGAAAACAATTTGAATTGGGGAGCATCCGATGGAGCAGATAGAAATGAGCTCTGAGGGGCTGGGGAAAATGAAAGAGCTTTATAGGCAGAAGGGGGCAAAAACAGGGGTCATACTAGGCAAAAAAAATGGGTTGGTTATGGAAAGATTGCTTTCCTTTAGGGCATGGCAGGAACGCATCAGATCACACAACCAGTGCTGTATAGGAGATTTCTGGCTGATTGATTTAGGATTCCATTTCTGGGAGGGCTGCAACCATAATTACGTTAGGTCTCGATTCGGTGATGCGGGGCTTGGCACGAGCAGCTCCACTTCGGGCCTGTTGTCTTATTTTGAACAATGGTCTCCTCTTGGGAATCAAACCCAGTAATTTAGTCAGGCTCTCCTCATGCCAGATTTCCATGATAACTGAATTTATATTGAATTATAATCAAATCTGTAAATGGTTCTAAATGGTTATTCTTAAAAATAAAGCAGATGGGGGCCAGCCCTGTGGCAGAGTGGTTAAGTTCGTGCACTCTGCTTCAGTGGCCCAGGACATGGCACCGCTCATCAGGCCATGCTGGGGCGGCGTCCCACATAACAGAACTAGAAGGACCTACAGCTGGAATATACAACTATGTACTAGGGAGTTTTAGGGAGAAGAAAGAGGAAAAACAAAAAACAATCTTGGCAACAGATGGTAGCTCAGGGCCAATCTTTGAAAAAAATAATAAAGCAGCTATTTTCCTTTTAAAAACCTCCAGATGCTATCAAGAGATGTTGAATGAATTTAATAATTAAAAAAAACAGTGTTTCTAGTATTTATGCCTTTGTTGAAGGGAGAGTAGGAAAAAAATAACTTATCGGCTAAAGCCCTTCAATCAGAGAGGCAACTCAACTCTCCCTAAGTTCAAGCCTTTGGAGGCCCTCACCAGTGTGATTACGGACTCAGAAGTGACCTCTGCCTTTAACTTACCTTGAACTTCCTCCCAGATGAGCCTTCCTTACTCGTCCTACCCCTGCCCTGCTCACAAACATGCAGTGGCTCCCCACTTCCTACTATATCAGTACAGATTTCCACATCATGTAATAATACAGACCTCCCCCTGCTGCATCGGTACAGACCTCCCCCTGCTGCATCGGTACAGACCTCCACCTGCTGCATCGGTACAGACCTCCACCTGCTGCATTTGGTACAGACGTCCACCTGCTGCATCGGTACAGACGTCCACCTGCTGCATCGGTACAGACGTCCACCTGCTGCATCGGTACAGACGTCCACCTGCTGCATCGGTACAGACGTCCACCTGCTGCATCGGTACAGACGTCCACCTGCTGCATTGGTACAGACCTCCACCTGCTGCATCAGTACAGACCTCCCCCTGCTGCATCGGTACAGACCTCCCCCTACTGCATCGGTACAGACGTCCACCTGCTGCATCGGTACAGACCTCCACCTGCTGCATCAGTACAGACCTCCCCCTGCTGCATCGGTACAGACCTCCCCCTACTGCAGCGGTACAGACGTCCACCTGCTGCATCGGTACAGACCTCCCCCTGCTGCATCGGTACAGACCTCCCCCTGCTGCATCAGTACAGACCTCCACCTGCTGTATCAAATCTCTTCCTGGCTTGGATGTCCGCTTACTACGTTCGCATCCGAAGGCAGAGGGGAGATGGGAAGGGACTAGAGCACCTGCTTTCACACAACTGAGCACATCCAGTTCTCCCAGCAACCTTCAAGGGCCACTACTCACCCTGTTCCATGGACGAAGCACTGCTTCTCAGAGGTCACCTTCTCCCAGCTAGGAAGTGGCCAGTCCTAGCTACCAGGCTTGGACTCCTCTGTGCTCCCCCAGCATAAATTTACATGTACTACTCAACCATGTGGTTTTATTTGCTACCAATTGTCTGGGTTTTCGGTGGGGCTGACCAGCCCAGAAGAGGATAGTGCTGAGCGGAGGAAGCCGCTGCAGCCGGGCTGAGGCTGTATCCACAGAGAAATAGCCTCCACTCGGGGTCCGTCATCCCCGGGACACCACCTCAACTTCCCTGCACAGCTCCTCGTCCTCTGTGCTCTGAATCTCAGGGATGGGCACGTGCCCCAAACCTGGGTGTCCACCTTCTTGTCCTCTCTTGGCCGTACGTCCACCAAGTCATGGAGTCCTGTCTCTCTCTCTTTCTCTGTGATGTCTCTCTAATCCATCCTCTCCTTTCCACGTTCCCTGACGCTGCCTTCATTCAGAGCCTCGTCTGTCTCCCCAGGATCCCCCACCTCCCTGCTGTTTCCACAGTAATCTGTCTAAAACAAGATCATGCCACTTTCCTCCTCAAACTCTCTCGAAGGCTGAGCACCAGCTTCAAGATCGAATTCAATAACTTGAGACATGCAGCCAAGAGTGATATTCAAAATATTTAACAAGCTGCACAGTTTTTCCTGAATATCACTGGACACCAACCAAACAAGACAGACTCGAGCCACAGCACCAGGGCCGGGTCCTGGAGGCCCCTTCCTGGGCCAGACATTAGCACTTTCGTTATTGAGTCAATGGAGGGGAAATCAAGGGGTCCCCCCACAGCTCCAAACGCCCACACTCCAGGGACATGGGATGGACCTCCTTTGCCTGGAAGTCTCTTCTCCGTGGCCTTTCTAGCTCGAGTATCGGCTGGTCCCCAGCATGAGTGGCCTCCTGGCTCTTCTGCTGGGACCCTAGAAGGCCAGGGGAGTATTCACACTTGTGGTTTCTTCTCCCCCATGTGCAGGATCTTCACCTTGTTTTGCACTGTCTCCACCACCCTCGCAAGAGGAGTGAAGCACAGGAAGTGATGGATAACCAGGTCATTCAGCTGAGCAACAGTGAGCCTTGGGGCTGGAGCAGCCCATTGTCCCTGATGCGGGACAGAGCCGCACAGCAACAGCGACTCGTGTACACACGACAAACGACTGCACGCAGCACACAGAGCACTCCCCGCAATTCGTCACTGCTCACCGTTGCCCGTGAGTTCCAAACAACCGCAAGACACACACACACATTTTTCTATACTTGTATTTATAAGTTTTGGTCACGCCCGTTGAACTATACGTACATTAAGAAACTAACAGTTTGAACAGTGGAAAACACAGACATTAATGCATTTTAAAGGATAAAATAATGATGCACATCCAAGTTCTAAACTTTTCGCATCTCAACAGGCTGTCTGGTGTGACCCAGGCTGGAGGCCGCTACTCCGGTCCTGTGTGCATTCCAGGCATTGTCCGTGGGTCCAGGCAGTGACCTCGTGCTGGAGGGCCTCAAAATTCTAGGTTTCCATCAAGGCCCAGGTTGGATGCTAACAGCTGACGATTAGTGCACCTGGATCTGCCCTGGATGTCACATATTCTAACCTCGACAGAACAGCAACAACAACAAAAATAGAAAGGGACAAAGCCCTTTACAGCATCTTCCGTGGAGGGCAAGTAAACATCTAGACGATCGAGGGCGATGGTATTCAAACAGCAGGATTTCCCCCGGGGGCAGTTAGCAATGTCTAGAGACATTCTTGGTGGTCGCAAGTGGGGTGGGGGGGCTGGCATCTAGTGGGGAGAAGCCAGGGATGCTGCCAAACATCTTATGTTGCCCAGGACAGCCCCCCACAACAAAGAATTACCTGGACCCCAAAATCGAGAGAGTGCCGAGGTTAGGAAACCTGGGTTTGGGTGGTCTGGAAGATCTGACTTGGTCCTGGCCCAGTTCTGCTCTCTACGAGCTGTGTGACCTTGAGCAAGTCGCTAACTTCTGCAAACCTATTGCTACCTCTGTAAAAGGCACGGATTCATTCATCCATTCACTCAACAAATGTTTCTTAAGAAATGGGGATGCAGCCATGACCCATATCCAGTCCAACCCTAGAAACAGTGAAAATTAAATAAGAAAATGAGCACAAAAGGCCCTTTGTAATTTTGTAATGTTCTCAACAGACCCAAGGCAGCAGCTCTGATGTGGTCACACAGGTGCCACACATCTAAGAGGGTTCTCCCAGTTCCATAGCCCTTTCTAGCTATTGATTGCATTTCATCTATTCCAAGACGCTCAGGGATTCCTTGTTCACATTTCGACATCTCTGAATTAAAATGATTGTGCTCCACAGTCGTCATCTCCCAGGCAGCGGTGACCATGTGGTTGTCACTAACTACCTGCATGCAGTGTGGGCCAGCCTCCTGGTGGACTAAAACCTTTCAGTCAAGAAAATATTGAAGGATGGTTCAAGGAAGGAACGTGAGTCCTGGTGCCATCTGAAAGCTTTCCGTGGACACCAACAGTAAGAGCAGCACTGACCTCATGGTCTAGATGCCGCAGATCTTTCAAACTATTACAGAGCGTCTCTCCCTACTTGGGGCCCGAGCCTCCTCCATCGCATCCTGGTCCCGCCCCAAAAGACTCAAGGGAAACCCACCTCTGCCCACCTGAGTCAGTGCTTCTCAGCCCAAGCTGAACACGAAAGGAAATTAATGAGTTTTAAGGATACTCACCGGTGGCTCCACTCCGCCTGGATTAAACAGGACTCTGGAGGTGGGTGCCAGCCTCTGTGTTTTTAACGCCCCCCACCCAGGGAACTCTGGTTTAACGTCTGGGGCGCAGCCTGGGCCCTCGGCTTGTTCCCCATTCCTCAGGTAACTCTGAAGGCAGCCAGGTGAGCTCCGGTGAGGAAAGCCTTTGCTGACCCCCGAGGGACATTGCTTCCTCCCCGTCTCCTAACACAGGGGAGACGCACCTGGAACAAGCCCTGTGACCAGGCTGCACCTGGGCCATTAAATCAGCATTTCTGGGGTGAGCGCAGGTGTCAGCCACCGCTGAGGTTCTCCAGTGAACCCAATGCCCAGCCCAGGACTGGATCCTCCTCGCCCAAACCCTGTCACCCTTGACGGCAAGTGCCTGCCTCCCTGGGGAGGGTCTGTCCATACTGGCTTGAGGCTGCATCTATTCAAACGGCATTTACAAGACCTGTGACTTGCTTTCTGCCTTGGGGTATTTACCTGTGGACCAGCCTTTACCTACCGGGCTGGGGGTCTCTTCCTCCCATTACAACACCTTCCACATCACGGGCGCTTGCCAGAGAATGACTAGATGAACCAATACACGGAAGGGTACATATTTATTTTGTCTGGAACTTTCCGATCACGTGGGTGCCACAACTAATGCCAGCTTCAGAGACAAGGTAGCAGTAAGGAGAGTCTGCCTTCTGGAAATCATTACAAAATAGCAAGCGAGTAGCTGGGTGGAGGTCCTGACCCCCAAGGCCAGAGGCAGGAACGAAAATAGAAGGGGGAAATGTTTAGCTCCAAGGAAAGGCCAGACCCACCGCTACAGGTGGTTGATTCTTAATGCATCGTACAGAGTGGGGAGGGGACAAAAATTCAGTGTGGCACCAACAGCTTCGTTACGTGGACACAGCTTGAAAGAGTGACAGGTGGTCCTTGCAGGAGCGGCTGCCACACAGGCTCTAAATAGAGGAAGCTGAGTTCTTCCGAATTTACTGTCCACGTGGACATACCCTCTGCCGCCTTCAAATATACGTACGAGCTGTCCCAGAGCTAGCATCCTTCTATGTCCCAGATCCCACCACTAATTCCACACTCTCGATGCACCCTATGTTTTAATACAGCGTTCAAAGCCTTCTGGGCCTTATCTAAACACAGCTTGAGGCACCACAGAGGCTGCCGATGTCGTAGCTATGCTGGAGGAGCCCGGGCGCCGGGGTGTCACTGCTCCCCTGGGCTGGCCGCCTGCTCCGGGGCCTGGGGCTCCTCCGCCCGTGGTTTGGGCTGGTCCAGCATGATGGACCTCTCTTCCCTGGGGTTCCCAGTCACCAGCATCCAGTGGTTCTTCGGTTTTTCAACTCTGTGTGAATCCAGGTATGTGTGAGCGGCGACCTCAACTTCCTTTCCGAAATAGGTTCTGGGGTGGGAAAGAAGGAACACGGATTAGGAAGGAAACGGCGACTCTCAGAGAGCTGCTTGCTTCATCTCAGAGGCGGCTAACTCGGCAGACGGCCGGGTACAGCCACTGGGAGCTCTGAAACAGGACACATTCCCCGGGAAGTTGCACCCTGTTTGGGCAGCAATGAGGCGGCTGGGATCCCGTTATAACAACATCCTCCTGTGAGGGAAGGACCCGTATAATAGAAGCAGCTCTAAGGGGACTGCTCACACCTTCAAAGTTCTGTGGGACAATATTTCATCATCAAAGGACTTGTTGTGTGCGTTGCCACACTCTTTAAATTGAGCTTCTTTGCTCATATGCACAGCCCCCACCCCCCGAGTGGGGCATCTTGCTACACCCTGGCGTACGATACCTTAAGAAGAGACCCCGGTGCGCCACCAGCCCCCGGTTGGTGTGGCAATGATTGATGAGAATTTTTGCATTTGCCTTTAAAGATAAAGAAAGTGTGTTATTTGCATTGTGAGTTAAGGCCTCCAATTTCCTGAAAGCAAAAATCTGGAAATATACTATATATTCACTTAAATTTAGTTAAAAAAAATTACACATATATATACACACACACACACATATATATATGGAATAACCTAGAAGGCAAATCATAATGGATTGATTAAATACATTATTGCAGATGCACATATGATGGAACATTAGATAATCATTCAAAGTCATATTGGAGATGATATTGGACAGCATGAGATACAGTCAGTGGTGTTTTTAAGTGGCAAATTTAGGTCTTAATGTCCTATTTTGTAAAATAAAAAATAAAAATAAACGAATCAGGGAAATGTGAATCAAAACCACAAGGAGAGATTCCCCTCGCACCTGTCAGAACAACTGTTACCAAGGAGACGAGATGACAAATGTTGGAGAGGGTGTGGACAAAAGGGAACCTTCACACACTGCTGCTGGGAATGCAAACTGGTGCAGCCACTACGGAAAACAGTATGGGGATTCCACAAAAAATTAAAAATAAAAATACCATCTGATCTAGCAATCCCACTTCAGGGCACGAAAGCAGGTTACTAAAGAGATGTCTGCACCCCCATGCTCATCGAAGCATCATTCACAACAGCCAAGGTGCGGAAACAACCTAAGCGTCCAAGAATGGACGAGCGGATAAAGAAGACGTGCTAGATATGTACAATGGAACATTATTCTGCCAAGAGAAAGAAGGAAATCCTGCCACCTGCAATGACACAGAGGGACCTTGAGGACGTTATGCTAGATGAGGTAAGTCAGACGGAGAAAGGCAAATCTCTACGTATCTCTTTTTTTTTTTTTTTTTTTTTTTTAAAGATTTTATTTTTTTCCTTTTTCTCCCCAAAGCCCCCCCGGTACATAGTTGTGTATTCTTCGCTGTGGGTTCTTCTAGTTGTGGCATGTGAGACGCTGCCTCAGCGTGGTCTGATGAGCAGTGCCATGTCCGCGCCCAGGATTCGAACCAACAAAACACTGGGCTGCCTGCAGCGGAGCGAGCGAACTTAACCACTCGGCCACGGGGCCAGCCCCTCTACGTATCTCTTATATGTGGAATCTGAAAACTTGAAATCATAAAAGCGGAGGGTAGAAAGGTGGTTCCAGGGGCTGAGGAGTGGGGTGGGGAGACGGGTTGTCGAAGGGCACATACTCGCAACTAGTAAATAAGTCAGTCCCAGAGACAGTATAGTGATTACAGACAACAAAACTGTATTATAGACATTAAACTTGATGAGAGGTTAGATTTCAATTGCTCCCTACACTAGAAGAAGCAACAGTTACATGAGGTGATGGGGTGTCAGCATATTGCAATTTAAATGGATCCCATCAACATGTTCTTCACTTTAAACTTACACAATGTTGTGGGTAAAACCACACTCCATAAAAAAAGAGAGAGAATAAATTACCCCCCCCAAAAAAAACCCATACGCATAGATAAGGACAGAAATGATATTAAAAAAACAAAACAAAAGAGTGGCCTTCTCTGGAGAGTGGAACTACTGATAATTTTCATATTAGTTTTTGTGCTTTTCTGATTTTCTATAAGTGAATATACATTTGATAATCAGGAAAAAAGTACATATTATTTCGAAATCCTGACCCGTGTAAACTAAAAGCTGTAAGAGGAAGAAAAAAAAACAGCCCCTGACATCCAGGAGCCGGCCTGGCACTCACAGCTGGGCCTCAGTGTTCTGCGGTCAAACGAAATCAACTTCACAGAATGCCCGCATCCGACAAGGCCACTCTCTGACTGTGATGGGTCAAGGCAAACACGAGACCACTCTGTAATAGGGTCTGAACATGGACAAAACACGACCATCAACCGAAACACCGAACATCCACCTCTCCCGCCTGATGTGAGTGACCCCTGCTTCCTCACGATGCCGGCTTTAGCCTTGCTCCGGCCTGCCCGCTCCACGGGTAAGACGATTCGAGATGCCCAGTCACAGAATTACCCCGCTTCCCGACAGCATCCGACCAAGAGCGGAGCCCCACTTCCCAGGACCCTCCCTAAAGTCGTCCAAGGAAAGCCCAGACGCTGTGCGGGGTCCTCTCTCACATCCTCTCGCTGAGATGCCCCACGGCTCCCCAGGCGTGCGTCCTCCCTCACTGCAGCCATCAATCAAGCCCCCTAGTCTGCCCGCGGGTGCTCCTGGTGGCCTCTGGCTGGAGGACGTCACCACCGCAGGGCAGCTCAGACAGCACAAGGGTCCCCACTTCACAGAAGTGCAAGGGCATCTGAGAGAGGCTCAAGCCTGCCCCAGGCTACGGCCCGAGTGAGCGATGGGAAGACCCCCCGGCACCTGGGCCACGGCTCCTCCAACAAGTATAATAATAACAGCAACAACATCATTGACGCCTGCGACAGTGTCTGTGGGCTGGGCACTTTCCAACGAGCACTATAAACGTACTAGCCCTTCCATCCTGGAAAAACCTCACAAAGACATATTATTCTCACGGGTATTTTACCCATAAGGAAGTGGACATACTGACAGTTTAAATCACGGAAAAGAGAGGCAGCTCCAAGGAGAGCAAAGCTTGGCAAAGGCCAGTGGAAGAGAGGAAACCTGTGTAACGTGTGCACCGTGGGCCGTGTGCAGGTTCTCCTTACTGAGGGAAAGAGCCTTGTGAACGTGGGTCCACCTGCAGAGCTGGGAGAGAAGTGCACTGTGTGGGAGGATGTGGGGTGGCCTGTAACAGGGGCCCCCTCTCTGGAAGCCCACCTCAGCCGGCCAGCCCTTTAAATTCTTGCTGCTATAATTGCACGCTCTCCCAGTGACTTCAGCCGGTTCCTCTCTCTCCCTCTGCTGGAGCCCTCAGGAGGGCGCAGCAAGGTCCCCGGCCTTCGAAACAGCTCTGTGCTGGCCAGACCTGCCTTCCCTTCAGGACTGTGCCTTGGGCTCCCGACCTGCAGGGCCCCGGGGTCCTGAGAAAACATTCAGCAATGAGGAGGAGAAAGATGCTGCCTGTGGACCGCTGCATCCACCTGTGCTGTGGCCCTGCTGTCTCCCTCACTCCCCGAGACTTCCCCGTCTCTTCAGAAATGAGGGCGTAACAGAGGCCTGGAAGAAAGCAGCGTCGTAATCCTCAAGTCTCGGGTCCGTGGTTCTCAGCCTGTGCTCAGGGCCGGGGCGTGCGCCTCGGTATTTTTAAAAAGCTCTGTGGGTGACCCTGATGTGCAGCCGGGGCTGAGAAACACCCACACGCAGGGTGCTGCCTCGAGTCAGAATCGAGTTACAAATGAGAAAGAAGAGAGTGCGTGAGGCCCTGGAGCTACGCTGAGCCTCCGTTCTGCAGACAGGAGTAAACAGCATCCGTCCAGGAGCGCCGGCACCTTCACGTCGTCCCCCCGCCACGCGGTGCTCACCGGAACCGGGAAGCCCTCGTACTCCAGGCGCAGCTGGGGGTCGGGGAACGTGGCCTGCCAGCAGCTCAGGTAGGAGACCTCATCCGTCAGGTACACTTCCTGGAGCCAAGACCTCTTGGACGACTTCAGCAGGGTCCTGTGGTCGCTTGACAAATATAACTGGAAATGACAGAGGAAAAATGTAAATGTCACACGAGTGGACAAGCCGGGGAACTGAGAGGCAATCTGCTGGCTGGATGGCAGGTGTGTTCAGAGAGGTTTTCAAAGCCCTGTTCTTACTGACCATGTGAGAACACGCAGTTCTGTACCCCAGAAATGCCGTTTTGGGATGCTGAGGCCCCCGGCCCCACGCCACCGCAGACTGTGTTCCCTTCTTTGAACACCAGGCTCCATCTCCAACTCTCTTCTCATCCTGTCCCTGCTCCCCTCCTCCTCTTTTTCAGGGCAGAGGACCCAGATCAATATTCTATTTATTACAAATAATGTTGCCCGAAACTCATTGCATGAAGTGAAGTGCTCTTAAAAGCAACATCATCACAGCTGATAGTCACTCGTGAGCCTCAAGGGGGTCTGCGCCCCTCTGGAGTTGATGCCCACACTCAGAATCTCGTTAGGCAGCTCTCCAGCTGCCTGCAACTTTGCCAAGAACCACCCCATCCTGCTGGGAAGTCCAAAATGTCGGCTTCTCGTTAGTTAGCTCTTTATTGACTCTCTGTCACCCTGAACCTGGAGGACATTCCTGCATATTTTAATAGGTTTTCAACGAGCATCTTTCCTATGCAAAGCTGAGCCTTGAAGAGCTATGGGGAAGGCAGAAACGAGTTACTGACCTCAAGATGTTGTCTGACTGGCAGGAGAGATCATCGAGCATAGAAATGGGCAGCAGCTGTAAGGAATGGCTGTCCAGCATGGACGCCAAGGGTCGTAGGAGGGCAGAGGATGGAGCAGCTCTCCCGGGGCTCAGGGAAGACCAAGGAGGTGGTGATGTGGTAACAGGGAGCCCGAGGGGATGAGCACGGACAGGGAGTGGGGGACATATTACAGAAGATCTTAAATGCCGCAGTGAACAGCAACGCTCAATTCAGAGGGCACTGGGGAGCCACTGCTGACTTTTCAATAGAGATGGGAGGTGCTCAGACCTGAGCTTTTAGAGGATCAACCTGTCAGCATCCCGTCCCGTATGGTCTCAAGTCAGGATAGACTAGAGGGGCCAAGCTACGGGTGCCTGACCTGAGGTACTGGCATTGGAATGAAAAGACAGGCCAAACTGCGTGATGAAGGCAGAGCCGTGGGACTTGGCCATCAGCCGCGCGCTGGCAGGAAAGAGCGATGGGTCCAAGATATACCGCGGCTTTGGCCCTTTTTGGCCCCAATAACGGTGCCACTCAGAGCAACAAGGAGAACCAGGACTTCAAACGGCAAAGAATATCTATCTCAAACCACAAACTCTGTTTTGTTAATGCAAAGAAAAAAAAGAATAATGTCAGGAACAAATCTAGAAAGCCAGTATCACCAGATTTTTTATAAATGCCCCAGAAGGGCTTGCTAATTCAAAGACAAAGAACAGAAATGAGAGGCAGGAGAATTTGAGAAGAGAGAAAGTTGCCATCACGTGAAGATGAAATGGCTGTCTACCTAGGTGTCATGAGGGAATCAACTGGAAAACTATTAGAATTAGTAAGAGTAAGTGATGTCATCAAAGGTGAGTAGAAAAATCAAGGCTTTCTTATAGTTTTGCTGCAGCCATCAAGAGGACGTCCCGTGAATAGCACCAAAACAGAACATACCAAGAAAAAGGCTTAATGAGATCGGCATCAGACTCATGTGAAAAAAACCACAAACCTTTACCGAGATATGAAAGAATAATTGAATAGATGGAGAGGCATCCTAGAAGAATATATATTGTAAAGCTACAAAATGTGTGAGTTTACTTAATTTTACAATCACATTCAAAATACCAAGTGATTTTTTTTTCCCACAAGGGCAGAGGGACTTGAAAAAAATAATTATTACATTTAGCTAAAAGATTAATTCCTAACATAATTCAGACAAAGAAGTGTAATGAGATGGAACTAACACTACGAGCTGTCAAACTATATTATAAAGCCATAGTTCTACAAGAAAAATAGACAACGCCACTTCAAAGGGAAAAAATAAGAAGCTCAGAAAAAGCATGGAGTATGTACAATAATTTAATGCATGCTAATGGAGGCAGCATGTGTCCGTGAAGAAAGGAATAATTACTCAAGAAATAAAAAAGATACCACCGACTCCTCATCTGGGAGAAATTTACATGTTCCCAGACAACCCTTTATCAAAATAAATCTGAAGTGGATGAAAGAATAAGCTTAAGCAAAAGCAGACAGCTAGAAGTTAATAAGAGTTTCTCTTTTTATCACATCTTTGGAGCTGACTTTAAAGGGTCTCAGAAACAGAAGGAGTTACAAGGAGAAACACTGATCGATTTTGCTCAAAAATAGATTAGAACAGCTGCAGTTTACAAGCTGAGTAACAAATGGAAGGACATGTTAGCCACGGACGGGACAAACCGTATAATCTGTGAAAGAGCAGATACGTAAACCAGATCAATAAACAGGCGGAGAACAGACGATTGACAGGGGAGAGAAGGACAGAAGGGATGGAAGGGGAGGGAGAGGAGAGAGCGGCAAACAAAAAAGAAGAAAAGAAAAAAATCACATCTGAATGTCGTAGCGCTTGTATTTTCCCTGTGCTTTAAGTCTGATCTCTCTCCCTTTCTAAAAGAAGATAAGCCAAAATGTTACTCGTGCTAATCTCTGGATAACAAGATGATGAGTTACTCTCGTCTTTCAACAACTTGGTATTTCCTCTAATCTCTACATTTAAAATCAGGCTGCAGCTTACCATGTATGGTATGTCATAGTTTAAGCATTGATCTTTCTTAGTGGTACAAAAATAATAATAATTCCACACCATACAATAATGGAATCTTTGATTCAATGAAAAATGTTATATTGTGCCAGCTCTGACACTTAGTAGCTGAGTGACTTGGAGCAAAATCACTCAACCTTCTTGTGCCTCAGTTTCCCCTTCAGTGAAATAGTCCCCACCTCATAGACTTGTTTGGAAGAACACGGGAAACACTTAAGCATGTGGTAAGGTATAATAATCCCCATTTTGTAGATGAGAAAGATGCAAAAGGGTTTAATAATTTACCCAAAGTCCCACCCCATAGATATGCAGCTCAGCTGGAATTCAAACCCATATTTATCTGGTTCTGTTACACTTCCTAATCCCCAAAATAAAGGTAAAGATCAGAGACTTATGCTGCCTGATTTATGCAGACTTAAGCATCTCGTATTGTCTTTCTCCCAAATTAGGCAGATGTTTGACAAGAAAAGGTCAGAAAAAGTTGTCAGATGATATGCTTTCCTAGCATTAGGGACATTAAACAGCTGTCAGATTATTATTACATAATGCAATCATTTGGTATAAATTTTTGGTTTTGCCAGCTGCATTGCAAAAAGGCTTTTTTTCCCCCTTACCCTTTAACTTTGAAGGGCATATTTTTGTAATTTGCAAAGTGAGAGGAAAGAATTAGCCCACAACTGCCTGTGAAAAGCTGCAGGCTGAAACGACAGGGAAGCCCGAGATGGAGCGCATGCTGTCGAGTTCTCTGTCGGGGTCCACAGGTAGCCACTAGCCCCCAGGGAAACCAAAAGGGCTGGTCCCAAGCAGATCCCCAACGGGATGACTCACCATTTTGTCTTCAAATCCTCCTGTTATCCCGAGGCAAAAGTTCTGCCCGTATCTAAGAACTTGACCGGCGGCCTCTCTGTCTGGGCTGTCAGTGGAGTGAAAGTATAGGGTAAATGCGCCGTATTCGAATCAGTCTACAGCTCTATTCTTTGTATATGCAGTTTCATTTATAATTTTCTTGATAGTGCATATTCATGTACCATAACTGAATTAAGTCACTAAACAAAAGGTCTTTTCTTTTGGCCTTCAGATCCAGCCAGCACCCTATTCCCTGTCTTCCAACATGGCCAGAAGACAGAGCATCCCCACTTGGTGAGCCTGGAGCGAGCTGAGCACAGACGCCATCCTGCGCTAAGGAACTGCGTCAAGCACCCTGACATCTTTAGAGAGAACCAAGGAAACCCATTTGTAGACATTTAATACAATCTTCCTTCTTAATTCTCTGGGAAACTGAAGTTGTGATCAATTTTTAGTTGTCTTAACATAAATTATCTGTATTCAAAGGAAATCTAAATTCAAGATCTGAAGGATGGGCTACATTCCCGTGATACAAACACTGCTGTCATAATTTAGAGACAAAGTGAAAGCAATATTTTTCATTGTAATTATGTCTCTGCTCTCTAAGGATCTAAATGCTCATTTTCCACAATCTCCTCAAGTACGTTTTTAGTGGACAATTAATTTTAAGATAACAAATGCCCTTGTAATGCCACCTTGCATTAAACTACGTATTTCTGATGTAAAAGTAACATGGCAACATTAAAAGCAATAAAAGCACTCAGATGAGCTCCAAGCATTCTGAGATGTTATTAGGAAAACCCACTTTACTTCTAGATGGGATGTGAACTTAATTCCCTGGATCCCCATATCTTTGAATTAAGTATTTTGAATTGGCACAAATTAGCAATTATCCTGACGTTTAAGATAAAGGGACTGTAAAGGCCCCTTGACAATAATCCTCAAGATAAGAAAACAAGAGGAGCGTCACACAGGACGTTCCGATAACCTTGGCCTCCAGTCGGCACTGCTCCAGTCCGCAAAAACAGATATTCGTGACGCACATAAGCGGAAAGTTAAAGAAACCTTACCTCAAAACGATGAAAGTGTTTCTGCCGATGGGGACCGTGACCTGAGCCAGGCTCAGGCCACACGGCACCTCCAGCTCGTCGCTCAGATGGGCTTTCACCTCGTCTGGAGTCACACACAGGCTCAGGTTCCCGCCCAGAAACAGATCCGCTTCTGTCTCCGGGTGGTCGGGATTCACCAGCATCACTTTGTCGCCGTAGTGAACGTATCCGTCCTGGGATATGGAAAGCTGCATCTGCGATTGAAATAGCAATTCTTCAGATCCAGCAAGCAGCCCTGCAGCCACTTCTGCTGCACCTTCCTTCCCGAGAAGACCAGGATTCATTTCAATCAGGGATTCACTTGGATGCCCTCAGATCCTTAATTTTCTTCCTTTTCCTGCCACCAATCCCCTCTCGCTTTGCCAAAGCAAAGCCCGCAATAATCCCAAACGAAGTAAAACAAGGCTGGTGAAAAATCACGTGCGTCGACTCTGTTATTAATTTATTCAACATCCACTGAAAATTTCTTGAGCGCCAACCGAGGGGCGTGACTTACGCCTGTGTTAATCTATTCAGTTCCTAATTTGGAAAATGCAGGTAAATACAATTAATAGCAGACTTCTCTTATGTTCTGTATCTCAGGGAATTTTAAACACTGTGGTTTTCAGACCTCAAGAGAAAAACTGGCATTTTCCAAAGGATAACTCACTTTTGGAATTTTTGCTTGCTTAACATATACTCACACTTAATTTGATAGGATTTTGAAAACAATGTTTGAATTTAAAATTACCTGTCTCAGGAGATTCTCCTTTAGCCTTCTGCTTCTCTGTATGAGAAGTTGGCCCTTGTCTCTCTTCTCTAAGAAATCTTTCATGAGCTCCTGCTTCAACAGAAAATGAGTAAAACTCAAAGGGTCCACAATAGTCCTGATAACACAGATACTGGTAGCTTTCAGGTCAGAAGCACATCAAGTTGAAAAGGCCAAGTTTGAGAACAGAAAAAGAAACGTGAGTATAATAGGAACGGGGGAAATTTTTTTGAGCATTATTTTAATATTTTTATTTCATTGTAGAATGTTTGGGAAAAATGAGAAAGGCACAAAAGAGACATCGCTCATAATTATTCCAGGCAGAGACCATCGTGAGCAACATTTGGAGGCCGTGTGTCGTCTGGTGAGGGGACGTCATCCCCAGCTTGGATGATGATGGACACTGTGAGTCCGCCCACCGCCCACAACTAGTTCCATAGCGGTGGCCCAGTGCCTTGTGGGGACAAGCACAGGAGCATGCAAGGCCGTGAGTATAAGGTCTGTAAAGGCCATGCTACAGGGACCCTCAGGAGGGTATATGCCATGGGCGGGTGAGGGGGGGCGGTGTTTCTACTCCGAGCCTCCCTCCTTCCCCGGACCGCAGCCTCGGCGACCCTCAGACTCTTAACGGCCCGAGGGAACTTCGTGGGGCTGGAGACTAAGGGGGAGGCTCAGATGGGGGGCTTGAGAGAGCCAAGGCACCCAACGTGGGGAGGCTGAGGGACCCAGGGGAAGAGGAGAAAGGCCGAGACCCGGGACAGCGGGTGAGATTCCAGGGCGTCCCGCGTGCGCTGGGAGAGAATGGAGGTGCGGGATGCTCAGAGGAGGGCCCGCCCCCCGGCCGCGCCGCCGCGCCTCCCGCACCTCCTCCAGGTAGACGTCCTCGTTCCAGTTGCCCATCCGGACTCGGGGGCCGTACAGGTTCCGAGCCATCGTCCCCGGCGCTCCGGCCGCCGGGACTCCGGGGACGCCGCTGTGTTGCGCGCTCGTCGCCATGGCGACCAGGCCCCGCGCGATTGGCCGCCGCCAGGGACCCTGCTGGCCAGTTGGCGACAGCGGGAGAGCTGGGCCCGCGCGGCCCCCTCGGGCTGTCACCCCGCCCGCTTCCGTCGCTCAGGTTTTCTGGAGTTTAATTGCAAAGGGTTGAGAGGAGAAACTCGAGCCTACTGACGTCATGGTCCTAAAAGCTCCCTAGAGAAAATTTTAAAACTTTTTTTTTCCTTTAGGATCTAAAGGAAAATTGCTGTAAAATGAAGCCCTCCCCCCCCCCCCCACTTGTTAAGGCAGCAAAGAGGAGCCTTTCAACGGAAGCGACAGACTGTTTTGATCCAGCAGCAGTTTCACCCTGATCATAAAACGATAGATGCTCCAGGCAGAAATTTGGAACCAAAATAAAATAGAAGGAAGAGAGGAGGGAGAATTCCTCAAAATTTCACCGCCTCAAAAGTAAGAAGCATGTCATGCTGGCATATTTCTGTTTACACGTTTCTGAGGTGGTCCATCCCTCTATGGACTTAGCCACCCTCCTCCCCTGGCCCGTCTCAACTACGAGGACAAGCCTCTGATTTGCAAGAACTCTTGATAAAACCAGAATATGTTGAAGCCAACATTTCTTAAACAAAATGTCCTTTTATGAGTAGGAGGGATAAACAGTCACTGTAGGGCAGCCAGAGCTCGATGCTGATTGAATGCGGTCAGTAATTCACCTTTATTTAGTGTGTACGAAGATAGGACAGAAATGAAAGAGACGGGAACATTTTCTCCCCTCAGCAACACCATCCAAAAGAGAAGATCGTTCCTGAAAACAAAATAGTTCAGGAAGAATGGGATAAGTGCAGTTAAAGACGTGCCGATGAAGGGCCGTAGGCATTTAAAGAAAGAGCCATTTCCCCTTTGGGGGACAATGAGAGTGAGAACCAGGCAATCTGTGGGTGGTGACTGAGGCAGGCGGACTCGGGCTGAACCTGGAAGGATCTGAGCTGGCGGACGGCAGCACGGGACACGTGTAGGAACGTCTCACGTGCATGTGGACCCGTCTGTGAACGCAGCACCGCGTCCCAGGACACGCCAAAAGGGTAAATGGGACAAAACAGGTAGGTCAGACATTAGACCGCTCACTGCGTTTGCTAAATCAAGAAACTGAGACGCAAAGATGCTCGTGGTTCATCCGAGTTCAAGCTGCTAACGTTGCTCAAAGCGAGGATGCAACCCAGATTTTCTGACTCCAAAGCCCATGTTCTTTCTCTTTGAGTGTTTCCATGTTCCCTGTAATATCAGGACTATGACAAGGCGACTTTGCTCTCCGCGTAATTTAATAAAGTTCTAACGACTCAGCTGTTGGTAAGTCCTTAACCCAGTACAGCTCTGCTCTCACCTGCTTCCTCTGAGATGTTCCTGTCAAGGATGTTACATTCCTGTATCTTCTAGGCCCAGCAATACAATAACTGTGTGTGCATATTGTTTGATATAGTTGCTTTTTGAATCATCCTGTATAATTACATTCGTAACCGTCTTACTGGTACTCTCGGTTTCTTCCTGTGGATGCAGATCACAGCCTGGAATTACTTGCTTCCAGCCCGAAGAACCTCCTTCGGTATTTCTTGTAAAGCAGGTCCGCCGGCAACACATCCTCTCAGTTTTTACTTACCTGCTCCTTCCACCTTCATTTTTGTAAAATAGTTCACTGGACGTAAGACTCATTTTCAATTTTTTCTTTCATCGTGTTAAATATGCCATTCTCCTGCCTTCTGGCCTCTTTGTTTCTGACAAGAGGTCAACATGGATCTTATTAGGGCTGCCTCGTATGTGGGCGGAGTGTCTGTATGGGACCTTCCTGCTGTCGGGATGTTCTCTTTGACTTTTGTCACTGTGACTATAACCTCTTCGCATTTATCCTACTTGGAACATGTTGAACTTCTTGGATGTGTAGATTAACGTCTTTTCATCAAATTTGGGATTTGCCATTATTTCTTTGAAAATTTTTCTGCTTCTTTCTCTCTCTCCTCTTCCTCTGGGACTCCTATTACGTGTATGTTGCTGCTCTTAGTAACGTCCTCGTTTCTCTAAGGCAGTATTCATTTTCCTTCCTTCTTTTCTCTCTCTGTTCCCCAGATTGCATAATTTCTGCTGATCCATCTTCAAGTTTGCTCATTTCTTCTTCTGTCAGCTCAAATCTACTACTCCTTCTGTCTAGTGAGTTTTTCATTTTGGTGATGGTAATTTTCAATTCCACAATTTCCACTTGGTTCTTTTTTAACATTTCTGTATTAATATTGCATTTTTGATGAGACATTGTCATCATCTTTCCGTTAAGTTTTTTAATAATGGTTTTTCTTAGTTCTTTGAATATATTTACCATAGTTGCTTTGAAGTCTTTGCTAAGTCCAACATTTGGGCTCTCTCATAGCTGGTTTTTTCCCCTGGGTATGGGTCACATTTTCCTGTTCCTTTGCAGGTCTCATAATTTTTTATTTAAAACTGGATGTTTTGAATAACATATTATAGCAACTCTGTATACTGATTCCCCGCCCTCGGTGCCTGTTGTTGTTGGCTTGTCTGCTCGTGTGGCTGTTTAGTGACCTTGGCTGGGCTGGCTCAGTGAAGTCTCTTTCCCCATGAATAGTGCAGCCTTCTGATGTATCTCTTTGGGGTGCAGCCTGAGCAGGCACGGGGTCCCCGAACCCTAAACGAATCTTATTATGCTAAAAAAAGTAACACAGAGAAGTGTCTCACAACTTATGGCGCAGGGCGATTTAAAAGCCAGCTGGTAATAATAAAACTGTAAACATACACACAAGAAGTTTTCTAAAACATTTTTTTACTAATTTTTACTTTTATTTTTGAAAAGTTATAAAATGTTTATTTTACACATAATTATATAAAATTTTAAATTTACGTTCCTCAAAAGCTCTCAAAGCTAAGATTAAATCAGAAATACACTCAATACACTCATACATTGCTGGTCACTGTAATTCACGCAGGCCTTAATTAGCAATAAATATCCCCTTGAAATCAGGCCACTGTTCCCTTCCATTTATAGTTATTATGATTTTAACATAAACTGGGTATTTACTGGAAAACTTACTTGCTATTTTTTTCATGATCTGATAAGGCTCTTGGAAAAATTCAATTACAGCCTTTTGTTACTTACTTGTGAAACATCTGGCAGGAAAAGAAAAGCTAAAGAAATACTTGGACATCATCATTTTTAAAAAGAGAAGTAGGACAAAGTTCAGATATTGGGAAAGAGAAATGAGAGTTATAATCTTAGAAGCAAGTAACTTTCAGGGCTGAAAATAAGTCTTAAAGTCCTCATTGGATGACAAATATTAGTCATCATAGTGCAGTAAAGAAAAAAGGGACTGAAGCTCCTTTCATTAAGCTTATAAAAGCATTTTTCTCTCTGAGCCTCAATATCTCCATCAATAAAAATGAGTGAAGGATAACTTTATTGCTAACTCTCTTTGAGAGCATTTCTAAAATGCTCTGTGATATGTTAATAGATACGGAGGGAGAAAGAGTTCTGTTGTCAATAAATCTGAGAAATGCTGGGTTGTCCAGGCTTCTTTATTGCAGAGCCTTGAATGTAACGGTGTGCACCATAAACCTACAAAAGGAAGACAATGCAAACAGCGTTGCCCCGTGAAGTTCGTCGTGCAATCCTCTTTTTGGAGAACTGGCCTGCAAGAGCAGCGTGTAAGGAACACTGACTCAGAGACCTTGTGAGGCTCAAAGGAAATAATAGTATGAAAAAGGGGTAGGATGTGGACATGAAGATAAAAGAACCGGGTGAGCACTTTCCAGAGGAAGCAGGGTGAGCCGGGGTACGGAAGCAGAGAAGCGAGGGCTTCCTAGAGGGCCAGAGAGACACGGGGCAGGGAGAGAGGGGAGAAGACAGGGGAGGGCCCGCAGCCCCGAGGCGAGAGCTGAGGCTTTATCTGTGCGTGGTGGGGAGCCAGGAGGGTTCCTGAACCTCCACAAGGGGCAGAGCAGAGCTTTCGGAAGTTTGCTGGGGCTGCAGGCTGTTGCCTGGCTTTCAGGCTGACAGGCTGGGGTGGGAGCAGGGAGCCCAGCTAAGAGCCGGCCTGGGGAGGGTGCTGGGCGTGGGAACAGAGAGGTGAGAACGGATGAAAGAGAACCGAATCGGTAACGTTCACTCCTGGAAAACGACGATACAGTGGGAGCATCCTTCCTATTGTTCCTTCAGCTGAGGTTCACTGTGCAGCAAGCACTGTGCTCAGCATCGGGGAGGTGAGGACAAGGAGAGCGTCGGGGGCCTGCCTTTGCCCAGAGTCACAAGGAGGCGACCGCCCCAAACAGTGGGTACACACAGGAGGCATGGGGCCAGGGAGGACTTCCCCCAAGGATGTCGGCAAGTGCTTTCCTGCTGGATGACAGTCCTTTGATAAAGGAGGCAGGAATGGAAGTCCTACACAGCCACGTGGTCAGCACCTTGTCTCGTCCTGTCCCCTCCCGAGACCCCAGGGTGGTGTCTGACTGGGAAAGGGTCTCCTGGGCTTTTTTGTCCCCATCTGTTTTCCCTCTGGTTGCTCCAGACCCCTGGGAAGAGACTCCCAACACGACACTTCTAATTTTCCCGGCCAGACAGGACTACCGGAGTCCAGCATTCACCCCAGGGACAGGCTCGTGGGGCTAGGTTCCCTCAGTCCCTCTTTATTGCCCTCGGCCATCTTGCAATCGGTTGTCATCAAAGCTGACCTGGCGGGTGATGCCCTGGCATGTACCCTGAGCCCCGAGAGCAGAGGAAATGTCCTTCTATGCACAGTCCCCGCTGACTTGGAAGGAGGGTGGACCCTATTAAGAGGAAGCCCCTTTGTCCTACTCATCTCCCTGGTGAGTTTGGAAATGCTGGGGTGGACCCAGGGCAGGGCTGGCAGCAGGAGCTCGAAAGAGCCGCACGGGGCTGCCCAAGAGCGAGGAGAAGGCGAGTTTCCCATGGGAGGGAGGGGGGTGGGCTCTCAGAGGTGCGGCTGGGAGATTGGAACTTTCCGGGGAGGACTTCGGGCTTCCCCACCAGCAGCATCTCTTCCAGCTCTCAAAGAGCAGGAAGGGCCTGTAACTGGGCTCTAGGTTATAGGAGTGTCACTCTCTTTTAAAATCTCCGGCAATTTATTTCAAACCTTTTTTTCCTTCTTTAAGTAGGGGAGCCCCCTTTACCCACAAAAGCAAGACAGAACTCACTGACATAAAACCAACAGATCAAAAGGGGTGGTCTCGTGGTGGACTCAAATGGTCAGCCCCAAAATATCCACGTTGCCCCACTGGAAGACGCTGACCCAGCTCGTCCCACAGCTAATTATACAGGCGAGGAGACAGGCTCACAGAGGGGCACTCAACTCCACGGTGTCACGAGCTCCCCAGGAGGAGGAGCAGAAGCTGGAATCGGTGTCACTCGCCTCTCGGTCCAGGGCTTTTTCCACTTCCCCCCGGTCACTGGTCCCCGCCTGCGACCGCTCATCTGTTTAACACTGACCCATTAATCTTGTCTTCCTGGTCAAAAGAAAGATCTGGCCTTTATGGTTCAGAAAAATATAAGTAGAAGCATTTCACCCCATGAGGGCGAGATTCAGAACGCAACAGGGACAAATCCGTTCGGGTCCGTTTCTCCTGTCCTGTTGCAGTAAGAAAACCAGTAATTATAAAAGTGTTGTGAAAGCAGTGCGATCCTTCCAACACTTACAGAACCGCAGGACAGAGCTGAGAAATAGACCAGTTCCAGGAAATTCTCAGACGCTGGGCGAGCGTGCACAGAAAGGTGTCAGTGCGAAGACCCACTTCCCCAAACCTCAGTTCTTCCAGTTCCTTTAATCGGATGGGAAAGGATGGGGTGTCCCTTCGTCACAGATGAGGAAGCAGAAGCACAGAGAGATTATGGGAAATACCCAAGTCAGCATGAGAGCCAGGACTAAAACCCACTCTGAGAACGCAGGGAAGAGAGGAGGGAGAAAGAGGGGAAAACATAGAAGAACAGGGCTTCACATTTTCACAGCATTCACAGGTCTCACACCAGGTCTATACACGCCATTTCATCCACGTGTCACCCTTACAAGAGGTTGGAAAATAATTCTAGGGGCGATGGGCAGCTCTGTGATTTCAAACACAAGCTCTGGAGTCTGACATTCCCAGGCGAAAACTCAGAACTAACCACTCGCAGGCTGTTTGACCCTCGGGCAAAGTCATGACCTCTCTGTGGCTCGGCTTCCTCGTCTGTAAAATGAGGAAATAATAATAACACCTCATGTGGTTATTGTGATGTGGGTAAGGCTGGCACAGCGCCTAGGATGCAGTGAGAACCCTGTAGAGTTGGCTGCTTATTGTTTCGGAAAGACTGACATCAAGAGTGGCTTACCCAAGTTGTTTTCTGTTTGTGAAACTCACAAGTCTAAAGTTCAAGGGATATTTCATTTCACAAATGGGAGAGCAAAGACCCAGCCAGGGAACAGAAGCGCCTAAGGTCAGAGGATGCGTGCTGTCAGAGCCGGAGGCAAAACCCAGGACTCCTGATTTCTCATGTTGGACTCTAAGGTTCCAGTAAGAAGCTGGAAGATGAAGCGTGTCTTCAGCACGTGATTTGCAAATAGAGGATGGCGATGCTGCCCTTAGTCCTAGGGCTGTATGTGGTGCAAAGAAAAATTCCACGTGGACGGTTAATTATCTATGGAGGTGTCATTCTCCTCTCTCTTGGGGTGACACCTGTGGTCTAGGGGTGACCTGAGCTGCCCCAAAAGATAAAGCTGGTGTCGATTTATGGTCCGGCTGGAGCCCTGGACACTCTGACTCCCGGCCCAGTGCTCCCTGTCTTGTGCAACTATTGCTCTCTCTGCGAAGTGGGGAGGACAATGACACGCACGACAATCCTCGAGTTACTGATTTCCTCCTTCACGTGTCCTTCCAGGGACTTCTGTGAGCCCCACTAACCTGGGCCTAACTAGGGCGGGGATGCTGTGTTTATCAAAATCTGATAACCACTCTGAGAATATCCGGGAAGCCCCCTCATCTCCCACCACTGAGACAGGAAACAGCAGCAACGATTCTGGAGGGCAGTTTTGCGTTACGTTGTCATAGCCTCTGAATTCCACCCCAAGGATATTAGACCATGATGTTTACTGTAACGGGAAAAATTTGCAAAGAACCTGCAATGCAAATATCCAATAATAATGGGTTATTTCAGTAAAGGACAGAGCATTCATGTTTTGGATGGCTGTGCAGCTATTAGAAATCATGATGTAAGAGCATTATTTAATGATTTAGGAAACGTGCTCCATATATTACATGCAAATGAGACTGCAAAAGATTTTATAATGTAAGATGTCCATTTTACATTTAAAATGTCTATTTGAAAATGTACAATTAAAAATGCATATTCATAGGAAAGAATAATATAGTTTATAAGCATATGTGATGATATATATGTGAATTTCTATATATCCGATGCATATGTGCTATAGGTAATACAATATACAGTGTATATAATCACAGACGTGTATAATGTACGTAATCTGTATAATTTATACTTATATCTAATTCATATATATGTACTTTATGAGCAAGGGGCATCAGGTTTTCTGCAGAAGCATGAGATTTTTTTCTGTAATCAGCGTGCAATTTTTTTGTAATCAAAACAATAAAATATTCTGAGAACATTCTGGCCCCATGGCATCGCATCCCTGAACCAAGGCTCCGATCTGTGTCACAGCAGCAGAAATAGCAGATAAAATGTGTCGGCAGCTGGAGACGTTGGGACCAAGAATGAGAGCCAGTCAGCGGCTCAGACTGCTCCAGGCCCCTCGCCCCGAACCTGCTTGCAGCTTTAACGTAAGCACGTTGGACCGTTTCTCAAGCTCGTGGGTAATCTGTCGTCCTGAAGAAACTTCTGAGGACAAGGTTGCTTCTGACCTGCTTTGGGAGCGGGTCTGATTCCACGCTTGGGTGATCGCGCCCTCGTGTGGCACGTCCTGGGTGCAGCCTTTTGTCTGTAATGAGGAAAACGATTCGATGACAGGATGGTCTATGGGCTGGGCACAGGAGACCCCCGTCTAGAAGTGGGTCTCATCCCCAAAGAGAACTGTTAAGCTGGGCTGCTAGAATTTACGGTGCATCGTCTCTCGAAGTAATAAACATTGAGATTAAGAGCCAAATGTCAACACCTATTAAATCGTTGTCTGCTTGTCACAGCCTCATCTTCCTCCCCGTAAATAGTACTGTTTTACACTGTGTTCTTAGGGTATCAAAACACTTGAGGTTTCCCAACACGACGCTTTTATTTCCCCTGTTGTTTCCTCTCCTTGAATGTTCTCACTCGAGACACTTCTTCTCCATGTAATTTCTACTCATGCACCAACACTGTCCCAAAACCCACTTCTCCAACATCATCCCCCGACTGGATTAAGCGAGGTGTCCCTGCCCCGGCTCTCACGGCATCTTGTGTTTTCTCTGCAAATCGCTATTATGAGCAATTTTTCCTGGCAATGAGCAATGTGGAGGAGTATAAGCTCCACGACCCAGGGGTCTTGGTTCCACTGATGTGTCCTCCGCACTCAGCTCAGTGCCTGGCACGCAGCGGGTCTTCAAAAGTGCATGTTGCGTCAGTGAACGGTTCATATTCCTGCTTTCCGGCTCTCTCGGGACCATGTTTAGTGCCGTCCCATACAAGCACTCTTAGCCCACCATTATAGTCATAAATGTTATTCACTGAAAATACCCCGCTACACCCCAAACACCCACCAAACTTGGATATAGATGCACAGGGAAAACACCACATGAAGATGGAGACAGAGACTGGAGTGACGCATCTACAAGCCAGGGGACACCAAGGATGTCAGGAACCATGAGTTAGAAAAAAGACATTGAACAGATTGTCTCATTATCTCCAGAAGGAACCAGCCTCCATCACCTGATCTCAGACTTCCTGCTTCCAGAAGAATAAGCTTCTGTCATAGCCACCTAGTTTGTGGCAATTTTTCATAGAGATCCTAGGAAATTGATACACCTTGTAAATAGCAAACCAGATAATATCATACACAGCTGATGCTATTTGTGTAAAATTTTATGGGAACTGATGCCTGTGTACAGAAGTCTCGAGGGCTGCTCGGAAGAGTGTTTGGCAGGTCGATTTTGGCGATAATCTCTAAATAGTGGAATTTGAACTGATTACTTCTTACTGTATTTTCTTCATGCTGCTTGAAATTTTTTACAACAGTTTTTTTTCTCAGACACAATAAAGCTGTTTTCATAAGATGAATAAATGACTAAACTTATGGGTTAGTCTGCTCAGGGTGCCGTCACAGAATACTGAAGACTGAGTGGTCTGAACCGTAGAAATTTATTTCTCACAGTTCCGGGGCCTGGGAGGTCAGAGAGCAAGGTGCCGGCAGGTTTGGTTCCTGTGCCGACCCCCTTCCTGGCTTCCGTCTCCTCGCTGTGTCCCCACAAGGCAGAGAGAGGAAGCTCTGGTCTCTGTTCTTCTTCTTATGAGGACGCTAATCCCACCATGGGCCTCCATCCTCAAGACCTCACTGCCGTAACAAAATGCCTCAGTGCCTCCAAACGCCATCACAGTGGGGTTAGGGCATGTGGATCTCCATGCAGCACAAACATCCAGCCATGACAACTTGTATGTCCAGTGGATGGCAGAGGGGCATAAAGATGATCTGGTTATTCTCAGATGCAGGAAGGAAGTTCTGTCGCTTATTCTATCAGTATTCCTCAAACAGTCAACTGTCTAGGAAAGCCATTGTGCTTCAGAGAAGACACAGCAGCATTTCGTTTGGCTGAGAACTGGGGCTTCTGCACTGAGGGGGAAGCTGAGCCCAAATCTGAGCTCATCGAGGTTTGCGAGTCACTTAGCTCTCCAGGCCCCAGGAGCCTCGTCTGCAAAATTAAGAGATAAACATCCATCCTGAGGATGTTGCAGCAGTCAAAGAAGGTGTACACGGGAGAGTTTGCCATAGTTACTGGCACCTAATAAATGTTCAGTAAAGGAATGCTCAAAGATATATCCTTTATTTCTAGTTCCTACAAGGGTCAGATCACAACCGCAAATTCCGCACGTGGCTGGTGGAAAGCTCTGATCCCGTCGCTCCATGCGTGGTGAGCAGCTCCCCGGCCAGTCTACACGCTCAAGCCACCTGGGGACTCAACAGCTCATGACACCCTGCCCTTAAACCTGACACTAAAGTCCACCGACTCCTTACCAGCTATTGATTTGGGGGGTATGGGGAACTGATTCCTCTCAGTGTGTCTCACCTTTTCCAAACTTCCAGGTGGGAAAAGTATAAGACTTAGATATGAGACATTTGGAAAGAATTCTTTTATCGGGTTCCTCAGCGTGTCCTCTCCAAAGGGAATTGTGCTAGAACGTTCCATGGCAGGTCAGAAGGGTGCCTTGTAACTCCTGGGTGCTGCTTCCCTTTGGCACAGCCTCAGGCCCGCTCGTGGGCGAGAACAGCAGCCTCGTAGCTCATACCTTCCCTTTGGGTCGTC
This sequence comes from Equus przewalskii, assembly GCF_037783145.1. Classification (NCBI taxonomy): domain Eukaryota; kingdom Metazoa; phylum Chordata; class Mammalia; order Perissodactyla; family Equidae; genus Equus; species Equus przewalskii. Next base: position 90,420,114 of record NC_091831.1, read on the forward strand.
TCCTTCCACGTCTTCAGACTTTCCACTGTTCAGGTTGGAGCCATCTAGCCCCATTTCCTCACCCCACCCCCAGGGGGAGAGAGGGAGCTGGCTCCCACTGTCCTCAGCTCCTGTCTGACCTCGTGCACTAGCTGGCACAGGAAGCATGAGTTGGGAGCAGGGTGGAACCCAACCCAGTTTGTCCAGGAATTCCAGGTTCACCAACACGCACCTCCCCTTCAAGTTCTCATCAGGCAACACAGACCAATTACCTCTCCCAGAATGAGGTGGAAATGACCTGCCGTCCAGCTCTGCCTGTCCAATATCCCCATCTCTTCTGTCTCAAGTCTTTGCCAGCCCCAGTAGGACAGGCTGAGGTCTTCAGGGCAGCTGTTCCGTGGAAGGGATCTGGAGCAGCTGGGCAGGGCTGGACCAGTGGGACACGACTCCGGCCACCCAGAGCCCATGATCGGAAACTCTTTTCTAGAAGACACAACACGTCTACACTGAGAGGGGATTCTCTGAGCAGCTTCTGTTTGCCATCACATGTCTATCGCTCCCAGGCTGGCAACAAAATACGGTCCACGTCACTGTGGGGTGATCTTGAACTTCATCTCAATCCTACCTCGTCCACTGAGGTTCTGAATCCCCCCCTCGTCTTGGAAGCAGCTGCCTCTGCTCAGTTGCCTCCACATGAGCCAGCAGGACTTGATCAGGGTCTAGCAAGCAGGCTCCACTGCCCGGTACCCACGGCCCCAGCTCTCCGGCTCCCACTCAGCTTCACCGCATCAGAGGGAGGATGAAGAATTGGGGGAGGAAGTGGCTAAAAGCTCCTGTCTGTGGATCTCTCCCGACAGCATTCAGTTGAGCCAATCCCCTTTTTCTTGCTGAATTCCACCACTATGTTCTCTGCTTTGCGGAAAAATCCTGATCTTTATTACTTAATTAGGAGTCTGCCCATTCTTTACCAGTGGAAAAGAACTTGATGACCGACTCCAAGACTTACTAGCTGCGTGACTTTGAGCAGGTTTCTGCTCCTGTCTCTGCCTCTGTTTTCTTGTCTATAATAGTAAATACTAACTACTTGGTTCCCTTATTGCAGCCGCTAAATGAGTTAATGGATTTGAATAGTGCCAGGCTCACACTAAGTCCTTGGTAAATGGTGCCCATCACAACCATCATTGTCACCACCATCGTCAAGCCGTGCTTCCTCTGTCCTCCCCTCCTCCAGCCACCGGTCCTGCAGGAGACTGAGCTGTTCAGACTTTGAACCCAAGCACCTCCCTAAGGTCCCGTCTGGCAAACCCTCAATAACCCTCCTCTATTCTCAGCTCTCAGAATGTTCCAGGCCTACAGCATTTCTTCACTGGAGATCACCCCATAGATTAAATTCTTCCCTTCTAACTTAATCCCCATGGTAAGGATACAACACCAGCTGTGTCTCTGGCCCCATCGCCCATCTTAGCCCCTCAGCCCGGGGTCTTGAGGTACCTACAGTCTGAGCCAGGGTCCCTGTGGGTTTGCCTGCCTCTCCAGGAGCAATGCAAATGCCTACAAAACTTCCGTAAGCCAATTCTATATCGGGCTTATATAACGCGCTGCGTAGACTGTCTCCTCGCACGTTTCCTGTCAGAGGTCTGTGCAGGAAACGGCCTGGCAAACTGGGCCGTGGGCCCAGTGCCGGCACCTTCTCACACCCAGCCCTCACCCCACAGCTCAGGTGCCAAGATCGCGGCCACTGTTTTCCTGATCCTCTCCCTTGTGTGAGAATATTCTGAGCACCGTTACTGTTTATGCCAAATAAACCCGTACTGCTTGGCACCGTTCTCCTCACAGTTTGGCTGCCAGGTGATGGACACATTCTTTGGCTCAATTCTAGGGCATGATGAGTTTCGGCAACAATTAAATACCAGACTCAGTTCAATTTCCAGATGGCACTTGCCACACCCAAAATTGCCCTCAGAGCCACACCTTCCACTGTGGACGGCAGTAGGGGTACCGTGCACGGCAGTGTGGTAAGGCCGGTCGGCCCAGCACACACTCAGGTTCCTGGAGAGCGTCCAGTCCTGGTCTGCCCTTCCTCTCAGCTTTGGAGAATGCTGCTGGAATTCAAGTGGCTTTGCAGAGCATTGCTACCCGAAGGACCCTGAGCAAGGAGATGCCCCAGTGGGGAACCTGGGGGAGCAGGCCAGAGGCATCGCCCCTGGCCCCAGAGGCTGGACGCACAGTGGCACGGCCATCCCGGTTTTAACGTTTTGAGACACTTTCATACCAGCTGGCAAAGAGCTGTTGCCCCAAACTGACCCAGTGTCCCTCTGCCATAACGGCTTCCCTAGCCCACCCTCTCGGTCCCCCAGACTCCCCCCACACACACCGCTATTCAACAATTAAGAATAAATATTTGGCACACAAGGGGCCCGTAGACCTCTGCCCCTGCCACCACTGCTGCTCCTTTCTCACCGGTCAGGGCAGGTTGTTAAATATTTTGGCGGTCACCCCTGGCTGGACCCCTTCACAAAAGGAAGGTTGAATTGATCAGAAACTTGGTGCGGAAAGTTCGCCCCGGTAAAGCAGCATCGTGAAAAACAAAACAGATACAAGGCTTTCCTAAACTCGAGGGTTTTCCTGGAGCCCACCAAGGTGGTGGCCACATTTCTGAAGAAGTGACACAGACTCGATCAGCCAGCCCCTCACCACGGGGGAAGCGATGAAGGTGCTGCCTGCCTTCAGGGGACGAGTCGGGCGGGGACCCAAGGAGATCGCAAGTGCATACTTGGGGAGGAAAAGGCAAACCTCTGTGTGTTAGGAATGAGAATTCCAAAGAAATAAAAAGTGGAGACTTTTTTTTTAATTTCAAAGATAAAAGAAGATGCCTGTAATCATCCAGGCATATAGAACATCGTAAGCACAGGAAGGAAAACGGAGCTGGCCTCCCCACTCCTCATCTAATGGATCAATAAAACTCAGCAGAGGAGAAGTCTGCAAAGCAAGATTTCAAAACCCAGCAAGTTGTTGCTTGTAATTTAAAACGACAGAAAGACATTCTAAGGCGTCTACCAGCTCAGAATATGCCTTTCATACACCTTTCCTTAAAAATATTATGTGATTGGGCTATAAATCAAGTTAAAGAACTCAATATTAGGGAGGTTGTATTACAAAAGGACTTATTATAGAAACACTGAAAATATACATAATATAAAAGCATTGCCATAATTTGAACATGGAACTAAGATGAAATAATTATTGTGAATATAGTAACAAAAATCGCACACCGTTAAATAATTCTCGAAAGAAAAAACACTTAATAATGAGATCAAACTTTGTAAAAAATATCAGACTAAACCAAAAAAAACAGGGAGGCAGAAAAAGGCGGAAGAAATTAAAAATGGAAATGTTCTCCCCTTACGATAACTTTCATTGAATGTTTGCAAACTGTTTTAAATGCTGTGCAGGTATGGTCTTATTGACTTAAATCTCACACATCTATGAGGTAAAGATTACCCCCATTTCACAGACGACAAAACAGATGTAGAGAGGTTGATTACTTGTATAAATAAAAGGAGAAAACCTTTAGAAATATGACGGGCATGAAGAAGAAGACAGCAGGAAAGGGAAGTCTAATAAAATAGATTTTTAGAGTAAGGATTTAGAAAAAATGAAGTGTGGTATCATCAGTAAACTTGACTTAAAATATATTTAGCCTCTCTGGTCTGTAGAAAGGGGGTGGGTCTTCCTTCCCGTTGTAATGTTCTGAGTGTGGTAAGAGGATGCGTCATTCTGACCAACGGCTCTGCAGGTCATGGCTATTTGTGGCGCTCCCGGACGCTCCAGAGCGTGACTCCTAAGAGCCGAGATGTTGTTCATCCAGAACTCTGGACTTGGTTGGAAGAAAGGACCAGAATTCCCCTTTGCTCTGAGTTGCAGAAGTTTCCTGTGCTCCTCCAGTCTTCAGCGTCCTGGGGGTGCTGCTAGGACCCTGCTGAGGGTCCTGGGTCAGCATTAGGAGGGTCTGGCAGGAGGAAACCTTCATTAACGCACGATGGTCGTGCTCTCCTTGTCACTGGTCCTCATCTGGTGACCCGCACTGTCCTCCTCTTGCTAACTCATTCCCTTCGGGGCAAAGGGCTGGGCCGGGCCCCTCTCTGGTCATCTGCTTCTGGAGATAAGTCCTTGATGACTCTGTGCAGCCTCCCTTTCGGGAGATAAATTTCCTATGTGGGAGGAAATGACACCCCCTCTTCCCCAGCGGAGCGGCTGAGTCTCCCCGCCTTCAGCAATGGTGGGAAGTGACCACACCCACTCTTCCCAACCCAGGGGGATTCCAGCATTTGAAAGTTCAGAGCTGGAAAGATAAACATCACCGCTTATCCCTCACTCCCTCATTGTTCCTCTTCAGCAACAGAAAAGGAACGGAGAACCAGGCTGCGCAGAAACCCATCCATCTGCCCGTTGTTAAGGGAACGTTGCTTTCAATTATGCACAGGGCCCCTCCTTTTCCTCCTCACCAACACCCGGCCCACCCCGTGAGGAAAAAAAACAAGACTTGATTCTTATTTCCAAGGTAACCTCCCCTGGCCTGGCCCTGGGAACTCCCCCCTCCTCTATTTCCAGAGGTGAAACTCAAGGTAGTAAAATAAGTGCTAGATTTGGGTCTGGGGAACAGGTTTTCTCACTTCCAGGCTGTGTCCCTTCGAATGAATTACTTAACAAGGACCCCATCCGTAAAAGGGAATCATCACCTTTCCTCTGCCTGCTTCACAGAGTTGCCGAACAAAAGGATATGTTGAACCCAAATTCCGTTTCTAAATTGCGAAGTGCACATCACTGTGAAAGAGTACGAGCCTTAGCCCCCACGGCCTCCATGTACCCCACCTGCCCACTGAACGAGATTCCTAACGTTTTTGCCAAATGTGGAGGGCAGTTTAGCTTTTCCCAAACAAGTCTTTGTCCAGACTGTTCCCTCAGTCTGAAGTGTCCCTCCTCCTCTGTCTCTGCCTTCGAAATCCTTTCCATCCTTCTCAGTCCCGTTGAAATCTTCTTCCTCCCAAGAACCGTTCCTTTGCTGACGTCTTTTTCCAGAGTCACTCTCTCTTCTTCTGAAAGCCCCTGGCCTTTTCTTGGTCCCCGGATTTCAGTACTGACCCTATTCTGCCTCACATTCAATTCGAATTCTTTGTGCATCTGCTTATCTTCCCACAGATCAACTGCGAGCCATTCCCAGGCAGAGCGATTTTGTCCCTGCACTCCCCATGCCTGGTGTTTGGCCCGGACCAGGAACATGGCGGTGGTGATGCTAAGAAAGGGATGGGGGCATCTCTGTCATGTACACGTGTTTACATGCATGTGTTCATTTGGGGAAAATTTACACTTTCCTATTTCCCAAAAGAGTCTAAGGAAACTTTAGAAACTGAAGACAAGTCAAAGAAGAACAAGTCAGAAGAAAAGAGAACAATATGTTTCAGACACCTGGGGTGGGTTGTTTACTGCAGCTGAACGCTGGATTTATCTCTGAATTTCCTGGATGAGAGGGAACTGCGCTGGCTCATACACTTTTCATTGTACAATAACTTTGGAATCAGATTGGAAAGAGAAATTTTTCCTGGCACTGTGTTCAAGGAGAAATTTATCAACTGAGTCCTTATATAACAGGCATGAGGTAACACGACCAGCAGCATCTCCAACCAGCATTTTGCAAAGGAACACAAATGTCTTCCGAGGGGTCGTTCTTACATTTGACTGCAGTTCAACAGAGAAAGGATTTCTGCAAGGAAATGAGGCAACAAGGCCCACATCCAGGGCTCTCTCTAAATTTTCAAAAGTCTTCAGAACCCAGAAGAAAGAGAAGTTGGCGAATCTGTTTCATATCAGATCTCAAAGACCATGTCTACAGCTTGGTGCCCAGCTTGCGGCAGCTCAAGGCAGGCAGAGGCAGGGAGCCAGCCTGGAGCTAGGACAAGGATCACCACCTCAAGGGGCAGACTCCGGGGGTGCTGGTATTCGCCGAGGTGGACAAGGCTCTGTGTTCAAGGACAGCCAGGGTCTTGAGGTCCCTGGAGGCCTGCCCTGGATGATGTTAAGGGACCGCTGTTCATCAGGAGGGCATACCCAGGCCTCGTTCACCTCGAAGGACTCAGGAGGATCTGAGATGCTCACAGATGCCCTCACAGGCAATGAAAGAGACTTGGGGAGAAAGAGACAGCTCATGACGGTGACACCAGTTCTGAGGGAATGACTGAACACTAAGGCTATTACGATGGCGGCTGAGGACGCCTAGTTCCTGCCTCGGTGGGCGATGAGCCAGAACGTGGGAGCCTTGCGTGTCCATCTGTGAGTTTCACGCAGGAAAGAAAGAAAGGCGGCAGCTGGCCATCTCAACTGACCTCCTTACTTTATGATGGAGGAATGGAGGCCCCAAGAAAGAAACTAAGCCAGGTGCTCACACCTGTGGCTACCACAGGTCACATTCTTGCAATCTTCCGTTCTAGGTTAGCTGCTCTGTCTCCACAAAATGGGGAGCACTTGCCTTCTGGGGCCTCCTGGACACTCCTCACCATGAGTCGACTGCCGAGATGTCTCCAGGGTTTTCAGTTTAAGATGTGTCCGTCTAGAAGGAACCATCTCACTCTTTTTTTCTCTTTCCTTCTTGTGTCTACTGCCATGAGCGCACTTCCTGAAGTGCCGGCTCAGTTCCCCTCTCTCCCAGGACTCTGGAAGCCTGGCCCCTCCTCTCTGAAGGTGTTTCTCATTAAGAAGGGCTGGGCTTTCAGTCTGTGGGACTCCAGGGAGACCTGAGAATCACGAGCCCCCGGTCACCACAGACACAACGAGGTCGACAAAGGTAGACTTCTTGCTGTCCTTTTTAGCAGGCGCCACGAGAAAGGAGAGGTCAGAGAGAGGGCACCGAAAGGTCCGAGGAGGGGACAGCTGGGACGTCCAGGAGAAAAAGTCATTCTCGTTCCCTTTCCCGCTCCTGTTCTGCAGCTTTATTCTGGTAGCCCCAGTGTGGACGTTTTGCAGCCAGGCCGGGGTGATGCTGTGAAGCACTTTTGCTGAAGTTTGTTCGACGGCATCCCGTTGATAAGACTGAAGACGTGCTGCGAGCAGAGCCCGAGGGGAAGGCATCAGAACTGCTGTCTGGGTGAGGTCAAAGCAGGTGACACAGGGAAGGTGTGAACTCTGTCCTGCCCCACAGGAAGTGACAGCAGAGCCTGGGGCAGACCTCCAGCCCTCGTTCTCATCATGACCAGCCTGAGCACTGCTTCTGACAGCAACGGTGAGGAGAGCAGTATTATGGGCATGAACGGCTAAGTAGAAAATTTCCACGTGTTTTCCCAAAAGAAATTAGACACGTTTTCATTCAGCTGAAAAGTCCAGAGCGTCAGATTAATTAATTGATTAATGAAATTATTTTTTTAAATTTCTTAGTAACTCATCCTGTTCAACAGCAATCATCTTTAGCACCCACTATGTGCCCACCACCACAGTAGGCACTTTACATTCCATATTGCGTTTCATCTCCACAACAGGGGCAGACCCGTCCCCTGTCGTAGCAGAAGAAATGGCACCCAGGGCTTGGGGACCGCAGGTCCAAGGTAAGGCGGCTCTTAAGCAGCCCGTCTAGACATCATCTCATGGTCAACCCGAAGCCAGATGCCCCTCTCTGCATGCAAACCTGCAGGATGACTGGGAAAAGATGGGATAGAGAAATCGTAACGGAGTAAGAAAGACCCCCGAGGCCAAATTGAAGACCAGCCAGAACAGAGAATCATCTGGAAATGCTTCCAACGAGACCAGGCTCGGCCAGCCTGCCTGGGTACCTCAAGGTGCTCTCACTCACTCCACCTCACTTCATCCTCCCAATACCCTTCCAGGCTGACCTCTCTGTTTTGCTGATAAAGAAAATGAAGTACAAAGACTAGTAAACTGCTCAAGGCCCTGGTTAATCTCTAGCAAAGCTGGGATTCATGCCTAGCCCAGCGCCGGCTCCGGGCTGGCACACAGATGTGAGCAAGCTACTGAAATATGTGATCGGGAAAGATCATAGTTTTATTTTGTGGAGTTTTTTCTAACAAAGGATGGACTGCTCTCTGGGGAAGCCATTGCGTCTGCACAGCACAGCAGCTAAGGGAAAACATATAGACTGCATAGGGCTTCCGCTCAAGGTCCCTTCCAGGCTGAGAAGTGAATTATTTCTCCGCATTTGTTTCCATCTTCTTTCCTTCTTCTTTTCCCTCTTTTGTTTCGTTTTTTCTCCTTCTGCCTCCTCCTCGCCTCCTTGTCTAATAGAGTCAGGGTCTCTGGGAGAGTGGAACTCCGTTTCGGCTTTCCCTCACCGGCTCAGGGTCGTCTGGCACTCACGTGATGGTGCTGTCATTATGAGCACGCGAGCAGAGTGGAGGCAGAAGAGCGAGCTCACTGAGGGGCTGGGAGGGGGACGGCCTTGATCCGAGCTGCAGCCCGGCTCTAATTTTAGCAACGAGGGAGCTCTGGACTTCCTGGAGGTGTCGGGTTCCCCGCGCTCTCCCGCCCCGCGCTGGGCTGACAGCAGACATGTGGAAGAGATTCAGGTCACAGGAAGCACCAAGTCAGGTCACGCCCGTGGATCGTCCAGCTGGGCTGCGTCTCAGGGCCTTGGACGCCCCAAGCTTAGCCGTCTCCTTGCAAAACTCCCTGTGTTTGTAGACGTCGTGGGCAGAGGTCAAGCGAGGGAAACACAATGGTGCGTAAGAATGGCCAGCAGTGACAGGTCTCACGTCCGAGTCCTCTGGCCTCTGGTCCTGTGTGTTACCTGTCACATCGCCCTCTCAAAGTTAAGGTTGTACCCTGAAGATGTACTCCTTCCCTTTTGAAACATGGGCCATCCAGGAATATTTCTAAGTAATTTACCCTACAAATTAGGTATTGTTTTTAAATGAGGTGATATTTCCCTAGAGGGAAATGCACATATCTTATGTGTATAATTTGACGAAGTTTGGAAAAAGTATACGCCCACCAAGATAAAAAACACTTCCACCACCCCCAGAAAATTCCATCACGCCTCCCTTCCAATCCACACCCCGTGGCACGCCCCCCCCCCCAACCCCATCCACGCCATAGGCAGTTCTGATTTCCATCATTGTAGATGAGTTAGCTGGTTCTTAACTTCCAATAGATGGAATCATGGTGTCTGGGAGATTGATAGGGTCCTGACCATTGGCTTCTTACAGGCCCTCGCCTAGACGGTTCCAGCTCATTTCTCTGGTCCAAGCCCCTTCCTTCAGGGCTGAATAGAAAAGACCCTCAGAGCTGAGTCACCATCCCCTGAGCCCAGGATGTGGAAAAGGAGTCAATCAGGGCCACAGTGATCCCCGCCATATTGTCAAGTTACCAGTCATGCAGTGTAGTCTCCTGCCACTAGCGAGGCCTGCACCCCGGAGAGCTCTTCATTTCATCCTCCCAGATCTCCTGCAACAAAGTCTGCAAACCTTCCAGTTAAGTAATAATGACTTCCTCATACAATTAACCTGCATACTTTTCTTGCTAGAAGCCAAGCCCATTTCTTCATTTTCTTCGTTTTCTTCCTAGTGAAGCTGTTGAACAGTCAGTCAATAGCACAGTAACTCAGTGAGAAAGCTCCTTAAGTTTCATGTTGTGTTCTTGCTGAAAGGGATTTTCTCTTTCCTTTCTGAAAAATTTAGCATGGAACAGGCGTACGTCATGACTGCTGCATACTAACTTGGGTTTGAATTTTGGCTCCACCACTGACTGATTCTGCTCTTGAGTCTTGTTGTTGTGTGTCTGGGCACCTCAGTCGTCCCCCGTGGAAACGTGTGCACCAGCAAGCAGTGCCTCCTTGGGGCATCTCTCCCCTGGGCCCACCTGTGCTGTCTCTCCTCTAAGGGACAACGAAGCTTGCCTTACCTTTCTTGCAAGTCTCTCATGCTAGGATCTCACAGAACCCTCACAGAAGTGCTTAAGAGCTTCTTGAAGGACCCTTCATTTCTCTATCACCAGCATTCAGCGTAAGGCCTGGCTCAATAAAGATTACTAAATAAATTAATCAGTAAACCAGTTTGACCTGGTCTGGCAAAGAAGGAGAGATTGGCTCCCCCAGTACATTGCCTCCCTTCCCATAAACCAGGGTCCTCCCTTCCTGCTCCTGAGCCAGGACAGATCCTCTGACAACCCATAACCAAGACCTGCCCGCACCTTAAATATCTCGGTCCCAGGGTGACGGATGGAGAACCAGAGGGGACAATGTCATCTAACTGTTGGCTGTTCCAGACTCGCCCTCAACCGTCTCGTCTCCTCTGGGTGCCACCTTCCCGGTACTGGCCGCTGTGTTCTCCCTGCATCTCTACCACCTCTCCTTTTGGTCTGTTAGAGGCTTACTTTGGGCCCCCAGCTCATTGGACCCTCCCTCCACAAAATAAAGGCCTAGTCCCTTCCATAAAGAAAGTCTTCCATGTTCATTTTGTTTTCTAGAAGCACAGCCCCACCAGCAGAACACGCCATCTCATCCAGCGAGAGCTTCACAGAGCCCCCGCCTTCCTCTCGTCTCGCCGTCGCTGCCTCCATCCTGAAGTACGGCCCTCATCGCCCAGGCCCTGAGTTGTTCCGTTAAGCACGTGATTTTCATCCACGACCAGAACTCTAGCCGCATGGGTTTGCTCTGCACTCAAAGGCCAAAATGAACAACTACCCCTTATACAGGAAACGGCTGACCTGGAGCCCTGCTCTTAGTGAAGCAGGAGTGCACACTGCCCCATCCTGCCCCAAACTGCTCCCCGGACAGCGTCTGAAACCCTCGCCCCTCGGCATCGGCCATCACACAGCACAGCGCTGCAGCGGGTCCCAGCTATGAAGCCATCGTTATAAGTAGTATACTGTGATGACACCAGACCTTTCCAGTTACCCTGAAGAAATGAATGGAGTTTTCTGGACACTTAGACACAAGAAAGCATCTCTAGTGTATACAGGTGCTGGAGGGAAATGAGGCAACGTAAGGCAGAACTTTCTGGAAGAGCAATGAAGGATGTAGGTGGAACTCCTGGCAAGGGCAGCCTGCATCCTCATCATTCTAGGAAGACCTGGGACTGCCCAAGACGACACCGCTCAGCTCAGGCCAGAAGACACAGCCCTTGCAGGGTTGGAGGGTGGGTCTGAGGGGTTAGGGCTGTTCAGACTTCTTGTTTCTGGAGCAAACACTGCAGGTGTCAGTGGCTAGGGGGAATAAAGTTGCTAGAGAGTGCATTTGAGCGTGTGTTTGAACGTGTGAGCAACTGTGTGTGCACGCCTGTATGTGTATGAAAGTGTGTGTGTGTGTGTGTGTGAGCGCAGGTGCTCTGATGTGCATGGGGTGGGGAGATGAGAATGTGCCAAGGAAAGAAAACTGTCAAGTGGGGAGAGCCCAGCAAACAGCAGACACCCAAGGCATCGGGGTTCTTTTCCCGTTGGAAACACATGTAAAAACAGCATGGCAGCATTGAAGCAAAAGCAAAGAGAAAACGAAATTGCCTCCGTCCTATCGCTTTGATGAAACAACGACTACCTTGTTGCCTTCCAGGCATTGTCCAAACGCAGACGTTTCTGCATGTTGCTGTCGCCGTGTGCATATCACCTTGTAATCTGTGTTTACTCATCGTGGTATGATGAGCATTTTTTCCAGGTTGATAGACTGACTGAAGACTGAGGTGCCATCGTTTTCTGAATGATCCCCTCAGGGCTGCATATTTCAGCTGCCTCCCAGATTTCACAAAGTAAAGCTGTGGTGAAGGTGGAGCTTTTTCTGCTTGTGAATTATGTGCTTAGGAGAAATCGCCAGGAGTGAAGGTCAAAGATTCCGTAGTGTTTGGGCTCTGGATCCATATTGTCAATAAAGTCAAACTCGAAAGAGTTCCAGCCAATGACACTCCCACCTCCAGCGAGGAGGGGTGTCCGAGTCACCAGAACACTCTTCAGAGATGGAAAACCACTATTTTAACAAGATGAAAAACCCTTATGTTCGAGGACAAAGTCAGGCACCTCCAGCGAGGTCTTGCGACACCAAACACATTGCAGATGAGTGAGGCTGATGGAGGCCGTGACGCCTGAGGCTTAAGCAAATTAAGAAGCCCTCTTTCAGAGAAAGAATGTGAAATCACCAAAACAAAATTAGGGTATCAAAGTGACTTTTTCACATGAAGGGAAAAAAATCAAAACAGGTCACAAATGTTCAAAAAGCATAAATGCAACAAACATGCAAAATTGAAAAAAGTAACATTTTCACTAATTAACTGCCTGCCAGCCTCCTGTAATACTTTTTTCCCCACATCTTCCTACTCTTTGAGATCCTCTTTATATGATGACGATTTCCAGTATCATTTTCTGTTTCAAGAATAGAACACTCATTCAGCCTTTCCTCTGGCGTGGCTGACCAAAATTGTTTATGTTATGAAAGTTTCTTCAGCTTTCTAACTCATCGTTAATAATATCACATAACATTTTAGAATTGCAAAATTGGGGAAAACTCCTTGGTCAAGTTTCTTTTGTTTATGAGAGCAATTCCTTTGTAAGCCGATGCTGCTTTTATCATAAATCTAAACCAGAATCTGTTTTCCTAATTTGGGTAGACCCCTTGGAATTGACTTTTTATGTTACAGCTGCATGTAGAAAACAATCTAAGCTGAGTTTGCGTATATTTCAAACTTTGTTTATCTGCCAAAACCCGCGTGCTTCCAGTCTGGCCGCTGTAGGACACGTTCATTTGGGGTGCAACCCCGGGGGTCTGCGCTTGGTGACAACAGGGTACCGACAAGTCAGACGATGAGTGTTCCTAAAAGCCATTTCTTTCCGGGGATGGGGAGCAGCAATTAAATTCTGCACGGAAGCAACTGTGAGTCACAGGAACGTATCCCACCAAACCCAAGCTGTGTGCATCTCTGAGTCAGTTCCACACCCCAGACACACCTGAGGCCACTCCAGTGCCGAATGACACAAGCACAAATGGACAGAGGGGAAGTCAGACTTCAAAGAGACAGTAGTCTTAGCTGAACGTGGTTTAAAAATATGTTACTGGTTCAAATCGTATAAAAACGTATATGACGGTGTGAACATGTTTTTACAGCCCCTCCCAGGGCCTGGGGAAGGGACCACGTGAGGCAGAACTTCTGAGGCTGAGGCTTCATTCGCTTCATCTGTGCGTCACTGAATTAATTCACACATTGGTTTGATAAGGTGAGAATTTTTAATTGCCTTAATTGTAGTAGGGTGTTGTGTGGGAACTTTTTTAATTACAACTAAGAAATTATGCTGAGGAAAACCATATTTTGTATTCCAAGTAATCATCATGCCCCCAGCCAGGGTGATTAAGAGGACGTTGAGCGCCAACCATCAGCCCACCCCACCGCCAGTCTATCTATTAAGCAGACAACCACTGGGATGAGGAGGGAACTGGGAGAGTCATTGCAATCAGCAGTCAGCAAACTGTGTGGGAAGTTCTGATGGGTCGTCCAGGAGAACCGCTCAGAGGGACGCGGCGCTGGAGAGAAGGAGAATGAACATCAGCTCCCAGCTGCATGCTTGTTCACGCAGAGTCAGTGGCCACATGCTGCCGTGCCTGACAGAGCAGGAGGGAAAGAGAACTGGAGAGAATGGCAGGTGGAGAGCCAGGTGGCAGGTGGCAGTTTGAATTCCCACACTTTGGAGGGTTAAGGATATGTTGATTTTCCATGGAGTGGTCGAAACAGAAAGGTGGCCGGAACTGAGCCTTCTTGCTGGTATGCCCCTCAAAAGGGATGGCCAGCGGGTGAGGAAACCTCATCAGTGGGAAACTCTGAAATAGACCATCGAGGCAGGAGCTTATGGGAGTGAGAGGTCAGCCAGGCCAGAATGGATGTCCCACAGCAGGGATGTGAGCAGGTCAGAGGTCTCTTCCAAAAGGGCCGTCCACAGGACTCACACGTTGGCCCCACAGAGGAGCCACCATCTGAGTGCCTGCTACCCAGACAGCCGTGATGGAGAAGCAGCGACCAGGGACAGACAGAGGACCACAGCAGCGTCATTCCCAACATGCCGGAGGAGAGAGGGACCCCCAAGGAGGGAGAGGAGGGCCACAACAGAGAAGCCAGTCCCGTCCACTCCAGGCCCCTCAGGCAGAAGCCAGGCTGGGCAAGGAGGAAATCCAATGGGATCAGGAAGTCCTAAACTGAGGCTTTCCATCTACCTGAGACGCCACGAAGGGGGAAAAAATGGGAGACTCATCAAAGAAGAGTTGAGGACAAACAGCAGAGGTTAAAAAAAAAATTGTCTCAAGTTCAGACTGTTCAACAAATTATTCAGAAGCTTGAAGAATGAGGAAAATAGATTAGGAAATCTGCTGTGGGACAAGAATCATCCTTCACATGGGCTTCTCTGTTCCCTTCCACGTCCTACAAATGTGCTGGCACGAAGCTGCCACCATTCCCCTCGGTCTAATGGATTCCCCAGTGAGTGGAAAAGCGTTTCTCGCCGAATCTCTGGTTTATCAATCAGAGTGATAGTCATGAAAAATAATGCTTAAGAGAATGAGCGCTTTTAACTTTTATTATATAAAGCCTTCCCTGCGAAAAGGGAGGTTCAGATTTGCAGTGGTTTTCTTCTGCTTTTGGAATTCTCTTATCCTCCTAACCCATGGGAGGCCACACGGTCCAATGAAGGGGACAGAACCGGTCAGTGGTACAGCTGGTTCCAGGTCCTACCCTGTCGGCTGTCAAGTGTGAACGTTCACCTCTCGGGGCCACACCTTCCGCAGTCTCAAAGAAGATGATGACTTCTCCAGGATTTCTAGATTAGCAAGAAGCAGGCCTAGGTCAAAATGGGGTCTTCTGGCTCCAAATGAATTTTGAGCAAACCTCCCTTATTATGATCATTCCTGCATTGTGTGCCTCTCTCCTTTTCCATGCTGCAGGCCCTGAAGAATGGTCAGGACGTCTTTCCACATGTGTGTCCTCGACACCTGTCAACGTCCCTGGCACTGAGGAGAAGCTCGGACAATGTTGAATGAATGAGTATAGAAGCTTGCACTGTGCATCAGGATTCTCTTAAGTGTCTCCCTTAAGACTCATTGATGAGCCCCACGTAACTTTCAAAGTTAAAAAAAAGAGGGAAATAGAAGATAACAGCAAGTGAAGCACGGGGTCCCTCACGGTGTGGTTGACCTGGCGCAGCCAGAGTGTCACCGATAAGACGGACCCACCAACACACCACTTGTAGCAGGGAAGAAAAAATTTGACTTAAACACTGGCTGCCCCTTGGGCCATTTTTCTTTCTTTGTTTTTTAAGGAGAAGATGATTCCTTTCCTGTTTATGAAAACACGTTGATGGTCTTCCTCAGCTGTGAAGAGCGAGCCTAGCTAGAAAATGAACGGCGTAACGTACCAACAGGAATTTGTAATTGTTCCCTCACAAGTAAGAGCAAGAGTCTACAGGCTCCCCCCAGCCCTGGAGAAGAGGAAAGACGGAGAAGTGTCTCCCACAGAGGATGGGTCCAGCCATGAGGTAGCAATGCAGACTCCAGAAGACACAATGGTCGTGACGAGGTCTGGGGGCGGGGCGGTGGGCACAGGGCACTTATTGCTCCTTCTGAGCTGACCTCTAATCCTCATTTATTATCCCCGAATCTTTGTCTCGTACACACAGGTGTGGCCAGTGCTTTGAGGAAGGCAGAGGAAGGAAGGAGCTGTACCCCCCTTTTGATGCAGCAAATCAAAGACAACAGCAGTTACAACCCCCGTTGCAGGAGAACTGGCCAAGGGAGTGAAGAGAAGGCGTCGGGAGCAGGAACTCAGAGCGAGAAGTCATGGAGGGAATCCTCTCCCCCTCACCCACCGCGATCCTCCGAGACTCCCAGGGGCTGCTGGACTCCCCACAGGCTGAGGGGTCGGAGGCCTCTGGCTGTTTTCTGCGGCTGACCTAGCAGAGGTCGGCGGTCCTCCGCCCTCACCACTTCAGTGAGCGACACCTGCTGACTTCCGACGCCAGCCCTGCGTTCTTTGCCTGGAAGCTTCCTCCGGTCTCTGCAGCCCTCCTGACCACCATTGCAGCGGGATGGAAGAACAAAGGAATTAACACCTACCCTCCTTCTGTGCCTCGGAGCAACCCTCAGCCAATGACCGAAGACACAGCGTATAAATACCACAGCTTCCCGGCCCCTAGTGGAGGGGGTAACTCTGAGCCGTGTTTCTACGTTGGCTCCCGCAGAGTCCCCTGCTGGATTCAGCTCTGTCACTCTCAATGACAGCTGCCTTGAGAGGCACCCTTAATGGGCTGCCTTCTCTTCACCGTCTCAGTTCCTCACACCCCTCTCTTCACCTCCCAAATAAAATATCTGATTCAAAATCCTTGTCTCAGGGTCGACTTCTGGTGGAACCAAAACTAAGACAGCTATTCCATGACAGTAACCCGCAAAGCTGAAGGGCTTGGGGACATTCAGAGGACCCCTGGGAATCCTGACGACACAGAAAACCCTTCTCAGACTCCACGTCAGCATCAGAAAGGCTTCTGAGCCACGTATGCATTGTGTGAATGTTTCCGTGATCGCTGTCCTTTAAGTGCCCAAATCAAAATCTCTTTCCACTTGCGAACGACCACAAGGGTTCTTTCCTGCTGGTGGAGCATCTGCCTGACTCCTAAAAAATCTGTTCGAAGGAACCACATGGAGTCCATGATATTTTTATCCATGACAGTTTGACTACTGGCCAAAAGGGCTGGAGAACAAGAAACGCCCAGCTTGCCCATTTCTGTTCCTTGAACACTTGACCTTAAGAGTGTCCGGAGGCCCCTCCACACTCATCTCTGTCGACACAAACGTTAGTCCCTAGAGAAAGGCCTGAAATGGTGGTGGGTGGAAGAAAGGCCCCACCTGTTGGCTTGGCTGCATCACAGATAAAAAGCTTCCTGCAGGGGCCAGCCCATGGCTCAGCGGTTAAGCGCACACGTTCCACTTCTTGGCAGCCTGGGGTTCGCCGGTTCCGATCCCGGGTATGGACATGGCACCGCTTGGCAAAGCCATGCTGTGGTAGGCATCCCACGTATAAAGTAGAGGAAGATGGGCACAGATGTTAGCTCAGGGCCAGTCTTCCTCAGCAAAAAAGAGGAGGATTGGCGGCAGATGTTAGCTCAGGGCTGATCTTCCTCAAAAAAAAAACTTCCTGCGGAGGGACCCACGGCGATGGCTAGATGCCCTGCAGATCTCAACACTGGTCAGTGCCTAGCTAGTGCTCCCACGGTGCTTTCTTCTGAGTATGCTCCCCACAGGGTTCCATCTGGCGGCCACTCCAACCTTGTTTCCCATCCTCAGGCTGGCCCTCCATACCCTTCCATTGGCAGGAAATTGCAGCCACCTGCCGTGAGCTCCCCTCCATTCCAGATTCCTCTCCATCTGTGCCAGCACCCCCTCCACCTCAAAGCAGAGCCTCTCTTCTCCAGTGCCCACCCTTCAGAATCTCCCCCTCCTCAACCCCTTCCCTTCCCTCACTCTTTTCTCTCAGGCGAAACCCACACCGCTGTCTCCCCTTTCATTTCTTATTTTCTGCCCCAGTGAATGTACTTTTTGAGGGACCTGCTGGTCCCCCTCTCCTGGTAGGACATGTCCCTAAGATCTGGTTGAATCACTCACCAGGGATCAAAATAACACCAATTATTCACTAACAGTCGCTGAGAACCACAGACTGTTAGGGAGACAAATGAAGCATAAGCAGGGGCTGGTGTGGTTCCGTTTTTCATGCCAGCAGTCTCTCCTGAAATAGATCATTGGCCAACCCATGGCCAGTTGACTTCATTGACGCCTTACTCCCTCCTAACATATTCAGTGTTCTGAATGATGATGTAGAAACCTGTTTGCTTCATTTTATTTATGTCAATCATTTGAATCAGAGAAGTCATACATGCACGCCAAAGCAATTAAAACAGCAAAAACTCATCAAAAGGAGTATGCATCATGTGCCTTCCCCATCTGCTCCAATCCCCCTCGCTTGACGGAGCTTCTCGTGAGGGAGAAGTGGACATCCCACCACGGTCGTGATATGCGGGGGATCCTGAACTGGTTTTCGTCTTTGGTGGGTAGAAAGATTTTCCCCTCCCTCATTACCACCACTCCTGTAGGTGTAGCAGGATCCCACACCCCATTCTGGAGGGCTTATAACTAAGGGCATTGAACCAAAACATGGTGACACGGCCAATGGAGACTGAGCAAACTCACAGGGAGAAGGAAGTCTTTCCAACACCACTGAGCTCTCCCGGCGATAAGCAGCAGGCAGCCGGCAAAGGGTTTGCCGTCGTATGAAAACGACAAACAATTCATATATCTCCTATCTCAGTAAAGACACTTTACAGTGCTCACCCCAATGGGGAATGGAGAGTGTGAAGATGCAGACTCAGCTCCCACCCCATTCCCTGGAACTGATGACAAGTGATTCAAGCATATTGTGGGCCACACCACAACACCACCCATCAGCCACGTTGTACCGGCATCCCACATATAAAGTAGAGAAAGATTGGCACAGATGTTAACTCAGGGACAATCTTCCTCAGCAAAAAAAAGACACTCAAAAATATGCCATCATCTCTCATACTTGAAAAAAGAAAAAAGGGAGAAAGGGGACACAATCCACAGGCTAGGGAGACCGATGGATAGAACCAGAACAGGATAGCAAATATTCAACTATAGCATTAGGGTAAAAGTAAGGAAACTACCAAAACAAGGATGATCTTAGCACTCTAACTACAAATTAATAAGACGAGTTGGAATAAAAAATGAAAATAATTATTTAGGAGGGGAAGAGCAAAGGGTCTAAATCAGTATTGGTCAAGTAGGTAAGAGACCACCAGAGAATAGACTATATTATACACGAGATTCTAAATACAAACTTCAAGGTAGACACTAAAATAAAGTACAGAACAGAGTCACAAATCATAGATAAGGAAAAATCTAAGAAACCCAGCATAAGAAATTGCAGTATTAAATGGGTAGTCTAAAGCACACAGGAAAAGAAACACAGGAAAACAAGATAATGAGTGACAGATTGACAGCATTAAGTGCACATGCATCAATAATCACTCTCAATGTGAACGGATTGAACTCTCCAATAAAAAGACACAGAGTGGCAAAATGGATTAAAGAACAAGATCCAACAATTTGTTGCCTCCAGGAAACACACCTCAGCCCCAAGGACAAACACAGACTCAGGGTGAAGGGGTGGAGGACAATACTTCAAGCTAATAGCAAGGAAAAAAAGGCAGGTGTTGCAATTCTCATATCAGACCAAGTGGATTTCAAAATAAGACAGGTAAAGAGAGACACAGAGGGACAATATATAATGATCAAAGGGACACTTCATCAAGAAGAAATAACGCTTATAAATATCTATGCACCCAACACAGGAGCACCAAGATTCATAAAGCAACTATTAACAGACCTAAAGGAAGATGTTAAAAACAACACAATAATAGTAGAGGACCTCAACACCCCACTCACATCAATGGACAGATCATCCAGACAGAAAATCAACAAGGAAATAGTGGAGCTGAATGAAAAACTAAAACAATTGGACTTAATAGACATATATAGATCACTCCACCCTGAAAGAGCTGAATACACATTCTTCTCAAGTGCACATGGAACATTCTCTAGGATAGACCATATGTTGGGAAACAAGGCAAGCCTCTACAAATTTAAAAAAATTGAAATAATAACAAGCATCTTCTCAGATCACAGTGCTATAAGGCTAGAAATTAATTACAAGAAAAAAGCTGAGAAAGGCACAAAGATGTGGAGACTAAACAACACACTACTGAACAAGCAATGGATCATTGAAGAAATTAAAGAAGAAATAAAAAAATACCTGGAAACAGATGAAAATGATAGCATGCCATTCCAACTCATATGGGATACAGCAAAAGCTGTATTAAGAGGAAAATTCATCGCAATAAAGGCACATCTTAACAAACAAGAAAAATCCCAAATAAGCAACCTTAAAGCACACCTAACTGAACTAGAGAAACAAGAACAAATGAAGCCCAAAGTCAGCAGAAGGAGAGAAATAATAAAAATCAGAACAGAAATAAATACTATTGAAACGAAAAAGGCAGTAGAAAGGATCAATGAGACAAAGAGCTGGTTTTTTGAGAAGATAAATAAAATTGACAAACCACTAGCCAGACTTACAAAGAAAAAAAGGGAGAAAGCTCAAATAAACAAAATCAGAAATGAGCGAGGAGAAATAACAACAGACTCTGCAGAAATACAACAGATTATAAGAGAATACTACAAAAAACTATATGCCAATAGAATGGATAACCTAGAGGAAATGGATAAATTCTTGGACTCCTACAATCTCCCAAAGCTCGCTCAAGAAGAGGCAGACAATTTGAACAGACCAATCGCAAGGAAAGAGATTGAAACAGCAATCAAAAACATCCCAAAGAATAAAACCCCAGGACCAGATGGCTTTCCTGGGGAATTCTACCAAACTTTCAGAGAGGATTTAATACCTATCCTTTTCAAGCTATTCCAAAAAATTAGGGAAGATGGAACACTTCCTAACACATTCTATGAGGCCAACATCACGCTGATACCAAAACCTGACAAGGACACCACGAAAGACCAACTATGTATTTCTTATCATATATCACAACATCAAGAATCCACAGAGGGAAGTGACGCGCCCATGTCAAACAGTGGGATGGGAAGAGCTCAGGCAAGAACTTGGGTTCCTGCTTCCCAATCCAGGGCTTTTTCCCCCAAGACTCCACGTTTCCATGAGAAGCTCGAGCTCTTCGTTGGAGAACAAGGGTCTTCACAATCGCTCAGTAATAGTCGCCTGGAAACCCACCGCGTCATTCCATTTCCCTCTACACATCAGTAAAGTGAGTCCATGGCCCGAAAAGAAGCGGTCAGAGCCTAGGAAGGAAGAGACAAAAGGTAACCACCTGTGTGACAAGCAAGCAGGACAAAATTCAGAGCGCGACGATTCGGGTCCAGCCCTAATGCTCCCACTTAAATTTCTTAAGACCTTGAGGCACGTCGTTTGACTTCTCCGAGCTCAGCTTTCATGTCTGTAACGCGGGTGTGAGCCAAAGATTTCCATTTCCAATCTTTCTGGGTCCCTCACTCCTCTGATATTCAAGTTAAGTGGCTCGAGCTCCCAGACCCTAAACTGTGAGAAATCAGTCAGAATGCTCCCCAATGCTTCCTCATATCCCCTTCTCTGCACCGAGTCAACAAACATTTCATTGAGCATCTCCTACGTGCCAGGGACGCTTCAAGCAGAGAACAAGACAAGGAAAAAAATCCAGCGGGCATTCACGAGCCCTCCCTGTTCTTCTCTCTCTTCCTGGGGCCACCTTAGAAAACCCAGATTTCTCCCACTGGATCAGGCAAAGCAATTGGTGCTTCCTTCAGCTCCTCCCTGACACCCAGGCTGTGCTCAGTGACTTTGTCTCTTTCATGTCATCTCATCAAGGTGTTTCCTCAACAAGCAACCATCACTTCTCATGAAACGTGTTAAAGAGAATAAGACACAGGCCCAAAATGCCACCGCTTCTGCTAAAGCCCGTGACGCCAAACCTAGATTCAACACCAAACCCAAGTGTGGTTTTGTCTTTGCCCAGAAGTGTAGCCTTAATTAACCAGTCTGGAGTTTCCTGGCCAGCACCAGTGAGGTAATCTGTTCTACGGGCCCTCTCCACTCCAGAGAAGGAAGACGCGACCTGCATGATAAACCCTTGCCTCCCTTCCTCCCGAGGAGGTGACATCCGGATCCAAAATACTCCTTTCTTTCCTTTTGCTAATGACTTCTTTGCCCCACCCTCCTTCCTAGAGAAACCTTCCATTTTCTGGAACTCCTCAGAGGATGTCTCTGCTTGCCAGATGAGATGCTGCCCAACCCATGGATTGTGTAATAAAGCCAATTTGATCTTCAAATTGACTCAGTTGAATTTCGTTTTTTAATAGATTCGGTGGTAGCATTGAGATCCAAATAAAACTTGTAGCAGTTTTCAGAGACAAGGAGAAACACAGGACTGGCACCCATGAGTCCCTTTTGAGTCTGCTGTCTTTGCCGCCATTTCCAAGGGCCGTTGCTGAGCTCCTCTTGGTCTGAGCTCCGCTCCCTCTTGCGTTGAGCTCCGGATGTAATTGGCTTTCCACACTTCCCTGTTTTGAGTGGAGAACCCCAGTCCCTTGCTTCTGTCCCCTGATTCCACGTTGGAAGTGCTGGTGGCAACTGCAGTTCTCCATTTGCTTGGGATCAGTCCCCGGTCCTCACTCTGTGGGGCCTGTGGGTTCCGTGCTTCCCCCAGTTTCTGGTTCATGGCTTACTGCTGGTGTGTTGAAGTGCACGTGAGGTGAAGGGCATTGCTAATGGGAATCTCAGGAGCCAAAAGAGCTGCAAAATTGGTGGGCAAGGATCCAGCATTTAAAAGCTTTTACAGCACTTGCCGCTTAACCTGAAGAGTCCCGTGTTAGGATAGGTTGGTCACGGAATGAGTTAGACTGACACTAGGTCACCCACCAACCTCAAGATAGTTTCCGTGCAGTGAGGTACACTGTAAAACACCCCACGATTTCCAACCCCATGGCACTTTCCTCTTAGGTGTTAGTTTGGTCTCAAGAAACCCAAAGGCCTGGCTCGAACAAATGGGATCCTTTATATCAAGAGAGTTGAGTACACCACCTTCTGGCGTACCTGCTTATTTTGTGTCTATGAACTGTGGTCCCAGAAGCTGCAGATACCTACAAAGACGGCAAAATCTCACTGAAGACAATCTAGAATTACAGTGGCACTCGTGGGCAATGTTCCAACCAGTGCAGACGGCTCAGTGAGAGCCAGGGATCCAGCTCAAGCAAAGAGAATGAGACACCTGTTCTCAATGGTGGGCAGGAGCTTCCAAAAGCTTTCAGGAGCCCAAAGCAGCCTCATTGAAAGATTCATCACAAAAGGCCAACGAAAAATTAAACTGCTATGTTATTCCTTTAAGCAGCCAAGGGAAAACTAAAGTTAAAATTAATGGGGTCATCCGATACTGTCAGAAATATTTACCATTGGTCCTGTTGGAAGCTGACAAGATATTGGAGAGGATTTAATAACTTTATGATCAGAAATTTGGCCAAATTGGAAGCTGATATTCAGAGCCTGATAGGAATTTTTTTTTCTTAGACTTTCTCCCCTAAACTATGTACCCAGAGAAAAAGAAGCAAATTGGAGAAAATATGACTGAAAGGTGAGTCAGAGTCTTTATTATTCAGACTGCAATCTGGCTCTTTGGGGAACTGGAAACTGTCTTTGTCTTGCGAATCTCTGCAGGGCCAAAAGTCTGGTTCTAGAGAGTGATTCAAAGTTCACCTGATCTTTTTGCAATCCCAAAACCTCCTCTATTCATCTCAAAATGCTTGTAGACATTGTAAAAGATTAGATATTAGAAACAGAATTTGTCCTGCACATAAAAATTTAAATTACTCTAGATCTCTGATAATAGGCAAATATGTCCCAAAAACTCCATCTTGGAGAAAACTTGAATACTTTTCTCTGTGCCTTTGTGATGTAAATTGTCTACTCCCATCTTCTCTAGGATCGAAGAGCCATTCTTTGAAATGCAAACTTCCAAGAGGTTGTTTGAAAAAAATCTTTCAAGTGTCTTCTCCACAAATATTAGTAAAAAGCTTTAGCCATCTAATTTACCTGATAAATTAACTAGGTAATCTTAATTTATTCCAAGTGTTTGCTTTATACACGATTTGCATGTTCCTTTTATACATTAGTGAGTTTGGCACCATCATATCTGTCTCATGGCTAACAGGTGTCCATTTGCATCTGTCTCTACGTTGTGTGTCTATCTATGTATTTCGTACAGTCACGTGCTGCATAATGACATTTCAGGCAATGATGGACCAAATATATGACCTTGGTCCCATAGATTATAACGAAGCTGAAAAATTCTTATCACCTAATGACGTCACAGCCATCATAACATCATAG
Organism: Equus przewalskii; assembly: GCF_037783145.1. Taxonomy (NCBI): domain Eukaryota; kingdom Metazoa; phylum Chordata; class Mammalia; order Perissodactyla; family Equidae; genus Equus; species Equus przewalskii. Next base: position 90,444,065 of record NC_091831.1, read on the forward strand.
CACAACACATAACTCACTGATTGTGGTGATACTGGTGTAAACAAATCTATTCTGCTAGTCGTACAAAAGTAGAGCATGTCAATTATGTACAGTACATAATACTTGATAGTGATAATGAACAGCTATGTTGGTTTATGTATTTACTATTTTATACTTTCTATTCTTATTTTAGAGTCTACTCTTTCTGTTTATAAAAAAAGCTTTCTGTAAAACAGTGTGCCTTGTTACGCCAGCAGCCTCATACACCTCGTGTTTATCAGGGCTCTTGATTGCACCATTTCTCTTGTGTTTGTTTTAATCTCTGTGTTGTTTTGTTCATCATGGCCCCTAAGCATCCAAAATCCACTGTCAATATTGACAGTAAAAGGCCACATTGAGTGAGCGACCTGGATTAACTGAATAAGGACCATGAAGGTAGAAAGTCAGTGATTGTTATTGCTCGCCAGTCAGCCATGTCCCATTCCACCATAACTACAATCTTTTTATTTTTTTCCAAAGATTGGCACCTGAGCTTACATCTGTCGCCAATCTTCTTTCTTTCTCTTCTCCTTCTTCTCCCCAAAGCGCCCCCAGTACATAGTTGTATATTCTAGTTGTGGGTCCTTCTGGCTCTGCTATGTGGGACGCCGCCCCAGCGTGGCCTGATGAGTGGTGCCATGTCCACGCCCAGGATTCCAACCGGTGAAGCCCTGGGCCGCCCAAGCGGAGCATGGGAACTTAACCACTCGGCCCTGGGCCAGCCCCCATAGCTACAATCTTGAAGAACAAAAACAAACTGATGGAAGCTGTTAAAGAATCTGCTTCATTGAAGGTGAAGAGATTAACAAAAATTCAAGAAGGGTCTACACCAGACGTGAAGAAACCTCCAACGACCTCAATTGAAGACCAGACACAGAGGTGTATCCCTCTCAGCATGGTGACGATCACACCCAAAGGAAAAAATTTGTGTGCGATGTTGAAAAAAAAAGGCTGGACCTGACTACACTATTGAATTTATTTCTAGCTCTGGGTGGTTTAAAGGACTCAAGAATTGTTATTCATTGCGTCATGTGAAAGTGAGTGGTGAGTCTGCGAGTGCAGATGTGAGGGCAGCTGGAGAATTTTTGGAAACTCTAGATAAGCTGACTGTGGAGGGAAATGACTTGTCAGAGCAAATATTCAATATGGATGAAACCTCCCTATTCTGGAGATGGATGCCTGAAAGGGCTTTCATCCGTACGGAGCCCAAGTCAATGCCAGGTTTCAAGGCTTTTGAGGACAAGGTAACAGTCTTTCTGGTGGGCATGTTGCAGGCGACAAACTGAAACCTTTTGATCCTGCTCAGTGAGAAGCCCAGGGCCTTCCAGCATGTCAGTCAGCACACACTGACGGTGTAACACAGGAACAGTAAGAAGTCATGTGTGACCCAGCTCCTCTTCCAAGATGCCCTCCTGAATTGCTGTGCCAGCGAAACGGAGAAGCACTGTTTGGAGATAAACACATCTTTCAAGATTTTGCTTATTGTTCTTAATGCTCCCAGACATCCTCCTTTTATTGGTGATCTTCATCCCAATATCACTGCAGTGTTTCTTCCTCCAAACTCCACCTCTTTGATCCAACCAATGGATCAGGGAGTTATAGCAGCTTTTAAGGCCTGCGACCTGAAGAGGACCTTTACCCAGGCTATTGCTGCAACTGAGGAAGATACTAAGAAGACACTGATGCAATTCTGGAGGGATTACAACATCTCTGACTGCATCAAGAACCCTGCTTGGTCTTAGGGTGATGTCACCAAGAAATGCATGAATGGGATCTGGAAGAAGACGCTCACAAGGTTCATCCACGACTTCAGAGGATTTGCCAAGGGTGAGCAGGTTGCGAAAACCAATGAGCCTGCAGTGGAGACAGCAAACAACTTGAACCTGGGTGTGGGCGAGGATGACATTGAGGAGCTCCTAGAGGTGGTTCCTGAGGAATTGACTAATGAGGAGTTGATGGAACTCAAACAGGAACACAGCACTGAAGAAGAGGCAAGAGAAAAGGAAACTGCAGGAAAAGAAAAAGAAGAAGAACCCCCAAGAAAACTCACAGTGGAGGGTTTAGCAGAAGCTTCTGCAGACCTCCACAAGCTTCTTAAGACATTTGAAAACACAGATCCCACGCTGAAAGGTTTTCCCTAATAGAGAGGAATGTTCATGGTGCATTATCTGCTTACAAGCAAAGCTATGATTAAAAAAAAAAAAAAAAAGGAAACAAACCAAGCAAACCACCATGGACGTATTTCTGAAAAGAGTGACACCTCCTCAAGAGCCCAGGCAGGTCCTTCAGGAGGTGTTCCAGAAGAAGGCCATGTTATCATAGGAGATGACGGCTCCATGCGTGCAATTGCCCATGAAGGCCTTCCAGTGGGACAAGATGTGGAGGTGGAAGACGATGATATTGATGACCCTGACCCTGTGTAGGCCTAGGTTAATGTGTGTGTTTGTGTCTAAGTTTTGAACAAAACAGCTTAAAAAGTGAAAAGAACCCAAAATTTTAAAAATAGAAGAAAGGTTATTGAATAAGAATATAAAGAAGGAAAATACTTTTGTACAGCTGTACAATGTGTTTGTGTTTCAAGTGTCGTTAGAAAAGAGCCGAAAAGTTAAAAAAATTAAAAAGTTTATAAAGTGCCATGTTGCAGTAAGCTAAGGTTAATTTATTATTGAAAAAGAAAAATAATTTTTTATAAATTTAGTTTACCCGATATATACCATGTTGATAAAGTCTGCAGCAGTGCACAGTGATGCCCTGGGCCTCCACGTCACTCACTACTCACTCACTGACTCACCCAGAGCAGCATCCAGTCCCGCAGCCTCTGTTCACAGTGAGTGCCCCAGACAGATGCGCCATTTTTTATCTGTTATACCATATTTTTACTGTAGGTTTTCTATGTTTAGCTATGTTTAGAAGCACAAAAACCTGTGTTATAATTGCCTACAGTATTCAGTACAATAACATACCGCATGCGTTTGTAGCCTGGGAGCAATAGGCTATTCCAGGGAGCCCGGGTGCAGTAGGCTACGCACTCCAGGTTTGTGAAAGAGCACTTGATGATGTCCACACAGCGACGAAATCGCTCAACAATGCATTTCTCAGAGCGTATCCCCCTCGTTAAGCGACACATGACTGTAGATGTGTGACGTTTCCTGACCCCCGGATGGTATTGCCAAAATTAATTTGTTAAAGAACTCTGTCTAATTGGCTTAAAGAAAATTAAGTGCTTAAACTCTCAGAAATAAGATAACTAATCCAAACGTTTTTCAAGTTCACGTGCTCTAGAATCAATCTTTAGTAAATTAAAGTTAGTTTTAGTGTGTGGATTTAATTAAAACAGACATGTCTTTAAAGTTATCAACACTGAATATAATGCAAACATACAGCTTTTATTCTACCCAGGTTTACTAAAAGTCAAATAAGTTTAGTTATCCCTGTCACAAAATTTGTCAGCAGAAAAAATTGCTTTGAACGAAGGCTGCTTTTGTCTAATGCCTCTAAAGTTTTCATGGGTAATCTAAACATAATTGTTGGGAGAAATGGGTTTAGATGGATAGATGTAAGTGGGATAAATTTATAGATAAACTTTTTAGCAACAATTACACTTTATGGTCTGTGTACTTAAAAATGGTTTCCCCAAATCGTTTTGGTAACCTGAAACCTTAGAATTTTGCTAAGTTAAATTAAATGATGGGAAATTCATTGAGCGTCTAGTGCATTTCCAAACAGGATAAAATACTGAAACCTTAATTACGAAACTTTGGTTTATCCACTTTATGCTTCCTTGTACAGAGAAATTAAAGATTTTGCATCTGTTAGTAAACATGCTTTATGCCATGCTGAAAGCATGTTTCTAAAAATTATAAAAAGTACTTATAAACTTGCCAAGCCATAGAATGCTAATATAAAAGACAGCTGATAATTGTTTACTTCTTTACTTTTCACTAGAATCAAGATTTTTTAAAGGTTAAAAATTCTAATATATATATTGAAGCTACTAAAAAGAATAAGGGAAACAACTCTGTATGCAAGGAAAGTAGAATGTGTCTGGGGTTTTTTGTTTGTTTGTTTTGCTTTCTTTGGTTAGGAAAAGATGTAATCTGCCTAGGAAACAAAGATTCTGTATTTTGCCAAAAAATTTCCGTAGCTGACTTTCATGCAAAGGCAGCCGCAACAGGATCTACAAAGATTGTGGCTCATGTGGAAGAAGTCCATTCTGCTGCTGCAAGAAATGACCCCTTATTGCCCGACTTTTGCCATCCTGATGTCCTTGTAACATGACAAGTTTGCTCCTGAATTAGAGAAGTTGAGATGGGTAAACAATGGCTGTAGATTAAACAAGCAGTTGGAGCTACGGGAAACCCAAGACGACCGCGCGGTTCTTCCCAGCTCCCTGGCAAACCCCATTTTTCAGTGTTTGCATCCCTTCACCCAGCATAGTGCGTTTAAGAAAAACCATTTTTGTCCCCAGAGGCCTCAGCCCTCCCTCTGGACCCTCTGAACACCTGCGACTAGACTTCGTTATCAATGAGTTCTTGTTATTGTGCAGATAGTTTCCGGATGGGTTGACGCCTTCTCCCGCCACAAGACCGATACCCTCTCAGAGGCAAAGAAACTGTTAGAAAATACGTTTCCACAATGTCTGGTGATCCAGGCACTCACTTCAGTGGGCCGATCACACGAGCCTTAATGAAAACCTTGCAAACGTCTTGGAATTATCATTGTCCCCAACTCTGTCGACCATCAGGCAGGGTTGGGAGAGCTAATGGAAAACCCAGATTCAAGCAGAACAAGGATTAATTACATGCGGCTACTGGACCTGAGGAGGATGCCCTAATCTAATGTTTTGTTTTTCCAGATTTAAGGAGACCTTTTCTCTTAAGCTAAGACTTACAGCAATTTGGTACAGTATTCTTTTGTGAACAAAGAGGAAACATTTGCTTTTCTCCCTGCCTGATCCTCCAGAATTCCGAAAGGCCTCAGTGAGTGTTCTTATTTCCAGGACAATATGTTTACTTTATAAGCTCCATAAGAATCTCTTCTCCTTGTAACAGGAACTGCCTATATTACCCAGGCTTTGACTGAAATGCCGTATTTGAGAGAGATGGGCACAGACTCAGTGTGACCAGACAGCTTCCAGGAACAACTCGGGAAAACTGACCCGGTACCTTGCTTACAAGGTTCCAGCAAAGCAGTCTTAAGAAGAGCTGATATGGTCAATCTTTATTCTTGCTCACTTCTGTAAGTAATCAGGCCAAGTTTAATGCCAACAAACTTAGTTTTATTACGATTATCTTGGTAAAAAAAATGGGGGTAATTGTAAAGAGAAAAGTTATGTTTGCACCTTTGTAGAGATTAGATGTTACCCTGTTAATTGTCTTCAAGGTTTGGTTATACACCCGTAGACTGGACTGGATCCTGAATTCATCTCCTCAGATATCTGGCTACAGCTCACCAAACTAATGTTTCCGATTTTCTCCCGCTCCTCTGATCTGGAATTACTCAACTCCTCTGAAGGGGCTACCCCAGGCCCTCTTCAGTCGCCCGATGGTAACCAGACTTTGGGACTTGAACCTCGGCTATTCTTCTCCCAAGTGAAGACCCCACCTGACGCCTGGTCCTGTCCAAACGCTGGAGACCTAGGAGTCAAACTGACAAGGAAGGGAAATGGCCACGTCAACACGGGCTGCTTCCACCCAAGATGAGGACCAAGACTCCGTGCTTAAACTAAACACGAAACCCTTTCTCCTTCCTTTTCTTTCCTTTATTCCAGCGTTGGCCTGGGGAGGTAATGCCGTCATCCATATCTCCCATCCGTCGCTATGGGGGGACTAACCTCTGGAATTTAGAACAACATTTTATCTCAGGCCAGGATAAAGCCTATCTGACCCCCGGCTTGAACAGGCAAATGTGACAATTCCTGTGAATGAACCCACTGACTCACCACCTTACGGGAAGTGGCCCACATCCTGACAGAATTCATCCTCATCTGGGGTAGTTATCGCTCTCCTTGGGCCTATGAACACCTGGATGGCTGGTGCACAGCTGGGCAACACCTCTTTGGTTATCTGTGCCCCTAACTGTCCTAGAAAGGACGTACCAGGAGGCTTTTTATGGTTCAGAGCACGTTCCCTTTGGCAAGGCCCCACTGTCGTGGTTAGGAATAAGTGTAGATGAGGCCGTGATCAGAACGCTCCTTGACTCTTGAAGTCATTGCAGATTCCGTTGCAGGGACGGTAGCTGCCCAGCAAAAAATCTTTGAGCTCTCCGGCCAAGGTTGCCCTTGATAATACGATAGCCCTTGATTATCGTTAACTGAGCGAGGAGATGTCTGTGCCACGGCCAACGCCACCTGCTACACATGGACCAACACTTCTGGGAAAGTCGAAACTCAGTTACATGAGATCACTGAGCAAGCCACTTGGCTTAAAAAGATGGTTCCTTCAACAGGGTCTTTTTTTGACTTATTTGAGTTTGATTGATTTGAGTCTTGGGTCCATAGCTCCGAAGGGCACTGTGAACACCAGGAATTGTCCCACTTGTAGTTACTATAAAAATCCCCCGGGACACTGTGTTCTCTCAAAAGACTTAAATACATTTTTGCAGCCGTTAATTGTCAAGCAAATGATCTCCCCAAAACTGGACCATCAGAAAAGGAGTGGAGAGAATGGCCACCTTGAAATTTGCGGGCCTGGAGCTGTGACCTGTGAGTGCCACGGGATGAAGCAAGACATCACGGCGGGTGGACACCACTCCAAGGGTCAACAAGGCTGCTCGAACGACGGGGTGGGAGCCCGGCACGCCTCTAATGCTTTAAGTTTGACCACATCTCTCAATCAAGCCGAGAGTCTGACTGAAAGAGGGAAATTCTTAAAAAGGAAGACCACAGGCCCAAAATGGTGTCACTTGTGCTAAAGCCCGTGAGACCAAACCTAGATTGAACACCAAACCCAAGTGTGGTTTTTACCTTGCCTGGAACTGTAGCCTTAATTGAACAGTCTGGAGTTTCCTGGCCAGCACCAGTGGGCGATCCGGCCTGAGGGCCTCTCCACCCCAGAGGAAGAAGACGTGACTTGCGTGATGAACCCTTGCCTCCCCTTCCTCCCGAGGAGGTGACGTCCAGGTCCAAAATACTCCTTTCTTTCCTTTTGTTAATGACTTCTCTGCCCCACCCTCCTTCCTAGAAAAACCTTCCATTTTCTGGAACTCCTCAGAGTGTCTCTCTGGCTTGCCAGAGGAGACGCTGCCCGACTCATGAATCACTTAACAAAGCCAATTCCATCATCACGTTGACTCGGTTGAATTTTGTCTCTCAACACGGCCACTCTCCGAGAAGGCCAAAGTGAGCGCAGACAGCACTTGTCTTAAACGGAAATCGTTATTTCCTAACGTCCTTGGCATTTTGGCAGCTCCCCTGAGCGAACGGCGGGTCTGAGAGCGCCGGTGAGCTTTACAAAAATGGACAGTGACTGTGCATCTGCAGAGTCACTTTCTCAAAGTCTGAGGTCATGGTTCTCCCACGTCCTGATGCTCCGTTCTCGGCCTTTCCTGACCTGCCGGGTACTGTGGACGGCGACCAGCCAGAATAAACTGGACGTGGGGCAACTTCTTTGCACTCAAGCAGGCTTGTAGGAGCGGCGGTTTGGGGTAACGTGACTCTCGCCCCCAGACTTGGGATGAGTTAGGCTAGTTGTGTCTTCCCAACGAGAAACAGAGGCCTCCGGATACTTGCAGGGGCCGAACTTCACATCTAACAAGACGCTGGGGGTTCTGGACTCCTGTAGGATCGGGGGGTCATCAAGATCCTCAAGAGAAGGCGGCTATGCCCTTCCTCAGAAGGAGCCCGGGGTTCTGTTTGTCTTTACCCACAATAGCAGTTTCCATTGTGATTTGAAAAGGCAGAGACCAAAGGGAGCCGCAGAGACTGGCTTGTCCCCAGACCTCATTAGAAGCTCTGGTATCTCTTCCCTTTGCTTCAGTAGATAGTGATGTTGCCAACAATCACAGCCCCGCGTGTCCTCTGCCAAAAACTGGAGCAGACAGTGTTTTATTAAAGTGAAAAATTATACTGAGGAGAAGAAAATTTTATACTTCACAGAAAATGAGAGTCCACGGCATGTGGGAAGCTGGGCCACAAGCCGCGAGGGGTGTAAAGATGAATATAACAAAGCGATTGAGCAGAAGTCGGAGGAGAACGGCGGTGCGGTGAGCAAGCGCAGTCGGAGGACGAAGGACCGGCTGAGTGCGCCAGCATCCAGCCGCGGGCCTCCAGCGGAAAGGGACGCACTGCTGGGGGGTGACAGCCTCGAAGCCGGCGTCGGAGGGGTCTGAAGAAAAGAGGAAAAGCCCAATATAGTGACCTCTTTCTTCCAAGTGAGTGACTCACTTCATTTCAGTCATATTCGACAATGCCAGTCAAGACCAAGGCTGGAAATTATGCGTTTAATTTCCCTCCCACCCAATTTGCAACGGAGATGACCAAGCCGTGCTTTGATCTGGGAAACACCATGAGAGCAGCGGCGACTGGGGGAAGGCGAGCTCTTCACAGGATCTGACGCAGGTGACCATGCCTCCTTCTTGGAATGCTGTCTGCACACGGCTGCCGTGGGTCCTGCTCCGCCTCGTTTTCCTCCTGCCCAGCTGGCCTCTCAGCTGGCCTCACCTTCTTTCTGACCTCTACATGCTGGACATCTCTCACTCCACTCCAGCCACGCCGACCTTTCTGATGTTCCTCAAACATGCCAAGCTTTCTCCTGCCTCAGGACTTTTGCAGCTGCTGTGCAAAGAACACTCTTCTCCCAGAAACACATACTTTTCACTCCTTCGTTTCCTTCTGGTCTCTGGTAAAAAGTCTCTTTATCATAAAAACTTCCGAGGTCCCTGTTGAAAGGCATGTCCCCTCCTTCCTCTGTTCTCTATCCCTTTTAACCTGATTTGATTTTTTTTCATTGATCGTATCCCTGTCTATCATCATATTACTTATTTGTATGTTGGTCTGCTGTCTGCCTTTCCCTCTGGGATGTGAGCTCTGAGCGCTGTAACTCCAACCCCTGGCAGCACACCTGGGCACACAGTAGGTGCTCAACAAATATTTGTGAACGAACAAAATGAAGGAGTCAATTAATCTACATGTCAATAACTTCACACAATTTGGGGGGGGGCACATAGAGTACAGATAGGACCAAATCAGGTTGCACACGTGAAGAAGAAGCTCCTAGGATGCGAGTGGATCAAGTCTGCCGCAGACCCACAGAACACTCCAAGCCTGGACCAAGAAGACCTGCAGGAGAGGGCCGTCCATGCCTCAGTTTCCCTTGGAGAACTCAGCCCTCCAAACAATTGCAGAAAGCACTCGATTCTGCAGGCAGTAACATGACGAGACAACCGCAGCGGACACTGAGGTGTGCGGCCCAGAGGCCCCGTAGAGCCTGAAGGCCTGAGGCCCCGGCGGCCGGACGAGCTGCCGCGGTCAGCCCTCCTCTGAAAGGCGCCTGGCCCCCTCGCCCCAGGCCACGCTCGCCTCCCCGGGCAGCTCACGCCCAGCAGCTGTTAGACGCAGGGTGCGAAGGCCCAGATGCTGGCCCCATCTCGCAGCAACTCTGAGGGTCCTCCGAGCCCAGAGGCCTTGGCGGGGCTGGCAGCACTTCCTAAGGCTGGACCGTGGCCCGATTTCCCCCTCTGCCACCTGCTCCTCTCCCACCCGTGTCAATGCCCGGAGCGCTCCCCAGCCACTTCCTGCCTGCTGGCCCCCGTCCTAGAGACGACCCTGGGAGACTTGACCCGTGACGTTTCAGAGCGATGACCCAGTGCAGGACGCGCTGGAGGGAACAGACTGCAGGTAAGAGCACCGGGCCCACCCAGGTGTGGCAGGAGGGGACAGACTGAAAAGCAGGATCTGCCCATTTGTTCGACTGTCATACAGCAATCAGAGAAGCTGGATCTCAGAATCCAAATGGATGAATCTCAAAAATAGATCTTGGGTTAAAAAAAGGAAAGTTTCAGAATGTATCCAGTATGATAGAATTCCTTCACTTCTTTAAATACACAAAATAATACTACATGCTATTTTGAGAAAGTAAAATGTAACAAAAGCGTAAAAACAGGGCCTGAAGAGCACCACAGATCCCATGATGGGGTTTGTTCTGAGGAGGAAAAGGGAGGATGGGGCTAAGACGGAGGAGACTTCAGTGACGTTCTATTCCTTACATTTTAAAAATCGGAAGAAAATGGGACAAAATAATAGTAACTGTTAAATTTCAGTAGCAGATTACAATGAATATTTTTTAAATTAGTCTCTATACTTTTCTGCATTTTTTTCAAAATTACAAAAAATGATTTTTCTGAGTTGAACATTAAAACTTTAGTATTTTGATTATTTTATGATTTCAAAACTTAGTAAATTTTAACTTACAGTAAACTTACAGTAAAATTAACTTAACTTACAGTAAAATTTAACTACTATAAGAACTTTCTAAGAACAAATGAAATGAAAATAAAATCACAAAAAGAGATCAATCGGATTTTAAAACTTCGAATGTAGAACAAAAAAATTCTGAATTCAATTAGAAGACAAATAAATTGCAAATAAACTTTCAATAACACAGCAAAAATTAATATTCATAATTCATAAAGAGTTAACTAAGAAAAAATCAACAGTCTTTTTAGAAAAAGACAACGGGCAAAAATAAAAGGGTTATTCACAAAAGAATAAGAATAAATATGTTTTGGGGCCGGCCCATGGCCGAGTGGTTAAGTCCCTGCGCTCCGCTGTGGCGGCCCAGGGTTTCGATACTGGGCGCGGACACGGCACCGATCATCAGGCCATGCTGAGGCGGAGTCCCACACACCACAACTAGAAAGACTCACAACTAAAATATACAACTATGTACTGGGGGGATTTGGGGAGAAAAAGCAGGGGGAAAAAAAAGAAGATTGGCAACAGTTGTTAGCTCAGGTGCCAATCTTAAAAAAAAAAGAATAAATAAGTTTAAAAAAATCAACCCCACGACTAATCAAAGAAATGCAAATTGAAATAACTTTTTTAACCCATCAAATTGACAAATATTTTCTGACAATAACATGTAACTCCAGCAAGAGTCACAGGGATCAGTTTCACTCATTAAGGGGAAGAGTGTAAACCAATTGAGTCTTTCTGGACAACAATGTGTCAATATGTAGTAAGAGCCTTAAATCCGTGTGTCCTCCTTGACCCACTTCTAGGAATCCAGCCCAAGGAAATGATGGGGAAGCGAGCAAAGATTTCCTCAAGGATGCATGCTACCAGGTTACATTTAATATCAAAAAATTAGAAAGAGGAAAGCCCAGCTCAGTGGCACTTTTTAAGTGCACACACTCGGCTTCGGTTGCCCGGGGTTCACCAGTTCAGATCCCAGGTGCGGACGTGGCACTGATGGTCAAACCATGCTGTAGAGGAAGATGGGCACGGATGTTAGCTCAGGGCCAGTCTTCCTCAGCAAAAAGAGAGGATTGGCAGCAGTTAGCTCAGGGCTAATCTTCCTCAAAAAAAAAAAAAGAAAAACAGAAAAAGGGAAAAAAAATTTTTTTAAAAATTAGGAAGAGGGGGCCAGCCCCATAGCACAGCAGTTAAGTTTGGCACTCTTCACTTCAGCAGCCTGGGTTCATGGGTTCAAATCCTGGGTGTGGACCCACACCAGTCATTAGTGGCCATTCTGTGGCAGTGACCCACACACAAAATATAGGAAGACTGGCACAGATGTTAGCTCAGTGACAATCTTCCTCAAGCAAAAAAAAAAAAATAATAGAATTAAAATCCCCAATAGAGAGATGTTTAAACAGATTGCTTTGCATCCACGTGTAGGAATGGGGTGCACGGTCAAAGATGCACTTCCAGAAGATAACAATGATATACAAAAATGGCACATTATAGTCTAGAAAACAGGATACTGAACTAGGTATACAATGTGCCTTGAGTTTAGATTGTCTATGCACATATTTTACACTTATAAAGCATATACATGAATGAAATCAGGTTAGAAAACAAAATAGTATAGCCCCAGGCTTAAAAAATATATACGTATATAAAAAGCTGGAAGGCCATTTATTAAATCATTATCATCATCTCTGGATTTGTGGAAATTAAAAGATGTTAGTTTTTTCCTTAGTTACCCTATACTTTTTTTTCTTTTTTTTTGAGGAAGATTAGACCTGACCTAACTACCGCCAGTCCTCCTCTTTTTGCTGAGGAAGACTGGCCCTGAGGTAACATCCATGCTCATCTTCCTCTACTTGGTACGTGGGAAGTCTACCACAGCATGGCTTTGCCAAGTGGTGCCATGTTCACACCCGGGATCCAAACTGGTGAACCCTGGGCTGCCGAGAAGCGGAACATGCAAACTTAACCACTGTGCCACCGGGCCAGCCCTACCCGATACTTTTATAAAGTCTATAACCGAGTTGCAGAGGGAGGAGCACGACTTTACAATTTCCTGAAAACCAAGGCTTCCCTGTGAGTCAGGGAAAAATGATGAGACAAGGTCCTGTGGTCAGGGAACCTAACTGTGACAACCTGAGCCTGTCCTTTTTAAAGCTCTCATGTGGCAGATGCACCGTTTCTGGATGGATGTAAGATGGTGCAAGACAGGCCTCTGCTAACTAAGCAGATATTTGTCCAGAGAAGACGTACGGATGTCCATCAGGGACATGAAAAGGTCCTCAGCGTCACCAGTCATGAGGGAAAGGGGAATCCAAACCTCTCACAAGGAGATATCGCCTCACACCCGTCAGAATGGGCATCATTAAGAAGACAAGAGATGACAAGTGTTGGAGAGGACGTGGAGAAAAGGGAACCCTCGTACACTGCTGGTGAGAGTGCAAATTGACACAGCCACTATGGAAAACAGCATGGAGGTTCCTCAAAAAAATAAAAAATAGAACTACCATATGATCCAGCAATTCCCCTTCTGGGTGTATACCCCAAAGAAATGAAAACAGGATCTTGAAGAGACATCTGCACTCCCAGTTTCATTGCAGCATCATTCACAACAGCCAAGACATGGAAACAACCTAAGGACCCATCAACGGAAGGACGGATAAGGAAGATGCAGTATTTATGGAATTAGGGTGTTGTTTCAGGAGACAAAAGTGCAACTAGGAGATAAGTCAGTCCTGGAGACCTAATGCAGAGCATAGAGACTGTAATCAACAATCCTGTGTTGTAAGCTTCAAAGTTGCTAAGAGACTAGATCTTAATTGTTCCCACCACAAAAATGAGATGATAAGGACGTGACGTGTAGCTAAAGCCGCAGTGGTGATCGCACCGCGATATATAGACATATCAAATCAACGCGTGCACACCTTAGACTTACGCAATGTCGTGCCAATTATGTCTCAATTAAAAGAAGAAAAGACAGGCCTCTCTGAGCTGCTTAGCGGTCACAGCTGGAAGGAAGGCAGAGTCTACACAGCCTGGAGGCCCTCAAACGGGGGCTTCCTCCCCCATAGCTCTCCAGCTGGCTGCCAACAACTGCCTAGTGGCCCCTTTTTCCTGGGGTCTGCGTGCTCGCCCCTCTGGCATCATTTCTCCCTGCTCTCCGGGGACCACGGTCTCTGCGTCTGCCTGAGCTCCGGAGGTCTGTGCCTTTACACCCGAAACCCGCCTGATGGTCCCTTCCGTTCACCTGTTCGTGTTCTGAAGGCTTGATCTCAGGCTCTGCAGTGTTATCCCACATTCCAAATTCTGCCCTCTTTACTTCCTTACGGGTCAGATAAAGAAAACAGGAACTCAGCTTCCCCACCACGACAAACCTCCCATCCTGAAGAGAGAAGTCATCCGTCCTCTAACTCAGTGAGTTTTTCTCAAGAGAGCAACTCGAAGGCTGGACCCTAAGACAACCAGGTGGGGTGAGTGACTCGAACCCAGTTCGTCTGGGCTTTCCGGCTTCAATGCCACGAGTCCCACGTCTCTGTAGCCCTTTCTGTTCCAGACAAACCGGAAGAGCTGGTCCCCCTGGGGAGGACACAAACTCCTCTGGCTGCAGCACAGGGCACCCTCGCTGATGCTCAGAAGGACGAGTGAGTAATTAGACACAGGCTTGGCTAGCAGGGGAATCCTGAAAAAGTGGTTTAATCTGGTAGCCGGATAAAGAGTTAATGTGAACCTGGGGCTGTTGTCCGCTTTCCCGTGCTGTGACATCTGAGGAGGATTGAGTTGGTCCTCTGACGTCCATCTCAGCCTCAGGAATAGCCGGGGTTTCCCTGTGCAGCAGACTTCTATCTTTCTTAAGGACATTTAGTGCCATTTCCCTTTTTCTGTTGGTTACTTAAGGCCAAAAGCCAAATTTGCATTCAACACTTGAGAAAAACATACAAAACATACAAGATACGCAGAACGTATTGTGGGCATTAACGTTACCCATGGCTTTGTTTTATTTTTCTTCATCTTATTTTCCCATTTAATTTCTCACATTAAAAAATGTTGTGTTTGGGGCCGGCCTGGTGGCGCAGTGGTTAAGGGCGCACGTTCCGATTCGGCCGCCCAGGGTTCACCGGTTTGGATCCTGGGTACGGACATGGCACCGCTTGTCAAGCCATGCTGTGGTAGGCATCCCACATGTAAAGTAGAGGAAGATGGGCACGAATGTTAGCTCAGGGCCAGTCTTCCTCAGCTAAAGAAAAAGGAAAAAGAAAAAAAAAGTTGTGTTCTATTTTTTCACTCATTCTACAAATACTCACCAAACAGGGCCCATTTCAGGTGCTTGGGATGGAACAATGAAGAAAAGCAAGTCCTTGCTCTTACGGAGCTGACATTCTAGGGAGGAAAGACAGACCAAAGGAAAACGATGACAGCACTGGGTGTGTTAGGAGGCACGAGGACGGCTGCAGAGTGAACGTGGGCTGAGAGTCTGCCGTCACGGATGAGTGGTCTGGGGAGGCCCCTCAGCCGAGGGCACGTTTGAGCAGAGGAGGAAGGAGCTGCACGAGTGAGCTTCCAGGCTATTTTGGGGGAAGACGGATCTAGGCAGAAGGAACAGGAAGTGCAAAGGCCCTGAGCAGAAGACTGTGGGCGTGCTCCAGCACCAGCTGAGACTCCAGTTCACATTCAGGGAAGGACGCAAGGGGGCGACTTGGCAGGACCTGAGGTCAGAGAGAGATGAGAGCTAGAGCAGAGAGGACGTCTAGACTTGGGAAAGACTTTGGGTTTTGCTCTGAGGTTCCGAGCGAGGACTGACCTGATCTGACATTTATGACAAGAATCATTCTGGCTGCTGTGCCGACAATGGATGGCAGCAGGGCAAAGAGAGAGGCAGGAAGATCAAAAGGAGACAACAGAATGGTCCAGCCAGGAGATGCACTCGGGACGGGAGCAGCGGGGCTGTGGGCAGCGTGCAATTCTAGGCAGGTTTTGAAGGTGAGGCCAACAGGATGTGCTAAGAGGTTGGCTGTAGGGCGTGAAGCAAAGAGGGGAGATGAGGATGGCCGAGAAACTGGACGTGGCACTGAGGAGGGGCAGCATGGCCCAATGCAAAGGCTCCCATCACCGGTTGCACATTGGCATCATCTGGGGAGCTTGAAAAACCTACCAGCACCTGGTCCCCAATTCCCAGAGACTCTGTTTCCCTGGTCTGGGGTGGGGCCCCAGCACTGGCATCATTGGAAAGCTGGCCAGAGGAGAAGCCACTGGAAGGGTGCAAAGAGCACTGGTTCAGAGACAGACCACCCGGTTTCAAATCTCCCCTCTGTCCCTTCCTAGAAGGAGACTTTGGGTGAGCTGTCTACACCTTGAAGCCTCGGTATCCTCAACTGCAAATCAGGAGTAACAAAACCAACTCTCCGAGATTACAGCGAGGAACAGCACTGCATATAAGAAGTGCTAGCACGCAGCAGGTGTTCAAAAACGGTGGCTGCTCAATAGTTACTGCATAATTTTAGAATGAGTTGAGGTAGCCATAAATGTGGATAATAAGAGAGACTGCACGACGCTGTAACTTCCCCCGATTGGTTGGAGGATCCTACCGGCCCAGGACTACTTCCCCACCAATAGCCCAGGGCCACACGTCACTCCTAGGCCAGGGGACTCAGGCGCTGGAAGAAATCTCTCCCCAGACCCCCTCTAGGGAGCGGATGGTGTCAGGTGGTGCCCCATCCACCCTTCCCAGCCCAGTCACAGGACTTTCGATGCTGTTGGTGATGATCTCTACAAGTGATCTCTTCCTGTCCACACGGCGTAAGACCTAGGGGGACACCAAATAAACATACACATGCCACGGAGAGAAAGGCAAGGCGATCAAGCCTCAGCGAGCTTGAGGGGTCCCTCAGCCAAGGATGGTGATCAGGAATGGGTTGGGTCCCCATGGATGGCTCCCAATGGCTTTGAGGAGGAGCAGACTAGCTCCTTCGCAGCTCTTCTGCCTCCCAGCACCCTGACACCACTGCCAGCTCATACCCTTTGGGGACCCTTCTCCAGAAGGGAACTCTCAATGAATCTCCCTTCATCAGATGCCTTGTTCTCTCAAGCATATACGCTAATAACGATTTCTCAAAAATTCAAACATCAAAAATAAAAACCATGCTCACTAAAGCGATAGGAGTGGTGTCGAAATTCTAATTTAGGGAGTCTGCATCTCAAGTCTTCTGTGACAAAGCAACGACTTAAATTCTCTAGGGATCGGAGGTGTGGAGCCCGTGCAATAGTCATGCCTGCATGCAACCTCTCACGTCTGCCGCTGAGGAACAGCCCACTAGTCGCGACTCTGCAGATTCCCCAAAGCCGACCCCAATGAGCGTGGCAAAGATGGAATTTATCAAATCAATAGCCAAAGCATGGGGAAGGCAGGAATGGAGCCAGCTTCATAAATTAGCGGAACCCTGAGCTTGCTCTTCCTCTCACGGCTCCTTATGTTGGTTTTGTTCCCCCTCAGACTCACTTTTCACACGGACCACAGCGCTCGGCTGCTGAGAAAAGCAGGCCTCTCTCTTCCAGATCTCATTTGCAAAAATCCCCTAAGAGGACTTTGATTTCCTTGCCTTGGATCATATGTCCAATCCTTTTGGCCAGGAGGTCAACATCTGTCACCGTATGACAAAGAAAAGGGCTGAGCAGACAAAAGCAATCGATGTCCACTGTGCTTCCCCCAGTCACAGCTCATGTTTGCACAGTCCGTGGTCCCTGAAAACTTGGTCTCAAAACTGGTCTCTGGCTGTAGCGGCCACAGAAGTGTAAGGTCTGATCCAGTCTCATGAAAGTCCGAGCTTCCTGCATCTCTGTTCCACCCTCAGAGACGCAGGATTCCTTTCTGAAGCAGGCGTTAGTCTATGCAATTGAGGCATTTTTTAGAAAATTCTTGTCTAGAAGGTTGAATGTTTATCTAAACGATTGTTTCAGGTTATTACGGGATAACTAAAAGTCATCGCTGTGGGTCACGCTACAAGGCAACTTCCCTTGACTGATTCCAGACCAGCGCAGGGAGCACCTCCACCGTGAAAGCATCTATGATGATAACATGTTGTCCTTTACTGACTTCCACAAAGTCAGGTTTCCTTAGCCTTGGAAACCACAAACTTCCAAAAATGATGACCAAGGGAAGAGATGGACGAGGCTGGAGCAGTGTGGCATAGATGCCCCGTCTGCTCCTCTCCCTTCAAGCTGATAGGAAAGAGAGGAAGCCCAGAGGGATGGGGAGAAGCCTAAGGATTCTCCCTATGTCCTCCAATTTGCAGGGAAGTTGATCTGAGCAGACGATTGCACAGCCTGGGAAAACGTGCAAAGTCCTTCACCAGCAGGAGCCCTGACTTCCTGCCTCACCAGCTTTCCCCAGTGGAATAGGGACGATGTCTGAGGGCTGCCAGAACCATCTCCAGGGCTCAGAGCGGAGCTGGGGGAAGGACGCAAAGGCCAAAGACGGGTCTCCCACCTCCCAGGAAACAGACACCCCTCCTGCTCCCGTCCAGCAGACATCTTTCCAGATCAAGGTGGAGCCTGCCTTCCTGTAAGGCGGCCCAGGAACTCGGACATCTCTCCTCCCCACACTGTGCTGTCAGGCCGCAGGAAGGTGGGGACAGCGTGAGCTCTTCCCAGACTGCAGCTCCGATGGGAAGGACAACAGGCTCAGACAAGTTGGGAAGGGTGAAACATTGAGGAGAAAATAAAAGACTTATAAAGAATAAGCACCAAGGCCAATATTTTCACAGGTGAGTTCTTCCAACCTTTCAAAGAATGCGTCATTCCTTTCCAGGGCCGCGCGGACCTGCAAAGAACAGCACAAGACAGAAAACTTAGAGGGGCAAAATTCAAGTGACCTCGCTGACCACACAGGTGAGCAAAATGTGTGACAATGACCGACTGGAAATACTCGCGTGCACATGGGTGAGTGCTGGGCTCCCGGGGGACGGGAGAGCATGTCCAGTCTAAAGGTGACCACCAGCCTCCCCCCCAGACGGTCTTTCCACACAGAAAGGCAGCTCCACTGAGCCACCCTCGTTTTTCAAGAAAAGCTGGATTTTCACATTTACGCTCCCAGTTTTGAAATATTGATAGGCCAAAGAAAATTTGTCAACCACCTGGATACGGATCATAATCCACCAATTTTCTGATCCCCCCCCCCAGTGACAAATTATACTTATAAATATTGATGTAAAATTTAATTTAAAAGAGAACAAATAAGGTTTTTTTTATGACCAAGTGGGATCCATCCTTGGAATAAAAATGTAGTTGGGGTCAGCCCCGTGGCCGAGTGGTTAAGTTTGCACACTCCGCTTTGGCGGCCCAGGGTTTCGCAGGTTCGGATCCTGGGTGTGGACATAAGGCCACGCTGAGGCGGCGTCCCACATGCCACAACTAGAAGGACCCACAATTAAAATACACAACTATGTACTGGGGGGCTTTGGAGAGGGAAAAAAAGAGAAAAAAGAAGATTGGTAATAGATGTTAGCTCAGGTGCCAATCTTTAAAAAAAAAAAAGGTAGTTAAATATTAGGAAATCTATTAATGCATTATTTTAACAAATCAAAGGAGAGAAAGCACAAGAACATCCCAATAGGAACTTTGCAAACTCCAATATGTATTCTTGATTTTTAAAACAAAAATAACCCTCAGTAGAACAGAAGTGCTTAGATTTCCTAGACTGCTCAGGACTTTTGATTGCAAGAGATAAGACTCAAACTCTCTTAAGGGAAAACATAAAGGGATGCTTTCTTGACTCACGGGGCTGACAAGTCCAGGGGCAGCTTTGCTTCGGGCCCGGCGGGAACCGGAGTCTGACAGCTCAGCCCTGACCAGCCTGCCACCACTTCCCTCTGCTTCTCCTCTCACGTTGGCCTCATTCTCTGCAACTGCAGATGGCTTTCTCCTTGTAGCGAAGAAAGATGGTGGCAAGAAGCTCTGGTTTGACTCACACTTAAAGTTCGCGAGTAGCAGGAAAAAGAAAGAATGCCTCTCCCCACGGATCCAGCAGGAAAGTTCCAAGATGGACTCTGATTGGCTCAGCTTGGGCCACATGCATATACCTGGAAATCAGACATCTGATAAGAGATTTGTATCTAGAATACATAAAGAGCTCAAACTCAATAATAAAATGGAACACACACAAAAAAAACAATTAAAAACCGGGCAAAGGATCTGAATAGACATTTCCCCAAAGAAGACACACAAATAGCAAATAAGCACGTGAAAAGAGATTTAACATCGTTAGTCGTTGGGAAAATGAGAATCAAAGCCACAGTGAGACACTACTTCGCATCCACTAAAATAAAAAAGACAGATGATAAAACGTGCTGACAAAAATGTGGAGAATTTGAACCCTCATATGCCGCTGGTGGGAACATAAGATGGTGCAGCCACTTTGGAAAATAATTTGGCAGTTCCTCAAAAAGTTAAACTTAGAGTTACCATGTGACCCAGCGATTCCACTCCTGGGTGTGTGCCCAAGAGAAATGAAAACACGTGTCCACACAAACAGCTGTGCACGAGTGTTCACAGCAGCAGCATCCGTTATAGCCAGAAAGTGAGAACAGTCCACGCATCCTTCAACTGGTGGACGGACAAACAGAGTGGTCTGTCCATACCGTGGAATATTACTCAGCCATGAAAAGGAGTGAAGCACTGACTTATGCCACAACATGTGTGAACCTTGAGAACAGTCTGCTCAGCGAAAGAAGCAGACACATGAGGTCACATACTATATGATTCTGCTGTGTCCACAATAGGCGGAAAGCAGATTCACAGTTGCTTGGGGCTGAGGGCTGGGGGGGCGGGCAGGGAATGTGGGGGTTGTAGAGTGACGCTAACGGATCCAGAGTTTCATTTTGGAATGATGGAAATATTCTGGAATGAGTGGTAATGGCTGCACAACTTCATGAATAATAAAGCATACTGAATTAATTTACACTTTCAAAGGGTGAATTTTGTGGAATGTAAACAATATCTTCATAAGAATTAATTTTAAAGAATAGAATTTGATAAGGTGACTAGTTACCCAATTGATGCATAAAAATTAATAGCTTTTCTATGAAAATAATAGCCAACAATAAACCATAATGGATGATAATCTCCCACGTACCATAGCACCTAAAAAGATAAAACGTCTAGTAAAAAAACTAGGCAGGAATTACGTAGAAACTGTACAAAGAAACCTTCTAAAATACAAGTGAGTGGAAAGACATACCTTGCTCTTTGATTGAAAATTTTTATTTTTTCTTAGAGTAACATCTATAGTCACAAGCTTCCAAATACAATATAAAAACAATTATTTTGAAACTTAACCAGGAGTAAAATTTATCTGGGAAAACGCTCATGGAGAATAGCCAGTAATTTCTGAAGAAGCAGCGTAACAGAGGGGTAGAGAGTGGAAAGAACTGTCTCTAAAATATATTATCAAGCTATAATACTAAAACCACTAGTTTTACTAAAGAAGAAACAGATCAGTAGAAGAAAGGGCTCATAAACAGGCTTAATGACACAGAATTTAATTTATAATAAAGTTGGTTTTTCAAATTAGTGAGAAAAATAGAAATTAATCAATGATGTCACAATAACTGGAGTCTCTGGAGAAAACTGAGCTGAATGCCAACCTTTCTCCTTATAACAAAATAAACAACTGATGGATCAGAGTTTTAAACAAAAAATAAACCATGAGACTTAAAATAAGAGAATTGACTGACATTCTTGGAGCCATGAACACTAAGTCCAGAGACATAAAGAAAAAATAGCTGGTTAATATCATTACATTAAAGTGTTCAACTTTCATATAATAAAAAAACTTAAAAATAAAACCAAAATATATGACAAACTTGGGAAAACATTTAGAGCAAGTCTGAAATAGGGATCATTTTTTTCATTTTTGAAGAATGTACGAGAATCAGCAAGGAAAAGCCTGTTAATCTGATTGAAAAATGGGCAAAGCGTGTGAACAGACACTTCACAGAAAAATAGATACGAGTGACCAAATTAGCACGTGAAAGTGGTCCACCTCATTTGCAATTTTTTTTTTAAAGAAATTTTAAAAAACGGGATGCCATTTTCCACCAGATTTGCAAAAACGCCACTGCTCACAGAGGTTGAGCCCCTCGGCCGCACACACCGCTGTGAGCGCGTAAACGTGTTGACACGTTTCTCCTGAAACCACGCCTGTCGCACGGCTCAGAATCCGCCCTGCCATCACACAGACCACAGATCAGCACGACACGCGTGTGAGAACGCTCGTGGCAGTGCTGTCGGTGAGAGCAAAAAAAAAGGCAAAAGCAGGACGAAATAAACGGGAACTACCCATGGATCCAGCAGCAAGGAACAGACTCAATATGTCACACTGCGTTCTCCACCCACCGCCCTGATCCAGACTAGCATCACCGTGGCTGGAGTTTTCCGATGGCCTCTGCGTGGTTCTTTGTGCATCCTCTCTTGTCCTCCCACTTTGCCGAAGTCCGTGCCTCAGTCTGCAGCCAGAGACATCTTTTCAAAACGCGAATCTGATTGTTTTACACATACACATCCTGCTTGATATTCCTTCAAAGCTTTCCCGCTCCTCCAAGACAAACCCCAAACTTCTTACCACGGCCTGTGGGAGCTGCCGTGGTCTGGTCTACCTGCCCCTCCAGCCTTATCTTAGACCGAACTCCAGCCTCAGTTTCACTTACTCATTCTCACAATGCTACCTCCACCCCCGGACCTTTGCACATGCTGTTCCATCTGCTTGAAGGTTTTTATTTTTTTATTCTTCCATGTGTTTGTGTGTGTTTACATCTAAAATCATATTTTTCACTTTATGCTCTCCTGTAACTAAGAAAAAAAATAACTAAGAGATGTTATAAACAATCTTAAAGCAACAGCATTATTCCTATTGTCTGTTTGCCTTTTGCCCAAAGCAATCACATTCTGACATGATCTTGAATTATTTATTGTCCAGACAGCTAACTCTCCTTCTGCCCTTATTTACTGACCACCAATAGTGAAGGTGTCAGTTTGATAAAAGTCTTTCTCTCCATTTTCATTTTTCTAGGAAAGAAGCTCAGATTTGGCCAATGCCACACGTGTTAGCAGCTGAGGGGCAGAGACAAACCCCGTCGTGTAATCTGATGGAGCCTTTCTTCAGACTCTCCGATCAAACTCCAAGACATGCATCTCCTTCCTGGCTACTTTACCTGCAAAGCAAATTTCTGTAAATTGTACTATGGTTTCTTCTCGACAGTCTACCACCAGGAAAAAAAAGAGAGAGAGAGAGAAAGGGTACTAGATGTCACAAAAATCCTGTTTAATAGCTTGGCCAGTCTTCTTAAAATCACATATTTAAAGGAAACCTATAACCAGTCATCGAATTCGGGTACCACGTTGAAATGGGAAATAGTGCGACTGGAAGACCACTCTCCTGGAACTGATTCGTAGGGGAGGATAGAAGGACGGGATTTTTGGGGCCCTTTAAAAAATACCTTAAATTTCTCCCCTCCTCAAAGTCGATAAATTTACTTTAAAGTCAAGCTCTAAATGAGCTCTTTGTCTAACAGGGTCTGTCTTGGTCTCCACCGGGTGTCCTGGCATTTCTGGCTGGGGCCCCTGCAGGGAAGATGGCAGCCCATGGGGAGGGACTGCTCACGTCAACTGCCCACAACCTGCGGCTGCGGCCACCTTTGCACCAGAATAAAGAGGTGCATGCGAGGAAGAGATGTTGCTGTGGGGTGTTTGTCGTATTGGCGTCCTTTACAAATTCCTCGTGGAGAAACAGCCGGGGAAGCAGACTCTGGGCTAGGGGTTAAAAGCTTCATTAGCATGACTGATCCCACGAAGGATTCCTCTGGGAGCTGGTTGGGAGGTGCTCGTCCACAAGGATTCACCCGGCCAGACAGCCGAAAACCCTCGTGAGGGCAACAGCCGCGAGCCTGAGCCAGACCACAAGCCTCAGGGTAGGGAAACTGAGTCCACCTTCCCGCACAGACGAGGCAGCCACATGTGGACAATGGCCAGCCGCTTCCGAACCCCGAGGTCAGCAAAAGAGCAGCGACGTCCCGAGGTGTTTACTGCACAAAACAGCAAAACAGACACGGGGCAGGAGGTCGTTTCCAAGTAGGACCAAGTGCACAATTGCAAAAACAAACCGACTTCCAAAAATAATTTGTGAAAAATAACAGACTTGCGCTTCTCTGGGTTTCTCTCTGCCGACTGTGGAACAGAGAGGCTGGACCAGGAGCATGAGGGGCCCCAGGGCTCTGCTATCCTGCTGCTCTGTCAACGAGTCCGAGGGGCCCTCCTGAACCTCCGTCCAGAGCTGACACCAACCCTGTTCTCCGGCCGAGCTGCCCGAGGGACATGGACCGTCCCACACGAGCACGTCCGCAAGGCCACCTGGAGTACGTGTCTCCATTATCAGATGAAAACAGCCACCGCCGCAGGTTGTCGGCAGGTGACGTGGGAGCCCATCCACGCGGCTCTTCCCTGAAGGGCGCAGTCAGGGAACGTGCCCTCCCAGCACCGCGGGCCATCTTGGAAGCCGGGTCTTGGCTGCCACCCCCAGATACGAAGAGAGTGGAGCCTGAAGGAGAAGAGTAACTGGAAGCAGTAGGGGGTGATGGTAGAGAGGGCTGTTGAGAGTAACTTTGAAAGTCTTGACTATCTGACTAAGGGGGCAGACGCGGGCGTTCTGGGGGAAAGTTGGTTATAGAGCTTGGTGTCAGTTGGCTTTGGGAATAACGGGAAAGAGGAATTAAGATGTTTCCAGGAGGCCCGGCATCTCCAGCGGCAGCCCGAGCAGAGCCCAGCGTCCCCCGCCGTGTTCAGATCTGACCGGAGGCCATCGTGCCCGATGAGGGCAGCTTGTCCCTTTCCTGAATGTTCTCGTCCCCAGGGGATGCTCTGTCGCCACCCATGCCTAAGCTACATGAAGGCCCTTTGACACCCAGTGATGCCGGTCCAAGTGGGGAGTCATTTCACCCAGTGGGGCCCGGCTGTTCCAGCAGCGATACCCATGACTGAACGTAGCACGGGGCTGGGATCAGCTCATCCCTGAAGATTCACCCCCAAGCGGCCCAGGGCCTCCTCAGGGTGGTGGTCTCCGGAAGACTAAGGCCAACACCCGCTCCATGGCCAGTCTCGTGCGCAACAGTCAAATCACCGAGTTGACTGAGACAGATAACATCCCCTTCCCGTCAAGACACTGGCAGACCCCCTCGGACCCTGAGACTCATGTCAGGAATGGAACTCGAGACGTGCAGAAGGACGGGCTGGACAGCAGGAGTGCAAGTGTGACACTGCGAGCTTTCTTTGCAGCTTGTACTTGATTTTAAAAAAAAAAAATTCTATTTGCGAGAGTGTCCCTGAAGCCACGTGAGGGGGAAGCTTTGAAAAAGCTGCAATGGTCAATGGGTCCCCGTGATCTAGAGAGACTGCCTGGGCGGGCAACCTGTGCGCTGCAAGAGGGGCCTGTCGGGGGAGGCGAGGGCAAAGCCAGGCTGCAGTGCGGGGAGGAGAAAACAGGCAACGGGCGGGCAAGACTGAGGAGGAAGAAATTGGGGCCTTAGGAGTTGAGGCAGATGAGGCTTAGAGAGGATAAGACTGGACATTAGACAGACGTGGCCTGAGCCCTGAGCTGACCACATCCTGGGCACGTGATTCTGGACAAACCACGGCGCGCCATCAGGACCATCTCCAGCTATGGTTTCCAACGGTGCTCCGGGAACTTCATAAGCATAATCCACGCATGAGACGGGAGGACGACCGACCGTGAGCTGGGCGGGTGGGGGGTTGATCTGAGACCCCAAGGAAGGAAGAGAAGGTCTGAAGCAGCCACAGAGAGGCCTGCGTGTGGACGTGAGATCAGAGCAGCAACGAGAACCGGTCCTGCCGTCGCCGCTGCGTCCTGCTGTGGTCGTCACGTCGTCCTCTCCAGCGCTCACAGCCGTGTGTCTAGGGAAGAGCTTCTGCGCCCGATCAAGAGACAAGGAGGCAGAGAAGAAATTAGCCCACTTGTCCCGAACAACACGATTATTGAGGAGCGGAGACTTCTGGTTCCAAAGCCAGCCCTCCGTCTGACGCATCCTGCAGAGGCCCACTGCCAGCCGCCGCGTCTGCCGACGGCCCACTCACGGGGACAGGCCGGCCCGGCGGGTGACAGCATCAGAGTGAAAGCAACATCCGGGATGCAGGCCCAGACCAGCCCACGGAGAGGCCAGGAGCACCAGCTTCTGCATCCAGATTCACATACAAGGCAGGGACCTGCCAGGCATCTCGGTGAGTTCTTCACATTTCCAGCACTTGACACACTGCCTGGCGCGTGCGCTCAGGTCACAGGTGTTGGACTGCGGCTTACAGACATGGTGACAGAAGCTTGTGGCTGCAGGCGGGGAAGCCCCTGCTCAGTCAGAGGCCAGCTTCCACCACAGCCCCAGTGGGACCCTCGCGGCTCACCACCATGGCCATGCTCATTCCCAGCTCCTGGCCTTTACTGATGCAGTTGCCCCAACCTGGAAAGCCCTTCTTTGTCCTCTATTTGTCAACTAGAACCAAGATCAATCTCATTTCCTTCAGGAATCCCAGGCTCTAAGTTCAGGGGTTCGACGTGCCCCACGTGTGAATCCTACTGTGCTGTGTGATTTGGGGAAAGCTACTTACCCTCTCTGTCTCACTTTCCTCAACTCTCAAATGAGGATAATAGTCATGCATACCTTTTAGGATTGTTTCCGTTTAAATAAGATAATACACATGAAGCACGTAGATCGACAACAGAAACTTAGGAAATCCTCAATGTGTACATATTTCGACTGGATATTTTTCACCCACTGTCATGTCTACGAGTTCTCACACTCAGGATTTCGACATCTATCTGTCGCCCCCCCAGATCTGAGCTCTGCAGCCACATATCCGATTTTAGTAGAAACCTTCCTCCCACCAGACATCCCAAATGTTTCCTTATTCCTTCCCGTCCCCTCCGTGCCGACCACCGCCTCCCTCCATCAGGACTGTGCCGTTTTTTCCTGGGTTACGGCCACAAAGTCCTCCCAGCCAGGTTTGAACCGTTGAAATCCATCTTCCGTGTGCTCTGAACACTGTCTGGAATCCCAGATTCTGCCAGGGCCGAGCAGGCTACTCTCCTCCTTGTTCCACCTGCTCCTCCCGATTTCTCAGCTTTCTTGGGAGGTGGGTCCCCCAAGACCACTTCTGACCCTTAAAAGGTGAGTGCAAGGGGCCCGCGCCCCTCCAGACTTTGAAGAGCCCAGTCGTTCTTCCCCATCCGTGTGGCCACTGTGTTCCGGACGGCGCCAGCACCCGGCTCAGAGCCTCGCTCCCCCTGGATCCCTGAGCAAATGTGAGGAGCACAGCCCCTGACGGCCTCTGCTGGACAAGCGGTGTGAGCAGAAGGTGGACCTTTGCTGTGCGGGTCCCTGGGACGTGAGTCAGGGTTGACTCGTCACCACCGCATAACCTGGCCGGCGTGATGAATGCAGACCAGGCATTTTCTTGCAGAAAATCCTTAAATAGCTCCCTCATCACCCACTAGTCAGGGTGTAAACTCTTCACCATGACCTGCAACGCCCACTGCAGCCTGGCCCCCATCTACGCCTCTAACATGTCCAACATCAGTAGGTTTGCTTCTTGCTTCCAGGCCTGTGCTTCTGCCATCCCCTTACCCCGGCCACCCCTTCCACTCCTGCAGCCGATTCTTATTGACTTTTTAAAGATAAAACTCAGAGAATCACCCCCACCAGGAAGCCCTCCTTGATTTCCTCCCCAATCGAAGCTACATAAGGCGCCCGACATCTGGGTTCTCACATTACCCTGTCCACGCATCTATCTGTGCACTTGCCACCCTGGCTTACAGTCACCTGCATGTCTGTTCCCCTCCTCAGGTGAAGCCGGGGGCAGGGACTACATTTTATTTACCCCATAGGCCCCTCGCCTAGCAGAGTGTTTGAACCACAGCACACATTCGATGAATGCTGTGGACTGAGTTACACAGATGGGTTGTACCTGATGACGGCAGATTCGTAAAAACATATGTTGATGGGGCCTTTTTCGGTGCCAAAGAATAAAGACCCAAGGTGAGCCCTCGGAGGACGGGGCTGATGGCGGGACCATCAGCAGGTGGGGACCTCAGCAGTGCCGACCAGGCCAGACCTCGCTGAGCCTGGACCACCTTCAGAAAGCAGCCTTAATGCCACAGCCTCGCAGCCCGGATGTTGGAGAGATGCCCTAAAATAAAACAAAATGAGATGCGGGACAGTGGCACCACGCGATCCCACCTGCGTTTAAGTGTTTTAGGTTGTGTATAAAATCACGGAAGGAAATACAAGCAGCCGGTGTGGTTTTTAACTTTAATAACGAGGTTATTAAAGCTGGGTGGGTCCCGGGGAATGCCGGGATGGGCTGGCGGGACCATTTCATTTTTTGCTTTACACCGGTCTGTATTTGTAATTCTGAAATTTTCACCGTGAGTGTGTACAGCTTTCCGTTGACAAAAGCAGCTCGACTCCTTTCTTACCTCTCTGTGACTCATGATCTTTTTCTCGGGCTTTCCTCGCAGTGAACTGGACTCTGCTGCATCTGGAGATGACAGGCTGGGGGCGGCCTCCCACCTGGGAGGGGCCCCACCCCAGGAAAGGATGGCAGTGGGCGGCTCAGGTAAGAAAGGAAACCCTCTCTCCCCCTTAAGGAGACTCTCCTCCTTGTCCTCATTGCTGCTTCTCACACTGGCCATGAGGGGCCCAGATCAGGGTGTGCTCCTTGGGGAAAGGAGCCAACGAAGCGGCTCGGCCTTTATTTAGTTCCGGCTTAGACCCGAGGAGCCAGGAGAGTTCCCTGGCTCACATGTGGGCTTGAGCATCTCCCCTGGGCCAGCGGGTCCACAGAGGGATTTGCGTTCAGGGTCCTCGCTGAAAATAAAGGGGATGTGCCTGGCTTCGTTCTCTTTGCACAAATCTCCTAAAAGACTTGTAGGCACCGTAGACGGCATCGCTAACAGCCAGTGTCAGCTAGAGACTGTCCAGTCCAGCTAACTGTGCCAGACGCCTCCCGCTGGCCCTTCCGGATCTCCCCTCCACCCTTGCCCACCTCCCCAGCCCCCTCTGTGGCCAGGAGGCTGCCCGGTACGTGCCGCATCACTGTGCTCCCCGGCCCTCCGGCTTCCTGTTGGGTTTGGCCAGTGGAGGCCCCAGCAAGAGGGGGCAGGGTAAGGTCCGCGCGCTGGTCCTCCAGGTTTCTCCCTGTGACCCTGCCTTCCAGGAACCGTGTCTCTTGACCAAAAGTCCTTGCTCCTCTCGAAGCATCTTCTCTACAAGACTCTCTCCCTCCAAATTCCCGGAACTGGTCCCTGCCCTCGTCCCCCTGAGCTGCACACGCCCCAGGTCACAGCTCTGCTCCGCCAACCCCCATGCCTTTACCATCACCCTTTATGAAATCCTCCTCCAATCGTCCAAACTTGAGCGTGCCGTTCACTTCCTGTCGAGACTCTGCTTAAGAAAGTCTTTACCTACAAAAACACCTGGAGGGGTTTTTGTCTCTGGACTCTATGTAAAGGGCAAAGGCGTGTGTGGAAAATGGCGAAGACCGCTGTGAACTGAAAACTATGGAAAATAATATGCACAACTACGTCCGACCACCCGCACGAGCTTCTCCCCCGAAGGCGCAGGCAAAAGCCTGTACCCCATGTGGGATGGGGAGGGATTCTGGTCTAGCCCATGTGGTCGCCTGTGTGTCCCGCACCATCCCTGCCCCCCGAGATCTGGGACATCCCTTCTCGCCTCGGGACACTTATCGAGGACTCCCAGTCTTGGCTTCTGCTCTGCTCCATGTGCCTCATTAAATCAATCGATTTTCACAGGTTCTGCATCCTTGAAACATGAACTTAGTGACTCGAATGCCGGCTTCGCCACAAATGAATGGGCTGATTGATGTTTCTGTTCCATGTCTCCAACTTGAGCCCCATCGACGAGGTGTGACCGCTGCCTTAGGGCCAGGAGGGCACCCTAGCTGCCTTCTCCTGGTGGGGGGTGTGAGGGGATGAGGCGTCTCTGGCTGAGGTTCCTCGAAAGAAGCCCGGGGCCATTCCACTGCTCCTCTGCTCCCTGCCTAACACGGCGCGGGAGGAAAGAGGCCGGGCTAAATTCTGTCTGGAAGCTGGGAGTTCCTGCTGGCTATTTCTTTTAGAAACAGAGTTCTGCCCCCCTGTAGGTGAGAACCAAATTTCACGTAAGCAGTTTCCAAGACAGCTCTAGAAGAAAGGGACTCAAAACGTTCATCTTTTGGGGCGCCGGGGTCCCGAAAATGAAGAAATCTGAATTCCAGCCTGGCTCTGCCGCTGGTCTGCTCTGCAGCTCTTGAGGAGTCATTTGCCTTTTGAGGCCTCAGTGCTCCCTTTTGTAAAACGGGGGCAATTGAGCAGGAATGACTCTGGACTCTCCCAGACCCAGTATGAAAAGATCTAAAGTGACTTCTAAGGAGGACTAGATTCTTCTCTTTCAGGAGCCTGTGTCCATACAATGTCAGGCATCCCGGGGGCTCCGAACTCGGTCCTGGAATGGATGGCGGAATGGACCGTAGGGTCGGGCAGAGGTCATTTCTACCCCACAATTTCATGTAATCGGGGAGCTGCTGGGTCTCAGCCCCTCAGACTCGTCACGGCCCCCAGTGTCTGTCAGTTCCTCGTTGCCAAGCTCGGTCTTGACTTTGAGAGAAAGCCACGTCTCTCTTCACCCTGGGAGTTTTGACTCTCAAAGCTGCTCATGAAACATATCCAGACAAGGCTACGAATTAGCCACAGTGTCTCTGGTTCTGCACAAACGTTGAGAAGCCGTCCCCACTGGGTCTGCTACCCGGGATGCCAGGTCTGCCATGGCCGAGGGAGACGAGAAGCCCATCTTCCAGGCGCGGAGGCGCGGGATTGCATCTCTGGGGCTTGGAAAGCAAGGGCTCTGCGGCCCAAGGACGGGCGAGCTCGCCCCCTTTCTCAGGAAATGGGTGCAGCCCAGCTCCAAATTATTCCTCAGACGTTTTGTGCTGCGAAGGAAATGTCTTCTGATAGCGCAACGCTGTCGGTTTCCTGTTGTGAACCCAGGCTCTCTGGCTGGCCCGAGGAGGGACCGGAAGGGAAGGCGTGGTGATTCCTTGGAAGCTCTTGTTTAATAAGAACGCCGGCCGGAGGGCGTCCAGGACACGCCGAGCAGCCAGAGGGAAGGCGGGAGGCTGGGTGGAGGCCGGGCTCGGCGGGGAGGCGGCGGGAAGAGACAGGCCGTGGACTCTTGGCTTCCACACACGTTGGTGGAACAGCTCTGTGTGCTGGGCACTGTGCGGGCCTCGGGTATGCCAGCCAGCTGGGGCAGTGCCCTGCCTCCAAAGGGTGGTCTTAGGGGTGGAAACTGATGCAAAAATAAGATGATGAGGGCCCATATGGAGCCATCCTGGAGTACTGTGTATACGTGCTCTGTACCGCTGCACCTTGGACCAAGCTTCCAAGGTAGTCGTCGTGACCATTGAGCACAAAATATGTTTCAAGTGTTCTCCACGCATTCTCTCTCCTCTAATCGTTGCAATAAGCCTGTGATCGAGATCCTGCGAGCGGTGGAGAGGACGGAAGCTTCCTAAAGGTCACGGCTCCCAAGTGGCAGAGCTGGACGCCAGCATCCCTCTTGACAACCCTACCCCCATTCCACAGACTCCCTTCTGCAGTGTATTTGGGGGGACAGGGTTTGCCACGAGCCCCAAGCCTGGTCCTGAGTCCCCCTCTTGGCAGCATGCACCATCCTGCCTCTGTCCGCACAGCTGCTGGCGTCGCCATCTTCACAGCTGGTCCAGGCCCGGCCAGTCCGGGATTCTCCACGTCCATGAATGTTGTTCCTGCCATGCTGGGCTCCTGGGGGGTGATGTGGGGAAGTCAGACCTTCACCTGGAGACCCATTCCAGGGGCCCCCGCAACACCACCCCACAAGACTGCAACAGTGAGGCTCATTTCACTGAAGTGTCTGGGTAACTAAGGGAATTAAAATGTAGAGGAGGAAATGTCCAATGGCTCACAGCATAGAAATGTCCCCACCATCCAAAAGAAAATCTCCTCTCCCAGGAAGGGAAGAACTATGAGGGGTGCTGGGTTGTGGGCTCACCCCGTTCCCAGGCTTGCTTCCCTCTGGGTTTGCTCTTCTCACTTCTCCTCCACGCTTCCAATCCTCATGTGCTACCCACCAGGATTGCTGGCTTTGCCCGGCAATCTGTGCCCCCTTCCCCTCTCACTAGCGAGTCTCGGCACCTACAGACAAGGGCAGAGGATGGAACCGAGGCCTGAGGCCCCCAGTGCTATGCTGCTCTTCCTTAGAGCACAGATCCCTGCCTCTCTGGGCTTGTGCACCTGCGCATCGCATTGGACTGCTGGCTGGGAAACAACCATCTCTGTCTAATCAAAATAATGACCACTCTTCAGTGTTATTTCTTAACCCTTAGTGCATTGCATGCCTGTGTTCATTCGAATATTTATGAGATTTCAAATAAGTGTTTACCGAAGGCCAAACGTTGCTCCGGGCCCTAAGGGTCCCGGACGAGAATTAATAGAATGTTCCCATCTGCCAGCAGGTGGTTCTCAGTCTAACCGGGGCACTGCTGGCAGTTGACCTCATAGGTTGACCCACCCCACTCCCCTCCCTTCACCTTCCTCTGTCGTAGAGATTAGGGAGGTAAATCCGTGTTCATCTACCCACGCCTCTAGCTAGAAATGGCTGTGTAACACAGTTCAAGTCAGTGAAATGTAGACAAAAGTCTGTTGAAAGGTGTTCTGGAAAAACTTTCGCTATTCCATGAAAAGGACAGACACAGATACAACTTTTTTGCCTCCTGTCTGGAATGCAGACACGATGCAGCAGCCACCTTGTGACAAAGCGGTGACAAGCCAGACACTATAGATGGAAGAATAATATAGAAGGTCTCAGTGTTCCTGATGACATGGTTGAGTGCATTTCCCAGCTGCGAACTGCCTGCTTTTGCATATTTTTTATGAGAATAATAATCCCCACTTGTCTAGGCCACTGTTTGTAGTCAGGACTCTGTCATTTGAATACACTCCTAACATATACCTACAGGAGCAACAACAGCTATGCAAGACGTGCTGTATTAAGAGGCAAGAAAAACAAGCTAGAGGAGCAAAGAAGAGGAATGCCCCCAGAAGGAGCCAATCTTGACGGAGCAACAGGACTTTTTCAGACGCACAAAGGTAAGAAGGACACTCCATGCAGGGGGAACAGCATGTGCAAAGGCACAGACGTAGTAAGAACACAGCAAGAGAAAGAGCAGAAATTGGAGTGCAGATTAAGAGCGAGAGAGACGGAGCCGGCGAGAGAGAGACAGAGGCACGATCAGAAATCAGTTTAGATTTTTTTCTTTGGAGCAATAGAGGAATCCTTGAAAGCTTTAAAGCAGGAAGATAAAGAGGCGTTTGAAAAGATAACTCTGCCAGGATGGTATATAATGGATAAAAGAAAGAATATAGGAAAGCGTGGAGGCTGCTGGGAGATTATCGGAATCTTACAGACCTGAACTAAGGCAATGGTCACTGGGCCCAAAGGAAGGAAAGGATTTGTAAAATCAATGTTGGAATCTAATCTAAAACTGCGAACACCTATACACGCACACGGGAATGCATACAAACCTGGTGGAAACTGAACACGGTCTGCAGTCTAGTCAACGGCAGTACCACTGTCAGCCAGCGTCCCGGTTTTGACCTTGCACTGCAGTCACGTAAGATGCCACCACGGGGGGAAGCTGGGTGAGGGATACACAGCTCTTTATGGACTATTTTAGCAGCTTCCTGCGAGTCTGTAATTATTTCAGAACAGGTTTTCAAAGTTTTAAAAGTTTTCCATAAGAATCTAGGCTTTTAACAGAAAACAACGTAGGGAGGAACAGAAGTCAAAGCTCAACGCCAAACGGACAAGAGAGCGGCGTTTATGACGTGCTGGGGGCAAATCAAAACTAGGATCTTGAGGGCCAGCCCAGTGGCCCAGCGGTTAAGTTCACACGTTCTGCTTCTCAGTGGCCCGGGGTTCGCTGGTTCGGATCCCGGGTGTGGACATGGCACCACTTGGTACAGCATGCTGTGGTAGGCATCCCACATATAAAGTAGAGGAAGATGGGCATGGATATTAGTCCAGGGCCAGGCTTCCTCAGCAAAAAGAGGAGGATTGGCAGTAGTTAACTCAGGGCTAATCTTCCTCAAGAAAAAAAAAATTAGGATCTCGAGAATGGAGGAGACAGCTCGAAAGAACTAACAGTAAGCAAGGCGATAGTTGCAATAATGGAATTGTCTTTTGAGATGGCTTTTGATTTAAATCGTTTTCTTAATGTAAAAATATAAGTCTTTAGAGACAAGATGGATGTTGTAAAAGTAATTATTACATACATACGTAAATAAATAAACGCTGGATTACCTTTCCTTTTGCTCTTCTGACTCCTGGGCCAATGTGCACTCCCGCGGGCTGGTGGTCTCTGTATCCCTTTGTTGAGAATGAATGTTCTCTTTGGCCATCCACCTCTAGCAGCAGGCCCGAGGTCATCAGGGCCCAGAAGCCTGTGCCCTAAGCCGCCGGAGTGATGGTCCCCTTGGCCCCTTCTCGGGGCTCTAAAGGACTCTCCACAAGCTCCAGAGCTGCCCCAAGACCCAGGTGCCCCTTCTTTCTGCCTTGTCCAATAACACCACCTGCACAAACCAGGAGCCACGCTGGCCCTTGGCCATCAGTGTTCTCCCACTAGCCCGACCCCACATCCCTTTGATTCCTCTCACTGTCTCGTTTCTGATCTTCCATTGCCCCCGACCTCCCAAACACAATGAGCATCGTCCAATGACCCCATCCTGTGATTTCAGATTGGAAGCGATCATTTCAAGAAAACATTCCCTAAACTGTGTTTTATAAAATACTAGAGTCCTGTGAGATATGAACAGGTAGCCTAAAAAAAAAAAAAAAAAAGTTCCACTCTTAAATGGAGTAAGGCAAAGTTAAATCGGGTTATTATTCCCGTAAATCATCACAGAGTTTTTAATAAGCTACTATTTATTGTAGATATTGTGCCCAAAACTAATTCGAGGACCTTCATTTGCGGAAATCCTAGTTCCGTTACTCAGAATTTTAGACATTTATAGAACCATAGTTTGGAGAAATGTTGTGCCAGGGTGAGGTGTCCCCAGGGAGTCACAGATCCCTCTACTCTAGCCCTTCCTTTCCCGGCCATATTCCCAAGCCTTGCTGGCAAAGGGAGAATGGCTGCATTCCAGGATTAAGAGTTCAGTTCCTTCTGTGCAAGGAAAGGAGAAGGAAGCCGCCCAGTGCCTTGAAGGGCTGGCATGGAGACCGTGAACGCACAGGGGAGACAGACAGGAGGGAGGCTGAGGAGGTGGAAAGCGGGCAGATGCTCTTTCGCTTCCCTCAGATACAAAAGCCTCTGGTTATTACAGATGCCTCTGCTCACCCGGGTTGCTGATATTTCACAGTAAGAACAGAGTAGGTGGGAAGCGGGGAAAACTGGAAATGGGGCAGGAGAGGCACACCGGGCTAAATATAGTCATGTCTTCTGGGTGATCTTCTATTTCAGCCTCTCCCGCTCACCCTCCCGTGCTCTTCCTCTCTCTCTCTCTCTCTGCCAATTACCCTAATGCTATTTGATTCTATTTCCTCCGCCAAAGCTGTCTTCTTAAGCCCCACAAAACTTCACTTATCTCACATTTAGGACGCGCTTTGAAACACCTTAGCAAAAACAAAACAAAGCAAAACAAGAAAGGAAAAATGTTCACAGTCGTCGAAGTTCGGCGATAGGGGTTCATCACACAACATCTTGCATTTTTAAAAGCTTCCTCGATAAAGTAAAGAAACAAAACCGACAGGTTGTTTGCCCCACTGTGGGAATAGGCTCGCCCGGCAGTCAGAGTTCCTACGAGAAGTTACAAGACAAAACAAAATTCGTAATGCAAAAGAAACAAAAGCCGAAGAAACAAAAAGCCCAAATATGCAGAAGGTCTTGGCGGTAATCATAGAACCTTAAAGTTCAGAGTCCTGATGGGTCCTGATCAGCACCCAGCACTGCGCCTGCCTCCACACCAGCCCACGACATGAGCTCAGGATGGACGACCAGAAACCGCCACCTGACACAGGGCTCCTGAGGTCTGGTGTGCCTTTAAGCCTTAGTCATATCCGAAGCATAAATAAAGAGTGCAAACCTACCCAAGAAAATCACTTGAATTTTCAGTTATTCAAGTTTCTTTTAGACCTTTTTAATTTTGCGAATTGGGAACAATAACATTTTAAATTTTTTTTTTCAGTCAATTCTTACAGGTGAGAACAATCATTTTTTTAAAATTTCTAATTAAAAAATGTATTGTTGAAAATTCGCAAATTCAATAAGAGTAAATGAAATTTAAATAATCACATTTTAAAAGGACCTCTTTTGTGAGTTTAATTTATACTCCTGGAGTTAGAGAAGTTTAGAACTGCACGAAGCCTTCTGGATCACTAGGCCGCATGTCTCAAGTGCAACCAACAGTAATATGTCGTGGGCTTTGCGGGCCTGGACCTGGTTCTTAAAGGGCTAGGATGTTCCCAGGTCACGCCTGGCCCTGCTCCGGATCCTCTCACACCTGCGTCTGTCTCCACCTGCCTCCTCTCTACCAACCCCATTTAAGGATTAGACCCTGGCTGTGTTTGGGGTCAAGAGGGGGATGGAGGCCCCGGTTTAACGCTCAAATTTCACCTTTTTGCCCATCTTTCTCTCCTTTGAGCACCAAAGGGCTTTTTACACTGTTTCTCCCTGACCGTCATTTCCCACTCTCTTTTCCCCGCCCCGTGAACTGTTCTGTATCTGTCCTCGCCTTCCTATGGGCAAACAAGCCTCATGGTTTTGCCTCAATGGTTACAAAAGGCTCCAAGGAAGGAGAAACAGCCAATAATCAACAAGAGAGAAATGGCGCATTTTAAGCTAACGTATTTTCCCTTTCTCCCCTTTTGCGTCCGAGAGGACAGCCTTTGCCATCCTCCTAGTCCAGCGGTTCTGAAATGTCGCTGTGCACGCCGGTCAAGAGGGCTGCTTGACACAGAGGCTGAGTCCTGGGCCCTTCTGTGGGACCAGGGGGGTCCCCGTGGCCACAGGTGGAGAGACTGGCTTACTCCCACCCTCTGCCCATCTTCTCCCCTCCCTCCACCGGCTGAAGAGCCCCAGGAAATGAAGTGCATTTGGACATGTGAAGAGTGTGTGCATCATGGTGAACAGTGCTGTCTTTGGAGTTAGAGAGAGCGGGTGTGGACCCTGATCCTAAGACCGATGTCCTCAACTATCAAAATGGGTTACCAGGGTTCCCTCCTCGTCAGACTGTGATGAGCATTCACGAAAACAATCCACACAGCACGCTGATTGGCACTTGGTCCGTCCTCAAGAAGAATAAGCCATTTCAATTTCTAAGTGCGTGTAGACTCCCAATAATATCGATTTTATTTCCCGGCTGTTCATTAGCCATCACCTTCGTAGACTCATGGAGAAATGTGCCAGAAGTTAATTCATTCCCTGTTAGAGAGTTTCTGGATCCCCCCCTTTTCTGCTCCCTTTATTAAAAGAACTCAGAGCAACGTTGACCGTTTCTCGTTTCTAACCTGACCCCTCCCCTTCCCCCTCCCGTTGCCCTCGATTTCTGGGAGATCCCTAAAGCAGCCTCTGCCTCCACAGCTGCAGTTCCTCTCAGGCCATTGGAATTTAATTCATCTGAGCCCAAAGGCTTGACTCCAATTAAAGCAGCTACACACTCTCTTCCTTCCCCGTCAGTACCTTTATTCATTCATTCAACAAACATTCTTGAGCAAGAGCACTATGCCAGGGCAGTGTCAGTTTGATGCTGGCAAGACCAAGCCGGTAGTCGAACGTCTTAAACCTCAGTTCCCTTTGCGTGCCCTTTGTCTCAGCCTTTTTAGATTAAAGAGGATTCCTCTTGCTGTGGAAAATGGACTCAAAGCAGGAGCTGAGCAGTTCTGCTTCCTCTTTGTCCCCTGGTCATTTTGTCATTTCCTCCAAAAAGAGGGCCTTTCCTTGTCTTGTGCTTCTTCTCCATCTAAGCAGAGCCTCAAAGGCCCCTTCTGAGGAGGTCAGCGTTTCCCCCAAGCCTCCGCTCCTCCCAGATTCTCCTTCTGCATGGGACCCTGCTTCATCTTGTGTCGATGATCCGAGGCCGTGCCCGGGGAGAGCTCCTGAGCAGCCCCACGGGTTTCCTCATGTACCTCTCTCCCTTTCCTGTCTTGCTGTGAAGAACTTTGGTCAGGATAAGCCAGTTTTTGCTGCGGGAGCAAACGCCACCTGTGTCTTAAAGCAACACCGAATGGTAGTTTGATTTGGGGTCACTCAGCCAACGATGACTCAGCAAAACAGGCTGGCAGAGGCGCGTCACCCTCGACGGCCCCCCTGGGACATGGGCCCTGCTCCTCCAACGTGGTGGGAGGGGAGCCCTCGAGGGTCTCAGGCCAGCAGGTAAATGCTGGAGCAGGGGCACGAGGCCCCTCACTTCCACGCCAGACCGAGGGCCAGAACTCGCCACGTGGCTCCATCGAGAAGGGAGGACCAGAAAGGAGAGGGCAGATCTGAGTGAGCACCAGAAGTTCACAGGCTGAGTCACGATCACACGATTCGAATCTCGTGTTTCAGACCCTCCAAGTCCCGAGGCAGCACGGATCCTTCGAGATCCTCTGGCCCTAGGATCACACCTATTTCTTGCTGACTCTTCTGCTCTAAAATCTGTGTTCTACATCCAAGGAGTCTCGGGCTTTCCCTTCTCCACTCCTTACCCTCACTGGAGATCCTCGGTGAGAAACTCCAGCTGTTCTGACCTTATTCCTGAACGCTCTTCTGAGCAACCTGAGGGGAATTTGATTCGAGCGAGAAGGCCCCATTGGGGACAATGAGAAGACGAGAATTTGGGGCTAGAAAGAGAAGTGAAGCACGAGGCAGGGAGCTGAAGGAATGGAGACAAAAAAACAGACTAAGGAAAAGAAAGCGTGGCCCTGGGGCACTGCCTCGATGCTCAGAGGGGGTCCCTCACCAGCTGCCCCTGCGTCGCCTGGCTCAGCCCCACCCCAGACCTGCCGAGTCAGAATCTGCACTTTAACCTGATCCCCAGGGTGCCATGCGCACAGCAGTTTGAGAAGCCCTGCGTCAGAGCACGTCAGCACACACCTGTCGGGAGGGAAGACCCGGCCGGAAAAGATCTTTGGAACCCGTGAGAAGTGGCAGAGGGAATTCAGCAAGCCCGTATCTTAAAGGCACAGGTTTTACACAGTCACATCCAGGGTGGAGACTGTGACGGTGCTGGTGGTATCATAGGCATAGTTGCAGCCGCAAAGCACAAGGAATTTACAAGCATCTTCTTCCAACCGAGGAGGAAAAAGATTCTAGAAAGGTTTTACCGAGTAAGGGATAATAAATGAGAACTAATTATCTAGGACTTACCACGACTGGTGCGAGGTGGGCTGAGTGTCACTGCTGTCCTCCTGACCTAGCATCTCATTTTAGTAAAAGTGCGATAGTAGACTGGCTTTCCAAGATCCGCTTGCATCCTCAGCCCGTATGTGCTCTTTTTCCGTCAGTGTAAATTCCCACTGCAGGGGTCAGGGTCCAACCATCCCTCTTGCCACCCCTGATAGAGGATGAAGAGATGGCAGCGTTTGGTTTGTGACTTCCAAATTCCCAGCTTCCTTATTGCCGACTCTCCGAATCCCCTCCTCTGGACCACACGGGTGGCCCTCGTCTCCCAACCACCACCCTTCTTCACTTTAAGAGGTCACAACCCCCAAACGCACAGACTGTTCTTCCCCATTTCCCTGGGCGTTGGGTATTTTCTAAGGGCATCTAGAGAGGCGTCCAAGCTGTGGGTAATCAGGAACAAATCCCACATGAAAAGACTCATTTCACAGGCAGACTGACCTCACTCAGAGGAAGGGCTCGTCCCCTGCACTTCTGATCTGCCAGCTTGTCTCACCGTTCAGTCTGAAGAACGACTTCGTATTGTCATAGATCTAGACATAAACACAGACCACAAACACGTATATACTCGTTTATTCACACGTGGATATAGACTATCTGTGTTCCACCACGTCAACTATAAGTGGTTGTGTCGCTCATCATAGGGAAAGAGCCATCGCTCAGTGAGAACGAAGCCAACACACCAAACGATGCGGGAGAATGGAGAGCAAGTTCCCCAAGCATTCAAGGCTCCAAGATTTGATGACCCCAGAGGCTGAGCCACCTGTCTGCGTCTTGACTCAGCCGTTCCTTAGAAACCATGAGCGAACCCCTTTTTGTACAAGCTAGTGCTAGCCGGGTTTCGGTTGCTTGGAACCAAGAGACCAAAGCCATTCTCCAAGGCCTCCCCTCTGGATAGGCCCTCAGCCTAACGTGACAGGCTGGTACACTGGAACATCTTAAACACGGTGGAAATAGAGGTGGGACTTGTTGCAGCCATGCTATGATGCTAGTACCGGAATTCACCCATCCATAGACGAAGGGAGGGAAAGCAGTGTCCCTTCTCCAATCTGATATCCTCAGACAAGCTAACCGGGGGAGCGGGAGGGGGCCCGCAGCTCTGCCTGGCTGTCACCATTCCAGAACAACTCAAGTGCCTGCCCCGCTGAAGTCAGGAAGAGGGCATCTCTGGGAGCATAGTCCAAAACATCTCCACCGGAAGCCTGGTGGTGGGAGGATGAATGTCCTCCATCGCTTCTGGGGCTGGGAAAGTCTGAGAAAGAGAGAGAAGGTTTTCTGGAGAATCCTCACCGGCCAGACTTTGTGTATTATCTCAACGGGCCATCCGTCGCCTCATAAACGCCACAGCACTGGGAGAACAATCATCATCTCACAGAGGAGGAAGCTGAGGGTCAGAGACAGGCTTGAGGTTGTCAGATAGGAAACGGTAGAGGTAGGATTTGAACCCAGATCTGCTGGATTCTAAAGGCCCTTGTCTCCTCCCATGGCCGTGCTTCTGAAGCTGTGCCAGGCACGCAAACCACCTGCGAACTTTGTGGAAACGCAGTTTCTGAGGCCGTCAGTCTAGACTCTAGTGTTGGAACTGAGTCCACATTTCTAACAAGCTCTCAGGTGATGTCAACGCCACCAGTCTCCGGACCCACTTTGGGTAACAAAATGTTAGAGGACGGTACGGCCCTGAGAACCTCAGTTCCTCGAGAATTAGGAGGAAGCTTGAGGAGGGATTTTGGCTTCCACAGACCGTGGCCTGGGTACAGGTCTGTGGTAATTTTACGTTGCTCTTGTGGGGTAGGGCAGCCCCCAGCTAACATCTGGGCTACAGAAGTATTTAGTTGTACAGAACACAACTCTTTTTTTTTTTTTTTTTTTTTGCTAAGATGCAAAGGAGTTTGGAAATTCCTTTTTTGGTCTGCAAGCGAAAGCTTCTCTGGAAAAAGGAGACACCTCCTGCTGGACCCGGTTCCTTCCAGAGCTTGCTCTGTGCCACCCAGTTCTTCGTGTTGCCCGGGCCGGCTGCAGGCACCCTGATGGGTCAGCCACCGGCTAGTTGTAGCGGGACCGGCCTCGTCCCCTCGCATCCCTCCCCCATCGAAAGCTTTCCAAAATGCTAAAATGACAGCAATTATGCGAATTGCTGTGAGAGATGGAACTGTGAGAAATGGATTAGTACAATGGAGCACGTCATAAAGCAAGCGGAAAGTCCAACTTTTCAGGAAAAAAAAATTTTTTTGCACATATTCCAGAAAAGGAGGAGGGAGGGAGGGTAAAGAAACTTGGCTTGGGGATACTGGTAGCGGAGAGTCGAGGAAACTCGAAATGACTGCTGGCAGCTCTCTGCAGGGACCGGGTGTGGTCCCCTCTCACGACAGCTCCAAGACAGGGCTCAAGGATGTGAGTGGCTTTGAGCTGCATCTCGAAAGCAAGTAAGATGTGGTTGCAGCTTTCCGTCACGATACGAAATGTCAGCTCCTCTCTAATCTATCAGGGCTGCAGCTGTAACGGCCCGCTTCATGCTGCTACTTAAAATCCAGCCCATCCAAACCCAAGTCCGTGTTTGGCAGCGTCTATGCAAGCTGAACGTGCACAGGCCCTGTGACCCCGCAAGGCTAATCAATAAACATCCGAGAGATGTGTGTCCACGTGTGCAGCAAAGACATAGACGAGGCTGCTCAGGGGAGCCCTGCTCCTGACAGCCCCGGACTGGGAACACTCAAATATCTGCCACCCGCAGACCAGGCAAATGAACCGCGCTACATTTA
Source organism: Equus przewalskii (assembly GCF_037783145.1). Lineage (NCBI taxonomy): Eukaryota > Metazoa > Chordata > Mammalia > Perissodactyla > Equidae > Equus > Equus przewalskii. Next base: position 90,485,774 of record NC_091831.1, read on the forward strand.
CAGAGAGCAATACTGGGCACGAATGAACAAGACTATATGCAACATGGGGCCGGCCCAGTGGTGCAGCGGTTAAGTGCACATGTTCTGCTTCGGCAGCCTGGGGTTCGCCGATTCGGATCCCAGTGCGGACATGGCACCGCTTGGCAAGCCATGCTGTAGTAAGCATCCCGTATATAAAGTAGAGGAAGATGGGCACGGATGTTAGCTCAGGGCCAGTCTTCCTCAGCAAAAAGAGGAGGATTGGCAGCAGATGTTAGCTCAGGGCTAATCTTCCTTAAAAAAAAAAAAAAAAAGACTATATGCAACAACGTGGATGGGTTTCACAACCTACTGAATGAAAGACAAAGGTAATCTAAGGTTTTGGAAGCTAGGTGGTAACATCCTTGTCAGAAGGGGAGAGAAAGGAAGGGGACACAGAGGGAAGTGTGTCTGGGGTGCTGGGGTGCTCAGTTTCCTGCTCTGGGTGCTGGTCACAGCAGTGTGCTCACCGTCAAGGTGTGTTCTCACCAGGGCTGCACGCTTCACGGATATGCGCTATACTTGAATTACAAAGTTTATTTTCAAAAAGGAAAAGCTTAAACATTCCCTTCCAATTTCAAAACCTCTTTTCTTTTAACGATTTCGTAGCACCACCTCAAAGGTGTCCGAGTCCTTCTCTCCCCCGTCCCCTCACCCACCACTGCCCCGCCTCGCCCAGTCTGGCTTTCTGGAATCTTCTCTGTGCCTGGCGTCCGTCTCCTCCCTTCCTGCTTCACAGCCACTTCCCCGGCCCGGGCCTCAGCCTCTCAGCCCTGTTGTGAATGAAATCGCTGCCTCGCTGGGCTCCCGGCTTCCTGTCTCCCGTCCAGCAACTTCCAGAGCAATTGTTCCACATCTCTGCTTTCACTGTGACCTTCCTTTTCTAAGGTGCGGTGCCCACAGCACCAGCACCGTGGGGCCCAGGATAGGATGCACATCCTCTGCATGGCACTCAAGTCCCCCCCTACTTAAAAAAATCAGGCCACCAGGTCCCTTCCAACCTTATCTGCTCTTTGTTCCCTAACAAACCAATCCTCCAGCCAAACGGTTTCCTCATTGTCACGGCCCCTCCCGTTCGCTGCCTGCGTCCCAAGCAGGCAAGGACACACGGGTCCCTTGTTCATTCTTCCCAGAAGGGCCAACTCGGCTTTTTTTCAGCCTTCCTGGCGAGGACTTGGCCTCAGCCTCACCCGGTCCCTCTCTGCCCTGAGCCTCAGCCGTCAGCACTTACTTGCCCCAACCATTCAGGGTGTAGCCCTTGAAAGGAGCTGGAGAGAAAAAGAGTTTCTGAACTTTTTTTCATCCCAGACGCCCAATCTGGTCCCAAAACTTCAAAATACACAAAAAGTAAACTCCGCAGGGAGAAAACTGCCCACTGACTACTAAAGATGACACAGCACGAGCGTTTCCTCCGGCTACACAATGGAGAAGCTGACTAATACTGGGAATTCACTGAATGACGGGGACAAAGATCACAGGGGTTTTAAGGTCAGCTGGAACTCGAGCGCCGTGTTTTCCCTTCCTCTTGGGTAAAGCTTCTCCGAGAAACCCCGCTTGTTCAGAGAATCAGGGCTGGAGTCACAGCCCAGGCGGTTCCTGGCCTGCCAGCCTGGGCTGGGCACTTCTCGGCCCTCCCCCCCCGGGGTCAGGCAGCAGGAGGGTCTGAGATAGAATGAGGCAATGCTGGCAGGGCAGCTGCTGAGGAAGCCTATGAAGAGCAGTGCTGAGCTTGGAAGGAAGCAGATCAGCAGAAGCAAGCAGTAATTTGCATGCAAACAATAGGAGTCAAAACGGAACTTCTGACTGTGCACAGATGCTTCTCCTCAGAAAGAAGTGACAGCAATCGTGGACAAGCCAGAAGAAGGCCAGTGAGATGGTCCTGAAGAACACAAACGCTGGAGTCAAGACTATTCTGGGTCCGAATTCTGGCTCTACTATTCATTCGCTGTGTGACCTTGGACAGATTGCCTAAAGTCTCTGAGACTCTGCTTCCTCGTCTGTAAGATGGTGATAACAATGTGCATATTTCATAGAGGTGTCGTATAAAAGGAGAAAGTCTGCGAAGCGCCTGGCACATGGCAGAGCTCGATGAATAGCTATTACGCATTATGGGCTCATGGGAGCATCTGCATCTTTAGTTTATTGGTCCTCCTCGTGCAGAACCTCACTCACATTTTTTGCTTACCTTGCCCTGCCTCCTTGCAAACAATGAGGCCCCTGTGAAGACTGGGAGGTAAAACTGAAAATGTCATTGGAAGCGGGAACAGTTAAGTGGAGAATAGGGCCTGGGGCTCTCCCTTTACGCTGTCTCATTGTCTGAAATTCTGCCCATCTCCTGGGTGGCTAGCATCCTTTCTTCAAACCCTTCTATGAAGATGAAGTCTCTGTATTTGTTATTCACAAACTAGTGGTAGATTAGCAATCTGCCACCATAAGGGACTCAGGTTTTTTTATTGAGATTTGCAGGGTGTAGATAATTCAGGGGAACAGACCGTTCAGAGGTATAAGCCTGGGCCAGCTGGGGCTTCCCCCGATCGGTTTTGGGTAGAGGATCCTTAAGAGCATGGATTCTGGAACCAGGACGCCCAGTTCAAATCGGATTGGCATCACTTACCAGCTGGACCCTCGTGTATAAAGTGGGGACGATGATCACAGGGCTGTCGATCATAAAGATGAAATGAATTATTATGTATAAGTGCTTAGAGCTGAGCCTGGAACATAGTAGAATCATATATGTATTGGTTGTTACCAAGAAACTAGGGAATCTCGGGCAAAGGATACTGAATTACAAGGAAGATGGTGCCAAAGACAAATTTCTCCCATTTCCAAACCTGGGGCCTGGCCAAAGTCACTGTTCCCCCCGACAGGCTGGACGTTTCCATTTCCACAGTTCTTTGCTGCCAACATAAGGCTCCTCCACTACAGCTCAGCCACAATTTTAGGGAACAAGAATGTGGGGGTTGCCCAAGGGTCCTAAGCAGCAGATTTATTACATTTTCCGTAGGCAAAACGAACTTCAGGCTCCAAATGACCAGCTTTTACCAACAGTTTTGTGGGTCAAGGTCTTATCTGGCTCACGCTGAGGCATCCCGGTGAAAACAGAAAACTGCAGGAGGGGGAAATGCAAGTTTGTGACAGAAGGAAAAATGCCCCGGAGTTAAGAAGGGTATTTTGGGGAGGCTGTTCCTTTATAAACACAGCATCTATGATTAAAGCTCTTATTATCACAATTATCTTTCTAAAGAAATCTCACAAAATGCCCTTATTAGACCTTGACCTCAGCCTTCAGATTCAAAAGACAAGAATTAGCTTATTTAGCGATTCTTTGCATTTTGCCCATGACCTCACTGTCCCTGGGGCAACACCCTGAAGCGGTTTGTGTCTCCTCTTTGAGTTTCAAGTTCCTCATCTGTGAAATAGGGATGGAACACTCATCTCCCAGAGCTTTAGAAGGTTTCAACGAAACAATGTGTGTAAGGAGCGAGGGGATACCTCCCAGACAGCTGCTGAGAGCCACCTTGTTGCCATTAATATTCATTTCCAATGACAAATAAATTGCTCCTCCTTAAAAGGCTCTTCCTTTTCGGAGCTCTTCACTTCTCACCTCCTCTTTGCTATAAGCCTGGACCCTGAGCCTTCACCAGTAGTTTGGTTTGTATGAAGGTATCATCCGAGAGTCCCAGGGCACAAATGGACCCTGGGCTAGCTCAACGCCTTCCAGTAGGTCCCATAGAAACTGTCTCAGATTGCCAGACATCATTAGACACTAAAAAAGGAAAGTAGACACTCATGCTTACCCACACCCTTCAACTACGTAAGGGGCATGGAATGGCACCCATGGAAGAGACCTAATACCATGACCTCATTTAAAGATGAGAAAATCAAGCCCTCAAGGGGACAACTTTCCCAAGGTCGTGTAGCCACTCGAGGGCAAGCCCTGATGGGAGCCCTCATCTGTGACTCCCAGAGAGCATTCCTGGAATTCAGTAATTCTCCTTGGTGCTCATGCACGGCAACGAGGAAGGCTCTTCAGAAGCCACTGGTAGAGATGACAATAGTTCTCTCTCTCTTTGAGATTAGAGCTATTTGTGTCTCTATCTTCTTCCCCGCCTAGACTCTGAGCTATTGAAGGCAGGAACCAAGTTCAATAATTTCTCCACCAATGCCTTGGACTCACTGTATACATGTGGCTAAGTGTAGAGACGGTTCTGTATAAGAACAAATAAAATAAAGCTCTTCATTTATTTCTAAAAATCTACCCAAGGAAGTGATCAGAATATGGAGTGAAAAAAAAGTCATTCATAAAGATGTCTGTGCAAGCACTACTTGTAATAGTGACCTATGGACAAAAAAGAACCGAAATGACTAACTATGAGGGAATGACAATTATATTGTAGTATACCCATGCGATAGTATGGAAAGTGTAGTTTAATAACATTTTAGTTAATTTTAGCAAAATGCAAAAACATTAAGTTAAAAAAGCAGGTTACAAAATAATTTTTTAAAGACAATTAGCCATGATAAAAGATATGTATAGAAAAAAATTCTTGGAGGGATACACGCCAGAAATTGAGTGGTTATCCCTAGGTGGTTGTGGTGTATTTCTTCCCCTTAGACTTCTTGGTATTTTCTAAGCTGTCTACAGTGGGTAAACATTTTATGAAAGAAAAAAAGTCACTGTAAAAGTAAGAATTGGGGCCAGGCCTCTGGCCCAGTGGTTAAGTTCGTGCACTCCACTTCAGTGGCCAGGGATTCGCAGGTTCTGATCCTGGACACAGACCTACACACAGCTCATCAAGCCATGCTGTGGTGGCATCCCACACAGAAGAATTCAAATGACCTACAATTAAGATATACAACTATGGACTGGGGTTTTGGGGAGAAAAAAAAAGAGGAAGATTGGCAACAGATGTTAGCTCAGGGCCAATCTTCCTTACAAAAAAACACGTTTAAAAAAAAAAAAGTAAGAGTTGAGAAGCCGCTTTTTAGCAGAGCATCTGGATGTGATCTCATTGTACCAGGGACTCATCATGGCAGCAAAGAAATTTATTGTGTCCCCAATGCCACGTGCTCTTCTGCGTTCCCAGCTCCCTTCCAACGAGAGCATGTGACTGCTTCTGCCCAGTCACCTGTGACACACAGCACTTTGTGCCACTTCTGGGCTGAATTACTGAAGAACCAGCAGGCTGGGTCCTTCTCTGCTGCGGGAGCAGAGATCACGCATTCAGGACGGTGTGGACGGCACCAGCCTGGGTACTCGAGTGACTGCAGACCGGGGTGCTCCCCTCTCCTCCACGCCCCACTTGGACACACAGCATGATGAGAAATAAACTTTCGTGGTTAAGTCACTAAGATCACGAAGATTTTCAGAGTTAAATCTGTTTCCTTGTCCTGTGTTCCTCAAACTTTGCCAACTACTTCGGGTCTTTTTAATAATCCCAGTGCCCAAGTTACGTCGGACAACTAAATGAGAATCTCTGGGGTGGACCCAGGCATCTTTTTTTTCTTTTGAGCTCCCCAAGTGAATTCAACCTGCAGCCAAGGCTGAGAAGCAGGGGCCTACTCCAGTGCTTCCCAGTGTGTGGACAGAATCAGCAGCAGCAGCAGCATCACCTTGGAACTTGTCAGAAATGCATATTTTCAGGCCCCATCCCAGACCGGCTGAGTCAGAAGCTCGGGGTGTGGGGTCCCACAATTTCTGCTTAACAAGGCCTCCAGGTGATTCCCACGCATGCCCAAGTTTGAGAAACACCGGCCTGATTCCCTTGGCCTTGAGTAATATAATCATAGTTCCTCGTCGGTTAATCGAAGATAAATTTATTAATAAAATTAAGGAGTGGTCTTGTTACAACGAGGCATGTTGCAGTTGTCCAGAAATGCTTCTTTTCTTGGATCCACCTTTGAAAGCGTTTTTACATATACTTTTTCAAAAACTAGAACACGTTACAAAAGAAAAACCCTAGGACTCAAAATATTCCATGGGCAGCCAAGATGAGTGGTTCTCAGACTTTGATATTTTTGAGTACACAATAATTTTTTTTTTAACGTTGGGAACACCAAAAGAAGGTTCATGTCTAATTTTGCAAGGGAAGAATATCTATTTTTTTGAATTACAACTACCGCCAGCTACCATTGTTCCCTTTATAAGATGACATCCTAACGATAAAGACAGAAGAAGGATACAATCTCAGAATAAAGAACGTCCATGAACGTCCCAGTAGGAACCTTACATTTCACTTTTTCTTTTTCCGTTTTGCTCAGATTGCTGAAATCTTTGTCACCGACAGTCTCTGGTCCTAGGCCAGCATCTTGGAACCAGTGATCTAGGGGACAATGGAGGCCAACTCTCTGCTCCCCAGGACATGGTGTAACATCCAAAGCCGTCCAAATTGGACCAGGAGCTGAAACGTCTAAGCACCTGCTGTAACCTTCGGCACCAAATTGCTACAACTGACAAATTCTTCTGCTTCTCCCAGGGCCCCAGTTCCACATAGGCCCCGAGGCTTAGCTCTTTCTTGCCTGCAGTATCATTCCTATATTCCCACAACCTTCCATATTGAAAACAACGACCAGGCCAGAGCGTGTTGTTAAGAATGTCCATAAGTAAGGCCCATTTATGAAGGGAGAAGTCATGCCCTGTCTGATCTCCCTTCCCCCAGGATGCCCACCACCACTCTAAAGGGACAGAGTACTTTTCTCCTAGGGGACAAATCACCAGTAAGAGCTCGATAATTTTTTGTCACATCCAGTTATGAGTTGGCAGATTGTCTGGGAACCAAGCATTACATCCTCCCTTCTGAGTGGAGGGAGGGGGGCCTGAAATTGATGCTCATAGATGAGGTTATGAGTACAAAGGGCAGAGAGATGCCAGTTGAGCAATTCAAAGGGCACTGAGTCCACATTTCTGTATGTTTTGCCCAGAAAACACCACCTCAGATTTATTCCTCTGAGCCTTGCAGGATTTGGGGTTTCAGTGATACTGAAATGCAAGTTACGTTCTACGAGCATTAATTCTTCTCTAAGCGTCGGGAGTGGGTCTTCCTCTTGTGTCATTGACGCCTGACCAGAGTGGGTTTCCAGGAGTGGCCAGCCACATGGCTCAAGCAGACCCAGGGTGGAAGTGGGCTGGCTCTTGGCCTGTTGAGAAGGACCTGTTGGTGGGAAGTTCACTGTATATTAGGAAGTCAGGCAGTGAGCTGAGAAAGCACTCCCCTCGGAGAACCTAAGGGTATATTCTGAGAAGTTCGGTGAGCCTGCCTCCAGCTGCTCAGCCAATCTAAGGACTAGGATGCAGGCGTCCCAGGGTAGGACATATCCGGGGAGCATTAGGGGAGGAGGCAGGAGGCGTAAGGACAGAAAGCACAGACCTGGCCTCTCCCAATGGCCCTTCCACTCTATGAGTCATGTCTCCTCCTGGTACAGGGGGAGCAGGACCCTAGATTGTGCCTTCGAGCCCGACAGCAACTTCCCACACGTGCCTAAAGTGGGGCCGCTAAAATCATGATTCTTTTCACGTGGCATTTCCTTCAAAGTTGCAAACCACCGTCCATAAGAGGCTGGGTCACTTGGTGACCCACACACCACAGCCCTACAGCATGGCCGTTCTGCCAGCGACAGAAGCAAGGCCCCCAGCCACATCCAGAGCACCTACGATCCTCAGAAAGGGGACATGAGCAACTCAGTCAGTTTTTATGGAAATCGTTGTGACCATTCACTCGGCCTGCTCATCACTCTGTTGACACGGGAACTTCAGCGCCAGAAAGAGAAAGGTAAATAATTAAGTAGATATAATGCTTTTGTTTTAAATAAGTCCTTTAATTTCAACAATATAACCATAATCTTATATTTTAAGGTAGTGTCAACCATCAAATGCAAAAAAAAAAATTGAATGAAACTATTCTGACTGTAGGTATAAAAATGGAAATTCTGCCCCAGGCCCAAATGCCAGCTCACCACTGACACTGAGGCCCCCAGGCTCTCGGTGCCCCCATTGCGGGTAGCTTTGGCTTGGCACCCCCTTCTTCTTCCCTAAGGGTTCAGCTTCGTTCCTCCATTCACAGGAGCTGCAGACAGAGGATGCCCCGGGCACCGCTCACCCCGGAGATCTGCTTGAGCATGCTGTTATAACCCAAACCTGATTACAGACAGTCGTGAGTAAATTTTCTATTAAAACAATTATGGGATTGAAAGCCTGGACTCACTCCCGAGTTGGTTCTCACGCTGGCTCCAAGGGCTCCCGGGGGAATACGGTTCTAAGTCCATTTGTGGGAAAAAGACCTGCTTTGCAGAGGAGGGGCACGGTTTCCGTGTCCCCACCGGGACCGGAACCACCCTGAGGTGGAGGATGAGAAACCACACCAGCTCAGCATCCGGTCCTGCAGGATGGCCTTGAGGCACCTGGACCAGCTGAGGGAGGAGAGCTTGGTCCCTCAGGGCCCCTCAAGTCTCCCCTTAGAATCCACCCGGATTTCTGAAGGGCCCTCGAAGGACCAGCCGTACCAGGGCAGCTGTGTCCTGCAGCACCGAGAGTCCTGCTCTAGGACCCTGGGAGCAGTCTGGGCTCAAGGGGTCAGCAACCGTTCAGAGGGATGGGAAAGACATGCATGGAGAGGCCGACAAGGAACGCTGGGAACAAGAGCACGTGGGATGGCCTGAAATCCTTCATGCTGGAACTGCGGCTTAGGCCGGAGTGGTGGGAGATGATGGCCACAGCCAGAGTAGGGCCCGCTCCTATCCACTGTGGGGCCAGTCCAGCAGCACGCTCTCGGCATTCAATAAACATATTGAAATACTGACGACTTGAAGTTGAGGTTAAAGGTCTAAACTCACTGCAGCAAAGACATGAGTGCTGGGCAGGGAGAAGATGATGAGAACAGGCTTGATTCGGCCGCATGGTCCAGGCTGCAGCCAGGGAGACTCAATACGTAGCATTGTCAAGGTGGAGGTCAATGAGGACTTGGACGAGGGTCCTGGCCATGCAGCTGGGGGTAAGGAAGACATGCTAAGGGCACTGGAAAGGAGAATTCGAAAGAACTTGGTAACTGACTAGAAGGATCCTAGGCAAAGGGAAAGGCTAATGAAAGATTTCACTCCTGGGGCTCCTCTCTAAAAACTTAATATGACCAGGAACACTGCATGTGTTCATGCCGAAACATGTATTGGGGTCTACCAAGTGTCAGGCAACTGTGTTAGTCACTGGAGGTAAGATGACCATAGATTTGACAATGATGCTACAGCCCAGGGACACGGAAAAGTAAACAGAGAATTATAATAACCTGATAAGTACTAATGCAGGGGAAGTTCTGGGGACTACAGGGACCCACAGGAGAGGCTGTCCCCCAGGCTGAGCAGGCAGGGGGCAGGGTGGGGCACACCAGGGTGCAGGATGAGTGGTGCAAGAAGAGACAGCTTGTGCAAAAGCTCGGAGCCAAAGAGAGAGCGTGACAATGAAAGGAACTCGACTAGTATTAGTACGGGTGGAAGCAGTTTCCAAGGAGCTGTGAGCCAGAAACGCTCAATCCGGAGTCTGGCTTTTATTCTCAAGTCAATGGGGAAAACATGGAGGGTGGCAAGTGGGCAAATAACAAAAAGATGTTTGTGTTTTGGAAATCCAGTGGAGGTCAGTCGACAAGCAGAGGTCGATCTTCCTGGAGCATCGTCAGGATCCCAGGATCACACAGCAGGTGGAAAGCCATCTGTCCTTGTAACCGACTCTGCCTGAGGCTGTAGGAGGGAGCTGTGGGCACCCGGGGCCCTCTGCAAATGGTCCAGGAGGGGCTCAGACCACAGGCTTACGTGAGGCTCAGGAGGAAACCCACCAAAGTCGTCGCTGGTAAGGTTAACAAATAACGGAGTTGAGGAGCGTTTCAAGCTCAAAGGGCAGAGGGACTCCATCAGAGAAATTCATTCATTCTCTGTAGCCAAGTGGCTAAGACGGCTGGGCTGTCAGACAGCCCTTGACTCTACTCTTTATCCCACTGGTACTTCCTAGCTTTGTGCCCGTGGGCAGCTGGGGGTAAGGAACAGATGCTGAGGGCACTGGAAAGGAGAATTTGAAAGAATGTGGTACCTGACTAAAGGGATCCTAGACAAAGGAAAAGGTTAATGAAATATTTCACTCCTGGGGCTCTTCCTCTCTGAAAGCTCCAAACGACCCACCTGTAAAATGAGAGCAACTCTTCAAACCTCAAAGGCTTGCTTCAGGGACTGAGAGACACGGTGTAAAGTTCCTAACACACAAAGTAGGAGCTCAGAAAGGCCAGCTAGTGCCTTTCTTCATCAAACAGGCATTTATGGAGCACGCTGGCCACCTGCTAGGGATGGCAGAGATGAGAAGGCTCCCAGTCTATCAGCCAGCCCCCACGCCTGGCCGTAAGCAGGTCCAGGGGCCCCAGCTCAGCTCTCGGATCTGCAAAGATGGCAGTACAGCCAGGCCTGGGATCCCTCTGCAGGTGGGCTGGTCCCACCAGCCCCACCCTGGTCTCCTGATCCAAGGCCAGGCCAACAGCTCGAACGGAGGAAAAGATGCTCTTCCTGCAGAGCAGACGCCGTCCAAGCACAGCCTTCCACTCTGCATCAACATGACTCGAAAACGATGAGCAGAAAAGAGGTGATCCCTGGGTCTTGGAATAAAGCCAGTGCTTCAGGGCACCTGCCAGTTCTGACTGAAAACTACCCTCCAGCTGCACAGAGAATAAATTCAATGAGACTCCCACTTAAATTATACGCAGTCATCTGATCCTAAGAGGAGGGAAGCCCAGTTCTGATGCCCACATCCTTCCTCTTGGGGCCAGGATAATATATCCAATTCGGTCAAAGCTAGGGACTGCAGAATTCCCAGACAGCCAAAGACCGAGACCTGCACCCTTCTCAGCATTAATCACCGTGCTTACCGTGGTCTCGTCTCCACCACTGCCCTACGTTCTAAGCTCATCCCTGTATTCCCAACGCCCCGTGCAGAATCGGTCTTAAGAAATCTGTGCTGGTGACAGCTGAGAAAGCCAGGGGGAGGCTCCCAACATCTTGAAATCCCCAGGAGGCACCAACGAACGTCCTGTACTCTGCGTGGTTTGTGAGCCACGTTCTCTTCCCAGCCAGAAAAAAATGGGCCAAAACAATGTCGGAGGAATTATTTAGGTTAGGCAATTAGGAAGTCCTTCAAGAAATCTAACTGGACTCCCAGTGGGCACTGCGGAATTCATGTCCCAAACTGTTAAGATGGCAGAAGGCTCTGAGGTCTCCCAGCCCTGAGATTTGACCGTCCGTAGAAGTCCACACCACAGGGAATTGCATGGACATGTTTACGTGGGGAAAGATCAGCTAGGCTCAAATGTTTAAGACATATTTAAAACCTACTCCTTGCCCTACTTAAAGTGAATAATCCTCATATGTCTACAAATGAATCAACCTCAATGATACCAAAACCATTTATCGAATCTAAAGGGAAGACGTCCTGGTGATCATGGCAACACCTTATGACTCCTCCATCATCTCAGTAGTGAGGCTCTGAAAGCCATGCTTCCCCAGGGCCTCTGTTTTTTCCAGAATCACATAGATGTGACACAAAAGGAGGATGTACCTGGAAGACATCTCTGTTGGGAGAGAAACAGTATCTCAAATTGATTCTACTGAGGAAGACAAAGGGTGGGGCATCTGGGATTGTTTCCAACAGTTGGTAGCTGTGTGGCTTTGAGTCATTCCTCTTAAATAAGGTAACATAGAGAACGTGCCCCATACCGTCCCAGACACCTAGTAAATGTTCAGTAAATCAGAAACGCTGACCATCAGACTTGCTAAACCCGACACTATTCTAGTCCCAACTAATGATATAGTAAGCGTCACTGTCGGCAACTTGACCCTATGTGACAACGGTCTCACACCCTTGTCTATTATTAGTGTGGCTCTAACAGGTGTCCTGTGGATGCCCAGGAGGAAGCAATAAGTCCCAGCGAAGTCAAGAATTTCCAGCGTTTCTGGAAACCTCGTTGGGCAAGAAGCTCTGGGTTGAGCTCCAGAAAGAGGGATGAAGGAACTGGAACACTTGAGCGACATATAAGGATGCACGTTTAAAATTATTTCCTACCTATTCAGTCGATAGTTCTGCTTTAGTTAAATGGGTAATCTAGGTGGAAAAACTCCCGTTTTGTCCTGAGTCATCAGAGTGATTGGGGCTGAGCCAAAACGGAGTAGTGAAAGCCACCTTCATGGGACTCTCCGGTCACAAGCCACATCTGTCTAATGCCTGTAGCACAGACTCCACTTAGAGAAACAATATCATGGAAATTGCTGTGAGATAGTATGAGCCCCTTATCAAGACAGCTGAAACATCAGATGACCTATTTTTGTCAGTTCCACACATAACTTTCCAAAGCATTACCAACACAACCTGCCTACACTCCTGAAAACTTAAATTCCAGGTGACAATAAAGCTGGAATCATATTTATGTTTTTAGAAACATCTTTATCGTGCAACTTACAGGAGAAGGAATATTTAGGTAAAACCTGGCTGCCAAGGGAACTTTTAGGAAAATCTTTATACCAAAATTCTACCTGAAGGAAAGTGCTGAATGACTTGCCAATTAATCTTAGGACAGGAAGCTAACGGTCATCAAAACAAGAAAAGTTCTAACTGAGCGGGAATCAGAAAGCACTAAATTGACCCAGGTTTCCCACAACTTATCTCTAATTTCTGGAGGTTTGACGTCAGTTTAGGTCTCCTAAAAAGGCGACCAATAACAGAAACAAGGCAACTAATTAGTGATTTTTCACTTGATCGGTATGTTGAAGACCATCTAAAATTCAGGCAAATTCAAACGAAGTCGGAAGCTATTAATGCTTAGGAGATGCTCTGCACTTTCGGCCGGTTTTCAGGGCAGTACGCTCATTAACCCCGAAGGCACAGCACACCTATTTCCTTTCCTGAAACACGGGATTAAAGAAAGTTCCTTCTCTGTGTCCTAATCTGGATACACGTGTGTTGTTCGTGAATATTTAGAATGAAGTTTAAAATCAGTAAATGGATTCATTCGTAAAGGACACTAACAAATCTAAGTCAGTATGCAGACTCTTCGCTGAAGCCTGCAAAGTCTGACTGACGCTATGGTTTGAAGGACTTAAGGCATCGATGTTTCAGAGAGCTGAGTAATGGAGGAAGACTTAGAAGACAGGGCTATGCTCTTTATTTGGGCCATCCTGGAGCGTGCCACAATATACTTGCTGTGTCAAATTACTGGAAGGAGAAAGGCAAGATGATTAGGGGAAACTGACTTTAACATCCAGTGTTTTGGATAATACTTTCGATGACCTGGTGAGGCAGCTAGAATGAGTCTGGGGGGCTCATCTCGAGGGCCTGAGCTTTGTGGAAATCCATCCTAAATGTGTGATTCAACTCCTACAACAGGAAAACAGGGGCACAGATGTTTAGATGACATCACAGTGAGTAATACCTGCCTGCTTCACAAGATGAGTACAGGGGCCCGGCTACATGATACACACGAACATGCTTCGGAAACCGAAGAGATCTAAGTAAACATCATAATGCCTAGGCGCCCACAGGAGAGAACAAAGCCATGATTCACTCGCGGCCACGATGTTTATCTCCTAAAACGCTGCTTCTCAAAGTTAATGTGCACAGACACCACCTGGAGATCTCGCCAAAGAGCAGACTCTCATCGGGCAGGTCCGGGGTGGGGCCAAGATTCTGCCGTCCACCAGGTTCCCGGAGGATGCCAACGCCAGCTCCCGGGACCACCCTTGTGAGTGGGGAGGCTCAAAAATCATCCTAATCCTTGGTGCATGGTTGGCCAGAAGAGGCACATTTCCTGAGTGTGTTGCAGACTCTGGTTCTCTCTGAGTGTTGGAATAAGTCTGCACGCTTCATTTGGTTCTGGACACTTTACAAACTCAATGGCAAAGTGCTCCTTCTTGGGCAGCCAAAGAGCCAAAGGGTTGATTTTCAATTAGGTTGTCTGCTAGTTCCGGTTTTCCAGGACAAGAGGCAACAACACATGCAAAAACACAGAAAGCTAATTTTCCAGCTTACTATGACCCCTTCAGTTCATCTCAAAAGAGGGGCGGCAGGTGGGGGAGAACTCTGTACTTGTAAACACACAAAACACACACACACCCCAAAAGAAAAACCTGGCAGTTCCAAACGGGCAGGAGAGACTAAATTATCTTATCTGAAGAAAAGGGCTCAACATATCCAGGAGGGAAAAACACCTGAGCAAACAAGAAACCCGCAGAAATGCTCCTGCCTCCTGACACGGCAGTCGTCATGACTCCTGACTCATAGTCGGTGGGGGATAAAGAGAAGCAAGCAGGCCCCCAAACCAGTGGCTCTCCAGACTGGGCATGCATCAGAGTCACCTGGGAGGGACTGTAAAACTCAGACGGCTCCACCCCCAAAGTTACTGACTGAGCAGGCCCAAGGTGGGGCCAGGATGCTGCTGCTGCATGTCCACCCACCACGCCTGGAGCAGCACTGAGTCTTCACACCAGGAGCACCCACCTGTCACTCACAGCTGGACCCCATGCCCAGCAGTGCCTGGCACACACATTTGGCCCCCGCTAAATATTTACAGAATGAATGCCCATTACAACCTCCAGAAACAATTTTACTGCTTGCTTACGTCTACTTGCTGCAAGCATCGTGTACACGCATTCATTTCAAAACACAACTACACGCGTGCCAGGTGCTACCGCCCGACCGGAAGGGGCTTTCCATCTCAATTAAATCAACCTGTCACAGACACCAGAACCACACTTTTCCCTATACATGCTGTCTGGACAGTTCCATCTCTGAGCCTTCTGCCAGTGAAGTGGACGCAGACCAGTCACTCAGCCAAATGACCCTCAAGAAAAGCCCGACTTAGGTAAATAGGCCAATTCATTTCACACACACTCATGCAAAAAAAAAAAATTTTAATCAAGACGAGAATTTGCCTGTAGGGAAAACATATCTGTGTCCACGTTGGAAACCATCTCCTCCAGGCTCGTCCAGTTGCTGGAAGCCAGAGTACCGAGGGGCCGGGGCGGCCCCACAGGTGGATGCTGCTAAGGCCGTATGGATTTCCTCTAACTCCTTCACTGTTCCCCGAGCAAGGCTCAGAAGGGGCTCTGGCAGGCATTTCTCAAATCCTCTGCCTGATCTGCATGTTACCATGGTCACATTCATTCTGAAAAACAGGTGTTTCTGTTAAAATTAGCTGTTTCAAACTGTCAAATATTTTAGATCCCTATGCCAGCTTTTTTTTTTAAAAAAAAAGCGTTCATAAAATAACCAATCCGATGTAACCAATGCTTCCAGAATTATAAACTCTTTAGATATTTTCTAAGAAATATGACTCTAAATTAGAAAAACACTGAGGTGGAGAGGAGGATTGGGGGAGAAAAAAATACACACACACACATACACACACGTAATTTTTGCATTTCCTAACATCAGATCAGAATGAGTAATAGAAAAAGACCAAGATTGAAACAGCCAAGGAAAGACAGAGCTGGGCTTTCTTCTAGTTGAGTCAAGTCTTGTGTTTGAAAGCCTTTGTTCCATTTACTTGGGCTGTCACAAATAAAGGCTTTTGTTCCGAGAACTTGGCCATAATGATTTCCTTCTCTCACGACCATTCAGAGGAAGAAGGTTTTCAACGTCCCTGGTCAGGATGGTGCCTGTTAAGCCCGTGTAAGAAAACTTGCCCTTGGAAGTCAGGAGAGCCCAAGGATTGATGTCTGAAAATAACTCTAGTGTGGTTTAATTAAAAAAAAAAAAATCAGGCCACTCTGATTTTATTCCTGGAACCAGTATCTCTGCTGACCTTATTAAAAGCAACGAAATAGGTCTGAGACGCTACTTTTTAAAAACCAGGGCTATTTAAAAAACCTGTTTAGCAATCTGGTGCACTGGAAGAAAGTTAAACTGTCAGACACCTGTGCTTGAATCCTTTGCCTGGCCAGGCAACACAGACACACGGAAACACTGTGCCTCCCTCACTCTGGTTTCCTGAAACCTGCACATGCAGAATTCACGTCAAGCCACCTGCTGGAAGAAAAACCCCAAACTTTATCTTAGAGACAGACAGGGGAAAAAAAAAGAGGTTAAAACACCACTGAAACTTTTAACAGGATCAGAGGACAGAGATCTTGAATATCGGAAGTCAAAACCTTTAATATACAGAATCATTAAGAGCGACAATCACTTGGCTAAGAGAAAAAGAAGTTCCAAAATTAATTTGGTGACTAGTTAACTTCATCCAGGGAGATAGGAAAGCAATTTCTTTTGGCGCCTTTGTCCTGAAAATTGCTTCTGCAAGGAATGAGTCCAAGAAACCATCGGTAACGCTTTTTTTCTTAACCAAACACCAAATTTACAGATTTCTAGTCCTAATTTTATTTTACGTTTTTTTCCTTTCAATTTACTCTTTGTGACCTGCATAGGCTAAATGAACCTTATAATCATAAACTCTAGCATTACTTACATAAACCCAATAAGTTAAAATTCCTATATGCATGCAGGACTGTCATCAGCTCATGGATCAGGTTTCTTCCTCCCAAAATACTTCCTGAATTTGACTGACCCAGACGTACAGGGCAGGGGGAGAGGGATAAACATTCTCAAGGTCATTTGCATCCTTTAAAGATTTTAAAAAGTTAAATCTACCAGGACCTAAGAGAGAAAAACAAGGGCCTCCTTGACCGCTTTTTTTAAACGGACACACCCCACCACCCTGAGACTTTTTCAAACTTCAACTCCAGAGAAGCTGAACAGCTCCACTCCCAGCCAGCACAGGTTGAAGGATGTTTTACTCGTGGAATAGGATGTTCTTGTAATAAATATGGCCATTCAAGCAAAACAGTCAGCATGACTTTCTCTCTCGAACATATCACAGGGGAAAATTCTTTCTTTTCAGATCTGTGGAGGTTTAGGCACAACAAATACCAAGAAAAACATAAAACTGAGCAAATTTAAAGCATGTATGAGTTGTCATCCATGCGGCTCTTGCAGGGCAAGCACTGGAAACAAATCTGTTATGCTCTCAGGGGCAAAATGCTCCAAACGTAACTAGGTGCGTAGAATTAGACACCCCGCTCCTCTCAGAAAGTGCTTCTTAAAATGCCTGCAGAAAGGACACACTTCCTTAACGCAACCCCAAACTTCAATTAACAAAGCATTCTTCCAACATACAATCAAGCAGGGTATCTTAGATCAAGGTCACAGAAATAAGCCCTCTGCAATGTAATTATAATGTGGCTCTTGAACGTTCTTAACACTTTCCAGAATACCCTCCATGAGACAGTCTAGAATCCTCTGTGCTTTTTTCCTAAAATCATGAGTAATTGGATCTTGTCTGAATAGACCTGTCCAGCTAAAAGAGGCCGCCTCCTCTCATTTGATACGCAGCACTTCTGCAGTTCCAGACACAGGCCCCCTGATACCCGGGAAGGCTGGCATACCACACAGGACTGGGAAGACCCTTAATCTGGATAAGACAGCAGAATACAATCCGACTTCAGCCCGCCCGAGTCAGTGTTCATCAGGACGGAAAGACAAGCAGAGACAAAGGTGCTAAATTACTGTCCAGGAGAAACTAGAGACCAGACAAAAATCCCCACTAACAGCCCAGCTCCGGCGCTGTCCATAATCCAGTCACATTCGTGTCCCTGCCTTGACAAGGAGAGAATGACACACAGTTCTCCCGGCTGGAGTTCTTGGCTGCTCAAAAAAGCAATCAAGGAGAAAGCAGAAAGTGCTGAGGACTGGGGACCCACCTCACTGCCACTGTGAGTGGACTTTCCAGGGTGCCTTTCCATAGACGACATGCAGCATGCAACATGACAATTATTGAAAATCAACAATAATTGAAAAAAGCCATCTGAGAAACATAACATTTTAATAGATGAAATAAATACTCCAGTACATGCAAGGTAAAAACTTGACATTGGGGGAAAAAAAAATCACTCTATAGTGTAAATTAAAAAACAAAACACACACTCACAGTAGCTTTCCCCCCACTGGCAAATCACATGGCAATGTCATATTCCTTCCACACCAAGTATACGCCTAACCCAACACAACTGCTTAAAAAAATAACATACAAAAAAGTAGCTACATCCATGTCTAAGGAGTGACAACTGAGGTAACCTTTCTTTTAATTAGAAAAAAAAAAGACCAAAAAAAGAAATGAACCCATGACCTCCTTCCTGCCCAATTAATAATAAAATTTAGTTGAGGAATTCCGGAAGAGGAGCCAGGGTGGGGCGTGGGAGTTAGACAGCCACCAGCAGATCCCTCATCTCCCATCTCCCGGTCCCTACTGAGGATGGGCTGGTGGTGCCAGGGCCCTGGAGCGCACGCGCATTAATCGTATGCATGGCCCTGCCTTCTGGAAGATTCCTCTTGAGCATTCAGCGTGGGGGGGTGGGGGGAACCTCACCTATGATTTCTTTGGTATAAATGGAGAGGGGCAGAGAATAAGTGTCTTCCTTTAGTCTCGGGGTGGGAGATGGGGGGACGGGGGCGCGGGATGCTAATTCACAGAATTGGAATTCACTGGCGGTAAAGTCCTGGGCGAAGACCTCTCCCGTAAAGCCTGAGATAGCAGGGTGCAGCCTTCAGACACGGCGCAGGCCGAGTTCCTCAGCCTCTCCCTGTGGTCCGACATCTTGGCGCCCCCGTCGGGGTGCTGCGCCAGATCCCTGAGGCACTGGGTCAGGAGCACGCAGGCCGACACCACGCTCATGGCGCCGCCCAGGATGGCGGTCTGCACCGCCTTGCCCTCGGCGCTCACGGCCGCCGCGCGACCCAGGAACTGCGGCTCGGTGGCGAAGCCCACCAGGGCGCTCACGGCCTGCACCAGGGGCCCGCTGAAGAGCGCGCAGCGGCTGCGCGCCAGCTCGCTCGGGGCCACCTTCACCTCGCGCACGCAGGCCAGCAGCGCCGACGCGCTCGTGCTCATGCACTTGACGCCCAGCTTGAACTGCTCACGCGAAAAGCGGTCCCGGGACTTGTCGCTGGCCAGGGCGCACGCGTCCGTCAGGAACTTGAGGTTGCGCGACAGGCCCTGCGACACCTCCAGCAGCAGCTGCGGCGTCATGTCGGCCAGCGGGGTGGCGCGCAGCACGGCGCAGCCCTGTTCCACCTCGTGGCGGCAGCGCGTCACGCGGTAGCGGTCCACCAGGCCCGGCTGCGCGGGCTGCGCGCCCGGTGTGGCCACGGCCGCCAGATAGGCCGCGTGCGCAGAGCACTCGGTCAGCGACACCACCAGGTCGCCCAGCTCCACCAGGCTGTCCCCTGCCTCCCCGAAGCGGCCCATGTTGAGCTGGCTCTGCACGTCGTGGGTGAGGATGGAGAGCCCCTTGGTGCGCGCGATGATGGTGTCCCGGCACTGCTCGAAGGACTCGGCGCCGGCACAGGAGGAGGCGGGACCCTCGAAGAGCACGGGCCGCGCCTCGCTCGACAGCAGCAGCAGATCGGCCACCAGCTGCATCTTGCCCTTGCAGTGGTCGCAGACGGACACCAGCCTCTTCCGCGGCTGCGAGGAGGCCCCGCCGACGGCGCTCGCAGGAGCCGGAGAAGCCGCCTCGCCGGTGGGCTTCCCAGCGCTGCCGCTAGCCATCGCGCCCGGGGGGCACTGGCATGCCGCTGGGGAGCCCGCTACCACCGCCGCTGCCACTGCCGCCGCCCCCGCGGCCGTCGCGACTCAGCTGGTCCAGGCCGCGGTGCCTTCTCCGCAACATCATGCCATCCACCGCCGCGGGCGGAGGGCACTGGGCTGCGGCGGCCGGGGCCCGGGCGGCGCGGGGCGGGCCCGAGGGCCAGGGGACGCAGGAGGCTCTTCGGGGCGCGGGGAGGGGCTGCGGCGTTCGGCCTCCCCGCGGGCCTGCCGGAACCATGAACCGAGGCGGGGCGAACTCACGGACCGCGCTCCTCGTCGCCGGGCCGCCAGGAAAGTCCCTTCGGTTGGGCCGCCGCCGCCGCCTTCCTGGGCATGGCCCGGCCCGACCGCCGGGCGGGGAGGGCGGGAGAGGGAGCTGGGAGTTGTCCTTCCTTCCTTCCTTTCTTTGAAACCAAAATCCCTTCCTCGGGGAGGAGCGCGGGCGGCGGCTGCGGCGCGCTCTGCTGTCAGCCACCTCGGGCTCGGCGGCGCACGTGGGCTCCAGGCGCCGCGACCCCGCCGGGCGGCCGCCCCGGGCGCATCTCCTGCTCGCGGCTCTCGGGAAGCGGCGCCCGCGGCGGCGGCAGGGCCGAGGGTGTGGCCGGTCTGGCGCGGCGCGCCGAGTCAGAGTCGGGCGGGAGGCTGCCCGGATTGCGCGCGGCGGCCGCCCCGCTCGCGCTCTCGCCCGCCCGCCACGCCCGGGCGTGCCGCGGCGGCCCTTCCCGCCTCGCCGCTCACAGCGCGCGGCCCGGCGCCCGGGCGGCACGCCCTCCCGCCCCGCGCGCCCCGCGGCCCGCCGCCGGCTGTCGGCGGGAGTCCATGCCGGTCGCCTCCTCGCCTCGGGCCCGCGGCGGCTGAGCTCTCCCGGGGCCCCGGGCCCTGCGCATCGGACGCCCCGCACGCGTCTCCCCGCGGCCAAGCCAACTCAGAAGGTCCCCGCGGCGCTGCGGCACCCCGCCCGGGCCCCGGCTCCTGCCATCTTCGTCGACCTCCAACTTCCGAGCGAGCCGGGAGAAACTGAAAGGAAGGGCGGGGGCCGAACGGCAGCGGGGAAAACAGCCACCTCCTCTCCGCGCGCAGTGCCCCGGAGCGCGGCCGTGGGTGCGCGCCGCCCGCCCGCCGGGGCCCCGGACGCTTCTCCTCTTCCGTGCGCGCCTCGCCCCCGGGCTCGCCGCCGCGGCCGCGAGCTCCCTGGAGCCTATAGAAATCTTTTGTGTGGCGTCACCGCCTTTCGTTTAAATCCCGCTTCCTCCTCTCGCCCTTCCTCCCGCCCCCTCCGCCGCTCCCGGATGCTTGCGCGATGCGCTGCTCCTCCCCCGGGAAGCTGGGTGGCTGCGGAGGACGCCGCCGCCCAACGCGGACGCAGCGGGCGCCGGGCCGGGGTACCCGGCCGAGAGGCGGGGGAGCGGGCGAGGGGAAGGCCTGCCCGGGGCCGGGGGCTCAGCGCACGCCCTCGGGAGACCCGGGCGCAGCAGCCGGTTGGCCTTACGTAAGCTCCAAGCCGGACCAGGGGGCTCCACGCGTCCTTCCCGCCAAGGAAGCGAGTCTCAGAGGTGGCCTGTTCCCCGGACCGAAGGGCGGAGGAGGCTCCCTGCCATCCCCTGGTGATCCGCTGGGGTCCAGGCATCGCGTTTTGCGGGACATCGAGCAGTTTTCCAAGCTCTTCCCTTGGCCTTTGTTGCTTTTGATCCTCTTCCACGGCGGGATTCTGAGGCGGCTGTGTAGGGTGGCGAAGGAGCACTGGATACGGAGTCCCAAGAGCGGGGCCAGAGGCTCGCGCCTGCTCCCTTTAACTAAATATCGCTTAGGTAGTTAGAGCGCCGGCTTTGAGCCAGGCTTCCTGGGGTCCGTCTCTCCCCAGCCGTTTATGAGTTGTGTGACCTTATGCAAGTTCTCTCTCTAAGTATCCATTTTCTCATCTGGAAATCAGATCCTGCGCGCCGACTGAGTCCTTGGCTCCTACAGTAGCTGTTAGAATTTATGAGCCTTGATCGGCAGGGTTTGGCCTCGCATAACTTCTGCGTCTTCAGCTCTGTAATGGAATAGCAGTGGCCACTGTTAAATAAAAGACACAGCCTTTAGAAGGGGACATTATCACCCCTGTCGCACAGATAAGGGAACTGATGCTGAGATGGCTCCAATGCCTTCCTGGGGTCAGGAAGACAGCGAACGGCTGGGGAGGAGCCCACCGCCTGCCTCTCCATTTTACCCGGGACCTTCCTCTGCAGGAAGTGGTTGGAGCTGCGGGGCTTCCTCCCCCTGCAGTGCCCCACCCTTTGGTCCTGAGACAGGCCTTGTAGGTGCCCAGCCCAGCACAAGCTGGGGATGTGCAGCCAACGGAACTGTTTCTCTGTCCATTCCTAGGATTCAGGGTCACCTTCTTCCAGCCAGTCATAAATGCCACTTATAACTAGGATGACCTTGCAATGTGTTGTCCTAATAGCGGACACGGTTCTGAGATATGCTGTAAACACATTAACCAGGAACAAGCGATACACGCCATATGGACGGTCTCCCCACTTAGAATCAAAAGGGTCCTTCTAGAATATAGACGAACCCGCTTATTTTGTACACCGCAGCCAATAAAACTGACAAGTTTTCTAAACAAGGCAGCAATTCTGTAGGGTTGATCTGTTATTTTTCTATGAGGAGAAAAAACACTTGGGTAAGTCACGTTCTTTTTATGGTAACCCGGGAATGGCACCCTAGTCCTACTTAGCTCCAAAAACTTATTATGAGGAAGAAGTGAACCCTTCCTTCTGTGCCTGATTGATTCACGGAACTGCTCTGGGATCAGGGGATTTTTTCCGAAGCCACTTGGCGCCCCTGGGGTCCTACTTCCTTTTCTTCCATGTATGCGCTCGGTTTTGTCACTGTTGCTGGAAACCTGGTACCCCGACAACGAGCTACACATAGACTGTCCCACTCTACTCCATCAGGTTTGGTTTAGCTTTAAAAATGGGTAGGATTGTTTTCTGGGCCCTCCTTGCTTCATTTTCCAGCATTGACGGCTTCTCCCAAACTGACCCTTCTAGGGTTACCTCCTCCTTCCTTGAGGTCATTTGTACTTCCTGTCATCATTCATTCGCTCCACAAACACTGGGCACTTATGTGCCTGTCCTGGTGCCAGGTGCACAAGTAATATGAGGGCCCTAGGCCTTCTGAAGGGCTGAGTCCAGAGAGGGCAGCACAGTCACACAAGTGATACAATTTCACTGGGGGTATAGTGAGGGCACAGAGTAAAGGAACCACGGCACAAATAATACTGCTCACTGAATTATCCACCTGCAGGCAGGCAGGGTCATGTGATCAGTTCTGACCAATGAAATGTCCGTGGGAGTGATGCGCTGGGCTCAGGCCGTGAGGGCCAGTCTGTAACTCTCCAGTCTGGTCCCTCGGAGGAGATTGTGTCTAGTTGGTACGGCTAAAAGATGGTGGAGTCGCCGCGAGCCTGAGGATGGTGGAGCAGACCCTCTCCTGACTTTTGTTGGACAGGTAACATGAGCCAGAAGGGAACTCAGTGCTGAGCCTCTGAGGTCTGAGGCTGCTTTGCTGCCGTAGCACATTTTAGTCTAACTTGATCAACAGACAAAGGCTGTTCGTGTCGCCCCTGGAGTCCCCGGAGTAAGGGCTTTCTCCTTGGAAGACTCCACCTGCTACACCTTCTAATCCTCTTTTAAAAATAAAGTACGGTATGAACAAAGGTACTGGGCGAAGTACTTTTCATTAAAATGGAAATTGTGTGAGAGAAGAAAGCTGAAAACAGGTAGGCTCAGGGATTGGCTGGGGGAAGGTGAAGGGAGCAGACGAGGAGGCTGGGACAGTGCAGAAGATGGCGTGGGCGCTGGAGAAAGTGGCCTCAGTGCCTGGCTCAAGGCCAACACTTAGTAGGCATTTAGTAAATAAATGAAAGAGCAAGATGCAGATAGACAGCTGACCCAGGATTTGGGGAGGAAAGGTGAAACTGACAGGTAGGGGCAGGCAGGATGGGAGAAACATCCCTTTCCTCCTTCCTTGCCTGTTCTGGAAGGTGCTTCCACTACCTGGACAGGTATAAGACAACAGGATGAGCGCTCTAGTTTTGTTTTGTTTTTTTCTTATTGGGGTAAAATATTCATAACATAAAATTTACCGTCTTAGCCATTTTTGTGAACTTAGCCACATGGAACTTAGTTCCATGGTACTAAGTACGTTCACATTGTTGTGCAACCATCACCACCATCCATCTCCAGAAATCTTTCATCTTCCCAAACTGAAACTCTGTACCCATTAAACAACAACTTCTCGTTCCCCCTCCCCCAGCCCTTAGTAACCACCATTCTACTTTGTGTCTATAAATTTGACTCCTCTTGGGACCTCACAGAAGTGGAATCATACAATAGTTGTCCTTTTGTGTCTGGCTTGTTTCACTTAGAATAATGTGTTCAAAGTTTATTGTTACTGTGGCAGGTGTCAGAATTTCCTTCCCTTTTGAAGCTGATATACATCCCATTGTATGTAGGCAAGGCAATGAAAAGCCACTCTGTAATTCTGTAAAGTCCTAATCTCTAAAGTTTGATACCCAACTTTCACCCTGTGCTCCAGGCTTTATAGACCAACCACCAAGCTGTGTCTGGTCTACAGTGCCGCCTGGTGGTCACAAAGGGCGTCTTCTACCCTAGAGCATCTTTCCTTCCGCACACAGTCCCTCTGTTCTGTTTTTGTGCTCAGAGATGGGCCAGTCCAGTCTCAGGCAGTCTTTCTTACAAATAGCCAAACATCACCCTTTCTTATCTTCCTTTCAATATCCCTTCTCAGGAAAAGAGGTTTATGTCTGGAAAATGTCTCACTACCCACTCCTTTGCCCTGATCCACTCATCCTGCCAGGTGACGGTTGAGAGTCTGACATTCACTGGGGAGCAGGACCACCATATGACAGGTCCTCTCCTCACCCAGCACATCCTCTTGCTCCCTGATTTATTTTATCCCCTTACAGTAAGAACACCTGGGCAGGGGCTTGCCCGTCGCTCTCACATCCTCCCCATCCCCACCTTGCACCCTCCCTCCCTCCGTGCTGTCTCTGTTCACCTGCAGCCGAGTGCCTGGGGGAGGCCTATGTGCAGCACCAGGCACACCAGGGCAGGCGCACCTGGGCATTCAGGTCCCACGACCTGGGGGATCTGGGATTGCCTCCAATCTAGTTCATCGGAGAACCCTAGGAGGAGGTGAAGGTCGCTTTCACAGATAAGTTCTCTACCCATTTCCCTACTGGCTAATGACCTTTGGATATATTTTCCATTTTCCAGAATCCTGTAGGGGAGAAAAGGTAAGTACGAGATCCAGGCTCCTCAGACTCCTGACACCACATCTTTGGATATTTCTCGTGGTGCCTAGCACACAGTTAGTTGATAACTGTAGATTGACTAGATTTATTGCTCCTTCACATGGAGCCTCCTTGGCCCCCAGACTCAGCATTTCTGCCCCTTTGCTCCTGCTGTGTTGTGTGCACAGCTTCAGTGTGGCCATTAGCATAGTGTATTTGTAACCATCGGCGTGATTCTTTGGTCTTCTCTCCTCCACACCTCATGCGTTTCAGGGAATTCCGTAACTGTGGAAATAATAAATTAATGAGTTAATTCAATTGCAATTCTCTGTAAGAAGGATGTCCTTTCACTGAACCAAAATCCAGTTGCCCACAGCTTTTACTCAGGAAGGGACAGAAAGTCGTGGACATGCACGAAGCCACAGCAGGCTCAGCCGTGTGTGGTCATTGCAGTCTACAGGTCTGTGTAGTCCACAGCTCGTGGCTCTGAGATGCAAGGGGAGGCCGGGACCTGTTGGCCTAGTAAGTCTGTTGCCCCATGTCTCTTACAGAGAATCCAGGGAGATGTCTCTATGGAAACAGAGATTGAGCGCTCCAGACAAAATTGCATATGCGCATATGCGTGTGTTGCAAAGTACAGGGGATGTTTCAGACAACACAGGTGAAAGTCCTGCCTTTTGCTCTCAGGAGATTCAGATCTCATCCCAAAATTTTCAAGTCAATTGCAGTATTATGGATAATTTGGATTAAGTGTATCATTCTGAGAACTTCAGTTGAAATTGGACTTTTGTTCTCAAATCTTAGTGCAGAGAACAGTATCAGTCAATATTTCGGGGGCATCAGTGTGTTTACGTGCATTCCGCCCCCTTTCAAAATACAACTGATGTGAAATCCCACTCCTTAGAGATAGCCATTATATACATGTTTGCAGCTATTTTCCTAGGCATATCTGTATAATTTTAATACTGTTTTATACCATTTAATAATATAAAATGAACATCTTTAATACCAATAAATAGGCATCTATGATATCTCATCATATTTAATGGTTGCATTGTTTCTACTGTATGAGT
This sequence comes from Equus przewalskii, assembly GCF_037783145.1. NCBI lineage: Eukaryota > Metazoa > Chordata > Mammalia > Perissodactyla > Equidae > Equus > Equus przewalskii. Next base: position 90,511,819 of record NC_091831.1, read on the forward strand.
GCACTATAATTTGCAATCTGTAAACATCGGTTTTACCATCTACTATTGTTGAACATTTCGACTGGTTCCGGTTTTCCCCTCTTAGGACAGTGTTAGTAGGATTGTTGCAAGGAGTCAATGAAGAAATACACGTAACACATTCAGAAGAGTGCCCAACACATAATGAGCGCTCCATGATCATGACTATTATTTTCAATGCTTATTCTTGGAGTCAGTTCTTGAAAGTGGAATTACTAATCAGAGATTATGTATATCTTTGAGGGTTTTGATACATTTCACCTAGTTTTCACACAGGAAAACTCCACCCCCAGAAGTGGAAGAGAATGCTTGTTTCCTCAGCCTTACCAGCAATGTACACTACCCTTGTTTTTATCCTGGCCCAACTGACAGGTAAAAAATTGTATCTTCTTTTTGTAGATGCCATGTTGGAGTTTTCCTCCCACTCTACTGTTTGCCTTTTAGCTTTTTTTGTGGTGTTTGGCAAACACAAGTTTTAATTGTTATATTTAATTATATGGGTCCTGCTCTCCTGTTCACAAGTAATGATGGTGACCAGGAATGAACAGACGCCCCAGCCTGGGCCAATCACGTCCCCTCCTGGAAATCAGCAATTATAGTAGAAGATAATCAGTTGGTTGCCACACTTGTGTGTAAATTTAGTGGCAGGGAAAGGCCAGAAGATGTGCCTGCCTCTTCTTGCACTGGATTGAAAAGGAGGAAAAGTAAAGAATGGTAGTCTTTGCCTCCCGTCAGTTCTGATCAAGTGGTAACTGTGCCATCCCAGTTTTTCACTATTTTGAGTATCATGCCTGCCTGGCTCCAGACATTGCCAGAACACTTGCTGCCCCCTCCAGATCGGGCATCCTTCCTCTGTGTGGGATGACACAGGCCAGGATGAGCCCAGGGTGGGACACCAGTTAGATCTGAGGTTCCATCTCACCATCTGCCGTCACTGAACCACCAGAGGTGTGGTCAGTATTAAATTGCAGAGCCATGAGAGGCTAGTGGCTTCATCTAGGCCATGGCCACAAAATCTCTTACAGCTTCATCCCCTCCTCTCCTGCCCCACTACACTGCCTAAGACCTGGTTCAGACTCTTGTCTCACCCCGTCTGAGCATTCCTGTCTCCAGACTCCTTCTCGGTGGAACTCTCATATGGCTCCCAGTCTGACTATTCTGGGTGCCTCGGTGATTAACCCAGATAGTGCCACGGTGGAAGAAAGACACACCTTGTCATCCAAGATATCTGGGCTCTGATTCTTGCCACTTCACTAGCTGTGTGGTCTCAGACAAATGCTGGAATTCCAAAACCAGGGTTTCCTTTTACTTAAAATAGGGATATTATTATCATCCTATCAGGTTCTGACCTCCTGTAATAGGCGCTATACCTACTGTGTATTGTTTGTCTTCTCAGCTGGTCTGCAAGCTCTTTAGAACTGGGACCTTGTTGTATTAATATTTCCATCAGTGCCTCACCTGGTTGTTGGTTGACAGAAGGCCCTTAGTAAATAAATTCCTGCAGAGGTGAACTGGATCAAGTTCCAAACTTGAAAATGCAATCAATCCAGATGTTTTCACATCAGTGGATTATAAACTGAATTGATTTCCCCCTTAGCTGAAAGTCGGTAGCCCTGGAATATTTTTTACAGAATCCCAACTGTTTCTGTAAAACACTGACTGACTTTTATTCAGTATAACTAGATACTGCGGACCAGAAACCCCAGCACTTCTGCACCTTAACTTGGCAGCTGGCAAAATGAATTACCACGGGGGCCCCTCCCAGCAGAGCACATGATCGACCACAGCTGTGCATGTTTTCTAGCATGACTGCACCAGGACAGGGCTCCAAGCCGCTGGGTGGAGCAATGTGCCCTGGGGAGAAAGCTTATGACATTTCCCCTATGATTTCAGAAAAGAAAAGAAAAGAAAAAACTCTCCTTTTCTTATGCGTTGTTCCTGCTCAATGTCAACAGAAACTGTCATGGCCTGTCTACACACAGACGCACGCGTGCACGTGTAGAACACCAGCCCCCCCGCAGTGAGATGGAATTGACACAGCAGTGGTCCTAAGAGCGGAGGTGAGGCAGACATTGGTAGCTGGTTGCCTACTCTACATGCACTTCCTCCTTTCCCTTGTTAACAGAACCCCATTTTATTCGGGGTGACAAGGTATGCAGCCAGAAGGCAGTCTCCCAGCTTCCCTGGGAGGGCTCGGCTCCAGCCCATGGAATGTCAACAATAGTCTGTGTGGAATGTCCCAGAAGACTGCTAAAGGAAGCCTGACTCCATTGCAAGGTCTGCTCCCTTTGGCCATCCTCCCTTCCTTCTTCCCCTGGATGAAAGTCATCTTGATGGCTGGAGCTCCAGTAGCCATCTCGGAACTTGCAGTGAGCTTGAGGACGGAAGCCACAGGCCAGGGCAATGGAGCAGAATGAGAAAGAGGCTAGATGCCAGATGACGGAGGAGCCACAAAATCAGCCCCGAGGCTTAGTTTCCAACTGCTTCTGTAAAAGAAAAATCAGACAATAACAGCAAAGACTTCTATCTAGTTTAAGCCAGTTTTTTAAAAAATTCCATTTTCTGTTATATGCATCCTATGAATCTTACCCAAAAAGGTGTACTGGTGTGCTAGGGCTGCCATAAAAAAGGACCATGGACTGGGTGCCTTAAACAACAGAAATTGATTGTCTCAGTTCTGGTGGCTCAAGCAGGATCAAGCTGTCAGCAGGGTTGGTGTCTTCTGAGATCTCTCTCCTTGGCTTGCAGACAGCTGTCTTTCCCTGTGTCTTCACATGCTCCCCTCCCGTACATGACTATGTGCAAATTTCCTCTTCTAATAAGGACATCAGTCCTGTTGGATCAGGGCCCACCCTAATGACCTCATTTTAACTTGATTACCTCTGTAAAGACCCTACCTCCAAACACAGTCACATTTCTGAGGTCCTGGGGATGAGGACTTCAACACGTGAAATTTGGGGGGGACACAATTCAGCCCACAACATGAGGCATGAATAAAGAGATAAATTATGGCTCTATTTTTTTTTTTGTAATAGCAGAAAAATTGGTAACACATGCCCCTCCATAGGGTAATAAGGAAACAAACTATTTGTATAGTATGCTGGCGTAAACACACATATAAATGCAACACAACCATTGCTAGAGACGTTTGATGTTTGTAAATGCATAGAAAAACGTATACAGTAGCAACAAACTGCTAACTGTGGTTGGTGTGGAGTAAAATCGTGGGGTAGAGTCAATGGTTGGAACTTTGTATAATGTTCAAGCATTTTACAGCTGCAATGTCATGTCTTTCTTATGTGATTAAAAATTTAAAAGAAATGAGCAGATCATCTAGTTAACACTTGCGGAGTTTTACAGCATCTCTGGCCAGAATCTTTTTAAGTAAGAAACAAAAGATGGAATGATTCAGCCTTGAAAAGGATTAGTCAGAGCCCACAACATTAGGTTAAAACCAGAAGAAATACGGAAGCCCTTTTAAGAGGAAAAACGATTTCTCAAACAGCTTTCCGAGCTGGAGAAGCCAGGAGCGGGAAGGCCGGCCGCCGGAGCCTCTGCGCCGGGCTAGAGCGGCTGGGGGCCATGCGGCCCCGGGGACGCGGCCCGGCCCCTCCTCCCGCCGACCTGCGGACGCGGGGCCGCGGCACTTCCAGCTGCCATGCACCCACGGAGAACGCCGCGGCCTCGGAGGACTGGGGCCCCCGGGCCCGAGAGAGCATGCTGCCTGGCCCGCGCGCTAGGGCAGGAAGACGCCCCGAGCCCAGGCCCACCAGCCGGGCGGGGCCTCCGCGGCCGCGGGGCGGTGCCAGCACGACGGAGGGGCGGGGCCACGGCCACGGGGCGGGGCCAACATGGCGGGTGGGCGGGGCCAGCATGGCGGGGCCGCAGGGACACGGACGGGGCGGAGCCTGGTAGGCTAGCGCAGGCCGGGGGCGGAGCCACGGGGACGGGGCCTGGTGGGCTAGCGCGGGCCGGGGGCGGAGCCACGGGGGCGGGGCCTGGTGGGCCAGCGCGGGTCGGGGGCGGAACCACGGGGGCGGGGCCGGAGAGAGGGAGACGGGGCGGGGCCTGGTAGGTTAGTATGGGCCGGGGGCGGAGCCACGGGGGCGGTGCGCCCGCGGGGGCGGGGTCCCGCCGACGACGGTCGGCGTCGGGGGCGGGTCGGCGCGCGCATGCGCGGGGGGCGCGGAAAGATGGCGGCGTGCGGTTGGGTCCGCGCGGCCCTGGTCCTCCTCTGCGCCTCAGACCTGCTGCTGCTGCCGCCGCCGCGGGCCTGCGCGGCCGAGGGCCCGGCCGGGACCCCCGGAGAGGCGCCCCCGCCGCCCCGGAAGAAGAAGAAGGACATCCGCGACTACAACGACGCGGACATGGCGCGGCTTCTGGAGCAATGGGAGGTTCGCGCGCCCCTCCCGCCGACCCCTCACCCTGACCCCTGACCCCTGACCCCGTCTCTCCTCGTGCCCTCCGCGTCTCCTCTGACGCGGGTCTCCCGGGTGTCCCCTCCGCCGGGCCCAGCGCGGTCCCCGCGCCCTGCCGGCAGCCCTGTGATGGGAGGGGACCTTCCGCCCCGTCTTGGGGCGACGGGGGCGCTGTGTCGGGCCTGTCCTCGGGGTGCCGGGGCTGCGGCGGGCTCGCCCGGGGTCGCGCGGCCGTCTGAGGAGCGGTGACGGGGCCTCCGGGGGGCTTCGCGGTTTGCGGCTCGGGCGCCTGGGCCGCGTGGGGACAGTCCCCCCTGGGAGCGCGGCCGCCCGCCGGTCCTGTTACCTCTCCGGGCGGCTGGGCGGCTCGTTCCGACGCGCGTGCTTGGCCGTTGGTGGCCGTGTCTGCGCGCCGGCTCGTGGCTGTGACTCGGGGGGGCGGACGCGCGTGTTCGCGGGGCTCCGCAGCTGGGGAGGGAGGCGCGGGCTGGAGGCCACGGACGCGGGAGGCGGACCTTCTGCAGCAGCGGCTTCCCGGTTCCCGTCTCCCTTGCGGCCTCCCGGCTGATTGTGGACTGAGCAGATGCACTCAGGTGGGAGCACCTCCCGGGGGAGCCGCCCCCTGGGTGCTCGGCCCCACAGCCAGCGTGCTGCCGAGGTGAGCGGCGCCCGGCCGTCGGGGACCGCAGTGACAGCAGCAGCCCCTACGTGGGGACCGCTGAGCGCCCTGACTGGCGGGTGCCCTGGGAGCTCAGGGTCGGGGAGGGAATCTAGGCTGGGAGAGTGCGGGGCGGGTGCCGCTGCCGGAGCGGCTGGTCTGGGGGGACGCGGAGCTGGCTGGAGGGCGCAGGTCCGGCCTTTGCAGGCTGTGCTGCGGGTGCTGAGCGCGCTCTCTGGGCCGCGGTCTCCCGTCTGCAGAGCAAGCGGCAGGAGCAGCCCCAGGGCTCACCGAGGAGCATGGGGAGAATCTGGCAGGTGCGGCTCCGATCCTGAGCCCGGCGCCGGGGCTCGCGGAGGGGAGCGCGCTGGGCTAGGCCGCGAGTGCTGCGGGGTTTGGACTCTGTTTAGAAGGAAATACGAAGCCGTGGTGAGTGAGAAGTTGTGTTACCCATGTCTGTGTTTAGTCGTCCGAGATTTCGACCGGAAACGCGTGCTGGCTCTTCTGCGTGCCCTTCCATTCGCAGACGGTCTTTACAGCTGGAACAGCATCCGTGGAGTTTTCTGCCCGGTTTTCATTTGAGATGTTAAGCGTCTTCCCAAGTTACTACAGGGTCTTCATCGTGCTTTTAGAAGGCTTCACAGTGTGCCCTTCAGCGGACGTTTTAGTGATTGAAGGTTTTTGAATAGTGGAATATCATGATCCGGGCTAAACTTCAGAAACATTAATTTCTCCTCAAAGATTAGGATGAACATTCAGGCAGGGAGACACTGAAGGCAGACAACTTAGCATTTATTGAGTTCAATTAGGTAATAGGACTACTCCAAGCATGTTATCGCGTTTAATCCTCTTACCACATTGATGAGGGAGGGTCTTCTCCCTATTATCTAAATGATTATATTGAGGCACAGAGAGGCTAATCAACTTGCCCAAGGTTGCACAGCAACTTAGCTGAATTTCAAATTCAGTCACTTGATTTTAAAGCCCGTTCTTTTAACCATTTTACTACAGTGCCATATGCGTTGGTGAACAGAAGTGCAAATGAAAGTAAGTGAAGTGGACCTAGATTAAGTCAGAAGCTGCAGGAGTGGAGTGGAACGGAGAAATGGGAGAGATTTTACACGCTAACAGGACTCGGCAGTTGCTTGATTGTGTGACTGGGAAGAAGACAGAATAATGTGGTAGAGGACAGAAGTTTGAACCCAGCCCTACGCCTTGGTAACGGTGTGGTCCTGGTTTTCCTTGTCCGTAGAGCCAGGGAACAGCCGCTTTGCAGGGTGCCGTGCAGACCCTGGGGTGCGAGCCTCCTTCCCCAGGAGCAATGATGTTTCTGTGGGAGTGCACATCCTTTTCTGTGGGTGCTTCTTATAGGATGCACCCCCCCCCGCCCCCCCTCCCCCGTGGGGATCCTGAATCCGCCCCTGTTCCTTCCCACTAGCACAGGCCCTGGGCTCTGTGAGAGGCCAGCCTCAGGCGTGTGGGGTGGGGAGCGAAGGGGAGGGCTCATTCTGCTGTTAGAACCGATGCTGAATCCCAGCTGGTGTAGAAAAGCCACAGGAGGTTCTTACATTTTATGGCAGGATAGCAGGAAGGGGGCGGGGGCATTCACAGCCGGCTGTGTGGGTTTGCCTTTCATTGCCAGTCCTCCAGCATGTGACCTTGAGTGCACTCTCTTATCTGAACCTCGTCCTCAGGTGTTCAGTGGAGCCCTGTAGGGTGTCCTGCAGGTTGGGGATGTAAAGTGTGACGTCCCTGGAACATAGTGGCTACTCGGGAGGCCATGGCTGGTGTTTTTGTCAGGGACCATGGGAGGAAGAAAAGGGGAGGCAGAGGAGGGGAGTTCGCCGAATTTGACAAACAGCAAGGGGGTCTCGAGAATTGTGAAGCCCCTTGAAAATGCGAGACTGGCCTGGAGGCAGGGCTGGGCCTGGGGTCTGGGCAGTGCCTGAGCCCTGCCTGGGGGCGCCGGGTGGAGAGGGTGACCAAGCTAGGAGACAGCAGGGAGGTGCTGGGCCTGAGGGGGGAGCTGCACGTTTCCCTGCGGCTAGGGTGCTGTTTTTCCATTTTTTTTCCTGTAGCTATAACACAAAGGCATTTAAAATGGAAACTAAGCTTTTTGAAAGGATCCTTCCCCTGGCTGTATAGTTACTAGACTTCTGATTATTTGATTATGTTTTCATTAAAAAAGGAATGCTGCTTCAGACCTGCTGAGCTAATTTCTGTGGCTGTTAGGGAAATCACTTTGAGAAATGCCCATATTTGAGGCTGTTGAACCAACTAGGAGGCTTGAAGTGATTTAAAGAGACCCAGTGGATGCTGTGGACAAGCAGGACAGCGTGAAGACAGAAGCAGCCTGTGCGTCTGGCAGCCAGGAGCTCCAGTGTGCCGTTGAGGTGTGATCTCCAAGGCTGGTTGTAGCCAGATGGCAGGGGCTGCGGAAAGAGCCACGTATCGGGAGTGCTCACCTCTTGCCCGAGGAGGGAGGAGGGAGGTCCTGCTGCCCCTCCCTCTGGGGGTGCACAGTGACTTCCCACCCTGCCCAGGGCCTCGGGCCTCGGGCTGGAGCCTGGAGTGAACCCAGAGCTTGCTCTGCGGCCGCTGTTTGCAGCGCCCCCTCTGTTCTTAAAGCAAAGTGAGGAGGGAGCGTGTCAGCTGAGAGGGTGGCGGGTTGGGAGAAGGCTGGTGTGGTGTGTGGAGTGGTGAGGAGCAGGCCTGGAGGAGGGAGGAGTCTTCCGGGGTCAGGGGGCTGGCGGGTGGGGCCCCCTGCAGCGGCTCCCAGGCCTCCTGCTGCCGTCCTCCATGGAGGCGCTTTAGCACAGCTCAGCACTGTTGCGCCTCCGGCCGCGGCCCTCAGCGGTTCATCCAGAGGGCCACGGAGGAGTGACACAGGGGTGCTCGTTCCATTCTAGTCACAGCTTGGCTGAGGTGCGTTCGTGTGCTGCGCGACTCACCCGCGTAAGTGCACGTTCCAGTGGCTCTGGGCATATTCAGAGAGCCGTGCAGCCACCGCACAGTCAGCGTTGGGACCTTTTCATCACCCCAAAAGGAACCGTGTGGTCTCCGTGGCCCGCTCCGTTCTTCCGGCTCTCCAGCTGCCCAGGCGGCCACGGGCCTGCTTCCCGCCCGGAGACGTGGCCCCTCCGGACACTGTGCTGATGGACTCACACCGCGTGGTCCTTGTGTCTGGCTGCTCTCGCTCAGCACAGTGTCCCAGGACCGTCTGTGTGGGGGCGTCTGTCCTCGCGCCACTGCTTTGTGTGACTGGAAGTAGTAGCCTTTCCTCCAGGGAGCACTGGTTCTTTTAAGTGTTTTTATCCATCTGTCAATCTTCCATTTATTAGCTGGCATTCCACTGTTAGTAATTTATTCATTTGGTTATGTATGTCCACATGGATTCAGTGGTTCCTATTTTATTTGTGGGTTACAGGTCATTCTGTCATTATTTATTTTGGTTTTCAGAGTATTCCTGATGCAGCCCTGAGCCCTCGTCACATTGGCTTCCGTGTCCTCTGGACACATCCCCTCATTCTGTGAGCACTTTCTCTCACTCTTGATACAAGAACGTAGTCCAGGCTGTCTTCTGGTTTCCTTGCTGGAATTAACCTTTTCTCCAAGGTACCCTAATCCTTTTCAATATTTTTATCTCTCTCTTAAAGGTCGTGAGTTCCTTCTGACGTCTCCACTTCCAGCCTGATACCACGGGGCACATGCTCCCCTTCCGTGTTTCTAGCTTCCTTCCCAAACTGCAGAGCACAGCTCCTCATCCGCACAACTCACTCCTTCCCTGGAGCCTCGAGCTCAGAGGTGGTTCAGTACTGCGGGCTCATAACTGCAGAGACCAGACTGCAACTTGAGTGGAGTCTTTGTTTATATCTCTTGTTTTTAGGTCAAATTGATAGACCTGAAATGCAGATCTTGAGGACACAGTCCCATGAGTTGTGGCAGATGGAGGCATCTGTGTTGTCCACACTGTCAAAATGAGAACATTTCCACCATCCCAGAAGGCTTGCTCATGTCCCTCCTCAGTGAGCCCCGCCTCACACCCCCCTGAGGCAGCCCTGTCCTCATTGCTGTCGCTCTGCGTTGGTTCTGCCTCGTCTTGAGCTTCAGTGAGCGGAACCGTGCGCCTGACTTTGTGCTTGGCTTGTCTCAGTTAATCTTTCTGAGATTTGTTGCGGATGTCAGTATTTGTTCTTCGTTGCTGCGCAGTATTTTCATTGTGTGGCCAAACTGGAATGTGGCCATTGTTGGAATCTATCATCTTGGGTAGATTCTTTGGGAGTGAAAAAGCTACAGAAATTCCTCATGCGGGGACTCTCTCGTCGGTGGCTGGGGTCACGGGTTGGGGGCACCGCCTGACCACTGACCAGGGTGACGGGTGGGGGCGGTGCCGTCTGTCCCATGATGGGTGACAGGTGGGGGCGCCTCCTGACCAGTGACTGGAATGATGGGTGACAGGTGGGGGCGCCTCCTGGCCAGTGACTGGGGTGATGGGTGGGGGCGCCACCTGGGACTCAGGCTTTGCTGACAGTCAAGTGGAGGGGCACTGCGGGTTCCCCTTTTCTCCTGTGACGGGGTCCCAACCTGCAGCTGACATCACATGCGGGTGTTTTGCCCCTGCCAGTTGGAAGGTGCGTTGCTGATGACAGGTTTTGCTTTTCCCATCCGACAGAAGGATGACGACATAGAGGAAGGGGACCTCCCAGAGCACAAAAGGCCCTCGGCGCCCATTGACTTCTCACAGATCGACCCGGGCAAGCCCGAGAGCATCCTGAAGATGACCAAGAAGGGGAAGACCCTCATGATGTTTGTCACCGTGTCGGGGAGCCCCACGGAGAAGGAGACGGAGGAGCTCACCAGCCTGTGGCAGGGCAGCCTCTTCAACGCCAACTACGACGTGCAGAGGTGAGCTGGGGTGGGCGGCCCTCTCTGCCCAGAGTTTCTTCTTGTACGTTCATTCATTCATCTGATTTCTTTTCTTTGAAGAAGAACATTCATGATTGGTCAAAGTAAGTTTGTTTATTTTTAAATATCTCATTTCCATCCCAAAGTTTATTTGTCTTTGTATCTTTACCCTTTATTCCATCTGAGTGAGAGGTTGTGTGGTGTAGCCTCGGGGGCGGGTTCGTTAGGGTTTGACAGCCGTCCGCTGCTCGCTGGAGGGCGCCTGTGGCACCATGTTCAGAGGGGCGATGACTGATTAGGGGAAGAGGTTGGCTTTTCTCAGCTCAGTGTCATCTGAGGTGCAAGTTCAAGGGATTTCCTTTTTCTTCCTCAATAACAGTTGTGAAATTTGGGGTCTTCAGATGTCTTAGTTTAGGAAACAGGAAAGTAATAAAAACAAATGGAGGACCCTAGGAGGTGGCAGACTGCCTTCATTAGCCTTAGCAGACACTTGAGGGACCGAGTCTGTGTTTGGGAGAGACTGGGCCCGAGCTGCCCCTGGTCTCTGGGGGGTGGCCGGGATAGCAGGAAGGTGCAGGGGTGGGGTGGGCCCTGGTCTCTGGGGGCAGCCAGGATAGCGGGAAAGTGCAGGGGTGGCGTGGCCCCTCAGGAATGGAGGAACCGTGACCCACTGGCCATGCTGGAGGGCCACCCAGACTCCGTTCTCTTCCTCTTTGGTCCTGGGGCCCCTTGAGTGTGGACGCTTGTGCTGCTTGCTGTTCGCTCCAGGGTTAGGTTTCTGTCCAGCACCCGAGGTCCCTGAGCCCTTCCTGGGCCATGTACCCTGGCCTGGTCTAAGCCTGTGGTGTTCAGCCTTTCTCAGCTGCAGCCTTGTCAAATGAAACCTCATCTGGGCACAGCAGTGTGTGAGACAGACGCACACGCAGCCTCCCTGCGTCCGCCGCAGCCCTGAGCCTCACCTGCGGCACTGAGAGCCCTCCTGGAGCCGGCTGCTGACCCGCAGTGAACCCCAGGGTCTGTCTCTGCCTTTGCCTCAGCTGAGGTCTTAAATAGTCCAGCCGGCTGGCATTTCGAGACGGTGAATGTCAGTGGGCACCAGGCCTTGGGGTACAGGATTTTTTGTTCCATATCCGTGTAGAATTGGAGAGGGGTTGTTTTTCTTGGTCAGCTACCGGGTAATTGCCCTGAGCCCTGAGTGCTGAGCGCTTACTCACGCGTGCTGACCGTGTGGTCGCCTTCTGTCCAGGTTCATCGTGGGGTCCGACCGCGCCATCTTCATGCTCCGGGATGGGAGCTACGCCTGGGAGATCAAGGACTTTTTGGTCAGTCAGGACAGGTGTGCTGATGTCACGCTGGAGGGACAGGTGTACCCTGGCAAAGGAGGAGGCGGCAAAGAGAAAAACAAGACCAAGCAAGAGAAGGGCAAAAAGAAGAAAGAGGGAGACCCGAAACCGCGGGCTTCGAAGGAAGACAATCGGGCTGGGAATAAAAGAGAAGACCTGTGATGGGCCGCGCTGGCTCTGTGGGCAGCACCGGGCCAGAGAGCGTGGCCAGGGCTCGCGGGGCTGGGGCGGGCGTGGGAACCGCACACCAATGAAATCCCACTTTCTCCCAGAACACGTCTGCCACAGGACCCGTTTGTGTCAGGCTAAGAATTACTGTTAAAAGGCTCCACGTAAGAAGGCAGGGGTTTCGGAATTAACGTTGAACACCGACACATTCGTGGTGGCTGTAAAATCCCTTCAGATGGAAACCTGACTCCTGCTTTTTCCCACTTAAATCTGAGGAGTCGTCGACGCCGCCGTGGCACCACCCCTTATCGGCCCTGCTCGCCTGCACGCCCGTGCTTTTTATTCTGTTAACTGAGAGGGTACCAGGCTCTGCTCAGACAGGCTTAAGGCTCTCGACCTAACTGACTCAGGCTCCTGGTGCCACCAACCTCGTTCTCGTCACTGTGGGATTCAAACCGGCCATGGGGGCGCACAGGGCTCTGGTATCCAAATACTCCCGGGGCCAGGCATGTGCAGCCTGAGACTGTGCTGAGATGCGGAGGCAGAGCTTGTGGGGCGCGGCGATCCTGAGCGGCCTGAGCCCCTCAGTGCAGAGAGCTCTTGGTGTCTGTCAGGTTTGTGCGGCGTGCAGAGTTCGGGGGCTCTGTGCTGGGTCCTCATCCGGGAAAGGAGTGCTACTGCTGGGTCGCGTGTTCACTTAATGTCACAGTTGTAAGGGTGTCAGTCGGGAATCAGAGTGGTTTGCAGAGGGTGGCAGAACACTCAGTAACCTCATTCATTTCTAAATGTCTTTCTTTGATAAAGTGCCTAAATTTGCACTGTTTTGTAAGGTACTAATGTGATGCGCTACCTGTTACTGTCTGATTTTGCTGTTCGTGACCCAGAGTCCACTCCGAGTAAGTGTTACAGCATTTCTATACAGGTGTCACTTTTAGGAACTAAAATTATTTGTAAAAAACTTCCATTGGGATTTTTAACGAATTAAAACTAGCACACGTATGTGGTTAGGAAGTGTCGTTGTTGAAGAATGGCACAAAGTGAGCAGTCTGCAGCTGCCTGGTGCCACCGCCTTGTTCCCATGGGAGCTGCTCATCACTTGTTTAAGGAAAAAAGCATACATTCTCCAGCTCGTCATGGTGTGTGTGTGTTTTGGCCTCGCAGCGTCTGTTTCCCCCTATTTTGGTAAACACTCAGCTTTCCCCATGAGCCCCCTAGTACCCACTCTGTGCTTTGGGTGGGATGCTGCCCTGCAGGCCCCCAGCCCAGGGGTACGGGCGAGGCCCGGGCAGAGCCCTCCAGAGCGGGTGTGCCTGAGCATCTCAGAAGAAGGTGCCTGTTCTGCAGTGTGGCCGCAGGGTCTGGGCGTCAGGATGGAGCCAGTGGGCAGGGCAGGGGTGGGGCAAGCCCCGCCTCAGCCTTTCTGGGCCCGCTGGGGCGGAGGTCGGGTCTGAGTCTAGCCGCGCTGGTCTGGCGCAGAGCCTCTTTCCTGCCTGGAAATTGCTGTGCTGAAGCGGGAGCGTGCCCGCACCTGCCCTGAGCCTGTGTTTCCTCGTCAGAGTGTGGCCGTCCTCACTTCTCGTGTGCAGCCCCTCCACAGTGCTTACCGAGCGCTGCGTGCTGGGTACCGCCGGGCGCAGGGACAGTGCAGACCCGGCCCCTGCCGTTGCAGAACTTAGTGGTTTGCTGGGAAGACAGATGTGCATCACATGCAAAGTGAAATGGCAACTGTTAGAAATCGGGAAGGAGCCCACCCTCTCGAGGGGCGGGGGGAGGCCAGGGGAATAGGGCCGTCTAGGCAGAGGAAACAGTCTGTGCAGAGGCCCTGTGCTTAGAAGTGGCAGAGGAGGGACAACTCAGGAGCCAGCTGGCAAGGTAAGAGGCACACGGGGCCTTCTGCATTTGGAATGCCCCGAAGGACTTAGAGCTGTGGTGGGCTGGGTGCCAGAGACAACCCAGTCTGCACCAGCTGTGCTGGAGACCTGGGTAGAAGCACACCAGTGGGCATGAGAGGGGAGTGGGGGTGAGCGGTTAGGCCTTGAAAGAGGTGCAGCTGAGCAGGGTGGTGGGGGTGGACCTGCTCAGTCCCTGCTGGGGACACTCGAGGTTTCAGGGTTTGCTGGCATACACAGTGCTGCAGTGGGCATTTTATGTACATTAATACAGAATAATTACATCCCGAAGCATTTTGGTAAACCTGTTTATATCTGAAGGGAAAATTCCTGACAGTGGAATCGCTAGAACAGACAGAACTTAACATTTTGGTATTTATAGTCAAATTGCTCTCCCAAGCAGTTCCAGCTTAGCTCTGCTAGTGATAGACCTCGGAGCCCTGCCCGGCCTGGACGTTGCACTTGCCAGTTTAACAGATGCAAACCCCGGGTCTGCTTTGGCTGCCCTGACGACCCGGTGGTGAGGAGACCGCCAGAAGCCTGGCGGAGAAGCAGCACCCGGGCAGCCTGGTAACAGGAGCTGTCTGGAAAGCCCCGAGCAAGAGAGATGCCGTGTGTAAGGGGGTGGGGATATACATGTGCATCATAAACTTACTTTTACTTTTCTGTGTTTGTCTTATTGTCTCTTGATCTCACACGTTTGCCTGCTGTCTTCTGACCATGGGCTGTGAGCATGAGGACTAACTCAGACAACGTCCTTCCTCTGCCTTCATCCTTGTCCTCCAGCTTTGGTGGCTGTGCTCTAGTTTTTATTCCTTTGCTGGTTTCCTTCACAGTGTGAAACCTCGTTTTCTGTTTTAGGGAAACCAACTTAGAGTTTGTGCCCGCCCCTAGTCAGGGGGTTCAGGAGCTTCCTCATCTCCGGGTTCTCGTTCACAGGGCTGTCTGCACACTGACGGGGCATACGGTGCACCTGCGGCTCTCCTGGAGCTCTGGGGCCGCCCCCTCACCCCCGCTTGCCGGGCCACCTCGTTGCCAGCACTTGGTGACTTTGCCAGGGGAAGCCTGAGTGTTGGTTTTTTGGAACCTTTTTTTTTAGTGCTCCTAGAACATGGGGGTCATTTCCAATTACAGATTCAGCTCTTATTTTCCCCCCAATATTTTGGAAACATTTGTCTTCTGTTGTTAACATATTTTTTTATCTTGGTGTTTTTGGCATCAATTTTTTTCTTAGCTCTGACATAAGTTTTTTTTTTTTTAATCTCATTCTGTTTTTAAGCTCACTGAGCTGTTTTCATTAAAATTCAGGTTTTTATTAAATTCTGTGAACTCAACAAGTCCAGGTGGAGAACCTCCACCTTGGGTTATGTTTTCCCAGAACACAGTGTCTGCCTGTACCTGGTCCTGTGTTCTGCTGCTGCTGCTGTTCTGTAAATGCAGACGGTTTGGCTGGACACACCTCTTTGTCGCTCCCCATCTCTGCGTCTCAGCCAACACAGCCCCAGGTGTGGCCACAGCCTCTGTTTTGGGTGCTCTCCCCAACGACCACCCCCCCCCCACCCCCACCTGAGGCTGCTGCTTCCCTGAGCTGCTCTTGCTGTCCCTCAGCCTCCCTGTACCTGGGCAGGATGGGAGGGGCTCAGCAAGGCTGCGTGGTCTGTCCTGACGGCTGGGCTCTGTCCTGCTGTGGTTTTCACCCAGTGTCCTGGACAGGCTCCCCACCCCCACCCCAGTGTTCTAGGAGGTTCCTCCAGTCAGCGGTGACCTTGGGCCGCTGGTTTCCAAGGGAGGCTGGGCTGGCTTGTTCCTCACTTGACTACTCTCTCCACACCCGTTTTCCTTCTGCCCCTGCAGAGGAGGGAAAGGTCATGCAACCCACAGCTTCGACCTGGGCGTGTCCAGGGCCCGGAGAGTGAGGCCCTCCTACAGGCGCACGTGCAGGGGCCACGAGACCATCAGGAGGAATAATACGTTCATGCTGGACAGCTGTCTTGGTGTTCATGGGGGATTGGTTCCAGACCCCCGCAGATACTGAAACTCCCCAGTGCTCAAGTCTGTTAGCCCTCCGTGTCCATGGGTCCCACATCCGTGGATATGGAGGGCCAACTGAATCCAAAAAATCAAGTTAATGTTAAAAAAACTACCGAACAAAAGATGAAATGTTAAAGACAGGACCAGGCGGGGAGGGGTTCAGGTGAGCAGCGAGCCCAGCTCTGCAGGTGTGGGGTCAGGTCCACCGTCTGAAGCCAGCAGTCTTTAGTTAGCATTTCCTCATGTTTTAAAGTTCCTATCATCTGACTTCCTGGGTTCTTGGTTTCAGAGTAAGAACTGAAATCCTTATTTTTGTTAAAATAATATGACAGTGATGTTAAAAGATCTCTATAAGAAAAAGGTATTCATCCACCAACACCATGCCAGCTATTCAAGCCGTTTTCCTTTGCCCCAGCTTCCTTTGAAACCATCGTCTCTGAACTTAATGTTCAGAGTTGTCATAGCAGATATGGAAATCTGTTCCCAGCTTTTCCCACTTAGTGTCCTATTTGGTGAAGTTTCCCCATTACTGCATGGGCCTCAGGTCCGATGTTTAGTGCCTGTGAAATATTCCCATCCCTTCACTGTACCGTAGTTTTACCCAACAGACTGACATAGTGGAGAAAGTTGGGCCAGACCATGGCCATCACTCACAGGGCACAAGGCTGAGCTCTAGCCCGCCCCTGACACCCCCTTCCAGGTGCGGCTGCCTCAACCCGGGGCTGCCTGCCGTTTGTGTGCATGACTCTCCCCCTCCCACCCCTCGGATGGTCACGGCTGTCTGGACCAGAGGTGGGTACCTCACCCAGGGCACCACACATGAGGGTAGCATATCAGATCCTCTCTGGGCCAGAGCCTGAAGACTTGGCAGCTGAGTCATCAATAGTGGAGCAACCACAGTGAAAGTCCCAGAACTTCTGTTGGAGTTTTTAGACCTGTCCTCTGTTTCTGACTTCCTGGGTCGTGATTATTCAGTTGTCCCTGGAACCTAAGAGTCCTGGGTCCTCGTACAGTCACATTGCTTAACAACAGGGATGTGTTCTGAGAAATGCATCATTAGGCGATTTCATCATTGTGCAAATGTCACGGAGTGCACTTACACAAACCCAGAGGATGTAGCCCACCACAAATCTAGGCTGTATGGTACTAGTTTATGGGACCACTGTCATATATGCAGTCCATCGTTGACCAAAACATTGCTATGTGGTGCATGGTTGTGGGTTGGAATCCATGAGCCTCATGGTAATCACAAACCAAATAACCTACAGTAGATACCCAAAAAACAAAGAAAAGAGAACCCAAGTATAACACTAAAGAAAACTAAAAGCTAAAGGGAGGCGAGCAAGAGAAGAAGAAAGGAACAGAGAAGAACTACAGAAACAACCAGAAAACAACTAACAAAATGGCAGTAAGTACATACCTATCAATAATTAGTTTGAATGTAAATGGACTAAATGCTCCAATCAAAAGACACTTGGTGGCTGAATGGATGAAAAAACAAGGCTCATCTCTCTGCTGCCTGCAAGAAACTCAGTTCAGATCTAAAGACACACACAGACTGAAAATGAAGGGGTGGAAAAACATACTTCATGCAAATGGGAATGAAAAGCTGGAGTAGCAATACTAATAGCAGAAAGTAGACTTTAAAATAATGGCTGTGACAGGAGACAAAGAAGGGCACTACATGATAAAGGGAACAATCCAATATTTATGCACCCAACACAGGAGCACCTTAATATATAAAGCAAATATAACAGACATGAAAGGAGAAATAGATAGCATAATAGTAGTAGGGGACTTTAGCACTCCACTTACACCAATGGATAGCTCATCCAAAGAGAAGGTCAATAAGGAAGCAGCCTTAAATGACACATTAGACCAGATGGACTTAGTAGGTATCTATAGAACATGCCATCCAAAAACCACAGAATATACATTCATTTCAAATGCACATGGAACATCCTCCAGGACTGACCACATATTAGGACAAAAAACAAGTCTCAATACATTTAAGATTGAAATCATATCAAGCATCTTTTTCAACCACAATATGAAACCAGAAATCAATCATAAGAAGAAAACTGGAAAAAACATGTGTAGGCTAAACAACCAATGAGTCGACAAACTAAGAGGAAATTAAAAAATACCTTGAGACAAATGAAAATGGAAACAACTTTCCAAAATCTATGAGATGCAGCAAAAGCACTTCTAAGAAGGAAGTTTATAGTGATGCAGGCTTACCTCAACAAACAATAAAAACTCAGTCTAACTTTACACCTAAAGGGACTAGAAAAAGAAGAAGAAACACAGCCCAAAGTTAGTAGAAGGAAGGAAATAATAAAGATCAGTGGAAATAAATGAAATAGAGAAACTAAAAGAAATAGAAAAGATCAGTGAAACTAAAAGCTGGTTCTTTGAAAAGATAGATAAAATCGATAAACATTTATTTAGCCAGACTCATCGAGAAAAAAGAAGACCCAAATAAATAAAATCAGAAATGAGTATTACTAAGAGGAACTTGATCAGATATCAAGGGTGGGGGGATTCTTGCTGAAGACAGAGCCAGGAGCTAGATGTGAGGGGCAAGGGATGAGGGACTCGATGAGCTGTCAAGGGTGGGGGGTTTTGCAGGATTCTTTGCTAAAACTGAGCTCAGCAGGCAAGTCGAGGCCTGGTTGAGACGAGGGCTCAGAGGAGGTTGGGTGGGGCCGCAGCCTGGAGCTGAGAGGCCTTTAGGGGGGCAAAGATGGGGCTCTTAACCTGGCCGTCAGTGAGGATGGAAGTCTGGGAGGAAAGCCCTGAAGAACAGAATTGGCTGGGCGGGTCCCAGAAGCCCGGCTGGGGCAGAGGAGCAGAGAGGAAGGTGCTGATGCAGTGACGATGACAAACAGGTCTGGACATTAGCTCTTGCCCATGCTACCCGTTGTCCCCTCCAGGGCTGTGGAGGCGTGAGCAGCTCTGGCTTAGAGGTGAGTGAGCCCTCGGCACAGGACCAGTGTGCGCTCTGCCTCCTTCCTGAGACCCCCTCAAGGGGTGGAACTGTTCTCTTCACTCACTGTCCAGAGGACCGAGGCCCAGCTGGGGAAGGTGATCTGGCCAGCACTCCCTAAAGCCATCCCTCTAAATCCCTCATGATTGTCCACGTGGGAAAGTCCCGGCAAAAACTGAGGCTGAGGGATGAGCCCTCCAGGTGGCAGCAGAGACCAGCCAGTCCGGCCTGGGCTTCCACACGCAGGCTGCTCGACTGCTGCCAGCCTCAGCCAGAGTGCCTCAGCTGCTGTTTCAGTCAAAGACCACTCCATACTTGCCAGGGATTCATGGAATCTGCATGCACCTCTCTGACTGTGACACCTGAAGGGTTTTCTGACCCACGTGTACTGTTCTGCCTACATTAATTTACCTCATCCTCACAGCAGCCCTGCACAGGAGATACCACGTTACCATCCCCACTTGACACAGGGAAACTGAGGCACAGGGAAGTTAAGTGTTTTTCCCAGAGTCACACCACTAGGAACTGACAAAGTGAGGATGTGAACTCAGGAGGTGGGGCTCTGCCTGGGAGGAGGGCTGCTCCTGTCCTCTGGCCTCATTGCACATCCACGTGCCTGTTGGCATGTGTGCTCAGCTGGTAGTACTGAACACCAGCCAGTTCCTGGAGCCGTCCCGGCGACGTGGGTAAAGGTGTTTACCGACTCATTCAGAGACGCTCGGTGTTCTCTGCCATCCCCCGGGCACTGCTATGAGGTTCTCCACGCGGTGTTCCCTCACTCTCCGTGATCCGTGAGGCCCCGGGAGCCCAGCGCCGGCCGGCCAGCCTCCAAGGAGTTGTGTGGTCTGGGGCGCATCGCTTAAGCACCTCCCGGAGCCCATGGGGACAGGTGCAGCTCTGGCTCGTGGTCGTGCTGGAGGAGCGAGCCCGCTGGAGCCCTTGCGCAGCGGCCCTCAGCGTTAACCACACGCTGTCTTGTTTGTTTGCACGTGAGTAGACAGAGGTTCCAGGCTCAGCTCTGGCCCAGGGTCACTGACAGGGAGGTAGAGGCCTCTGGACGCTGGACCCTGCTGGTGGGCAGTGCTCCCCTCCCTGTGGCACAGGGCCCCAGTGGGGCCAGGCGGCAGTCTGCAGGGACCGTGGGCACCGTTCTGGAAGGAGCAGAGCCTCTGTCCTGCTGTGCAAGAGCCATGTGCTCTGCTTCCCCTCACATGGTGACTGCCGGCCCGCTGCTCAGGACTGTTTTCCCGCCGCTGGCTTCTATGGCGAGGGCCTCACTCTCAGGTGAGGTTGAGACCAGGTGCAGCTGCCGGGCCGGGAGGGCGGCAGAGGGGCTGACCAGCTGTGTGCCAGGATGGGCATTTCCTGGGGCACATTTCAGGAGGCCCCCTCAACTGTCAGGCCAGACACCTGGGGTCTCCCCCTTGGTCCAGCATCCGGGGACCCCTGAGCTGGAGGCCGGCCGCCTGGCGAGCACTTAATGATCCTGTGGGGTTGACTCCTGCCGGCAGAGCCTGCCACTCAGGCCTGTCCACCCTGGATCTGAGCAGGCCACCTGCAGGACGTTTGCATCCCAGCGTGCGGTGCCGTGGCAAACCCGCAGCAACTTTCCTCCGGAGGAGTCTGCCGACGTTCCCGAGCCATGACTCCAGAGCTGGGCAGCTCCAGGCCAGGGCAAGGATGGCTGTCATCCTGGAATGTCAGGAATCCCCAGGGGCATCTGGTCTGCTTCGCATCTGCTTTTCCTGCCGGCAGGCTGCATTCTTCTGTGTGGGGAGTGAGGCTCCAGCCATGCGCCTGGAAGCACTGAGGCCCTTTTGATCCTGGCCTCCCGCCTCAGCCCCAAGTGGGACGGCCTTGAGTGCCATACTTGATGTCCCTGGGCCTCACCTCTTCTATAAACAAAAGTGACAAGTTCTGCCAGGCCTGGAATTTACATGCCAGGGTCTGGAAGAAACAGGATGAGAGGGCCTTTTTCCAGCGCAAAGGAGGTCCCTGAGCCCTTAAGATAGAGCTTTCCTTGCAAGTTCCCTGAGATCTTTGCTCCGCCTTAAAAACCCTTGAGGGTAAGGTTGGTGTTTCCTGCCTCTGGGCTCCTAACTCTAACTTTAAATCCATGTATGCCCAGGCCAGAATGTACCACCTCTCTGGACCTCAGCTGGATCAGATCCACACTCGCCAAAGGAATTCAGCTGCGGGCTCAGGAGATGCAGGACCAGGAGGGAAGGAAGAGGGAGATGAAGGACCACAGAGGAGGGAAGAGGGAGATGGAGGATCACAGAGGAGGGAAGAGGGAGATGGAGGAGCAGGAGGGAGGGAGGAGGGAGATGCAGGACCAGGAGGGAGGGAGGAGGGAGATGCAGGACCAGGAGGGAGGGAGGAGGGAGATGCAGGACCAGGAGGGAGGGAGGAGGGAGATGCAGGACCAGGAGGGAGGGAGGAGGGAGATGCAGGACCAGGAGGGAGGGAAGAGGCTCAGGAGGAACAGGTGAAGGCCTGGGGTGGGTGAGTGGACACCAAGGGCAGCAGAGCTGGATGGGGGTGTGTGTATCAGAGAGAGAGAGAGAGTGTGTGTGTGTGAGTGTGTAAGAGAATGCATGTGAGAGCATCTCTAATGTGGGAAACACTCAGCCAGTTGAACTGTAAGGTCTTTCAGCCTGTGATATTCTGTGATGTCCACAACCTGCGGGGGATTCTGCAACTGACTCTGCACATGAGTTTGTTATTACAAACTCTTTGTAAATATTATTTCGATGAGGTGTAATAGTTCATCAAATGCAGCCATAGTTTATTTAGTCATTCCTGGGTGGTTGAACATTTAGTTTCCTTGAACTTGTCGAATGATTTTGAATATGTCATGATGAACATCTCCACACCTGAGCCAGGTTTCCTTGGACTAAATTCCCAGGTGAGCAATTAATAGGTCTGAGAAAATGACTATTTTTCAGGCTCTTGATTCAAATGCCAAATACTTCCCAAAACAGTTATTTCAAATTTTCGAAAACTTTTTATCATGGAAATATGTTAAATGTACACGGAAAAAATAGAATGAATGGTATAATGAATCCCCATTCCTAACTCCCAGCTTTAGTAACTTTCAGCATTTCAAGAATCATTTTTAATCTTTATTTTGGGAAAAGGAATATATCTCGATTTAACCAATCTCTGATTGATAACTCTGTAGGTTCTCTCAAAGCTTTCATTATCGCACAAAGTGCTGCAGTGAGAATCCTTGTCACAAATCCTTGGGCACCGCCCTGGAGCTCTTTCTTTAGCATAAATTCTTGGATAGAATTTTGGAGCCAAAGTCTGCACGCAGTTTCAAATGACTTTTACATAATTGTTTTGTAGAAAAGTTGTATCAAATTATTCTTCTGTCATTGTCTAAGAGTGTCCATTTCCTCTTGTCTTTTAGGGTTCCTTTTAATATCTTCAGTTTGATGAGTGAAGAATAGATCTCACTGTTTCAGTTCACATCTCATAATTACCAATGAGGCTGAATTTTTAAATATATTTATTTCCCATTTCTATTTTTTCTCATGTGAAGTAACCCCTTCTTGTCTTTGTTTCGGTGTTTTCCTTCCTTTACTGCTTTGGAAGAGCTTCTCATAGGTTGCGCATCGGTAGCGTCCAAGCAGGAGCGGATGGCATAGTAAGGGTCCTTTAAGGAAGGGGCCATTTGCAGATTCTGTCAATGAAGTTTAGGGACCCGACCGGAGCAGTGCAGAACCCTGGGCTCGCAGCAGTGGGAGCCGTTCCCACCCCTTGGCCCCGGGACGCCAGGACAGGGCAGTCCCAGCAGGTGGGGTACGGAGAGGCCCTGACCGCAGCCCTGTCCTCCTCGGAGGGGGAAGGCAGAAGCCAATTCGAGACCATGCAAGGAGGGGAGTGTGACGCTAATTCCCCAGTCTGGCACTTCCACTCCCTTCCGTCCCCTGCAGGGGCCTCCGATTGGCCAGACTAACAGGAGCAAAGGACCGGAGAACTGAGGGCTCCTGCCAGCCCCGGACAGCAAGCAGGGGGACGGTGTCAGCGAGTAATCCAGGGGCACACAGGCAATGCCCAGCACGTTTCCAAAACACTAACTTTCTTATCTGGGATACGCCTTTTAAACTCATTTCCTCAGTCTGTCTGCAGTATTTTTAGGACCTTAAACTGTAATGATGTCGTGGCACTGTGGCAGCTGTCCGTGACGACCTCACTGGTGGGGCCTACTGAGGAGAGCACGCCCCCAGCTGCGTCATTACTCGACCAGATATGGCGTTCTCTCTCCAGAGTGGGGAGGAAAGATGTGTTTAAAAGACTGACTAGCAAAGCCCCACTTTGGCAGCTGCTGCTTCTAGCAGAGACCACAGCGCCTCCTGGGTTGTGGTCCCGTTGCTCCCTCGCTCTGTGAGACCAGTTGTTGAAGGGGCTGCTCTCAGCGGGTGCCAGCTGGCAGAGGACTGTATCTTCCTTAGGGCTGCCCTAGACCCTCTGTGGACTCAGCCTGGGGCGCGAGAGCTGGATCGACTGGTCCCGCTTGAGAACTGATGCTGCTTACAACAACAGTGCGGAACTGAGGGCTGAACGGACAGGAGTCGTGGGCTCTGCCGCTAAACCTCTGCCGCTTGGAACTGGCCTCAGTGGGACTGTTTGCATTGCGGGCATCAGATGCGACAGATCAGGCTGCCCTCCTGTCCCAAGCTGGTTATCCTCTGCCGGCCGCTGTGCATGGCTGGCCTGCTCTCTGAGCCCATGGGGAGTGGGCCTGAACTCGCTATTGTTCCACCCTGCTCTCTCTCCATGACTCCCGTTCCTCCCCATCCCGCTGGCTCCTACAGGGCTGGGGTGCAGAGGGGGATTAGAGCTGCCCCTCGGTGGGCCTCTAGCTATCTCTTCCCTCGTCCAGAGGTGGGCGATGGAGCCCAGTGCTTGTCCAGAGGTGGGCGATGGAGCCCAGTGGGGCCATCTCTTTCCAAGTCCTTCAGCGACGAGTCTGGCAGCTCCTCCTCGGGATGTGGGGTGATTGTCTCCTGTTGTCCTCAACGAGTCCCCGTCCATATACTGACCATTGAGGCCCTTGGAGAAGATAGCCTTGCTTACAACTCGATCACATTGAGGAGGCTGTCGCTGCCGGGCTCTGCAGACCCTCTGTACTGCGGGAGGCCGGGCCGGAGGGAATGGCTCTTTGTTAGGGAACGCCTGGGCGATGCCTGGGATGGAGTTGTTTATGGGTGTGGGGAGGGCAACAGTGCTGTGTGCCATGAGGCGGGGAGATTCTGATGTTCCAGAAGCAGCCTGATGGGGAGGTTACCCAAGGTGTGGTGGGGGAGGAGAGGCGGGGAGGTCTCCGTGATGATGACCAACCTTAGCAAGGTTCTGCCGCAGGTCACTTCTGTGTTCCCGTAGCTGGGGGAAATCAGGGAGGAAGAGGCCGGTTTCACCCTGAGGTCATTGTGGGGTGGAGAAAGGGAAAAGCTCCATCGGGTGAGGCAAGGAGGCCAGGAAGTGGAATCAAGCGGTGTGTGGGAGAACGTAGGCTCGGGGACTTATGGGCGGGTGTGTGCATGTGTGTGTGTGCATGCGCATGTGAGTGTGTGCTTGTGTGCATGCATGTGAGTGCTCTGTGAGTGCTCTATGTGTGCATGTGTGTGCGCACGTGAATCTGTGTGCATGTGGGTGGGCGTGTGAGCTTGTGTGCGCATGGGCAGTGGGTGGAGTTACTGAGCTGCTTCCAGCCTCAGGAGCTTAAGCAGTTGGTTGGACCCTTCAGAGAAAGGTGGTCCCTGAGCACTGCGGACACCAGACGAGCAACATTGCTGTGATGAGCGCATGGTCAGCAAGTTGTCTGGTTTTGTTTTCTTAACAGAGCTGAGGGTCTGCAACACCAGCCAGGAAGCTCAGGTCATGTGTGTGCACCTGTGGCGGGAATGCTAGATCCCTCTGACCCGCTCGCCGCCGGTCGTTCTCCTGTTTCTCCTCGCAGCCCTTCTGGTCTCACGTGAGCAGACGGGACACTCTGCGTCTGTCTCCTGCGGGGTCTGGCAGGGAGAAGTTGTTTTAAGTACCACTGATCACTTCGTTTTCATTCTGAAACCTATAATTGTAAAACTCTCAAGGTCTGGGATGACCTGAGACGTCCTCCCGCAGGAGAAGCGGGGGTTCTGCTCGAGGCCCTGCTGCTCCTCTCTGGCCTCACGGGCCAGCTGGGTTGTTCAGCCCGATGCCATTTGTGAGGAACCCGTCAGCTCTCTCCAGTGGCCCTTGGCTCTGCACCCATTCCAGGTTTATGTTAGAAGCCTTTTTCCATGTTTTTGTGTGTTTAACTGACCGGGGCTTCTGTGCCCTCTTCCCCGTTCTTGAGTTCTTGATTTTGCTGCTTCTGTCTGATTTGGAGAACACCTTGGGGGAAGTTTTTCAGGCAGGGCACTCAGGGGACAGTCTTTCTAGGCACACGTGTCACCCTGGAGTATGCCTTGGCTTCAGCTTTTCTGCGGGCGTGCCCTGTGGCCGCAGCTGGGGAGCAGGGCCCTCAGAACGCAGGCTCAGAACGCAGGCGGAGGCCCCTGCTGTGGCGGGCGCATTTCCACGCCTCCTGAGTCTCAGCCCGAGCTCTTGGCGCCTCTCGCCGGACCCTCAGAGCCACACTGCTCAGACGTCGTTGTGCAGCAGACGCCTGCCACTTGGAGGCAGAGTCAAGTCGGCAGGTCTGGGAGGACCCAGCGCTGCTGTCCACGGGCCGCACAGAGCGGCAGCTTCAGAGCCGGTGAAGCACGCGCACGACATGACTCATGGCACTCGGTGCTCGGGGCTGTGTCCTGCGAGGGAGGCAGGGGGCTGTGACGGGACAAGGGGCTCCCCGGCCTGGAACAAGAGCTCCTCTGCCCTCTTCCACCCCTGCCCACTCCCCTGCCAGTGCCCGTGGGCTGCTCCTCCCTGAAGGGGGGAGTCCTCCTCCCCTCCACGTCCTCCTCCCCTGCCACTGAGGACAAGGCCCCCCTCCCCAGCCCTGGGGTGAGGGAGCTCAGGGTGGCGGCCGAAGGTGGCTGGTCCTGGCTTCAGTGACGGAGCAGAGGCTGGGCCGGCCTTTGCCTTTGTTCACACACTGGGGACACGTCCGCCGAGCATGTCTCTGCCCCGCAGGAGCCCCTGGTGGAAGGGGTGAGTGACAGCCCAGCCCGGGCATGACAAGCGCTGTCACAGCTCTGGGCCCCGGGCCTGGGCAGGAAGGAGGAGGTGCCGCGGGCCAGAGCGGGTCCGTGATGGCTGTGTGTGGAACTACGCCTGAGAGAGTGAGCAGGGACAAGCCAGGCGGAGAGGACCGAGGGCAGGGGTGGCGCTGGAGGGGACAGGCACGGGCACGGCTGTGGACACGAAGCACTTGGCGGGTGAGAAGTGCAGAGGTGTATATGTGCCTGGGCCCAGCTGGGGACGGGGAGGCAGTGGTGGGCGAGGCGGCCGGAGACGCAGGCAGAGAGCAGCTCGGGGACTACATGTGTGTCCTGCCTGGGCTGTCCCGTGGGTGTGGGGACAAAATTCCCCAAACTCCTGCGTCTGACTTCATGCATTTAAGCAGATGGTCTTCACCCCGACTTCACGGACCTCTCAAGGCCCCCCCAGGCCGCCTCTGAGCGGATGCCTGTCTCCTCCCTCGGTCTATGGGGAAGACACCCCGACCTGCAGCCTCTCCTGCTCTGCCTCCAGGCTGTGCAGCCCCGTCCTGTCCAGTCCCGTCGGAAGTGCTCGTCCACCCCCTTCGCTCTACAAACCCAACTCTTCTCTGATCTTGACCCCTCCCGGTGGTCACGCGGAGCTGGTTCCTCATCTGTGTCCGTGCGCACAGGGGCCAAGTGTGCTCACCTTGTAACTAACAGACTGTGCGGTGGCCGCCCTGTGAGCATCTGGGGCTTTGGACCCAGTTCTGCCTCTCCCTCCACTCGGTTTATCTGCTGCTCCGTTTGCTCTGCGTCCAGCTGGCGCATCTCCTGTTGCCCAGTCGACTCTTCATTTGAGCTTGTCCCCACCCTGCCCGAGATGCCCTTTCCACCAACTGAACCAGCCCGTGGGCTGTGCCCTCCTCCGCCAGGGAAGCTGCTGCTAAGTCACCAGGGACCCCCCACCCCTCAGATCCAGGGGTCCCTGAGACTGGCCCCGTCCCTCTCAGCCCTGCCCCCTGGTTTGTGCCGCCATCCCCAAGCCCACGCCGCTGGGCGCTTTCCCTCTGCCCAGGCTGCACCTCGTGGAAAGGCCTGGCCCCCGTCCATCCCTGGCTCCCAGGCTGGCTGAAGTCCTGCCTCCACTCACTGGCCGGCTGCTCCAGGCCACAGTTCCCCCAGCTCCAGACCTCTGCCACCCCACTTGCTGGGCCTGGCTGTGTGTCCTCCCTGGGGGTCCCCACTCGCTGGGCCCGGCTGCGTGTCCTCCCTGGGGTCCCCACTCATTGGGCCCGGCTGCGTGTCCTCCCTGGGGACCCCCACTCGCTGGGCCTGGCTGCATGTCCTCCCTGGGGACCCCCACTCATTGGGCCTGGCTGCGTGTCCTCCCTGGGGACCCCCACTCGCTGGGTCTGGCTGCGTGTCCTCCCTGAGGGTCCCCACTCATTGGGCCTGGCTGCGTGTCCTCCCTGGGGTCCCCACTCACTGGGCCTGGCTGCATGTCCTCCCTGGGGGCCCCCACTCATTGGGCCTGGCTGCGTGTCCTCCCTGGGGACCCCCACTCGCTGGGTCTGGCTGCGTGTCCTCCCTGAGGGTCCCCACTCATTGGGCCTGGCTGCGTGTCCTCCCTGGGGTCCCCACTCACTGGGCCTGGCTGCATGTCCTCCCTGGGGGCCCCCACTCGCTGGGCCTGGCTGCGTGTCCTCCCTGGGGGCCCCCACTCGCTGGGCCTGGCTGCGTGTCCTCCCTGGGGCTCCCCACTTGCTGGGCCTGGCTGGGGGGTCTCCCTGGGGGTCTTTTGTCTTCCTATTTGGGCAATGCCTGGCTCAGAGCCGCTGCTCACAGATATCTGTTGAATGAGTGTGCAAGTGCGATCCCCTCCATGTGCAGTGCCTTGGGGGCGGGGGCCATGTATCCTCCACCACATGCTGACAGAGGCTGCCCATGCTGGTCTGCCAGATGTGTTTGTTGATTGACAGTCTGATACCACTGGTTTGGTGCCAACTCCTTTAATTGGACTAAATACACACGCGTGTGCACGCACGTGACACACACACACACACACACACACACTAGGGGCGTGGATGTTAAAAGTCCAGTGTATGGGCCCCAGGAGCTCCCTGGAAATTAGCAAGAGAGCTTTCTGTGATGCCGAGAATGTTTTGTATCTGCTTCTGATCCAGACCCTGTTGGCCCCTCCTGGCTTCCCTCGGGGGAGGTGCAGCCCTGACAGGTCCTGGGTGGTTTCGGAGCATAGAGGACATGGCTTGTCCTGGGCATGGCCAGTCACCTGAATGACATCTTCCCTCTCATGGGACCTTCTCCACCCACTCTGATGGGCACCCCCTTCAGGCAGGGCAAGGCAGAACTTTGATATCTGGATAATTCTTGGGAACAAGGCCATGCACGTGGGAGAGGCAGACCCATTTGGCCATTTCATCATCTTATTTTCCTTCGATATCTGGCTTAAAGTGAGGCCCACATCAATGGAAAACAAAACAAGCAGACAGGATGAGGACATTCTTTGTATGTTTACTATGATACGGCAAGATTTTCCAGATCAGAGCCAGTTATCCCCGCCGCAGGCAGCAGCCTCAGGGCAGATGCCTTCACGTGACCCAAAGGACATCCCCAGACATGACATTGAGACAATGCTCCATTTCTCTGACGATGACTTCTCCAAGTGCATATATAATAAATAAATAGAAAATACATCTTTGTCCATGGTGACACCTACAAGAAATGTTTACATACAACACACCATACATCTAATTCCCGAAAAAGGACCAGCTATTTCGGCAACAGGAAAAAGACAGGCATTTCAGGGGAGTGCTGTCTTCCTTGAAGGCCTAACTCATTTTAGTGCTCACAGACAGAAAAGAATGACGAGAACAATTTTCTAAGCAAGGAAAAAAATGTGTGCTACCAAGAGCGTGCCTGGACACCGGCTCTTGGCGAATCGCATAGAAAAGAAAGTTTTATGCACAGATCCTGCACTGTCAGACATACGCACAACTCTGAGGATTTTCAAATAGATACTTTTTGAAATGAAGGAACCAAAGACAGTCGACATTCCCAGCCACTTGAAGTGATCACATCCTCAGTGGTTCACAGTGTGAGACCCTCGCGTTGGAAGAGTTTGGAAAACTCAACAGAACTTAGACAAGAACATGAGGTCATTTTAACTCTCCTCCCCATCGCCTCCTCCCTGATCTGCCTGAAGAGTCCTTCCTGGGCTCAGGGCCTCGAAGCAGCCGTATCTCAAGAGGCAGAGCCCCTCACCTCCAAGCAGCTGACAGGCCTGTTTGGTGGGGATTCCTCTCTGCAGTTGGTCCAGCCTGGAGCGGACTCGCTGGCTGCGTCTCATGGGTGCAGCTGGACAGAGGGAGCGAAGGAAGCCCCCAGAAGGGAGGAGTCTGTGGTGGGGACAGGAAAGGGGACATGTTGTTCCTCACGAGACCCAGGGCGACACTGGCACCTCACGAGGCGGGATCAACTGCAGGGCGAGTCTCCTCCTCCTGGGAGCCCCTCCGCTCTGTCCCGGGGGGCAGGGAGAGCAGGGTCGTTGGCAGGAGCTGCGAGGGCCTGGGGCAGCCCAAGAGTGGCCTGGTTGGCTCACCGGAAACGCTCCAGCATGCTGATGCTGCCCAGGACCGCACCTGCAGACCTCAGACGGATAGCACCAGTGATTGCAGCCGCTGTGCACCATGGGGTGGCAGGTAGTGTGGACAAGGCGGAGGCTGCAGGGCGGCCACAGCCCAGGGGAGAGAGCCCTGTGTGCAGAGGCCCGGGCGGGAAACAGTCATCGGCCAATTCTCTTTCTATTCTGATCACTTTTCCCTGCCAGGAGACTTGCTCCCGTTTCGGGAAGCTCCCTCAGGAGCACCCGGACGCCCTGGGCGGGCGGTTGAGGCAGTGTGGTGTGGCAGCAAGTGCTGGGAGTGGGGCTCCCGTCCTGGCCCTGCCGTGGCCGTGTGGTTCTTCCCCATCTCAGGGTCTCATGTGCCCCCTCTGTGAAAGGAAGGCTTTGCACTAGATAGTTCCTAAGGTCCTTTTCAGCTCTGAAACCCTAGGCTCACCAAAGTATGAGCATGTTCTCGGGTCCCCCAGAGTGCTCCCTGGTCCCTGAGGAACAGCCAAATGAGGCCCCAAAGTAGTAGCTCGCTTCCCTCAACTTGGCTCCGCCCTCCCTTGGAGTCAGCTGGGGTTGGCTGGGGACCAGATTCCCCAGTGCTCTGGGAGTGGGTCTCCTGATGCACCGTCTCTGCTGCTCCCTTCTGAGAGCCAGCAAATCAAGGGCAGAGGGTGACCTTGCAGCCACTCGGCCTCAGCAGCTGGGAGGAAGGGCTCAACCCCGAACCGCTCCAGTGGCTGCGCGGTCTCTGCCCACTTTTCCTGCCAGCCCCGTCGCCCTCCTGGCCCACCCATGCACGGGAAAACCTTCCCCTCCTCAACTGTCATTGGTCCCCATCTGGCCTCTCTTCATGCTCTCTGCTCAGCATCAGAGGGCACGTACACCTGCCTGCTGTCCTCTCAGATTGCCAGCTCCTCACCCTAGGCATTACTTCTCACCCTCCATCCTGTGGGCCCCCCCGGGGTGCCAGCATCACGGATGTTGGCTGAGAAGGATGTCCTCACCCACTGCTGGGTTCCAGGTTTGATGGGAAAAGCCACAGCCTCCAGGAATCTCAGAACTGAGAGGCCTTTAAAAGTTGGCTGGTCCAACTCCCACCTGGGACCTGATGTCCCTTGAGAGGCTGACCCCGCCAGGGCAGGGCTTGCTGTCCCCAGGGGCCGACGGCTCTGCCTACATGACATCTCCTGAGAGGCTGACCCCACCAGGGCAGGGCTCACCGTCTCCAGGGGCAGACGGTTCCAGCCTGGCGGCTCTGCCTGCACAGCAGCCCCTGGTCCTGTGGCAGTGGGCTCTTGCTTACAGACAGGAACAAAGACTCCTTGCGGCTGGGGCTCTTTGTCCTACATCTACCACCATAAGGTGCGTGTTGGAGAGCAGGGGGTCTGTGAATGACCTGGCCCCCGGGCCGCCTCCCAACCAGGGCAGGACTCCTGCCAAAGTGGACCTTGCTGCCAGCCCAGGTCTCCTCGTGGTCCCCACACACCCACTGAAGAGGCACAGAGAGGAGAGCAGCACCCAAGAGGCTGCAGGAAAGAGGTTCCGGCATTGGCCAACACTGTCCCGGGGCTGCAGGTAGACGCTTGAGCAGGGCAGGTGGCAGCAGTAGGGTCTCCGGCAGGGCCCATCAGGGCTGACACGTGGCCCTTCCAGCAGCTGCTGGATGGGGCCGGGGGAACCAGCCATTGCCCTCCCTAGTCTGCTGCCAGAGTCCACCGTCACGGTCCCCCATGGGGGCACCAAGGAGGCAGCCGCTTACAGCTTCTTCTTTCTCACCACGGGGATGGGCACAACTTGGAAGATTTTGGCCTTGTGGTCCTCAGTGTCCAGAGTCACCCAGGTGGGCCGGAAGCTGCCTTTGAAGCCGATGAATGCCATTTTCTCTGAAAAGCAGCAAGGAGTCACATGAGCAGAAACCCCAAGAGAGACGATCTATACCCCGCCACCTTCCGAGGCTCCCCATTGCTGTTCTGCAGCCCCTCCCAGCTACCTCCCCCCAGTCACACTGGACTGTCCCCCTGTGAGGATCTCTGTGCCCAGCTACTGACCATACCTGGCGTTTGTTTTTAGGGGGCCCTCAGGGTCTCCCCTGAGCCCCCACGGTCACCTGCAGAGGACAGTGGCTCTGCTTTACACGGGAGACCTCTCAGGAACCCAGCCACTCATGAGCTGGCCCATCACTGGCGAATCCTGCCCCCTCTTAAGCTCACTGTCCCCATCGGCCAACAGTGGCCTTTGGCTACAAGATTTCTTCTCTAGCTCTAACGTTCTGTGGCTTTACAAGGAGTTGTCCAAGGGCAGAGTAAAAGGTGCAGCCCGGAGCCCACGCATACTCCTGGCTGGCACTCGGAGTCCGACCGCCCGAGGGTCGTGGGGACCTAGGTTGACACTTGGGGACGGCCTAGCCTGGCAGCACTCATCTGTCACCACTGGGAAAGCACCATTTGGCTTGGGTCACCCGTGTACATCAGCTCTTGGCAACCAGGTCCTCATTTAAAAGACAGAGGCTCCAAAATGATTTCAGGCCAGGCTGGGCATGGTGCTCCCTTGGGCTCTGTCAAAGGGCCCCATTGCTCTCGCTTTTCCTCTGGGAGCTGCAGGGGACACACGTCCCGTGTGACCGGCTCTTGTTCCGATGGGCTTGCAGTCAAGATTGCACGGCAGCTACGCCCCCGGCTTTGGATTAGGAAAAGTAGGACCCAAATGCTCATCTTAAGCGAGTTTCTCAACTGCCTAATTCTCAGTTTCCTCATCATAAATGGACATGGTAGTACCTGTTGCACAGGTTATTAATGAGTAAGTGAGGTGACTATCAAATGTTCAGCAAGGTGCAAGGCTGGACGTTGCATGGCAACCGCAACGGACGTGCTCACTGTTGTCTGTGGGGCTGCTTCGCCTCCCACCCAGCCTCTCAGGACCCTCTCTGAACACAGTCTGCTACGAAGGGAATGGTGTCACGCCGACATTTCTGTCCTAGCCAGCTTCTTCCCTGTGGGGTCTGTGCTCGGCTTTTCACAGAAGAGCCGCATGACCTTGAACAAGCCACATGCATTCTCCGGGCTACCATCTTCTCCTTCCCTACCTCCCTCTGAGGAGCAAATAAGAGCTCTGAAAACTGTAAAGGGCTGTGTGCATGTTGGCATCAGCTGGCCTGCTGAGGACGGGGCTGGGCCTCTGGCCGGCCTGCGTAGCAGGAACTGGGATGGGAGGGTCAGACCTAGCCCCTCTTCTGCCGGATGTCTGTGGAAAGAAGGGCCCTTGCGGAGCAGACGGGTGACAGCTCTAGCGCTGTCCTTCCCGTGTCTGGGCGCAAGCTGGACTGAAGCTGCCCCTGTGCGGGATGCTAACTAGGCAGCCTCTTGCCCGTGGATCCCAGCTGACCCCTCATTGTGCTGAGGATTCTAGGCTGTGCCCAGGTTTGGTGAGACAGGCTTCTGGTCTCAGCAGCCCGCACGCCAGGCATCTGGACTCAGTCCATGTAAGCCCAGGCCCCGCCCTTACCTCTCAGCCTGAGGCCCTCGTCTGCCCCGAGCTTCTCCAGCACTCTGGTCCACGGGCCCCTCGAGATGTATCTTCCCTTGGACGCCATGAGAACTATGGAGCTGAGGAAAAGGGAGCCGTTAGAGGATGAGAAGGACAGCCTGTTGGAGCAAGGGCTTGGGAGGGATGCTGCGGTGTGTGTGGTGGGACCTGAGTGAGCAGTCCAGAGGCCGGCCAGGGGCTCGGGAAGGGCAGCGTCTCCTGCGAGCTGAGCTGACCGGCTCTTTCCGTGTGGTGACCAACATCCTGAACACCCTCCCACACGTCCGGCCGCAGCTGGCGCCCGCGGCCTGCTCCGAGCCTGCACTCCGCTCGCTGGCTTTACACGCCCATCCCCAAGGAGGACAGAGTAGGTGTGCAGGGCACACCACCAGCTGGAGGAGGGGCGGGCGGTGGCTAGCACCTGTGCCAGGGCCAGGCACACAGGAGGACTTCCATGTGCGCTTCTTACTTGGCATGTTCTCAACCCTGTTTGGATGGAAACCTAGTGATGGAGGAAGCCAGCAGTTACCACGTCCCCGGCGGGGGCTAACCGCTTGTGTTCATGCCACCTCTCTGGTCAGGCCAGACAGCATTACTGCCCCGACTGGCAAATGGGGAGATGGAGGCAAATAGTTACTAAGTATGTGAGAGGACCTGCTTGGGTCGGGGGGGAGCCTGGAGCAACAGGGGTGCCCAGCCTGAAGGTCCAGCTCACAAAGCCCAGCTTGGGCGCCAGGAGTCTCCACCCGGCCTCAGCTGTGTTCAGGCCAAAGCGCTGGGACAACAGCCCTCGTGGTGGCGGACTCAGCATGCCGGGCCAGACGGCAGGAAGTGATCACCTCCCCCAGGAATAGAACAGGGCAGAGGCCCAATGGGGCTTCTAGTTCGCATCTCAAAGGCATCCCATGACCACAGACCGCAGTCCAGACGTGGAAAAACTGTACAGGGTCTGGAAATCGTTGTTACCCCCACTTGTGTCCCACTGGGAGCAGGAGGAACGCTCTCAAAATGCCAAGGCTCATGTGCAGTCAGAACAGATGGGAAGGGGGCTGGGGGCTGCGCTTGCTCTCGGGAAGCCTGGGAGGAAAGCCCCGGGGCGGGTGGCCGTCAAGCAGCCGGAGCATCATCGCAAACACATCCTCAACTTTGGGCTTGGGCTCTGTGCCCAGGAGGCTCTTTCCCATTGCTCCAATTCAGATGAAAATCTCAAGTCCCTTTGGCTCAGCTGAGCCTTCCCGCCTGCTGGAGTGGAATTAAATAAAGGTCATGCCCTCCAGACAGGGCTGTGGGTTAGCTCCCAGGAGAGGGACACAGAGGCAGGGCTTCTCGCATGTCCCAGTCTCCTGAGGGCACCCAGAAGCCTGCCTGCCCTCTCTGGGTGTCCCTCTCTGCTGGTCTGAGGTCCTCACGACCTTCATGCGCCTGCACCTGTCAGCAGGGCGTTTCCCATGGGGCCAGGGCAGATGTGGTTCCTAGAGGCCACCCTGGACGTTTTTGGTGTGAGCAGCTGGCTCATTTCCAGGGCACTTGGGCCGGGGCTGGCCTGTGGATGGGGTGGGAAGGGTGGACAGGCCCCCACTGGGCCTGCAGTGACAGTGGGCGGAGGCTGCCTTGCCCCATTCCCTGTTCCTTTGTGGGAGGTCAGAGAGGGGTCTGGTGGTACCCAGTTCCTGCCGGGGTACCCAGCGTCAACCAGGGTCAGCTCCCACCAGGTGCTCAGTGCGGGCTCCCCCAGCGAGGTGCCTCCGGGCTGCGGCACAGGCTGGAAGGAGCTCTGGGCCAGGCCAGCCCTGCCGCTCACATTCTAAACAGACCCACTCTGCATTTTATTTCTTAATTCCAGGCTTCTGCAGCCTGCTGCATTTCAAGAAAAAGTTCTCTGGCCAAAAAAGGCATGAAAACAACTGGTCTGTAGATGATAAAATATTTTCCCCAAATCGGTACATCTGATCTTTCAGTATGAGTCTGCACGTGGAAAATGTCAAGCGGAAGAAGCTTGTGCTGGGGGAATGGAGCGGAGACTAAGTGTTTAAGAGAAACCTCATTCCCCGGAATCTCACACAGTGTCCAGTTCATGTCATGCCCACCACGCAGTCTGCGTCTGGGAAGTCCATCTGTTTCATCAGTGAGCATTTAGCAACCCTGCTAAGTGGCAGAAACCACGTGAGGCACTGCCTAGACCTTCTGCTGTGCCAGGTGCCGGCTCTCGAGTGAATTCTCACCCATTCAACTAGAAATGCACATAGGAGTTAGACATGGTCCCAGCGTCCAGAAGAGCATGCCCTAGGTGGGGAGTGGATATGTCCCCAGTCCTGCTGGAGCAGTGTGTTAGTGGGGGAGGACTTCTTGTTTGGAGGGAGAGACCCCACCAAAGAGGTGATCTGTGTTAGGTCAGGAAGGTGGAGGGAAATTACCAAGGATCTCTAGGAAAGGGCCCAGCAGAGAACTGCACTGAAGAAGTTCAACCCAGCCAGTATGGGGGATGGGTTCAAATGGGGAGACTGGAGGAGGGTGGCGGCTAGGAGACTGTGACAAGAGTGCTAGTGCCACATGGGAAAGGCCCGGACAGAGTCGCGATGGAGAGGACACGGGGGAGGGGACCAGCAGGAGAGCAACAACGCAGGCAGAGTTGACGGGATCTGGTTACAGATTGTGGCCAAACGGAAGAGAGAGAAGAGCCAAGCATCATGCCCAGACTCTGGTCCAGCTATCTGGACAGGTGATGCTGATTTAATCAAAACAGGAGGAGCAGCTGGTCTGGGGGATTAAAAAAATGATGAGAATTCAGTCTCAGAGGAGATGTCCAGGTGACATTGTCCGAGCGGCAGCTGGATGGGAACTGGCGAGATTGGGGCTGGACTTACTCAACAACCACCAGCATTTGGATTGTACTGAAGGTGTGGAGAGCATGTCGAGACTGGGGAAGAGGGCCAGGGCAGGCTTCCATTTGTAACGGGGTAGACGGTCTGCCTCAGCCTCACCTACACTCACGGCAGCCCTGGCTCCGAAGAGAGGGCCACGGGGCAGGGAGGGTTCCCAGCGCCCACTGCTTGTGGGAAGACGGTAGGTGCTCCCTGACCTTCCCAGACTGGACTGTGATGAAGGTCCCGGGGACAGGGAGAGGGCTGAGGCCTGGGGTCTGCTGTGCCATCAGCCAGTTCTAAAAGTGGAGGCACGGACTTACTTGTCAGGGATGGCTGCCACGTAATTGAAGACCTGCCAGGGGATACCCTGGAGAATGGCGTTCCTGAAGCTGGCATGGCTCACCACACGCCCTTGGCTCCCGTCAATCACCACCACCTGGATGCCATCTTCTGAGCTGGGGTACCGCTTCCCATCCACCTGCAGACAAGAGCGTGAGGTGGGGTCTTGAAAGCAGCAGCCCACTCCTGCAGGGGCTCCCACGCAGACTCTGAAGACAGAGGCTGCCTCTGCAGCTGCTGTAAGCCTGAAACCCACTTAAATCAATTCCTCCCAGGCCTGTGCAGTGAGCTGAATGATGGGCCCCCGAAAGACACGTCTTGCGGGAACCTGTGCAAGTGACCTTA
Source organism: Equus przewalskii (assembly GCF_037783145.1). Taxonomy (NCBI): domain Eukaryota; kingdom Metazoa; phylum Chordata; class Mammalia; order Perissodactyla; family Equidae; genus Equus; species Equus przewalskii. The sequence continues at coordinate 90,548,078 of NC_091831.1, forward strand.
TTTGGAAACAGCCTTTGCAGGTGTAATCGACTTAAGGATCTCGAGATGAGATCCCCCTGGACTAAGAATGGGCCCTAAATCCAACGGTGGGTGCCCTAAAAGAGAAGGTGGAAGAGATGCAAGACTCTGGCACAGAGGCAGAGACCCCGTGAAGACGGAGGCAGAGGCTGCAGGGAGCGTCTGTAAGCCAGGGGCCACCAAGGACTGCCAGCAGCCGCCAGAAGCTGGAGGGGGCCCGGAGCAGACTCCCTCAGCGCCTCCAGTGGGAACCAACCCTGCTGACACCCTGGCTTCGGACTTCTGGCTTCTAGAACTGGGAGAGAGTAAATTCCTGTTGTTTTAAGCCACCTGGTTGGTGACCATTTGTGACAGCAGCCTCATGCAGCCAGCACCAGCCCTCCGCAAGCATGGGACCCTCCCGTGCAGACCAGCGCCCTGCGGCCGGGACGCACTTCAATGTAGGCGAAGTTGCTCAGCAGGTGGAAGAAGGGCTGCTCGGAGCTCTCCATCTTCACCTCCAGGAAGTGGTCCTTCGTCTTCTGGAGACACAGAAAACCCGGTGTGGGTGTTCGGGCTGGGGACTCAAGTGATGAGTTGTGGGTGTCATCTCCCTCATCTGCCCGCACCCCCAGGCTCCGCCGAGATGTCGGAGAGGACCCTAACTGGTCTGGGCCCGGCCGAAGGCAAAGGGGGCCCAGGCTCGCCGACGGCCACTCACCAGCTGAGCCCCAAAGAGCTTCTTGGGCATCGGCACGTCTACCACGGCCCTCTCGGCAAACCTGGGGTAGGCGGTGGCCGTGCAGTCGCTGACGCCCGCGTTCTTGGGGATCGCAGCTTTTATCTTTATTCTCTCACAGCCTTTCACAGAGCAGAAGGCGAACTTCTCTCTCTCATTCTGAGCCTTCAGCTTCAGGAACAGCAGCCTGCACACGGAGCAGAGGTGGTGCTTTGCTTTGGCATTCGGAAGCTCCTCCTCCCCCTCCCCTCCTCCCCCTCCTCTTCCTTAGCCCCTTCCTCCTCCTCTCCAGCGTGTGCTGGCCACTGGGGTTAGGCCCAGGAGGCCTTACAAAATGGAGCTGTGTCTCCCCAGAGGATCATATGTAGTTGGAGAAACAAAGAAACAAATGCATTGAATAAAAAGCTAATGTACTGACAGTCATCATTTTCTGACACACACTATTATGCCATGCTAGGCACATGCCATAAACTGACATATTATCTCATTTACTCTTCCAACAGTCCTGTCCAGCAGGTATTGTTATCATCCTGATTTCTCAGATGGGGAAACCGTGGCTCAGAGAAGTGAAGTGACTTGCCCAGGACCACACAGCCAGGAAAGGACAGAGCTGGGACTTTCCATCCCATCACTGTGCCTGGTGAGGAAAACGCTGTCAGGTTTCCTAACTGTACTTTGCTCCAAACCATACTTTGCTTCCACTTATTGTGACGGACTGACGCTGAGCCGGTGGCAGAGGAAGACAGAGATGAGGAAACAAGGAATGAACTTGGGTCTCTTGATCATTGTTCTTTCAGCTCAGAAAAGTGCTTTCAGGCTGCTTCCCACGTCTGACAGAGCAGGTGTGACTCCACTGCAGACCCTCTCTGCGTAGGACCCCCACTGGGCCGGCCATCTGCCCAGTGAGCTGGGTCCGCATCGTGTTGCCCTCACTCCTCATGCACAGCTGACCAGGCCAGGGACACACCCACCAGGCCTGCAGGGGGACACCATCGGCTGCCCAAGGACCAGGAAGATTCTCCCTCTCACGAATTCAGACTAAGAGACCCAGTGGCTCTTGTCAACTGCTGGTTGGTGCTTAAACTAAAAGGACACAGCGAGTTGGGGCTGGAGCAGCCGTTCTGTGCCGTGTGCTGCTGAGGAATGGGAGAAGAAGGCAGACCATAAAGAAGCTAACACAGGAGGCCAAGCGAGCCAGGAAATGTGAACGTGAGGAGAAGAGGGAAGCTGAAGCTGGGCGGGCGCCTCGGCCCCGGGGGCTTTGTAGCCACAGCCACTGGGCTGCTTCCTGAAGATGCTTTGGGTTCTTCCCCTTCATTTGAGCTCACTGAGTGGCTTTATCAGGTGATCCCCAAATAAAATAGGATGAGAACAGGGCCCGCCCCGTCACTGCCTGGCTCGCTCTGGATGGGGAGCTGGGGGGCAGAGCGGGCGCCCCTCCGCGCAGCTTAGGAGAGAGGCAGGTCAGTGTCACCCACGGAAACACCTCACTGGTGTGGTGTCCACACATGGTCAGACACCAGGAGACCAGCACCAGTAGCGAAGTCCCGAGGGGAGGCCGAGGTGCAGAGGTGGGGCTGGTCCTCTGGCTTCTGCACAGTGCTCAGTTCTCCTCGCTGTCAGGATCTGTCAGATTATCGAGACTGGAGGAGCTAAAAGACCATCTGGCCCTGTCCCCTTATCTTACAGACAGCCGCTGCCCTCTCTAATCCCCACCTGCAGCACGGACATGTCCGTCACCTGGCCTGGAGGCCCTGGCATCAGGGAGGCCCAGGGCGCAAGTCCTGCTGTGACCAGGGAGCTTTTCCCTGCAGCGCCGCTGATGGCTGCACCAGATGCTACGCTCGCTTATGGACTAGCAGCACCTTGCTGGGGTGGCATCTGGCAGACTCGGCTATCCAGAACTCAGCTAAAATCACTCGAGTGAATTTTTTCTAACCTTGAAAAATTAAAAGAGATGATTCAGAGCTCATATATTTCACACTGCAGAACACCCTCACTTTTAACCTCTTATTTGTATTTTACCCCCAATGGTAGCGAGCTGGTTCTCGCCCACAGTGGAACAGACGGCAGCCATTGAAGTCAGGTGCTCTGAATCCGAGTAAGAGACAACACATTTATAAGGCAGAGAGACCATTAAAAACAGCCCTAAAGTTCACAAAGCCAAGAGTTTGAGCTTCTGCATAGGAAACAAACATCCATCCCATCACCCAGCTCCAGTCCCTCAGGGCACCATTGAATGAAAGCACAGCGCAATAATCAACAGGCACAGTGATCAACTGAGCTACCAGCAAAAAGGTAGAATTACGCAGCAAAATCTGCTTAACGGTAACAAGGGGAAAACCCACAGATTTTTAAATGTTTTGATCAAAAAGTTTGAACTTATTTAGGGGCAGTTTCCATTTGAAAATCCCCATCTTTGGAATATCCCATTTCCCATGAGCTCAGAAGAAGGGGGTATGCACAGATGGCACCACGAGGGTTTACCTTGCCTACATTTGGGTTTTGATCATAACACTCTCCACTGGGGCATGAGGGATGTGTAATCCCGCTCTGGTCTCCTGTGGAAGGGCTTCACAAACCGCTCCAGACCCAGGCCCATCCCTCATTCACTCCTTCCCGGAGGAGGGGGAGTGACTCACGTGACTGGCGGGCGTGGGTATGTAGGTCAGCCCAGAGAGAGCGGGAGCCCTGGTCTACCCCTCCGTACCCCGGTTTTGGGGGTTGGGCTCTATGTGGGGAGCCCGAGATTGCCCAGTGCTGCCCGGGGCTGGGTAGGTATAATCGGGGACAGTATTGGGAAGCTCTCTTCTCCGACGACTCCTCATCAGTAGGACTAAGAGGTCCCTCTTCGCCTGCTGTCTCCTCTGCCCCACGTGTGGGGCGGGGTGCTGTTTACTGTCCCCAACCCCGGCATTTTACTTATGCTTCCGATTTTCAAATTCTAGTTTCCTTTTAATCACATCAATAGAGACGAAAGAAAGAAAGAGAGAGAGAGAGAGAAAGAAAGACAGCAGAGAGCACCTGCTGTCTATCCTTGCCCTTGGTTTCAGTACGAGGATGGAAAAATGGCTGTAAAGTGACTTCACCTGACCCCAGAGGGCTGCTGTCTGCAGCTTCATTGCTTTGCGGCTGTGTTGACGTTCTTACAGTGTTAGACTAACTCTTTCTGGGGCAGGGGACCAAATAGCTCCCGTCTCCATGAGCAGGGCCACCCCATGGTATCTGTTGAATAGGACCCAGTGCAGTTTGTCGAAGGCTGAGGGCTCTGGGTCCAGAAAGGCTTGGCTACAGACCTAGCCTTGCTAAGTCTGTGCTGCAGCCTCTGAGCAAGTCACCCCTCTTCTCTGTGCCTTCTCTGCGCATCTCTAAGTTAGAGAGGCATCGCCTGCTCCAGCTTGGTTGTCGTGAGGATTTGAGGTTATGTACCGTGTTTCCTTGATTCTAAGATTCACTGATTTCACTTTTCTGAATTAGGCATAGTCCCTGCAATCCTCGTGCATGTGAAGTGTTTGTTTTACTCCCAAAGCTGAGCAGCTTTGAGAATGTAGTGGTGGACGGTGCAGTCAGCCTCAGAATGGAAGCACCTAGGAGGGCGGCCTGTGCTGACCACGCTCCCTGCACGGTGGTCCTTAGGGTGACTGGGAGGGCCAGGGGACGAACGAGGATGGGCTGCTTTCCTGCAGCCAGACGGGCAGTCCTCACCCTGAGTCCTCGTCCCAGTAGTAGTAGCTCTTGCCGGGATGGCTCTGCTCCACTTTGTCCATCTGCAAAGTCCTCGAGAAGGTGCCCGTCTTCGTCGTCTGCTTCAGCAGGCGATTGTGAACATCCGAGAGGATGGAGAAGGTGGTGCCCCGGGGGTAGCAGAGCCCCACCCGGATCCAGTCGCCCCTAGGACAGGAAGGGGAGTCAGGTTACAAGCAAGGATGTCCAGGCCACAGGGCCTCCCGGGCGTGCGTGGAGAGAGACCAAAGACTTCCCCACCAAAGGGCACCTCACTCTTTAGTGGGGAGCTCCGAAAGAACACTTGCTATTGGAACGACTGGGTCAGAGTGTTCAAGGAGAGTGGGGAGATGGCAAATGCGGTGAACCCGGGGTCCCTGGAGCGGTCAGCTGGGCAACCCCGGGGCCTGCATTGGGCTCCGTCCGGAGCTCTGGCTGTGGGGAAAGGGCCTGGGACCTGTGGGACCTGCCTTCAGCCTCTGCCGGTCCAGCCTGACCCTGGGGCCCATTTCATCTCTGGGTCTCATTTTCCACATCTGATAAATGTCTGTGTCACAGAAATACTGTGACAGGCAAGTAACGTGGACAGAAGATCCGTGACCGTACATATGTGAGTCGAGATGCCCTTGGCTCCACCTTTCACCTCACAGACCCGTTCCCCTCTCTAAAACAGTGACATTGCTGCAGGTGTTTTCTGCCGTATGTTGAGCACTTCGTCAGGCCGGGTCCTGCCTGTCACATGTTCTCTCACTGACCCCGTTGCATCTCGCAAGGTGATACCACCCCATCTCCTAGATGGAGGGGCTGAGGCTCCAGGGGGTGAGATGCCCGGCCCGAGGTCACCCACACACAGAACAGGGCTCAGCCCAGGGCTGTGTTTCTCAACTGCGGGGTGACGTCAACCCTCTAGACGCGTCCTCCTGCAGGCACGACGTGGGCAGCCTGAGCTGCTGTGGGCGGCAAGCCCGGGACTTTGCAACGAGGCATTGCAAGACTTTTCCTTGGGCTCTGTGAGAGCAGCTGTGCCGGGTCAGGCTGCTCCTGGGGGGCCTCCACTTACTTGTTGAAGTTGATGAGCCAGATGGTGAGCTCGGCGGGGGCTGTCTGGTCCCAGTGGATGGTGTAGCCCTTCTGCAGAGTGACGACCGGCTGGTACTGCTGGTAGTGGGTGCTCCTGGTCAGGGCGCCCTCCAGGTAGAGAGGGTGGCTGGGGAAGTCGTTCTTGATAATCTTCATTCGCAGGTTGCTGGTCTTGTAGGCCTGAATGTACATCTTTTAAACCCAAAAAGGAAACACAGCCGGGCGATTACAAGGGGTTATTGCAAGAGCGCCTGGCTGACGTCTGACCGCAGCCACACTTTCAGAGGCACTTCTCTCAGCAGAGCCCTGGAGAAGGCTTGAGCGAGAGAAAGGCCAGACAAGGGGCCTCCTCCTGCTGCTGGAGGCGGCCCAAGCTGTACGGTGTGATCTAGCTAATGCCTTCTGTGCATCTTCAGAAAAGTGCTGTGTGGGGGAGACACACTGGAAACATGGGAGGAGTCTGCTTAGAGGTCAGACGGCAAACTCTGGGAGAAGCGGGGGCTCTGCAAGAAGGAGGAAGATAGAGCGAGCTTTTGCAGTTCTGCTGCAAATGCAGCTCCCTTTCATGGGCTGCTGTCCCGCCCGCATCAGAGAGAGAGCCTGGCGCTGCCCTGCTTCCCTCCATCTCAGTGTCGACCGTGTGGCCAGTACACACGGGTGTCAGCACGCACGGAGGAACGAATGGCATCTCAATACAGAGGAAAACTAAAGGCAAAACTGTCGGCCACTGAGCCCCGGGGACCAGCGAGCCCTGGAGCCTGGGCCAGCCTCGGGATAAAACACTGTGTCCTGTTTTATGACACGTCCCATGTTCACAAGGTGCCATCCCTGTAGCTGTGGCCTAGGGAGACCACCACATGGATGTGCAATAATGTTGCACCTTTGGAAGGAAGGGGCTATCTTCCCCCTCAGTTGTGCCACACGCCACATGGAAAGAGATACCTCAAGCCTGCCCGTATATGGAGTTGCCACGAGTATAAAAGTTTAAAGGTACATTCAACTTCATTTCATAAGCTGTAAAGTGAAGGGGGGAGGTTATTAATAATAATTAACCAGTAGCCAGTCACGATAACTTGGCAAGTTCTAAGGGAAGACAAGCAATGTATCAGAAAGGAAGAGTGGGAGGGAAGACCAAGATCAAGATTCCACGTGGGCCATCTCGCCCTTGAATCAGAGATGCCATGTAATGCCCAAAGTATGGATTTGAGGCGTAGGGTCTGGTCACCCTTCAGTCATTCAGGGCATGACTCCCATCATTGACTGCCTTCTGACTCAGCTTCCCAGCCCGCGCTCCTTCCACACACCCCTCATCAGCACTTTCCACTCCACCAGCTCCTCCAAACCTCATCGCCTCAGGCCCCTCTGCCTCCTCAGCTCATGACCTCACCTCTGCTGCAGAGAGGGGCGCCCGGGACGCCCTGCCCCAACGGCCCTGCCTCCTCTGGGCCTCCTCCTGCTGGACGCCACTCCTCCCCCCTCCGCTGTTACCTGTGCCCCTGTGCCCACCCTGCCCTGGCCCTGTGCCCCCAGCCTCGCACTAGCTCCTCCTCCATCTCTACCCAAACCCCACTCTCCCCTGTAGCCCTTTTCTAACCCTGGCGGCCACAGGGTGATAACAGGGTGGCTGTGAGGACAGCCTCTTTATTCACACGTTTCCTGTCCCTTGGGCCTCTCTCCTCTTACTCTTATTCACCAGCCATTCATCCAAATAATAACGTAACCAACACATGATAATAGCAAACTAATACTTTCAGCTCCAGCACATTGCAGGCCCCCCCTCAGCCTGTGCCGTCCCCTGCAACAGCCATTCCTGTGGCCACTGAGCCCTGGGACCGTGGCCAGTGTGGCTGAGGACCTAAATTTTAAATTTTATTCTAATTAATTTAAATTTCAAACCAAAAAGCAGTGTAAAATATTTTCCATTAAACGCAACTTTACGGTTTTGTTGAAATTTTGCATCCACATTAAGAGAGCTCTAAGTATAAAATATGCAGTGGATTTTAAAGACAGAACAAGAAAAATATATAAAGTGTCTCGTTAATGATTTTCTATATTGATTACATGTTGAGATGATCCTATTTTGAGTCTGTTGAGTTAAATAAAATGTATTCTTAAAATTGATTCCACCTGTCTCTTTTTCCTTTTTCTCGTGGCTACTAGACAATTTAAGACCACACATGTGTTATATTTCCAGGGACAGGCCTGGTGAAGCACTTCATACTCATTATATGAACCCACCCCCCATTCTCATTAAGAGGTTCAGCCACTCTCCTGATTTTACAGATGAGGAAACTGAGGCACCAAGAGGTTAACTTGCCCAAGGTCACACAGTCAGTCAGCGCCGGGCCCAGCTGGAAGGCCAGCGTCTGACCTCAGTATGCTTTCTGTAAGCGTTCTGCTAACAAAGTGTTTCCACTTTGATCTTTTGAAACCCTACTGGGTGAGGAGGAAAAATAAAAAGAAGAAAAAAGAAGCCGTAATCTCTTTCTGGCCCTGCACGGAGTGAGCAATGGTGACACCCGGGGGGGCACGACCCTTGTCCCCACCTGTGCGTAGCGCCCGCTGCAGATGGCCCCTCTCCAGTCCGGGACGTCGATGCAGTCTGGGTGCCGGACCAGCCAGTTGTCATCCTTGGTGAGGTAGGAGCCCGGGTACTCAGACACGGAGCCGTCGACATCATGGAACACTGACGTCTTGTCCCCGTCCATGTCCAGCTGGTTGAACCAGGGCCCAGGCTCCCCGAAGAACACTCTGGAAGTAATCTAAACAGAGCCCAGGAAGTCAGGCTGGGCCGGAGGGTGAGGGAAGCTGCAGCCGGCATCCAGCCACGGTGAAGTTTCCGGTTTCCACTGACATTACAGGCCAGCCAAACCTGAGGTGCTCTCGGGCACCGTAGGAAACGCACAGCTGACCTCTCAGACGGAGCTGGAGAAATAGCCACACGCTCCCCGGGGCTCTGCTCTTGGACCCCCCACGTTATTTGGCCTCTGCTCATGGGAAGGCTGGCTGCTGCGGGTGACCCAGAAGGGTGCTCCACTGCCCAGTCAGAATACAGAGAGAGGGAGGGGTACGTGGGAGTGTGTGTGCGTGTGTGCGTGTGTGTGTGAGAGAGAATGAGACTGAGGCGGTGGGGAACGTTTGTATGAGAAAGTACACAAACACACACACACGGGGATGTGTGAGCGTGTGGGTGTTTCAGGAAGACAGTCTTTCAACACGAGCCCTTGGAGATTTCCATGACTGACCTCTTTCAGACCTGCAGCGGCCTGAGTAAAGAAATTAAGTAACTTAAGTTTCACAGCTTTCCCCGCGCAGCCTGCCAGGAACCGGCAGCTGGGCGAAGGGCAGGAGCCCGGGGAGGGAGGAGGGCCTAGGAAATCCGCGATCTGAAGAGGATGCGCCAGGAGGCCTGGGCTGCCCGGACCTGCTGGCCCTGGCCCTGGTCTGTCGGCTGTCTCGGGTGGGGGCCCCTGTGTGTGTTCCACTCTCAGGGAGAAATTAAACAGAGCGTCTTCAGCTAAAATTCCCTGGCAGACTGCTGGGTTTTTAGATTAATTGTGCCAACCCAGGTGGCCTGGTCACAAGACTCAGTAGGTCAAAACCAAGACCTTCGGAGGAAGAGCTGGGGACGCTGGGTCCAGCGCAAGCTTCCTCAGGAGGCCTGGGCGGGTTTTGAGCCGGGTTGGGCGAGCGGGCATTGGCCAGACTTGACCTGTGGGGCAACCTAGGCTTGTACTTTTCCAGTGTGGATGCAGACAGAACTGGGACGTGGCCAGCCCGCTCGGAGGAGGCTGCTCAACCCCTGTGGTGGTGGCGATGGCCCAGACTCCAGGCCCTGGGGGACGCGTGAATCACCACCCCGAGTCTGCTTTGCCGGGAGCCTGCCCTGCCGCCTCACTCACCGGGACGTCCTCAAAGGCAATGCTGGTCACGTTGTTGTGGGGGCAGCTCTGCCAGGCGTTGTTCAGGCGGAAGGCCAGGGCGCTGGTGTGCCGGCCCTCCAGGGCCGCGAACTTGCGGAACGTGCAGTTCTGGATGTTGACGGGCCCGTCGTAGAACTGGATTCCTCGGATTGGAAAATTCCTGGGGGGTCCAGGAGGTCAGAGGTCAGGCTAACTGCCATGTCGTGCCACCACACTGTTGCCCCCTCCGAGGTGGATGGTGACGAGACCCCCTGGGTAAACCATTCCTGATCCCCCCCAACAACTCCCTCCACTGAAGAACGTTATTGATTCATTAATGAATTCACTGAGAAGGCGTTGATGGCCACAGTCGATGACAAGAAACAGTTGCTGGGTGAACTGTGTGGATGGATGGATGGATGGATGGATGGATGGATGGATGGGTGAATAAATGAATATCTGTCTAGTTGCTGGCTTGGGGTTTACGGTATATTCAAGCATTTTCCCCAGTTCTTCCATCCTGTGAAGAGTCACTGGGTAAATACGTCAGTGCTGCTGCAGAGGGCCAATCCCAGGTCCCCTGGGAGAGCAGAGTCATTAGTCATTATTGCCTAGTCTTGGTTGCTGTAACAGTTTAATCAGAGGAGACCCAGAGGAGCTTCCTCTCTGTGAGTGAGCCCTCTGATTGGGAGGATGCGGGGTTTGGGAACAGAGGGCAGAGGAAGGACACAGAATGGAAGGTGATAACAGTGTGGTGGAGCAACTGCGATGTAACTTGTCAAACATCCCTAGCAGAGAGGGCAGGTCCCCCAGGGAGTGCGTGACTATGGGCTCCCAGAGACCCCAGGAGGTCCTGTACCAGGAGGCAGGGAAGGATGTGGGAGGAGGCGGCAGATGGGGACGGAGGGCGCAGGGACTGAGGTAGACGGTGACTGCTCCTCGGACCCCGCAGGGGCAGGGTGCTCAGGGGCGCGTCCTCATCTGCCTCGGCCTCCTGAGCAGGTGTGGAAGCGAGGGCCTGGAGGGGTGGTTGGGCTTGCTGGGGCCCCTCTTGGGCCTGGCCCTGGATCTGGCTTCTCATCCTGCACGCCCAAGTTGTATGCTTCTACTGGTATCTCTCCCTCTGGGCCAGGCCCTCTCCTTCCACAGCAACATAAAGAAGAAAGGGCAGAAAGAGGGGGGAGAAAAGCAGAAAAGGGGTCTGTCCCTGGGGAGAGACCACATTCCCGCCATCCCCAGTCTTCCTCCTGGGGTCCCCTCCATTCAGACTCGGATCCCCGGGGGAGCCCCTAGTCCCGCAGTCTCGGCCATGTGCCTCCAGCGGACACCAAGGACTTGTTGCGTTTCCATATTGTTGTATTTGTAATTGATTAACGTCCTCACCTCGAATCCTGATTCTCATGCAGCGGCTCTGTGCGTTTTCCATTTAAGGTATTTTAGGCACAGCCCGTTCTCACTAGCTCTATATTTAAACTGTGTGCTGACTGTTCCTTCAGACCCCAGCCCGGGCCCATACGGGATGAATCACCCATGATCCGGACGGCTCGGTCCTAGGTTCCAGCTCACAAGTGCAGCTCGAGGAACCCGCCTGAGTCTGACAGAGCTGTCAGGCCTCCATAAACAAACCCACCTCTGGAAGCCGTCGGAACATTCCGGCCCAGGAGGCTGATAACCCTCAGCAGAGCAACCCCAAATAAGCAGACCCAGAGCTGCTCATAAAAACAATCTGAAGGGACTGCCGCCGTGCTTAGTTTACATAGAAGCGAGGGCTTCTCCCCAGCTCGCTCTGCCTGCAAAGTCTTCTCGCAGATACACACCTGCTCGGGCTGGGAGTTCCAGGCTGTGTCCTGCCTTAGAGGTAGGAATTAGATCTTCCCAGAGAAAGAGGAGAAAGCTCGGGGGCAGGAAGGGCTGACCTGAGCCCTCGGAGAACAGGGCCTGCCATGCTGCTGGCCGGCTCAAACCTTGCTTTCTGGCCTGAATTCACAGCTGAGTAGAAACACCAGCAGAAGGAGGAGAGACTCCCTCCCCACTGACCCAGGCTGCGGCCCCCTGACAAGCTGACCGGATCCGTCTGCTGTGTCACTCTCCAAGTCACCCCCTCCCTCTCCAGCCACCTGGTCAGCCTCCAGCCTCTGTTCGAACCCCTCCAGCAAGGGAGAGCCCCTCGCTCTGCAGGGCAGCCCTATGTCCTGTCGTCAAACAAACCTGACCGTTAGAAAATGCTTCCTGCGCCAAACCAATTCTAACCTTCGCGTCCACGCAGAGCGAGTTTTGCCTTACATGCGCGTGGCAGCCCTGACAATGTGTGACAGCACCTCCCATGCTGTTCCCCCAAGTAGGATCCCATCTTCTGGTTGAAGTTCCCAACCTGCACGTGATGTGGCTTTGGGTTCCGTCCCCCTCCTGGTTAGTCTCCTTCGAGGGTGCTTTGGCCTGACTATCACTCAGCCATCATCGGAAGTGGATGAAACGCTCCAAGTGGGTGTGCCGTCAGAGGAGAAGGGATCCCACTGTCGCCGATCCTGGGCACTAAATTCCCGTTAACGCGGCCCCAAACCATAGCATTTTGATAGCTATGTCCCCTGACTCATATGCAACACAGGTTTTCGATTTCTCTCTCCCGCTGGATTTCCCCCACTGCTGGTTAACCCCAGTTGTTTTAGTGACTGCTCTGACCAGCAGAGGACAGGAATTCATAGTCAACAGGTGGAAGCCACATCCTAGCATCTCTCCTTTCATTGCTGATGCTTAGGTTGAGCCACTCAGAACAAGGAAGCTGCCATGGTTGCAAACCTACTGGCCTATGGGAAGGGTCCTTCCACTGTGGTCCAAGCCGCCTGGGCCCCAGATCCTGTTGTCCATCATCTCTGTCCCCACGTTGCCACTCTCACCAACAAACAGGCTGTTCTTTATCTCCTGCTTGGAGCCGTCGTCGTATGGGAAGGTTCCACCACTGCAGAGAGAAGATGTCTGAGAAGAGATGTCCAGAGACAGCCTCCTACAGAGGGCCAAGCACACAGACAGTTGCTCTTACCTGGCCAGGGTCAGGCCGATGCCATTGTCAGCAAACCTGCAAACAAGAGCAGACAGTCAGAGCATGCTCTCGCTCCACGTGCAGTGACGCTGTGGAGGGAAGGACCCTACCCTGCCCTGCCCGGGAGTCACACGTGGGTCCTGTGTGGGACAGGAGTTTACGTGAGCAGAGGGTTTGCTCAGGGAGCTGTGGTCTCTCCCATTCTGTATAGTAAGGGGACGTCCCAGGTCCCCTCCCACTCCACGTCTGATGCCTCTCAGCGCCTGATGCCACAGTGCATCAGCAGCATGCAGACCGGGCTCTGGGAGGCTGAACGTGGCCCACTCTCAGGGCCAGTGCTGGGTAGGGTGGGGTATGTGGCTGCAGTCCCATTTCCCCTTAGCCATCTACTGCTGATTCAGCCACAGCAAGCAGGACACACAGTTAGCTGAGTTCCGAGTTTCCCAGAAGCCAAGCGGACGCTGCCTGAGAAGGGCAGGACGTCATTTTTCAATTGTGCTGTGGCCGTCTCATCAGCTCCCTTTCGCCGCGGTGCCCTTTGAGGGTCAGGAGGAGCACGCTTCTGCAAGGAATCTGGCTGTGAGTGACGAGGGAGCACATACAAGCTGAGCAGAGCCTCGGGTCTGCCCAACCACAGACCCTGGAACCAAATATGGCGGCTGCCTTGCTCCCTGTGTCCCAGGGGTGGATGTAACCGGTTCCCTTCCACCTGTCCAGCACACCTGCCAGGCCCATCTCCTCAAAGTGCCATCTCACCAACACTCCTGCTTCCTAAACTCCAGTGGCTTCATATCATCCATAGCCCTTGGCCCACATCCTTGCCCTGGGCTCCAGGCTGTGATGAGTCCACTTTCCCTGGGCTGGTCCTGGTGGCCTAATGGTCTCCCATTCCTGCCTGCTTCCGCTCACCCTGCTCCCCTCCTCCAGGACACCTGTCCTTCTCCCTTGGCCTGAAGCGCCCCCCCCCCCAACCCCAGTTCACATCAGTCACTGCAGGCCGTCTCCCAGGGCAGGGTGCTCTCCAGCTCTCCCCGTCCCTTCATGGCTTCTCCTTCCCGTCGCTGTCCCCCAGTGCTCTGCCCGAGGTCCGCTCAGGCTCCACTGCGTCCCTGGGGACGTCACAGAGACTCAGAGCTCCCATTGCCACCAGTCCACTGCTGACACTAAAGTCAACTGCTCTTCCCGTCTGCTCTTCCAAGATTTGGGCTATTTCCACTGAATATCTCAAAAGCATCTCAAGGTCAACGTGTGTAAAACACCATTATCTTCCCCCTGAGCCCGTTCACCATCCCGAAGCCTGGGTCTCAGCTACGCCCCCATCATCTGTGATCCTCTCGCAAGGACCATGGCAGTGGCACCTCAGTGATCTTTCCCACCTCCGGGAGGGCCCCCTCCCACCCCTGCCTGCATCTGGTGGTTGCTAGAGCGACCTTTCTGGGATAGACACAATGGCCAAATTTTCAGAGCCCTTGAAGGGACCCCATCTTCCGTCAGCCCCTGACTGTGCCAACCCTGCACCCTCGTGGGCCTGCAGCCCCGGCAGCAGCCAGATTCTGGGAAACTTGGAAGGAGTCTGGTGGAGGGTTGAAGATCCACTCCCATTGGCAGGGGCCTCAAGTCTGTCTTGCCCCCCAAGTCTGGCACCCACTGTCTTGCGGGTACCTGAACTCCCAGCAAACCAGACCAAATATTCACTGGACTCAGAACACTGCAGAGAATTCAGCGCTGGTGCCACCTGTTTTCTCCTTCACTCACCTCTTGCAGATTCTCTCTCTCAAGTGTCCTTGGGTCTCTACTCTGGGGACGAGCAGCTCACATTACTCACTAACGTCTTGTATTGCAGGAACGTTCCTCCTTCCACTGAGCTGAAATGTGCCCGGTGCCCATAACTGCTGCCCTCCAGAGCCAACCAGCACAGGCCTGCCTCAGTGTCCCCTAGATGCCCTTCAGAAACCCAGAATTGGCTCTCCTGTCCCCTTTCTCCTCTTCTCAAAAGTCATGACTTCTCTGACCCACGGGAGACGAAGGCCCTCCCATTTCTCTGCGGGCGACACTTCCCTTGCATCCGTGTCCGGCTCTCTCTGGGGCTGCCTGGGGCTCCGTCAGTGTCTGTCCCTCCCTGGCTTCTGCTTTTCTGAGCAGCCTTTCCCTCTCTCTGCCTCTCTCTCTGTGCACGTGTGTGAATTCTGTGTCTGTTTCCTCCTCACACACTTTCACATCCTCTTGCTCCCTTTCACCTTTATTTCTCCTTTAATCAGACACAATAAAATGGAGACATACACTTATTTCCTACACAGAGCTTCTGATCTCCCATTTCTAACATGAAGGTAGACAAGGAGAACATTTCATGACACTCATTTAAAGCAAATCCCGGCTGAGCTGCCTGTCCCTTCTGGTCCTTGTCCGTGTGGGCCGGTGGCTCTCCGTGGGGACCTTATATCAGGACTCAGGGTTCCTTGTCTTCTTCGTTTGGGCCTTGGAGACCAATGAGCTGAAACTTCAAGTCTCGGTCCAACCACTTACTTTTGGGAAATTCACTAAACTGAGCCTCAGTTTACCATCTCTAAAATGGACATGATAATTTATGTCTTTGAGAAACATGCTAAGAAATAAGTGTAACCAAGGATTCAGCATGTAGTCGGTGCCTAGGACATGCTGGTTTCCTTCTTCACCCTTCTGTTCACTGACTGGCTGTGTGGCCTGAGAGAGCCAAGCCCAGTGGCTATTTGGGGGCAGGTCATGACCCATAGCTCCTGGCCTTGTAACTGAAGCCATATGCTGTTTTTAGATGTTTTTTGGGGTCACTGCCTGCTGCCGTTCTATGCCCCTGCCTGGTTGGGGGACCAGAAGCCAAAGGTTGGCGTGCTTTGTGTCCCTTCTCTGCCTTGCTCTCCTCCCCACCACCCCCCCCCCCCCCCCCCCCCCGCTGGAGGATGAGCATCGTCCGCACTTTGTGTCAAGGCCACACGGCTCTCTACTCACCGGCAGCTGTCCAGCCACACGTCCCCGCCGCGCAGCCAGGCCCCGTGGTCCTGGTTCTTGTAGGCAGTGAAGTGCTTGATGATGGCGGGCTCCCGAGGCTTCAGCGGGTCGGCATCCTGGTGAGGGCTGTATCTGGAACACACCACGGGGAGAGCTCCCGAACTGACTCCCCCCTGGGCTGTGAGCTTGTCTGCTCACGGTGCCCAGGAAGACTCTGACTACACAGCAGCCAACTCGCACCCCTGGGTCTGGATGAACTTTCTGAGCTGGACACAGAAGCAGGAGGTCTTTTCCCGAGGTCCAGCCCTGTGCAGGCTGTGGACACGTCACCGCCCTTGTTCGTGAGCACCACTGAGCAGCCCTCCCCAAACGGCGTCAAAGCACAGAGGAAAGTTCAGACAGCCAGTCCCAAACCCAGCGTGCAACACAGCCCACTGATGGGGTAACCGTGCCCTGGGCCCTCTCTGGGCTTCTGTCTCTTAACTACAAAACTGAGCACTGAGTCTGGACTCTTGCTGATGTCCAGTCCAGCAAAAGTCTTCTGTGGACACTGTCATGTCACTGTGTTACCCACTTGGATGGAGAGCAAGCACCTTCGCCCCTTTAAACGGTCCTGGTTTTCCTGACAGCCTTGAGGATTGGACAGCACCTTTTAAAAGCAGCCCCTGGCCTTCGGCTGAGCTCCAGGTTTATTTGTAGGTACGACCTGCATGCTCCTTCCTATTAAATTGATGGTGAAATTCTTCCCTCTTCACCTTTGATCCCGGCTGACCTGCCGTGGCCTGGCCGTGCCTGCTGACTTTCTGGCTACTGGCTTTTACCAAAAGATCCAGAACCCTCTCGGAATTTCTGTTTCCCTCCGGCTGCTGGGGCCTAGACCCTAATTCAGATTTTGCCCCGCTCATGTTTTCACCACAGTACCCCAGCATCTAGTTCAACGCGCAGGACATAGAAAGTACTCGACAGAGACCTGACGAATGAATGAATGAATGAATGAATGAATGAAGGGAACGGGGCCGAGCTGAGAGGTTGCCCTGGAGTGTGCGTGTCCGAGGGTGATTACCTGGCAGAGATGATGGAGAGGAAGGGCCGCTTGTCCTTCGCAGAGGCCTCTGTGGTTTTCACCCCGTTGTCTATGATCATGCCAGCCTGGGGACGGAGGACATTCAGGGACACGTTGGCCTCTGCTGCATGCCAGGCACCGCCTCACCCAGCCTCGCTGCACACTCTCGAACGCCCCAGTTACACCCACTTTGCTCTCAGGATGTGTTAATGGAAGCAGGGGGTCTGCAGGGAGGGAGGTGAGGAGCTCGCATTGTTCTGCATTGTTCAGCTCAAATTTGGAATAAGCGTCCTCTCCGAGGTGCAGATGAGGAAACTGCGGTCTAGGGGCCTGAGGATCTTGTCCAAGGCCACACAGCCAAGTCCACGCCCAGCACCCACAGTGCTTTGGGCAGTTACGAGCCCGGGCCCCAAGTCAAGGACGACAGGTACGCATGCGTGGGAAATGTGTCTGCAGTGATTTAAATAAAACGCTTGACTTAAGTCTCATCTTTCCCTGGGACAGGGATCTGTGGTCGTCCCAGGGTCTGGTCTTGGTTCCTGCCTGACTCCAAGACAACCTCACTGTCTCATCTGGCTCCAAAGGCGCCCCCTTTGTCAGCCCCGGGCAAGACGGGGCGAGGCAGCTGAGCGACGCTGCCGGGAGGCCACGGTTGGTCTTCCCTCATCCCTGACCCCCTCGGCCTCCTGGGGAGGCTCAAACTTGGGTTTCTCCTCTTTAGACAATCGGACGGCACTGACCATTGCCTTCCACAGCTGACTCATAATGAAGCGTGGTGACACGGGTCAGAAGACGCGGGGCTGGACTCCCAGCTCTTCTCTGGGCTCTGGCTTTGGGGCAGTCCCTTCCCCTCTCAAGCCCAGTCGCAGCCTCTGTAAGTCGGGCTCACAACACCGATTTCCCAGGATGGCTGTGAGGACTGTGTAAGCTAGCCCAGGCGCAGGGTCCTGGAGCAGGACCCTCACACGGTGGGTGTGGACTTGGGGCTCCTGGGTGTGGACATGAAGCGCGGGCTTCCTCCTATGCTTACAATGAGACCAGTGAGCTCGGGGCTCCTCCCGGCTGCTTCCTGCCCTGCCACCCTCCCCCAGGCCGTCCCCCGACCTGTGCCCTGTGCCGTCAGTCCTCAGTCCTCACCTGGTTCTGTGTTGGAGACCCCCTCCCTCACATATTCTTCCCCTTCTCACCCTCCCGGAACACCGTGCACCTCGGGGCCCACCCCTGCTCACAGGAGGGCGTCTGGAGGGCGGGGTCTCCAAGAGCAGCAGCACTCTCTCCACTCCCCTCGCTGCCCCACAGCGACGCGGCCTCTGCGCCTGTCCTGCGTGACCACAGCTCTCCGAGGCCCACGGCCCTCAGAAGCGCCCACGTGAGGCCCGCCCTCCTTCTCTCTCCTCTGCCTGTCTCCCTCCTCGCCTCCCCGTCTCTGTGAGACTCTTCTTTCTCGCCTTCTGGGACACAGCTCTGCCTGGGGCTGGTCCCCATCTCCGCCCAGACTGCCCAGCGCTCCTCACAGCCTGCTCCCCACCGCCCCCCCGAGGTATAAGCACAGGTCCATTCTGAGATCATTTCTCTTCCTAATGGTCTTCTTCCTGGTCAGGCCCTTTTTTTTGATCCTGAATGTGTTCATTCCCGCTGGAGGCCTCAGTTTCCTCATCTGTACCATCAGGGATTGGACCAGAAGACCAGGCTCAACATTCAGGGCTGCGTCAATGCACTGTCCTGGCATCAGGGAGACCGCCTCGCCCCCAGAGCCGTGTCTCTGGTCCCAGCCTCGTTCCCGAGCTCCACTCCCTCCTCCCGGGACTCTGATCTTGACACTGCCCTGGCTGGGGGTCCTCGACACAGCCGAGACCCAGTCCCTTTCCCCGGCACCTGGCTTGGTGCTGGACCACAGGACTATTGACGGGTGACGAGGATGGCCAGGGCATTGCTGCTTCCCGCCTGCCTCCTCAGCTCTGCCTGGACCAGCAACCCATCTCCCAGGAACCAAACACAAGGGGACAGAGGGGAGGATGCGAACACTGGTCCACCCGCCTTCGGACCGCATCCTGACTTTCTCCAGCTTAGGGCTCAGGCCTCACTTTTCACAGCCCACAGTGCACCATCCCCTCCAGTGAACTGCAAACCAACTCGCCCAGCTCAGGAGGAGGAGGAGCTCCTGCCGCGGGCCCAGGCGAGGGCGTCTCGCTCCTCTTTTTATTCTGGCCAGATGCGAAGTCAGCACCAAGGCAGGACCAGCCAGAGGAGAGTCCTGCCTCCACGGCCAGTGGCCTGGGTGGCCTCGGAAGGCGGCTTCACTTTCTTCAAGACCGATGCCAGGAATGCATCATCCCCGCCGTGGCCAAGCAGCCACTGGCTCTGACCATCGCGATGCCGGGCTGGAAGGCGACCGCGGGGCACGCAGTCTGCACAGGCTTACCCGGTAGTTGGAATGCGCCCGGTTGTTGTGGAATCTTCCCAGTGGAATGTGCTCTGAGTAGCCGGGCGAGTACATCCCCTCCGAGGGGCCCGTCGGGACGTGGTGAAAGATGAACCAAAACCCGGTTTCCTATTGGGGGGGGCACGGGGGAGCCACAGCATCAGCACCAGCCAGGCCTCACCGGAAAGACAGGATGGCCCGGGTAGGGGTCTAGTACCACCCCCACCCATCCCTGAAGACTGCCCCCTGTGGCCCAGGTCTTGAAGGAAAACAGGGAAAAGTTGGAGGCAAACATATTTTGTGGGTCCACCCTGACTGTTAAGGCCTTCACAGGGCCCTCCCCTCTCTGCTGCCACCGCTGTGGGGCCACCGCCTCCTCCTGATGCACAGAAGGACTTCCCCTCTCATTCCACAGACACGGATGCCTAGGCCCAGAGCCAGCACCTGGGCTGCTCAGGTCCCCTGGGGGGCAGTGGGGAGGGGTGGGCACGAGCAGGGCCGTGTGGACAGACTGCCACGTCTGCATGCCGTGCGTGCCCCAGGGCACATGACCTGTCCCTGCCTTACTGTCCTCCCCTGTCAGGTGGGAGGTGGCAGTACTTTACCTGCCTCATAGGGCAGATTCATGAATTGAATTATTTTAGCCTAGAACACTGATGTGCCAGACACCGTTCTAAGCTACAGTAATTTCAATCTGATAGTGAGTTGCGACATATACTTAGTACTCAGTACTTAGTACTCATTAGCCGTGATCACCAGGGTGATGAAGAGACAGAGCCATCACTTAAAATCGGTCCATCTGACTCCCAGTCGGGCATTTTTCTTCTTCATTCCCAGCCTGACTACACAGATATCGAGACTCGGGGCTCACAGCACACATATTTCAGGATCAGCCGAGCCGTCTCCTACCCCCAGCCCCATCCCTACTTTCTGCCCAAGCATGGGCGTTTCTGCTCACCTCAGACCCTGCAGCAGCACAGTTTATGAGGTTGTTGTTGGGGTTGGCCATCCAGAAGGTGGACACAGCACTGTGGGAGGGGCAGAGATTGACAGCGTCACACAGGAGGCCGCCAGCTCCCGTCCCGCTGCACCCATGGGCCCACGTCAGGCACGCTAACATCGTTTCGAAGAGCCGATTATCAGTGATTTGAGAAACCCTTGATTTGTTGATCTGAAACCCTGTTCTCTCGTTAAAGTGTGATGCCTTTAAGCACTTAAAACTGTCAGAACTTGAAGGGGCCTGGCTCGTTAAGGTGGAAGCGTTTGTGGGTGAAGCCCGAGATTGGCTCTGAAATCAATGTAAGTGGAAGCAGCCAGGAAAGCGGCCGTTTCTAAGGGAGAGGCTGACCGCGGGGGAAGCACCTCTCTGACTCTGTCTGTCTCTGATGTCTAGAACGGATCAGTGTGGCTGGGGTCTACCTGTCCCTGCTGTGGGAGCCGCCGTGGCAGCCGCGCCCTCTCTCGGAGGAGCACGGTGGCGAAGGAAGAGCCTGAGGATGAGAACAGTAGTTCTCTCTGGACAAGAACATGCACACGAGGCAAACTGAGCAGGGAGACGTAGAAAACATGCTCCTGCCTCTCCTGAGAAGCTGGGAGCCGGCGGGGGTCGCGACTGTGAGGTCTGAGCCGCCCAGAAGCCCAGGAGCGCAGCGTCCGAGGCTGAGCGGTCACTGGGCACGTGCTGCCTGGGCCGCCCTGGCATAGGCCTGGAGTGGCGCACGGCGCAGAGAGGGGCACTTACTTGCAATCCTGCCTGGGCTTGGGGATGTACCCCGGGTAGGAGTCTTCTGTGATCGTCTTGCACATCTTGCTGTCGCGGTCGGAGGGGAGGAGGGTTCCAGCCTTGACAAGGAGGCCAAGGCAGTGGTCAAAGGTGTTGCGTTCCTCCGGCCCATCTTCCGTGAAGAAGCAGTGGCCCAAAGAGTTATATCCCACAACGTCCTTGACCTGCAGGGGTCAAGACAGGTGACATTTCACCCAGCGCTCAATTATCCATGTGCTCATTCACTCAACAAACATTACACAGCATCGGCCGTACACCAGACCCCACGAGGAGCACCGGGGGTGGAGTTGGACCTGACATGGGTGTCAGAGGATGGAGCACTAGCTTTAAAGTCCCTTCCAGCTGGAGGTGCTGGGGCTGAGGTTCTGTGGGGTGAGAAAGGGGACAAAATGTTAGAAGTGGGTCCCAGAGGACGCCATAGACTAGGTCACATGAGCCCCTCTGGTGAGGACGCAGCGAGGACACAGCTGACAAGGACTCTGTGGAGCGATTGCACAGAGAGGGTTCCACTAGGAAGGGTGGTGGGGAGGGCTTCCCCTGGGAGGCAGCCTCTGAGCTGGGCCAGGCGGGCATCTTCCAGTAGGAATGGTGTTGGTGTCCTCACTGTGCCCTCACCCACGCGTCCAAGTCAGCCTGGTAGCCCATCCTGCCCATCAAGTCACATTTGCGACCCCTGGGCCCAGAACCAGGAGGGGCTGCAAACTCCAGCTCTTCAACATCCTTCTTGGAATCACAGTCAGTGGGGGAGGCAGGACCATTCAAGACATCGAGAGACTTAGGCACCATCTTAGCCGTGCATCCAACCAGCACAGGGACCTTAGACCAGTCTCTACTCACTTTTCCTCCCACAAGTGAAGGCCCGAACTCCACAAGCTCTGAGGCCCCTTCTGTAGAATGCTATGAACTCATCAATCTCAGAACTAACTGGGGGCCTCGGAGGGCCTCCAGCCTGAGCCCTACTCCTGTCCAACGCCAGACTCTGTTCACAAGCGTCCCCAACCAACCGGCATCCTGTTTCCTCTTGAACACCCCAGAGATGAGATGCCACCCCACTCCAGAGAGGCTCTCTGTTCTCTCGGACAAGCTGCTCTCCCCTAACCTTTGGTGAGAGGCATGGGCGTGATCGTGAACTCTGTTCAGTCAACACCAAG
This sequence comes from Equus przewalskii, assembly GCF_037783145.1. NCBI lineage: Eukaryota > Metazoa > Chordata > Mammalia > Perissodactyla > Equidae > Equus > Equus przewalskii. The sequence goes on from NC_091831.1 coordinate 90,569,957, forward strand.
GCCGTCCAATGGGCGAGCTCCCGTTTCTCCATGAAAGTCTGTTATAAATAGCCTGGAAAGGCGAGCAGGGGCGGACAAGGCTCAAGGTGGCCGGGACACCTGAGAGCAAGTTCAATGCCTTCACTTCAGAGGAGGACACTGACGCCCAGAGAAGGGACGCCCACCGACCTTGTGGTGGAGCCGTGTTCAGACCCAGGCCCCCTGCCTCCTGCCCGCTGTACCCACTTGCCCGCTGTCTGGATCCCACATTGGGCAGCCCTCCCTGAATGTGAGTAATGAATTAGGTACATTCTTACGCTAACAGACCCTTGAGGCTACGGGGAGGAACGCCTCATTGAAAGAAAGAAAACTCATACTGTTTACTGGGTGTCAAATGTTTTACACACGTTATCTCATTTAATCTTTATCACAACTACTGTCACCTTTCTACAGATGACACTGCTGCCCAGAGGCATCTCCCTCGCACGGACAGAAGTGAGACTTGGTTCTCCATCTGTCTGACTCCACAACTTGTGTCCCAGTTGATTCTCCACAGCACCAGAGAGAGAAGAAGAAAAAAACCCCGCTCAGTTTGTGTTGCATTTCTTTCTCCTCGTTAGCAGCGGGGTGAGGCGGCATATAGAGTCGAGAGAGAAGCACAATGAGATAGAAGAAAGCCCTGAGCTGGGAGGAGAGGACACGGGTTCAAGTCTTGGCTCAGCGATGAGCTTGCAATGACGTGTGACAGGGTGACCTCTAAAGCTCTTTTTAGCTCTAACATTTTACAATCGTTCTCCCCCAGAACAGCTCCTGGAATTAAATATTTAAACTGTGACATCACTTGAGATAGATCGATCGATAGATCCATAGACTCTAGCCAGATAAACAGACACGTACATACAGACTCCGGGGGACCACCGAGCCGCTGTGCACGCTAACCAGCGCTAACGTATGAGCTGCCTGCCATTCTCCAGCACAAAGTGTATTTTCCCCCTTCTTCTCTGGACGCCTCCTTCCCTGTTGATGCTCGGCAGTCCTGGAAGCGATTCCCGAGAGCTGTTTTAAGTCTTCAGCTGTTATTGGTGGAGTCAAGGCGTGAGATCGTGGAGGAGAAAAGTCTCAGCCCTCAGGGACTTCTCCAGAGAGGGTGACCGTTAGTCTATCGTCTGAACCAGGACATTTTTGGGAGTGAAAGGGGTGCTGTTAGTAACTAAGCTGGGACAACAGGTGTAAATGGAACTGTCCTGTGCAAATCAGGACACAAGTTCACCCCAACTGGAATGGCTTCCAACATCACCCTGGATCCAGCAGGAGAAAGAAATTGCTGTTAAAACAAACAAACGCAGACAGAAATGAACTGTACGTGTTTCTGCCCTCTCGAGTGGGTACGATGTAACTCACATCAGCGAGAGACGTGACAGCAAATATGATCATATTCAAAGGAAGACTGCGATTTCCAAGCTTCTGCCCTTTATTCTTAATTTTTTTGAGCTACTAAAGAAAACAGCCCTGGAGGGGGAGGTAAGGTGTTTTGCAGAGTGTGTTAATGAGAGTTTGGATATGCAAATAGAAGCCAGGAAAGGAAACAGAACCAAATCACTCTGCATAATGAGGAAAAGAATGTGTTTCTAAGGACAAGAGTCTAGGTTCCTCATTTGGGCCCATGTGGGAAGGAGAGAAGAGTGTAACTACAGGAATCAAGAAGTGGGTGAGACTGTGAATTCAAGAAACTGGAAAAGGAGATGAACAGAAGCCTCTCCCACAATTCCCAGAGCGTTGAGCCTGGGAGAGAGGGCAGTGGGGTCCCGCCATATACGTAGGGCGTTCCAGCCATCTTTAGGACAGCATCAAAGGAAGGGTGTCTCCCTGGGGCTGGAGGGCTTGGGGACTGACTTTAGTCCATGTGTGGTGCTCCCTGGGATTGCACAGGATACAACCTGCACAACCACACGGGGCAGCCTGTTAGGGACATCCTGGTTTTAAGCATGTTTTGCTCTTGGAGGCGTTTATATCAAAGGTAACACAGCTTGAGCAGTGCAAGAGGTGGGAAAGAAGGAAAGGACGTGTTTTCTTCTCCCACCCACACTTTGCTCAAAAAAAAGGAAAGGAGGAGAAAACAAAACTGGAGAATCCATATTGGAGTCCTTTCTCCCTTCCTCGAAAGTACTGGGATGGATTCACCGTCTTCCAGGAGCGAACAAGAAGGCGACCCGTGTGTCCTGCCCTGGGGCTCAGAAGCACATGTTCCGTGAGCCCATCTGACACCTGCCCTCTCTCCCGCAGAGGATGTGCAGGCCGCCTCCGCCCCATGTCTGCCAGCATCCTGGAGCTTTGTCATGAGCCACCCACTTCCAAGGAGGGCACCACTGATGCTGTCAACATCCCGAGAGGCATTTCCCAAACTCATTTCTGCAGACACTAACTCTGCAAGATGCGGAAGTTGCGTGAAAAAAGGGCTTTGCGGCTTGACGAGTTTGGGCATCTCTAGGACAATCAACGTTAAATCAAACGTGTTTTTACTGCAACCTTTGACGATGCTCACAAGGGGAGACCTACATGTCTCGGGGAGCCAGGGAGGTTTGCCCAGGTCACAGTTAGAGAGAGTGGCATGGTGGCAATTCTACTTAATAGCTTTGCTAATATGTCACAAACATTAATCTTCCCTAAAAGGCTTTGAGATGGTTCTGTCATCATCCTCACTTCACACCAGAGGAAACTGAGGCTCAGAAAGTGTCGCTCAGTCCCCAAGTTGACACTGGCAGGATGAGAATAGGTCACCGTGACTCCATCCTCCGTAACCTGCTGTTCTGCTGAGCCTGCAACAACAGCTACAAGGAGAAAGAGTCAGGAGTCGGACAACGGGGCGGAGGGGGCGGTGGGCTTGCCGAGGAGGAGCTTGGTGGTGATGCAGGGAGTGACGTTGCTGAGAGCTGTCACCAAGGCTCCAGGGAGCACAAGCTGAGAAGCCCACACGTTTGTCAGGTAGGAGGGGAAAGAGAAGAGGCCTTGGTGGAAATGTCAAGTTCAGACCACTCCTTCCGAAAGCAGGTGGTAAAGAAAGAGAAAGAGCAGAGGAGGGCTGCCCCAGGGGGAGGGGGTGATGGGGGAGCTGTTGGCTGAGGATGGAGGGTACCAGAATGTGTCTAAGGAGGCGGGCAGGGAGGAGCCCATGGGGTGGGCTGCCCGGGACACTGGGATCAGCTTCAAGACACTTCAGCTCTGCCCGACCAAGAACCCCCCTTTCCAATGGGCCAGTGACTGCCCCTCTGGGGTCTAGGGCATCTGCAGACGGGGGATGGCTTTAGGGGAAAGGTACCCATGATGCTACTGAGCGGCCTCTGCATTCTGAATCAGAATGAAGCCTTTGTCTGTATTTGGCCTCTTTTCATCCCAGCAGCTAAAAACATCTTTCTAAACAAACTCAGCCATTGGTAAATCCTTCAAGCCAAAATGAAGGGAGCTAATGTAAAATTCTCATGGACAGAGTCCAGCTCCCGAGGCAGCGTCTCTGCCCCGGTGGTGGAGCGTTTACAGGGTGAGGTGCCAACCCACAAAACCCCAGCTCCTGCCCAGAGATGCGGCTCCTGGGGAACCGCACGGAATGCGCCCCTTTATGCCGCTGCCTCTGGCCCACAGAGTTAGAGGCCTGCACTTCATCTGGATTCTAAGCCACAGCACTTTGGTTTCACCTTGGGAAGGCCACACGGGCCGGCAGGCCCCAAATCCTGACCCACCAGCTTGGCCATCAAGCGCGGCCCTGAGCTGAGCATGGTCGGAGCCCCCATAGCCATCAGGATGAGGCTGCAGCCGCCCCCCAACCAGGCTTGTGCAAGCGCTGTGTAGCCTGGCGTCCGGCTATCACCCGGGGAGCTGACAGTGTTCCCTCCCAGCCTGGTGGTCGGCATCCTCGGGGCCAGACAGGAGACAGCTTGGTCTGCAGGACAGCAAGGCTCTGGCTCTGAAAATCCTACTCTACTGTGGGGGCAACTCACCCCTCCGGCTGCTCAAAATGAGCCAGCCCCATGGGCAGCTCCTCGCCTGCTGCCTTCCTCCTGCTCCGCGCATCTCCCCATCCCCTGCTCGTCCATACTAACTCGGACCCCGGGTGGTGCTGCTCTCCCAGCCTCTCCCAGCCTGCATCCCGGCTGAGAAGCTTGCTCTGCCGGCTGCCCTGACGAGTGCCCCTCAGCGCTGGCCGACGCTGACCCCCCTCCCAGTGCCACCTGCCCTGCTTCCCCCACACAAGCCCCCCCCACCCCCGTGGCTGAGACCTGGGCTCTGAGGAGGCTCTGCTGTTACGAAGTCGGCCGAAAGCATTCAAAAGTGTTTTCTGAACACATTTCAGAAACATATTCAGTTCATAACAGAACAGCCGTGAGGGGTAGTCATCGTGTTCTCATAGCACATCCGAGGAAAGTGAGGACGTAAGAGATCACACAGCCTCCCCACGGTCACACGGCAAGTGGGTGGGACAGCATAGCCTCCCTACATGTGCGTGTGCATGTGTGTGCTTGCGTGTGTGTGCATGTGACCACCTTGAGATTCAGAGCAGCTTCCACTCAAACCAACCTGCAATTACAGGCTCCCAGTATTCTTGTCTCTTTCTCGTGACTAATGTTAAACGTAGGTGAATCTAAGCTAAATTTGAGGACGAAGGTTTAGAACCAATGCTTCAGGCGGGTAAGGCTCCTCAGACTCAGGCCTGTTCCCTTTCTTCACTTCCACCCCGTTCCTTCCACCACATATTCTGGGCTTAATCTCCAGCCTGAGTGAGAACATCGATGACTCCCTTCACGCATTCAGTCAGCAAACTGCACGGGCGAACAGAACAGACCAGACGACTGCTCCGGGCGCAGTGCGCCAGGCCCTGGGCCCAGCAGCCCCCTCGCCCTTTACTCCTCAACCGTGTAGGATGGGACGTCCTGTCCTCCCCATTTCACAGAGGAGGAAACAGAGGCATCAGGGGGAAACGACTGGCCCCAGGCCTCACGGCTGTTCAGCAGCAGAAGCCAGACGGCTCCAGAGCCTAAGCTCGTCCTGCGCCTTATATTGCATCCCCGACGATCTGAACTTAGTGTAAATCCTGTTGTCTTTCTGCTTCAGCCAGAAAAATTCTCTTTGCTTCTTCCTTGAGCCATAAAAAGACTCCATGTTTCCAGCAACTGCTCCACCCACAACCCTCCAACTACCTGCTGGGAGCCTCGGCCCAGGTCCCAGCCAGCACCTGCACGCCGGCCAAGCCAGGGCACTGGGTCTGCCTCCCTCACGGCACCTGCGCCTCACCGCCCTGTGTGTTTGGGGCTGTTTCCCCACTGGACCGAGGAGGGAACTGAGGTTTGGAAGGTCAAGTAAGCTGCCTGAGGTCCCACAGCTCGTAACCTGTGGACCAAGCCCTTGAACCCAGGCCATCCAGACGGGGCCCCGAAGCGCAGGCTCTCCCCCTGTTCTCAGTGGGGTTTTAAACAGAGCCAGCAGGCACTCTTAGAACACAAGGAACTGACAGTGGCTTCACCAGCCCCTCGCTGACCGGCCGCCTCAGCTGCCCGCACCACACGCCTGGTGGGGGGGCTCCACTGCGTCTGTGTAAAGCAGGGGTCCCCAGCGCAGATGCCCATGGGGGCCAGTAGGCAACACGATGAGTGGCTCCGGCCTGGGGACTTACTGTAATGCGCTAGGTGGGCACAGGGCACACTGGACAACGCAGGCCGGGCCTAGCGGGGCAGCTGTGTCTCTGCCCCGATCCACCGAGGCCGGGCAGGAATGTGGGTCTGGTGCCGCCAGCTCAGTCTACTTTCCCAGAGGAGCCAGGAATCCAGATTTTTATGTGAAATCTCTTAATTTTTAAATGATGGAAACTAATTCAAATGTCTCTTTAAACGCTGTTTAAGCAAACGATACACACCTGGTCACAGGGTTGAGCTCTCAGGGTGTCGTTTCGTGATGTGTGGTTTTAAAAGCTCACAGAAGACATAAGTTTAGTACATCTAAAGAAAGTCCAATTTAGTGTCAAATCATCAGTTTAGTGTAAAAGATTATCAGAGTTTCTCCAAAGCTGCGTTAGCCGAATAAGACACGAGCTGGACTCAGCTCGCAGGGCGCCATTTTGTAATGTCCAGTTTTAAAAGTTTATAGAGGATGTAAGTTTAGTTCACTTAAAGAAGGATCAACTTAGTGTAAAAATTAGCTGTTCAGATGAAGACAAGCCTCTGACACACACTCCAGTTTGCTAAGGAGAGCCCTTCTCCCAGTTCACTTGCTCTGAAGGACACTTGGTTCCACAGAAGAAGAGAGCCCACTGCTCGCTACCAGCGCCCAAGTCTGTGGGGCCAGCGCCACAGCACAGGGTCTTGGCATCGTCTCCTGGTCTGCGGTCAGCTGATCTGTCATGCCCCAGTCACGGGATGACCCTCGGACTTCTCATCATCCTAACGAGGCACAGCAGGAACTAGACTCCCGGTGACCATAGGACACTAACTACTCACCACCTCTGTAGTTGGTGCCCTTTCGCCAGGACACACCCCTATTATCTCCTCCTTCTTTTGTTGGTGACCTGCCCTCATCTGATATCATCCTAAAATCTGAGCTGAGGGTGGTTCAACCCCAGCGGCCCTGGACGCAGGGACGAGACCCAAACGTCCTTCCAGGCCAGTGGTCCCTGGGCCCAGCAGTGAGCTGTCAGGTATCAGGGGAGGGGGTGAGGGGTTCTAGATCTTTGCTTCCCCGAGAAGGAGGCGCTTACCAACAAGCCGTTGGAGCCATGGACAGTGACACAGCGAGAGAACGTGTGGTGGATGGACAGGTCCCTGACGTACGTGGGCGGGTCGTAGCCTCCCCTCTCGTCCACGTCGCCTGCCAGGTGGAAGTGGATCGGGTACTGGCCCATCAGCTGCTGGCCCATGTGCTTCAGCTCGACGCCCTCCAGGTGGGCCGCCTTGAACCCCAGCGCGAACTGGGAGAGGAGAGCCGAGAGTCAGGGGGAGTCCGGGAGGCGCTCCCTGCCCCCGAGCTGATGCCCACATTCCAATGATGCACATGCATTGTCCTCAAAGTGCATCATTAATGCCCGCCTTGGATGCTCAGTAAGTCAAAGTTGTTCTCTGCACACGAGCTACGATGCCTGGCCTTCTTACCCTGAGGGAGACGAGGCAATGCTCACACCTAGACATGTAGCAGGGCAACGAGCTGCTCGCAACCAAGCAGTACAGAGGGACCGTGCGGTCGCTGGGGCTTGCTTCCCCCTCTGTTCCTGCCCCCTGAGCCAGTGAGGGTTGTGAGGAAGGCATAACGCTGAGATAACCTGGGTGGAGGCTGACAAAAGTCACACCCCGGGAGGGCTGGGGAATCCAGGATGGGGTGGACCACAGGGCATAAGAGCCTGTGCCATGTCCACCATCTGAGGCCCCCCCCGGGGGGGAGGGGACACCGAGCTGGGAGTCTCCGTGAGCCCATGACTCTGGGGCATGTGTGTGAGTTGTGGGTGCTCCACTCGCTGGGTTTATAGCGCACGTGGAGCCATTTGCAGCTTGCTCAGGGAGCCACCTGACCACACTGAGTGTCTACACTCCAGGAGCTCTCTGTGCAGCACACTCCGAAATGGTTCTTGTCGAAACTTGGGCTCAGCCAACTTCTACTAGAGATGGGTGATCTTAAGGACATGCTAACCATTCCTTCCAAAAGTAGGTGTCAACCCGAGTGCCAGCCCCAGCCATGGCTGCTCTGGAGAGCTGTGTTGAGAACGATTCTGAGGCCTGGTTTGGGCAGGGAGAGTCTGCTCACTCAGGGATTCCTCTCGGGACCGGGAATGGGGTTGCAGCATCCTGTGTAACGCAAACCTGCTATCTCTGCTTTAGTCTCTCTCACGAGACTCTCAACTGAGGACAGAACCGCCACCCCCCCCCCCACCCCTCCCCAGACACCAACTGGAAGTATGCGGAGCTGTTTTCGGTGGTTGCAATGACTGGGGAGCACCACTGGCATTTACTGTGCAGGGACCAGGATGCTAGAAATCCCATAACATAGGCCTGCAAGACAAAAAATTGTCTCGCCTAAAATGCCAGTGGGGCACCCGTCGTGAATGCTGTAAGTTTCACTCCACTGTTCTTCTCAGATGAGCAGAAAGTTTTTCTTGTTTCTGTCATCACCTCAACTCTCCACCAGGAAAATGGGTAAACTTAATGCTGGAATTTCTCGTTCCTCTCCCCTGCTAATCACTTATCTGTATTTTAAGGGCTCTATTGTAAACGTGACTTTCTGTGCGTTAAATGCCAGTTCTTTTAGGAAGCGATCAGGGTTCAATAATGAAGAAAGGGAAGAAAGCAGTGGTTGGGGTTGAAAATCAGGAAGGCGGGGAGCACAGTGTGACTCATCCAAGGTGACTGGGGAGTAGAGAGACGATCCCAGCTTGGCTCCATCATCTCTCTCATTGCCAAGTATTGTCAGGCCAAACAAGATGCCGATGGATAATACGTAAGACTTCTCCAGTTTCCAGAAGGTACTCTTCCCTTGGTCCTGGTCCCGCTCCTCCATCCGCTCCCCGGCCAAGAACCCCCGCCCACAGACTGGCATTGTGGGAAGTCTCCTGGTTGGGTCGTAGCCCAGCCCAGCAGACCCGTACCTTGATGTGGCCCCCAAAGGTATCAAAGTTGAAGAAGTTGCAGATGTGGTTCGTGTAGGGGTAGCACTCATCTTCCATCTCCCCCATGATCACGATGTTGCGGCTCAGGAGCCCGACCTCGGCCCGCATGTCCACGCCGTCCACCTCCCCCCCGATGTGCAGGTACACTGGCTTCCCTAAGGCAGAAATGGGGGAAGGTGGGAGGTCAGGGGTGCCGCCTGTGCCCACTGCGTCGCAGGCCCCTGCCAGGTGCTTCCACTCTGCTGCCTGTGCATCACCATGACCCACGTGCATGGTGGTCCCCACGGCCCCCAGTCCCCCATTTTATGGAAGAATGAAGCCCAGGGAAGTGAAGTTACTCATCGAGCCAGGATTCACAGCCATGCATGCTGAGGTCAGAAGCCCACGGCAGAAATGGCTGTTTGTCCCCCAATGCCTGTCCCTCTTCTGCTTTTGGTACTAGGATCTCCTGCATGTGGCACGTGGCTGGCACATGGCTCTCAGGAGAACCACGTTCCCCAGCCACCATGCAGTCCCGTGTGGTCATAAGATGGGCAGAAGCGACACGTGGGAATTTCAGGTGACCCTGCCCGTGCCCTTTCCCTGGGGGCTGCAGTGTGGATGTGCATTGGTGGGCCAGCCTCGCCCAGGCAGGCGAGAACCATGCCCCAGAGATGGCGGAGCAACGAGAGAGAAGACGCCTGGCTCTGGATGACCCCACAGAGCTGATGCCCCGGACCGCCTACAGCTGGGATTCCTGTGGATGTAACACACATCTCATCTCTCTTTAAAGCCACTGCTATAGGACAGGGCAAATCCATACTCCGTTAGGCAGGCAAACCACTGTTCTGCTTCTCTCAACCTCATGCACAGTGTGCGTCTACACTGCATTTTCAAGAAAGCCAGGTGGGCGCTTCTGTGTCCAACCCTGTGGCCAGGTTTGGGGTGCCTGTACGGAACTACATAGAACTGTGGAAAAGAGCTTGCACCCCACTCCGTATTGACCTCATCACGACCTCCCTGCCTCCCCCTGGCCTGGAGGAGAGGATGCTCTCTGTCTCTGTCTCTTCATTTGGGTTCCTTATGCTCTGTTTTCAAGCTCACCTAGGCCTTCCAATTCTTACAAAGAAAAGACCTTTCTGCCCATCTCACCACCCCTTGGGCTATTGTCAGCCTCTCTCCTGCCTCGGCCAGAGTCCCTGCACTTGTGGTCCGTAGCACACGCCTCCGTTTTCACTCTGCTGTCTCCCTCCCACTGCTCCACTCGGCCTCATCGAATCCACTTAACTTCTCCCTTCCAGGCTCCTCCTCCTCCACCTGCAGCGAATGCACCTTAAGAAAGGTGCGGGGTGACAAGAGTTTGTAAATTCGAAATTGTCCTTGACTTACAGCCCCCATCTCTGCCTCCACCATGATCCCAAGTTGTTTCCTGGAATGAACAGATCTTAGCCTGCCTCCAGATTTGGCCTGTCGGTGACACTGCTGACCTGGGTGGCAGGCACTCTCTCCCAGTCGAGGATGCAATTACAGAAGGCAACAACCTCTGCTGTGGGTTCGCAGCCTGAACCACACCACAGACACTGCCCGGTTTGTACCGTGACCTTGACTGGAGCCACAGAGCACAGCTCAGCCCCAAGACACCGCTGGTGCCCACACGCAAAGGCCGTGGTCATGGTGAGCCCTGAGCAGCACCCACTGACAGTGACCGCACGCTGCTCTCTCTCCCACGGGCAGAGCCGCTCCCCGTCCACCCTTCCCGGGCACATCCTGTGGGTGGGTCTGCAGTGTCCTCAGGAGGCTTGTTGCTTTGGGATTCTGCAGACTCAGGGAGATGGTGGTTTGTTTGAAGCATCTTAGTTCAAGATGAGAAACTGGTGCACAGCAAAGCTGAGAAAACATCCCTTTTGGAACTGGCATCAGCTTCCTGTGGCCGCTGTAACAGATCACCACGAACGTCATGGCTTAAAACAATAGAAGTTCATCTTCTTACAGTCTTGGAGGTCAGACGTCCAAAGCCAGCTTCACCCCGGCAGGAGGTAAGGTCTTGGCAGGGCCGGGAGAGTCTGTTCCCGGGCTTTTTCAGATTCTAGTGCCGCCCGCACTCCGTGGCCTGTGGTCCCTTCCTGCATCTCCAGTGGCATCACTCACCCTCTGCTTCTGTCATCACATCACTTTCTTCTCTGTCTGACTCTCCTGGGCCCCTCTTATGAGGAGCCTCGTAACTCTACTGGGCCCACCCAGATAACACAGGATAATCTCCCATCTCACCAGCCTCAACTTAATCACAGCTGCAATGTCCCTTCTGCCAAGTAAGGCAACATTCACAGGTCTGGAGGATTAGCACGTGGGCATCTTTGGGGCCATTATTCAGCCTACCATAGAGGCCTTCTCAAAAAAAGTCTCAAGTATGGGGCCAGCCCAGTGGTGCAGCGATTAAGTTCTCACATTCCACTTTGGTGGCCTGGGGTTTGCCAGTTCGGATCCCAGGCACGGACCTATGCACTGCTCATGAAGCCATGCTGTGGCAGGCATCCCACATATAAAGTAGAGGAAGATGGGCATGGATGTTAGCTCAGGGCCAGTCTTCCTCAGCAAAAAAAAGGTCTCAAGTATTAAAAAAATTAACTTTACAAAGAGTCTATTTACTGTAATATGCTCATATCCCCAAAGACATCTGATGCCACAGGTCTGTGCCCCCTCTGAAGAGGTCAGGAGTAGACGCCATGCGGGGGCTACCAGGGTTCTGGTACAAAACAGGGTTCTGACATCAACCCAGGGGAGAGACCTTGAAACAAGTTAGCTTTGCCAAGTCCTGGGGCCTTTTCCTCCAGTGCATCCCACTGTGGCTTCCGGTCTGGGTCACAGGCCACGAGTCTACAGCTTTAAGGTCCAGGAGCAGGGTCCCCTCTGGCCAGCCACATGTGAGCCTCTTCTCCCACCCCTGGCCAGTCTCCACCCGTCGGCTCTGGGGCCTTCACAAGCACACCAGTTACGGGGCCTTACAGCAGAGTGGGGGGTTCTGAGCGGCCCCTGCGGAAGGAGCCAGACAGCAGCTGCCCCGGAGCAGCGTCTGTGGCTGATGAGGGAAGAGGAACACATGAAGGCCACCTTTAAACACCCACGTCCAGCAGCTGATGCGCTGGGAATTGACTGTCACCCTGATGGGGGGTCAGACCCAGAGGGGCCTTCTGCAGTCACTTCTCCAGCTCCCCAGCTTCTCACTCAGGGAAACGCAAGGTCGGACGGTGCTGAGGGCTTGCCCAGTGACCCAGGAGAGTGCCAGGCCCAGGACACAGGGCACACGACTCCCAGGAGAGCGCGCCCTCCGGGGCAGCCGTGACTGAGGCTGGGGGGCCATGTCTCTCACCACCAGGTTCTGGCTCTGTGAGCGAGCGAGCGCTGTGAGCCGGGACCTTCGCCGTGAGCACCTCCTCATCCATTCTGGGACTCGGTGACTGTGCCCCAGGAGAATGCGAGGGCTGTCTTTCCAGAACTGTTTAGTCTCCACAAACCCTCGACTCTGACTCTGAGGCTGAGCACGTCACCTCGTCTGCAGGGCCAGGTTCTCTCTTGACGGCCCAGGAGTATGCGCCTCCGGTCTCTCCCCCGGGGGGTCTGCCGCACAGAGTGGAGCCAGCAGACCAGCAGACGGCCCCCAGCTGCCACACCTGCAATCAGCTGTGCTCTGTGCTCGTGCCAAGGCCTGTGCTTCTTGGGCTCCTCCCAAAGGTGGAGCGTGGCAGACGGTCTGGAGCTGGGCCGTCCCCGCCCCGCACAGGCCTCCCCAAGAGGCGGCCTTTGCTCTGGAGCCCCCGTCCCTGCTGAGACTTCCTCAGAGCTGCACTGCGGTCTGAGCTCCTGCAGCCTGATGGTCCTTCCCTCCCCCCTTCACAGGCATCAGACCTGCATCCCGGTCTGATGCTCTCCCGGCTCCTCCCACGCCCCCCCTCTCCTTCCCCACAGTGAAGCTCTTGCACATCTAACTCTGTCTGGACACACCTTCCTGCTTCGTTTTTCCCTCGCCAATGGAAGATCTTGGGGATCAATAAGGAGACCAAAGAATTTTCAGCACCCTCTGCCTCCCTGCCTTTCCTATTCTCCCAAACCATCCCAAACCGTCTGCCATCCCTCCCTGGGGCATCTGTCCCTTAGGATTTCTTCCAGGCCTCGTGCCTCCAGGCATGCGAGATCCAGACCCTCTTCTTCACTGCTGGACACCCCCACGGACAGCGTTACCGGCAACACCCAGAGAAACCTCCAAAGGCTTCCTCAACCCAGCAGGTCCTTGGACGGGTCTTGAGGTACAGAAGGATGAAGTCCTGCCAGCCCTCAGGATGCACAGAGTAAACCCCGGACGCCGTGAGGCTCATCGGCCGTCACTCCCGTATGTCCCCTTCTGCTCCAGCTGGACCGGACCGCCCACACTTTCCTGAACAAGCCTTTGCTACTTCCCATCTCACAGCTCTTCTCTGAGCGGCTCCCTCCAGCTGGGACAGCCTTCCCCACCTTGCCCAGGAAGCAAATTGCTTTGTCCTTCCAGACCCAGCTCCGCCGGCCCCTTCTCAGCGAGGTCTGCCCAGCCAGCCTCCACGCCGCCCTGGCGTCTCTGTGTGGCCGAGCGTGTATAAAAGCGTGTGTGTGTGTGTGTTGGGGGGATGTTAGAAGCAAAGTGAAGGTGAGAGTGAAAATGGGGCAGAAAATGGAGATTTCCAATTGCCACAGCAGGAGGTGTCAGGAATCATGCTGTGGTTGGCAAAACTCTGAAATATTTTTTTAGATGATTCACACTTTTTCATCACTTTGCTATCCTCATCTGTTTCCCATCAGAAAACTCTTAAAATGCAAAATGGCCTGTTTACTGGAATGGGGCATGGAGAAAACAGGATCCAGGAAGGCCATGTCCCTGTCCACGCCCAGCCTGGGGAGGCGACCACAAGTGATGGCTGGGGTGGGGGCCCAGGGGGCTCAGTTATGGACGAGACCGAAGCAGGTGCATCCTCACTCCACGTCAGTGGTGGGTGGCGAGGCAAAGAATGGGCTTGGGGCTGAATAGGAGAAATGCGGGCCTCCCCTGGACACACACACACACACACCCCCCACCTGGGGCATTTCCGGTGCTATCCACCAGGAGGCACTGTTTTCACCTAAGCCCCAAAGCTCCTGAGCAGAGTGACGTGGATGGTGCACTCCCAGCCTAACATCTTTAAGGGAGGAAGGTGGTGGGCTGGGAGTGGGGCTGGTGGAGACTCAGACACAGGCAGAGCTTCACCAAGGCGTGGGAGGGTCCTGAGGGGTCCAGCCTCCTTTCCTCCCTGGTGCTCGGGGCCAGAGCAGCCACCTCCCTCTCTCTCCTGCCTTAAGAGGCCTCCAGAGGCAGGTGCACCTGTCAGTCAAACACTGTCAAGAGGAGCAGCTCTCAGCTCACACACCAACTGGCGCAGGGGGAGGCAGGCAGCTCCTGACATCACAGCTGCCCCAGCGGGACCTGCTCAAAGGGAGCCCCCTCCAGTCTCCAGGGTGCCCAATGTCAGGTGTAGACGAGGCCCAGGGGTCTCTCCCGGGGGAGCTGCTCCTTCCACCACACTCAGGGCTCACGGCAGGCTCTCCCCCTCCTCGGAGCCACAAATGCCATGCAGAACCACGTCACCTCACGGTGACCAGTGACATCAGCTCGGACCGTCTGATGCCGCTCCCGCCAAGAGTCCAGGTGGACACCTGACATCCCGGAAGGACTGTCCACATGTACTGTCCCCGGGGGACACAGAGTCATCTGGGGAAGACCCAAGGGTTCACCCTCACTGTTCTCCTGCAGATGGGGAGCTGGGGAGCGTTTTGTCACCGGGGACCCTGTGGCCCCAGAACTCACATGAAGTCCCAAGTCACCATGGCGGCGGCTCCCACTGTCTCCCGCCCCCTGCAGCTCTCCTGTTCGCCCCTCCAGCTCAGCTCCTCTCCTGTGGCCAGAGCACCGCATGCTGGGCCCAGCACAGGTCTGGGCACCTGGCCGTCCCTCTCTGTGCTCCTCGGGCCTCGTTAGCTTCTCCTCCAGCTCCAGCTCTCCGCCCCATCACACACTCTTCTCAGAAGGCTCCCACGCCTGTTCTGATTGGACAAATCCCCCTTTTTTATGCCCCTGTCACAGTCCCCATATTCCTCCTCCATAGCATTCTCCCATTTGGGATTTTCTTTCCATCGGGATGGCTCTTTGCTGGGTGTCCCTTTCTACCGCGGGACTGCGGGCTCCCTGAGGGTGGAGAGCGGGTCTGTCTGGCTCACCCAGCGCCCCCAAGGCTGGGTGCACAGCCACATGGTACTCGCGAACTGTTGGCTGAATGAATAAATGATGAAATGCTCCTTCTGCCTCCCCATGCGTGTCCTTGCGAAGGGAGGAGCGAGGACGCCCGGACAGCCCGGGGGTGGAAGAAGGGTGGGACATGCACCCTCACAGAAATGGCCTCGGCACCTCGGGGCCTCCGCAGGCCTACGGCACACCCCGTGTGCTGCTTACTGATAACGATAGACACAGTCTGCTTCTCCCTCCACAGCCCCCTTCACCTGGGTGTCCCAGAGGGGCAGAACAGACAAGCTGTAAAATCCACGTTTCAACCAGTGGCCTCTGTGCCACACCTCCTCCTTCCTTCCAATTTTAAGCTCAGTTGCTGATTTATTGCCCCTAATACGACTACTAATAGCAGCTGACATCGACTGAGTGCTGACTGTGTGCCAGCACTGTTGTAAGCACCTCCACACGCAAACTCCCCACAAAGTACGTGTGACCATTATCTCCATTGGACAGATGAGGAAACTGAGGCAGGGGGAAGTCAAGTCACTGTCTGAGGTCACACAGCTAATAACTGGTGTTCCTGGAATTCAACTCCTATGGTCTTTGAGCCTCTTCTAAAAATTCTGCCTCTACCAAAAAAGAAAAAAAGCCTTTCTCAAAATGTATTCAGAGAACGTGACCAACGGCACGTTGGGCATCTGATATCATGAGTCAAACTACAAACAGAGGCACATCGAGCGTCTTTGCATCAAACGCTCCCAGCGTTGCTGTTGCTGCTATGTAGCATCCTTCACATGAAGACGCACATCCTTCACATGTTGGACAATAACAGTTAAATAATTTGTGAAGTTTCTTTCTTTGCTCTGGCTGCCAGGAAGCTCAGAGATACATTTCATAGTCTATTTCAGTAGCTTGTGCCAACTTCAGTTTCCCTACTTTCTGCTGAATTGATTCTCTTTCCATCAGTCTTTCACTCTTTGTGTGTTTTTTTTCCTGGATGAAGACTTTCTTGGATTTGAGTTTGTTATAAGATACCCTCCAACCTTTTTCAAAGAAGGTGGGGATTCCAACCAATTGCTGTTTAAACAGGCAGACTGTTACCTCGTCAAGGAACCAACGTCTGGTCGTCTCAGCTTCTACCCTTGGTGGCTGCCTCCTTCCTCTCTCCAGCCACAGCCACCAGGCCAGCATCTCCCAGAAACATTGCCAACCTTCCTTTTGCAGGATCTGAGTCCTGGGGTCGCCGCCCTGGGACCATAGCTGTGGTGTTTCTGGGCCACCTCAGCCACGTGCCCTCCATGGTCTCCTTCCCCCACGAGCAAAATCAGGGCTTTGGACTCCATCACCGTTTTTCAGCTTTTTTCACCTTTGCTCCCCCAAATTCTTTCTCGAGCACGTCCCCACCAGCCAAAAAGATTGTGCTGCATTTTACTTTCTGAAGTCTTATTTCCAAAATGATAGGTATTTGGGATATATTGAATACGCTATTTTGCTCCACAGTCTTCCTCCTACCCCGATTCTAACACTTCTCCAGGCACAGTGCTCCCGTAGCAGCTGATATTTTTAATGCCCAGTATTGATGCTCCTTTCTTCTGGCAATACATCCCAATTTTCCTCTTGGGAGTGACCCTTTCTCCATCCAACACAGTCTTAGAGCGACCATCAAGGAGGGTGCCCTGCCTCCTCCAAGCCACCAGCCCATCCGTGCTCCGTCCCTGGGAGGTGACCTGAGTGCTACAGCAGAGATGGACACGGTTCCTGCGGACAGTGCTGCCCTGAGGATGCTGCCCTGGTCCTGGTCCTTTTGCAGGCTGGCTGCTGAGCTTGGACTTTAGTTTCTAAGTTGAATAGCCTCCCAATGAGTTGCTTTCTAGGTTAAGATAGTCAAGCTGGATTCTGTCACTTACAACCAAAGACGCTAATTGATACATAACTCTCTCTACTGAGAATAATTGGCCTGGATGGTCCTGGAGGTCGCTTTGCACGTATAACAATCTATGACTCCCGTAACCTCACCTACCATAAACGACGGGGCACCCAAGTCAAGATTTAGGAGAAGAGAAAGGGAAACACAAAAACTATAGAAAGAAGAGATTTAAACTCTAGAAAAAGGAGATGTACAATTCTGTGGTAGATTCCATCATTGCCTAACAAACATGCCCTCCCTCCCCTCAGTCAGGATGGGAGAAATTGGCCTCCCCACCCCTTCGAGCTTGACCGTGTGATTTCCTTTGGCTGACAGAATGTCAGGGTGAGAGTGAGCTACCCTGAGCCCAGGCCTCGAGCATCCTCCTGTGTGTCCATTCCGCCCTCCAGGAGCTGTCCGCCTCCCCTACGAGAAGAAGCTGACCTGGGAAGAACAAGAGTCGCGTGGAGCTGATCTGAACCCAACTGTCGGCCTGGAGCTGAGCTCAGTCTAGAGATGCCAATTCCTAGACAGGCTGCAGGTGCGTGAGTCAGAAATAAATCTGGCCACGAGATGCTAAGGGTATTTTGTTATGCAGCATTCTTACGGTGATAGCTGACTGATACGGATTTGTTGTGATTTCAGTCAACGTTAAGCCTAACGTTCTCAGAATCGTGTAGCCCGGGCGCTGGTTATGAACGTCCTACCTGCTACTCTGACCTGGTTGGGGGCGCAGGCCTTGCAGGGGAGCACCTGGAACTCTTCTGCCTGGTACATGGAGTAATCGGTACTGGCGACGACCAGGGTGTCTCCAGGCTTCCACGACCGCACGTCATCTTCCAGGTTCAGGATGGTGCTGTTGACGTTGGTGTCGACGGTGACGGTGAGCTTGGGCCTCACTGGAACCCAAGACAGAAGGGACTGAGATGCTGCCCTTTGCACTTGGCAGACTCTCGACGGCCCACCTCCGCCCCTCCCCTCCCCGAATGAGTAAATGCCAGGTTTGCCTATCCAAAACCCAAATCGCCAGGCCCACCCCACCCCGGTCTCGGGGCAGGTTTTTGAAGTCAATAAAAACCCTACCAGAAAAGGGCTATTCATCTGCTCCGGGCAGGGGAATTTTCCACTCAGTCCCCAGCTGGAGTCAAATGCGGCAGCCCCACCACACCCACTCTGCTCCAGATGTAAAACAAATATAGTTCCTCTCAACTATTATTTACAGTAGCTAGTAGTGTCTCCCCTAGAGAACGCCTCTCCGTAATGACTGCCTGCGGGAGATGGCCAAGCGCCCCCTCGAACCAACCCACCATTTCCAGCCCCTCTAACGAGCACATTGGGAACTGGGTTTAAAATAACAGCATCTAAGAGGCCACTGGCTGCGTGTCCCTGGGGGTGGGGGGGGAGATGCAGGAAGGTCAGCCCATCCACTGCCCGCCGGGGCTCCTGGACCAGGCCCTGCCCTTCCTGAAAGGCATATGGGCAGGCGGGGCTGCTGGCCCTGCCAACTCTGAGGAGCCTCCGTGTCACCGAAGTGCTCTCCATCGCAAGCTCGGCAGGAGCGGCCTGTCACTGTGATACTTGGAGCGGCCGAGCCAGCCAGCCAAGCCCGCGCCACGTGGCCGCCAGCGCCAAGAACAGAGCCACGGTCCGCGGCAAGCGGCTGCTTACCAGGCTTCCCGCAGAGGAAGCGCACCCGGTAGCCCTGGCAGGGTCGGCCCCGGTCGTAGCACGCAAACCTATAATCCTGGCCTCTTTTGTGGACAACCTCGGTGGTGAGGTTCACTCCGTCCGCCGTCGTGGCCTGGAAATGGCACGGAAATTATAGAGCAAGGTCATTTTCTTTTGGTAAAGAAGGAAGGTGATGGTTAGTGTTATAAACATATACTCGCAAGTCTAAAATCGTCCCCGTTGCAAAAACTGTTTACAGTGGTCCAAGATCATGACCCCAGCGATGGCCCCCATCAGTTTTGTCATAAGGAAAACAGTGTGAAGTTGCAGGACGGACAAATGCCTTGCCCGGGGTCTTCCAATTCTCAGCATCCCGACCCTCGATGTAGTGCTCATCACTGGGGTCATTCTTATGGGGCATCTACAACAAGCAGGCACTGTCGTAGGAGCTGGGCTGGCTTCTCATGACTCGTACCAGCACCACCACCAGCTCCATGAACAGTGGCCGACACCTACTGAGGACTCGCTATGCTCAAGCCCCTGGGACCCAAACACAGTTCCATGTCACACAAGGAGTCTTTACAACGACTCACGCCCAGGCCCCACCCTCAGAGTCTCTGATCTGATCGTGTCTGGGGTGTAGCCTGAGCATCAGGACTTTTAAACTGCAGTGGCCAACATGGTAGCCACACGCAACTAATGAAGCCTTGAAACGTAATTAGTGCAAATTGAGATGTGCCGTAAGTGCAAAATATACGCCAGCTTCAAAGAATAGTACCAAGAAAAGAATGTAAAATATCTCATGAGTAATTTATTTGATCAATTCCATGTTAAAATGGTAATATTTTGGAGGCTGGCCCAGTGGCGCAGTGATTAAGTGCACACGTTCTGCTTTAGTGGCCCGGGGTTTGCCAGTTCAGATCCCGGGTGCGGACACGGCACCGCTCATCAAGCCATGCTGTGGCAGGCGTCCCACATATAAAGTAGAGGAGGATGAGCACGGATGTTAGCTCAGGGCCAGTCTTCCTCAGCAAAAAGAGGAGGATTGACAGTAGTTAGTTCAGGGCTAATCTTCCTCAAAAAAATAAAAAATCAAAAAAAAGGTAATATTTTTAAAATATATTGGGTTAAATAAAATATATTATTTGAATTAATCTTAAAAACTTAAAGTAAATAAATAAAAGCCAGCCAGGTGATTCTGAAGGGCGGGAAAGTTTGAGAGCCCTTCTTATAGTTGCGAGAGAAATGTTTACACATATTATCTCATTCCATCTTCAGGGCTACAAGGTCATTACTTGTGTTACAGATAAACTGATGCTCTGAGAGGTTGAGCAACTTGCCCAGAGTCACAAAGCCAGAAAGTGGCAGAGCCAAAACTTGAATCAAGACTCATCCAACCGCAGAGCTGGTGCGTCTGGGCCCTCCCCCGCTGCCTGCGGGGCTCACTGCCTCACGTCCTCTGTTCGGTGCTGGGCCTCGTCCCACTGATCGTGGGCTCCGGGGAGGGGAAGCACCAGGTTTCTGCCCGTCTCCCAGAGCCCAGCCCGCAGCCCCGGGCGGGCACAGAGAGGGGTCTCAGCCAATGGGGGCTGCCGAGAAGGCAAGCAGCCTCAAGGCCAGGTAGGGAATTTAGGGAGCAGCTCAGAGGCACGTGTGACCCCAGCCAGCTGGGCCGCATCCCAGAGCCGGGCGTGTCTGCCTGGAGACTGGCTGTCATCAGGGACGCGCGATTTGGAGCCAGGCTGCAGCTATCATCCTCTTTGGCACAGAAACCAAAGGGACCAGGGCCGGGCCCACAGGCAGGCCAAGTACAGCGACCTAGAGAAAGGGGGTACTTTTAGGAAATGCCGTTTGAACCTGGCAGATACAGCTGTCTGGGTTGGCCAGAGAGCTGTGAGATGCGAGCCCAGCATAGTCAACCTTCAGCCCTCCCTGAAGCCCCCTACAGCCACTGACTCACACTGTCTCACAGCAGCGGACAGGCAGGCCTCACGGACCGGCACCTAGAGGACAATGCCAGGGCTTGGACAGGTGCAGAAGCTAGTGCAAGTTGTGGGCCAGCAAGCCCAGCTCCTCTGACCCCTGATGTTTCCCCCCGAGGCCAGTATGTGCTTTGTAGAGCCCTAAAATTGAGAACTGAGCCTGAGAGCATTGTTGAGTGGAGCAGGCATTTTTCAAGGTGCAATGTCCCACAACAACTTCAAGGAGACATCTGCTCATTGCTGCTTTTCTTTTCTTTCTTTCTTTCTTTCTTTCTTTTTTTTTTTTTTTTGCTGAGGAAGACTGGCCCTGAGCTAACATCCGTGCCCATCTTCCTCTACTTTATATGTGGAACGCCTCCACAGTATGGCTTGATGAGCAGTGCATAGGTCCTTACCTGGGATCCAAACCCATGAACCCTGGGCCACCAAAGCAGAGCACGTGGACTTAACTGCTGCACCACTGGGCTGGCCCCCACTGCTTCTCTTTTTTCACTTTCTCTAACCTGTAGAATGACCTCAGTTTTGGCTAAGAAGAGTGAAAAGGGCTCTGTCACTGTTTAGTGACACCAATCTTCACTTTGGGCACAATTTTACTGTTGTTCATGATAGTAACTAATAATCATAAAATAATTAACAGTATCATTATAATCATAAAATAATAAAAACTTATAGGCACTCGCCATAGGTCAGCACTTCACATTTGGTGCTTTGAAATCAGAAAATAATCCCATGAGGGAGCAACATTATCCCCGTTTTTGCACAAGAGGAAATTGAGACACAAGTTAAGTAACTTGGCTGGGACTGTGAGGGATGCAACACGTAGGGCAGACCCCCCCAGGGTCGTGCGAGCGCAGAGTCGGCCCCTGAGAGGGAGGGCCACCTCAAACGTGCGCCCGCCCTGGGCTGCCCACTCTCCTGGCCCCAGGCCCGGTGCTGCCGATGCCCCTCGGCTCACAGAGGCAGAGCTGGTGGCAAACTCAGATCTCTCCGGTTTCAGAGCACATTTTCCTAACCACCAGGCTAACCTCCAGCTGCTATGCCAGAGCAGGGGGCGTCAGGACCACCCAGTGTGGTCTCCTCCCCAAGGAAATGCAAGTAAGGTAGGTCCCACCGGCCTCCAAGGGTGGGTGCGTTTTAAGTGAGAAAGTGGGAGGAAAGGGGACGTCAGCCAAGGGGAACTGCAAGGAGGACAAAGACATGGAAACAGCGGGGTGTGGTTTGGGCTTTGATTTTGCAGAATCAGAAACTATCCGATCTTGATGAAGCTTTCCTTGCATCGAGGTCAGCTGTGCCACTCTCGCTGCTTCCACTTTCTCTCCCACCGTGCCTAGGTCCCAGGCGTCCTTGACACACCTTCCCCT
The DNA here is from genome assembly GCF_037783145.1 of Equus przewalskii. NCBI lineage: Eukaryota > Metazoa > Chordata > Mammalia > Perissodactyla > Equidae > Equus > Equus przewalskii. Next base: position 90,591,750 of record NC_091831.1, read on the forward strand.
CCAGAGGGTCTGACTGTGTCAGGGCAGAGCAGGCATCTCGGGGACTCTCTGTGTGTGAGACACAGGCACGGGGGGGCGGCCGCAGCCCTGAAAAGGAGCATTCGGGAGCTTGGGGCCCGTGGGGCCGTCACACGCGCCAAGTGACTCAGTAAATTGTGATTACCATAGCGGCAAAAACGGACACGTGGGAAGGTCAGTCCCACTCCATTCTCTCCTGTGGGTTAATCACAGGAGCTAGGGTGTGAGCTCCTGGCTGATGTGTCTGACGCTCATACAAAGGATGAAATCCTGCTTCCCTCGCTGTTGCTGACGTAGAACCAGCTGGCTCTGCTATTCTGACTTTGCAAAACCCAGGAGCGTATCCCGCATCCCACTGTTGCCTTTTATGAGCACAAAGAGATGCTCTAGCTCAGTCTGGCAGCCACTGCTGATAAAGGATGCTGGTGAGAAGCAGGGGCGAACTTGACATCTCCAGGACGGCAGCACTTTCTCCCGGTCTCCAGAGACAGGGGTCTGGCTCACTTTTGGAGGCACGTGGCCTATCTTTAGATGGCTGCTTCCACGGGCCTTTGCTTTGCCAAGGAAAAGTCAAGATCCTATTCTGGAATTGAGAGTTTTGAACTCATAAGAGGCCACCCTGCTCAGCAAAATATTGTCAAAGAACGCGCTTTTGCGGGAAGGCTGGCCCGAGCCTCAGGGTGAGGGGGGAAAACTGGTGTTGGGTCTTTTATTCTTCTCCGGACCTCGACTAGCTGACAACTTAAACTCAGGGAATTCGCTGTCAAGGATTCTCCTCTGGTTGGAAGGAAACCGGACCCTGCGACGTGGCCGCAGACCGCGGGTTCCAGAGCACACGCTCGGGGCAAACACACGTATATGTTCTTCACGGCCTCCTCTGCTGTCTCCGCGCCATCGGTGGAGTTTTATTTAATGCTTTGTCCTGGGATCAGCTGCACTGTGACACACTCTAGGAAGGAGCCTGTGTCTGTGCTGGGAGCAGAGTTGCTGGAAGAGGGGAAACGCCCAGGAAAGCTGTTTTCTGGGCACCGAGAAGTGGTCGTCTAAACAATAGTGGTTTGGAGCCGGCCGGCCGGCAGGCAGAGCCAACACCAGGAGGAATTGGTAGGACATGCAGGCACTCCTCAAGGATTTCCAAGAACACTTGGGAAGGGAGGGCTAATAAAGCCTTGACCGGAGGAACAAGATCGTGGCTACTTCAGAATTAAAGCTGGAACGTTCAGGTAGCAAGAGAAAGTTAATTCGATCTAGGAAGTACGTGCTCTGGGGGACTCAGTGCTTTTCATTCTGTTGGACCCAAGAAGAGTCTACGACTTGCAACTTTTAATCTCCGTAAATCCTTTTCAATTAACATCGGAGCCCCGTGAAGGGAAGGCCTTAGCCAAATATTAAGACAGGTCTCCCCGGCCTTCGCTAACTGCACAACCGAGTGTCCTCCTTTGGAAAAGCGGTCCTTGTCCCACAGCCCTCAACAGGGGAGGCAGAAGCCCTGCCCAGCAGGGTGCCGTGGGTGAAGCCCCGTCAGAGCACCCAGGGCCTGAGGTTAGGTGATCTGAGAGGAGGTCTGCACGAATGTTGACCACCATTTTTATTGGCTGCAAAAGGATAAAATGAGCAAGAACGGGCTTTCATGAAGGACTTCTAATTCTGTATTGAGCATTTAGGTGACCTCAACTCTTGTTCTGGAACAAGACCAGGCATAAGGAAAGAAACTCCATTTTCTTTGCCTGTGCCTTTCCTGTTGTCCACAGAGCCCAGCAGCTCACCAGCTGAGCTCGCGAATTGCGAGGGCTGCGTCTTTATGCAACTCTTCCACGATGAGAAGGCTGAGGTCCCTCTGGATAGGGCGACTGCAAGTGCAGATCTTGAGCAAACACCGTCATCCGACGATCATTTAGCTCCGAGGAGAACAAGGCGCTGGGTGTGTCTCCACCCGGGCTGGGCTCAACCTGTACCCCAAACCCAGCTGGATCTGTGCACTCAGGGTCCGGAAGGAAATCCACCGAGAAGCAAGACTGGAGTCAGACCCATCCCTGCGCTGGGCACTGTCAGCCCCGGCTGCAGAAGCAGGTTAAAGAGAAGGCAGGGAACTCGGACTCTGGGTCCGGGAGAGAATTTGAGTCCTCGCTTTGGAACCCCCGACCCGGGAGGCCTGGAGCAGAAACAAGCCTTGTTCTGTCTCTAAAATGGGAATGTTATTCTCTGCCTTACCTCTGTCGTAGAGCCCTGAGAACCACACCACTCAACTGGCAAGAAAGCTTGCGATCTGCAGAGTCTTCAACCTACAGCCTTTAGAACCACTGATTGTCTGGGGTTGGTACCTGTATATCAATGGGACGATTGCAGATCTTTCCTGGGTGAGCTGCCCGCAGGTCTGAAATTTTTTCCCCACCTTTAGTCTGCGACACTTTGTCATGTTCGAACCACTCCGTCCACTCCACATCTAGGCAGAAAGAAAAGAGCAGGGTCAGACCGGAGGGGCTGCGAGGGCCAGTGATGCCCAACGTAGTCCCAGGGACCCTCAGTGCAATGGGATTCAAACACCGTCTGCCCAGGCTTGCACGGGTACCAGAGGCTCGTAAACAATCAGCCAACTCTCCCACCTTGTAATTAAAAGGACCTCTATTGACTCTTAATTTTACAAAAGCAATAGATACTCTTCATTATTACAAAAAGGAGCAAGACAAAATCCAGCCATAAGCCCATCAAGCAAGCATTGCTGCCTTCTGCACACCAACCCCTGTGTGGGGCTACTGGAAGGCGGGTCCTGGTCCGTGCCTTTGCCCGGCGCAGAAAAGGAATCCCACGGGGGACGCATCCCTCTGGGCTGTTGGCTGCTGTGGCCTGAGGAATTGAAGACAGCTTTCTGTTGCAAACTCAGTTGACTCTGCAACAGTGAAGGGGTCTTACTGGCCCAAGAGAAAAATCCTTGTTCTGCAAAGATAGCAAAACCCAGCCTTTATCTCACTGGTGGGTAGGTTGTACCAGGTCATCCCAAACGCCTCACCTTGAACCCACTCGCTGGAGGAAGAGACGTTGAAATGCTCGCCGTGCTCCGACCGGAACAATTTGAACACCCGGGCCGCCGCGGAGCCGCGGTGTCCTGTCAGAGAGACGAGGCGTTAGCAACACGACAGACCCCCAGCTCCAGGAGGATGCAGTTCCAAGGCAGAGAAAGCCCTCTGTCTACACAGATGGATCCTGAGCCATTTATTTAAAAAGAAAGTGTCAGGTCACTCTTCCCACTTGGGAAGCAGACTCCTGTCCCTTCTTCGGTCAGATTAGATCAGACCAGTGTAGGCAGGGCCTGCCTCAACCTTCTCCGGGCATAGGAACCACCAGCACGTGGTGAGGGCCCCTCCAAAGGGTCCTTTTAGCTCAAAGCATTGCCCACACTGGTTGTCCCAGTTCTCGTCTTTCCTGTGTCGCTTGTTTTGAATTAAGTCAATGACGAGTTCTTTGAAAACGTAAATGTTATCTGACTGGTTGACCTTAAGTCAGTGTTGACGTTTTTTTTTTTAATTGAGTTAATGATAGGTAAGTCAGTGTTGACTTTTGACGCTTCCACTCAACACGGCCAGTCAAGCGGCCCGTCCCTCGACTGGTGTTGGGAGATGCGGAGCTGTGTCCCGAGGGATGTGGGTGGTCCAGAGAGACCCTGAGCCTCTTAGTCAGAGAGACACCCGAGGGAATCCGGCCTCCCGCCCGCTGTGCGTTACCCTGATATTCAATGTGGTCTTCGACAGAAGAAGAGGGGCTTCCTTTCACAGTTATAAAACTCCACGGGTGTCTGAAAGGAACAACAACAGAAAGTCAGGGCCCTCGCTGTCTGAGCCCGTCCTGGAGGCAGAGCCGACACAACGTCGCACACAGGAGCGGCCACATCAGCTTGTGGGCTGGCCCCACGCACAAGCCTTTCTTTGCAGCATGGGCTCCCCAACCCCCCGGCCACCTGATGATGGCGCACTGTGAGCCCCCCAGCTCCATTCTGGCAGGAGACGGGGTATGAATCGTGAACAGACAAACCCACAGACCTTCGCACCACCTGCCGGGCCCGACAGGGTCCTGAAGCAAGTGCTCTGACTCCCTTAGGAAAACAAGGAACAGGGTCCAAGAGAGACGGGTCAGTTCTCTGAGGCCCAGCTGCCCTAGAGCTAAGCTCGGGGAAAACCCCAGCAGCTAGGTGACTGATTACCCAGCGGTCTGCCCTGGGCCCTGGGAAGGAAGGAAAGAGATACCCCGTCTTCTTCATGGAGCAAAGGAGGAAAGAAGATGTAAGGTTTTGAAAAGTGTGTCCCCCTCTTTCCTCCATCGGACTGGAAGGTTTGCTCACCCGTTCTTGTCTTCCCCACTGAGGCCTCATATAGCCTCTCTCTTACTATGAGGTATCAATTGGTTTTAGTCCTCAGTGGCTTTTATTATTTCTGTTTTGATCTCTTATCTTGGGAAGTGAGTCTTTACTGAGGTTGGAGATTTCACCCTGTCGCTCTCTTGCATAAAATCCTTCCATGGCTCCCTATTGCCCTTTGGATGAAAACCAAACCCCTCGGCACAGAGCAAAAGACATCCTGTGCCCTCCTCCCCAGCCTCATCGCCTGCCCCTCCCACTCTTGCACACCCTCCCCACGTCCCCCACGGCTTTGGCGGAGCCACACACTCAGCCCTGGGCCTGCACCCTGAGTCTCTCGGGGGCATCTACTTGCCCTCATCCTCACCTGGAGGTCTGAGCCAAAGCCCCCTTCTGCCTTTTGCCCCCTCTTGCTCTCTCACGCCCCGTCATCGTTGCCATTTAACATCTCTCTCCCACGAGAGCTCAGGACCCCTAGTCCAGCCTGGTGCCTCACGCCAATATCCGCTCAACAACCACTTCTTCTATGAAGGAACAAATGGCAGGTCCAAATCTCGGTTCTTCTGCTGATTTTAGACACTTTGAGTTTATCATTCAACGTGTGTCTCTACAAACGAGGGGTAATTCCTGCTTGCCTATCTCCTTTATCCATGGGAGTGGCCGAGACAAAACCTGGCACGCAGCCTCCCCGGGGCTCTTGTTTGTAAGGAGAGAATGTTGCTGACCTTCCCTGAGTCCTTACTCTGTGGAAGACCCGACGGCAAATATTTTGCTCCCCTTATCACATTTATTTTCCCGAAGGCCCTTTGAGACGCCTCCTGAGAGACCCCACGTTACAGGCGCGGGAGCCGTGCAGAGCAAGGGTGAGCCCTCACAGGAGGCGCAGCCCGGACGCAAATGCAGGCCAGATCAGACACCAGACCTCTGACCTTCTTCTGCTGAGCTTCTAAGTAACCAGCCCCTGCGTGGTTCTCCCTCTCATTGTAAGTTAATAAACGGGCCTTTTGGTTTATGCAACCATGAAATGGAAGTGCCCTCAGTCTTTGCTAACCAAGCAGCTTTGTGATGCCAAGGCGTGGCTGTCGTCCGTCCTTGGCTGCTGAAGTTTCCTGCCCAGATCCTTCCAGAAGGAGCAGCCCCGGGGCTCTCAGAGAATTGACCGGAGCGCCTCTCCCTGCCCCCGGGGAACCTCTGCCCAGCCAGTAAAATTGCCCCGAAAAGGCTCCATCCTGGCCCCGATCTTGCCTACCATTATCTCCAAACATACACGGGACCGATGACCTCAACTTTCCACTGAGGCGAGATCTGATTCAACATGATAAAAAGGTGTGGTGACTGTGGGGTAAACGGGGTGCACGGCATTTTCTCGGTGCCAATGCGTGTGCATGCCAAAGTCAGGCGGGACGCTGCGATCCCAGGCAAACACACAGCAGAGCACATCAAAGGGCCCGTCTCCCCGGGGGCTCGGCTGGGCAGAGACACTTTGTCTGATCTCCAAACAAATGTCTGCCACCCCCCAGGGCACATCCCGACCCCTGGGCCACCAGCATTTGCTGCACCTCTGAGGCGTGGCTCTCACACACAGCAGATGCTGAGCGAATACTTTGTAAGTGGTTGACCGAAGGCGTTCATATTAACGAGATTTTTTGTGTTTTAAGAGCAGAATGTGCTTGTAAGGAAAACCAGACTCCCTCTAAGAACAAGCCCGCATGTGTCCCATGCACATGGATAACACGCCTGCATCTCCCCAAGTCACCACCGAGGGTGGAGTGGCCCCGGGGACACGAGGAGGGAGGAGGCCATTCTGCCTGGGATGGTGTTGTGCTTCCGTGTCCTGGAGCCTGGGCGGCAGAAGGGATGGGCGATACCTGAACCCAAGGTGTAGGAAGTGCTTGCTGCCCAGTCTGGTCATCGCCTTCCGGGCCACGTCATCCAGGTTTCGAGATCCCTCATCGTTCACGGCAATGGACAGGATCCTGCCGTCAGGCACGGCATTCAAGGACTGGACCAGGCGCTCGCTCTCCTTCTTGGAGCTGTAGGTGTCGAACCTGCAAAGGGCCGAGAGAGGGGATTTCAATAGTCAGGAAAGCAGCCCAAAAAGAGAGATCAAAGCACATGTCTATAGCGCCATGCCACCCAGAGAACCCGAGGGCCGTGATTTTTAAAGAAAGAAGCTTTTGTTACAGCAAAAACGGGTGATCTCAGACTTGACACACATAACCCATCCTCATACAGACAAAATATCCATGAAATACAGATCTTGACAAATCTATACAAGAATTTACAAAGGAAAGATAGAATTTTGTCACGATCCCCACTCTCCCGCACATTAAGTATAAAGATTTTGTGCAATTACAATGGAAATTCCAAAAGAATTTGTCTTGGGGCTTAACAAGCAAAAATAGTTCTCAAACGAATCTAGAAAAATAAACCAGCACGAATAGCAAGGATTTTGGAAAAGGAAGGCACTGGAGGTAGGGCGGTGGCTGGATAGGCGTCCCCGAGTCCTCAAACTTGTTTCGACTGTTTGCATAACCTGGTACGACCCCACCTGGGCCCCTTGTTCTCCCCCGCCCCTCCCCAGGAATCGTCGCTGCAAGCTGAACACCCCTCAGTGCCCCGCAGCCACACTGCGTGCCCACTCTTGTCTTTACTTACTCATCTCAGCTTTTTCCCACCTGATCTAACGCTTGATACCTTTCAAGAGCCGACCCAAGTTCTTATTTATGTGCGTGTGTGTGTGTTCAGTGTTTATGAACATCTCCACTCACACACATTCAGCTGTCAGATTCCCGAGGCCACTGACACACACTTTGAGCAAAGGAGACTGGGGAGGAGACAGCATTCTGCCTCTGGAACCTCCACATCCGCCGTCGGGACAACTTCTCGCCATCCAGTTCAACGATGAAGTCACTGTAAGGTGGGCTTGCTGCCACAGCCAGGCTGCGCGGACTTCAGAAGCAGCACACGACAGAGGACTCTGTTCTCTCGTGAGAAGCAGGGGGCTCTCTGACATTCTTAGTGTCAGTCATGCTCATCCTGGCTTCACTGTCACCTGCGGGCTGAGGATTGCTCAGCCCTGGGCCACGGCAGATGGCTGCCACCAGAGCACCGTGGAGGCGAAATAGTGGCCAAGGGTCTGGGCAGATCTGGGTTTGCATCCTGGCTCCAGCGTTTACCAGCGTTATGACGCTCAGCAAATTCAGCCCTGCTGAGCCTCAGTGCTCTCACCCGTGTCATGTGGAGAGTCACAGCACCTGCCTCCCAGGGGGTTATGGAGACTCGGTTGTACATGGTGGATAAAGTGGTTAACGCAGCGTGTTGCACAAAGCCGAGTGATTGCGTTATCGTTTCTAATATCGACCAGAGCTCGAGGTGGCTGTGCAGCCTGCGCCTGTGTCACAGTGTTCCTGCCGCCTTCCTGCGGACCCTCACGCCTCCTGCCCTGCTCCTGAGGGTTCCAGGACTTCCTCCTCCAGCAGCCCCAGGACAGCTCGACCCTGCTTGCCTCCCCCCGCCACGTCCTTCCTGGGGTCTTTCCCTTGGAACCTCTGCAGGGCCAGGACAAGAGCCCCCGGGAGCGTGCAGGGCAGGCCCAGCCTCTGCAGAATCCACCAGCTTATACCAGACCAGGGAGGGGAGAGATGAGGGAGCGGGAGACTTGCCCTCGCTGCCTCCTGAATGTCTCAAGGTCATCCAAGGTCATCCACCTCTGGGGCCGCTGCTCCTACCTGAGTCCTCGCCAGCGACATCTCTCGCCTAGACCACGCAGAAGCCTCCGTGCCACCCCCGCCGTCTTTACTGTGGCCTACACCATCCACCCTTTCTCTACACAGCAGCCAGAAGCTCCTTTCAAGTCAGATCATACCCATCCTAACAACCTTCGGTGGCTTCCAGTCCCACTTAGAACAAAACCCGCCTCCTGCCCGTGGCCTTCAAGCTCCTGCCCGTGGCCTTCAAGCTCCTGCCCCTGCCTGAAATTCTGACATCATCGTGTCATGTTCCCCTTGCTGTCTGTGCTGCACCTCCCTGCTGGCCCTCCTGGCTGGCAGGACATCATGCAGTTCTGGCCCCGGGCCCTTTGCACCTGCTGCTCTGTGTCCTGAACACTTTCTCTACCTCACCCTCGCCCTGCAGTTCTCAGCTCAGACATGCTTCCTCGCCCTTCCCTTGATGGAAAGTGGTCTCCCTAGTCACTCTCCACCATTTCACGAGGTCTTTTTTCCCCTAACTACCGATTATCACAATCGGGGACTGTGCTGTGTGTGTGTGTGCGAGCGCACGTGCTTGCTCCTGTTGAATTGGGCTTCACGAGGCAGGTGCCTGGGGAAGGAAGGATGGAAGTCCTTGAAGTCAGGGGGGCCCGTCTGTTTCATGGGAGCAGCATCTGGCCAGGGCACATGCTCTGGGAAGTGGATGTTGAATGAACGAATGAGTGTGTGTGTAAGTGAAGGCAGAACTTACCGGTCAGAATGTATGACGGCCCCTGATTTGGGGTCAATGACATGAACGATGACGCCACGGTGACCCCAGCTCCTTTCAAAAAAGTAGCCGCCCTCCTCCATTCCGCCCGGGTGCAGCGTCTTGTTCAGAAATGTCCAGGAGAGCTTCTTCTGTCCGTGCAGCTCGAGGGTGCCTCCTCTGCCGACCCCGATGTACTTCAGGCTGTAGTAAGGGTCCGGTGGGAGACCTTCGTCAGCCCTGCGAGAGAAAACAGCTCTTCAAAGCCAGCCGATGCCTCTCCTTGTGGATGCTGAGCCCCGGGGGATCCCACCCTCCCCGTGGCCACCACAGAGCCGGTCACCTTGGGGATCACACAGGTTGGGAGAAACCGCATTAGCAACCAGATCCCCCTGAGCCAGACCAAAACGAGGCCACGCAGCCAAGTAGAAACGCTTCTCCTTGATCCCCGTGCTGGCGCTTCTTTTCCTTTCTAAGTATTTTATATTTTGGTCCCTATCAGGTGTGGAACCCCCTGGACATGGCCTGCAGACCCCTGCGTATTCTTGCCGGCCACTTCTTAGGACTCTCAACTGCTGGAAGAGAGGGCACAGCCAGAGGCCAACCCCACGTGGGCCATTTCTTTATCTTGTCCGTCGTAATGTTAGGTCAACATTCGCAGAAGCTCCCTGAGCCGTGACATGACAGGAAGGCGGCTGAAAGCCTGGCAGGGACCTCTGTAACTGAAGTCCGGACCCCGGCCACCATAAAAATGCCTCCTGTACTGCTCCAGCTCACTCAGACCTCCAACATCTGTCTCGCTGGTGATTACAAGCTGGCAGCACGTAGTAATAATGCCTGTCTTGCCCTAAAACCTCGCCGTCTTGCCTCCCTCTCTCCCTTGAAAACCCTCCTTCCCGTCAGATCCAAGAGTAACATTTGACCCTGGAGAAGCTGTCTACCCACCTTCCGTACAAAACGATGCTAAAATTGCCCTGGAAAGGGCAGAGGGCACTCCCAGCATGCAGCTCTCCTCCGTTGTCAATCAAGATGTGCCGGGTTCGCAAAACAATTGTCTCGTCGTGGTCTTTAATGACCAGCTTTCCTGAGAAGGCAGGGATGGGGCGGGGTTTCAGAACGTGAGGGTTGGTGGTGAGGTGCTAGCAGAGCCGAGGGCAGGCCTCCCGGACCCCCCTTCTCATGCAGGCAAGGAGACCATCTTTCAAACACTTCTGTGCTGGCTGCACTTGTAAGCGGTCACTTTGCTTTTCGCTCTGCCTTGCAATGTGTAGATCAATAATGCCTGCCTGGTCACCGCCATCACTGCAGGCTCTGCATTCAATGAGCGAGCAGCAGTAAGGAGGTTCCTCCATAAATGCTGCTGTCACTGACATTGGACCTCTGACAAGCCCTTCCTAAGTGCTTGTCGTTGCTGACGGTCATTGCAAACCACCTGAAGCTCTGACACGAACCTGGAGCACATGACGTTGTTTCTGTCCACCTGAAGCTACGCCAGCCTGCATCTCCTTCTCTAGGATGTGAGGCCGCGGAGGGGCAGAGAGCGGGGGAGAGACCAGCTTACCTCCGTCTGTGATGTGGATGGAGTGGACCGTGGCAGAAGAGGTGAGCAGCAGTGTTCTGCCCCGGCCAATGTGCACACGGTGGTCCTGGTTGTGGCCGGGGCTCCAGGGCTGCAGCTTGGGGTCCCGGTCAGGACACTCAGATGCCGCTGCCAAGGACAGAGAGATGTCATCACTCCCATCCACCAACCCCACCAAGCAAGGATCCCCACTGACCGCAAGGGCAGCTCTCGTGCATCTTGTCGCTCCTGCCTGCTCTCTCCTGGAGCTGAAAGCAGGGCCTCAGAGAGCAAGGAGACCCCCTGGGAGAGGAGCCAGGAGCCCGGGGTGCAGTCCGTGTCTTTCCTTAGTTCATTATGCATCTGTGAATAAGCCACTTCCCTTTTCTGGGCTCAGATTTTCCATTTACAAAATGAAGGGTAGACCAGATGACTCCTCAAGACATTCCAAGACCTAACGTGAGGCAAGCGTTCACCCAGGTTACTTGCACTCCAAGACCCTTTCCTTTGGGAGGCAGCATTTGAGGAGTTAACAAGGCCTTTTCCCCTTCTGCATGAGAATCTGACTTTTAGTTCATTTTCTAGCTCTGTTCCCCTGGAAACCTTAGAAAGATGGTGTTATGTAAACTACGTCACCAAGCAACATGCTCAGGACAGAAGTGACCCCTGACTGGCAGCCGGCGTCTAAACTGGGAGGAACCACACATGGTTTATCTTTGTCCCCAGTGGCGATGGCATGCTGCGGGCTCCCCGAGGGCTGGGCCCTCCCCTGCTCTGTGGAGCACAGTGTGGGGGCTCGGCGTGCATTTGCCGAGTCTCGCTCCCCATCCCACCCTCCCCGGCCCCATAACACCCCTCCTTCAGGCTCCGTCTGCCCCTCTGTCAGTCCTAACTCAGTCTCTGCATCGCTTTCATCGAGAAGAGGATTTCCCATTCTTGGGAGTTTGACTGGAGCAGCTCTGCCAGCTGTAAACCCCAGGGGACTCGGGGACGGAAGGAGCCAAGAGAAAATGTGGGGCTCGCACGTCAGCGGACTTTCCATCTTGGTGGGAGCGCAGGGTTGCCAGCGAGCTGCCAGGAGGGGCTGGGGCAGGCTCTCTGCCTCAGCACTCGGCAGCCGAGGACGGTCACGAGGGCTCCAGCCACTGAGGGGTTTCTGAGGGCCACAGCCCATCCCCGGTTGGTCTTCAGACGGGGCATGCGCTTGGCTGGCTTCCCGCAGAGGCCAGCCCGAGACCCTGGGCTGCCCTCCACCTCGTCCAAGGAAGTGACTCCCCAGACGTGTGGCACGGAGCCACGAGCATCTGAGAAGGAGTCGTTCCAGACCCCCGGGGACAAAGCGCTGGGGAGTCACTGCCCACACCCCCAGGACTCAAGGCCGGGCCGACTGCCCCTCTCCTCTCTGAGCGCCACACTCGCGCCTGCACCAGCCTTTGCACCTGCGTCTGGAGGCGGTTGGCCCAGCCTTGAGGCTCTCCTGCCATTAGGAGCACAGTTCCCAGAGACCCGGCTGCTCTGGCCCCCAGCACAAGCACAGCAGTGACAAGAGGGGCTCCTTCCTTGGGGCCGGACATTTTGCTCTTGGTAAAGGTCAGTTTCAGGGGATTTGCACTTGTGTGCATCAGTGAGTAGCTGGAAACCGTCAATGCCTCAGCCACCCTTCCCGGGAGGGGACACAGGAGGCCAGACGGAGAGGGAAGACAAGCCCCACCTACTCGGGGCATGAATGCCAGGGGCCAGCTTCCTCTGACGTCAGAGGGATGCACAGACCAGCGGCAGCCAGAGGCACTGCCCCCTATCCAGACGGCGCCACCCACACAGAAGAGAGAGGTCGAGGACACGGGGGAAATATCCACGGAAGCTGCCAATCACACCCGCCCGACACCCCGAGGTGGATCACGCTAAAAGGGAAAGGCAAACCCAGCTCCTAGCAGAGTCTGTGCCCTCTCGGTGTTTATTAATTGAAGAAACGACGGAAGGATAAAGGAGCGAATTCAGGGACACTGCCAATTGTTGCATCGAGAGTCAAAATATGGACTTCTTGCTACGTCCCCTCAGGAAAGGAAAGATTCCACAAGGAATCACTTTGAGGGAATTTCACCAATTACGATTAGAGATGACTTCCTCCCATGAGGGAAGAAAACAGAACATCACACGGTGTGAGGTCCTTTCTTCTTAGGGTAGAAAAGCATCCGGCTCAATTCATAATAATAGCACTAAAAGAAGGAGCAATGGATGGGGATGGCCACATTACTAACCCTCTAACAACATGTAGAAACTGCCACCGTCTCTCACCTTCTTCTTCCTCAGGTTTTGGTTATTTGCTGTTTTCTGCAGCCCACACAAACGCCCCTTGTGGCTGTGGATGTTAACTTGCAATCACTCTGAGAAAAAGCAGACGATGTAGAGAAAAATAGATCGAAATCTCGTCTCGAACATCACGGCTGACAAGGGGCTTTTGTGCGGCCGGATCTTAGGATGGCAAAGTGGTTTGTAAAATTTGAATTGGTTGCCAACATTTAACAGGCAGGGAGCTTTCACATAAAAATCTGGATTTCTGCCTTCTCTTAAAAATTTGCAAGATCCTGGGCTGGCCCAGTGGCGCAGCGGTTCAGTGCGCACGTTGTGCTTCGGCGGCCTGGGGTTCGCAGGTTCGGATCCCGGGTGCGGACATGGCACCGCTTGGCAAGCCATGCTGTGGTAGGCATCCCACATATAAAGTAGAGGAAGATGGGCACGCATGTTAGCTCAGGGCCAGCCTTCCTCAGCAAAAAGAGGAGGATTGGCAGTAGTTAGCAGGGCTAATCTTCTCCAAAAAAAAAAAAATGCAAGATCCTGCAACAGGGGCCCCACCGTCACACGTGGCAGCCATCAGCCAGAACTGTGAGGCAGGTGTCCATTTAGAGATGCCTGAACTCGCAGGTGACCGTGGCCCTACCTGGCCAGCTTCACTGGTTTGTGTCACATGCCCGGCTCCCGTAGACACGGAGATTGTAACCCCTGAGTCTAGTCCAAACCCTTCCTTGTGTGGATTACGAAACCGAAGCCCAGGACGAGACTTGCCTGGGATCCAGGAATTAGCAGGGGTAGGTCAGACCCCGCCCGACCCAGCCCAGTGGCTCCTTCTCCCGGCCTCCCAGAAGCCTCGCTTTGACCAGGGGCTGTGCCTTCCCCCTTGAGATGCGGGTCCAACCGCTTTGCGGCGGCTCACCTGTGGAGACGGCCCCAGGGAAGTGGGCCAGGAGGAGCCCGCTGAGGGTCAGCATCGCCTTGAAGCAGAAGTCCTGCCAGCCGCGGGCAGCTCCCATCCTGGCAGCGCTCCCTGCAAGGGAAGCATAAGTCAGACCTGCGGCCTCTGCAGGCTAGAGTCAGCATGCGGGGCAGACACCGACGCAGCCAGGGCCACACGCGCACACGGGGCAGTGCCTGCACGGCACCCTCCAGCCGGCCGGCGCGGAGTCCTCAGCCAACACGACGCAGGGCTGGGCAGATCAGGGCGTGCAAGCCCCGTCACATCCTGTGTCCTGCAGCTCCGAACCCCAGCGAGGGATGGAATTTGATCCTTGGCACTCACATGCCCTCTCTTCCAGAATGAAGCTTTCTTTTAAGACACAGAAAAATGGAAACTACTCCTACGGAATACGAGCTGGAAATTAGAGGCCACCAGCTTGCTGTGTGATCTCAGCTGATGAGATTAACCTCTCTGGGCCTCAGTGCCCTAATCTGGAACATGAATGTAGACTGGCTGACTTCTAACCCTGACCCCACCTTTATCAGTCTAGCTTCTGAAACAAGCCTTGGTAACAACGTTGAAACACCAATACAGATGCCTATGTATCATGAACCCTCTTCACACCACCTAGCTAAGGGGAAGGATTAAGTTCTGGCTGTTACAGCAGAAGGACAGTCTGTGAATTGCAGGAAATGCCCCTAAGGGAGGGCAGGAAGACTCTCTCCCCTCTTCCTCCTTCCTGCTGGCTAGAATGTGGATATGATGGCTGGATCTTCAGCAGCTCTCTTTGGCCATGTAGTGGGAGCCAGGCACCAAGGACGGCAAAGCAGACAGAGAGAAAGAACCTGGGCTCCAGCCCCTTGGAGAACTGAAACGGCCCCAGGCTATGGGTTTATTTTTATGTGAGAGGGAACTAAACCCCTATTTTCATTAAAGTCACTTATTTTTTTCCTTCAACTCATACAGAAGGTGAATATGGGAATCTGTCTAGATAAACCTCAAGACAGGAACTGTGAGAGAAAGATGCCAGATTCCCCTTTCAAGATAGAACGCCACTTGGGGAAACATTTTTGTCCTCAAGTCCTAGGAGGCACACACAGCTTCCACGCCCATGTCCCCAGAGACAAGCAGACACGCTCCCACACTGAGAAAGGGGCCCGAATCCGTCTCACAATGCAGAACCACCCTGTGAACCAGCTCAGAACAGATCTGACCGTCCCTGACCTTCCAGCTCGGGTGAAGGGCTTTGTAGGAGCCCAAGGAGCCGGGCAGGCGAGGGGGCTGCACGGGAGCAACCGGGCCTCCACGTGGTCCCCACGCCCAGGTGTGCCGGGCCGGCCAGGGGAGGAAACGATACTCTTAGAATCGAGGCCAGCGGGGTCCTCTCATGGGGCACCCAGCCTGGCCCGGCCTGATCCGCAGAGAACAACGGGGCCCATTCTAGCGGCTTTGGCCGATTGCTGCAGTCGAGCATCACAGCGCCTGGAACGGCGCCTTTCCCACGGCCCCGAGAGAGAAGTGTCGGCTTTCACGCTCTTTGCAGTGGAAACGAGGGCACGCCAGGGACAGGAGTGTCCCGTGGTCCTCAGGGGAAGGCCAGGGCCCTGCTCTCAAGTCTCAATCTGTTTAGAAAAGCCAAACACAGTTTGCTGCCTGCTGCCGAGAAGCCCCGAACGGCCGTGGGGCTCCTCGTAAGGGAAGCTGGACTTTTGGGCCACGAGCCGGCATCTTTGCCTGGTAAAGTCATGTGACAGATGCTGAGGCTGGAGGTGACAGGGTGCGGAGGACAGTCTGGGTCCGGTGACCCCCGTCAAGGCATCTCCTTCGTGGGCCTCGACTCCCAATGTGCGCCATGGGAGGCTGGCACGTGGGGACACTGCAGCTCTGAATGCTTCTGAGTACATCACTGGTCATTCCAAAGACAGAAAAAAAGTACCTTCTGGACAGACGTAAAAACAATTCCACTGGAAGGAACAGCGATCGAAACCTCTCGTTCCTAACGTTAAAGAGGCCTCGTGCTGTCTCAGAGCATGCCATGTCCGAGCCATGGGCAGCAGAGAGCCCTCCGGCCGTAGAAGCGAGTGCCGCATCGCTGGGGCTGTTCCCCCGTGCGGTCTCGCCCGTGGGCAGCTTCCAGTGCCCAAGCACAGAAACCCTGGAAACCTTCTGTTGAGGGGAATCCCAAAAGGGTCTCAAACTTCACTGGGGACTTCTCGCCAAGGGAGGGCAGCTTCCCCAGTCGGCCACGAAGAGCCTTGTGGAGATGGGAGATGGGACTCGGCCTGCCTGCTGACAAGATCCTGACTCGAGTTGGCTCCCTGCTGTCGAGGGCCTGGGAGGGCGCACTGGCTGGCGGTGCTGCAAGTCTCCGGGGAGGCTGTTGGCAGGGATGCTGACCACTGGCCATGCTGGGTGCTGACGGCCCGAGTGGGCTGCTCCTTCAAGGGTGTGGGGAGCCCTCAGCAGACCCGTGTGGGAGGAGAGCCTGGCATGCTTTTTCTAAGGCCTGCACTTTGGGATGTTCCACGCGTCTTTGCGATAACAAGCAAGTGGTCCAGAAGCTCAGCATCCCCGGGGCCAGCGGCTGCTCGTCCTTGAGTCTGCCAGGCCTCGCAGGGACAAGGGGAGGCTGGAGCAGAAGCAGGAAGGAGCGAGGCTGCCCACCATCGCACACCAGCCCATGGTCTTGGATCCTCCCTCAGGCCGTCCCGGCCACAGCCGACTGGGGTCCTGGGCTTGTCACCTGCAGGGCGAGAGGGCAGAGGGTTACTGGGGTCTCCAAAGGATCCGGCCAGACCTGCCCCGAGTAGCCACACAGACACGGCCCAGCCTGGGGCCCCGGAGGAGAATTCCCACAGCCGCAGAGGCCGTGGAGCCCAGGATCTCCTCGGGGGCCATCGGGAGCAAGGGGACAGGGAGGTAGGGAGAAAGTCAGTCCACGCACTGAGGCGGGGGTGAGCCGAGGCCTGCGGGGCCATCTAGAAGCTTATTTCAGGGACTAAGACGGCCCAGGACGGCCATCGCGCTCCCCATCAAACCCGCGCTGAGACAACTGTCATTTCAGGGAAACCTAGACAGGGCTCAGCTCAGCGACGAGCAGCCCAGCGTGGGGACCAGGAGCCTGGCTCCAGAACCTTCCATCCCAGCCACACAGCTTCCATGGGGGAAACCGTCTCACCCCCGAGGGCTCGCTTCTTTGTCTGTAAAACTGGAATGATGCACCCTAAGTCCAAGGTCGTCGTGAAGGACAAATGAGATGCTCCATATGAGGAGCATACAGCTCCGTGCGAGACCCGTGGTGAGTACCCACGTCGAGGGAGCCACCAGAAACCGTGGAACCAGGAAGGCAGAGGCCAGAGATCTGGGTCCCTCAGGACAGAGGCTCCTCTGACAAGTCCACGCACAGAAACCCTTTCCCGACATTCCGCAGCAGGGCCCCGCCCGCCTCCCCTGAATCTGGCAGTGGGCCGCCTCTCGTCCCAGCCAGACCTGCCCTCCCCAGGCAGAGGAAGGCACCGCTCTGGTCACCTGGTCCTGATGGAGCATCCCCAGGGAGGAGAAGGAGGCGGCAGACAGGGGCAGCCCCCGCCTCTGGACCACAGGGGCCCATAGGGGGAGCCCCGACTTGGAAATCTGCACAGTCCTGCGCCCTCCCTCAGGGGAGCCACCGTCAGCCGTCTCCTTGGGTGGGATGTGCAGGACTGCGGTTGGGGACCCACCTGCCTCCCAGAGAGAAGCACTTAGAAGACCCTTCGCTCTGCAAATCAGAGCATCCCCAGGGAGCTCCTGGAAACAGTCTCCTCGGGCTCAAGCTACCACCCGCCCAGAGTCTCTCATCGCTGTGAAGACCAAAACACTCCAAAAAGCCCAGGGACGACCCAAAGCCCAGTCCTTTCTCCAGGAACTGTGCTTCCGGCTCCTAAAGATGAAGTGGCCTGCCACTGAGCGTCGGGCTCCCAGCACGCAGGGTCCGCGTCTCAGCAAGCCCCCCAGGCGACTCGGACGCCTGCTCCAGTTTGAAAAACACTGACTCAGTGTTGACTCAGCTCAAAGAGACTCTTGTGGACTGTCTGTAAAAGCGTCAGCCTCGTGAGTATCTGACAGGGCGTCGGCCAAGCGCCAGGCATTCAGGCTGTTCCACAAGCTAGACCCAAATTTGAGCCTCAGACCTGCCCTTAAGAACCACGTACGAACTCTGTCATTCATTTAACAACCCAAGCCTCAGTTTCCCCAGCTGTGAAGTGGGGAGTAATTGAGCTGCCTATGGGGCTACAGGGTGGGACGAGACGATGCACGTGACCTGTGTGGCACGGGAAGTGGCCCAGAGTTACACCCCATAAATGTGCACTCGTCACTGTCATCCGTGTCTGGCTCCCGTTTGCTGTCTGATCAGGTAACCGTCAGCCTGACTTCCCAAAGCAGATTTTTAGGAGCCTCTTTCACTCATCAGTCGGTACTGAAGAGGCATCTCTAAACAAGGTGTGGGTCCTCAAAGCTGGACGTAGAGGCTTTACGGGGGAAACCCACCCCCACAGGGCAGTGCATTTATGGAACGGGGTAGGGGGACACAAATGCGACCACATGGGAGCCCCATGCCGGGCTCTGGGCTGGTTCTTCCTGGATAATGGGCCCCAGGACCCCGACACAGGAAGCCTCCTTCTTGGAAAGAGGACATGGGCCAGTGGGGAGTTCCTGCGGCCTCAGAGGCCTGGGGGCTGCGGGAGGAGGCCCGTCCGTCCCGCAGTTTGGTTCAGCGTTTTGCTCTTGGAGGGGCTTTGCCTGCCCCTCCTCCAGGAGAGGAGAGGAGGGAGATGACCATTCACACATCCCACCCTTCTGGAAGGTTCCGTGGATGGAGACACCACACCTGCTGGCGAGGGGGTCTGTTAGGAAGATAGTCAAGGGGACGGACAGAGACACAGCCCAGGGGGCAGGTCCGTTCTCAGCCCCAGACCGTGAGACTAACTTCCCAGCGGTCCCTGGCTTCCCTGACTTCGTGTTGTTTCGTGTCCTCCCCGTGCCCACACTCCCCCTTCGGAAATCTGTAGCTTGTTCTGAGATTCCATTTCTCCCTCCCCGAGGAGATCTCCCTGGCCCTAAAGTCTGCACCAACTGCTTCCTCCTCTACCCCCACAGCCTGTCAATCGAAACTTTCTCTAAAGTGTCTCATTCCCTGGAACTTACTGAGTGATTTCCCCGAGGCTCCCCGAGGGCAGGGCCTCCGTAGACCGGTTTTTCTTTTTCCGCAGCAGCCTGGCGCACAACGGCTGCCCGGTCACCCTGGACCATGAGTGAGCGTGTTTGCCAAGTGACCGGTGGATGAAAAGACGCCCCGGGTACCACCTGCTCTGCAACATGGGGCTTTCTGTCTGGTGCACCCCCAAAAGAACGGGTGGAGCGTTGAAGCAGAAATTAGAGATGTTTAAACACACTGTTGATTTTTGAAATAACTCTTTCTTAAAAAATTCTTGTAAGGCTTACCCTCAATGAGGAAAAAAGCGTGTCTTCCCTATTTAGGCTGGTTTTCTCGCCTCCATCACAAAGGAAGCGGGGACGTTGTATTACAGATACAGGTGCCCTCTCCCCAGACTCACCCAGTCCAAGGCCTCGGCTGCGGGATGAGGTGACCAGAGGCTGCAGCCAGGAAGGGTCCCGCCAACACCACACTCTGAGAGGGCAGTGCATGCTCTGCAAGGTCCCCAAGTGTCCCCGGGTCCCCTGCCCTTAGTCCCCAGGGATTAGATCTCAGACACTCTAAGTTCGCTAATTCACGTGGAAATCGGCCCCTTGCACAGTTCCTCTCCCTCCACGTATATCCCAGACTCCTCATGGCGCCCGCACACAGCCACGAGCCGGCCCTGTGGCTGCTTAAGCTGCCGACGCCCCCGATGCCACAGCCACAGCCCCCGGGGTCCCAAGTCTGCTGCTCGGGGCTCAGCCGGGCTCCATCTCCGCCCCTGCGGCTGAGCTGCAGCCCCTCGTCTGATGCGAGGAGAGCCTGCACTGCCAGCCAGCTGCCCGGCGCACGGGGGGGTCCTCACTGAGGGAGCTGCCCACCTTATCCGCAAGGAGAGGGAGGGCCTGCTCACCACTTGTCCCACAGCCCGCTGACCTGGCTCCCAGGGTGCCAGGGAGGTTAATAGAAAGGTTCTGTTGGTGCACACAGGGCCGGCAACACACCCTGCGGGAGCAGCTGGTCCCCTCCATCCTGTCCCTTGGACCCCGGCATTGAGTTTGCAGGGCACACGATGGCTTCTTCCATCCAGGAGCCTCATGGCCCTTCCCTGCATGGGGGCCCTGTCTGGTCTTCCCAGTCCATGAGTGGGGTCTACACATAAGCCTCATCTGGAAAGAGCATGGACGTCCCGCCAGCCCATCCCAGCTCCACAGCCTCCTTGTCCATCAGGGATGCAAGCAGGTGCTTTGGGACAGGAGCTGTCACCTGACTTCAAGGACAAGTTGTCCAGGGCCCCCACCCTAGCTTTGCCGGGCACCATCTGCAGAAGACACAGCAGCTCGGTGGGCAGGGAAAGCCTGGGGGGCTGCCTGGCTGTGGGGCTTCTAGCCCCAGCACCCGGCCCTGGGAAAACAGGGGGAGGCCTGGGTCAGAGCCCTGCGCCTCCGGGGCCGGCAGCTGAAAGATCCGAGGATGCCCAGAGCAGCCGGGTCACAGAGTTCAGGGACCTCGAAGGGAAGCCTCTCCCTGAACTCCGAGTGGGACCTGGAGCTGCCCAGCTCAAACCCCCACCCAACACCTTCCCGGCGCTTGTGTGCGCTCTGCCGGCTGGGCAAGTGACCGTGGCGATGAACACTTCGCCCATTGTGTTTTCTGACTGAAAATACGAGCGTCAGCATTTCTCCTGGCCTGAAGTTGCCCCACGTGTGTCCACTTGTTTCTGAGGCCGCAGAAGGATTTCTGCAAAATGACCCCCGGCCCCTGCTCCCCACCTCCTCCCAGGGGGCGGCCTGCTTGCTCCTGCCTGGGATATCCCGATGGCCAGTCCATCCTCCGCCACACCAAGGGGTTCCTGTCTGATGGGGGGGTGGCTCTTCCCACAAATACCTTTATTTTGAAGAGCATACAGTCAGCGCCGAATAAGAGGGAGGTTGCAGTGGGGAGCGGGGGCCGAGGAACAGCAGAGACCAGCAGAGCAGGAGAACTGTCACAAAGCAGCTTTGGCGCAAAGTTACGGAGTCTGGACTTTACCCCGAAAGCTCGGGGGTCCGCTGGCAGACGAGGAGCCGGGGGAACAAGCCAATGTGTATTTTCTAAAGATGCTGCTGGCAGGCACAGGGCGAGGGGTGGGCTGGGAATGGGAGCACAGCCCGGAGGCCTCTGCCCGCAGTGAATTAATTCAACACGCATGTATTAAGCACCTACTGCATGATGGCTCTGGGCCTGGGCTGGCAGGAAATGACTCAGAAAAAGCCCCTGCCCTGGGCGCCTCCGTCTCTCGAGACAACGGTCGTCCCTCACTCAGTCTGGTGGGTCTGGTGGGGCTGACCCCCGACTGTGGCTCCCGAGGTAGACGGTGACCCAGCCCAGCCAATGACTATATTCCATCCCCTGCTGCAGTGACTGGTTCAGAGATGGTCACGTGACCCAAGACAAAGAAAGGGGATGTGGAGCCACCAGGAGAGCTGGTTCTCATCCCACCGAGGCTGGGAGCTGGAGTTCTGGGGCCATCTTGCCTCTGTATGGAGCAAGCCTGCCTGAGGAGGAAGCTTGCACAGAGGCATGCAGAGCCTGGAGAGGGAGGAGATGACACCTGAGCGCCCAGATCAAACTCTGCCTGAAGCTAGCACTACCCCTGCACTCTACAACTCACAAGCCAAATAAAGCCCCTTTCGCGTTTAAGCTGATTTGAGTTGTGTTTTGACATTTACAAGGGGAACAATCATGACTAATAAGGAGCCATAGGGGACGGCAAGATGGAGGTTAGTTCCTTAGGAGAGTTTCTGCTCCCACGGGATGTCCGTCTTAATCAATGAGGCCTCATCTCACTTTATGGGGAAAAGAGACTTCCTGCCTCCAATCGTAGTGTGTCCCCAAAATAAGCACATCCCGAGGAAAGTGACCCATGTTAGAGAGAATGAGAGTCATTGCTGTCACCACCGCCCAAGATTCTTTCCTGCAGGATTCTGTAAGAACAATCCAGCGGCCTACTCCCCACCCACCTTCCACAGACCAGCGAGTGTGGACCATGGCACATTTTTGTTTAAACCTCCAGTGGCTCCCATCGCACAGAGAATGAAGTCAGAAGGTCTTACCCGGCCCTGCGCGGCCTGGCCTCCTCTCCAGCTTCCTCTCACACCAGCCTCCTCTCTAGCTTCCTCTCATCATTTCCTTTGAAGACACCAAGCTCATTTCTGCTCCAGGACCTTTTCACATGCTGTCCTTACTGCCTGAAATGCTTCCCCTGCTCCACCCGTCCTCGGGTCTCAGTTTAAAGCCGTGTTCTCGGAGAAGCTTTTCCCGACACCCCCTCCCCATCTGAAGAGGGTCCTCTCTGTCAACATCTTTCGTAGTGTCCTGGTTGCTTTCTTCTCTTGCCACAGTTTAAAATCAGATATTTTCTTGTGAGTTGGTTTATTGTCCACAGCTTTGTGAAGGGAGGGATTATGGTCACTGGTCGTGCTACTCAGAGTGTGGTCCAGGGACCAGCAACATCACCCGAGAGCTTGTTAGAAATGAGGGGTCTCCACCGAGGCCATTAACTGTCTATCCTCAGTGAATCTCGAGTGCTTTGAAGTCTGAGAACTCCCCTCCAGAGGGACCTCCCTCTGCTCTATGATAGCTTCTGACCTCATCTCTCCGGAGGGAGGGGTCTGACCCGCGGGTTTCTGCGCATCTCCATCTCCCCCTTCCACCAGCATCATTAATATGAACCAGGAGTGCTGCCAAAGTCAGGACAAAGGAGAAAGGCCCTGACAAGGTCCGCAAAGAGTCGGGGGCCCCATGGGCTCACATGAGAGCCCTGAGACAGCTGTGTGGCCCACGAGGGAGCCCCCTGGGGCCAGACACGGCAAGAGGCCGCTCTGCTGACACCTGCTGCTTCTGGAGGCCGGGCTGGAACGTCGCGAGGCAGGGCCTGGCAGCAGTTCAGAGAGCGCAGCCTCACTCCGGCCGCCGTTCCCAGGCTCACACAAACCCAGGAAGGGCAGAGACAGGGAGTGTCTGTGGAGCAGGAGCCCTCGCTGCCCCCCAGCCTCTGCCCGGCCAGATTGGAGGTGAGGTGCGCGCTTGATTTCAGTTCAAGTTCGGGCCAGAGTCCTCCTTTGATCTGAGGGCCTGTCTGCTCCCGGGTTATTTATTTGTAGAAACCAGTCTGGTTTCCTACTACTTCAAATGCACCTACAGGAAGTGACGCCAGGCGGGGTCCCACCCGAGGCCGGTTTTACAGCCCTGTGTGGCACCAGCACGCTGCGCCTGGGACCAGGTACCCTGGACGCAGGTGCCACTCGCAGCCCCGGGCGACGGGACAAGAACCCGCGATCTTTGCAAGAAAATGTGCTCTGATGAACCCAGCGGGGAGGAGGGACTAGAAATCAGGAGTCTCGGGTTCTGCTCATGGGGGATCCTGGGCAGGGTACCCCTGAGCCCCTGTTTTCTCTCTCTAAAGGGAGACCCAGGGAACCGGGCATTCAGCACGTTCTCGGAGCCGGGTCCCACGGGGCCGTGGCAGAGAGTGGAGCTGACGTGCCCACTCAGAGCTCCAGCCCTGAGTTCCGGGAACCCCTGCTTCACTGCCAGGGGACCCCCAGGCTCCACACAATGGCTTCCCCTCAACATTTCACTGCAAAAATGTTCAGACATACAGCCAGGTGGGAAGCACCCCACAGTGAACAGCAACACACCCACGACCTCGATGCCACCAGTCACGTCTCGCAGTATTTGCTTTATCACGTAATGCGCCGGTCCCCCGTCCCTCTCTCCATCCAGAAGTCGCCATATTTTCTGGGTGCGTTACAGAGCAAATTGCAAGCATCTAAACACTTGCCCCTAAACACTTCAGCACGCCCATTATTTACTAGAGTGCAATACTTATCTAATTTTTTAAATCTTTTGAGGTAAAATTAATAGGCAATGAAACACAAACTCTCAGCATACATCTTCTGAGTCGCAAGAAGTGCACATACCTGGGTGACTCAAGGCCCCTCCAGGTAGAGAAGATGATGGTCACCCTAGAAATTCCCGCCGTGTTGGAACAGTCCATTTCTTGCAGCTGCCGAGCAGTGTCCAATTGCCCGAACACAGCCTCCGTACCACATAATGGCTGTAATGTTACTGCTCTAGGGAACCCCAAGTGAAAAGGGGTTTGGGAGAAAAAAACAGAGGGAGAACTTGGCGACCATAACAGCCAGACAAAGCCGCGTTGGCCACAGTCCTCAAACCCAGCAAGACACTCTGGAGGGAGGCGTCCCTGGGTCGAATCCCAGCCCCGCCACTTGGCAGCTGTGGAATAGGACACGTCCCGGGAGCTCTCTGCTCTCCAGTTTCCTCATCTGCGAGATGCTGGAGATAACGGGACGCTCCTCAAACGGCTGTGGTGAGGAGGAAGCGAGAGAGGTGCGCTAAGCAACTGGCAGGGAGCCTGGCACAAACAGTAAGTGTTCCAAATGCAACCACAGGTTGCAGAGAAGGAGCTTGGAGCTTCAAAGACGAGAGTTGGAGCCCCAATTGTGCCGCTAAGTGGCTCTGCGATTCTGGGAAATTTCCATAGGTTCCTTTAAAAATAGAACTGGCTTCACAATGTTTTATGATACTATTGTGTAGATTTATTCTTCCTGATTTTCCCCCCTTTCTATTCAACCTTTTAAACTCCCTCCCTTAGTCGTAGGCTGAGATTCCTCTCCAGCATGTAGGGTCGTAGCATCCTCTACCTAATGGAGATTTTGAGAGAAGGCCCTTACGAATGCCGTTGGTATGCAGTAAGCGCTCTATAAAAGCTCCCTTCCATCACAGCCATGCTCTCCGAAAGGGCAGAGCAGCAACTAATTCATATTTGCTGAAAACAGTGGGTGCTCAAGGAACGCTCTTGAGTCTCGCCCTAGAAGTCAGGGCCCCGCGCATGCAGGTCAGCCTTGGGCTTCCTGCCTGACAGATGCTCAGTGAAAACAGAACTCGAGCGGAATGACTACAGAGCGCCCAAGCATCCCCTGGGCCCTCCGCCCGATCTCCCCAGGGCTGCAGCCCACGCTCGGCTCCCAGCCAGGAAGAGCCGCCAGGCAGCGCACACAGCCCCTGCCTCAGGCTCTGGCTTCCTTTGCTGAGCCGAGCTGCAGCCCAGGGCGCTGGCCCGGGTTCAGCCCAAGTTGGCTGGGCTGCCTAAGATCTCACAGAGGCTACAGCTGGAAAAAGTTATTCCTTGCTTTTCACCATAAAATGAAAGGGGGCTGGCTAAGAGAGCTGGTGGCACCGTCTGCTCAGGGCAGGCCTGGCTGGCTCACTGAGGGCCTGGGTGGGATCTGAACCCAGAGCTTTCTGATGCAGGTGTTTCCTGCCTCTGACGCCAGTTTGCTCCTAGGATTAAATCTGGAAGATTTAAATTCAATTAAATCCAAATCCTATTAAATCTTGGAGCAAAGAGGGGCCTTCAACACCATTGAGTCCATGACTTTCCCAGGGTCTCACGGTGAAGACTCAAGGCCAGGGTCCCAATCCAGTTGCACACACGTGTGTCATGTATTAGGTCGAACATATGAAATTGTCGATCTTCAATAGTTTGATCTACAGAAACGGTCATTTCGTACAATTCAGCCTATATATTTTTGCAGCCCCTGTTGTGTGTACACTGCTGTCCTTCAGTCCAGGAGGTGGGAGTAGGGGGCTGAGCGATGCGGAGACGATGCTGCCCTCAGAGGTTGCTCCCTGAGCCTTGTTTGTTCAACAGGACTCCTGGCTCCTTGGCCAAACCGACGGAACCAGGGGGACGACTGATGGAAACTAGGCTGACATTTTTCCTCCTGGTTCCAGTCCCTTCTTGTGGTTTGGCTTCATACCTGCCTGTGATTCTAGGAGACACGCCCTGTGTCCTTACAGCAAATCCAACCTCCCTGATTTTTTTTTTCATTTTGCTAAATTTAGCTCAACTTGGTTTCTGTTACTCGCAACCCAAAGAGTCTTAGTCTTTCATCCCCATCAAGGAGCCACTGGCCTTTCTCTGCCAAGGTCTTAGATTGGTGTGGGGACTTCCAGACACGACACGTTTTTCCACGTGGATTTCTACCCTATTGTCCTATGTGGCTATCATCCCATCTCTGGTGGCCAGGACTTTGTAACGACCGAGGATATGAAGCCTTTGACTCTCTCTGGGTCCCAGGGTGGGACGGGGCGAGCAGAGCAGGACGTGTGAAGATGGCACTCATGGGTGTGGGCCATTCGGGGCATTCTGCCACCCCGCTATTTAGGCGCATACTAGGATCCCTCTTGTGTGCTTACAATTCAATTCATGTTGCAACAAAGACGAGCCAAAACCAAACAAGCAGCTTCCAGACACCAGTGCTGCACACACCTCGCCTGCCTCCTCTTTAGGGCTGGAAACAAGATAAGCACCACCTCGTCTGGCTGTGCCCCAGGGCCCTGGTGTAAAAGGGTAAGAGGAGGGGAGAGAACAACCCTCCGAGTGTGTTGAGACATGAACGCAGAGGAGTAAAACCTTTCCTTGAATGGGGACAAAACACTTTTTAAAAACAAGCTTCGGGATAAAGGAAGACAGGGCCAGAGGAAACATCTGCAAGCTGGGTCAGAACGTTTCTCGCACCACGAAAACAAATTGCTGTCCTCAGTCCTCAACCAGGTCCATCGCCGCGATTAGTTACTATTCGCACCTCTCCAATTTCCAAAAAAATACAGGGAAAGTAGCCGTTGATCCCCAGAAGGTTCAGATCCTGATCCAAACGACCCACGTTGAGCGTCTCCTCCGTGCCAGGCAATCTGGTTCACCCCTCGCCACATCCCAGAGGTTCAGTGATTCGTCCAAATTCACATCATCTACAAGTGACATGTCTCTTCTAGGGTCCAAGCGGCCGGACTTTCCAGCCGCTTCCCTGCTCTGGCTGCTTGGCTCCTCTGAGAAACTAAGAGCGACTCTGGGGGACAGCCATGAACTCAGACAAGCGCCCCTTCCTGCCCAGCAAGCTTCACCTCCTCCTGTCCTGCTCGTGGGCTCGTCCACCCACCTTGAGTTCCACAGCGACCTCCCCTCCCATCACCTCTCCAGTCATGGGCTCTGTGTCGTCTTCCCCAACATTCTCCGCGGGCTCCTGACCAGCCTGCCCTCTCCACTCTCTTCCTCTTCTGATCCATCCTTGGCTCTGCCACCAGGGTGGTCTTTCTTAAAGCCAGATCTTGTGCTTTGCATCCTTCCAAACCCCTTGAGGTCGTAGGAGGCCCCTCATGAAGTGGTCCCTTACCCTCCCATCAAGGGAGACTTACAAGTCACCTCTTCCTGGAGGCTTTGTTGGATTCCAGAGCGGAGCTGGTCACTGCTTTCCTCCTTATTTCCCATCTCTACTGAGCACTTGTCATCACTCATTATTATTACCACTATCATAGAATTTTATTACGTGCGTCTCCCATGCTAGAAGGGAAGCTACTGGAGAAACCTGATTTTGTTCTCCTCTGTGGCCCTGGTCCAGGGCCTGGCACAGAACAGAGACTCAGCAAATGCTTGTGGGATGAACAACAGCATCAACGCACCAACAGGTCGATGAACAAATGGTCTGTCTTAGCTCTAAAAAGAACCTCACCCAGAGAGAGATTCAGTCAGTCGGCCAATCACGCCCGTGTCATGGTTTCCTTTATCCTCCATGTTTCTCCCTGGTCCTGCTGAGGAGGGTGGAGGACCCTACAGTTGTCTGCCCAGCTCCTCTCTTCTAGAACCTAGCCCTCCCTCTCCACAGAGTCTCTGCAGGGACTCCCGCGTGAGTCAGCACCTCCCTGGTGCTGCCCTCAGACGGCTGGTCCACGGCCAACACCTGACTCCAGCCAGGCCAATGAGCCACTTCCTTGGGATTTTGGGCTCGGGGCAGAGAGTGAGTCTGGGGACAGTCTTGCTGCTACGGGAGAAGCTGCCCCGTACAAGGCAGCAGCCCTGTCAGCCCCCCTTTTCCCTATCAGTCCACCCTGAGAGACCTAAAGGCAAGGGGGAGAGAGGAGGGAGGGGGCGGAGGTCAGGGAGAGAGGAAGACTTGTCAGCATGGGGCCCTGTCTTCAGCACTCCCTGAGGTCTGGCCCCCTGCTGCCCCTTCTACAAGCTGGCCTTTCCATCCTACCCAGGCTTCCTCGAGCCCACACCGTCTCCTTTGGGCTTAAGTTACCTTGAGTTGGGTTTCTGTCCCTGAGGAGCCAGGAGGGGAGCAGCAGATCGGGAAGGAAATTGGGCCTGGCCGTGACGGCACTGCAGCCTGGCCAAGCTACCGTGGGCAGCTGCTGTGAGACGAGGCTCCCGCCCCATCAGTGCTCAGCAAAGTCCCCACAAGACGGCTCCTCTCACCCCACCCTTCGGACCCATCTCCTCGGAGGAGCAAATAGGAGACGCCGATACAGAAGCTGATGCCCACTCTCCCCGTCGATCACTGCCGCAGCCCCCTCCCATCTGAGCTCTCCCTGTGCCGTCCACCTCCTCCGACCCTGACCTTCACGCGATCCACACTCACCCATGCCTCTCCCGGACATCCGCAACAGCCCCTGTCTCTCCTGCCCCTCCTGCCAACGGAATCTTCCCCAAACACACACTTCTCACGTGTGGTTCTGCTCAAAAGCCTTGGGTGCGGCCCCTTCCCCACCAGCACGGCCTACAAACCTCCGACGGCTCAGGATAGTGTGGCCCTTACTGATTCATCGCACTTGTGCCAGTTAACCTGCAGTATCCAGGGCCACACGCTGCCTCCCAGCCGGGTGGTCCTTGACTGTTTCTGCCTCAGTGTCTTTGCTGGCTCAGCGCCCCCCGCCCGGGAGCTCCCCCACCTGTTTACACGTCCGCTTAGTTCCACTTATTTCCATCCGGCCTCACTTTAAGAACTTCCCTGATAACCCTAAATGACACCTCACTTCCTGATGAACTCTCTTGCTCCTCTCTCTCCCTCTCTCTGCTGCTCGCTCCACTTCACCAAACGTGACTTCCGAGTTAACAGAAATCCCACAAGTCCTTCCTGATCCTCCGCCACACTCAGCCAGTGTGTGGGCACAGAGGAGCCCGGACTGGCCCGGGGTCTCCTGGGCCACTGGCAGAGCCAGTAACCCCTCCTACTGTGTGAAGGGTGAGCAAGAGGGAGGGGACCGGGGTGACTCAGGGCTTTGAGGCTGGGGTGGAGGGTGGGGCCCCAGCCAAGAGAATGGAGAGCAGGTCTCCCGGCTGACAGGACATGCCCGCTGAATCTGAGATGCTGTTGGCGGCCAAGTGTCCTCGGGCAGTAGGCAGTTGTGCAGGTGGGTCCAGGGACCAGGAGAGAGGTGTGGGCTACAAATGCAGTTTAGAGAGGTCCCTGAGGCCATGGGGGAGGGCAGGGAACTCGCCAGGGGACACAGCAACTGTAAGAGTTGAAGCCAGGCCCTGGGGGCACAGGACAGCATCCACTGGATGCTCCAGGGCCAGCCCTGCAGTCAGAGGCTGTGGAAACCTGCTTCTGGGGCACAGCTTCCTGCAGCCCTTCCTTCTCCTGCCGGCCACCCCTCCCCATCTGCGGGCAGGTGCACCCTTGGAGCCAGCAGAGCTGTCAGAGTGTTTGAAGTCCCCGCCTGGTGCATGTGGGGACGGCAGACCAGCCGCCAGCCCCTGGCCGCCAGCCAGGCCCACCACCTGCCCCGCCAGGTGCGCCACCTCTCCCTGCCACCAGCAGCTGCCGCCGGCACGGCCTCCGCTCCCACAGGCTGTTGGACTCTTGGAGGCTTCTCCCTCACCAGGAAAATCACGAGGCTGTTTCCTCCCCTTCCTGCTGATGCTTCTTGGGGAAGATTAACCCCAAGAGAGACTCCACAAATAGGGTGACGTGAACTGAACTTCAGCTCTGTCCCTAGAAACACCAGCCCCCGCATGAGTCCGGGCCAAGGAGAAAGGGCCCGTGGGCTGAGGCCCTGGCATGCGGAGGCTCTGCCCTCCCACCCAGCTGTCCCTGAGCCAGCAGGCCTGTAAATGTGCTACAAGGTGTCGAGCAGGTTGCGCGAGCCCAGCCAAGCTGTCCGAGCACGGGGCAGGAACAGCTGAGGGGCGGCTGCCCAGGCACCGAGTCCCTCATCGGCCCCTTTCCCAGAACCACGGAGCACGAGCGGCTTCTCTATGGGAAACGGCTGGTGGAGGCCGGGTGACGAGGAACCCACATGGCTCGTGGAAACCAGAATGAGAGATCGCCTCCCTGGCCCTCTCAGACCGCACCGTGTCCTACACGTCTCCCTCTCGCTTTTCCTCCAGTCTTGCCAGTCAATAACCCACCTTCTGTGTTCTCTGGGCCACCTCCTTCCTAAACGTCTGAAACTCATCCCCGTCCAACGGACCACGTTTGAGTGCAGACCCTGTGGCACCCTTGTGGGGATAAAGTCCCCTTCGTCCGTGCAGGGGGTGTTCAAGGAGCGGGCACACAGGCTGGACGGCTGTGCATGGCGGCGTCACCATCTCACCAAAAATCACAGAGGGCATTCTGGGAAGAGTCGCATCCCCACAGCTCTTCTTCACACCTGCCGTCCTGGTCCCTCTGGGCTGGGCAGGTGGGCAAATTAGTATCCGCTGCCTGGCCAGTAATCATCCTGCCTCAACATCCGGTCTCTCTGGAACATTCTGAACAAGCCCACGGCTTTGCCACAGAGGGAGGAGACGGCTTCGGAATGGGTCTTCTGAGCACATAAGGTGAGGACCTGTCTTCTTGGTAGCATCGCTGGCCTCTGGCTTTGGTGACCAGGATCGTCACATAGCCACAAACTGCAGCTGACGATCAAAGGCATCTTGCTGGAGGGGAGGATGCTGAGGGTCCTGCTCCCAGGCAGCACCGTGTGAAGGACCTGACTGCCGCCCTGCCGTGGCTCCTCAGCTCTCCCTCCTCACAAAGTGGTCCTGAGCTCCTGATGGAGGTGCTGGGGAGCCCAGGCTCCACGCCACCCCTGGGAGCCTCCTGTTGGCTCGTGTTTGCTCGATTGATAGTATTTTTATTCCCATGGAACCTCATTACTAGTCACGAGTTCCCAAAAGCTACATAAGGACCATCTGGGGCATTTTTTAAATATATAAGTTTTTGAGCCCTTTCCTGGAGATCTTGATTCTGTACGTCTAGGATGGGACCCAGGAATCGATCTTTTTAAAAATGCCCTTGGGGCCTCTGATATGCAGCCAGCAGACGGAAACTGCCTGCAGCCCACAAGTCTCTTCACCAGAACAAGAATGGTCTTGGGGCCAGCCTGGTGGCGCAGCAGTTAAGTGCGCACGTTCTACTTCAGCGGCCCGGGTTTCGCCAGTTCAGGTCCCAGGTGCAGACTTACGCACCTCTTGTCAAGCCATGCTGTGGTAGGCGTCCCACATATAAAGTAGAGGAAGATGGGCATGGATGTTAGCTCAGGGCCAGTCTTCCTTAGCGAAAAGAGGAGGATTGGCAGCAGATGTTAGCTCAGGGCTAATCTTCCTCAAGAAAAAAGAAAAAAAAAAGAATGGTCTTTAGGCTGTAATGTTTGTGGCTGAACCAGGAAATAGGGCTCCACACTAAGGCTTAGGAAGTTTCCTTTTCATTTCAGCTGCCTTTGATCAGATTCTAAGCTTGCCGCGCAAATCCTGCCCCAGCCAGGCCCTCAGAACCTCAGGCAGGCAAAGCTTTTTCACTTCCATCTGAGTCTCTGAGAAAACAGATGAGCTGGTGTCGAAGCTGCCGCTCGTCAGCGGCCTGCTGGAGTCCAGCCGGGACCGCATCACGCAGGACCCAGCACGCTGCCTGCAGCAGCCTGATAAATGCCAGCTGCGTGTTGGTTGTTGCTGTTACACATTTGCCAAATCTGCTGGTCTCGGGATCCGTGAATGCCACCACTCCAAGGAGAAGATGAGTTTGGGCACGTCCTGTTAGAACATCGGTTCTATTGGCCCCGTCGGCCAAGCACACGGACAGCTGCTCCAGAGGCCTCGGACCGACAACCAGCATCGGTGCAGGGAGGGCGCACTCAGAGACCCCCGCCCGCAGTGGATGCACAGGCTGGGTTTCCATCTGGCGCGCCCTCATTCACAGATGGCGGGCATGTAAATGACGAAGCAGCTTTGATAGATAGGCTGATGGTCCCTCTCGTGGTTAAATATAGAGTTACTACATGATCCAGCAATTCTACTCCTAGGTATGTACCCGAGGGAAATAGAAACATACAAAAACACACCCGTGAATGTTCACGGCAACGTTATCCACAACAGCCCCCAGACGGAAACAATCCAAACGTCCATCCACTGAGGAATGGATAAGCGAAATGACTCACAGCTACACAATGGAATATTACTCAGCCGTGAAAAAGAATGCAGCTCTGACACCTGCTACAGCATGGACGAACCTTGACGACATTATGCTCAGTGAAAAGGAGCCAGACACAAGAGGCCACTTATTATGTGATGTCAGACAATATGTGAAGTATATGAACACAGGAAATGTCCAGAATAGGCAAGTCCACAGAGACAGAGAGGAGATCCATGGTTGTCGGGGGCTGGGGGCAGGGAGAATGGACAGCGACTGCTCATGGACAGGGCATCTGCTGAAGGAAGTGTTCTAAAACAGGTGGTGGTGACAATGGTGGCACAACTCTGTCAACATTAAATACAACCGCACAGTACATTTTAAAAGAATGCATTTTATGGTATGTAAATTACCTCTCAATAAAGCTGTTAGGAAAAAACCCCAGTCCCTGTCCCGTGTGCCCATGTGCCCTTGGACAAGTCACTTAGTCTCTCTGATCCTCAATATTCTCATCTGTAACATGGAAATGAGGATGTCCTAAATTAGAGACGCCTGGAAATCATGTAACACAAACGAGCGCTCAGTAAACACTAGTGACCATCATTATTGTTATCAGTTATTATTATCACAAGAATAATAATATGGAACCGGCTCTATGTGGTTGACAGGCATTATCATACTCCTCTCGACAGCACAGCTCGGTGAATAATTCTGCTTCTGTTTACAGGGGTGGAGGGGGCGATGCTCAGAAGGCTGCTCGTGGTCCCACGCCCAGGAAGGAGCCGAGTCAAGATTCCGATCCACAGTCTATCATTCATTCATTCATTCAACAGTCCAGCATGAGCAAGGCACTGAGGAATCGATGTTTAACAGAATAACCCTGCTCCCCACCTTCTTGAGGTCTACAATCCAGTGGGGTGACCAACAGTTCTCAAATAGTCACAAAACCAAATGCATGGTGACAAATGCTATCCTAAGTCACATGAAGTGAGAATACAGGGCGCTGTGGGAGGGAGGAACAGGAGAAGCAGCGCAAGTTGGGAAGAGGGTGGGCAGAGACCCCTCAGGACGGTCAGAGCCCTGTGAGAGGCAGCTGACCCACCCCGGGGAGAAGGGGAGGGGGCTCCTGGCTGGTCGAGGGACTCAGTGAGCAGGGGAGCGCAGGTCCCCACCAACCAGGGTGCACGAGTGTACAGGCTGGAGGGAGGCTCCACACCAGGAACTCTCCGGGACGATCCTGCAGAAGGGTTAGGCAGACTTGTCCCGTGACTGTCTGTCCATCCCTCTTCCCCCTGGGCTGGCACAAAGCACGTGGTTCATTTGGGGGTTTAGACTGATGACGGATGGGGAAAGGCAGCTCCTGGCCCTCACCCTCCAGGAGTGGTTTCGGGGTGGGGTGGGGGTGGCAGAGGGCACGCCCGCCGAGGACGGGCTTAGACTGAGGTGTAGCCGGGCGGGAGAGGATGGGGTGTGGCGGGAGAGCTCACCCAGGTCAGGATTGTGGAGGCAGGAGGGGTGGCCCCAGAACGCCTGCTGGGTTCCCAGGTCGTCCAACGCACCTGCACAAGACTCGAGCATCTCAGCCTTCTCCCACCCTCCCGGGTCTAATCCAGCCCCGCCCGGGGACTCCACCTGGCTCACCAGCAGGACTGTCTACCTTGCTATGGCCTGCCTGCCCCATCCCGGACTGCCGCCAAAGTCACCGTGGAACTGTGACAGGCTAGAAGTTGCGCTCTGCTAGACCCACCAAACGACAGTCAGTTCACAGACATGCCACCCTCCAACACCTGTCTTCCAGGGACGGAGACCAGGGGAGGAGGGAGAGGAGGAGACCAGAGAACCAGGAGGAGAAGTCCAGCCTCGCCCACGTTCACTCATCTAGGCACCCCTGACGGGTCTGTTTTAATGCCGTGATTGTACACTAGCTGTTGCACGTATATTTCCCTAAAACATTTCTCAAACGTACTCCTCTTCAAATATTAGCTTTATCCCCCAATAAATAACTGTCAAATCACTGATTAATACAAAGTTTTTTTTAAGTTTATGCATATGTCAGTTTAAAATCATTTCACGGATCATTCATATTTAGGGACTAGACAATTGGCAGCTCCTTTTGGCACTTGAAGAAGAAACGAGAACTGGACGTGGCGTGTGCTGAGCCCCGGGCCTCGTCCACTGGAGCAGCAAGCCCTGCTCTCCCACCCACAGCCGGCCCTGCCCGCTTCACTCCTGTCCTCGCCCTGCCTCACTGCCCTTCCAGCGCCCCCTCGGTTGTGCCACATTGTCCCTGGTCCCATCCCTGGGGGTGGGGGCCCCGAAGGGAAGGTGGACACAGGAAGCGGGGGCAGCCCCATTTGGCCCAGGCTCCAGCCCACTGTGGAGCAGCTGGGCAGGTCCTACTGGCTTAAAAGAGCTTCAAATGAAAGGAGTAGAAATTCCTCTGTGGGCTGCCACAGCCCCTGAGTCATCCTGGGGGCGGTTTTCAGGATCAGAGTCACAGCACGGAGGCGACAGCCACCCAACCAGCCTGGGGAGGAAGGAGCCGGTGAAGCAGTCACCTGGCTAAATCTGGAAGAGGGGCCTGCAGCTGCTCCACCCCCTCCCGCCCCTCGGTCAGTCCCGGCATCCTGCTCCTGGCCGGAGTCCTGCCAGCTCTCCCCCGGGGCCCACTGAGGCAGCTCAGGCAGCTGCCGCTCATGCCCAGGAAGGAGATGGTGACAGGAGTGTTGGGGTCACACGAGCAGGAAGTCCGCACCCACTGACCAGCTGCTCCCGAGGCCGGGTGTGGGTGTGGGTGCCAGGGAGGCTGTGTGGACCTGCCGAGCGGCTGCTGGTGGAAGCCCAGGTGCCCTGTGCTCCTTGGGAGGCGAGCGTGTGAGGCCCCCGAGTGCAGGACGCACGAGAGCCGGCGGTCCAGGCCTGGGGAAGCTGGGCCTACACCGGCCACATTCTCACCCGGCTCTGTCACTAGTCCACCAGAGGCCCTGGGCAATAGCTGATTCCTCCCTGCCTCAGTTTCCCCATCTGTAAAATAAGGCGAATTCTCCTACTTTCCCAGGTGCCACGCCACCTAGCTTTTCTCCCTGTGAGTGGCCAGCCTCTCTCCCAACCCCAGGGTAGGCTGCTGGCAGACGGGTGGGAGCGCCCACCAAGAGCTCCAGCACGATGTCACCCACCCCACACCCGTGTGCTGGAAGCACAATGGGCCCCTCCAGCCCAGAACTGCTGCCGGCACCCTGGGCATCTTCCAGCAGAGGCAGCCCGAGCGGTGGAACAGGGTGCACTCAGCGGGCCTCCTGACTGATCCAATGCACCCAAGCAGCGCAGCCTCCAGGAGGCTGGATAAATGGTGGTAGGAACAAATGGGTGGGAAGACGGGCTTTCCACGCAGACCAGCTCCACTCGCCGGCTGTGCGGCCTTGGACCAGTCTGTTCCCTAACATTTCTGACCCTCGATGCATTCACCTGAAAAGTGAGGATGGTTGCGCGCCTGCTCACATAGGACCACTGTGAGGATTCGAGCAGATACCATGCTGCAGACATACTGTGCGTCTGGCACACAGTAGCTCCACCATGACACTCACAAGGCGGCTCTGCCTGTCCTACCACCATCTTAAAGGCCGTCTCCCACAGTTTAACTTGACCCCTCTCACTAGCACAACTTTGTCTCTGCTGCCCTCACTCTCGTTGGTGGCATCCACCCCATCGCTGAAACAGAAACTGGGGATTCCTCTGGGCTCTTCCCAATGCCTCATCGCTACCCTCTCCTTACTCCTATGTCCGTCCAGCCCTCCCTTGACAGGTCTCGTGGCTCCGTTTCTCCTCCATTCCCGCCTCCACGGCCCTTGTCCTCTCTTCAGCCGTCACCAGACATCCTCCTGCCTCAGGTCCCTCCAGCACCAGGGGCTGCCCTGTATGCCCACCCTTCCTGCAAGCACCTGCCTGCCAATCGGCCGCCCTCACCGGCTGTCGGCCCCTCGAGAGCAAGGAGCAAGCCTTTGTGTTCAATAAATGTTTTTGGACTGATGAATCAGCGAACACAGGAGAGCAGAGTGAAGGTCCTGGTGGGCGGAGGGCGGCCAAGCAGGAGGAGAGGAAGACTGAAAGGTTGCCTCGTGCCTCATTCATTACCTGTTAAGCCGCCATGGTTCTGTCTGAACAAGACTAAGGTAAACGAAGAACCGGAAATACGTCCATAAAACACGGACGGATGGGCTCCAGCTGGTTTCTGTTCTAAGAGTGTGTTTATAAGTTGATTGTTTAGACCTCGCATTGCATCTTCTGTTAGAAATTCACATCAAGAAGAGTGGGAGATCAATTACAACCATTGATTAACTCTTAACACATCTCAGGGACTGTGCCAGGCACTTGGCACGCATCTTCGTAGTTAATCCCCTCCAGGAAGGAGTTGCTATCCCCGTTTTACAGATGAAGGAAGAGGGTTGTAGGGAACTTGCATAACAGTCTCAAGGTCATATAACTCGGGGAAAGAGCAGTGAGTGGAACCCAGGTCTGCCCCATCCTAAGGCTTGTGCTTTCTCCCTCTGCGCTATATTGTCATTCATTCCCACCAACATGGCCAACTGCTGTCATCGGTTGGCTACCAGCCTCCCAGGCTCATCATTGGCCAAAAGCCTCTAAGGGGAGGGCTCTGTCGGCCACAAGGACCTGTGAGGAGGGAAGCTGTGGACAGAGAAGGGAAGGAGGGAGGGAGAAGCAGCCTCCTTCTGGGCTAAACCACAAGGATTTACGAGCTAAACCAGCAGGATGCCGTCAGCCCAGGTGCACCTGGATGTGCCGAGAGAGAAACAAGGTCCAAGGTCTGGAAGCCATACCCCTCTCCTCCCGCCCTGTGTCTGTGCCAGGATGGTCAACGAGCCAAGAAGAACTGGAGCAGATCCTCCCCTCTTGGGGAGCGGGGAAGGGGCCCTCCTCACTGTAGACTCTCGGGCCCTCCTTGCACCTTCTCTCCCCCTCCGACTCTCTTCCCTCTCTGGATGGGGACCCTTTGCTTAGGTGACCCTTGGATCCTGAAGGCCAAGGGCAGAGGTCACTAATTGGCAGCATAGGGACCAAGTCTGGCCTGCAGATGTGTAATTCAGCCTGCATAGCATTTTTAAGAATTTCAAAAATTGAGAAATTTCACACAAATGTCTGGATTTCCAGCTTTGGTGGAAAATCTGAAGATCTGAGAGTGCAGGCCCAAATTCCCACATGGAGACAATTGGAGTCACAGCCACCCCTTCGTGTCGGGCACAGTCTCAGAGCCGTGGCCCCCACCCAGGCCAGTCTGTCCGGGGCACCTGTGGGGCCACAGGCGGGCGCCCTGTGCTCTCCCAGGCTCTGGCTGTTCAGTCCCTCAGGGAGCGAGGCAGGAGGGGCTGCTCCAGGGGAGCCCCACCAGAGCCATCCCAACCTCAAGACCTTCCAGAAAACCCAAACAAATGTTCGACAAGGACGGCCTTCCGCAGTCCGAGAGGCAGCACCGGGGCAGAGCCCGGACCACAGGCCCCCGCGGGTCTGGTCCTGGAGGATCAGGAGACCCCGTTTGCTTCCCACCAAGTGGCTCTGGAGCCCCTTGAACCAGCCTCCCCGACCTGCTCACCAAGGGCACCCGAGCGGGCGGGTCATGGGCTCCTGTTCTGCTGGGCACTGCCTCCTCCATCACAGCTCCAGGCCCCTGGGGACGCCGGCCTCCTCTGCGCCCTCAGCAGCCCCTGGGGAGTTGAATTCCTCCTTGCAGCTTCCACCTGCTCCCAGAATCGACTGTCTACATCTCTTCCTGCTGGCCTGGCAGACCCTCGAGGGAATTCAAATGACTCAGCTTCATGTCCCGACCCAGCCCTGACCAGCTGCGTGACCCTGGGCCTATCACCCCCTCATACGGTTCTGTTTCCTCAGCTGTAACCGGGGTGAACGGCGTTTCCCTGGCAGGGCCGTCGTGAGGGTTAAGGAGGAAAAGGCACTGGCC
Organism: Equus przewalskii; assembly: GCF_037783145.1. Classification (NCBI taxonomy): domain Eukaryota; kingdom Metazoa; phylum Chordata; class Mammalia; order Perissodactyla; family Equidae; genus Equus; species Equus przewalskii. Next base: position 90,629,749 of record NC_091831.1, read on the forward strand.
TGGGCCAGAACTGGGGCTGCACGAGTGTCGGGCAAATAAGGGCCTGAGGGGACAGCCGCACAGAGAGTGAACTGCCGCACACATACACAGGGCTCTGCCAGACACACATGCACACACGCACATGCACGCATGCACATGCATGCACACACACATGTGGCCTCGGCTCCGGGCTGCGCCTCCTTTGAACAGAGGGCTCCCGTGCTCCGGAACGTGGCTCCCGCTGCCAGAGCAGAAACAGCGGTCGGGCCTCGAGACAGGGCTCTGGGCTCCTTGGTGGGTGCGGGGGTCCCAGTGCCCGTGAGCTCCTCTCTTCCTGTCTCAAAACCCCGCTCAAGCCTCGGCCTCACCTCCGTTTCCTCCCCTCGGAGGGCTCAGCTACAAACCAAGACACCACAGGGCATCGCAGCTCCCAAGCACTAGGCACCTCGACTGGAGCCCCCAGTACTTGGCACCAAACACACCCGGAACACTCCGGGCGCCCAGAGAGAGCAGGGTGGGGGGCCAGGAGCTTGTGTTGAGTCAGGGGGGCCCTGTGTCAAACATCCGCTCCGCCCCTTCCTGGCTGAGTCATTTAAAGCAAGTGGCCCAACCTCTCTGATCCTCAGTGTCTTCCTCTGTAAAGTGGGAATTCCTGCCTCCCGTCCAAAGAGAGGACGCAGAAGCACTCTGAATTTCGAAGAGCTGTATCCGTATTGGACACCAATGAACAGACAGCTTTGGTTTCTCTCTTAGGAATAAAAGGACAGGTCACCCGGGAAATCTGTCCTAAAAGACCTCCCGACTAGAGTGGTGCGTGAGAACCACAGAGAAACAGAGGAAGGAGGGCGTCTTGGTGTCCCGATGGCGTGCCCAGCGAGTTCCACCCAGCTGAATGCACCTGGGCGTGAGGGAGCGGCATTGCTCCTGACCTTGAACTGAGGGTGGGGTTTGGACAAGCAGAGTCCAGGTCAGCAAACAGTAGAGTAGAAGCCTGGGGGGACCCCTAGCACTGAGCACACGCTGGAACCAGCGGGAGGGGAGCAGGATGGAAAACACAGCCGTCAGTTCAGTGGGAGAAAGAGTTTTCTCATCTAAGATGGGTGAAGAGAGGTCGGCACGCCCAGATGGAGAGCACAGAGAAGGGCAACGAGAGACCACAATCTGCACGGGGACAGTGGCCCGGGGCCAGGGGAAACTCCAGGCGGGTGGGGTTACATTAGCAACGTGGAGTCGACACCATGAGCTGAGCTAGAGCAACTTGGCTCTGGCCAGCTGGCATCTTGAGTGAAAGGAGCACTAAGAACGTCCCAAAATAAATGCAAGAAGGCTTGGTTTAGACGCTCTTCCTCCTGGCGGGAGGCAGATGGGGAGGAAGGAAAGCATGAGCAGGTAGTGTTTGGCCCAAGAGTTCTAGCAGCAAGTCCTTGGAGGCAACATGGTGCAGGGGCTCCAGCTGTGAGCCTGGCATTTTGTCCCAGTTCTGCCTGCAGGACCCTGGGCAGCCCCTGGTCTCCTCCACTTCAGCAGCCTCTCAGGGATGTTGGTGGACCAACCAAGTGGTGCCTGTGGAGCATTCTGAACCAGGCTGGCATGCAGAAATGCTGGTATTCTCTTAGGTCTTGCCATTTTGAACATTCTTCCAGAGGAGCCTAGGAAACCCTCTGCTTATCTGATTCTAGACCACGCCACTCGCTGTCTACACCCCTCCCAGCTCTCTCGGTCTATTCCATTTGCTCAGCCGGCTGTCGGTCTGTCCAGCGTGGAAGCTGGTACAGCAACACTCTTCCACAATCCGCAGCATCTCACAGCGCCTGGCCAAGCCCCGTTGTTCCCAAGAAGCAAGTCCTGCTGGGCGGCACAGGTTCCCCAAGGACCCAGGCCATCAGAGGGCCCGGCTCCACTCTGACCTTTGAGCAACTCCACCTGCTCCTTGGGTTCCAGGGCCCAGCTAGGACCAGACATGTCCCTTAGACCACAATCGGCTGAGGGTTGCAGATACAAAGGGACTGCTGGATCTGTCCCCCAGACGATGGTGATTCCTGGGCCAGCTCTGGAGGGCGGGAGCTGGGGGCTGAGAGAAATCGGAAAGAACCGTTGTACAGTTGGGCTCGATGCAGCCAGGGGGCTCAGAAATTCTTCCAGGACTTCTGTGCTTCGTTCTTACAATACTACCCTATTCTGGCTTATTATAAAAATATTACCCAGAGCTTCCTACTGCCACAGTCCTGGTAACAGCTGTTTGCTGAAAACCCTGTTGGCTGGAAAATGAAATCTGGGTGTGTAAGTTGCCACCAGACAACATTTCTGTGCATAATGTAGGAGAGGTGCCTTTATATCGGATGGGGGAGGTAGCAGGGGGATGGCTGGCAGAACATCCTGGGGGAAAAGGAAAGAGCGAGGGGGTGGCAGGTGGACCTGGGCAAGCAGGACTAGAGGACGCAGTCGTGGTCGAGAACGGCTCTCAAGCTGTTTCGTGTGAAGTGTGCATCACCTGTCCTCCTTCTGCATGAAAACTTCAGTACAGTTTCTGCCGTGCTCACTGCTGCCTTTGGTGAAGCAGACAGAAAACAGAGACCACCTTGTGGACGGCTACATGTCGGCAAAAACAATTTATTTTTCGTCATTGCCTTAATTTCCCAGAGAAAGGCCTTTTTTCTGCTCTTCAGGACATTCCTAACACCAGCCCTGAAAAGATGCTTTTTCTCTCTTAAAGAGTGAAACAGAACTCAAGTTGGAACAAAGCTCAGCGTATTCAGTTTGGGAAACAGAAGGCTGGACCAGCATCGTGGGGCCAGGAAAACACACCAGCAGCGGCGAGGGCAGAGTCATTTTCCGAGCTCTTTTTGGTTTGAAGAGAAAAATAGAGAAAAACCTCACCCGAAAAATCACTTCTCTCTCCTCTCTAAATATATTGAGCATAAGCCTCTTTTGATGAGCAGACCAAGGTACGCGTGACCCATTTTGATGGTTCCCAACCAACAAAGGGACTTCACAGTTTTAAAGGACACTTTGAAATAAACATGTAGATATTCCCATTTTCACCTAAATTTTATCATGTTTTTTTTTAAAAACTCCCTGGTTCCAGTTGGAGCAAGGCTCTGGTCTACCTGGACCAGCTGTGGCCAATGGGGAAGTAAAGAGGAAGAAAGAGCGGGAGAGGCAAAACCACGAGGGGCACAGGAAAGGACCTCAGGATACGATTGGTGAATGAATGAAGGAATGAGTCAAGAATGAATGAATGAGTGAATGTTTGTCAACACGGTCCCACGGCACAGTCCACTGCAGGTCACTCTCTCTCTCTCTCTCCACGGTGAGGATTCAGAATATTTCTTAGCCCAAGAACTAGAATCTTCTTAAATGCAAATAGATCCCTATTTTGAAAAATAACAACGCTTCCTTACTGTGAGAAGCCACACACACGCAAGGTTCATTTTAAACCTAAAAAGCTGAAGTGGCGTCTGATATGGTAACTCGCGGGCAGCGCAGATCACAGAGTGAATGACTCATGACCTTGACTGTAATAATATAAGTTCAAACCAGTTGAAATGTTGCTAAATGTGGAAAGGGCACCGTTTCTGAACCTGATTTTGCAACACAAAAGCAGGCTGACTTGGAGAAGAACTTCCCTCACAGTGTATGCCAGGCATCTAGGGCCCCCTGCAAACACATTCTTGTCCCTTTGGGCCAGAGCAGGTGACGCTTATAACGGGATCCATTTGCATGACAATAGATGGGAACTGTGTGCTGCTGGTTCTTTCCACCTCCGTCTCGACCTCACTGTCCCTAGTTTCTGAATCCACCTTTCCCCGGGAGCTCCGTCTGTCTACAGAGCAGTGTGGGGAGGGCCAGAAGAAGGAATCGCACTGCACCCCAGAAAGATCCCTGTGTCCAGCAGCTGCATCTGGAGGCCCCCTGGGAAGCGGGACAACGAGCCGTAACTTGTGCTCGGCCTGGGGACACCTGACCCTCACCACCGGGCTTTCCCAGCATGAAACCCTCTTGAGGTCCAGAACTGCAGGTTTCTAAAGAGATGGTGGACTAGGAGCTCAGGGAGCCCAGCTACACCTGCGTGGGCTTTGGAATTGCCAATGGATGGGGTGCCTACAGATGCCCCCCATGCATTAGCTCCACATGGGACCCCAGTTCACAGAGGTCAGTCTTGCCCTCCCCACCGTCAGCTCCTTGATTCTGGAAATGGCATGACTAGCCCAGGCCACAGCTGCCTCCTCTTAATCCTGAGCCAATACCCCCACACACCCTGTCCCCCCAACTTAGCCCTAACCCACACTCCTGTGCCCCCCAGGAGACCAGTGGGATGGATCGTCTTGGAAATGCTGTGGGCTGCCAAACCCTCCATGCTTCCTTTGTTGGCGACCTTGGACATTCCCGGAAAGGCGTCCTCGCAGGCTTTCTGTCCTCGCCCGCTCTCCGGCTGCCCCTGGGTTTTCCTGGGCCTCTCCCCATGGGGCCCTCTGGGGCTGCATTCTGTAATTCACAACCTTGCCTAAACCTCACCACCTTCACAGAAGGTTCCTCCCTCTCCTACTTAGACCAAGCCCACGGAGTTCTTCCCCAAGCACAGGGTCCCCATCAGCCTCCGCAGGCCACCCATTCCCCACACGTCCCATTCCTCAGGGTTGGAAGGCGGGGTCATTGTCCTCCAGACCAGGGATTCTCCAACCTAACAGCACATAACACGCCTGCGTGGTAACTGCTTCTTGATTGACTCCCCCCCGAGAGACGAACCCCATGAGAGCCTGGGTCTGGGCCTAGCACGTGGTCAGTATACACAAAACAACGCAGAAAACATTCATAAATGTGGACTGACTTAACAAACATAAGGCAGATCTTATTGCTCGCATCCTACAAACGAGAAGACTGGGCCTCAGAGAAGATAGCGGACGCGCCTGGTCACACAGCTGGTAGGTGGCAGAACCACCACTCGAACCGGTTATCTAAATCCGCCGCGTCTTGTTATGTAGTAACATGACTCTGGGCGCGAGGTCCTGATTAGGTAACGAAGCTAAAAACTAAAGACAATTTTGTTTCCAGTTTACATGGACTTCCAAAGAGCCCATTAAGATGGGAAAAATGAAGTGTAGGGGATCTCCTGAGGGAAACGAAATACACCCATCCATAAGGCAACTCTGCCGGGCCCCGTCCATGCCCACACGGCCCTTTAGGCAGGAGGAAAGGGACAGTGGTTGGTTCTAGCAGGTTCCAGGGCCCCAAGACCGGCCCCAGGCATGGTTAGAACAGAGAGGTCAGAGAAGACACAGTCCAGAAGCAGAAGGACACCTCAGGGCCCCGCCAGTCCTGGCCCTGGCTCCCTCCTGGGCCCAGTCCAACCCTACAAGAGACAAAAACCACGAGTCCAGGCTGTTACAACAGTCACCATCGCTGTTGCCGGCTGGGGCTTTACACTGATTACAGTAATTACTGAGGAAAGTCGCGTTGTGATTTGCCGGCAGTAGATGAGGATGACAGAAACGAAATTGCAAAATGTTGAGCAAGTGACAAGTGGGAAGGTTGAACAACGAAAGTTCATGGGCAGACGTAAAAGTGACCAGCCGCTGTCAGCTCGACCGGGAAACCCGGCCCCTGTGGGACTCACCACAAAGAGACTTCTGTGCAGAGAGCCCCAGACCCCCCCAGACGCTGAAAGCAGGTCGAAAGTGGCCAGAAGCTCTGAGCCTGGGGACCCATCAAGGGGGGAAGGGAGTGCGTGCACACAGACACAGAAACGCATACACGCACATACACCCCTGTGCTGCGCTCGTCAGGAGGCCTTGACTCACAAGAGGCTCTTACTAAGAGAGAGCGGCCTGGAGATCTGTATGAGGGGATTCCTGCACAAAAGGATTCGGGGAGACCCCACAGAGGCAGTGCTGGTCTGCCAGCTTCCCATTCTCCCCACCAAATCCCAGGACTCCTTGGGGGCACTCGGGTAATCTGTGGAAACCCCTGCCCGTGCCGTCTCTCTCCCAGTGCGGGCCTTGTCAGTGCGTCCACCTGGGGACTAGAGAGAGGAGCTCTTCACGTGGACACACTGGTTCTCAGACATCATTTGCGAGCATGAGCAGCAAGGCCCTTCTTTAATGACCTCCTTACAAAGTCCCGCGCTTACAGGTTAGAGCAGAGACGCTCTGGGGGGAGGAGGGGAGGGCCAGCTTGCTGCCTTCTCCCCCAACACACCTGGGAAACCTGTGTAACTCCTAGGGTTCCACAGAGCACGGTTTGAGAACAACGGATCTAAAGGGTGCAGGGTGGTCCAGAAGGATGGAAAACATCCGTGACCTTTGAAAGAAGACCCTCAGGGGGGCAGTGGTCATAGATGTCCGACAGCAGGAGCTAACGAGGGACTGGAGGACAGGCAATTGGGGGTGGCAGACGCCAGCCTCTCACTCCCAAATGCATCAGCAGAGAAACAGCAGCAGCTGCAGAAGGCTCAGGAGTCACATGAGGACGTTCAGAGGTCAGGACCCCAGGCAATGAGAGGAGGTGTGGGAGGGCCCGGGGGGACCGACAAGCCCCTTGGCCTCTGAGACCAGGACTAGGATGTGGCCAATGGCAGGTGTTTCAAGGTGTGGAGTAGTCGGCACTCGGGCAGGTGGCTCAGGTGTCCACTGGGAGGGCCCTGGGTCAGCGAGAAGAGCAGGGGCCGCCATGGGGCGTGCTTGAGAAGCCGTCTGCGGTCACAAAAGGGGGGCTCCCCTGTGGGGTCCCGGCATGGGCTCCTGGGGGGCTGTTCTCCACTTTAATTTCATAATCACCCTCTGTGGAGGGAGAGGGGCAGTGGTCACAGCCCCCCGTTAAAACGCGCAATGCAGAACAAGACTAAAATTCCAGGCTCCAGATTTCCATCCAATGCCTGGTTCTCATAGATTCGACCAGCACTGAAACAGGGAGCGTTTGTAAGTCTACGAAATACGGCTCCGACGGAGTCCTGCCCGTTGGTATGACCTTCTCCAAGGACTGAGTGGTGACGGTCGTCTCAAAGCTACTGGCCTTTTTCTCAGCAGACCCGATTCTGCCATGCCCTGTTTTTAGAAAACCCCACGAGCATGCTAGGGAGAATATGCCTCCATCTCTAGAAGCATGTTTGCCTGTGCAGAAAGGGAAGTCACGTCAGGAATGATGATCCACAGGGTTCCTTGAAAGAGGAAGTTCCAGGCTTCAACGTGTGCTCAAATCAAGCTCAGGGATCGAATTATTCAAATCGTTCACAGTCTTACATATTTTCGACAATTTGATATTTGGACCAGAGCTTTTACTTCCAGATTCTGGTACTCAGTGTTCTGAAGGAGTCTTGGGGAAAACCAACATGCTTTTCTTTGTAGGAAATCCTCTGTTTTGTTTTGTTTTTTAAATGCTTTTGGAAATGCCTTTTTCCTTTATGCCCCACATTAAAACATCTCACCTGGACCTCTCCATCTAAGACCCTGACAGAGATAGTGTGGATGTCTGTTCAAACCTTTCAGACAGGGAGGCAATTTGGATTTGCTGTAGAAACGTCAAAGCCGACAGTAACGTGACTCACCAGCTTTGAGAGGATGGAGGAAGATCTCGCTCTAGTCTCCCCTCCATGAAATCTGGCCAAAATTTCTCTGAGTCTCAGGTACGTGGATTTGTCCTCCCTCATTCTCAGTAGCAAAGTGACGTTCCCTACTCCCACGGCGATGGCCTTAGGGCCAGGGCCATACTCACCCTCTATCTCTCTCTGTCTCTCTGACTTTTTTGCTCTCTCTCATCTCAGCTACAGAGGATGGAGTTAATAATATGCGTCAGGTCCTGGAACAAACCCATCTCTGGGGCCTTGTCTTTCCATTCCCCCATCTCCAGGTCAGACCTGGCCCACCACAGTGCATAGTAACAAATTTTCTCATGGGTGAATGGACAGATTGGAAGCAGCACAGTGGAGCAGAAGGGCAGGGACTGTGACATCAGAAAGATTAAGCCCATCCTCAGTCCTGCTTCTTACTGTGGGATTTTGGACAAGTTGCACATGCTCCGGGTTGGGGGGTCCTCAGCTTCCTCATCTACAAAATATTCTTCATCAAGTCATTAAAAGGATTGGATGAAAATGTTATGTTAAGCAGGAGGTGGAAACTCAAATCCATCTGTCAACAGGCAGGTAGGAAATGAGAAGAAAAACTGGGTGAGCAACAAAAAGGAGTGGAGGAGACTGCGGCCAACTGGAGAGCACACAGAGATTGCATGCCACACAATATATTCAGATGATAATAACAAAGGCCAAATGCATCACTTCTGTCAGCCAAATTTTGCCTGTGACTGTGACCTCTGCCTCCCAGTCTGGCACGTGGTATGCCCTTAACAATATTAGCCAAAGGTAGACGCTCTGTGATTTGAGGCCTGTGTGATTTAGAAGCCAGGAGACCACAGCCCAAGGTCAGGCCTTAGTTCTCCACCAGTCTCACCTGAGCCCCTAAGGATTTGTGACATGAAGCAACAACCCAGTTTGCACACTGCCAACCTGGGACCACCCTCACTGTCACCATAAAGTGTTAAGCGACATTCATGGTGCTCAGCAGGCCACACTAAGGCAGCTCTCTGTCATCCCAAGGCAAGGCCTGGAAGCACCACAGAATCCAAGGCCACTAACGACGACCGAGAAGGATGCACAGGGGGAACGGGAGCAGAGAGCCACATGCAGAGTCGGCCCCGAGGAGACGACAGCATGCCCAGCCGGTAACTCGACAGCAAGAGCAAAATCGGCAGCACCTGGAGAAAATGCACTATTATGTAAAATGCAAGGCCTTTGAAGGCGGGATCCCATATCTTTTTAACTCCCCACCACACACCAGGCAGCCTGAGCTCAGAGAAGGTGCTCAGTTAACTGCAGGTGGATGAAAGTGGTTGGAAAGAGTGCAGACAGCGAAGCTCCCAGGGGACGACTTTGCAGTTGAGGGCGGGAGAGTCTAAAAGGGGAGTCGCACGGCTTCACGGGAGGACTGTCTGCAGGCTCTGAACGGCGGGGAGAGGGCAGCATTCTTAAAACCTAAGGGGTCACCCATGTGTCCTGCCACCCCACCTCTGACCTCTGACCTAAGTGACACCTGGGAGGTCTGGCAGCCATGAGCCCGGCGGCGTGGTTCCACGGTGAAACGGCTGATGGGACTGGGATTCTGACTTTCGTTCTCTTCCCAGAGGCTAATGAGAAAGCATAATGGCCTTGCTTCTTGTTTGATCCTGGGCCACTCGGGCTGTGGCTTGGCCGCCTCTCAGCATGTGGAGCTTTTTAAAGAGCAGGTCAGACGGAGGCCTGCCCAGCCCAGCCCCATCCTGGAAATCCTTATGAACATTTCCAAGAACAAGAGGAGAGAATAATGCCCGCCTCACCAAGGGTGGGGAAAGGGCTTGAGCCTCAGAGCTGGAATTTTACCTCTTAACCCCCATTTAGGTGTTTCCCAGGGGGTGTCCTTAGACACACGGTTTAACCTCCCCAAGCCTCAGTTTCCCCATTGTGAATGGAAGGCAATGCCACCGTAGGTTTGTCGTGAGAGTTTGTAGGTGACACGCACGCACACGCAGCACAGCGACCTGGTGCCTGCCTGGTACACAGTAGACACTCAATAACTGTCTTCATCTACAAATGGGGATGGCAGGACCACTCAAACGTGCATTACAGCTTCGTTAAGACAGCCTGTGAGATAAGCCGTGTGAGTGGTTTGGGGTGTGGAATCCCCTCCATCCTTCCTTCTGGCCAGTGGAGAACACACACAAACCCAAAGGGACATCAGAGTGTCCACCTTACCCAGGCTTTCTGGGAACAGCTAGCTGGAGAATGTTCCAGAACGTCACTTGACCCAGCCCAACTTGATGAAAGCCGGGCCTGCCAGGAGGACCAACCTGCTTCTTCCACAGGTCCAAGGAGATCACTTTTTGAGCCAGGCTGATTGAAACCACCCCGAATGGGGTCCTTACCACACAGGAACTGAAAACATGAGCACCCACCCCCTGCCCCTGAGCTCAAAGAGGTGGGGAGAATCTAAGATGAAGGACAGTGAGTCCTTCCTATGTGGTAATGGTCTTTCAAACTCTTAATGGGGTATAAATCAGTGAAACGAGACAGGAGAAGAGGACCCTCCACCCGGTCCAGGAAAGCTGGGCCAGCCTGCTGATGTCAGATAGGGTGGAGGGGAGGCTGGTGCAGACACCTCTTCCGCCCCCACCGAAAATAGAAGCCAGAAATTCCAGATGTGTCGGGTCACGGTGTAGTAGCTGGGGACACAGACGGCTCCAGGCGCCCGTGGGGGGGGAGGCTGCTGGTCTGGAGCAGAGGATGCTGGTACTTGGGTTTCAGGAAGAGAGCGCCACGTGGAATTCTTGAGGGCAGACCGCGGGGACGCCCGTGGAGACGCTGACAGAGCTGACTCGCCTGGCGGCAGTTTCAGCCAGAAGCCTAAAAGATGAGACTCTGAGGTCCAGACAAGAAAAGACCGTGTGTCTCCAGAGGCCAAGAGCAGGTGAACGGGAGCAGATGCAGCAAGCACCAGCAGGAGGGGCGGGGTGAGCCAGAGTCATGAACGGGCTGCCCGGACCCGAGAGCAGAGTCAGCCAAAGGTAAAGCAAACATCCCCCACTTCCCTTCCCAAGCGCCTGGCAGATCCCACTAATCAGACCACACCCTTTCCCAGGAACCCAAATGGGCCTTCACAGTCCTCCACCCTCCAGCTGATAGCAAGACAAACCACAGCTGCTATCCCAGGTCTAGAGGAAAGACCCATCAGGAGGGGGTGTTTGGCGCACTGGACATGCCATGTCCACGGTCACAAGAGCCAGCCCCTCATTTGCATTGGACCACGCCAGACTTGGAGTCTGCACATGGGGCTGAATTTCAACACTGCCACTCATCGGCCGTGAAGGTCCCCATCTGCGAGAGCAGGGTGTCCCACGGGCGGAAGTGGGAATCCCGCACCTGGCCTGCTGCTTGTACACGTGGTCAACGTCCAAGAAGGGTCAGTTGTCTTGTCTTGGATCCATCATTTCCCCCTCTGGAGGCCCTTCATCTTGACCTCAGTCCAAATACACAGCTCACTGAACATTCTTCTTGTCTCCCTTTCTCTCTTAAAAAGGATGACTGCTAAGATTTACTCAGACGGGCTTGGCAGGGGCACGTCATAAGAGCTGAGATGGGAAAAAGAGTGCCTCTCCACGTCCAGTCGCAGCACAGGAGACCCCAGGTGACGGGGCAGGTGTGTGAGGGCTACAGAAGAGGGGAGGGCATGAGATCTCCAGGGCCCAGGGGAGCAAGGGGCCCCTTGGAGAGTCAGTCTGGGACTGAAGTCCTGCAGGGGCCACATGTGGAGGCCTCTGTGGTTGCCAGCGGGATCCTGAGTCCCCTTCGCTCTCCTGAGCCATCCTGGCCCTGGAAGGCCAGCCTGGATTCTCCTGGCTGATGCTGTCATTTCCAGAGGCCCCCACACAGGTAGGTGCTTTGCTACTGGCCAACCCTCTGGGGAGTCCAAGTGTGTCTGAAGCTGGCTGCCATCAACGGAATGACTTGTACTTAATTCAGCGGGAATTAACACATACAAACGTCTGGAAAACCACACAGCCCGACACTCCCCGGGGGAGTAAACACAGGCAGGCATACAACGGGAAGCTCAAACCCACTGCTCTCCCAACTCGCTTCCCAGAATTCCGTTCTCTCGCATCTAATGGATGCAAGAGAGTCCCACGGTTTGTTGCTGTTGCTACTCTCGTTGTTTTAATGGGCAAAGCAGCTGAGGCCCAGAGAGGGGTAGCAATTTTCTCAGTATCACACAGGCGATAGCTCAGCCAAGACTGGATTATGGCTCCCTGACTCCCAGCGCCATGTTCTCCCCGGGTTGGATGATTTCCCAAACTTGGCTCTCATTCCTGACCATCTGCTTGAAAAGCTTTAGAGCGAGGTGCCCTGTGTGGTGGCAGATGGAAGAGGATCAAGGCGTAGATACCAAATGGCACCAAGCTGGGGCGGTGGTTGGGGCGGGGTGGGGGGGAGGATATTCTCAAACTGGAAATGTCCTCATTTTATGCCACAAACAACCAGAGAAGAGGAAATAAAACCAGACTCTTAGCCAAGCAGCTGTGCCTGCTTCTACAAAAACTGAGCCCCTTATAATGTCCATCATCCCTGGGCAAACGGCTGTGTAAACGTGGTGTTGACACTGCTGATGTCAGATCAGAGCTTTTTGCTCTGGGCCGGTCCATAATCTCTTCTGTCCTTCCTGTGGAAAATCGAGGAGGGAGACAGGGCCCTTGTGCAAACAAGAGTCCCCGCGAGAACCAGGCGGCGGGAGCTCAAAGGCAGGTTGGTGATACCCAGGCCAAGGGGAAGCTGGCCTCCGTTTCAAGACCTGATGCCTGGCACAGGCTGGGCTTACTTTGGACGGGGACAGAGCTGTGACTGCACACATGAGAAGACCATCAAAACACCATGAGGTCATTACAAACATCAGTCACCCTCACTTCCTGCGAGCTCTCGGAGGTGCTGGCCCCAAGGGGCAGGCAGCAGGAAGGTGCATTCATGCAGCCAGTAGCCATGTTTGGAGGGCCTGCGGGGAGCCAGCCCTGGGCCCAGCCTTGGGACTGATGGAAAACGCATTGATGGAGGACCTCCTTGGAGCCAGGCGGCTATGTCCAAGGAGAGTCAAGGTTTCAGCCCTGTCTTAGAGCACAGGCCAAAGCCAACTGGACGTGTCTTCAGGGACCATCAGATCCACTGAATATCAGAGACAGCTGAGGTTCAGGCAAGGTGGCACACTTTCACTTATTCTCAACTCGAGGATGAAACACAATCCAGTCATGGGACCAGAGTCTCAAGCTGCAGCAACCAGGAGGAAAACGGCACTGGCTGTGTCACTCTTCTTGTGCCCAATGGCAAATGGTAGTCTTCCAACATGGTGGTCTCTAGAAAGTTCGAGAGCCCTCAAGAGCTCCTGACTCGCATCCCCAAGGGGAGGCAGAAAGGCCACCTCGGGACTGGCCTCAGAGTCCCCTTCAGGAATCTGCCACCCAGAGCTGGACCCTGAGTTAGCCCTCCATCTCCTCTCAGCCCAACTCTGTCCCATGACCCATGGGCACGTCCAAGGGAGCCATGAGAGCAAACTCCCCAGAGAGGGAGGAGACCCAAAGGACGTCAGCGCCCCACTCCTCCCCCAAAAGACCTCATTCTCCCTCCCCCACCCCTCCCCATCTCACACCTTGATGAAGGCAGCCTGTCTTCTTGGATAAAACCTGCCTACTTCATCTCTTCCAGACCTCTTGAATCTGTCCCCCTATTTTGGGTCCCTGTCATTTTCACCCAGTTGCTGGAAAAAGCCTCTGAGCAGGTCTCCCTGCCCTCTTCCGCCCCACCCCTGCGTCTGCCAGAGTCATATTTCTAAAGCGCAAAGGTCCCCCTGCCCTCATCCTGCTTGCGCTCTTTCCACGGCTCTCAGTGGCTCGCGGACCTTAACTTCTTAGCATCTCCCTTTAGAACCCGGCCTCTGCTCACCTTTGCGGTCACTCACAGCACTAGCAGATGAAACCAGTGGGAATAAAGCGGAAATCTAACTTCCTGAGTACAGTAAGCCAGGGCAGAATGTGGCCGTCTCTGCTGCATGCTCCCTGAGTACTCTAAGCCTTCTCCATCCTCACATTTGCCGTCAGAGGCAGTTTCCCTCTGACATACGTGCTCCAAGGGGCCAGGGGATGGGCAAAGTCCATCTCTAAGCTCTGAGCATCCAGCGTGGAGCCTGCGGGCGTTCCGTAAACGTCAGCGGAATGGAACTCTGGTGACAACAGTTTCTTTCCAACTGCTGCCTTCTTGAAGGTTGTATATATCCATTTCACAGATGAGGAAACTGAGGCTCAGAAAGTTTATGGGCTTGTTCAGGGTCACACAGCTAGTAAGCGGCCTTGCCAGCCCTCCCGACTCCACGTCCCTTGCTGAGATCCAGCTCCGCTCCCCGCGTCTGGTGACCAGAACCGTAGTTCAAGCAACCTAAGGAGAGAACCTTGACCTGTCGAACACTGGGTTCCTAAGACAAGAAGACCCCAGGAGGGCACGAGAATCTGTGCATACAAAGGATGCACTGTTCCACCAGCTCTCGGGAAATTCATGCAGGCCGGAGGACGAAGGCCTGGGGTTCTCCAGAAATATGTTTGGCAGCTGGGAAGACATGTGACTCACGGTATTTATAAGGAGCAGGCTGCCCACTTTCCTCCGGCCAGTCCAGGTAGCAGCACGGCCATGGAATGCCACTGCCCAAGAGGGTTCCAGATTAAATAAAGGAAAATCAATCAGGGAAAAGAAACACACACACACACACACACACACACACACACAGAGAAAAGGTGGCGTGTTTTTGCACAGCAACACCGAATTCTGGAAAGGTCCAGAGCAGAAGCTGCGACTTGAGATGAGATGGAAGGATTTGTTGGGCAAGAGAAAGGCCAGATGAAGCTTTGCTCTCCCACGCTCGCTGTGCCGGGAAGTACGGGACGTAACTCTCAGGCTGCCTGCAGAAGTCCTGGATTTCAGACTTGCCTGTAATCCTGGCCCTGCCCGAATGTGGCTGAGTGACCGAGTCATTCACCTTGACTGTGCCTCAGTTTCCCTATCGACAAAACAGGCTTACTGAGACCTTTATCTCAAGGACAGTTGGGAGGATCGATGAAACAATGCACGAGAAGCACCTCGCACAAGCCTCCTGCATAGTAAACACTCAGTGAATGGTCCTCCACAGCCTTGCCCTCCCTCTGTGGAAGAGAAGGTGCTTTCCTCTCCCCTTAAAATAATAAAATAGGCTGAAAAAATCTAGCCCATCATTCTAAACGACGTCCCGTCATGAACGCCAGAGAGAGTGAGGACGGAATGTACAGGCTGTGTTTTCGATGGCTTCAGTGACTATAAATTTGGGGAGTTACACCAGGGCTCCCACTCCAGGTCACATCCTGTCATGATCAAGACATAAACGGGTATGGCAAAGGTCCCAGATGAAAAGCCATTTCTGAACCGCAGCCACTGGCCTCCAGAAGAAAGCAAACATAAGCAAGCCGAGCCCAGCAAGACATCTGGGGCCATCCCAAAATGGACCATCACTCTCAGCAGGACCCAACCCTGCGATGAGTGGAATCAACTTCCTGGCTCAGGAGGCTGCGGATTTCAAATCCTGTACTTCTCCACGGCTTCCCGAGATCCTAACCACACAGTGACAGCCGTGGCATCTATGCAAGAAGGGAAATGGGCGAGGCCAGTGTAAGAATTATATAATCCTCCATTTTTAAAAATAGGAGTGGGTATTTTTGGAAAGAACTGGCTGGATGAGTTGTCTCATAGTCTCTCTGGATAGCCTATAAAAACTCAGAAAATGGGGTTTCTCTCTGAGGCTCTGGAAAGATGTGTTACCTGGGATAGGCAAAGGGGAATTGCAGGTGCCCAGGCTGGGCTGAGCCACCAGACAAAGCACTTCCCACTGGGACTATGCAGACCCTTTAGGAGCTGGACCGGCTCTGGAAGGTGCCGCGGGAGGAGAGGAGTGTGGATCC
Organism: Equus przewalskii; assembly: GCF_037783145.1. Lineage (NCBI taxonomy): Eukaryota > Metazoa > Chordata > Mammalia > Perissodactyla > Equidae > Equus > Equus przewalskii. The sequence goes on from NC_091831.1 coordinate 90,645,265, forward strand.
CTCCTCTGGGATCTCTGCTGGCACAGCCTTTCCTCAGCTGTGGTGGAGCCCTCTGAGGGACACCACTGACGAGGGACGACAAAGGCCTGGCAGCCGCTTCCACTCCCCACTTCCTGCTCCCGCGTTAGACATTACTGATCAGTCTCAGCTCTCCCTCTCTGTGGGCCCCACACCCAACCCTTCTGCACAGCTCTTCCAAAAGCCACCAACAGTCACCAGGAACCGGTGGAAGGTAACGCTTCCTCACCCTCCCTGCAGTAGCTGGTGAGGGGCACGCTGGCTCCAGTTTGGACATCTGCTCTATCCTGGGGCTGACCGGACGAGATATCCTGGCATCGGGCAGCTTAGAGTTCAGAGCTTCTGTTGTGACACAAACACAGCTGGCTGAGGAGTGGAAACATTCACACTTATTTGGGGGCAAATAGCACTTTCAAGTATACAGCACTTTGCAAAAATTACAACGACCACAAACACCTGCCTCGCCTGCTCTGGGGGCCGGTGGTGACTTTGCTCTTTGTTGCCCCCTTTGAAGTCAGGCACGGTCACGTGACTTGACCCGGCCAATGAAATGTGAGTAGAAGTGACATATGTCACCCAGGTGAAGACTTAAGAGCCAGTGTGGCTCCCCATGTCCCCTCCCCTCCACCCTGGGGATGGTGGAAGCATCTGCTGAGATGGTGCTCCCTCCAGCCTGGGCCCTGCAGGACTGACAGCAGTGACTCCGTGCTGAAGTTTCTATGCTCTGATCAGAACGTTTTCACAAGAGGTGGGGCATGTAGGCCAGTCATAGATCGCACCAAAAAATTAAATATTATCTGAAAATTGACCCAGAAACACCAAAATTATTTCCAGGATGACCGAACACAACCATTTAAAAATAAACCCAGAATTTACCACCACCACCTCCTAAATTAAGGACCTCACTCATCTTTGCAATAATCAGCCAAATCCTCATCTTCAGCCACACCCCACCCCTGAATGTTCCCATAATGCTCTCTGCTCACACATTATTCACGGCAATCCTATTCTCCTGTAAGCCACATCCAATTAGTAAAACCGCTTTCTCTCCACCTCTTCAAGTGACAGAAACTACCTGTTCCAGGGCAGCCTGCCGCACGGCCTTCCACATCCCCAGTTGCAAGCTATATATAATCATCATGATTATATCAGCTAATGCGTGGTAATCTTAGCTCCTTCCACACGGCTTTCAATTTACATTTCTACATAAATAGGCTTATTGTAAACCCTTTACTGTCAGCCAGCTCCATTCTCCTCTGGAAGTAGGCAGAGTACATATCACAAACATAAAAATATAATAGTAGATTTCCCTTACTCTCTGCAGGCGTGTAAATACTGCCTGTCTGGTGAAGCACTGGCCTGAGACCCGCCCCCACCCCTCCTCACACAGAGAGAAGTAAGAAGACTTTAGATCCAGCTGGCGGGGCGGGGTCAGTGTACCGGCAGGTCCCGGACTCTGGTACAGAGCAGGTTCCGGTGGAAGCCGTGAAGGCTCCAGGAGAAGAGATGCTCAGATCTGGAGTGAGGGGGAAGGCTTCCCAGAGCAGCGGCAGCTTGAACTGGACTGGGAGGCATGGCTTATCTGCGGGGCGATGGGAGGGCTGGCCCAGGGGAAACAGAAACACAGTTAGGAGCCGGGAGGCGGTGAGACCCTGACAGTGGGGCACGTTTTTTCAGCTGAGTTCATTGTGTGAGTGCATCCATGCGAGGATTCTTTATTCTCTCGCTCCCGTTATCTAGATCAGATAAATTCTTCAGGATTACCATATACACAGTTTGTACTGAAACCCACATGCAGCAGCCGTCACGGCTTCTTACAAAGAATAGCAGTGCCTTTTCACTGCAAAATAGCATTGCAACGGGTTTGCTTTAGAAAGACTCCGTCTCTCTCACTTCTTCTCTCTCTTTTTAAGCATGAATTTCAATCTGGAAGAATATTGGAAAGTGGGCACCGGTAATGGACTCATCCCAGGAGAAGTATTTATTCTTGCCTTTCCTGGGCCAAGGAAAGTTTCTCAGCTGGAAAAAGCACCTCACCATCCACGGAGCTGTATGGCAAAGATTATAAATAGAAATAAAGAAGTCATTCTGACATGTTTATCATTTTGCCTTTCACTCCCGGAGCTCCCAGAGCGGAAAAGATCTGGATCTTCTCCCCCCTACTTGGAAAAAATCAGACTTCTTGAGGTCTCCAAGTAATAACCCACTAATAAAACACGGTCTTTTATTTTTTAAAAAGGTGCAGACTCAGTCTCTTAAATTAGAGGATATCTATTCGAACTCCTCATTTCTACAACTAAGAAACAAAGGAGAAGGAAGGGAGGAAGGAGAGAAGACTCTTGAGTCCCTGCTCCATTCCAGGCACCGGGCTGTGCGTATGGAAACATGTTACTCATTTAAGATACGTGGCCTTATTTTCATGATCAAAAAACTTGAGGTACCTCAATTAAATGGCTTCCCCAGTGTTACCTAACTAGATACGAGCAGAGCAAGAACTCAAAGGAAGCTCCTTGACATGTAGTCTAAATGCTAACGTGCGGCACATTCACGATTGTTTAAGGCTAGGCTCCGTAAGCAGCGTTCTTGGTTGGCTTCTGCATTTTCCCTTCGCGTCCACCCCCGGCTCAGGGCTGTGAGCAACCGGAGGAGTCCAGGAGCTGATGGCCTGCAGCAGAGCTAAGTGCCCAGCTCTGTCGCATCCCCTGGCTCCTCCGGGCTCCACCACAGCCCTGGGAGCAGGGCCAGGCAGCCACGTAACACCCATTCTACAGACGAAGAAACTGAACTGCAGAGACACGAAGGGGTCCCCCTGTGGTCACAAAGCGAGTGAGCAGTAGAGGTCGGAGGAGAACACAGTCCTCCCAACATTCGCCCAGCATATTTTTGACGGTGCTACCCGTAGACTGTGGACGGCGGCCTTTCCCTCACGTGGGGCGGCAGACAGGCCAGTTTCCCAAACAAGTGAATGGCTACTGTAATCTCATCGGAAAGACCCTCTCAGGGCTCAGGGAGAGGAGCTGGGACGCTGTCCACTCACACGGACTACCTGCCGGTCGTCAGAGGAAGTGTGGGGAGAAAACACAGCCAGAGCTCGCTAGCGGGTGGGGGCTGCGGCCCTCGGTTCAGACCATGAGCGAGCACACTCGAGGAAGGAAGCAGAAAGTGGACACCACTGACTTTGCCTATCCCACCCCCCCTCCCCCACTGCCCCGTATTCCAGAACTGCCACTGGGGTTGCCTCCTGTTCCCGTGCAAATGATTCTGTCCTTCTCTTAAAGACATGATGTCTGAGCAAGATCGTGCTGTTGGCAAAGACCCCTAACACCCACCTAACTCCTACCCGGTAAGATTCTCTGGGACTTGAACACTGGCTGTGAAGACAGGTGAGCGTAGGACACCAGGAGCGTGCCGGATACGTGAGGAGCTTCTGCGCAGCCTGGTACAGCCGGGGCCAGAGTGAATGAAGACTCAAAAAGGCAACTAGGACTCTCGCTCCTGAGAAAGAAGATCACCGGGGAGGAAGATGAGGCGACTCCAGCAAACGTCGCCAACGTGCACAAAGGGGTCGAGGCAACGGGGCTGAGATGCACCAAGGGACAGAGCCATGGACTCCATCTGCCCCTGAGAATCCTCAGGACCGACGGGCCCAAGATGCTGAAAACGTGCAATAAACGGAAAACAGACACGTGGCTCTGAGCACCGAAGGGAAGGTGATGGCATCAGAGACTGGACCTCCTAAGGAGCAGGCCAGAGCAGCGCAGGGCACAGAAGCCTGGACCCCCTGCAGGGAGAAGCTCACTGGTGGAGGCTGCCCGGGTCGCTCCCACTCCCAGCAGCCTGCCTGTCACTGGACATCCCCCCTAACAAGAGGTGTGAGGTGAGTACGGCTCCAGAAACCTCTCACTGTTTAAAAACGAATCAAAAAGCTGATGAAAAAACTCTGCCAACCTCCGAGAAGACTGATGTCCCACCAGAGGCCAGAAACAAGGATAAGTCTGACAAAATATCTAAGGTGCAATCACGACTTTAAGAACGTGTGGGCTCTGTGAAACAAACATACCGAAGACGTGGTGATAAGGCAGCGGCAAAAACGAGGGGGATGCTGAGAAACAGGGGTGACAAGAACGCAGCAAGGTTGTGAGGAAACTACAAATGCAACCGCAGAACTTAAATCTGCATCGGGAGGAAAAAATAATGGAATTAACGCTGGAGCACATAATGATTTGGAGGACCTACTGGGTGGCTCTCTCAGAACCATGCATTTTTCCAGGTCCGTGCCTCTGCCGTGATGCTCCCTCTGGCTCAGGTGCTCTTCCCAGCTTCACAAGGCCAGAGCCGACTCATCCTTCAAGGTCCAATCAAACGCCCTCAGTAGGGCGCACGCTCTGCTTTGGGGTTTGGGAGGAGAGAAGAGTCCGGGAAGGACAGTAAGGGGTAGTGACATGGAGCTAGGTCTCGAAGGACGAGTAAGACATTGTCAGGGAATGCGGAGCTCGAGGAGGATCTTTCAAGGCAAAGGAATCTGTGACCCGAGGAACAGAGTTGAGGACCCATGTGCCGCCCTGGAGCACAGAGAGCTGTGGGAAACCAGGCAGGACTGAGACAGCAGCCACGCCGTGAGCTGCTGAGCGCCACCCCGCAGGGCGTGGACCTGACGCCACTCTGGGTGGGAGGTGCTGTCTCAGCCTTGATGGACAAATCTTTGCAGCTGCCAGACATGAAGCCAGGTGCTGGAGACGCCCCTGCAAATAAGGCGTGCCAGCCCACCCCTGAGGAGCCCAGAGGCTGGTGGGTTTTAAGTGAGAGAAGAATGATTAAATTTGCCTTGCAGAAAGATATTTGTAACTGATATAAATCTTAATTTATACTTGTACAACATCAAAGTAATTCTGAAAAGCATAATTCAGAGAGCTGGCTCTGCAATCACCTGCCTGAATTCATCTTGCGACGGTGCCGCTTGCTGTCTGACCTTGAACGAGTTACTTCCCCTTTCTGGTCCTTCAAGTTCCTACCCTTGAAAGAGTCCACTGCTCCCATCACAGGATGATGAGGATGCTGGCGATGGCGGGTAACGCTTACTGAACCCTTACTTCCCCTGGGCCAACCACTGTCTCAGAAACACCCGCACAAACCCGTTTAACCGCCAGCACGACCTTCTAAAGGAGGTGTCAGGTGGCTCTCAGTGTCTTAACCCCCCTGGAACGCAGAGGCGACCTGCTCCTGGTCACGGAGGGGTTAAGTAACTTGCTCAAGGTCAAGTGGGCAGAGTCATGATCAGTTCTTACTCTTATTCTTCATATTCTACCTTTATTCCCAAGAGACAAACACATTAGGAAAGTCACCCTTGGTGGCGCAGTGTCAAGGGAAGCACACGGCAGTGACGTGGAGTGGCAGGTGTTTTCTGAAGCCCACCCTCCTCGGTTGCAGCCCGACTTCAGGGTGGGTTCTCTGGGCTCAATGCCATTGCGCATGAAGCAGTTACTGGCATCCTCCCCATTGCCTTCCACCACGGGGCAGGTTCACCCCTCCAGACAGAGTGCAGGGACGACTCCCCGGCCTGAGCTAGGTGTCTGTTCGCCGCACAAGTCATTCCAGTGTTGTCACAGCCAGATAAATTAGACCTCCTGCTTTGCTATCCTGCTGCATTAAACAAGACCCAACTAGATGTTTTTCATGAGCCTGTTTAACCCTAAGTCTGGTTATTCTGATCGGCAAGCCAAGTCCGCCCGTGGGAAAATGTGAGAATTCTCCCAATGCAACTTGAAATATCAAATGTCCCTGAAAATAACTGCAATAAGAGTGAGGACAGAGGGCAAGAGGGGGTAAAAGGGCACGCTTGTCTGGTGATGGTTTAAAAAAATATCATAAAAAGCAAGGAGTGAGGACAAAAGCAATTTTCACTTTCGGAGTGTTTTACTGTGCTCTCTGCTCTGCGCTTCACTTTCCTCGTCCCAAATAACCCTCGTGGCAGGCCCACCACCAGGCACTCTTAGGTCCATGATACAGAAAAGGAAACTGAGGCTCGGTGAGGATAGGCACACACAAAAGGCCCTGCAACTACTAATGGCAGAGCGAGGATTTGAATACAAGTCTCTAACTGTCTCCAAAATTCATGCTGTCTTGCACCAGCTCAGAATACTGATAGGAGGGGAAAAGGAGTCTATAGAAATGACCTGGATGCCTCGAATCGAAATTAGCCTCAGATGGACACGAGGAGAAAAGCATCTAAGTGGTCCCCAGATACTGGCCACCCAACAACGCTGCTGAACAACACCCGCCTCAGGAGGAGTTTTCCAGAGGTGGCCTCAAACAACCCGTGCTCAAACATAGGATATGGAATGAGAGCGAAAGGCACGCTGACTATGAGGTCCCAGGCACCCTGACAGAAATTCTCTGGCACTCCAAGCAGCTGGTCGGTTATGCCAGAGAAATGAAGATGTTTGTGGGCCGTGTTTAAGTCAGGCTCACAGAGAGTGTGATAAAAGATGAGATGCTCACCACTGTCAGTTTGGCAAGGTTGCCTCTGGCATGCCTCAATTTTCTAGGTCATCATGGCACTGACAGCATCCAGGAACGAGTACGACCAACGCCGTTGATCTCGTCCTACAGGGCTGGGCTCTGGGATTCCTGCAAATCCTCTGGGATTCGCTGTGCAAAGCGTCACATCCAGAGGGAACTGGAGCACTTGCTGTCCCCGGGATGCAGGGACGCATGCAGCAGGCTCTCCCTCAGCGTCAGACAACAGGTCCTCCTCCAAAGGCCACTTCCGATGTCTTCTCCTTTCCTGATGTCTCCAGACAGGATTAGCTCCTACCCCGCTTTGGACTTCTAAACCACCTGACACTCTCCCATTACAGGATGTTTCATGTTGAATTATAATTGTTTACTTTTCTGTCTCCTTTCCCCACTGGAGTATAAGCAGGTTAGGGGAGAAGGTTTTATCCTAGGAGATTTTATCCCACTGCAGGACCCCGCATGTAGTTAGTGTTCAAACATGTTTATTAAAGCAGTAAGAAAGATGATGTCCAGATGATAGGTAGGTTGATGGATAGATAGGTGAATGAGCAGATGGAAGCTTGAGTAGGCTGATGGATGGGGGAAGTGTAATTGAATATATTGTTAAACAGATGGCCAGACGGATAGAAGGCTAGACGGATGGGTGGATGTGAAGGTGAATGGCTGGCTGGCTGGCTGGCTGGATGGATGGAAGCGTAGATGGATGAGTGGATGGATTGAGGGGTCGAAGGATGAGTGGATGGATGTATGGAGGAATGGATGTATGGATGGATAGATGGTTAGATGGAGGAGGGGATGGATGGGGCGTCAATGGATGAGTGGATGGATGGATGGATGGATGGATGAGTGGACTGACGGGTAGGTGATTTGGTAGATGGAGAGACTAATGGTTAGGTAGATAAATGGACAAGGAAGATAAATGGAGGGACAAGGAACAGACAAGTTCTCAAGAAGCCAAGTCACTGAACCATTTTAAAGACAAGCTCAAAGAGCACAGAAGATTCAAAAAAGAAAATGGAAAGTTGTTTTTCAGGACAGTCCAAAACTAATCTTACCCAAATCAAAAGGGAAAAATAGTTTAAAGCTATATGTTAAGACAGGTCTCAATAATGTCACAATTGTCTACATCCATATTACTGTTAAAATAAAAATCAACTTATCAGTCATGACAGGATTCCACCAAGATTCCCATCACCTGGCGTACACACACCTGCTCCCAGTTATTCAACCAAACACTAATGTAGATGCTGCCATGAAGGGATTTTGCAGATGTAGTTAAGGTCCCAGATTAGTTGACCTCAAGACAGGGAAATTTTTCAAGGCACAGGCAAGATGTGAGGTGCCATTGTTGGCTTGAAGATGAAAGGACCACACGGCAAGAACTGTGGGTGGCCTCTAGGAGTTGAGAGCGGCCCCCAGCTGACAATGAACAGGGAAATGGAGACTTCAGTCCTACAACCTTAAAGAAGTGAATTCAGCCAACCACAAGAAACGGAAGTGGATTTTTCCCCAGAGCCCGCAAGAACTCAGCCTGGCCAATACCTTGATTCCAGCCTTGTGAGACCCTCAGTAGAGTAGAACCCAGTCACTCTATGTCAGGCCCTGACCCACAGAACTGCCAGCGAGCAAATACATGTTGTTTTAAGCTGCTATGTTTGTGGTAATTTGTTGTGCAGTAATATTAAACTAATACATCAATTTTCCCCAGAACAAGTCCCCAACGGAAATTCATTCTCGATATAAATTGAATTATCTTCTTAATGATCGAGGAAATATTTAACAGCCACATTCTTTTGCAGATTGCTCCAAATGCTGACTTCACAATATGAACATTTCCCCATGTAAACAGATATTCTTTCACGAGATTTTAAATAGCCACATACTATTGCATTATGTGGAGACACAATAATTGACCTAACCTCTCCCCCACTGCTGGGCATTTGGGAGCTTTCCAATTTTTCATTATTGTAGATATCAGTTATAAAAATCCTTGTTAATGCATTCTTGTGCTCTTCCCTGATAAATTCTTTAAGAGAAGGTCACAGAAGTGAAATTGCTGGCTTTCGTGTGGCGGTGCCCATTTTTAAACCTTTTGCTACAATTGATACTTCCACCTGCGTTACTTAAGATGGCTCCACTCCCTGTATCTGGCCGTGGCTGGGTAATTTAAGAAACATCAATAATTTACTCTTGCATCTTCATTCTCTGGCATTCATGTCTATTATCTAGCCCGTGATCCCTGGCATTTCTTTATTTTTTCCTGCATTTTGGGACAACAGCATATGTTGCTGATCTATCAAATCGCTGACAATTTCATCAGAGTCAGTTCTATTCTCTCATTTTTTTTCTAATTCTGCTTTAAATCATCTCAGTCCATTGTTGATGTCTTTGCATGTATTTTTTTAGCTTTCCCATATGTTGTTTCATGTCAGCCTGTTACCTCTTATTTCATAGAATTGGGTTTCTTTTACTGCAGCGTTCAAAGCAGATGCTACCTAAAATTTACTCTATTTCCTGTAGCAGTTTTTTTGCATTGCTCTCTCTGCCTCTTCAATGCTACGGCTATTTCCTTCTTTTCTGGTGCATAACATTTTCCTGGGCATGGATTTGTTTTGCTTTGTTTCTTTCCAATTTACTCCTCTTTGATGAGACCTCTCTCTCCTGGCTTGTTCATTTTCACAACTGTGGTATAAGTAGATGCTCTGAATCCCAACACTGGGTCCACAGGTGATATGAGACCCCAGCCTGCAGACCTGAAGTTGAGAGAGAGGCTGGTGGATGTTCGCAGTTCCCTGAGGCAACCGCCCAAGGGAGGGCAATGGGAGGCATCTGGACTCCGACTGGTATCTTCTGTCTCCTGAAATGTCTAACCTAGAGACTTCTTCATATCTGGTTTTCTGTTGGCCTGACCTCTACTCCAGGCTCCAAGGGTCTTTGTGACTGGCTACTTTCCCACCCAAGAACTGTTAATGCTTTCAAACACCATTTCTCCTTGGAGATCGGGGGACTCCAGCTGCGTGCACCTTGAGCCCAGTTCACCTTTTCCAGACGTTTCCCCCTTTAATATTAGGGAGGATTTACGGGTTTTGATGGGGTCTCCTATTCTGACTTCCTGCAAGCCCACGTCCCTTCCGCAGGAAAGAGAATCATGAACCATGTCCTCGAGTGACGTCTTTGTGTTTGAGTCCACACATACTATTTTGAGTAGAAATGTCTTGACATTTATGGCATGAGGATGGCACCCCCCTAGTATAATAAGCATCTGATATTTTTGCCTGTTGCCTGGGGAATGCCCCCGCCCCACCCTGTGATTCTAGTGGGGCCTTTGACGATGGAATCACAGGTATAGAGAGATAAAATCCCCATTCTTCTGGTCACAGTGATTGATCTGGAATGAGCAGATGATCAAAACCAGAGGCTTCCTCTGGATTATCTTTTCTAGTTTGGAGCTTGGGGAGAAGGGTCTTGCTGTTAGGGTCTCAGTGGCAGAAGGATGTGGATAAGGGTTCCCCACTCCCGGGCTTGCCTCCGGGGTCAGTCTGCCTCTAAGCACCACCTGCCACCCCTAAGAAGCCACATACAGCACAGGCCACAGTGTGATCTCAGATGACTTAGTTCTCCTCACTGAGCCTCAGTGTCCTTATCTATAAAATAAAGATAAAAATGCCCAGTCTGGTCTAACGACTCCAAAGGGTTAATGCGTGCTTTGAGATGGGAGTTAAAGAGTTTTATAAAGTGCCCACAAGTCCTGTAAAGTGTCATCTGGTAGGATTACAGGAGGATGGAGAGCTTGCCAATGGGCTGCAACGAGCAGGGAGAGGAGACATGCAGAGAGAGGGAAGGCCAGGCGGACACTGCTCCAATTCATCCTCAGCCGTCTGACCACATAATTACAGCAGGCGCCGGAGGCCAGGTGCTCCGTGCCCAGGGCCTGCCCCTACACCAGCACTCTCCAGAGGGCTCTGGCCTGCCACACAAAGACGATCTCAGCGACATGCCAATCATCCTAGAGGTGAGGCCGTTTCTGCTACAGATGGATCTCCACAATGTCCATGCAACAGCAAAACGCCGACAGAAACGTGGAGAGAGAATGTGTTGAGGGAAGGCCACCATGTCGGGGGTAAGAACTTGGTAGCCTTTGGACAGGTTCAATGTCTTTTAGACAGTCTTTAGCAATAATGTTTTAGTGTCCCCAAACCGTTGATCAATGGCCCCCACTGATTACAATACAAGGCACACTCTTGTCCTGCCATCCAAGGTCCCCCAAATTTGAATCCAATCTACCTTTTCAGACGTACAGTCCCTCTCTTTCCTTATAAACATCCTCCCGTCATACTTTTGTCCCTGCTCTTCCTATGACCTTGAAGCCTGGCTTCTCAGTCCCTGAAATCTATGTTTCTCTCTTCCCACATCAAGTCCCATCGCTTCTTTAGACCCGTCCTGAGCAAGTCCAGCCCACAATCTCTGATCAAAGCTCATAGTATTTTGTCTTTGTGATGCTCGCTTGGCATTGATTGACAATTCACTTCCACGTGCTATTTCTTGTGCAATAAACTGAGGTTCTTCTATTTTAAACAAACACATCAGAACTTAGACATCCAGGGCCCGGCCCCATGGCCGAGCGGTTAAAGGTCCACGCACTCTGCTGTGATGGCCCGGGTTCATGGGTTCAGATCCCGGGCACAGACCTACTCCACTCACCAGCCACACTGTGGTGGTATCCCACAGGCAAAAAAATAGAGGAAGATTGGCAAAGATGTTGGCTAAGGGCTAATCTTCCTCAAGCAAAAAAAAAAGAGGAAGTCTGGCAACGGATGTTAGCTCATAGCAAATCTTCCTCAGCAAAAATATATATATGCATTAAAAAAAAAAAAAGAACTGAGTCATCCAGATGGTTATTATCTCATCCCACACACCCTCTGAAGGAACTGGGGACTTATTTTAATGTCACCCTAGGGGGTGTGGCCTTCCAAGCCTGCAGCCCATTCTAGAGACTATTCTTAAAGGTGGCAAATTTTTATCCTTCTTAGGATTTGATTCCTGGAAATGGCCAGAGGTCACTTGAAAAGAAAAGGGGAAAGTAAAGATGGTCCAACACTGTGCAAAATTAGTGCTGTAACTCTAAAGCTTAGATGTGAATTCTCTTCTGGGGCTTATAATGTAGTTTACAAAGCAATTCCAAAGAGCTTTTCAAACTCTTCCAAACTACTATCTAAGGGAGCGGTTATACTGAATTTTACCACTGCCCTTTCTCCTATCCCCTATGCTAGATACACAAAAAGGATGGAATTCCATAAATACGCAGTGAACAAATTATCAAATAGATAAATTCAGTCCCACTGCTCTTTCCTGGTTCCTGAGAGGAAATTGTTCTCCTGTGCCATCACACATAGTGGGGAGACCTCTTTCCTCTCTGTGAGCACCCACCATGGGCTTCCCTCTAGAAGGATATTTTTCAAAATTGGGGTCCAGAGACCCCTATGGACATAGTCTCAAGGACTCTGTAAAAAAAGCATATTTTGGATCACCTGGATGAGCACCTTACAACACACAGTTCCAGCGTCCACATTCACATCAGTGAATACCTTGGACCAAGTCAAGACGAGAGGAAGTCTAGGTGCCCTCTGAAAAGTGCCCACAGCCAGGAGAACAAGCAGTAGAAAAACCCAGTCGTCACCTGGCACAAGTCGGAACGGGCGTGCCAATCTCCCCAAAAAATGTCTTGTAGGATATTCTGGTTGCAGAATGCATTAGACAGACCTCATCCTCGCCCACACCAACACTCAATTATTCATTAGCAGGAAGTAAACACGTAAGAAAGAATATTACATTAACTAGCATTCAAAATTTTTTTCAGTGTTAGATTCCTTTTACAGCAACTGAGAATAAAATAATGGCTTCATGACTCAAAATGAGTTCAGTGTTAAAAAGTGGGGAAAAAATGATACATGATAACTTGAACAATGGTCCTTTATACACAAAACCAACTAGCTCAAGACCCTAACAAGTGAAATATGAAGCACAGAGATAAAGCTTTTTCCTATTCAGCCCCACATCAGAGATTTAGATGTGGCGTATTGAGTTGATATTGACAATTTGGATTTCATTCATGTTAGGGCTGTGTTTGCATATCATTTGTAGATTTGTTTTAGATTTACAGTGTATAAGAATCTAAGCTGGAGGAATTTACATCTGGTTTTGAGTTTGCACATATTTAAATAACATAATAATAAAGGTGATTTAAGTCAACACTGGACATCCTTGAGAAGTTTTCTCTTAAAAGGGGACTGTATCTTACTCCAGTGAGAGCACACTGCTCTGGCCCTGCTAACCGCACCGTGACCAGCACGGGCCAGGCAGGCTCGGCTGGCTGGCATGCATTCTTCAAACACCTAACTCGGCGGGTGCTGGGCGAGGATTCCAGCGTGGGGAGAGCCCAGCTCAGGATTTTAAACCCAAAGAGAAGGTTTGCTTGTTTGCATGTCTGCTTTGTAAATATTGTCCCAGCCTGGGCAGGAAGGAGCAGGTTTTAAAAACACCCACAATCATCTTCTTCCGCATATTCCTTTTGCTCTGGCCTAACTCACACAAGGCAAACAGCCTCAGCAGCCTTGTCCGTAGGAAGCAGACCAGTTTCTCCTGAACTGATAAGATCTCTGAGCCGGCCCTAATGTTATCAGTGGACAAGCTTGTTCTTCGGGCTGTTTAGCAACTGGTCTGCCCCTCCTGCTTTCATGTGGTTGTTCCCCTGCTTTCATGTGGTTGTGGGAGCTGGGGGAAGGATGGGTGTTGACACAGAAATTGGGGTCCTCGTGCTAGCTTAAATGCATGATGGGAAAAATGTGCAATTCTTGGTAGTGGCTCTTCTGGGAAATCAGGCCTGGGCTACCTCCCACATCAGAGATGAGCTAAAACCTTTCTAACAACCACAAAAGCAGCACCAAAAACCTTTCCTAGTTGGCCCTTTTGCTTGTCACCTGGTTTAGGTACCACGATCAGAACTCTGTCTCAGCTGCTATCAACAGGAAGGAAGATTCTGGTTTCATCACAAAAGGAAGATACATCTGCTCTGAGTCCTGAGCCTTTCCCAGAAGTTTTGGAATGTTCACCCGATGTGAAGGAATCCCAGTTGCCCATCAGGAAAGACACACGTGCTTCGAGCCAGTCTAATCCTGCATGAGAATTTGCCCGTGGACGTCTGGAGCAACACGTAAGGGGTGGGGGGGCAGCACCCTCATCTGGGTGTCAGAGCCAGAAGGAGCCTAGAGACAATCCAGGCCAACTTCACATTTCACAAGTGGGGAAACTGAGGCTCAGAAGAGTCCACGTGTCTCAGGTCACACAGCCACTTGGGGTTAAAGCTGAAAATAAAATGTGAGGCTCCCGTCCCAACCCCAGAACTGCTTCCACTGAACGACAATTATGTTTTCAAGAAAAGCAGTTTTCCAGCTCTCTTCCTCACTCTCTGGCTGAACAGCAGCATCAGTTATAAATAGGGCACCAAAAAGGCATCGTTTTCTTCAGCAAGACACACATCAGAGAGAACAGGGTACTTTAGAGCTAAAATGAGACCTTGAGGTCCAACCGATTCATTTTCCAGAGGGGATCTTTGAGGTCCAAAGATAGTCACTTACCCATGGCAGAAAATGAGCCAGAGGCAAAGCAGAGCCCTGAGCTCACACAGAGACCTCCCTACCCCCTGGACTGGCTGTGTGTCTTTGGGCCAGTTGCTTAACTTCTCTAGGCCTCTTTTATCTCATCTAGATAATCTGGCTAGGACAGAATCACCCCCTCAGAGCTGCTGAGAGAGCCAGCTTCACCTTCATTGCCTCCCCTCCTAGTCCAGGGAATTTTCTAGTATAATATTTTGCACCTTGTAAGATTCTTTCTGTTTTCGCTTTTTTTTTTTTCACATTAATGCTAAAATTAAACATTCTTGGTTTGGCATTTCCTAATCCAATGCCTAAAAACTTGAGTAAAAAGTGACCTGAATACTCTCCACACGTCTACTGGGGGACAGTGCTCCAGCCTGGTCATTTGACAGCTGTGTGAAGTGTTCCATGGCCTTCTGAAGAATGCACAGGCATTCCAGGGAGAAATGCTGCCCAGTGACCTCCGGGTATGTGGGTGGACAGAATCCAGCCACTTCATGGCCCCAAAGGAGGTTCTGTCCACACTGGGGTCACCCATAGAGGTGTGAAGCCTGGCTTACACCCACCATCTTTTGCAACTCAGCCACCTCTGCACTGAGCAAGGAAGATGAAGTGGTGACTACTGGCCTCCTTATGGTAGGAAATGCAGAACAGGCGCCCGGGCCAGGGGCCGTCCACGACTGAGCTCAGGAATCACACCCCTACTCAGGGCTCCAGGAAACGTCAGTGGAGAACAACGGTATTCAGAAGCCATTCTGCATGAGAAGGTCTGTACCCAGTGCCATTGCAAAGTGGTTTTCTCCTTCCTGCGAGGACCACGTGGGACTCAGAGTCAACTGGAATGTTGGCTCTCCATGGAAGGATGGAGAAACTCAACAAAGTTTCATAACTGAGAAAACGCAACTCCTTACCCACAAGGAGCTCTTCAAGGTAAAACCAAGGTAGGAAGGAAGGAAACACTCAAGTCTCTATAATCCTAATTCATGATCCAGAGATGACTCTTTCTCCCCGTTTATATATTTAGGATATGTAGGTCTGCTAAAACAGTGACAAACTCAAAGCCAAAATTATTCTCAGGGGAGAAACCTTTACCCGATAGCAGTGAGCCTGGGTCCACTGTGAGAAAACATCCAGAGGGAAAAGAGAAGCAGGACCGGGTGGCCTCATCGGCCTTTGCGAGTATCTAGGAAAGGCACCTCCCCTGGGCTGATGCGGCCCCATGAGCGCACAGCCTGGCAAGCTGGTGGTGCCTTTGCGCCAAGAGAAGGGTGCCCCATCCTCAAAGCAGACATGACCCCTGGCCAGGGCACAGCGTGGCGAGCAAAGTCAGCGGGAGTTTCAGCTCTCATTTCCCCCTTGTTCCGGCAGCTTTGTGCAGTTCACAAACTCCAGAGGCTCAGATGGAAGATTCGAGTTCATCCTCATCATTCCTTTACAAAATCAGGGGTTGTTCCACTGTTGCACAAACAAGGAAATTCAGGCCTGGAGAAGTTAAGCTGGCAGTCCAAGTTCACACAGAAAGCCAGTGGCAGAGTCTTGAAACCAGGAGCACTGACTTCAAAGTCATTGCTCTTCTGACCATATCACAAGATGGTCATGTGAACATGTTAGAGACCTTGCAAGACATGTACCCAACCAGTGGATTTATTTCAGTTGTCCAAAGATGCAGAGAAAAGCAACAGGAACTGACCCAGAATTGCAGGAAAGTGATGTCACTGCTCTCGCCAGCCCACGCCCCATGGTCATTATTTTAAAAGCGATGAGACCATCCA
This sequence comes from Equus przewalskii, assembly GCF_037783145.1. NCBI lineage: Eukaryota > Metazoa > Chordata > Mammalia > Perissodactyla > Equidae > Equus > Equus przewalskii. The sequence continues at coordinate 90,661,223 of NC_091831.1, forward strand.
TTAGAGCTGGCGCTGGAGCCATGCCCCTGTCAACATCCGGGAGTGTAGGCAGGGCCTGGAGTAGATCCCCTGGGGCTGCATTGCGGACATTGTGGGCAAGGGCTGGAGCCCGGGCTGGCGGGACTTGCCCACCCACGCCCGCCTGAAGGCAGGGGCATTAGGAAGGGTGAAAGGGGCCACAGGGCTTCCTTTGGGCTCTAGGACCTGCCCTGTGGTAGTTGACAGCTTAAGCCAGGCTTCAGGACATGCAGCCAAGACTCTGTGTGGCATGTCCCCTTCCAACATCAGGGTCCCCTCCCTCCTAGGGACTCCCACTCCCAGGTGCCAGCCTGTCCCTGTAACTGCACTGGAGAATGGACAGCCAACACATCCCAAGGAAATTAACTAATGACATGGATGCCGGCTGAGATTAATGCTAGTATCAGACATGTCTGCAGAACAAGGACTCAGATCAATAAACAAGGCAATGTGCCCCCATCTAAGTGCACCCAAGTGCAATAATACCACGGACTAAGCATCCTATCAAAGGTGGGCATGGTGGATTGATCACAAATATGGCCCCATTCCCCTCACCCTTCCCTCCTCTCCCCAGATCCAGGTCCTTTGCTTTGCAGCTTCTCCCACTAAAAGGTAGAATCAAAGACTCCTCCCCTTGAAACATGACCTGGCCTTGCTTTGGCCAAAAGGATGAAGCATAAGTAACAGTGTGCCATTGAGTTTTGAGATCCAGGCATGCTCTTTCTCTCTCTCACAGAACCATTATCTGTCGCCTTGAGAACACACCCAGGCTAGTCTGCTGGATGATGAGAGATACGTGGTCCAGTCATCCTCATCCCCCCGGTAGAAAGACCACCAATGCCAAGCATGTTGGTCAGCATATCCTAGACCAGCCAGCCGCCAGCTGTTCTGCCAAGTGACTGTAGACACGGGAGGGAGCCAAGATCAGCCAAGTATATCCAGACCAGCTGAACCAGCTGGTTGACTCACAGAACTGTTATTTTAAGCCACTGGCTTGGAGGATGTTTCGTTACACAGCCTTTACTTACTGAGACATTGGGGAAGGAGGGTGCGGAACTCTTCACAGAGTAGAGGGCGCCCGGGCAAGGTCTGGGAGGATGAACAGTAGTTGCTGGATGTTTAGGCAGAGAAAACAGCATTTGCAACAGCAAGATGGTGAAAAGCAGCATTGTGTCAGCAGGACCATAGCAAGCTCTGGAATGTTGCTCGAGTCTAAAATGAAAGGGAGAAGCTGAGCAACTGGACGAGAAGCTGGAGAGGCAGATGCAGCCCAGCCATGGTGGCCCCAGTGTGCCAGGCTGGGTTGTTTCTCCATTGGTCCCCAAGCCTCTAGCCCAACAGCTTCACTTTATAACAGATTAGTGAGAAAGTTAAAAGAAGGGATAAACTCAATATTTTTGCCCCCACACCAAGGACTGAAATGACCAGAAGCCGTGGAAACATCAATTACCTTGCAAATCTTTTTAGAATGTGAATTTCTTCTCTAACTTTGATATAAAGTAAGGTTTTTGAAAATATGGCTTGCAAAGACTCCTCTAGAGCATGACTATGACACGCATTTGATGAAAAGTAAAGCTTGGAATTAGGAAGAATTCCTAAAGTAAGATGATATTAAAGTCAACGTTTTCCCAGGATTTTGTTAAAGAGAAATACCAGCCATTTAAAAGGAGTTGCCACAAACAGGGTTACATATCCCAGCTGTGGGAAGACATGGAAAAGCCAGCCACAGTCAATCATCAACCATTCATTCGTTCCTTCTTTCCATAAAGGTGGCAGGCCTTGGCTCAGATCCTGTAATAAGCCCTGAGGCTCTAGAAGTAAATAGGACATGAGCTGCTCTCTCGGCAGCCCCAGGCAGAGGGAGAGAATGGACATACAGCCCCGCCACACCACACAGCCTACAGGGTCTGCAGTAACAGAGGGGCTCTGAGAACCCGGAAGATGGCAGTGATCTCAGCTACCTCCTCGACGGCGGCTGTGAGCAAAGTTCCTTACGCCATTTGTGAAAAAACGTTGCATAAACTCCCATTTCAAAATTGCAACATCCCTCTGGACCAGACCTTCCCCAGTCTGGGCCATGTGTGGGACCCCAGTGGGTGGTCTCTCTCAGGCCTTGACTCACTGAGAGACTGTCAATGACACCACCGTCTCCCACCCCACCACCACCGGAAGAACTCTCCGGCTCTCTCTGCATCCAGGGCTGCGTGGGGGATGCCGGGATCTAGAGCTCACACAGTGGCCAGCAGCCCAGTGTCCTGCAGACTGGTCGTCATTCAGCTAAATTCTTAGGGCAGAATGGCTGGCAGAGCTGAGGGTGTCTCTGCAGGGCCTTGCAGACACAGCCAGGCTTGGCTTCTAGGACAGAATCTCCGAAGGATGCCCAGATGGTCAGATCAAGTGTCTGCCTGAACTCCCGCTTTGTTGGCCTTATCGCATTCCTCTCATCTTCCACACTGGTAACTGGATCAACAAAGCCTTAACGGACAGCACCAGTCAAGGGATAAAGGACAGCTTGTTCAGGAAAGTCGTGCTCATTAGTAAATTGAAGGGGAAAGTGAGCTAGAGTCTCTCTTTGCACCGTGAACTGAAATAAATTCCAGACAGGTCAAGAAGCTTAAGAATCAGTCCACAGGACCATCAGAAGACCCTAGAATTGTTATAGTGACAGAAGAAATCAAGAAGTAAACGACTGGGGGCTGGCCCCGTGGCCGAGTGGTTAAGTTCGCGCGCTCCGCTGCAGGCGGTCCAGTGTTTCCTTGGTTTGAATCCTGGGCGCAGACATGGCACTGCTCATCAGGCCACGCTGAGGCAGCGTCCCACATGCCGTAACTAGAAGGACCCACAATGAAGAATATACAACTATATACCGGGGGGCTTTGGGGAGAAAAAGGAAAAAATAAAATCTTAAAAAAAAAAAGTAGTAAACGATTGACAGATTGGACCACATGAAAACATTCCATGTTACAAAATAACCAGACAGGAAGATGGAGAGCAAACTGTACAACTCTGTAAAGAGAGCAGGTGTATTGATAAGAAAGATACAACTACCCGCCAAATGGGCACATGACATGAACAGACAATTCTTAAAAGAAAAACACAACCAGTTAAACAAACACGTGGGATAGTCTTCGAATTCACTAGTAACCAAAGAAACACAAACTTCAACCATCAGATGTGATTTTTCACCTATTAAAATGATTTTTAAAATTTTAACAGTTGTCTAATGCTGGTGAAAGTGCTGTCACAGTTCACAGCAGTGCTAATTTCAATAGCTCTTTAGAGGCCACATGGATAAAAATCGCTCAAGTGTAACACACCTTGAGCCACTTAATTTCAGCTTCAGGAATCTTTCCTATGGCAATCACTCAAAAATTGGAAAAAACATATACACAAAAATGGTATTTTTTTTTTTGATGAGGAAGATTGGTCCTGAGCTAACATCTGTGCCCATCTTTCTCTATTTTGTATGTGGGATGCTGCCACAGCATGGCTTGATGAGCAGTGCGTAGGTCCATGCCCAGGATCCGAACCTGTGAACCCTGGGCTGCTGAAGCAGAACACTCGGACTTAACCACTGCACCAACAGGCCAGCCCCCTAGTAATTGTTTTAATAGTAAAAATTTAGAAAGGAACTTGATGTCCTTCTACAGGAATTAAAATGACGATTTTGAAAACTGAGGCAAAAACTTTTTACTTACTTATGGGCAAGATAAAATTATATCAACACTATATAAAAAACACACAGTAATAAATAAAAAAACTGGAAAAATATGTACCAAAATTCTGTCTTCAGTGGTGGAATTGTGGCACTTTTTTCTTTTCTGTACTTTCCAAGTGATAAAGGACTATAGTTACATAATTACATAACTTATATGATGGAAGTATGTATGATATGCATACACATAAATGCATATCTTTTTTAAAAGGTAATAGAATGCCTCCATGGCCACATGTACTTCTAGTCCTTGCTCCTTCCTCTAAAAGCCCTACAACTGGGCTGGTTTAGCACAGTCCCTATAGGGCAACCCCAAACATTTGTGGGGTGAATGAACAAACGGCATTCCCTTCCTGGTTACTGCCTTACTAGTAGTAACGTAGAGTTATGTTCTGCTGCAGTAACAATCAAGCCCAAACTGCGGGTTCTTCCTCGCTCAGTCCACACGTCCACTGTGGGTGTGGAGAGGACTCGGGGCTTCACCTGCATGTGAGGAGTCTGGCTGACCCCTCCATCCAGACTGACGCCAGTTGCCACAGCAGAGGAAAAAGGAGATGGAGAATCATGCATTGGCTCTTAGATGCTCCTTCGGGAAGTGACGCACGGCACCTCTGTGCATATTTCACCGACCAGAGCAAGACGCTTGACCACAGCTAACTTCAGGAGGGTGGCAAGTGTAGTCCTCCCTCTGCCAGAAGAAAAGGGCCTGGGCTTTGGCAAACAGGAGTGATGCCCACCTCGGATTGTTCCTTAGTTTTTCGTACACATAGGTGTCTCTATCCAATTAGACAGTGAGCCCCCATCAGGGGCAGGCTGGGCCTTGCACACCTTTGTCCACTCCATGCTCTCTCTGCCATATGCACACACAGCCCGGCAAAGTGCCCAGGACATTGCAGGTGCCCGTCACTTGGAATAGGGATGGAGGCTGGTCTGGACCACACGGATTATAATGATCTCAGACTACGATCATCCAGAGGGGGGCCAGAACCCCCTCGGGCGCCAAAAGAGGTGGATACTCATCCTCCTGTCTACTTTAAATCATCTCTAGGTTACCTATAATACCTAATGCACGCAAATAGTTGTTACACTGTATCGTTTAGGCAATAATGACAAGAAAAAGTCTGTACGTGCTCAGTACAGATGCAACCATTGTGGGCCTTTCCATCCGAGCTTGGTTGAACCTGCAGATGTGGTCCCCGTGGATACAGAGGGCAGACTGCATATTCAAGCAGACCTTGTACCCTATGTATAACGCCCCCCACCTTGGATTTTAAAGTAGGAGTACGAATTATTGGGTTTTATATGCCCCATGTCTGAAGTAGAGTGGTTGACTAATAAGCTTTTGCTGAATAAATTGGCTAAGCAAATGCAGTTCTCGTGGTTTTACTGATCCTCCTGGCAGTGACTCAAAGCTTCAAGCCCCTCTATCTTTTTCAGGAAACAGACCAGACTGATAAATGCATTGGTGGCTTATCACTCACATAAGTGGGACACAGAGCGTGCACCAAAAGTCCTGTCGTGAGAGTATTTCATCCAGAACACCTTTACTCTGCTCACTCATTTCCTGGCAGCCTCCTTTTGAGCACAGCTTGGGTTTCAAGATGTCAATCAGAGCTCCCCAGGATGAAGAATGGAGGCACGGAGGATGCACATCAGTGGTACTGGATTTCACCGCGGTCCCATCGATCTACAAAGCACTCTGCAGTTCAGAGCGTGATCAGCAGAGAGATGCAAGTCCAAATCTCTCTTTAAAATCTTTGCTAAGCTCTGTTTAAATGTTATTTAAAAAGTGTTGCAGAAAAAGGCCTCTCTTTATGGAAATATTTTCTGGGTAAACTGTGTATAATTGCAGTAATAAATGGCAAAATGGAACAAGAGCAATTTTGTACCTTAGCCTCACTTAGAGAGAGAAGCGCTAAATACTCCACAGCCTTTAAAAGTGATTGATTTTTAAAGAGCAATGAATAACCCGGGTTGAAAGATGCAAGGTTTCTGGCTTGGTCAAGCCTCTCAGTGTCCTGAATGTGTGTCTCCAGCCAAACCTTCTCCAGTCTTCCCAACATCCACCCACGTGCTCAGTCCCCAAACCCATGCGTTTCCCTGGACACCCTCCTCTCCCTCACTGCACCTCCCAGTTCTGCCCGCTGCGTCTCCTACATACCCATTGGATCATCCATGCCTCTCCTTCTCCATTGGCCCCACTCCAACTCACCATCACCAGCCCCCCAGCCAAGCACCAGAGCCCCCTCTGCTTTTGCCAACCATCACCCATCACCCCCACCCACATGAAGGCACCTGGGAGGAGACAGAGACCTCCTTTGTAAAAACAAAAATCAGACAACCGTCGCAACTCCCCACTTAAAACCGTGTGGCAACGCCCACTGCTTTTAGGATGAGTTCTATCCTGAGCGTGGTTTGAAAGATGCTGCACGATCTCCCCCTGCCCCACACCCTGCCTTCCACTCCAGTCCTGCCTCGCCCCTCTCCTCACTTCCCCTGCCCCAGCCAGACAGGCCTTCTCCCACTGCCATCCCAGGGCCTCTGGCGTCCCCACTGCCTGAGATGCGCCTGCGCCCCTCTTGGTCTGTCTGACTCCTATTGGCACCTCCTAGGCTCTGTCTAAATGTTGCTTCCCCAGAGAGGCCACCCTCCCCATGCCTTCCATTTCCACCTCCAGCACCCACCTCCACCAGATGCCCTATTTCCTCTCCTGGTACATTTTTTTTCTCTTGGTAGGAAGACTGTCCCTGAGCTAACATCTATGCCCATCTTCCTTTATTTTGTATGTGGGATGCCACCACAGCATGGCTTGACAAGCAGTGCTAGATCCACGCCCGGGATGGGATCCCGCAAACCCCGGGCAGCGGAAGCAGAGCACATGATATGAACCACCATGCCACTGGGCCGGCCCCTCCTGGTACCTTTTCACTTTGGCTCATATCACTGACCGCAGTCTGAAATCACATATGCATGTGCACTTCTTTACACGTGTCTCCTAAGGCCGTGCTGTCCAACACAGCAGCCACTGGCGGCTGTGACGCGCCTGGAACATGGCCAGTCCAAACTGAGATGAGATGTGCGTGTAAAATACCCATGGATTTCAAAGACTTGGAAAGAGAAAAAGAATGTAAACTATCCCAATACTTTTCATATTTATTACCATTGAAACTGACAATATTTAGGAAGTATTGGGATAAATAAAGTATGTTATTAAAAGTAATTACACTTGTTTCTCTTCACTTTGTCTTGATGGGGCTGCTAGAAAAGTTAGAATTCCACGTGTGGCTCACATTCCATCTGCGTTTATTGCACAGCACTGCTCGAGACGGGAACCCCCACGAAGGCAGGGCCGTTTCGTGCACGGCAGCATCCCCCAGAGATGAGCACAGCTCTGGAACATTACGAGCTGATTTCAGTGAATTGCTAAATGAATGAATAAACGAGTGAATGGGTCAAGTAAGCAAAGCAAAGACTTCTGGTTGAAAAGCCAGTCATACGGACGGAGGTCCTAGAAGTTTATAAACTCGCTCTTATTTTGTGTGAGGTAGGAAGAGGGGGAAATTTCTGATTAGAGACAGTTTGGAACAAAAAGCTACGGCCTTCTCTCAAAGTGAAGCAGGACTCACAGGGCATCTGAGGTTAAACCAGAGAAAAGTCACGGACCGCAGGAAAGCGAAGATAAAATGCCACAGGGTCTTTGATCCCAGGTTACACTATTGTTCCAAGCCTCCAAACCAGAAACACACTCAGCAACATTTTGGTCCAAAAATAAAAGGATAAAGACAATAAAGATAACTTGGCAAAAAAGCATGCTACTCCACCTCAAAGTCACAGAGGTGCTAATAAAACTGTCATCAGCCCCCACCCAGGACTTTGGTCAGAGGACATCAGGCATCCTCAGTGTGTGTTTTTCTTTCGAGTCCACTAATCGATATTTAGCCCAGAATTTCCCCAGCACCTGCTCCACAGCACGTGAGCCTCGCTGGTCCTCTGTGAGAGCAGAGAGGGGACGCTGGCGACAAAATGCTGGGGAAGTTCAAATGCCCCCGGAGACGCACGAGGCATGCTGGTTTACGAGGGCACTGAGAAGACTGTCAGGAATGAACACTGGTGGACTTCATTTAACTCAGCTTGTCCCCGACATGTTTGACCTTAGAACACCTGTTAATAGCCCAAGGAAGCGACACTCCTGAGAAATGCATTTCAGGAAACGCTCGCCTAAGCTTCGTTCCCAAAACCATAATCAGCAACAAATTGTTCTAATCTTGTGGGTCATCCTGCCTGAGGGAACCCAGCTACGGTGACCAGACTTCACCCGTTAGCCACATCAGCTGCCCTTTTCCTCCAGTAAGAGACGAACTCCCATGCTGAGGCCTCCCACGGGCCGTTGACAACGGGTGCAGCCATCCCAAGGACAAGCAAACAAGGAGCCTTTAGGATGTCGCCTTACACACCCGGACCACTCGTATGCCGCCCTCTGGCTCCAAAGTGGAAAGGCAGCCCTCCACGAAAGCAAAATGATTTACGAGCTCACAAAGCCACACTGGGCCGGAAGCTCGTGCCCTTCAATATCGTTGTTACACGGACTCGTCACAACCCACGCGGCCCTCAAAACCTGTGTCTCCATACACTCGCTCTCTCGGGGTGATGCTCTGAGCCAGGGCACGAGACTCTAGGAAATCTGCTTTTTAAACTTTTCAAACTGCGTTTTCATCAGAAGTCAGAAAACATCTAATTCCTTTCTCTATTCCACTTCCTGCCAGCGGCCCAGAGGTGCGGCACTGTGGTCCAAGGGTCCGGACGGAGACAGCGTGTTCTGGAAGCCCAGCTATGCCACTCGCCAGCTGCGTGATCTCAGGAAGTCACACGATCCCTCAGTTTCCTCGTCCATAAAAGGAGACGAGAGAAAAGCAGCCCTGGCTCGGTGGGCCTGTCTGAGGGTGGTGAGCAGATCACTTACAAAGACAAGTGGTCCACACTTGAGAGCCGGCAGCCTTAGTGAGCAGCTCTTCTCTCCAAATAGCCTTCATTCATCAACGTGTGTTAAGCATCGAGTCAGTTCTGGAGGCGACGGTGAGCCAGGGGACCCAGTTCCAGCACCCATGGAGCGCTGACGCTGACACACTCCACCACAGGGGCACACAATCTCTTCCTCTGCGAGGGACCTCGGGAGCACACGCCTGGGTCGTTCAGATGGGGCTGCAGGATGGGCCACTGCCCAAGTTTGCCAAAATTCACAAGTCTGAAAACTGTCCGAGAAATCACAGGATTGCCTTCTCCATTTAAAATGCCTCCTAATTCAATGGAGGATGTTGACAAATGGAAGAGACGTGCCACTTTGTATACCTAGTATGTACCAGGCCACAACTCTAAGAATTTTGCCATATCTTACTTAGTCTCAGAAAAACATACAATCATCCCATTTTAGGGAACGGATAAAAAACGAAGGCACAGAGAGGTGGAAGCAACTTGCCCAAAGTCACACAGCAAGCTCATGGAGGAGGCAGATTTGCAGCTCAGTCTGTGGGGCTGCAAGGTCATGCCTCTTGCCAGGTCATTACACCAGGCTATATTCTATAAACCAAGGAAAATATAAGCTAAAGAGCCTGGAAAAGTGATGAGGAAGGAATACGGGAAAACTTTATCTTGGAGTCAGCAAGATCTACGGTGTCTTTCCCAAAACCCTTCCTTCATGATTCTCTCTGCTCGTCTGTAGAACCATCTTCGAAGTGTTGGAGGTCTGAACCTAAACTCATGCATTTCTGTTGAAAGGCAGAGCCCCAGGGCTCAGCGACCGCTCTCCCCAAGGGAACTCCTGGATTTACGTCAGGACCGACTACACTTGTGGGTCCCGGGAGGCACCAAGAGAATGTCAGTGGACGGATTTAGCTCACCAAAGCTGCCTGAACGTCCAATCGGGAACACAGCGCGGGGAAGAGACGGGGGCAGCAGAGGGCCGCCCCGGGACCACGGCAGACCAGACAGCATGTAGAGTGCCTGTTTTGTCCAGCTAAGCTTTCCCAAAACTTGACCAGGACGTGCAACCTTCAAAGGGACCAAATAGCCTTCCCAAGGGGGAGTTTCCCAAGACAGTTCTGTCCCTTTACCCCACATTCCTCCCACCATCTCGGCTGCAGGTCAGCCCAACCAGGCAGTTAGGAATCTGCCAGAGAACTGATAAAGAATTCTGAAGGTGCTCAGAAATCAGTGTTTGTAATGAAGTCTCGGATATTCAGGACCCCACACTGAGACTGGATAGGAAAACCGGGACGGGTCAGTCTGGAGGCAGAATCCCGAGGGTTCGAGATCATGAGTCCCAGGAAATTTTCCTCAAAGGACTTGGAGCTCTACATGCAGAGGGACCGGACCCCGTGTTGGCAGGGACTCGGGCTACAGGGTCCCCCAACACTTCCACTATAACGTCCCCCTCCAGCCCTCCATGCCCTATTGCCCCGGCACCCATAATGCACTTTGGGTGGTGCAGTTTCCCTTATTGCATTTGCTGGGTCAGGCAGCCACATTCTCAGGTGAGAACGGGCATTCTGGAATGAACTTCCTGCCAAGAACACCACCCTTAGGATTGAGGAACACAAGCCCAACCCAAGCCGCCTGCCACCAGGAACAATGGCGTAACATCCACCCACTGACGACACCACTCCCTCATCAAAGACATGTTGGTCAAAGGCCAAACTCCCTGACTCAGCTCTGAAGGACCCTCACCTCCTGACCCCGCCTTGATGATCTCATTTCCAGCCACAGGGAACTCCTAGGCCCTGCCCCAAATATCCATTTTCTGGATACTCTGAACTTCCTGCCTTCCTGACCCTCCCTTCTCTGGCCAGCAAAGTGGACTCTCCTTCAGCACCAGTCAGATAGTGATCTGCAATGCTTTCACATGGTTCACGCCTTTCTCACAGCACAGACTGTAGGAAGCTGAGCGTCTGTCTGTCTCCTCCACTGGACTATGAGCTTCTCCATGGAAGGGGGTGAAACCGAGTCATTTCTGAATCCCAGGTGGCCAGAAGGAATTGGAGTGTCAACCACGAGCACACTGGGGTTGCCATTACTCTCAAACTGCTTCACTGTGAATTATAATATTCCCACACATCATAATATCATATAATATAATAAATTATAATATTCCTATAAACATGCTTTCTCAAAATTCAAGATCAAGCAGCATCAGTCATCATTCAGAGCGTACACTGTTGGATTCACACAGACCCGAGTCCCGTTCCACCTCCATCACCTCCAGCCCAAGACCTCGGGTGGACCTCACTGGCCTTCTCCACCGGGCGCCTCGCTCTGAGTTGTCAGGAGGACTAAACGAGGCGAGGCACGTGAAGTTCTTCGAGTGGTGCCTGAACTCGGTAACTGCTCAGTGAGCCTGGATATTAATAATAATAATGGGAATAACCACAGGGCCACTGGAGTACAGACCCGTGAGGAGGTGCCTGGCAGGCTCTGATTTCACTCAGTTCCCAGAGCAGAATATGCAGGAGCCAGCACCAAATTTATCCATCGCGAAATGTATATGTTTGGGGGGCCGGGGCTCAGACCCAGGACTCATGCATTTGTATATCTAATAAATATTTGAGTACGTACCACGCGCCAGTCCCTGGGAATAAAAGAGAACGTGACTCTCTGGCTCTGAGCCCGGTGGGGTCCTGTCCTAAACGAAGAAATGACTCCGGCTCGTACAGGGAGGCAGCTAAGACACGAGCCGGCCGTGCGCTCCACACCGAGGGAAAGCTCGGCTCCTGCCCCACGGTTCCCAGGACGGCCACCGAAGGGCCCCACGGGGACCAGGCACACGCCCTTCAGAGTGCGACTATACCCTCTCTGTTCCCCTGACCTCGGAGAGGTGACGTCCTCAGACGACCTCAGAAGAACAGAAGCTCAAGTTCATGCTTATTAAGCAAATTCCTTGGAAGCATCTTTTTCATGTGTTAAAACAGCTTCTCATTAAAGTAACTGTAAATGGGGACGTTTCAAGTAAAAATGAAATTCACTACGTGGTCATTCTCAGAAAATCCCAGGATATGTTTATATGTTACCATTTGTTAACAACATTACCCAACCATTTTAAAACTTATAACAGATTTAAGCTCTTTCTCAGCCACCAGGAAAGCTCATGTGTATCCACAACCCACAATTATGTGGTCGGAGGAATCTTTGAGCCTCTGCAAAGCTGTGAAACGAACAGACACCACGGAGATTACTGTGTCCCCTGATTTTTGCAAAATAATTTAAATGAGAAGAAATCCTTGAATATGAAAGTTCTAAAGCCAAAATTCTACAATTGCTTTCTCTTTCACTACCAGGAACTGAATTGAGAAATCTGATGAACTCAGAGCCCTCTTAGGAAGTCACAGACATCGTATGTCAACAACTCTTCAATTAAAAAAAAAATGGGCCGGGGGGGGCTGGCCCCGTGGCCGAGTGGTTAAGTTCACGCGCTCCGCTGCAGGCGGCCCAGTGTTTCATTGGTTCGAATCCTGGGCGCGGACACGGCACTGCTCATCAAACCACGCTGAGGCAGCGTCCCACATGCCACAACTAGAAGGATCCACAACAAAGAATATACAACTATGTACTGGGGGGCTTTGGGGAGAAAAAGGAAAAAAATTAAATCTTTAAAAATAAAAAGGGGGGGGCCAGCTGGGTGGCACAGCGGTTAAGTTCGCACATTCCGCTTCGGTGGCCCAGGGTTCAATGGTTCAGATCCTGGGCACAGACATTGCACCGCTCATCAAGCCATGCTGTGGCAGGCGTCTCACATATAAAGTAGAGGAAGATGGGCATGGATGTTGGCTCAAGGCCAGTCTTCCTCAGCAAGAAAGAAGAGGATTGGTAGCAGATGTTAGCTCAGGGCCAATCTTCCTCAAAAAAAAAAGAGAAGAAGAAGTCACACAGTGACCCATCAACTCAGCAGAATTTGCAAAGCATCCTTCTATGGAACACCACAACTCCTTCCCTCTCTAAAAAGGCAGAGAAGCAAGGGAGAAGGGAAGAGACGGGCTTCGGATCACATGGAGTGTGAAGAGGACTTGCTCTTCTCTTCCACACTTTCCCCAACAGTCCTGAGCCCCCAGTTCAAACCAACAGCTACACTAAGAGCTGGAGGCACCTTTGGCGTCACCGAAAGCTTGCTGCCTGTCTCTGGCAGGATCTCTGCCTGGGAAGAGACAAGAGCAGAACCAGCACTGACAGTAAGGGAACCGGCTCACTCCGACCACAGGGAGCCCTCGAAGGGGTGTTTCCCAGGGTGCGAAGGAGGGGGAGGTGAGGGCACAAAATTGAAGAGAGCACCAAAAAACTCAGTCATCAACATAAACAATGTTGTAATGCGACATCTTAAAAATCGAAATTCATGCAAAAAATCCACAGCGAACCACAGGTCAAATTTTTAAATAAAGACAGGATCAGTATTACTGGTTTTTCCTCTTGCCCCCAGCACATACATTTACTTGTGTCCCAAAAAAGGCTGCAGAGTCGCTCAGCCGGGAGAGCAGTTGGTCACAGCCTGGGGACGGCGGCACAAGGAGAGGGCAGGGGAGCGCAGCACACTCACAGCCCAGCAATGCTGGTGAAAAACAGCCTTTTGCTGAGTAACGTGGAAATGGATCTGAAACATATGGATTAAATTTCTCCGAAAATAAACACAATTTTTAAAGGAAAGGAAAAGTACTTAGCCACAATGTTTGAGGTTTTCGTGAACCCAAACCTTTGGAAAACTAGCACACGAGCGAATTACTCGGTGCCTGTAACGCGGTCAGCTTTGAAATAGGGCTTGTCATAAACCACCGGTTTGTTTTTTAAAAAATTTCCTTTTTACCGTTTGCCCAAATCTGCCGTCCTCCTCACTCCTCTTGAGGTCCATTCCCGTTGCTCCTTACAGGAAGGAGAACAGTTCTGTGCACTCCCTGTCACCTGAGGGGCTCTGGAGACCCAGGAATCAGGGGGCGCCTGAGGAGACCAAGCTGGGAATAGCTGCCCCCACCACACAGCAAGGACGAGAGCCCTGGGAAGAAGGCAGGTGCATGATGCACTGGACTAGGAGCTGGACAGATGCCCGAGATGCCATCCTGTACTGGCTCTGTACCCTTGGGCATCCGTGTCCACACTGCCCACCTGCAGACACCACTGCCCTCTCAGGGGAGTGGAGGCAAAGAGGGCACACAGCATGGTGAGAGCCAGCAGCAGCCACTGCATCCAAGTGGACAGTTAAGTCCACTGACCACCCCCCAGAGAGTCCCATAGGATCCAGGGAATCAGTGTCTGGTCAGGGCAACCTGGGAGCCAGCCTCTGTCCAGCCCTAGGAAGCAGGGACTAGCTGAATCCCCACCATCTGGGAGTCAAGTCCGCAGGTAAGGGTGTTCCAGTCTCCATGGCGATGGGGGCTGATGCCAAGACTTCTGGACGTAAGGCCAGATGTCCCCAGATAGCAAGGCTGCTGGTGGCCCACCAGCACTCCAGCCTTCCCTGACACCACCCAGGTCAACAGGTTGTTGGTCTGGCAGGCAGAACGAGCCCCAGGCAACTGCAGATGCCTGTCCCGGGGGAACCTCATGTGCCCCGGCCCCTCGTTGGGGTTCCTCACATATGCAGAGGAGTCCTTCCAGAAATGAAGTCCTCTCTAAATTCTCGACACTGAACACATCCTACTTTCGTCACCTTATATCAGTCATATGATCATGCTTGTAGAGCTGGCTCTGTGCCCAGAGGATTTCTTCAGATTCCTTTCTAAGGACTGGGACCACCCATCAGGGAGGGGGGGCTCTCTTTGGGCGTTGTCCCATTCAGAGCATCAATTTCCTCCTTTTGGAGCAGCTTTGTAAGAAGCACAGAGGGGTCACAACTTGAACTGAAACCTTCTGCCTCACCCTGGACCAGCAGAACTTTTCCACTCTTAAACACTTCTGGCTCACAATCCCTTCTCAAATGCCATGTTCAAAAACATCCTGCATTCAGATTTGGCTCCTTTACACCAATGAAAAGGGGTGCAAGATCCTGGATGGGATTTGTCAAGTCTTATACCCTGGAAATAAGCTATTTTTTTTTCTCTTGCCACTTCTTTATAGAATTTGAAAAGTCTTGGGAGATTAGACAAGATTGATTGACAGGCTGAAAACAAAAAGCCCATTTTGCAAGAAGCCCACGGCTCTATTTGCTTCCTCTAGGGGTCAGCCACAGCTTCAGGTTTCTGAACCAGCACCTGTCACATATGCGTCCCCACTGGTACCCATGCACACGTGTCAGACTGTCACACACAGGATATTCTGGTTTCATGTCATTGAGAATCATTGACATGAAAACCAGCAAGACATGCAGAATATTAAGAAGACCTACCGAGATGAACCACAATAAAACCAAGATAATGTCATCATATGGCTGCCACAAGCAAAATGAAATTACTCAGGACAGACGTTTCCAGACTGTGCTCCTTAGGACCCTTAGAGTCCTGTATGAAGTCCCCCTGGGGTCCTGAAGACAAAAACCAAGCCCCCACTCCCAGGCACAGCCAGTTTTCATCTGGTTTGTAAATGGAATTCATTGGAGGAAAAAAACTTTTTTATAGTTAAAGTAATTTTAAACTCCTGCTCTAGGAGATGAAAGGTCAGAGACCCATAGCTGCTCCAAAGGACGCTCTCTTCTGCCAGGAGCAGAGCAGGCTCTGGGAGGGTAAGGAGCTTGTGCACCTGAGGCAGGTGAGGAGCTTCACGCAGCCAAGAGGTTGCAGGAGCAAGAGGCTTAGGCCTGTCTGTGCTTCTGGACCTTTCCCCGTGGCCTTCTCTGTGAGTGGAACGCCTTCTGAACTCCACTCCCCACATCCCGCCTTTGCCCCACCAGAAAATTCCCGTAAATTCCTCTAATCCTTGCGGACTTTCTGCCCTCTTCTCAGGGAAGCTTCCTGGGATGTCCTCCGCTTCTCCTTCCCCTAGCAGACCCCTGCTGCCATTGCTCCTGACCCGTCCATCCTGGCCCCGTGACACCGCACAGCAATCTCTCACTCAGATATTTGGGCCCCACACCAGACTCTTAGCTCTGCAGGGCAGGGACCACGGACACGACTCGGCCTCCCTCATGGCCAGCACAGACCCTGCATGTAGACAACCAAAGCCCCGTGCTCGCTTCCTTCTGTTTCTGGGTGTGGCCACGGGTGACAGAATGTGACTGGGCTGACCAGAACGCATCTGTGATGACCAGCTCAGGCCCAGAGGGAGGCCACAGGGAGGCAGTCAAGGAAGACAATTGAGATTTAAATTTCATTTTCAGGTTCAAAAAGAAAAGAAAAAAAAAAGGTTGTGATCTTTAGAGCCAAGTAGAGTTGTTTAAATGTAAACATGCCTTCTCAGTGTCTGGAACCAGAGTGAGATCAAATTCCCCGAGTGATCTCTTAATACCACCGAAATTACGCTCAAATGCCTCTGCCAGGCAGAGATAAAGTGCCATTTGCACGATGGTCTTTGCACTTAAAAGTAACTTGGTCCAGGGAACTTTGAAAAATTTATTATGACAGGAAAAAGGGGAAACTCAAAGGAGTTCAAGACATTTAGTCTACTGATAAGACAGCTTAGGAGCGATAATAATTATCTCCAAGAATTTGAAGGGTCGTTATAAGGTCATTAGGAGGATGCAGGCCAGCTGGGCCCCATCTACTCGGACATCAGAAAGTGACTTAAATTACACCAAAAAGAGTTGAGTTTGAATTGCAGAAAGTGGGCAACGACGGAGGCCCTGGCGACTCAAAGGGAGGCCCACGGACCGGCAGCATCACCTGGGAGCTCATGGGAAATGCAGATGCTCAGGCCCACCCCAGTTCTGCCCAATCAGAACATGCATTTTAACAAGCTCCCCCATGATTCATTTGCATATTCAAGTCTAAGAAGCTCAGTCCCACAGGCTGCGTACATGCGTTACGGCCCCAAAGACCAGGAAAACAGCATGAACTCCTGACCCCAGAGAAGGCCAAGCGGTGTGGCAGCCTCCTGGGGAAGGCTGAGGCCCTACCCCCCGCCCCCCCCGTGATGTCTAGAAACAGGAGTGGCAGTTGTCTGGCATGGACACTTGACATGCCAAGGGGACCGGCTTCTAGACGTGCCTCCCCGTAAGAGGAGATGCCTATGGTTGAGCTCCTCCACGGACAGCTGAGAGAAAGAATCCACGGGGTTCTCAACAGCAGTTGCCTTCTCAGAGCACTTTAAACCCAAGTTGTATCTATATCTATCCTGTGGCTGCACTTGCAGAAGATTCAAAGATAAGGCAGCAGCAATTTCCCAGTGCAAGGAGCCGAAGTGTCCAGAGCCAGAGAAAGAAACCAGCTCTGAGCCAGCGCCAGGGGGAGGAAGGCCAGCCTGTGCCCCGGGGCTCGCGCACCTGCAGGGGTGGGAAGGGAAGGACAGCATTGCGGTCCTGGAGCCAAGCTGAGCTCAGAGAGGGGCCCTGGAAAACAACAGGGGCAGGGAAGACTGGCAGCTCCTCTCCCTCTGGGTGGGGAAGTGTGTTTCCTGGCACCGAGGGGACTAAGCAGAGAGCAAATGTATATTTGATGACATTTCTCTGCGGGCAGCCTCCCTTCTGAAAAGCCAAGTTTGAATAAAGCCTGGCACCGGAGCGAACAGAGGAAGAAGACAGGATTGGGGAACCCCGCAGAGAGGCTGGGATGGCCCCTGGAGGGGTGGGCTGGGGCAAAGAGCTGCAGATATTAGTGAGAGTCACCATGAGAGTCCCCAAAGTCCCACCCAATGGAGCACGGTTTCCACGTGCCAGGCTCTTGAGAAAGGAGACCCAGGGCCCAGCCGAACAGCTGGCAACACAGTCAAGAGGAACTCAGCCGTGAGCAGTCTTGGTCCGTACCAGCACCACCCCTGACCTCCTAGTAACCCGACCAGACACAGAAGAGTAAGGAAGTGATCTGTCCCCGTTCACTGTGGAAATGAAACCGAGTCACCTCCTTATAATGGTAAAAACCAAACCAAAGGAGAAACCGACACATTATTCTGAGGAGATCTAACATCTGGGTGATTGCCATCATGTGGGAAGAGGGGTGTAGCCTAGATGGCTCATGCATACGGGATCTTGTGGACGCCACCCATAAGCATCGCTGTTCTTTTTAAGAACCTGACCCCCATGCTTGCATTTCTCATTTGAGCTACAACTACAAAGGCGAAAGGCAGTCATCCTATAAATTACGCTGCTCTGCTGACACCACAGAAGGACGGAAAGGGGCCACTTAATCAGGGGCTTCAAAGGAGGATGAAGGGAACTGAATTCACCTCTCTCGTCTGCCGGCCTTGCCCACTGAATGCCACACTTGCCACGGTATCTGTCCATCCCAGTGACACAGACAAGGCTGCGACAGACAGACCGCCACAGGCCCAGTGGAGGGCCCCTCTCCACCTCTCACACCAGCCCCTCCTCTCGCTCCCTGCACCCCAAGAGTGTTCTGTAGTTCAACAGATATCCTACCAGAAAGCCGTGTGTGCTGGAACCAGAACCTGCACGGGAGTCCCGAGCAGAACGCCAGGACGTCAAGGTCAGCCAGGTCCCCCTGCTCCGTTCACATCACCGGGTAGACGAAAGTCGCAGACAGACTCCCAGCATCTGCAGACGGCATCCTTGAGCTCCTCTCCTTTCAGATGGAGGGGGCCAAGATTACTTCTGATCTATTAAGGGGGGGGAAAAAAAAAGATGGGAAATCTTAGAGCACCAGAATGTGAAACTGGCGGAAAACACACACACACACACTTTTTAGGAAAAGAAAATCTGACTGTAAGATTGGGCCCATTATCCAGACTTCTGTTTTCTGTCACACATTAGCGATTTCTACCAGACAGAAGCCCGAATGAGGAGCTGGAAGGAATCTTCAGATCCAGCCGAGACCAAGCAAGTGGCCGGTGCTCCAGAAAGAGTGAGTGTCTTGGTCAGGATCTCGCAGCTAAGCGAGGCTCAGACATGAAGGAATGTGCCCCCCGCGTGGTAGGGACCACTCAGGGGGCTCTGTCACAAGGTGCTCCCCGGCGCAGTAAACCCTCACTGCCCCCTGCAGTGATCCAGAAACAGGGCCACAAGGCCACTCGCCATCAACACCCAAGAGGACTTCACCCCCAGCAAGACAAGGGGGCCCCTTCTGAGCGCCTGCGTTCTCTTTAGAGAAAGATCAGGAAGAATCGGTGATCTGAACCAGAGGGCTGTGATAGTATTTTGAAAATGACTTACTTCATCTT
This sequence comes from Equus przewalskii, assembly GCF_037783145.1. Lineage (NCBI taxonomy): Eukaryota > Metazoa > Chordata > Mammalia > Perissodactyla > Equidae > Equus > Equus przewalskii. The sequence continues at coordinate 90,680,187 of NC_091831.1, forward strand.
TCCTCCAAGTGGCAGGGGTGGGAAAAAACACACGACTGATTCATCTCACACAAAAATTCTTCCATTTATCTTTGGATAAGGTTTTTTGTTTTCGTTTTTGTTTTTGTTTTTGTTTTTGTTTTGGCATTGCGGTCAGCTTCAGCACCTTCCTCAGTTCCACCAATGAGTTCTCGGACATGAAAATAAAGTGGAGATGGAGTCCCTACGAAACAAATACTGGGTTAGGGGAGAGAGCAGAGGGCTGGGAGCACAATTCAAAAGAAACACACAACGGTCTTGAAAATACACCTGTAATCGTTCCCCTTTTAAGAGCTTCCTCTGGGCTCAGCTCTGGGCTGAGCGTTCTACCTGGCACTACCTAATTCTCATCTGCGTCTGCAACGTAGATTTTTTTGGTCCCCACTTTACAGGCAACTTTTGACAAGTCACACACACTGTCTCCCCCCCCCAAAAAAAGATGATTGTTTTTACTCTCCATGGAACTTCATCGATCACAGACAAAAGACCCTCTGAATCTCTCGCAATTTTAAAGTGAAGAAAGATACACACTCCTGTGTACGTGGAGGTGAAAACAAGGAGAGCTCCAGCCAATGCCGTTTCTGAGCAGAAGAGGCAGATGTTTGTTTTCACGGAGGAACCCCTGCGGGTTCTCTCCACACGGTTTCCAAGCAACTAACTTGAAAATTCATCTCCTGGGCTAACGAGGAGGAACTGGAAGCCTCCTTACGACTGTTATGCACCTCGGAGGAAAAGATGAGGATCAGAAAACAGCATTCTTGCTTTCGCAATTGCCTCCCAACACATTCTCCATGAACCTGTTCTGTTAGATTCTTCTCCACTCTGTCACTGTAACTGTGAAACAGATAGATGCTCCCCATATCGTATTTACTAGATAATTCAAGAAAACAGAACATGACCACGCGCCGGGCACAGAGAGCAGCCCGAGGGGTCCCTAATTAAGTCTGGCGCTCTCTCACCGCCTCAATCGGATGCTCAGCGTGGCACATTTATAAAACCTTTGAGGGGTCCCGCGGTGCCACTGAAAAGCCAGGGGAGTCCCCCGCGGCACCAGACCGGAGGTCCCGTCCAGAGCCCAGCGGCAGGCTGACCTAGGACCGGCCACAAACCACCGGCTCCCTTCAACCTCCCGAGCGGCTCATGCCCCTCGGGGCACGACACCGAGAGCTCCCGCAGCCCAGCTTCCCTCTCCTGCTGCCCTGCGCCCCGACGCCGAGTCTGGGAGCCAAGCGGCGACTTCCCCAGACCCGGGGCCACACAGCCGGCGTGGAGGAAGCGGCTGGGAGCTGTCCATGGTGGCGCCGCGCCTGGGCACCCAGAGCCGCGGCTCCCCGCCCCCGGGCGCGCCCGGCATCTCGCTCCAGACCGCCGGAATGGAGAGACTGGCTCCAGGGCTCACCGTCTCCGGGACGGGGCTGCAGCCAGGCACTGGCTCACACATCAAAAGGTTACTTTGAAAAGGGAGTTCTCACCTGTGGGCAGCGTTGGCTGCACGGAGCAGGACTCGGGACCTCAAACCAGGTTGCTGGAGGCGCGCCCGGGACGGCCGGCGTGTTGGACCCTCGCGGAACGGCGGTGGGCGCCGAGGGTGAGTCTGTGGCCAGGACCTCGGACTCCCTGATCTCCTTCCTCAGCAGCACATGCGTCCCGCCGGGGCCATTCCAGAAAGTCTCTGGCGAGCTGGAGACCTGGCCTGGGCCCTGGCCTGCGCTCCGCCAGGTCCCTGCCTTTCCTCCCAACCTAATTTGACCCTTCTTGGAGCAGACGGCCCTTGCCAGGGATCACCAAACCCTCTTCCAGCGATGCCACGTCTGGAATCTCAGTCTGAACATCAGCAGGGGCCCCCATGTCATCTAACACTCTGTTGCCTCCACCCTGTCCCGTGCCAGCGCCACGCTGGGTGCCTAGCCCTGTCCGGGAGCGCGCGAGCGAGGTGACAGCGGGAGGCGGAGGGGAAAACCAGAAGGCGGACCGCGCTGAGGACCGAGCAGCTGGGCGCAGACCTGTTGCCAGGCGCACGCCCACTAGTGCACAGCGTGAGCCGGCTCCCTGTCGGCTGGACTCCGGGACCCGACCCTCGGAGCAGTCCCTCCTCGGAGAGACACCGTCCTGGGCGCAAGACCCCCGAGCCATTCAGACGGGAGGACTCTACGGAAAGCAGCGATCTGCCCCCCGCCGCATGCTCTCCAGGCACACCGGCGCCCCCCGGCACCTGCCGCTTGCAAAGGGACACACGTTCTCAGAGAAATCTCACAGGGGACAGTGACAGGGGCGTGTGCCCATCAACAGACTTGTGGACAGACAGACAGACGAACTGCACAGCACAGAGTGGACAGACAAACAGAAGCCAATGACGGTACCGTTTTCCCTGTGACGCGTGGAGGCGCCGGACCCCGGTTTTCCTCTTCTCTCTGAGGCTCGGGCGGTCAGCGCAGCCCTGGCGCGCCGGGCCGGCCCTCTTACCTCCCGGTGGGCAGCCGAGACAGTGCCGCGCCTCGCGGGCCAGGAGCGCAGCGGCCGGAGCTGTCTGGGAGCACACGGACGGGCCCGGGAGCTCCCGGGACGCGGGCAAGCGCAGTGGTAGTTCGCTGGGGAAAGCGGGGTTCAGCGCAGCCCCGCCGGTCCAGGCACAGACGCCGACGCCGCCCGCCGCTTGCGCCCGCTCGCCCCGCGCTGCGCTGTGCTCTCCCCGCGCGCCTCCCGGCCTGCCCGAGTGGTGGCTTTTATAGCAGCGGCGGCCGCAGCGGGCAGCGCCGGGCTGGCTCCTCCCCGGGGCCCCTGACGCCCGCGCCACCGGCCCGCCCCCCACCGATGCTCCCCCCGCGCCCCGGCCGGACCCAGGCGGGCTCTGGCGGCCGCTCTGGGAGACGCAGACCCGAGCCCGTGGAGCCAGGCGCGCAGAACCCGGGCCGCAGCCGCCAGGGGAGGGCGCTGGAGCCCAGGACTGCGGCGCGGCGCCCGGGGCGCGTTCTGGGGCGCGGAGAGTACAGGGTCGCCGTGCGCGCGCGTACAGCCCCACTCGCGCCTGGTGGCTGCCCGGAAGGAGGGGAGGCCATAGAGGAGGGGCAAGGTCCCGCGGCTGCCGCAGCATCGCCGCCGGCCGGGATTCAGGGCTATGAAGTCTCAGAATCTCTTTTTTTTTTACTTATACGAAAAGGGTGGCCTTAGAAAGATATTCTGGGGGCCGGCCCGGTGGCCAAGTGGTTAAGTTCGCGCGCTCCGCTTCGGAGGTCCAGGGTTTTGCCAATTCGGATCCTGGACGCGGACAGGGCACCGTTCATCAAGCCACGCTGAGGTGGCATCCCACATGCCACAACTAGAAGGACCCACAACTAAAATATACGACTATGTACTGGGGGGCTTTGGGGAGAAGAAGAAGAAAAAAGAGAGAGAAGATTGGCAATAGATGGTAGCTCAGGTGCCAATCTTTAAAAAAAAAAAAAAAGGAGAGAGAAAGAAAGAGATTCTGGTATAGGAACCTAGCAGTCCCTCCAAGGTGAAAATGCGTGGGCCTTCCGTCAAGGAGACCGTCCTTTGAAACCAGAGTCAGACGCACCAGTTATGTGGCTGCGGACCAGGATTTTCACCTCTCTGGGCATCAGCTTCCTCACCAGGAAAATGGGTTCTATGACGCTTCCTGGCCAGACTGGCAGGAGGACTTAAATGAGGTCCCAGTAGCATGGGTACCTAGCGCATAGTAGGTGTTCAGTAGGTTGAACTCCTTCCAGGATGGGGGAGAGTCTGTTCCTCTTTAACTGGACAGACCGTCGTCCTCCAGGGTCAACGCAAGAAGGTGTGACCGCTCTAGATACCCCCCTGCCAGAGGACATAGGACTAGTGTTAGAAAGAGCCCGTGACAGGGCCCTAAGGCACCTGCAGTGTCCCCTCAACTCTGCCACTACCTGGCTGTGTGACCTAGGGCCACCTCCTCCCCACTCTGAGTCTCTGTTGTTTATAAAATGAAGGCTTTGAAACCAGTCCACCCTTTTCACTTTTTTGGAACTTACAACTCAGCCTGGCCATCGGGTTAACTGGAGCCCTCCTGGAATTTAGGGTTCTTCCTTCCTTCCGGCCAGCACCCTGGAAGAGGAGAACTAGCCCTGCGGGGAGGGGCCCCATTCTAGGCAGCACACACCAGCTCCACGAATCTACGCTGGGCTTTGGGGCCAAGCTATGGTCAGACAGAAGCCGATGGAGTCTGTGTCCTGTCTTCCGAGCTGGGACAGAAGCCTTCATCACCTGCATAAATTAGGGAAGCCCCGAATGTCCTCTCCGGGCCTCTCCCGGAAAGCTGGGCTTCACCCTGGCTGCAGTCATCGGGGTCCTCAGCCCGCCCTTGACTTCTCAGGAGGTAACGAGCTGGGTCCTGGGGCAGGCCTTCATCCTTAGGTTTCCTCTCCAGCAAATTTAGATGGAACCCACCCAAGTGCCCCCTCCTCATACCACAATTCCTGCTTCCTTTCCTCCCCAAGTTGGAGCCCTGACCCCAGGACCCACAAACACTTGAAGGATGCTGAGCATCTGGCCCAAAGGGAGAAAGGTCGGCCTTGAATCAGCCTTGCTTAGAACAACGAGAACCACACATGGGATTTCCCCTCTCCCATCAAGAGAGAGCAGATCCGAGGCCTGTGGGCGCAGCTCTCCGGGGAGAGGCCGGCTCCACAGGTGTCGGAGAGATGAAAAGTGAAGGGAGACTCGTCTGGTGATGGGCTCTGAGAAGCACTTAGTCACATTCTCTCGAAGCGCAGAAATGCCCTGCACATTCCTCTGGTGTCCAGTTTGCTTTATCACAGACCGATGCCCTGGGGAGAGAGCAAGGCTGATGACTTACAGACAGGCTCCAAGCCTGAAACCAGATTCTTCAGCCGGAGGGTGGTTCAGCTCTTCCACCCAACACTCGGTCATGGACGGGGCATGCCGGGTGATTCTGTTTTGGACAAATGCTGGCAACATTCCTCTGCTGGAATTACTACCCACACATCCCTCAATCCTGGGTCTTGCCCGTATAAATGAAGACACAGGGGTTGGTCAAGAAAGGCTGTGTTGGTTTTCTGGTCCTTGTCAGAATCCCTCAGCAGAGAGGCAATGCTTTTAACTGGCATGACCCCACCCAGAGAGCCTGATGGGCACCTGCCTCCAGCCGGCCTTCCTGAGGTGAGAGGCACCCCTCAACCTCGTCCTCGTGCAGTAGCAGGCCACTCCCAGGGCTCCATCCTCCGAGCCCGCAGACCTGCTCTTCCCGGGAAAACAGCAGGCAAACCTGGGGAGAGGGGGAGCGGGATGCAGCTGGGGTAAGCCGGACTTCAAGGCTTCCAGCAGATCCCACAAAAAAATAAAACTTCACGCATCCCACTCCTAGGAGGCTCGGCTCGGGAATAACGGGCATATTTAAATTCCACCAACAGGGGTCGCCCTTGGACGCGGAGCCTGAAGCTGGCCTCAGAAAAGGGGGACATTCCCAGCCCGGGCCCGGGGGCAGATCTCCAGGACTAACAGCTGCTCTTCCTGTTTTGCTCCGTGCAGATGAGGCTCCCCACCGAGAAGAGACGAGCCCTCGGTTTTTCTGGTGAGTGGAGGTCTGCCTTGGAATTTAGGACGAGAAGTCCTAGAACGCTGGCCAACCGCTTAGGAGTTCTGAAAACGGATTTCTACACCTTCCCCTCCAAGCTCATCTTGACCACAGAGAAAGAACATCCTTTCCTGTGTTTTCTAAAATACATGTAACCTTGTGCGTGTGTACGTGATGTTTTCATATCACATATTTCTTTTTCCTAAATGCAAAAGTCATATGTGTTCCTTGGGGGGAAAAAAACACCCTTTGAAAATTCAGAAAATTAACAAAGGAGAAATCGCCTAACTGCAAATGTAATGTATGTACATTACAAAAAGCTTGAAAAATAGAGAAAAGCACAAAGGAAAAATATCACTTCCACTCAAAGATCATCTCTGTTAACTTGCAGTATATGGCCAGTTATTTTCCACGTATAAGTTACACAGATAGATGCACAGATATGTCCATGTATGTGAGTATTCCATCAGGACCTCAAAGTTTAGCTCAGAACCCTTCTCCTCCTCTGGACTGTACATTTCGGAGAGCAGGGCGGAGCCTCTCAATTCCCTCGCTCACCGGCAGTGACTCCCGCACTGTCCAGAGAGAGTCAGCGTGTAGTGGGCATTCACATTATGGATGAATGGATACATGGATGAGCATTTTTAATTAAAATAATATACTTCTACACACAGTCCATGGAAGAAGAAACGCAAATGGTTCATAAACATTTGAAAAGAGGCTCAACTTTGCACATCAACAGAGAAATGCAAATTAAACTTACACTGAAATACCTGTCAGATGGGCAGAAATCTGAAAGCTTGAGGGTACCACCTGGTGGCTGTCGGGGGATGGGGTGAGGGTGGAGAAGAGATTCGTGCTTCATACGCTGCTGATGGAAGCTTAAACTGGTACAACCTCGGAGGGCAGTTTGCCAAGACTTATGAAAATGTACATAACATTCGACTCAGCAATTCCTCTTCCAGGAACTTATCCTATAAATATATTTGAACAATGTGTGCAATGACGTTATATGCTCCAGCCCTATTTGTAATGGTATAAAATTGGAAACAGCCTAAATGCCTAGTAATAGGGCTAATTAAATTATGTTACATCCACACAATGGCATACTATGCAGCTATTTTTTTAAAAAAAAAAAAGAATAAGGATAAATTTTCTGTACTAAAATGAAAACTTAAAGTGCAAGGCCATGTATATAGCAAGGTACCATTTGTCAAAAATGGAAAGGAAAAAGATGTATATTTGGGTCTACTTACAGATGCATAAGAAATAACCCAGATTGATACACAAGAAACTCATAATGTGGTTTCCTTTGCTGGTGATGGTTTCAGTGGGGAAGTAGGAAGACGGAAGGTAGGACTAGGAAAGAGACTTCTCCTTGTATACCTTTTGGTACCTTTTCATTTTTGAACCAGATAAATGTACTCCCTAGGAAAAAAGTGAAAATTTTTAAATGGCAAAAATGTATAAGCCTTTTTTCCTGTAATAATATACTATAAACCTTTCCTTCAACAAATCTCCTTCAACATTATTTTTAATGTATACCATTTCCTAATATGGACATAATTTATGTGATCCATTCCCTATTACGGTCATTCAGTATTCTAAATAACGCTGTGATTTTGAACATCTTTGCACTTCTCTCTCATTATTTCTTTGGGATACATTCAAGTTTGCAACAACTTAAAGCTAAGTTACCCTCTAGGAAATTTGGCCCACGCTCCACTCTAGCGTTCCACACAGGAGAGGGCCTGTTTACCTGAATCTTCTCTAACACCTGCTGTTTTCTTTTTTTAACCCATTGCCAATTCGGTGGAAAAATATTGTGTTTCACTGTAGTTTTAGGGTTTTATTATATTTTTATTGAGTTTATGATAGTTTACAAGCTTGTAAAATTTCAGCTGTACATTATTGTTTGTTAGTCGTGTTGTAGGTGCACCCCTTCACCCTTTGTGCCCACCTCCCACCCCTCCTTTTCCCCTGGTAACCACTATTCTGTTCTCTTTGTCTACATGTTTAACTTCCACATATGAGTGGAGTCATACAGAGATTGTCTTTCTCTATCTGGCTTTTTTCACTTAACATAATTCCCTCAAGGTCCATCCATGTTGTTGTGAATGGGAGGATTTTATCCTTTTTTATGGCTGAGTAGTATTCCATTGTATAAACATACCATATCTTCTTTATCCATTCATCAGTTGTTGGGCACTTGGGTTGCTTCCACGTCTTGGCTATTGTGAATAATGCTGCAGTGAACATAGGGGTGCATGGGACTTTTGGAATTGCTGACTTCAAGTTCTTTGGATAGATACCCAGTAGTGGGGTGGCTGGGTCATATGGTATTTCTATTTTTAATTTTCCGAGAAATCTCCATACTGTTCTCCATAGTGGCTGCACCAGTTTGCATTCCCACCAGCAGTGTATGAGGGTTCCTTTTTCTCCACACCCTCTCCAACATTCGTTACTTTTTGTTTTGGTTATTTTTGCCATTCTAATGGGTGTAAGGTGATATCTTAGTGTAGTTTTGATTTGCATTTCCCTGATGATCAGTGATGATGAACATCTTTCCATGTGCCTATTGGCCATCCGTATATCTTCTTTGGAGAAATGTCTGTTCATGTCTCGTGCCCATTTTTCTGTAGTTTTAGTTTTTATTGCTTTTGTTACCAGCCCAGTTAAACACTTTGATGTGAACATTCGTGGTCCTTCCTTTGGAAGTTGTCTGCTCATGGAAGAGGATGGATCATGGGCTGAGCACATCAAGTATTTGTGACCTTAGTAGATGCTCCCAAAGAAATGCTGCCAGGGCCGCTCTAAACTGCCTCGATGTTAGACAGTGTCCTGACATGTCAAAGAAGCATCATGCATTTCTCCGAAGAAGATATTCAAGTGGCCAAGAAACAAATGACAAGATGCTCAACATCACTAATCACTAGGGAAATGCAGATCAAAACCACGATAAAATATCACTTCACACCCATTAGGATAGCCACTATTAAAAAAAAAACAAAAACAGAAAATAACAAGTGTTGATGAGGATGTGGAGAGGTTGCACACTGTTGGTGAGAGGGTAAAATGATGCCGGCACTGTGGAGAACAATATGGCATTCTTCAAAAAATTTAAAATAGAACTACCAGATGATCCAGCAATCCCACATCTGGGTGCCTACCCAAAGGAGTCGAAAGCAGAAGGTTGAAGAGAATTCCAGGACCCGCTGCAGTAATTCTGTCCCCTCCCTTTCCCCACCTTCCCCCTCAGAATGTGTGGCCCATCCCATCTTGGGGAATCCTAGACTGGATATCAACCAGGGAGGCTCCCAGATTTATGATCCTATGTTTGTAGCAGATGACAAGTTGGCAAATGAACTCTTCTGCCCCAGGAATGAGCCACATCAATAAATACATAGTTTAAGCACTGGGTGATGTCAGATCACTCTGTTTCTAAGATAAACCATTCTGCTGACAGGACACACTCGTCAGTTTGTCCTGCTACATCCTGGGGTGGAGGCGCTCACTGTAAAGGCATGGAAGAGAAATGAAAACACTTACTGTGTTTCTGAAGATAAAAAAGTTTTACAAAGAAAACTATTACTAAAAAAAAAAATCCAAGGAATATTATTATACACAAAAGCCATTGTTATGCATGATACTGAGCCTGGAACGAATAAAGACTCACACTGAATGAAGGATGCCGTGAACCCGTACATCCCCGAGAGGCTTTTCCTGACGCGTTAGTGTGCAAATTCTCTCAGTCAAGAACGAAATACTCTATTTCTACAGAAAATAATAGCTGGTGTTTACTGAGAGCTCAGTACATTCTGGGCTCACACAATCCTCACATTAGTACTTTGAGGTAAGTACTAAATCATCCTTATTTTACAGGTGAAGAAACTGAGGCACAGAGAGGTTGAATAGTGTCCCTGGGACACACAGGTAGTAGCCAGAGGAGCTGAAATTCAGGCTCAGGCACGTGGACTCACAGACGCCTGTTGAACCCTTGCATCACAGTCCCCTCAAAGGCCTGCATCGGATTCCCTTCAGCACTTTCTCAGCGTGTTTCCTGTTTCCTTTATAACACTCATTGTGACCTAATTTTTTTTATTTGTTTGCCTGTTTATCGTCTGCTTCCCCTCCTAGAATATAAGCTCCAAGAGGACAGGGGCTTTCTCCATCCCCTGCTGCTTCCCCAGCATGCAGCAGAGCATTTGGGGTCATAAACATTTGTGGAAGGAAGGATGGAAGGATAGAAGGAAGGAACTCTGTATATATCAGATGATAAATGAGATGTGATTAAAAGAATGTCTATTATATTTTACTTTTTCTATTGGCCACTAATTATGCACCGAATGGTCCTGTTTTTTAAGGAAAAGCCCACTGTGCCTTGCACTGGCAGGAACAGAGGTCGTCTTTAAGGAGCCAGCATGCAGTACAGGGAGTGAAGTGCGGCCCACTTACCACAACCTGGCCTTGGGGACATCCTTCCTCAGGTGACTCTGAGAACGTGGGGGCACTGGCCCGGCTCCCTGTGGGAGTCCCCAGGTGACTTGCTAGTTAGGGACAGTCCGTCAAGCAGGTCATCGAGGAGCGCGGTTAGTGAAGTGGGAGAGGAGGCGAGAGACCCTCACATTTTCACTTTCCATCCTCCTGTACTGTTTTAGTTTTTCCCTCCATGAGCATGTGTTATTTTTGGAATGAAACACAAGCAAAAAACAACATTAAAAGAAGAATTTATAAGATGAGGAATGGCAACCTCTGGCCTGTGGGCCCCGCCTGGCCCACCGCCTGTTTCTGGAAGTCAGGTCTCGTGGCAACACTACCGCGTCCCTCCGTCACGGGCCGTCCATCATTACACACTGCACCAGCGGCAGAGCTGAGCACGGAGACTGCACGGCCTACAAACCACAGCTGTTTATTAACTGACCCTTTATAGAAAACATTTTCTGACCCTTGGTCTAAAAATCATTTATTATAAATTCCTTACAGGATTTTCCTCCCACAAAAACAAGGCCCTTGGGGCCGGCCCAGTGGGGCAGCAGTTAAGTGCGCACATTCCGCTTGGGCAGCCCAGGGTTTGCCGGTTTGGATCCCAGGTGTGGACATGGCACTGCTTGGCAAGCCATGCTGTGGTAGGCGTCCCACGTATAAAGTAGAGGAAGATGGGCACGGATGTTAGCTCAGGGCCAGTCTTCCTCAGCAAAAAGAGGAGGATTGGCAGCAGATGTTAGCTCAGGGCTAATCTTCCTTAAAAAAAAAAAAGGCCCAGTGAAACAGGGAAATAGAAGTGGATTCTGTCTGCCTACTGGGAAGGTCGTCACTGGCTGTATCTTGTTATTTTATTCCACAGCCACGTGACTTGTTCTGAGCATATACCAAGAGTATAAGATAATTGCTCAGCTAAATGAAACAAAACAAAACAAGCTCTTAGCATTTCTAGGAACACAAATGTCTGCCTGTATGTCTGACAAGCCTTAGAAGAGATGGCGGTGGGGTGCAGCAGATGGGAGGATGACAGACCTGATTCCCTTCACAGCACCGGGTAACGCTTGGCGTGTTATACATTTATTTGATTATCGCCTCTTGTCCCACTGCCACTAGAACGTAAACTTCACCAGACGAAGGATGTAGTAAGCATGATTTATTTACAAAGTGCATGATACTTAGACCAATAGATATTTGGTGCTATTGAAATGGAGGTACTTAGCAATTTCTTCTTGTGGCTTTGAAAAAGATTTTAATGTATTTTGAGCCTACTTGTTCAAGTAGTCATGGAGCAAGAAACCCACTAATGTTGACCTGAGTAAGACGCCACGGAGAAAACACCAAGTCAAGGGGCAAACTGGGAGAAATAAAGGATTAGTATCCAGAATGTATAAACAATCCCCATGAAAAGGAAACAGTTGGAAATCTATCAGAAAAGTGGGCAAGAGTCGTGGAGAGACATTTCACCATGGAGAACTTAGGAATGGCCCATGTTTTTGAAAAGTTGCTCATTCTCATGAGTAACCAGGGATGGAACCTTTCCCATCCACTGTTGAGGCAAAAGTTCACAAGGTCACAGGAGGTCAAGTGCAGCATGTCAACTTCCGTCCATTGCTGGCGGGAGGGTAAACTGGTGCTCTTACTTTGGAAATGACTTGGCATCACCTAGTGAAGCTGAGCAGGCAGATCCCCTATCACCCAGTGATACTCAAATTGGGGCTGCGCGTCAGCATCACCTGGGAGCTTCTTGGAAATGCAGAATCCAGGCCGCCCTCTCCCCTGCCCCCTCCCACCCCCGCCACGGACCTGCTGAGTCGAAATCTGCTTTTAGATGCCCATTGGAAACCCCTGGGGAGACTTAAGAAGTCCAGGTGCCCAGGTGCACTCCAGACCAGTTAAATTGTGATCTCTGAAGGTAGGGCCCGGGCATCAGCATTTTAAAAAGCTTCACAGGTAATTCCAACATGTAACCAAGCTTAAGGAGCAGCAACCAGAAGTGTCTCGTCTCATGAGAAGGACAAAAATAGCTTTAATGGCAAAAATCTGGAAGACAATCTAAATGTCTGCCAACAGTGAATCACACACACACACACGATCTTACTGACTACACAGAAGGGGCACAGGGATGACTAACAGGAACTTCAGGACAGTGGGTACCCTGCGGGGTGGGGGAGGAAAGGGCCCATGATGGGAGGAGAATGGGGGCGAAGGTGAGTTCCTACAGTCCTGGTAATATTCTAGTTCTTAGGCTCAATACTGGCAATATAAGTGTTCATTGTTTTCCCCTTAAACTGTAAAAATATGTTTTCTCCACTGTTTTGGATAACATTTTAACATTTAAAAGACATTTTAAAAGGGCATTTATTGTATGTGTTCTTCTGATCCCCCTTCTTAAGTGCACATTAACCTCTCCCAGACATCCTTTGCTTCTCTCTTCTGAGCTGGTTTCTCTCCCGGGTTCCTGAGACATCAGAGTGGAGAGGCCCCACCTTTCTACCCATCTGGGTCTCTTTTATCCCAGAGAAAGTTCTAGATGGGCTCAGGAGCTACGCGTGCCTCACAGGTCCATCTAAGGGGCACCCGGAAGCCCAGAGAAGGGAGATTGGGGAGAATTCAGGCAGGAGACAGGCTCTGTGTATGTCTGGAGGCCCTTGGGCCCATCTCAGCCCATACCCACAGAGCCAGACAGGGCCAGTGTGAACCAGCTGGGACCAGCCAAATGGTAAATCATTTAGAGGCAGAGTAATGATTAAGTAACAATGTAGCCAGGGCAGCAACCGGGTAGACTGTCTTAACCTAGCGTTTTCAAAGTGTTTTGTTTTGTTCTAAACCCAGACCTCGCCCATCCATTTAAGGAGTGGTTCCGAGCCTGGTCACCTCTTGCAAAGCATTTCTGCCTGCAGAATTTCATCTGATCCTCCGGTGACCACGTGGTTGGTATCAGCAACACTGTAGAACAGAACAGGCTCAGAGCAGTCAAGAGAATCGCCCAAGGTCACACAGCCACCATGGCACAAACACTCACACCAGGCCTGCTGTCTCCATGCCCAGGATTCTTTGCACCGTCTCACCCGCCTCTGGGCCTGTAAACGCTTCTGCCCTCGACTCCTGCACATCCAGAGGTCCCCTCGCTATGCAGAGAGCTCTCACAAACCCACGCCCCTGCCTGGGCTTGCTTGCTGGGTAAATTCCAGCTCCTTGCCCTCTCAAAAGCTGCGCTCACAGTTCTCAGAATCCGAAAATAGCGGTTTTAAAAGAACCTGTAGATAGCATCTAGTTCAGTGTCTTTGACCTTTCAGAATCACTGACACCTTTGAGAATCTGCTGAAACCGTGGACCTTGGCATGGCGTCCAATTTCAAAGGGGTCACAGACCCCAAGACTCCTGTTCAGAACTGCAGAGCAAGTAGGGTGCTTCCTCCAAAAATTAAAAATAGAATTTCCATTTGATCCAGCAATTCCACTTCTGGGTGTGTACTCAAAAGAACTGAAAGCAGGGTCTCTAACAGATATTGGCACACCCATATTCACAGCTGCATTATTCGCAAGAGTCAAGAGGTGGAAACGACCCAAATGTCCATCAATGGATGAATGGATAACAAAATGTAGCATATCCATACAATAGGAAATTATTCAGCCTTAAAAGGGAGTGAAATGTTACAACATGGATGAACCTTGAAGACATTATGCTCAATGAAATAAGCAGTCACAAAAGGACAAACACTGTATGACTCCACTTATATGAGGTCCCACAGTGGTCAGATTCATAGAGACAGAAAGAAGAATGGTGGGTACCAGGGGCTGGGGGAGGGGAATGAGGAGTTAGTGTCTATGGATAGAGTCTAGGTTTGGGATGGTGAAAAATTCTGGAGATGGATGGTGGTGACAGTTGCACAATAATGTACGTGTACTTAATACGACTGAAATGTACACCGAGAATTGGCTAAAAAGGTAAACTTTATGTTACGGACATTTTCCCCTGGCTGGGAAGGAATAGGACAGGACCAGGCCAGGCCTCCTTGTCCCAGGGCTGTGTCCCAGGCCCTCTGCCATGGAACCCACCCAGCTGGGCAAGCTCTGGCAGGAAGGGCTGTGCCTTCTCTGCGGAAATCCTGGTGGGCAAGGCCTCAGGGAGGAGGTGGCGCGGCAGAGCTGATAACGTGGGATGTGATGTTTACATGAGCTCCATCTGCGGCTTAGTAACCCTCACACACCCTCACACACAAGGGGGTGAGATCCACCCAGGATCATGAGTTTTCTCCAGTAAAAGCAGCATTTTCACGGGAGAGCAAGAGAGTGCCATCTAATGGGGTTCCAAAACAAATTTCAGTAACAAAAAGTCTTACTGATGCCATTTGGTACCCACCTCACGTGAATCCTGAAGGATGGGTCTGGACTCTCCTCCATCCACATAAAGACTTACTGACAAAACAAGTAAACCTCCACTGCAGAGACGTACAGCTGTTAACATCTGGGTGCACATTCGGCTCTTCGTTCCAGGTTGGAATGTGGGGAGGGGCAGTGGGAGAGGGGAATCATATCAGAGCAGCTATTTAGTAACCAGTTTTACCACATAACAAGAAACAATGTATCGTAAACACCTTGTCATGTCGCTAAATGTTATCCTATAGCATCATTTATGACGACTGCAGAGTAACACATTGTGTGGACATAATAACTAAATCCCTGTTGCTGGAAACTTAGCTTGTTTGCAAGTTTTCATTCTTACTAACACTGACATAAGCCCATCTCATCTTCTTGATTATTTCCTAAGAATAAATTCCCAGAAGCCAAATTGCTAGATTAGGCTTTTGATTCAAAGTATACTTTAGAATGTTTGAACCAATTTGGTGTGCAAAATTAGCAGTACAATTCTAAAGGGCACATTTATCCCCATCTTTACCACCAACGGGTATTATGCTTTAAATATTTATGCCAGTTTATAATTTAAAATGTCATTTTATTATTTAAATCTATTTATTTGGTATATTCATTAGATTATTTAAATCTGTAAGTGATTACTGTGGACAATAATCTCTTCAAATAAACGTTCCAAAGAACCTCTCCAAATAAATATTGAACAATCTCTTTAAATATTTATACTAACTTTATAATTTAAAATGGCATTTTATTATTTAAATCTATATTTATTTGATATATTCATTGGATTATCTGATTGAATCTAGATGCGATTATTACAGACAATAATCTCTTACGAATAGTTTCTTCACGTCCTGTGCTCTTTGACACTGCATCCGTTGATTATTAAGTATCTTTATACATTATCTGTCATATGCTTTATAATGTTCCCCTGCTTGTCACTAGATTATGCTTTTTTTTTTTTTTAGAAAGATTAGCCCTGAGCTAACATCTGCTGCCAATCCTCTTTTTGCTGAGGAAGACTGACCCTGAGCTAACATCCGTGCCCATCTTCCTCTACTTTATATGTGGGACGCCTACCACAGCCAAGCGGTGCCATGTCTGCACCCGGGATCTGAACCAGCAAACCCCGGGCCACCGAAGCAGAACATGTGAACTTAACCACTGCGCCACCAGACCAGCCTTATGCTATTTTTTTTTTACTATGAGTTTTATATTTTTCATAGATCAAATCTAGTAACACATTCCTTTCTAGTTGCAAGCAGTAACGACAACGGCGCTGTCCAGGCGAGACAGAATCCTGAGCAGCCTCTGGGAGGGTCATTTAACCCAGAGTCCAGGGTCAAGAAAGGCTTTCTCGACTCCAGAACCTGGGAGGACCGGGACTTTTCACTCTTGACCTTCCTCACCTGCACTTCTTCATAGCCGGCCGAGCACCTCTCCACCTGCCGGTGCCCTGGCCATTCTTGGCCCTCCGTCCTCCTACACAGATTTCAGCATCACCTTGTCACGTTCCACACACAAAAAAACACTTTTGGGATTTTTATTGGAATCATACTGACTATAATCTGTTTTGGAAGGATATATTTAAAAAATAATGAGCCTTCTTATCCATAAACATGGTATAGATCTCATTAATTTAGGTCTTCTTTAACATCTTTATCACTTGCTCCAGAATATGCCTTGTACGTGATGTGTTGCATTATTCCCAGGTACTTAATATTTTTCAATGCTATTGTAAATGATATCTTTTTAAGTGAATTTTAAACATTTTTACTGATTTATAGACATAAGATGGATTTCTGTACGTTGATTGTGTGTCCAGCAACCTAAATTCTTGTTACATCTATTAACTTGTCGATACTTTCAGGTGGTGGTCCACACCATCGTAATCTGAGAATTACAGTTCTATTTCTTTTCCATTTCTTTTTAAAATTTTCATTGAGGTATAATCTACATATCATAAAATCTATCCCCTCAAGTGCACATTTGAAGGATTTTCAGTAAGTTTAGTGAGTTGTGTAACCACAATAATCTGGTTTTAGAACATATCCATTCCCTTTTTTCCCCCCATGTCTTCTACCCTTTTCATTTTTTTGACCCTGCTGCACTTGCTGGGGTCTTCCGTGTAATTCTGGGCAGAAGTGAGGGTAGTGGGGACTACAGCTAACTCCCAAGGTAAAGTGGAATAATTCTTCCAGTGTTTTACCACTCAGTACAATGCTTTTTGGTTGCTGTTTTGAATAATCTCTCTGTGTTGTTTCTCTCTACTCCTAGTTTGACCAAGTTTTGCCTGGTTTTCAGGTCATGAATGGGACACTGAATTCACCACATTTTGTCTGTGTCTACTGAGATGATCATATGATTTTCCCCCCAAAGAGGGCAGCTTCCGGTGAGTCTCCCCACCGCGGAGGGCGTTCTCAGATTTGTTCCCAGTCCCCTGAGCCCCATCAGACTGGAAGACCAGCGTTCAGGTCTTCAAAACCAACCCAGCTCAGCCAGTTCCTTCCAGGAGAAACGGGTTTCACTGCTCCTCTTCCCTCTTGGCTCTCGCCTTGACCTGGCATTTGACCTCCAAGGTCTTTATTTTCTTACCAGTTCATGCATTTTGAAGATTTTTTCCATTTTATTCAGTAGTGTTGCTTTTTTTTTCCCTGAGAGAGTTGGTCCACATCCCAAGTCCATCTTAGAGCAGAAAACGGAAGTGACCTAGACCTTTCAGGTTCATTACTAAGTGTGTTTTGCATCCACTACTGTTGTGAATTGGGGTCTCTCTTGGGGTTCCCACTGTGACCACACACCATCCTCAGAGGAGGGCTGTCCCTGGGTCAAACTCTGGCAGAGTCGACCAAAGCCGCCCCCCCCGGCCCCCCGATTCTGGAAAAGGAGTCAGAAACACGAGCTGCTTCAAATGGATATAAACCACCCCCCTTTTAAAACAAGGAACTGAAAAGGGCTTTGCCACCTCAGCTTTTGTTATTGTCAATCTTATTACGGTTTCCCATTAACACTTATGAAATCTGGCTGACAAAAGGGATTTGGGGAGGAAAAAAAGGGAGAGATGGTTACGGAATCTGCAAGCAGCAAACAGGATCAGAAGTCAGGTCTCTGTGAACCTGGGTTCGCTGCTCTCGAGACCCAAAGGCAGGCTGGTGGTTGTGCTTCTTTCCCTTCTAGGTCTCCTGGACATCCGGGACAGCGTCCCCTCTGGAGCTTCAGGTGAGCCAGCCCCACTGATTCCAGGCCAGGAAGCCACCCTCAGTGGGCTGGAACACACATTCTGTGAGCTCGCCCCGTCCTTACACCTCCCGCGACCAGTGCCTTTTACTGCGTGCTCAGGAGGGGTGCCACGAGGTGAAACGAGCCCCCCTCAGCTGCTCTTTGTCTGGTCAGTGGTCAAAGGGCTGAAAAGCCCAGGGAACACGCCTGACAGGTTTCCAGACTCCAGCCCTGTTCTCCCTCCCAGCCCAGTTATGACAAGACTGCCTTCATCACTTTTGTTTCGTAGCCAGACTCCACGGCTCATTCGACTTGGATCCCACCTGCACTTTCCTACTCCACGGTTTGGACCTTGGGTTCTTCTGAAAGCAATCTAAGGTCTCCTATGAAACAAAGGCACACAGCTCGAGAAAGGCAGCAAAGTTTGTAAGCCCCAAGAGTTTCTTCTTAAATCAAGACAAAATGTTTTCTTTTTTTCTTTTTAAGATTTTATTTTTCCTTTTTCTCCCCAAAGCCCCCTGGTACATAGTTGTTTATTTTTAGTTGTGGGTCCTTCTAATTGTGGCATGTGGGATGCTGCCTCAACGTGGCTTGATGAGCAGTGCCATGTCTGCGCCCAGGATCCAAACCAGTGAAACCCTGGGCCACCGAAGCGGAGCATGCAAACTTAACCACTCAGCCACGGGGCCGGCCCCACAAAACGTTTTCTTATTCACTATTTCCCTGGATGGAAAGATGGAGGAAAAGACTGCAGGAGCCCACACTTTCTGATCCATGCATCCTTTATTCCACGACCCACCGCCGTGCCGCAGCTGGGCAACAGCACACAAGCTGACAATCAACCGCAGTCCAGCTGTACAACAATCTGAGGCTTACAGTACATTTAAGGCTTTGAAATTTGAAAAGAAAAAAAAATTCAAAATATAACCAAAGAATCCCCAAACCCAAACCCCCAACCGTACGAGCAGTGTAGCAATTTTAGGCATCTCACATTTTCTGATGCTTATTCGGTGCAACTCCAGTGTCAAAACCCAAATAACTCCTAAACTAAAAAGATTTAGTCAAATTCTAATTACATAAATTCTTCAAAGCATAAACTTGTTAATTTTGTTTTGTCTTGGAAATGTTATAAAATTTTTTAATAGCAAAACATAGGAATAAAAACATATTAACAAAATGTATTCAATCATTTACATTACAAGCAAGGAGTCCGCAGCTCATTGTGGTAGCCTGACGAAAGAAAATTACCCATTAAGAATCTATGCACAATGTAATTGCAACTATATACAGTACTTTAAAAAAGCCTATAAGAGGACTTTAAGAAAGAAAGTCTGCTAGGCTCTTTATTAGACCAACCAGACAATCAAAATATTAAAACTCTTGGACTAGTAATAAATTTACACTTAAAAAAAAGAAAACCCCAGATTCCTTTTGTTTAAGAATATTCCAGTTATATTTATACGGTTCCAGTTGGTGAAGCTGCTCATGAGAGTTCCACTAACCCACCCTTCCACTGATTTGTTTGGGGGGAAAGATCGGCATGTTAACGAAAATCAACAAAAGCATTTTCATCACAATAGTTTTCCAGTTACACTATCACAGCTTCACAAATGGACTGAACCCATGAATCCAGTGGCTGAAAGAGGGCTGCGGATCAAATACTGAGAACGTTGGTGGACAGAGGTCTGAGTCCTGCATAAATGAGTCATGAATGATGGGGAAGGTAGAGACGTGAGCATCCTTTATACGGCACGAGGGGACCGTCCCCCAGCCAGTCAGCTCTCACCCCCATTCCTGCAAGGAAAGGAAGCTGGAAATCATGACTGCTCAGTTGAACATGTTGTGTGAATCAGGAGACCCAGCTCTAGACAGAAAAGGCTGAGATTCCCCTAGATCTGTGAGGAGAACATCGTGCAGCCAGCACTT
Organism: Equus przewalskii; assembly: GCF_037783145.1. Lineage (NCBI taxonomy): Eukaryota > Metazoa > Chordata > Mammalia > Perissodactyla > Equidae > Equus > Equus przewalskii. The sequence continues at coordinate 90,699,777 of NC_091831.1, forward strand.
CCTCGTGGTGAGTGCGCCAGTGCAGCGATCCAGTTAAAGCATGTGCCAGACGGAGGACTCTTGTGTTCACAGTAAATGAGGTAAGATGGAGCGGTCTTCTTCAGGAGTTGGGAAGTTCGTGAGATATGAACTGTTTTAGTCTTTCTAGGTATTGTGCGTAAAGCTCTATGTCATTATGCCCGGCGCCTTCGACCCAAAGGGGCTCCACGGCCCGGGGACAGCGCTCATACATTGCCAGGCCGTGGGAGAAATCAATGACCTCGTCCTCTGTCCCGTGAATGACCAGCACAGGAGAGGTGACTTTAGATATCTTGTCGATGCTGCAAAACAGATGGGGGAGGGGGAGAGAGGTCTCCTTCAGTTATGCTCTCAGACAACACACATCACACTTAATGGAACCGAATCGGCAGCCAGGGGCGAGGGGGGGCAACACTGTGGGTTTTTCCCCCCCTCATTTTTATACTAATTCTTTTTTTAAAAAACAAACTTTTCATTATGGAATCATTTTGGATTTGCAGGAAAGGTGCAAAGATAATATAGAGTGCCTAAAAACCCTTAACCCGTTTCCCATATGGTTAACACTGTATACACCACCACCACGGTACATCTTCAGAAGCAAGAAACCAGCGTCAGTTCGCTGTGAGTAACTCAACTCCAGAGTTTATTTGGATTTCGTTAGTTTTTCCACTGATGTCCCTTTCCTGTTCCAGGATCCAACTGAGAATATTGCACTGCATTTCGCCATTGAATCTTTGTAAAGCAGTTTATTAAAAACAGAACTCTTCAAAACCATCAGACCAACAATCCGGTAACTAAGCTCTCTGATATATTCATGTTTTTGAGAGAGGATTTTTAAAAAAAATAAACAGGCTAGAACTTAACGGATCTGCATAAATGTCTCTTGTGAAAGCTGGACACTTAATCCAGGGCTATTCGAGTTCTCAGAAGTCTTCTTTGAGAGCTGTCTTCAGACTCGATCAACAAACTCCTCACAAGCCTCGCTCCATCAAAGCTAATGCCTCATTTTTGATAAAAACTGTAGTACTCAGCTTGAAAACGTAATGTAAGGTCGAGACTGGATTACAAATGATGTGACTGTTTACAAAAATCAAATGTACCCTTAGAGGAGGAGGAATGCGTGAGGATCTCCAGAAGAATGTGCTGCGGGCTCTGGAGGCATTTCCCAACGAGGAATTCAAACAACTCTGAGCTGGGCTGGGCTCTGCTCGGCGTAGAGGCGCCTTCTCTGAGGCCAGACAAATCTAGAGAGGGGAGTCTCTGTCCAGCCCATCCCTCCTACAGCTGATTTTCTCTCCGAATCTGATCCTAGTCAAAGTTACAAGAGGATACCAACTGGTACTACCTGTAGGGATCTCTTCGTTAAAAATAACAACTAATATTTATTGAACATTTCCCACAGCCAGGTACTTTCCATACAAAACCTCATTTAATCTTCAGAGACACAGTGAGAGAAGGAAGACCCTCTCTGTTCAACCAAGGAGGGAACTGAGGCTCAGAGAGAGGATTAAAAAACAGATATGAGGTCGAGGTGATAATAAAGAGCTCTGACACCAGTTACACGTCCCAAAGACCTACCAGCAACCATTGTATGGCCTTCATTAACAACCCACAAGCTGCCAACCACTTCAAGACATCCCGGGAGGGTGACAAACCCTCACCAGCCAAGGCACCTGCCACGATCAGAGGCACCGTGTGTGGCAGCATTCGGTCTCACAGACTGAGAGTCTTGTTTAGAAACCTGCTTTTCTCCTACGTTTATCTTTAAAGTGGACACTTCTTCTAAGAATGCTAGCAGCGCAATCATATTCAATCAAAAAGATTTTTACGGACAGTGAGAAGGGGCTCCACCCCGGAGGGCGCTCGTGAAGTGAAACGCCACGTCTGACTCTAAACGCAAAGGGACTACAAGGACATAAACTAGAAACCAAATAAGGATCAGGACTCCTTTTATTTATCTTTTTTTAGCATTAAAAGGAAACGTGGACATACCTTCCTTTATAGAGAAGAACACAGACAGGACTCCTCTGTTCGGTGGCGACGGACCCCGTGAGAAAACCGTCAGCCAATTCAACTACTGATGAGTCACGCGACTGGTAACGGTCTGAAATCTGTCGTATTAGCACCGTACGGCACTGAAGAGGAGGAACGGCCTTTTTTGGCTGCCTCCACTCACCACCTCAGTCAGGCAAACTGCTTAACTCTCCACAATCTTTCTCCTGATCCACAGAAGGGGGGCTGTAACCTGACCCGCTTCTTAAGGCTGCTGCGAAGAGCCAGCGAGATGGCAAGTGTGCCACATTTAGCCCGACACCTCGTGCATCAGACCAACCCAGCAAAGATCAGTTGCTAGTTTACTATGAATTAAGAAGCTGCAATTCATCACCACGGCTGTATTTTAAGGTGATGCTGATTTAAGAGTCAGGAAATCTATTCATTCTGTTGCCAGAGTAACACCCGGCACTGCTCCCCACAAACACGCTAAGTCTCTCCCTTTCAGCACACTGGCCCCTCACTGCCAATTCGGCACAAACGAGGCCACGCTGGAGATGCACATTGGCCCTACTTAGCATTCTCAGCCACTCTGCTAGAGATGCCAGTCTTGCTCAACTTTCCCAGGAAGCTGAATTTCACCAAGCCCCGGTGCAGACCGCACAGGGCTGGGGTCCACCAAGGAGCCAACAGAGGTCTCTTCTTGGGAAACGAGACAGGCTGGGAACACACGTTTATGGAACCAAACGATGTTCTTTTTTTTCCCCCCAGCAATCGCAGAATGACTGCAATTAATGGGTCAATCAAAATGCTCAAATTGTACATTATTTCTGCTGAGGCTCTTTCTACAAAATGGCACTACCAGCCGGCCAGTCCTGTGGCCACCGGCTCAGACTATGGAAAAGTTGAGAGGGCAAATGGTTTTTATTAAAAACACTTTCCTCAGCTTAGATTAAAAAAAAAAAAAGAAAATTTTCAAACAGAAGTATTCAAGAAACAATGTGCTTGCCACATTTGCATTTTCAGCACCGTTAATCATTTCTCCTCCTTCCATCAGTGGGAACTAGAAACCAGCAGGGACTCAGTTGGCAGCGGCTCTGCCCGCTCTGGGACAGCCGGTGGGGGAGGACCCCGGCGTGGGCTCTTGTTCTTGTACCTCCGGTGGCAGGTGCAGGCCCCTCTGCAGGGAAGGAGGTCCTGGTGACAGGGGAAGGGCAGGAGGAAATGAGCGGCTCTCAGGGGTCCGGGACTACGGGTGGGGTTGGTCACTTACACTGTCCCCGTGGCCCGTTACTGCCTTGCAAGTCGCTCATGGCACCCTTCCCCTCACCTGTCCTGTCTGATGGAAAAGTAAGAGGAATATCACAGCTGTGGGTGCCCACAGTGTTAGGGGCATGCAGACCCGTCAGTTGCCTCACTGCATGTTTTGCATTTAGCTCTTTGTGATTCAACAATCACGTCCATCTGAGTGAATGAATGATGCTCCACTGTGTGCTCCTTCAGAACACATGGGGACTTTCCCCTTTATCGTGCACAGACAGCTGGATCAGTCAGTCCTGGGTATCAGGATGAGCGAGGTCCTTATAGGCCAGCTGGTGGATTTTCACAAATGAGCCAGCCCAGAGGACAAAGTCCCTCATGGGCATTTGTACCATCTTCACGTCCATGTCCCCTGAGGGGCCAGCACAGGGCCCGAAGTGCGGACGCATTCAGTGCACGTTTATCGGTGGCCCAGTTAACAGTGGCATCAGATCTGAACTCAGCTCACGGGACCCTTGGCCCTGGTGGGGTCGTGACTTACCTGGGGAACGCGTCGAAGCAGTAGGTTTTCCTGGTGTCGGGAAAAGCCACGCGCAAACCCGACATGAGAGGCGAGTGGAGGATCACGGCGGCGCACTCGTACCGTGAGGCCAGGTCAACCGTGGGCACCGTCCCAATGCTCTGACCGTACAGGATGATGTTCTCAGGGCTCACACCATACCTGGAGAGACCAGAGGTTCGAGCCATTAGCTCATGTATGGAAGGAGAAAAGGAGAGAGACCGCGATGTCTTAGACTAGCAAAACTCACACATCGACCAGTTTAAAAATCACATGATCTGACGTGTACACTTCAGCTTAAAAAGAACACGACATCATAAAAACAAACATCAGGGGCCTCGCTCAGAATTAAGGGGCTGAGATTATGTCTTCCACCACATTTTGCAAAAATAATGCACACGACTTTTTCCTGGAAAATCAACTAAATAAATGCATTATCGATGTCATTTCAGTATCTATAGTCATCTCACTTCCTGTTCTTCCCTCTTTATAGTTTGATAATCATAAATGTATTTCTGAAAGAGAAACCAAAAGCATGTGTGGTAAATTGTAATACTGTTATTAAGAACCCTCCAAGTGAAGTTTTAATAATGAAAGAGAACAGTTTTAATATGAAAGATAATAGCATTTATCAGAAACAGGCACTAGGAGATAATTAATTTGAAGACAAATGTACTTTCTCTAGCCTCTTCTCGGGGCTAAACCATCCCCAGTCTTTCAGTCCATCAGTTGTCTCCTAGTTCGTTCTCTTGCAACGTTTAGTTGGATAAACGGCTCTGCACAATAAAGACGTTTCCTGGCCTCCTCTGCAGCCTGGTGTACAGAGAACGAAGCTCTGGCCACTGGGATGTGAGCAACCTGTGGTCACAGCTTTAGAGAAAAGGCTGTGCCCCCCTTCCCCCGCCCCCCACTTGTTGGTGGGAGGCAGGCGTCGAGGTGAGCCAACCTCAGCCCCACAAGGAAGAATGTAGCACTGCAGACACAGTGATGGAACAACACAGAAGGGTCCTAGGAAAAGAGGTACTCATTAACCTACAATGGAGATCCAGAATATATAAAGAGCACCCAGAAATGAAAAAGAAAGAGACAGAAGCAATGGAGGCAGATGACAGGAGAGGAAACGTGAATGCCTGACACACATAAAAAGACGATGCCCAAACTCGTCAGCACAGGACACACAAATTAAATCCACGAGTTCTGGTTTCACACCCAAGAGAGGGGCAGGAACTAAAGTGAGACGACGTCGAGGGACAGCGAGGACAATGAGGAGGGGAGCTCTGTCACACTGCTGTGGAAGGATAAACTGGTGCAAACACTCGGGAAAATAACTTGATAGTCTCTGTAGAGGTGAAGCCTATGGTCCAACAAGTCCGCTTCTCGATGTAAACACCTACTGTGGCTTATACGACAATGTGACGCCCTTTCTGAGCTCAGCCGCCAATGACAAGAACTGTCGACCTACAGCTGAGGGGGGGTGGTGGTGGAGGATTTCGGCTCAGCTTCCTCCCCCTCAAGCTCCCTGAAAACTCCATAGGAAAATGGGGCCCTTAAGGAGGAATTTGGGGAGGGGATGGTTATTTCTGGGGGGTAAGCGTTGGGATGTGCTTCAGAGAGCCGACACCTGGCCTGTGCCGTGAGGGGCAGATGGGTTAAACACGTGGGGATGCACAGGGTCGAGCGCACACAATGCAGCAATGGGAAGCCCAGGGCGGGCAGGGAGTCCAGCCAGCGGCTCAGGGCGGCTGGGGAGCCGAGACAGAGCTGGGTGGGCCAGCGGGGGATGTGTCTGGGAGGAGCTCGAATGGGCAGCTAAAGGGTTAGAGCTTGTCGTGGAGAAGATGCGGGGCTCCTGGAAGTGTCCAAGGGTGAGAGACAGGAACAAAGTTACGCCTTGAGGAGATTCATCTTTCAGTGGCATGCAGGACGGAGGGCGGAAGCATGAAAAGGGAGCCAGGAGAAAGTTAAGGGACTATCAAGAATCATACAGGGAAGAGGAAAGAGTCTAAAAAATTTAAACAAACAAACAGAAAAAAAAGAGATGCTCTGTCTGCCCCAGACACAGGTAGAAAAACACCTGCTCAGAACCAGGATCCTCCTCCTCTTTCTACAGGGAAGTGTCTGTGTGGCCCCAGCCCCTGGAACATGCCACCATCCAACACAGCTGTGCCAGATGGAAAAGCGTCCCAGGATGCAGGTCCCGCCTGCTCGTCTTGCGTGGGGCTTCATTTCAGTCGGAAGAACAAGGTATCGAAAAACGGTCAGCAAAAGGAGTTATGATGCCGAGGTCTGAGGAAGGATCTTACGGCTGTAGCAGCCTGTGCCCAAAATCCCCAAGCCAGAGACTGTGGATTTTAAAACACAGCCCCCTCCACCAGAACTAAATGGGAAGAGACATCAGAAAGGAACACCGTTCTAGCGCATCCGCCAGCCATCGCACGGGAAAACGCCCTCTACTGAAGGACAGTTATCCCAGGACCTCTCCCAGCGCAGCTGTCCTTCCTTACGGGACAGGGACGTCCACCTCAGCAGGAGATTTTAAGCAAGTTCAGGGATCCTTGGGGAGAACATAAGTAAGATTAGGGGTCTCCTCCCTCCGCAATTTTCACCAGATTTTCAAAGTTGTCTATGATCCCCAAAAGCGTACGAGCCGCTGCATACAGCATGGTGGTGGTGGTCAGGAGGAGGGGGTCAGAAGGCAGAGAAGAGCATCCCCAAACCCCACACTCGGAGTGCAGGCTCTCTCCACCGTGGCCACTCTTGTCAGTTCATTTTGTTATCAGTTATAAAAAAAAATAAATCATCAATGAAAGAAAAATCTAAGAGGAGGGGAAAACTGAAAACGGAGGGCAGTACATGAAGAACAGAAGATAAGGGATGGTTAATGCTAGAAATCAAAACTAAAGTAAAAGCATTCCAGCTCACACTGGCAGCAGACTGGCCCCGCCTCTTTGATCGAATCTGAAGGGTGGTGGGGAAGATGTGGGATAACCTACTGCGGTCACGAGTAAGTGTTAATCCCACTTACTGTGATGGTCAAAGCTGCTTTTCTGGTGTCCTGATCCTGTTTCTACGTGACACTCCTTCGACCTCGGGGGCAGCACTGAACAAATAAGGGAGAAATGGACCCAGCCAGCCAGGTGGGCGAGGTGGGTGCGCGGTTACTTGCACAGCCAGCCGTTTCTCGAGTGTCCTAAACTCGTCCTTCCTCAGAGATGCGGTCGCCTTTAAGTGCCTCAGGGAGAAGCTTGAGCTACTCCACAGAAGGACCCTCAGCTCCGAGCCCTCCACCCACAGGCACCAGGACACACCCAGGACCAGTCTCGGCAGACTCTACCTTTGATGGACAGACCCACGTTCTTAGAGACGTCCAACACTTTGCAACTCAAAGTTTCCCCTGGAAGACTCCACCAGGAAAACCACAAAAAATACTAACCAAAGAGGGAAAAAAAAATCAGCAAATTGTATTACACTAAAATCAAGAACTTTGGTCATCAGAAGACACCACTAACAAAGTGAAAAGGCAAACGGCCAAGTGGGAAAAGAGTTGCCACATCATATAACCAACAAGGGACTCTATCTAGAATATGCAAAGAACTACTACAAATCAATAAGAAAAAGACAAACAACCAGACAGAAAGATGGCATTTCATACAAACAAGCATTTGATAAAAGAAGAAATCTAAATGGCAGGAAGGGAGAGGAGGAGGAGGGAAACAAGAATTACTCATCTTTATTAGTCTACAGGGAAATGCAATTTAAAGCCATAATCACACTTAACCAGACTAACAAAAATCTGAAAGTCTGACAAAGCATCAGCAAAGATGGGACAACAGGGGCTCTCACTCACTCCTCATGGGGGTGCAAGCTGATAGACCCACTCTGGGAAAAGTTCGGCAATATCAAGTAAAACCGAGGATACGTTAACAGGAGCCCAATGACCTGGTAATGCTGCTCCCAGATACATTCGCCACTGAAATGAGCGCTTACGCACGAGAAATACACATACGATATCTGTGGGCAGACGTCTACACGGCTGGAGACAACTCTAACGGTCATCAACAGTGGGATGGATAAGTAAACCGTGGGATGGATAGTCGACCCACAGACCACCACACCACACCAACGAATCTTCAAGGCGTGCTGTGAATCGAAAGGAGCAGACGCAACAGAATGCACGCTGTGCAATGCTGTTTGCAAGAAATTAAAACCCACCCCAATTAAACTTTATTTTGGGGGGACACTTAATTGGGTAGTACACCTACAAGGAAGCACAAGCAAGGGAGTGAAGCCCTACAATTCAGGAGAGTGGCTCAGGATGGGGAAGGGAAAGAGTTATGACTTGGGAAGAAGTACATTTGGCGGGGGGTGGAGAACGCTGGCTAAAGTCTGTCTTGTCACAAAAGTTCCTTTTCCAATTCATTAAGCTGAACAACTACATTTTATGAACATTTCTATCTGGCTGTTACATTTCACAACAAAAAATGTCTTTTAAAAGTTCACCAGTCACTTCAGATATGGAGGCAGCCCCCCGCCCCCAAAAGCTGTTACAACTCATGGTAGATCTTGGGCTAAAACTAAATCTTGTAAGAAAACATGAGGCCACTAAAAATTATGTCTCATAAAGAGTTAATGTGGGGAAAACTCATATTAAAATGTTCATTAAAAAGCAGTCTACAAAAACCAGCACAATTATGTTCCTGAAAACAAAATCTATATACAGAAAAGGGACTTGAAAGCTAGCTATTAAAATGGTAATAATGGTTATCTTCAGGAGGTGACACTGGGTAGTTTTTCTCCTTTCAAATTTTCATTTATAATCTCCTTTAATTATTAGGTAGTGACTTGTTAAAAAAAAAAAAAATAAGGAAAGCAAGATCGCCAGACCTCTTCACACGGAGTCATAAGCATTCTGCTAACTGCTGGTCTTCTTATTTTTGAAAAGGGTTTTGGAAACTGTAAAGTGCTAGTCAAGTGTTCAGATCTGTTAGCACTATTATGGTGAGGACTTTTCCGCTGCTGTTCCTGTCTTTTCTACACCGTCTGACAACAAATGAGGAGGTGGGGACAGGGTGGGGAGGCGGGTAATTCTTTGAAGGGATCAAAGACTTTCGGGGAGAACTCTAAGAGGCCTCTATTCCAGCACCTTCCTCCTGCAAATGGGGACACTGAAGTACGTACTTTTCACCGTACCATTAGAGTTTGTTTGTGGTGGAAAAAATGGCAGAAGATTGATTACCTCTACACCAATGGTTCCAAAATGAGAAGTATCTGCAGTTCTCAGGAATGTTTTAGAAACGTTAACTGCTTTACTTAAAAAATTTCCACACTTAGAGATTTTAACGGGTTTGTGGATTCCTCAAACTATCAATGTTGACTGACACTGAGTAAAAAGGGTGGACCCAGATGTTACAGCCCTTTCAGCTCCCGAATTAAACTAAAAGAGGAAAAAAAGGAATGGTAAACGGAATCTACTTACTAAGTCTGTGGTGAAACATGGGGCATTTTAAGATCACAGCTTTTTAAAAGAGAGAGCAGGAGCAAGTGAAAAGCATTTTTTCAAAAACATCAACAACCCCACAGTCCAAAACCTTTCTTCTAAAATAAAACAGAAGTTAAAACGCTACCAACCTGGGACAAGACAGATTCACAGCAGGCAGAAACAACCCCGGTGAAACAGAAGCATTCCTGCAGGATTTTCTGCACTTTTATTTACAATTTCCTATTTTCAGGTATCATGATAGCAAAGCGTTAGAAGCGATTCCTTCTCGCCAGCACCAGCCTTGTGGGCGGGATGCTGGGAACAGGAGCAACAGCGGCAATGGATGCCCTGGAAACAATGTTTTCTTCAATGCCTCCAGCCCCTGAGACAGTCTTTTACAGGTAAACTTCCCCGTTGCCCAAATAGAAAGACACAAGACGGGGTGGGCGACTTCCAGTCAGGAAGCTACTGAGGCAGTTTCTCCACAGCCCTACACCCGGCCCATTTTCCCTCGTTCCCTGGCTTTTGGGGAAGAAGTGTCGCTTTTCCATACCAAGGCTGACCTTCCGCTTGCGTGCTGGATTGCGCCCTCCCATGACTTTGAGCATCTCCTCCCCCACCCACACAGAATTCGTCTTATTCCCAACACCACCTATATCCCCAAGTCCCTGAATCTAACAGACTGTCTTCATCAGTGCTTCATCCTCGACACTACGGCCCCATCTCCTACCTCGATTTCCCCACCATAAGGCCCCTGAAACCCACCTTTCACTCCTACAACATCCTGCAAGCTGCCACCAGAAGTACCCAACCCAACCACTTTTTCTTACTCCTCATCCAATTTGACTTCTCCTTGGCAGTTTACACTATAAATGATGACTTTCTTCTTAAAATCTATTCCTGGGTCTCTGGGACCTTGCGTCACTCTCAGCCCCTCCTCCACTCCCAGCACGGAGGGGCATGGTCTCCTTTACCAGCTGCATCTTCCTACCGCATTCTTACATCTTTTCTCCAGGTGATTTCACTGAACCCCATGACTTCAACTATCAACTCTGCCGGCAATTCTCAAATTTTTACTTCCAGCCTGCTCTTTCTCCTAAGATCCAGAGCAGAATGGCACCTGCCCGAAGGAAGCGAAGGTAAATGGAATGAAATGCCCCCTGTGCCCACCTACGTCCTAAGTGCTGTCACTGACCTCACATCTCGTTTGATCTTCAAGTGATCCTGCGAGGGGGCATCCTTGCCCCCACTTTGTACATGAGGAACTTGAGAGTAAAGTTAAGGAACTTCCTCAAGGTCCTACAGCTAGTAAGTGGTGGGGCTGTGAATTTAATACGGTTACTGGACAGGGGGAAATTTCAAACTCAACGTGTCTAAAACCAAATTCATTATCTTCTCTCCTCAAAACCTTCTCAATGGCTCGATCATCAAGGTGGAATTCTAAAAACCACATCCCCCTCTGCTGCCCATTTAGTGTCTAACGTCAGGATGAAGAGAAAGACAAATTATGAAAAGTAGTGAACTGTTAAATGACAAATTCGGCTGAGGATCTAAACTTGGTTCTGGCAGTGATCTATCAGGTGGGTGATCATGGACACCGTGGGTTAGTTTCCACGCCTCGAAGATGGCACCTGTTTTTTCTTTTAATGTGGTCAAAAAATACTTGCTGAGCACATCCTTTGAATGAGGCCGGGACCTCTAGGGGATAGAAAGATGAATATAAAATGGTTGGCGGTCTCAAGGAGCATATAGTCCGGTTGGGGAGTCAAGGCACGTACAGGAAAACACCGAGGGACAGTCAGAAGTAAGGTCTAAACATGAGATGAGGGATAAGGACACAGAATGCCAGAGCAGATGAAGCAAGAGATTCAAGGTCAGGCCAGGTGAAAGCTGTGGGCAAAGGGTCTCCTTGTTTTGGTCAACTATCCATCTCCTTCCATGTCAAACTGACACATGTTTTTATCAGACTCCCCTGGACGTCCTCGTGAAATTGTGGTCCTGACTTAAATAAGGAGCTATTTTCTGCACACTGATCTCTAGAGAAAGCTCATTCTCCCCCAGGGAGATAAAATATATTCATTTTATAGCACAGCCACCATCAAGTCAGAGTGCCACCATCTCTTGCTGGGGTAAGTCTGGGGCTGCCCTGGGGTCCCATGGCGGGTTCTGACCCTCGGCATGTGCACACACAGCTCAGACTTCTATTTAAAGAAGGACTGGAACTGGGCCAGGAGGTCTGATCTTAACAATGAGAACTCGAGGGCTTTCAAAGAACCACTAAGAGGCCCTAGTTTCACAGCATCTGAAACATGAGCATCACATAAAACTAAGACCTGCATCCCTGAGCATCCCCTCCCGGGGACCATCTGTTTCCCCACTTCTCCACTCACCCTTCTTGGATGGGCTCACAGCCTCTAGTCCCGCAAATTTCTCACAGGTCAGAATTCTGATTCTGTCCACACCTAAGCACAGTCCATCCTCTGCAACCCCCAGTGGTCCAACCCCAGAATCCTTTGACCTCTGATCTTCCTACTTTTGCCAATCCCCAGTCCTGGGCCTGGGCTTAGGTAAGAGGAAGGGTCAGAGGAGGAGGCAGGGAGGCAGTCTACACACAGTTGAGGTCGCCTTCTCCCACCGCCAAGACCACGGCTCCATCCAAGCGGCCAGAGCAGCAAGCACAGCCCGGAAAATGGAATCCATGACGTTTCCGATCAGAGTCTACAGTAAGGGCCCAGAACGCATCCAGTCTTGGTACTAGCACCTCTTCTCTCTAAGGAACTCAAGATATGGCCTCGGAGAAAAGATACCAACATGACCGGGTGAGGCTGCACCGTGCTGCACGTGGGAGGCCAGCAGGGGAAGTCACAGAGAGTAAGTAACGAGGTCAGATAAGCTCCAGCCTGAGTAGCTGGGAAGATGAAAGCTGTTGGCATCAAGGGGTCAGTTAGGCAGCAGAATCAGGAAGTCTGCGTTGCGTGGAACAGGTAGGACAAGAAAACAAAATAAAAGCAAACGTAGGCACAGACCAGGGGGCAAGGATTCGGAAGTCAGACAGGGGGCCAGTACAGCCCAAAGGTCAGAGCTCATGAAGCATCTGCAGATTAGGTACGCGGCCCCAGCGGTTTAAAAACAAAGAGGAAAATGCCCACAGAGGAAAAGACTTGAGTCAGGGAGAAGCAGCCAGGCAGCAGCTCACCCGTCAGTTCACAGGAATATCTGGATGACGCAGGGTGAGGGGGCAAAGAGCAGGGTGGGTTCTGATACAAACATGGTGGGAAACTCAAAGGGCAGAGCAGCAACTGAGGCTGTGGGGAGCTGGGGTCAGCGCGAGAGCTCACAGGTGGGCTGTGGGCCTTAAACACCTGCCATTAGGGGATGGTGCGAGGAATGAAGTGTCTGCATCAGCAAAGGTGCTTGATAAACTTCTGCTGTTCCTATCACGTCCTTCTTGAAATGCCCTTCTCCTTGGCCGTCCCCAGCATCATGCCAGCCAGACTTAGTCTCACCTTGCTGGGCACTCACTTGCTGACTCCTTTGCTCCTCTCCCACACTCCCTCCGAGTCCAACCCTCACCCGCTTCTGGAATCTTTTCTCTTCATATTTGTTTCCTTGTAGAGCTCTTCCAGTGCCAGAGCCTAGCACGGTGCCTGATACATAGCAATTGGGCAACAAATATTCATTACGAAATGAACACATGGGTGCCTAGGGTTTCTAAAATGTTTATTCGCTCCCAGCATCTCAGCTCAGCTCCAGCCCCACCCCCTTCCCTTCTATTGGCATTTCTTCCATTTCTTCCCGAGCCACCCATCACCTCCCAAACCTGACCCTTCATGCTCCCTCCCCAAATCTTTCCATTTCTACACATCTCCACACCCTTTACCTCACAGGCTTGAGAGTTAGGAGGAATTTTTCACTCTCTTCTCCCCCTCACATACACTTAGTCACTAAGTCTTGCCATTCCTATCTCTGAGATGTTTCCCAGACGGTCACCTTCCTGACACCACTTCTGTTGCTTGTGGCCGCATCTGGTGGTCAGTCGATGGGGATCTGCCTGTCAGTCCGGCAAATGAACGAGCGCAGTCTCCCCAGTGGTAAACATCACCACAGGTACCCAGAGCCTGTTACCGAGAAGTCTTTCTGGAACCCTCACCATCACTGCCTCCATCCATCCCCATGATGCTCACCCTGGTCCAGTGGGTCCTGACTGCTCAAAGCACCCACCCGTTCTGCCCTATCCTTCAGTGTATCGCTCTATGGTTGGAGAGAGAGCAGGTGTTCTGGTTCCCGACTGACAACCTGGTTTGCATCCACTGCCTTACTCTGACTCACGCTAACTGCACGCATCCTGGCTTCTCCCTTCTCCCCGGGTCAGAGGCTGGGAGTCTCCTGGCCTAATCAACGCCCACCTCTGACCTCTCCTCTTTGCTCCCAGACCTGCCTTCTCCCCAGCTCTATCTATAGGAGCCGCCACACTCATTTGCTCCCCACTCTAATCCAGCCTGAACTTTCCCATCAGACAGATCTTCCTTAAACAACATCAACCAAAGAAACGTCTGTTACTTTGCTAATCACACCCTTCAGCAGACCACTGTCCTCGGGATAAAAGTCCATGCCACAGACTGACCCCACAGTCTGGCCACACCTTGCGATCCAACCTTCTCTCTGTGGGGACCTTCTGCTGCTGCGGTCGGACTCCTCACGGTGTCAGAAACACTCTGCCTGGAAGGTCCTCACACCTCCCCAGAGAAACTCTGGGTCCTTCAGGTCCACTCCAGTCCTGCCTCCTCACACACTTTGCCTCACCACCCAGGTCTACATGTGGCATGTTCTTTCCTGAGCCTTTCGCTCGAGTACTTACAATGTGATGGACTGCTTTGCGGCATTTCCTACACTGCCCATGAGATTTTAAGCTCCACAAAGGTATGTAAAATTGTACTATATTGGGGGCCAGCCCCGTGGCATACTGGTTAAGTTTGTGCACTCTGCTTTGGCAGCCTGGGGTTCGCTGGTTTGGATCCTGGGCATGGACCTACACACCACTCATCAAGCCATGCTGTGGTGGTATCCTGCATACAAAATAGAGAAGGACTGGCAAGGAGGTTAGCTCAGGGACAATCTTCCTCAAGCAAAAAGAAGAAGATTGGCAATAGATGTTAGCTCAGGGCAAATCTTCCTCAGCAAAAAAAAAAAAAAAAAAAAAGGCACTGTATCCCTTTTGGAAAGTTAACAATACCCACACTCAGGGATTGGTACATTGGATGTATTTCTTGCTTTGAATGAAATGTGATTCTAGCCAAAGGCTGTTTTCAAACAAATTAAAACTAAATTTCATATATTGGTATCATTCCGATGGATATATAATCCACTTGAAGTTTAATACCTTCCCGGGGATCTGAATCTGAGCAGAATTTCTCATCTGCAAACTAGCAAAGCCGGGTCAGTCCATCAAGGATGACCATATTTAGTAAGCATCCATCTTTTTTAGGTTATGTAAGATTTACTTAAAACACAACACAAGGAACCAGTCTCCCAATTTCTGCCAGGGGGAAGCCGTGGCCGTGAATAATTGCCCCTGTGACAGGTGCAGTGTGTGGAGGAACCCTTGGAAACCCATGCTCTTGGTCTCGACCTCTCCAGGAGTCTATCGTCTTCAACAGTCACAGCTGTGCTGAGCTCAGGCTGATCTGCACCAGCTCAGGTTTTGGTTCCCACTCAGCTTATAGGGAATGGCCCACGGGCCCCTGCAGCCAGCGGTGAGAGTCGAGGGCTCTCGTGGAGGCTGAGAGCGCCAGGGGGATGGCGTCCCCAGGGAACGAGCACGTCACTGATAGGGTAAAACCTGCTTGCTTTCATTTTAACGTAATGCTTTTCTTTTCTGTCTACGAACACAGTGAGCTGAGCCCCCGAGACATGCTGCATCCTGTGTGAGTTCAGGACCCTGATGCGGCCGCGTCAAGAGCATTTCCATCTATTTCAGAAGAAGCATGCCTGGCACAGTTTCATTGACTTTGAAGTCAACATTTTAAATATTTCGGAGCTAGAATTCCCAGTGGAAATGCCTTTAGCTATAGGACAAGATAAATACACAAGGTAAGACAGATGTTAATTGAAGGATGAGATCTGAGGACAGTGAGAAACCCTAACAAACTTTTACAGCAAAGCCGCGGAGTAATGGGATTGCCTGGGGAGGGGACGCAAACAGGACCCACCCCTCAGGGAGCATCTAAATGGTAAAGCAAACTTTCACTTTCTGTAGCCAAAGCTTAAAAAACGGTGCCTAATGTTTTAATTATGAGAAAATAAAAAAGCCCCAATTGGCTGAAACATGCTTATTGTTCTTATTTAAAAAATACATCTTTGTGGGTTCAGACCTTTTTTTCAGCGTTATTCTGATGTTTCACAAACAGATTTCTATCAGTTGTTAATTCCAACGGCGAAAGCAAAGGAAACCCATTTTAAAGTATCTGCTATGTTAACACCGTGGAAGAAAATTAAAAACTTTAAAGGTCAGTGATATCAGCTGTGTATTTGTTTCTTTTCTTATTGACCAAGGGAATTTGGTTAAAAGGGACACTTAAAAACAAGGTAACAGTAACCTTTAGAAGTTTTAAAAGCATGAGCATGTTCAAGGTATTCTCTTGACGCTGGTTATAAAAGAAAATGTGCCAAATGCAACATCAAAAGTAGCCTCATTCACAAGAACCAACATTGACTATAATGGGGATAAACTATGTGCTCCTGGGTTATTAGGAGTCTTTGGGGAAAAAAGGAAGGAAGTGAGATTCAACCAAGAAATAACATGAAAACCAAGCATAAGTTTAGGCAAAATAAATACTACAGTCAGTAAGTTTACCAAAGGACAACGAAGGGAATAATCAAAATGGGGACCAGGAGGTCAGGAGGCGCAGAAGAGAGCTTGAAGCCAATCGCAAAGGAGGGGAGATGTGAAAACATCAAGAGAAGACAGACAACAGCTGCGGGGACTGGCGCCTGGCCTGGCCGGATGAGGGTTTACCTCGGAAGGTGTAGCCGGAGAATTGTAGGGTCTGGGGAATACGCACAGGATCCCAGACTGGCGACAAGTTGCAGCAAAGGGAAGGAAGAAAATGGTTGGATAAGAGGTGTTTGAGTTGCTCAGATAAGACGTGCATGTAGCAAGTAGTGCTGGGGAGGGGAGGAACTCACAGGTCATTCTACAGCCAAGGGCTGAGGCACCGGGACAAAGAGGGGAGCTGGGAAGGAGATAATGGGGCGGGGGGTGGAATTTTGTTTTGCTAGGAGGTATGTTCAGTTTGGGCAGAACTGAGTCTCAGGTACTGCGGACACCCTAGGAAGGCATGTAAAAGTCAGACTCTCAGGGGTCATGGTAAGAAAAGTCCTCCTGAAGTAGTTTTGATGTCTATGCAGGACCGACCAGCCCCCGAGCACTCCTCATCCTGCCTCCTGCCAGGGCACGGGGCTGGGGGGCAGCTGGCCGGGGCCGGGAGCACCTGCCCAGGTGAGCAGCGACAGCACTAACGCAGAGGCTCTGGGAGGGACCAAATGGTCCAGGTCCCACGGAGATGGACAGATCCAAACAGATCTGTAAACAGAAAGATAACGTGTCCTTTTCTCACACAGACAACTATGACAATAACATAATGCAGAGTAACGGGCGTTCAAGGAAAACACAGCCGGCCAGGAGGGTTGGTGCGCTAATCAATGTGGGCTTTCCTAAACTTACTTATTTCAAAACACATCAAGACGTACATTATCTAATTTTCGGAAAGCAGCATCTACCCTCGTGTGGGATGTTTCATTCTATCCTAGATGTCTGAAATTTCCTTCAAAACGGGGGTCTAAACCCACCTGCAAAACAACTTAATTCTCTGTGACCTTGAAGGCCGTTCTCTCCTCCTACAATGCTCTCCGTGTCAAAGCAAAAATAAACAAGACCTGCTCTGATGACTGAATTTTAACTTAAGAAAAATCATCTCTCAGAGGAAAAGTTACAGTCCTAAAGAATATAAAATCAATTCCTTAGATCCGTTACAATTAAAACAGAATAATTTGGTTGAGCTTGTTTGAGTATAATTATGGATGAAATTGTTCTAATGATAATTGAGACTCTCTTGACATTCTGTAATTATCCGACATGTTGGTAAAGTCAGAAAATGCTACCCCCCCCCGACAGCTGCGCACACACCTGTGAAATGTTTAGACTACCGCCTACCCTAGTGTTTTTTTTAAGATCACCGACCTTTTTTTTGGTAAAGATTGGCAGCTGAGCTAACATCTGTTGCCAATCTTCTTTTTTTTCCTACTTTTTCTCCCCAAATCTCCCCAGTACATAGCTGCATATTGAGCTGTGGATCCTTCTAGTTGTGGCATGTGGGATGCCACCTCAGCATGGCCTAACGGGCCATGTCTGCGCCCAGGATCCGAACCGGCGAAACCCTGGGCCACCGAAGCAGAGCGTGCGAACTTAACCACTCAGCCACGGGGCCAGCCCCTACCCTACAGTTTTTGAGAGGTTTCCATGAGCTGGCTTATGTGAAGCATCTAGCACAGGCATCTCACAAAAAAGGTCATTTAATAAATGTCACTTCTGTCCACACGAAACACAGATAAAGACAGACACTTGACCAAACTAAAACCCTAAAGGAACCCATACTCCACATCCAAGAGACACAGCCCAGAGTACAGATCCCATGAAATCTCTAGGATGGGGAAAAACTTTAAAAATCTAATTTAATTATCCACTTGATCACTACGGCTGAAAGTTATTAGAACTAGAAACTCAAGAATCCAATTACTAATTATTTTCTCTCATCGTAACATGAGTTCTTACAACAGCTGTTTAGCAGACAAGACACTAGATGGGGGGTGAGAATGCCACACTTCACAGTGACTTGTAAATGACTGCAGATCTGGGAATGCAAGGCCACAAATCCCCTTAGTTCTTGCACTAAACCTGCTGAGATGTCCACTAGGAAATTTTTGGATGTCCCCACATACTGGGGACAGAGAGCATTTTTGACCTGCTGTATCTTTTCAGAGCATCTCTCCATCTCACGCACCCAGGTGTGGCCAATGAGAGCTCTGGATCCCCTTGGCCAGGGTGCCCGCTTCCGCGATGAGCACAGTGGGAACCAAGATTGGTCAACCCCAGTCCTTCCAGGATGTCCGCACCCTCTTCTGCTGAGCCTGGGTGAGGTCACCTTTGTCAGCACACAGAAAGACGCTGCTTAAGAACTACTACAAAGAGGAGAAAGCAGAGCCAAGAGAGGGAGGGAGCGCTGGAGACCCCACATCCAGCCATGGGTCTCGGTCATGAGTTCTGAGCTGCGCAGAGCTTAAATGAGTCTCTCTAGAAGCTGGGCTAAAACTAGTCTTTTGTGCGCAGCTCAGAACATGTGGTCATGAGTCTGTGAGATCTGAGGGCTGGGATGGAGGGCGGAGGTTTGCAGAATGGCTAAGAGGGAAAAGCAGGCTTTGAAATCAGACAACTCAAGGTCAGAGTCCCGGCTCTGCCTCACATCAATGATCTGACCTCTCCTCAGCCCTGTTTTCTCGGCCACAAAGAGGTGTAAGTCTTGCCTCCTGGGCCTGTGATGAGAATTAAATGAGGTAATGAGTGAAACCGCACAGGCAGCCCCTCCACTCCCCCTTCTAGCCGGCCTTCCTGTCCCCAGATCCAGACAGGAACATGGCCCCCGGACAGAAGATGACACCTAACCTGAAACCAGAATGCCAGCTCTGCCCAACTTGGCTCGCTCCCCTAATGTCTTCTGCGTCCGCTCAGAACGGAAGTCTGTGAAATACACACTTGCCCTGGGCAGACTCAGAGAAGATGTCCTTGGCCACTCCCTGATGGCATCTTCGGGTCCTTTCTCTTGGGTCTAATCCCCTCTTTGTGCCTGTTTTGCGTCCTTTTTCCTTGTTCCCCAACTCTTCATTCTGCTTCCAGAACCTTCCATTTTCCCTTCGTCCTTCTTAAAAGCATAAAAAGGGGGCCAGCCCGGTGGCACAGCCTGGGGTTTGCGGGTTTGGATCACAGGTGCGGACATGGCACCGCTTGACAAGCCATGCTGTGGTAGGCGTCCCACATATAAAGTAGAGGAAGACGGACACGGATGTTAGCTCAGGGCCACTCTTCCTCAGCGAAAAAGAGGATTGGCGGCAGTTGTTAGCTCAGGGCTAATCTTCCTCAAAAACAAAAAAAAACTCAACACTCTGTTTAGTGGGTACGGAGTTTCCATTTGGGATCATGAAAAGTTATGGGGATGGATGGATGGTGGCAAAGGTTGAACAACAACGTGAATGTGCCCAATGCCACAGACCTCTACGCCTAAAAATGGTTAAAACGGCAAATTTTATGGCTTGAATATTTTATCAAAATAGAAAAAAGTGAACATTCCTCTTAAATCTGACTTACACTAATTATTTCCTTATTAAAGGGGACAGAAAAATTCCAGCTCTCGTGAATTCTAAATGAGATTTTACTATAAAAGTAAACAAGCAGTAAATAAAGCAGTAACAAACAGTAAAATTTGTGTTTTTACTGTAAAATCTCTAAAATCTAAAGGCATTAAAATTTACCAGTAACCCAGAAAAAAAAGACGATGAAGACATGCACGTCGCAAATACCATGTTCTTTCACAAATCTGGCAGAATATTCTACTCAAGACCTGTCTCTGCAGGAATGTACCAGCTTCAGGAAAGCTCAGCGGTGATCCCGAAGCTGGGGTCTGTGACACGACTCGGTCTCATTTGAACGTAGGTTTGCCCTCCCTGTCACAAAGACCTCATGATCCTTTCCATTAATGCTCCACGTTGCCTGCATCTTTTAAAAAATCAAAACAAAGGAAAACCACTCCTTAGGACAGCACAACAATTCCGCCATCCTTTTTCTCTCTGGAGATGAAAGGACGCCTTCAGAACCTCACAAAGGAAGCGGGCGCAGTAAGTGGCAGTGTCGACACACTTCCTCTAGCCGCACTTTTCACTTGAATGAAATCCTGACAGAATCCCAGTGTCTGCATTTGAACACTCAAGGGCATCGTTACAGAGCCCGGCGGCATTCTAAAGCATCACTCCGTGGGTCTGTCCTATGTGCCAGATCCAGCCTCTGTGGCCTCCAAATAGCAGCCGGCGACTGTGACTCAGAGGTCTGACCCACAAGAAGCCTTCATTTCCTTTCTCAAGTCAGTCTAAAATAAGGCCTTGAGGTAATTTCAACATTGTATTTTAATTAAAATACTATGTTGCACATAAACATAATGAAGCAAATGCTATGTCCTTATTTATCGTAAACAGGAAAGCTTTATTTGGCCACTAAGAACTTGGTGTACCGTGATATTAATAATTCAAAAGTACGCAGCTAGCCACATTCCATTCCATACACTTCACTGTATCTGTTACTATATCCTTATAACCCCGTCTTTGAGTCTCATGCAATAACCAGAGATGTGGCAACATAAATAGCAGATTCTGCTTCTGCAGGCAACATAAGCCTGCAATTGCGGAAATTCGCAGGCTTCTTCCCCAAGTCCACATGTCCATCCACTCTTGACCCCCTGCGTCTTACATTTTTCCTGTTGTGGTCTTGGCTTTTCTTTGGTGGGATATAAAATACTATGTGTCTCCTACTTGAGATCATTTCAGAATTGGAGGGACTTCATACAAGCTGCACGCCAGTGATGTTCAAACGGGGACAGACGTAGACCCAGATTTTTCTTCGGAAATGAAACTTTTGTCACTGTAAAAACTTCAGGCTGTAACAACATCTAGACACATTTGTCACACACACCAAAGAGCCAGGTGGCGAGGATCTCTCCCTCCTCTTCTGTCCAACAGGAAATTCGGGGAGGGCAGAGTAGGCCAGGCCACCAGAAGAAGTGGCTTCCATGTGCTGTGTGGGACGGGGACTTGAGGACCCATCAGCAGACCCAGGGACTGAGATGCTAAAAGGGAGGAAGGGGATGAAAGAAGAGTGGTGGGGTTGGACACAGTTGGGGTTCCCCTGACTTGGGCAACGCTCCCAGAATCTCCTGCTGGATCCATCATCCTTTCCTTTGTTCCGAGCCTAAGAAACGTATTCCCACTCTTCTGAGCAAAGCTTCCTATATCCGTCATATGTCTGCTCCTGGGTGCGCACCTGACTGCTGTCCCAGCTTTGGTCCCTCTGTTCCAAATCTGGCTCCCTGGCTGGGCTCGCTCCTCTTTCTAAGCCCTGTGGGCCTCAACAGTCCCCGTCTCTCCAAAAACCATCTAAGACGCCAACGGGGACTAACATATTAAACTTTCAAATCCCTTTCCTCGGCCCTGGAATGTTCCCACATTATTATTTCTAATACATCTGACTCCCTATTGGCAATTTACCGCGGTTTCTGAGTTTCCATCAAGTCACGGCAATTTGGAAAAGGAGAGTTTATGTTTTTTGGTTTGCGTTTGTTTTTGGGTTTTTTTGAGGAAGATTAGCCCTGAGCTAACATCCTCTGCCAATCCTCCTCTTTTTCCTGAGGAAGACTGGCCCTGAGCTAACATCCATGCCCATCTTCCTCTATTTTATATGTGGGACGCCTGCCACAGCATGGCATGCCAAGTGGTGCCATGTCCGCACCCGGGATCCGAACCGGAGAACCCTGGGTGCCGAAGTGAAACGTGTGAACTTAACCCCTGTGCCACCGGGCTGGGCCCTGGAAAAGGAGAGTTTATACTTCAGAATTTCAAAGTTAGTCAAGAATGATTTTTCTTTCACTCAAAACTTGAAAGAAATCAAAATGATATAAAAGCTAAAAAAAACCCCTCTGTTTTGCATGCACTTTTATCTTGAAAGAGAAGCATATTTTCACCCTCTCTTACAACATATTAGAATCCCTCGGATTTAAGAAAAACGCAAAACAGCATGGCCAAAATGTTGATGAAAACATTAAGATTTTTATCATGACCTCAAACTCGCCACTTCTTCAGCACAAAGCAAAATTTATGAGCGAGGTTATCCCTTTTCATAAGATGAATACTGGATTAGAGTATTACATGATAAATACCTCCGTTAAGCTTTGGTTCCCCACTGGTCACATGCAGACACTCTGCCTGGGTTCCCTGTGGGGCCTCCCAGGAACCCGAGATGGAGGAAGGAGTAATTTACTCCCCAGTTACTGAGCGCCCTCATCTGCCTACGGGGCTGCGAACTGAGGGCACAAGAAGGAACACGGAGGACCTGGGTTTTGCCCTCGTGAGGTTTATAGTCTGATTCTGCAGGCTACTTTTATTCTAAAACAAGAATGCCTGATTTTAAAGATCCGGACAGGGCACATCCGGGTCTAATTCATTCTGTTCACTGGACAGATAGAAATCCAGAGACAAGGGAACCACCCCAGTGCTAATGTCCCCACATGATCAACGCCCCCAGGCATTTCTAGGGGGCATTAGAGCCAGGCTCTGTGATTTGTGGGCTGAGGGCCCTTGAGCTCACTTTCCAAGGGGATTAGGCCCAGATCTGCCTCCTCCAGCCCTGCCTCTAGTCGCTGTCCCTCCCCCGCCCAGACTCAGCCGGACCAGGTCATAATCATACCTGATCAGGCCAGGCCAGTGTCCCCTCCAGGGAAAGCTGAGCTCTCAACTGCTTGTGAGCAACAGCCAGGAACCACTGGGGGTCCTCCTGGCCAAGCTCAGGAAGAGCTGTGCTCGCTCTTGTACATCGTTAGAAGGTGCTCGGCACCGAGCAGGCCACACTGTGGCTCACGAGGATGCGCCCCACATGCCTCATCTCCAGTCCTAATAACAACCTGCAAGGTGCTGTTTATTATCAGTTCCTTTAAACCAACTTCCAGGCAGCCAGGCCATGAAGCTGGCAGGTGGCAGAGTTTGGCTCTGAACCCACATCAGTTGTCCTCCCATCAAAGCTAAGCCCCTCTGCCCTGAGCCCCACGTCTCCACAGAGCCACCCACAGCCAGGGAGGGGCAGTGGCAGCCACGCTGTTGCTTGGGGGCCAGGTCAAGTCAGGAGAGCAGGAGGCCAGATGACCCCACCCCTTCACCAAGGTACTTAAGGAGGTCATCCCGCCCTTCCTCTAACACCACACTCCTATCTTTAAATGACAGAGCACCAGAACCTTACCAGGAAACCCCAGAAATCATGGCGCAGCAGGAATCAGCACACACAGTGCCAGACAGGTCACTGGTTCCACGGGCCTCGGGAACACTCAGACCCCCTGCGTGCAGACCCACTGTGTGCAGACCCACTGCGCACAGACCCGAGAATAACGTGCTTCGTACCACAGTTCTCACATGTGCTCTTCCATCTCCTCCCCCTTGCTCTCACCCAACACTTTCCCAATTATCTCAGGAAAGTTGTCTCTATTTTTGGAGACCGATTATATTCTAATTTTTAAAAGAACGCTGATTGTCTCAGGATCGACAGTGGCTCACAAGAATTGGGCCTATTCAAGACCTCCTAGGACAGAAAGGTCAGTGAAGGCACAGGGGACATTCTTCACCAAAGGTGCCATGAAGACAGGAAGTGCCACCTGCCAAACAGCCAGATAGCTGGAATTCTCAGCTGAGCTTTCTCCAGTAACCAGACGCCACAGCACGCCCTCCGCTGGCTGATTGCCCCAAATCTCTACTTTAGTGCACGTAACTGCTGAGCCAAGGAGGGGCTAACAGACACAACAGAAACAGAAGCAATTAACCAAGAGAGGAGGGACCACCCTCAAAATTAAAAAACAGGGAAAACTTCCCTATGCAAATCCCAAATTAAAAGAGAAATCAAAACCACAATGATAGACCAGGTAAAAAATAATGAGATTACTGAAAGAGTATTGAAAAGCAAAATAATAATAAAATCATCCTCATCACCTCGACCAAACTAGCCAAACCTATAACACTAAACCAGAATATGAAATTCACAGCTTAAAGAACATGCAGATCCCCACCATCACTAAGACACAGAGCAGAACCTCAGCCTCTCCATGTCTGCGACAGCCCACCGTACCCACAGAAGGTCTGAGGAAGAAGAGACCACAGATATTCGCTATTCCAAGGGTCTGTTCATTCTTAGAAACCGCAGAGAAAATGTTCTGTATATAGGGGTTAAGTTTTGGTTGGTTAGTTCTGTTTCTTTTTGTGTCCTTTCTTCCACTGAAACCTTGTACCCAGCAGACACAGCCTCTGATTGAAACTCTCCCACAGACCAGCTGGTGCTGGGGAGGCCCATCCCTGGGTGCCTCTGTGCCTTCTCTTTGCAGTTCACTGACTGTTTGATTATTCTCCAAGAAACTAGAGTCTAAAAACACAATAACAGTGGTTACATAACTAAACAAATACTATTAACTCAGGAAATACTACTCGGTACAGGATTTAAAAGATAATGGGACTTGTAATAAAAATTGACAAAGTAAAGGCACGTTTCTCTATTCTCCCCTTGAGACTCGCTCAAAACAAAAAGAAAAAAATTTTAAAGAAGAAGATGAAAAGCAAAAAGGAAGCACTCCAGAGCTTGGGGGAGAGGCATCCACGACCCCACAGACCCAGAGCCAGAGGGCGACCCTCCAGCAGAGACAGCACAGAGCAAGCAGCAGGTGCACTTCTGAACCTCATGCTGGCTGCATTTTGTGTTTCCATTCTTGTTTTTATTTTTCCCTTATCATAACTCATCTCCCTTTATATTTTATACATCATAATAGACAAGATATAAACCAGCCAAAAATCACTATATAGCACCATACCCAATTTCCACAATGATGTCGTTAACATGATCTATTTCCTGGTTAGGATGGAAAAGGAGCGCAAAATATATTCTTCCCAGGCCACCGTGAAGTTCTGCAGTCCAGGACCAGACAGTGGATTCCTGTCTCGCCCGTCTCTGAACAGCGCCTCAAATGCCTTCTGAGTGAAGGGACCTGCTGCAAGTCCCTGATAATCAGGACTTTAACTCCATTTCAGTACGATCACCTGGCTCAGTGGAACGTTACACTTACTCAAACGTCTGTCTGGCTTAGAAACTGCGTGTGCTAACTGTTGGGCAAGAACTGACGTGGGGACTCGGCCTAGCTGGAGGTGAACAATTACCGGCCTCCCTGCCTTTAAACCTCCATCTGGATGGAGGTCACGTGGACGTGGGTCACATGGATGCGGGTTATCTGGATGGGGGTCATCTGAGTGGAGGTCATGTGGATGGGGGTCCTCTGAATGGAGGTTATGTGGTTGGGGGTCATGTGGATGGGGGTCATCTGAGTGGAGGTCATGTGGATGGGGGTCATGTGAGTGGAGGTCATGTGGATGGGGGTCATGTGGATAGGGGTCATCTGAATGGGGGTCATGTGGATCGGGGTCCTCTGAATGGAGGTCATGTGGATGGAGGTCATAGTGGAGGCAGATGGAGGTCATCTGGATGGAGGTCATCTGAGTGGAGGTCACCTGGATGGGGGTCATCTGGACGTGTCTCCAGTCAGCTACTGGCTTCTCGTCCTCAGCTCAGGACGAGATTCGTCTGTTCCAGAGTCCAGCAGAGGGTGGGCAGCCCCACACGCCCCAGCAGGAGGGACACAGCTCACATCAGCTCTGAGGGTCCCCACAAGTGCCAGGCCCTGGGTGTATGACATTCTGTCCTAGGTTCACAGTGGAACCTCCTCCAAAATCACCTATTTACAACCTCTGCACTGTAGCTGGGAGAGGTGCACGGAGAACAGGGGGAGGTGCAGACCACCGGGGGCACCTGTGCAGGAGCACTGCAGGGTGGGGTGCAGGGGGTGTGTGTGTGTGCGCGCGTGTGTGTGTGTGTGTGCCCTCCTGTCCTGCCACAGGCGCTCACGGGCCCTACCTCAGAGAGTCGTGGTTTGAGGACGGAAGAAAGAAAATACGGCGCATGTCCCACCAACGCCAGCCCCTCACGTTCCCCCACCCCCTTTCCCTCTGCAGGGGTGCCACAAACCACCAGGGTCAAACTTTCAAGCTGCTGCACTTTTTATTATTTAAACACATCTAGAGCATAATGCATAGAATACTTTCTAACACTTTATTTTAAAAACCATTTAAAACGAACTCTGATTGGAGGCCTGAGCACCACCAAGGGGACAGGCCTTGCTGGCGGGTAGACGCCCAGTTCACCCCACCTGTGGGATTACACAGACTCAGACTTCCAGCTTCTCAGTAGAAGCGATTCCTTTGGTGGTGACTTCATGTGTCCCGAGACACCTTTGGTAACGTGGCTTTCTTTGAATTTCGCTTATATAGAGACAATGTGTTCATAACAATGCAAACAGCTGCTTTACCTAAAATTTCTCATCGAAAATTAATACAGTGTCTCTCGACAGCCATTTGGTGTGTACGGGCTGAGTGAGATCAACTCCGGACTGTCATTTTGGAATCCCCAGCGTGACTCATGGTGAATCCTCCTTGGATGTGGCAATTCAACAAGATACAACCAGCAGAGGCCCTGACAGTGTGATCCAGCCGGCTCCTTCACCATCAGACACCAAGGCAGCCTGGAAGGGCTGTCGGTGACGACAGAATCACGGAAAGGCTCGCCCGTGGAGCTCCCTCTCCCAGCGCGTGGCGCCCCTGGGGCCATGGGACGGGGCAGCTCACAATGAAAAATGCCCGTTTATGACACTGTTAATTAAAAAGACACCTCTGGCTTCTAGTTCAAAATGAGCACCCAAGCCCGTACATTCACTTCCCAACCAACCCAAATCTCATAGAAAAAGTATAAATGTTCAGAAAGGAATAAACCCACAACAGCAGGGAAAGTGGGAAGATGGGGCAAAATCAGAAGACAAAGATTTCCACCCATTTCTAGGTGAGAGAAGCTGAACGGGAAGGTGTTGATGGATGAAATGGAGAGGAGACAGCCGTCCAGAACACACTACGAGAGGACTGTGGGGCAGGCAGGAGCCACTGAGTCGCAGGATGGTTTCTGGCTCAAAATTCGCTTGCAACTAAAAATAGGTGAGTTATAGAAAGTCTGAACAGGGAACCCACAAATGGACTCCCCTCCCCAACAGGGAGTTGAAAGCCCTCTGGGGTTTCCAGTTGATGCTATCAAGTGAAATGGTCCTCAGTCAGCCCTCGGAGGCCTCCTTTCTCCCAAAGGCTGCCAGGCAACACACCCAGGCTGCCCTCCCTCTCGGGGGAGACCAAGGCAGGAGCAGACCTGTGTACACCACACGGAGGAAACCCAACCTTCCTTCTCCAGTGTAGACAGACAACCCAAAAGGAGGATGAGGACAGGTGACATTTACAGAGCATCCACTATGTCCCGGGCACAATTCTGCAAACTTTAAAGGTCCTGATTCATTGAACCCTCAACCCCCCTAGCAGGTAGCTACCATTATTACACAATGAAAATAGCAAAAGGGGGTCAGAAGACTGGATAACTAAGAAAAACCCCCATGTTTCTTAGCAGAAAGTCAGTAACACTCTCTAAAGTTGCTCCTGAGAATTGGGTGCTGGGAGTAAGGAGGAAAGAGGGGTGACTGTGGCTTTTCATCATAATCTCTTCCTTTTGATTTATTATTGTATGCAAATATTATTTGAGGAAAAACGTTAAATGCTGTCATTAAATTGTTATTCACTTGTCATGTCATTTTTGTTGTTGTCAGTGCCCTGGAGTGGATTCTGACTCCTAGTGACCCTGTGCTCAGGAGAGCGGAGCCCTGCCCAGTCTTTCTGTGCCATCCTCTCACCTTCCAGCGCTGTATCGGACAATGCTCTGCTGCTGTTGACAGGGTTTTCATGGCCCATTGTATCGGCAGTGGGTGGTCAAGTCTTTCTTCCTAGTCTGTCTTCGTCTGGAGGCTCCACTGAAACCTGTCCACCATGGGTGACCCTGTTGGTATTTGAAATCCTGGCAGCACAGCTTTCAGCATCACAGCAACACCCCACAATATGACAACCAACCGAAGAGGGGTGTGGTCCCCAACCAGGACACAAACCCAGGCCTTGGCGCTGAGGGCCTGAATCCTAACCACCAGACATCAGGGCTGCTCTCGCCTCATTTACTACTGAGGTTTCTCACCAGCACATCGGCACAACTTGATTCAGCCTAACGACATGCCTTACTGTTTTCATGGAGGCGCACTCTCCATGAGCACCCCAGTGTCACTCCATCTTTAAAAACACGAGGGGAGTGGCTCCTCCCTACATTTCACAGTCATACCTGTCCGAGGACACAGAACGCAGGCATTATTCAGACTGATTGGCAAAGTTATTCTATTCTTGCGTCTACCTCACTCTGTCCTTGACAAATCAATGATGTCGCCAGCTGAACAAGATGACGCCACCGTCCTGGACGGAGGCCGCGGCCCTCCGAGTCACCAGGTGCTCATTTGCAGTAATTACATGTAAGAATCTGATCTAAACATCGAGACTGAATATTAGTAAGGTCAGTGGCAAGGAGATATCGATGGGCAAAGCATGGGGCTTAACATTACAAGAAGAAATTTAATACAGATAAATAGTAAAAAAGACAAATTGAGGGAGGGTATTGAAAACAATCAAAAGCTTTACATGCGGCAAAATTCCAGTGGGGCTGTTGAGAACGCTCCCACAGGCAATGTTCAACTCCAGAACAAGCCGACTTTCCTAACCTAAGCTGCCTCCTGACAACCCGGGTGGACTTCCCCATCCTAGGATGGTGATGCGACCAGCTAGCTGTTCAGGCTGGGCCAGCAGCATCCTTACTCAGCAGTTCTTGTGAAATCATCTGAATATATTTTTTTGCAACCACTTGGGAACTCTGCTCTACAGCATCTGAAGCTCCTCAGGAACCAAGACAAGGGGAGAAGGTGGGGCCTCCTACTTGGATTCAAACCTAATTGCTCTGCGGAAAAGGGGTCAGCTGCCAAATAATGATTTTAAAACCAGTGTTTAAATGCACTTTGCTCTCATTTTATCCAATGAGTGGAAAATGGAACAGGTGAAAGTGCTAAAATTCATAAGAAGCACAAGTCTCATATTACGGTTGAGGCAAAGATGAAAAGTATCCGATGTACCAAAATGTTGATTTTTTTTTTTTTTTTTTTTTGCCTCCATCAAATGCCCACCTGCCTCTGGGTGATAAGAGTGTCTGTTCAATTGTAAAGGGAAAAAAGGACACTTAATGAACATACATAAAAAGTAAGGAGTGTCATTTTAAAGACTATCTGAAAATTGAGGTACAATTAGGACATTTTTAAAAATTAGCTCTCAATGAATGAACATCTTCCTTATATAAGTCTATCATTCTGCTTGACCCAAAATTTTCAGAAATGCACATGCATGACAGCAGCAGGCTGCCTGTCCAGTCAGGTCACATTAAGTAGCAAGCCTGGGCCATGGGAGGGACAGTCCCATTGCACCTGCCTCTGGTCAAACCACACCTAAAGTGCTGAGGTCAACTCTAGGCCCATCTCAGAAATGGCACCAAACAAGAATGCGACCAGAGAGGAAGACCAGATGGTGAAGGATCCAGAAACACCTGGTACAGAGAGAACTGGGGATATTCAGCTCGCGAAAGAGATGAGGAAGCCAGAGAAGAACTGACTTTAATTCAGCCCGCGTTTACGGAGGCTCTCCCTGGTGTTCAAGTCTGTAGGGAATTCAGCTACAAACAAGATGCCACCTTTGCCCTCGTGGAGCTTACCTGATAGTGGTTTCCAGGATCTGACAGATGCTAAGAGGAAAGACAACCAGGAATTAGGACCAAGGAGACAAAAGTAAGAGACAGCTGAGCTTAACAGAAGAAAAACTGTTCTCCTTAGAAAGATGTGAATGTTGATAGCCAGATATTAATTCAGTTCTTCATTCAACAACATTTATTGAGACTGAATGGCTATCAATAATAATGGAATTATTGGCAAAGATAAATTCAGGATTTAGGCGTTTGGCTACCTGGGGATTGGAGAGAGCTGGCGGGGGTGGTGGGGAGTGAGAAGGGGACCAGGTGATTAGTGGTAAATTATTATCATTTCCCTAGCTTTTAACCTAGGGTAAAGGTTTGGGACACTTACCCCACTATTAAAATAAACACAAAAGCTAAACAAATTAATTAACAGCGAGTCATGAAAGTGTACCAAGAATGTAGGATTTTGATCAAATTTTGCACTTGATGCTAGAGGGTTTTTTTTAAAAAAGAATAAAGAAATTTTTGAATCAAGTACGACAGATTCAGTGAATAGATATCCTACACTTTCTAGATTACATACTCTAGCCAAACTGTTCCTTCCTTTTCTCCTGCAATAAAATGGGGAAATGACTTAGGTGGCCAAATAAAACATTTTTAGAGATGATTTTAACAACCAAAAGTAGAAGTGGCCAAAAACCTCAGAATACTGGACCTACTGAAAACATGTGGCTTTAGGAAACCTCCATTGTGTTTAGGGACCCACTGGGCTACTTCAATCTTCATGTTCCTCTCAAGGACCATCTGACTGTATGTACTAATGGTTTGGTTTCCTTGGCAATGGAAGGACTAAAATCTTAAAATTCATTGATTTTAATGGACTTTACAGAACATAGCACAGTTACCTAGAGAAACGACCATGTCCCCTTAATATCTCTGGCTGTAATTCAAGAAGATCGAAGTTTAGTGGGGGTGGGAGGAGAGGGGAAGTTTTCAAGATGATTTTCCTTATTCAGGCTGTTTTACACCATCTATCCATTCTGCCAAGAAAGAAAGATGGTCTGGACGGCACTCTTCTCCTGCCAGAGCTTCTCATTTTAGGGCGAAGGAGACCTCTCCCTTCCAAGAAATTGTAAGGGCCCTAGAGACTTGTAAGAACTCACAAAGCAGAAGTTCCCAACAAGGTCACAGGACTTATCGTATTTGCTGTCCCGTGGTCTCTGAGACAGAAGCATGTCAAGAGCCTAATCTGGGATTAGGTCAATGAACC
Source organism: Equus przewalskii (assembly GCF_037783145.1). NCBI lineage: Eukaryota > Metazoa > Chordata > Mammalia > Perissodactyla > Equidae > Equus > Equus przewalskii. The sequence goes on from NC_091831.1 coordinate 90,730,942, forward strand.
CTTATTGCAAACCACCAAGCGCTAGACTCTTGAGCAGCGGGTTATGATAAACATCCTATATTCACGGAGTGGGTGTGACTCCAAGAAGCCACCTGCAATGACAATTCAAGCTCCTGGAGGCTCAGAACCCCTTTCTTTAGTTATCCCTAAAGCTAGACACATTGCAGAGGCTCCGCAAACACATCAGATGGATTTTCAAGGATTTTCACTTCCCATCTAAAAAAAGAACTCCTGGGATTTGGTAGGAAAAATGAGCCCAACTTTAAATGTTCAGGAAGAAAACACTGTTCCAGATTACTGAAAATAGGTTATTGTGGCTCTGTAAATCAATTTCAGAAATGACAATAAACAGAGGAATGAGAAAATTCAATTGCACTAAAAGAAAGGTCAAATACAGAAAGACTATATTGCTGGACCATTTGTACGCAACTGCTTTATTGATAGACTGACAAAATCACTAGAAAGCAAACCACAAAATAACTACTAAGGGCAACAAATTGAGAGAGGCCCCGAAAAATTTAAGTCAAAAGAAATACCCTGAAGCCTTGCACTCACTACTTAACAGCGACATGGGCTGATGTAAATCATACTCTCCAGACACTTCTTTCTACAAATGTATCAAGTGGGAATAACTCTGTATCACCTTTCTCACAGAACTATTCTCAGGAACAAACAGAAGGAGTGTGTGAAAGTGCCCTGGAATTACGAAACCCTTTAGAAATGCAGTGGGTTGCTATCTTTCCAGTCTTTTAAGGGTATCTACTGTAAACTTTTTCCGTTTTTTCCCTTTCTTTTCAGTGTTTTAAAATTCACTTTATCAAACCAACATATAAGCACTTTGCAAACACTGACTTATTTATTATTCATGACAAACACTACAATATACATAGACCACCATTTCTCCATTTTAGACAAGAGGAAACTGAGGCACAGCGGAAACAGCACAGGCAGTCTGGCTGTGTCGTCCTTGCTCTTAACCTCTGCACCATGCAGCCACCTAAAGTTATCACGGGTTCTGTTTACTTATCCTTAGCCATCCTCATCTTATCAGAATCCACAAGACAAGCGACCAGGCAGTCAGAACACTCATTCCAAGTGTTGAAAGGAATCTGAGTGGCCACCTCACGAGAGAAGAAATGTTTCTTTTCTTCCTTTCAAATGATTTCCAAACGTTCAGGAGACATTTTGTCTTCAGAATAGTGTTAGACAAAAGCACGCAATTCCATGGGAGGAAGTCTCCCCAAGGGTACTCAAAGTCATCTTTTAAATGCAACTTGAAGATTTTTTTTTTTGGACTGTAGAAGATCTGGCAACAATGAAAGATTGTACCAAACATCTAGCCCAGGACCTGACAAACTGTCAGGCGATTCGCTGAAGGGCAAACATTTCTAAAAATTTAATTTCTCCTCATGCTCAGATCCTGTAATTCTGAGAAAAGAACTTTAAGAATATTAAGTGACAATGTTAATCCAGAGCACTGGTGCCTGAACTTCTCAGCATGCATCCTTTTTCATAAAAACGAGAACATATACTCCTGATGTGTGTGAAGATATAGATTTATACATATTAGTTTTTAAACACTATATAAATCCTAAGGACGTTTAAAACAAAAAAATAAACACTGAAAAATAACTAAGGAGAGAAATCTAAGTTCTGGTATGTTTCCTGCACCACAGTGTACAATCTCAGCATCTTCCAATACGCTCACCCCATCTCCTTGAGAGACAACAGTGTCGGATTTCAGAAGATGAGCTCCAGGGTCAGGCTGCCTGTGTCCAAATCATGGCTCACCTTTTAACTCTGTGACCCTGGGCAAGTCATTCACCCTTCCTGGTCCTCAGTTTTCGAACCTCTAAAATGGGGATAACAACGGTGACTGCCTCAAAGATGTGGTGATGATTAAAATTATGTCACGTGTGAAACCACAGAGACATTACATGACTATCCAGGCCACACAGCTGTGTAGCTCAATGGTTGGCTAGAAGCCATGCCTCCCAGCACCACACCAGTGATCTTTCTACTGCCCCCACTAATTCCAGATAAATGAGACACAACCCTGAAGTTCTCAACTTACTTATCTATTTTTGAAAAAAATGGCCAAGACTCCAGTGCATCTCCTCTGATAACTATTTGATGTTGAATCTATTTAATATCTCCCTTCAATCTATTCTCATTGCGATCCATACTCCAATAACGATACGACACCACAGTGCACCAAGGAAAGGTCGGGTCTGCAACAGGCTCACCACCATGCCTGAGTGCTGATACAGACAGGAAGAAGATACTGCTGGGAAATTAAACAGCTAAGATTTGTGCATTTCAACGAGGCAATTTTTTTCCTTAAAAAAAAAAAAGACCTACACAAAAGCAATAATAATAGAGTGGGGGCAGGTTTGGGTTGAGGTGTAGATGCTACAAAAATGGCAGAATGTTGATAACTGTTGAAGGTGGGTGATAGAAACATGGGTTTATTTTAATACTCTATTTACATTGTATCTAATAATAAAGTTTAAAAAAAAAATAAACAACATGGCAAGGGAAAAAAATATGGCTGGTCTATAAGTCTCAAGGACCTGAGGCAATGGAGGCAACAGTCAGTAGAATTCCAGATACAACATTTGATTTGAATTCTGCATTCTTTTAATTGTCAACTGACACAAAGTATATGAATATTCCTCAATAACAATAACCACAACCACTTTTTGCTAGTCTTATAAAAACATCCGAGAATGAGACGGACTCTGGGTTCTACACCGATAGCAGATAGACGCGTATACACTTCTCCCCCATAAGCAACAAGAAGGACAAATGTTCCCCCATCTTCTCCAAGCTACGCTTCTTAGAATGGCCACACAGTCAGGCGACTCTTAAGAAAACAGCTTTGCCTTCCAGAAGGAAGGCCAGGCATTTATTCGCAGGATCAGATGGCGGGCCGTGGGGAGGATCTCAGTTCCCCGGGTCCTTCTCACCTTCTCCCTCCCCTGGGCTGGGTTACACATTTGCACCCAGCCCTGGAGAGAGACCTCAGCAGGAAGCCAGGGCTACCAGAGGCCTCCATGCCCAGAGTCAGAGGGGATCAAGACCCAGAATCTTGAACCTGAAACAAAGAGCCCTCGATGTAGACACCCACTCTCAGTGACTCCACCCGTTCCTTCAGCCGCAGCTCCAGGGCCTTCTGTGCAAGGGGTGTCGTACTGGGCTCAGGGCAAGTCCAGACGAATCAGAGACGGCCGTCCTCAAGGAGATGGCAATCGCGTGGGGAGTCAGATACAGTCAGAACCAACTGAAGACCACGTGGCAGATGGAAGAAGAGGATGGCCACCTTGTTGGCAAGGCTCTGCAAGGAGATGGGGGCGGAGATTCTGAACAGCCAGTGACCGCCGGAGAAGGGCATTCCAGGTAAAGAGCACAGAAAAGCCAAGGCTTTTCTTTTTTTTTGGTGTGGAAGATTGCCCCTGAGCTAACATCTGTGCCCATCTTCCTCTATGCCGCCAAAGCATAGCCTGATGAGTGCTGTGTAGGTCTGCGTCCAGGATGTGAACCCGTGAACCCCGGGCCACGGAAGCAGAGCACGTGAAGTTAACCATTATCCCACCAGGCCGGCCTCCATGTTTTTTCTTTCATAAATATCCAGAGTGTGGTCTTTTATTCTAAGTAGCACTTTCCAGAAAAGAGTTGCTGATGGAAAACTCCTAGGCGACGTAGATTCCAATTGTTTTGGGTGTGACTTAATTACCTTTGCAGTTCTTTAGTAAATGAGAAGATGAAAGGACAACTCAAAGATCATACAAGAATGGATTTTAGAAGGTTACAGATGCCTACAAAAAAGTTCCCAAGAAACTCCTGTCCCATTTTCAGTTCAGAGAGGAAATAGAGAAACAGTCAGGTGGGAGGAATTAGGGAAATTAAAACTGTAATCTTCACCACACTTAATCCTGCAAAAGCAATCACAGTAGAGAAATGCTGGACCCCCCAGAGTCAGTACCAGAGTCTGAGCAAACAGCCCAGTGGAAGCAAGGAGGTGTGAGGAACGGGGGGACCCCTGGAGAACAGCCGCGCTCGGCCCCTCTTGGGAATCACACCGGCTGCTGGGGGGCTACAGCAAGCACGGGGCAAGGCACTGCTCTCCCGGGGCCTCAAAAGAGAGCTCAGGGAAAATCAGCGGTCACTCTCCAGGCACAGAAAGTGACCATACGGCCACGACCCAAGCAGGCGGCACACACATGCCGAGGCCAGGAGGCTCTCCCCCAGGGAGAGACGTCATTCCCGGAGCGTCTGATCCTCCCACACCAGGTTCCTGCAGAGGCCTGGGGGAAACGTGGATCAAATGCCCAGGAACCAGGGGAATGGACTGAACAGAGCTATTAAGGGCAACTCTGGCAAGGGTGCGGGCAGAGGCAGAGCAACCCCAGGGTCAAATGCCAATTCCCCCACGTTCATTTTTGGTTTAACCACTTTCCTCCTTTGACGGGAAAATTCCCAAATCTGCCTCTGGCCCAGACCCCGATCCTGAGGTCCACACTCACATCCTATAGCTTGCTCAACATCTCCACTTACATGTCTGACGGGCATCTCAAACTCACCAACCCAATCCAGCACTGGACCCCCGCTCCCCGCCCCAGCCGAGAGCCGCCCACAGCCCTCCCCCAGCTCAGTTACCAGCAACGTTAGGTTTCCTGTCGCTCCAGTGGAAGCATCCTTGACACTCGCCTTCCGCTGGGCATCAACAAACTCTGTTGCTTCGACCTTTAAAAAACATCCAAAATCTGAGCTGCTCACCACCTCTGCTGCCAGCTCTCTGATCCGAGACACATCATCTGACTCCTAAAACACCGGACGTGAATCCCAACTGGCTTCTTCCTTCTTCCCCTGCACACTGGCCCCTCCAACTTATCATTAACACGACAGCCAGGGGGATCCTTTTGAAACCTACGTCAAATCAAGTCACTTCTCTACCCAAAGCCCTCGGAAGGCTCTGATTTCACAGAAAAGCCAGCAGCCCTCCAATGAATGCTCTGTGGTCCTGTGTGAACACCCACCCACCCCAACCCGTTCCTCTCCGTCCTCATCTTCTATCATTCTCCCCTCCACTGCACCTCATTCGCCCTGTTCCAGTCACTCTGGCATCCTTGACGTTCCATCTGCTGGGGCCAGATTCATTCTCCAGATGAAGCAGATTCTAAGCATGTTTTTAAAACTGCCATCCACACCTCCACTCATCACGTTGCCCTGTTCTGCTTTTCTCCTTTTTCTATAGCATTTATCATAATCGAATCAACTCTTGTTTACAAAATTATTAGGATTAGTTTTTCATTGCTATCTGCCCACTCCTGAATGGCAGCTTCATAGGAGCAGAGATTTTTGTCTGTTTTATTCTGGAACAATGCCTGGCCCACAGCAGGCCCTGAATACACCTGTTAAATAAGCAGATCCAACAGGATGGGAGGGTGAGCAAGAAGCGGTATTTCATAATCCAAAATTCTGGAGTGGAGCATTCCAGGAGATCACAAGGTGTGAGGTGTGGCCACAGATAAGGGCTGTGGAGCAGCTCAGAGCGAGAGAGAATCATGACAAGGGGGAGTCCAGGAACTGTGAAACAGGCTTGCTGAGCAGGGGATCAACATTCTCGAATATTCAAGCTGCACGGGATGAGAACAGAAGGCGGGATGGTAAAGAACACTGATCCAGATGCAGAAATCTCTGAGGAGCATGCAGCTGAATCCTGGAGGCCAAGAGCTACCAACAGCTTACCGAAAAAAAATATCTGCTTATAATATATTTATATTTACAATAATTTTGTAAAATTAGATTTATATTTACTTCCTATATATAACATATATAATATAAGAATCTAAATGGATGAAAGGACCACGAGTCGCATGACGGGCATCAATGCTCCAGGAAAAGCAGAATCCCACCAATTATAAGAAGGAAGCACCATCACACAACCATGAGTCACTATGGGGTACCCCAATGGCCTCCTAAAGCACTCTCAAGTCCCAATGTTCCTCAGACGTCCCACCTCCACACCAGGCCTGCTGGTTTACGGTTTAATCTGGGTCTGCTCCAGATCCACTCTGTCAGTCTCTGAGGATCGGGTCCAGAATCTATTTTTAACACGCTCCCCCCCGACCCCAGTAATTCTTACAGTTAAGTCTGTGAACTCTGTCATCACCATCTCATTCACTTATTCACCCAACACACATTCAACGAGTGCTCGTCACATGCCATCATCTACTGTTCCAGGCGCTGGGGACGAAGCAGGGAACAAAGCCAACTGGGGGGATTTAAGCAGCACCAGGTCCCGGACAGATGGCATGAGAAGAACGTGAGGCAGGGAGATCAGGCTGCCACAGAGATGCAGGTATGAGTTATCAAAGGCCTAGCTTAAGGAAAGGAGATGGACAAGCAAAATGCAAAGAAAGAATAATAGAAACTAGTGGCTGACCAGATGGAGAGGAAGGCACCAAAAGGGGTTGTAGCCTGAACATGTGTAAATGGAGGGTGACATGTGGTCAGAGTGATTCGGAGGAGTGGCAGGACTGCCCGCTGCGCCCCCAGGCAGCCAGAACCCCAGGACTGCAAATTCCCTCTGACCTCAGGGATGGAGACAGACTCTGGGAAACCCTCTGCAGTTATGACACGGGCTCAACACCAGGTTGACACAGGGGAAGCCATATTGTAGAAAAGAAACCATATTGTAACATTGAATGACTTCTGATTAACTAACCCAGACATCCTCTGTAGATTTTGTGGCCCCTCCCAGCTGCTTTAAATGATAACTTTGTTCCTTTGAGTTCCTTAGGAATGTGATGACCCCGGGCAGAGTCTATGCTGATAGCCATCAACAATGACAACTGAAAGATCAGGGTATAGGGCGTTGCTCCAATCTCTGACACATGTCCAGTAAAATAAAGGACTATCAGCAAGAGGGACCTGATGTCTGCCCCACCCAGAAACCAGCTCCCAATATAACCATCCTGTGGCCTTTGTTCTAGAAGGTGGTTCTTTCAGACATGAGTTGGCCATCTTCCCCCTTGCTAGCAAGCTGTGATAAAACCCTTTCTCTCCTACCACCTTGCCTCCTGACTACTGGCATGTCTTGGGGTGGGCAGATGACTCTTCTTGGGAGGTAACAGTTAAATGACAGCCCAAACTATGTTAATCCTTCTACTGTAATTATATTTTACATTATATAATTACATTCTACTGTAATTCTATTTTAGCTTAGTATGTTCTTTATCTTTCTAGTGTTTTCTTGAAGTTTTTAGTAGGAAAAACTAATTTATCCCAATTAAATATGACTCCCAAGTTCATTTAAGAAAATTACTTTATCCAGCCTAGTTACAGAATATAAAACGTGTTTAGAAGTGATTAACACGTCAACGGTCCTTTCCTAATACGTATATTCAAATCAAAATGGTATGAATGTTACAAGTCACAAGGACAACAGTGATCGTTAAACCACACAGCAACCAAACAGAGAATCTGAAATAACCTTGGGTTTTTATGACATTAAGGCTGAATCAAACTATTTCAGTTAAACCAGAGAAGAGGAGCAGATTTTGCCACCCCAAAATATGCCTCTTTGGCATACTGGTTATTTTAGGCTGTTCTTTTTTTTTTTTTTTTTTAAATAACAGACACAAGAGAAGCTCTAAAAACTGAGTAGAAGTTATCCTTTTGTAAGGAACATTTACATTTATAAGGAAATCTCCACTGGTAAGGGTGTCTCCCTCTCTGTACCTGGAAGAGGAGGATGCTGATAAATGAAACTCTTATCCACAGAGAAGGCAATGACTCTATCTGCATAACAACCCTACCCTTGTTTACCGTGCTTTTCCTGGTCACCTCCCATAACTGACTCCCCACCCAAACATCTTAAGATGGTACTTAAGGCGATGGCTTCAGCCATTCTGGTGAGTTACTCAGTTTCACAGGAGGTTATACATGTTATTAAACTTTTATTTCTCTCCTGTTTGTCATGTATCATCTTAATTATTAGACCAGCCAACGAACCTAAAAGGGAAGAAGGAAAAATGTTTCCGCCCCTACACCAGCATACAAAAAGTCCTGTTCTGGTATCACGGACCTTTGCAGGCAATATAATCACGACACACGGCGTGGGACACTAAAGACAGTGTGGGATAAGCTGGAACTCTCATTTGATTACCAACCATAATAACAAAAGTGTTAGCCAGCAGAGTAATAATTAACATCCAGAAACTCACTCTTTCTGGAGATATTCTGAATACAGGCTTGCTACACATTTTTTCCCCCAACGTAACTGCCCAGATTTCATTTTTATCCATTTAAAAATAGGAACCTGAAGGAACAAACTAATAATCAGTCCTGGAGGTTGCCAGACCTCCTTTTGCAAGTGCAAATTTAAGCAGTGCTCAGTTAACAAGTAATCCGGAGGGAGGCCAGACTCTGTTCAGTGATTCAGCAAGTCATTGAGATGCAACAGTGAACCATTAGTCTGGGCGCTGCATCTGAATGACCTGGACTTCCTGGAAACAGGTTTCCAGTTTCACCACAGTGCCACGGCCCTTGAACACTCAAGTAAATCAATAACATGGAAGTTATCAATGAGCTCCACGACGCAGAGCCCTGAAAACTCAAAGGGAATTGGAGGTACAAGGCATCATGGGAGCATTCCTATTCTAAAAGGAAGTGTGCGACTCAGGTTCGGCGACCTTTAGGAAAAGAGGAGGAGAATTATCCGCTGAAGGTCATCCCATCAGAAAAGAGCAACCGGATGTCCTGAGCGGTAGAAAGAGACGGGGTCGCCTCCTCATCCTCTCCATTCCCCACTCAGTGCCCCAGTCTCTGGTTGCTGCCTGAACGCAGGTCCGGCTGAGCCTGGAAACAGCGCCGTGGAGGTTTACAAAGTAATTGCCAGGTATTGGATTACAGGTAAAGTTTCCTCTCCTTTCAGGATCTCCTTTGGGGATATAAACACCTTGGGAGATGAAGTGCTATCGGATTTAAAATACTAAAAGCCACCGCTCCCCAAACTAAAACAGGATACACAGAGCCCTCAGGGCCAGGGAAGCACGTTCAAAGAGCCTTTTCCCCCTTCGCTGCAAATAAAACCAAAACATCCTCACTGTGCCTCTCCGTCCACACCCACCGAGCCAGGCTCCCCTGGGTACTACTATTTACTCTGCAGAGTGGGGAAGGAAGCAATTTCTTTAACACGCCTTCTGATCTAAAGCATCTGTTTTCTGGCATGATCTAAGTATTTGGTTATTATAGCTCTAATAATTTTATTAGTAATCCAAAACAGCAATAACATCCTATTTGTCGCGCTCTTACTCTGTGGAAGGCATTGTACCAGAGCACCTGAGAGACAGTGGTTGCTATGATTATCATTGGTCCCATTATTATTGTAACTGAGGTTCAGAAAGGCCAGGAAACTTGCCTGAGGTGAAGCAGTTAATAAGTGGCACAGGCAGGACCTAAACTCCGTCTATCTGACTCCAGAATCTCTGCCCTTGGCCATGAAGAACATCAGAGAAAGCTAAGACTGACAGGAACATTCCTCTCCAGCTTACCCTTGAGAAAAGCTTGCCTGGGTGACTCTGATATCAGAGCCAGGAATCAGTTACGGCTGCAAATCATCTAAATGAAGAGCTCAATCATTAAATCATTTCAAGCTGGCGATCTCTAACCCGAGTCACACAGAAGGCCGCTGGCAGCCTGGAGCGCTGGCCCTCTTCTCCTGCCTCCGTCACCCAACGTTCGCCCTTTCTCCTCCCCGCCAGGGGCTGTTCAGAAGTGCGTCCACCCCACAGACCACTTTCCACAGCTGGCCCCACTGTCCTGGGCTGGAAGGTGCATCCGCTGTGGGGAGGAGAAAGGGGACGCCACAGGAAGAGGGGAGCATTTTTCTAGAGCCTCTCATTTCCAGGCTGAAATGGGAGCCCAGACGCTGGTCACAAAAAGGCAGTGACATCATTGCTCCACTGACCTGGTTTATGGAATTAATTATGGTCTATTCTTCAAGGCCTCTGCTCTCTTGTCAGAGTGAACTGTCACACACAAGGGGCCAGGTGGAGCGGAGACCGTCCCACGCAACCCCTACACCTAGAAGGAGGCCCAGAAGTGCCCCGGAGTGGATGTGGCAGGGCAAGCTCGTCCTGGCCGTGCCCCCTTCTCGGGACTGCCATGGCCCCCAGCCCCAAGGAGGTCGCCGTGTTTATTATACTGCCTTAGCCTAACCCGGGTACATACCAGGTATCTGTGGGCCCGAGGGAGGCCAGCTCCTGGCAGCCTGGCCAGGGGTGGGCACAGGTTCTGCTGCGGGGAGAGGTGATGCGCAAAGACCAGGAACAACAGGAGAGGCTCATTGTGAGAGAGAGCGATGGAACAGGCAAGCAGAGGGAACAGGGCGGGAGACCAGGCCAGCCCAGGCAGAGGAAGTGGAGGGGAGGGCCACGGGCCTCCACGGCTCCTGAGTCCCCACTTCCAGCTCCCGTGGGACTCAGGAATCCCGCACGCGTGAACGTGGCTGTCCTTTGAACAAAGGACCCAGCATTTGGTCCATGCTAGTGGTTCCTGGCACCAAGGTCTTTGGCTAAAAACATCTATGTAAGTGTAGAAAAGAACCATCTCTAACATTCTCTTTTCTTCAACTCTTAACCAATTAAAGTGTGGCCAATCTTTCACCGTACACTGACTTCTGGATGTTTCTAGGCCAGTGCTTCTCAACCCTGGCTGCCACACACACACACACACACACACACACACACTTGTACATATATGCATACAGATGCACATATATTTGAATATACGCACAAGTACAAGTGTAAACACACTTGTACACATGCACCTAGACACACATGCATGCACACATATGTGTCTAGATACACACCCACACCATTTTATAAAACCCATCTGGAAATGCTGACGTGCAGCCATGGTTGAGATCCACTCTAGAGACTGAAACCACCGAGTTTCCCAGTGTGGTCGAGAAAAGCAAATTCAAACACATTCGATGCTCCCCTGAAAATCATGAACCAGCCTCCCAGAAGGTACATCGGAAGCCCCGCCTTTTGATGCAGGGGAGAGCGAAGCCCTACAGGGTGGGGTGGGCCTGGTTCAAGGAGACCTGACGGACCAGAGGAAGTGCTGCCATTAGAACCCGTCTCCCTAGTTCAAAAGGCTCTGTGTTTGTCCAACTTTCGTAAATTAAATCTTCTAGACGAAGCAGGAAGCCTATCATTTAAAGCAATCCTGAAAAAAAAAAGGCATTCTGATATCTGAGTACTGCAGCCCTCAGTGTCATCGGTGTTGAGACCCTGGATTCCTAAAGTGGAGCAGGTTTACAGCCTCTACACCAGAGAGAGCAAAGTCCAACAGAGAAGGTAACTCTGCTACAAGGCGAACACAGCAACTCCTACAGCCAGATCCTGGGGGCTTCTGCGGGTCATCACCCCTGACTGGAGTGGAGGCGGGACTGAATGTGGGCAGCAGTGAGGAGCAAGAGCAGTGACGGAAGGCGGGGAGTGCGTGACCTTAGGGGTCACTTCGAGTGACTGCAGGACAGTACAATGTAAGCAACTTCTCCGGGAAGCAACAAAGGCTTCTTCCACCAACATGCCATTATGCAGGAGAGTTTTAAGACTGAGCCTCCAGGGGCCAGCCCAGTGGGGCAGTGGTTAAGTGCACACGTTCTGCTTTGGTGGCCGGGGGTTCGCCAGTTCAGATCCCACATGTGGACACGGCACCGCCTGGCAAGCCATGCTGTGGTAGGCGTCCCACATATAAAGTAGAGGAGGATGGGCATGGATGTTAGCTCAGGGCCGGTCTTCCTCAGCAAAAAGAGGACAATTGGGAGCAGATGTTAGCTCAGGACTAATCTTCCTCAAAAAAAAAAAAAGACTGAGCCTCCAAGATGGCCCTAAATACAAACAAATACACTCAGAAGAGAAGCACATCATGGAGTTATCGCTGCTAACACAGAGACGTGAACGAGCTTGTCAGGTCTTCTGCAACTGGACCGCCAGAGCAAAGCGAGGCCCCTCCAAGCAGACCCATGGGTAAGTCCGCGTGTGGGATGGGGCACGAGCTCAGAGCCCCAGCTAGAGAGCAAATCTACACGAGGACACCGTGAGGCGACCTGAAGATGCGAGCTCGGCACAGGAGCATTTGAGGGAGAGGGGAACCTGTAAAACACACTTCACCCCCTTCAGTTTCAACAAGTCCGTTCTTAAGAGTTAATTCTTCCTGATGGGATATTGTCATAGTGGCTGCCTTGAACCCCAAGCAGATATTCTATCTCCTTTCTAGAAATATCCCTGTGCTCTCACCTTATGTCAAACCTTATTCACAACACCTTCTGTTTCTCTCCTCCCTGGTCAGCCCAACTCAGGCAGAAATCCTGAGCACTCTTCCTTAACGGCATCATAGTAGTCTCTCTGAGAAAAGTGAGAACAACGAGGTCGGGGTATTAACTTCAACACGCCCGGGGAAGCAACTGCTTTGCTGCTCCCGGGAGAAATCCATCCTGCGCCTCACGACGGTAAACACCTCTCTCAACCAGCAGAAGGTGCTTTTCGAGGGCCCCCCTCCCTGCGGGTGTCCACCACAGCCTCCCCGCCTGGTGGCTTTCCTGATTGTGCATCCTGTGATTCACAGGTGCACAAGTTACAACACAGCAACACGTGGCTCCACACTCACAGTGTCTCTAAGATCCATTCCATCCTTTCACAACAAAAAGAAACAGTTTGGGAATCACGACACTCAGGGGGAACCTATTGTAACGTCTGGTACAAGCACAGCATGGATACATGTGTGTTTAACGGTTAACGGTTTGTTGGTCAAATGAATAAACGAGTGAATGAAATACTGTCTTTGTAGTTGCCTTTGCATCCAGGCACCAAAAGTCTCTATTTATCTTCCTCTCTCTGCATTTGCTTCTCTGATTGGGTCAGTGTTTCCTTGTCCATGTTACTGAACACCTCTCTCCTCCACCATCCCTGCAGCAAATAGAAGGATCAGACAACTGCCGCGGCTGGCATTGGTGAACACTCACAAATTGAATCACAAATGCCCTACTCGCCCATTTTTCTAGATTAAAACGTTTCAGCAAAAATACTCTCCACCCATCTCATGCCTCATTCGCTGGGTTATTTGGCTTGTTTGGGTTTACACTTTCACATCAGCTTGATTCACCGCCTCCTGAATCACAGGTCTCGTTTCTGCACAGTCCGTAGCTGCTCATGTCGAGAAGCCCCTCCGAGGGATATGTGTGGAGGAGACTTCATCCACCTGCTCCCACCGAGCCACAGGCAGCCCTTCCCGCACAGATTAATCACTTCCCCGGCTCAGGTTGCAACACCACCCTCCAGTAGGGCCACCTGATTCTCAGTGTCCTTTCCACAAACACTTCTAAGAGATTCCAGCGTGTGCCCTCAACTGCTGGTATTCACAACACACTCATGATGTACGTCAGTGACACAAAATGTAAGGCCAGTCCCAACCTTTGAGCTCTCCATCACGCTCAGGATCTCTGCTGTCTCTTCTCTCTGTTCCCACACCAGCTACTGGGGGACTATTTGTGTCCCTCTCCCCAAAAAATTCATATAAAGAAACCTAACCCCCAAGGTGATGTTATTAGGAAGTTGATTAGGTCTTGAGGGTGGAGCCCCTATGAATGGGATTAGTCTCCTGATAAATCAGCCCAAGAAAGCTCCCTCGCGCCTTCCACCACGTGAGGACAGGGCAAGAAGTTGACAGTCCGCAACCAGGAAGAGGGTTCTCCCCAGACCCGGACCATGCCGGCATCTGATCTCAGACTTCCAGCCTCCAGAATTGTCAGCAGTAAGTTCCTGTTTCTAGGCACCCAGTGTGTGGTACTTTGTTAGAGCAGCTGAAACCGACTAAGACCCTAACTTACTTCTTCCACCATGAGTCCACACTCTTTCCGGCTCCTTCAAATCCTAGCTCTCTTCTCACCTTTTCCAGTAATTTTCCAAATGCTTAAAATAGTCATTTCTTGGCCAAATAGCAATGACCACCTTCGTTGCCTTCAAATTTACTTCCTCTTGAAACACTTATTCTGGATAATATGCCCGCCTTACTGCCCATCACTTATGCAAATACTTGGGAGCATTTATGAAGTCCTCATGAAGGACTGGGCAGCTCACCACAGCACGGCCAGGAGCTGGCACAGACAGGTCATGGATAAAAAATGAAGAGAAACACAAAGGAAAGGTAAGTGTTACTGTTTTGTTCAATACAGACACTTCAGTGCTGCAGACACATGCATATAGTGGACACAAGGTGAATCAGACCTCAAGCCGATACATCGTAACCCCTTTTCTGTCTATGGTTGTACCCATGGATGTACACTCTGGAGATAAAGTAAGATGGAAGGTTTGTAAGAATCTAACTTAGGAAAAGTTGAGTTTATCCCATTTATTTATGGGGCACCCATATACGCAATCCATTAATCAAGCATATAATGAGTGTCTATTATTTTAAGGCACTTTGCCGGTTGTTGGGAATACAGAAGGTGTGGAGTCCTTGCCCTTGAGGAACTTTCACTTTAATGGGAATACAGTTAACTAACAGGAGGCATCGACACAGAGTGACAAGCGCAGGTAAAGGGGCTGAGTGCCAGGTGCACAGGCATGTGAGGGTCTCCGAATCCAGGCAGGATCAAGTGTTCCTGGCAGCAGAAAAAGGCGTATACGCAAGGCCAGACGTGAGCACAAGGAGGGGGGACGAGCCTTGGGCCCAGTCTGGGCCAGGTACCGTGGGGACGCACACACTGACACACCCTACAGTCCTCCTGGGGGCACCCTGAGCTGAGACAGAGCTGCCCCAGGACAGGGCAGGCTCCCCAGTCACTGTCCTGAACAGCGTGGTTAACCAGGAGGTCAGAAACAGACCGCTCCCCAAAGAGGACATGGGGCCGGGAGGTGGAGAGGGGATCTGACCCAGCCACAGAAGGGATGGGCACGCGCCGTGGAAAGACTGCTGCCGGGACCGCGACCTGCACGGGGCTGGAAATGGGCAGAGAACAGGGCCCATTCCAGGCAAGAGGAGACCAAAAGACCAGAGAACAGCGAGGAGACTGATGCGCTTCAGAATCAGGGAACTCCCGTGTAATTAGAATAAGACAGACACACACACACACACACACACACACACACACACACACACACCCCTCTTGAGAAACCTGACAAATAGGGCTAGACGGCATAGGGGAGCGAATCCTGAGCCAGCAGTAGAGAGACCCAGATCCTCCACTGTAAGGTTATCTTCCCCAGGCCTCTGGCAGGTGAGGTGGGCGCCAAGAGCACCGTCCAGATTAGGAGTTGGGAAATATACGTGGTGGTTCACAACTGGCATTCTTTTTCTTTTTTTTATATTATATGAAGTAAAACAGAACATGTTCTGCTGTGTGCATTGCCCAGAGAAAAAAACAACGTTTTATGAAATGTTTGCTTCAGATATATAGACACAGACGCATATGTGAGCTTAATCAGGATGTAAGATGCTTCTTACTATGGGGTCACAATCAAAAAAGTTTGAGAAAGCACAGGACAAGAGGATTTGTAAGGTTTCTTCCAATTCTAAGATTCTCATTTAACCTTTAAATTCTAACCCATTTTACAGGCGTGTAAACCCATCTAGGTATGAGTTCTGGCATAAAATTAAATAAACCATGGGCAAAATTTAGACATACCATCAGATCATTCAAAATGGAATTGAATTGTTTATCCAAACCAGTGACCTTAAACTGTGACAAAAGTCTCCAGGAAACCACTATGCTCACACATGTTGTAACAGACACACCTGCACATTCAGGGCAGAGGGTTTCCCCCGTTCTGAAAGGTTTTAACAGACACCCACACCGAGGACCAGGCCTCCACAGAAATCTCAGGACAAAACCTGATACTCAAGGTAAGATTTTCAAAGTTTCATTACAAAAAGATCTAATGCCAACCCTTATTTTTCACACCTTTACCCACAGTAAATGCTAGCCATCTATTGCTTGTGTGACACACACTTCTGAAACCCTTTAGTGGGACAGGTAGCTTCTAACTACTTGTGTACTCTGACTCAACGTATTCACATGACACATTCTCACCCACCTAAACCCCTTTCGAAAAGCTATATAATGCAAATGAAGTCCTTCAGGAGAACAGGAATAAGCAACATATCTTATATCTTAAGTCCTAAGTCCTTCCTTGTTGGACAACTCGTTTTCCCAGAAAGGCAAGGAGTTAATTTATGAGCCTGTGTATTAACAGGAAAGGAGACGAAAATCATGAACGTGGGGGATCCGCATGAGCCGAGCAAACACATTTCAGAAAAAAATTATGTAAGTGTCCACAGCCATAATAGTGTCAATTACACTTATTCTGGGGGCCGTTTCACCTGAAGCGATGCGAGGTCATTACAGGCATGATCTCAGGTGTTTTCACCACCACTGCTATGAGGTGAGTCAGAAATACCAAAACTGGAGCACAAACAGGTGACGTGACTTGCCCAGACTTTTGTCTGAGTTGAGAAGAAAACTCAAGTTTCCTGTTTGCTTGTCTTCCCAGGTTTAGCCCAGAAACCATGCCCTCACAATTTGTGCCTTGCACGTTAAAGTCTGCCCCAATCCTTCTGTAAATGCTAATTCAAGGTCAAGAGAGTCCTCAAACCCCATAACCTAAGATTCGAACACATCCTGGGGTGTTGCTGAGGCCTCGCGGAAGGTGCCAGGCCAGCAGGCACCACTTAACCTCCCGGCCACACAGTGCCAGCTACTCTGCCCACCAGGAGGCCAACTTCGCACCGCGCGCCCGGCCAGCCGCCTCCACGGTGGCCAGGACACTGCCCCGCCGAGCACTTTACAACCAGAAAGTCCTTTAGAGGTCACCCCGTGTCGCCCCTGATTTTACAAGGAAAGAAACCGCTCTGGAGCCTCCTGCCGCCTTCCCCAAGGTCACTTCGGCCCGAAGACCTTCAGTCTCTGGCTGTCAGCTCGCACAGAGTAAACGCGAGCCGAGTTGTTTCTGCCCGTGCTGAAGCACCCCCACGCTGCCACGTGCGGAGACCACAGCCACAAAAGACCCAACCGGTGGACCGGGGACCCCAGGCATACCGAGGCAGGCAAACCCCCCGAGTCTGAGCTCTCCAGGAACCTGAGGGCCGGCAGGGGTTTTGGAGGGGGTGGGAGAAGGCCAGGGGAAAGCGAATCCTCAGCGGCTGGCCCATAGCCCCCGAGGAGGGACCCCTCTCCCCGCAGGCCCCGAGGGGACCCGGGGACCCCCGCCCCGCCCCCCGCAGCTGGAGGCCGGGCCTGGCGACCCCCGGCCAGCTCACCGGGTGCGCAGCGCCTGCCACGCGGCGTCGATGTCGGCGTAGAGGTTCTTCTCGGAGGGCCTGCCCGAGCTGACGCCGTAGCCCGAGTAGTCGTAGGAAAAGATGTTGCAGTTGATGCGCGAGCCGAGCCCGATGTAGAAGCTGCACATCTGGCCCAGGTCCACGGCGTTGCCGTGCGAGAAGAGCAGCGTGTAGCGGCTGGAGGGCGCGCAGCGCACGAACATGCAGCCCAGCCGGTTGTCCCGGGCGGTGCGCGAGAAGAAGACCTCGACGGCGTCCAGCTCGCGCTGCGAGTACTGCCAGTCGGCGCGCTCGCTCAGGTGCAGGCTGCACGCGCCGGGCCCCGCGCCCGGGCCCTCCTCGGGCTGCGGCGCCGCCGGCTGGGCCGCGGCGGCCGGGGCGGGGGCGGGCGCGCCGGGGCCGCGCTGCTCGGGAGCCAGCACCGTGTAGGTGGGCTCGGGCGGCAGGAAGGCCAGCTTGGCGGCAATGCGGCTCGGGCAGGGCGGGCAGCAGAAGAGCCAGCACAGCTCGCCCAGCGAGAAGCCGTTCATCCTGGGGCCTGGCTCCGGCATCGGGGCGGCCTGGGCCCGCCGCCGCCGGCCCGGCAGGCTGGCTGGCTCGGGAGCGAGGGCGCGCGGCGGGCGCGGGCGGGCGGGGCGCGCGGCGGGCGCCAGGGGCGGCGCGGAGGAGGCGGGGCCGGCGGCCGGGCGGGGCGGTCAGCGGCGGCCCCGAGGCCCGGGTGCGGCGCTGGGGGCCCGCGCGCGGCACACAAAGCCGGCGGCGGCGGCCATGCCCGGCTCCAGCGCCGCCCCCGCCCGCGCTGCTCCCGCACGCCCGCCGCCACTTCCGGGGACCGCGCGGCGCCCCCGGGACTCGGCGCGGGGCCGGCATCGGGGCGGGGCTCCCCGGGACACGGGGTGGGCCCCCACGGCTCCCGCCCTTCCATCCGCGCGCGGGGGCGCCGGCACCCTGGCTCGTCTCCGAAGCGCATCCGCGTTCCCGGGACGCACGGGGGCCCGGAGGAGCCGGCTTAGGGGTCCGCATAGGGGGCAGGTGCGCAGATATCCAGAGGGCCGCGAGCCCCCTCACCCGCCTGCGAAGCACGGCCTGGGTCCGGCAGGGGCCTGGAGGAGCGGGGCGCCCCGGCGGAGGGGGTGTGCATGGGGACGACGGTGGAGGTGGCGTGGGAGTCCTCCCGGATCGGACTATTCCGCCCTCGGAATTCCCTTCTCCAGATCCGAGTGTGGTCAGGCATGGAGGTTCTTGGGAATCTACTGAAAAGAAAATTAATGGGTGGAAGAGAGTTTGAATGAGCCTTTAACATTGGCTCTTGGTGTCTGTGCAGCTTTCTGAACTGCCCTTCCTGAAGTCTCAGTACCACAGGGGGTACTTGTCTTGTGGGGTAGACGGTCCGGTCCTCGCTGTATTTCCCTGTCACCTGAGGCTGCTTCTGCATGTGTAGCAACAGTGTTACCTTCCCAGGGGCGTCCTTGGGCCTTTGGTACATCCATGTATCTGTACCCACCGGCTGTTGTCACAGGGCTGCGCTGTCTTGAGCTATGTACCACGACTCAGTTATCATCTCCAGTCCCACGTGCAGACTTTCTACTAGTAACTAGGTGACCTTTACATTGCTGTTTTCTCTAGACTTGCTTTGGGTCCGGGTTTCTTAAGTGGTCTGTACCATGAGAGATCCCTTAGAATGGTTTAAATCTGCTGTAATCTTGTCATTCACCTTTAAGTGACTTTTTTTTTTCAAATGTTACTCTCAGTGCCTTGAGACAGTGCGCTGGTGCCAACTTCACAGAGTCTTCTGTCCTACTTCCTGTTTCCCTCCTGATTTGGCAGCCGGATTCCCTTTCAGGAATTGAGGGAGATACCCTTCCTGGATGGCCCACAGGGCAGGCTGGATGGAGACAAGAGGTTGGCAACATCAGCATCCGGACCTGCTATTTTAACCCGCAGATGTCCTGAGAAGAACTTTACCTTTTGTTGTGGTTTGTGTTCCAGATGGCCTGGAGGCAGCGTTAACTGTTGTTAGGAAAAGTTAAAAGTCAGATATTTGTTTATTTATACCCTGCCTCATCCGACAAAGAATTTGTGGAGTGTCACGTGGTATAATACTAATAAATTAATAAAAACCTGGTTTTTATTTTCATCCTCTTAGAAGGCTACACAGAGTTGGGCTGAGAGGGCAGGTGCTCCCCCGGAAGATGTGTTGGTTCAGGTTGATGAGAATGTTAAATTGAGGCTACAGTTGTGTGCACAGAGCAAAGCCACCAAACCTGCCCGCCTCGTGCCACATGCCATCACCGTCAAGTTGGTGTGGCCCCCTGAGATGAGAAGATGTGCTGCCCAGGGCTCAGCCCCGAGGCCTAAGGGGTTCAAGATCTCAGGACACCTCTAACATATCCACGACGAGGCCGTCAGTGTGCCTTGGCGTGTCGTTTGGGAAACTTCAACATGCGGCACAGAAGGAATAAATTTGCCCTGTAAAATGCAAAGGTCAGGGATTGCTGGCGGTTCATTTTGACCTTAAGGAATTTCTAGGAGGCTCCTCACATTCTAGTAGAGAAAGGCCTGACTTGGAGTTTGGGTCAGCACACGTGTTTACTAGGTGCTTACGGGAGTCAGTCTCTGAGCTGATCTGGGGAGTGCAGACGGTAGCTGAGACACGGCCCCTCCTGCCTTCGACAAGCTCCTGCAAGGTCTGCAACTCGGAATAGCTCTGCGTCCTGCTAGGCCAGCAAGGACTGCTAAACTGAACAATATTCCGAGGAGCTTAATGCGCTGGTGTCTGTTATTCAATGTTGGCCCTTTTACACGTGGAACTTTTCTTCCGGGTGAGTTTGCCTGATGTTGAGTTGCTCAAGATCACCTCAACTGGGAAGAGTAAAGCAGTCTCAGCCGTGTAGAGAAGGATTTCTTTTTTCCTGACCATAAAAGAAGAATGTGCCTGGTTAGAAACGGAATCTGGTTGTTTAGATGGAAGGTGAAAGAGAAATCTAAGTTAGATTGTCCTGTTTTTCTTTTCTTTCTTTTTTTGCAGTTTAGGACTGGATGCTCTGTGAAGGTGAGGATTGTGTCTATTTTGGTTACCACTGCTTCTCCCATGCTTGGCACTAATTAAGTATTAATTAAATGGGTGAATTAAAGAATGAATCAGTGACTTGGTGAGTGCATCAAGAGACAAGCCTGTTCCTTCAGATTTGGGCGGTATTATTGGAGCACGGGCTTAGAGGAAGATGCGCAGCGGTCCAAAGTGAACGCCACCATCGCACTGCGTGAGTGTGCAGTACGTGTTCCCCGGCCGAGAAGCGGGGCATCCTCCCCATCTTTCTTACTAACAGACCTCTGGTGACAGTGTTCCCAGTTAAGGTGCACGGCCACCTCGCCTCCCCTGCTGTGAGGATGGTCACATGGCAGTTCTGGCCACTGGTCTCTATGTGGGGAACTTTGGGGAGCTTCTGGAAAGACTTACCAGAGCCGGACTCATCTGTAATGTTTCTCTTCGCCGTTTCCCTTCGTTCCCACTCGGTTGGCAGCATTGTTATTAGAGCTACGGCAGCCACGTTGCAGCCATGAGGGTGAATTTCATAGCTGAAGATGCTGGAGAAGAAAGACAGGAGTCTAGATCCTTCCTGGCGTTGCTGAGTAGCTGCCCAGCTGTGCCTCTGTTTAGGCTTCTTGTTATGTGAGAAAAATAAGTCACTTGATTTTATCTCATTGCAGTTGGGTACTTTGTTACCTGATGCAATGACTAGGACTCTGATTCAGGAATCAAAAGCAAAAGGTATGTTGTCTTTAACTGCCTTCTCAATAAGGACAAAGAATGTTTTGTTGATCAACAGTAGAACAGTTAGACCTAAATCCTTCTTGTTCCCCCTAAAAAAATATTAAAGTGTGGCTAAAGATGGGATAGATTTTTGAGGAGATATCCATTAAACAAACGTATCCGAGGGCTGGCTGGTTGGCATAGTGGTTAAGTTCACATGCTCCGCTTTGACGGTCCAGAGTTCGCCGATTCAGATCCCGGGTATGGACCTACACACCACTCATCAAGCCATGCTGTGGTGGCATCCCACATGTAAAATAGAGGCAGATGGGCACAGATGTTAGCTCAGGGCCAATCTTCCTCCCCCCCCCCAAAAAAAAAACTCACCATATCTGAAATGTGAAGAAAATAAGAGCTTATAATTTTGAAAATAGTATAAGTGACACTTTGAGTCTATTCCAGGGGATCTATGCTGATGTTAATTAGGGTAAAGGGCCTGCCATTCAACTAAAAGCTTTTGGAGGCAAAATATCTTTCCCTAGAACCTTTTTCAGCCTGAGGGCTCTTATCAAAAGTGTTGTTAATGAGGTCACTGGAGCTCTGCTTGGGAGATCTGAGAGAGCCACAAAATGCTGAGAAAGCACTGCAGAGATAAGGACTGAAAGAAATAAAACACACCCACCAAGATAGGCTTTCCCAGTTCCCTTCCTTGCAGAAATGATCACGTCCTCAAACCTGCATTTCTTACTAGTCTCAACCTATCACCCATTTGTGGATTCTTGACGGGAGGCCCAGAGGCCCTGAGGTTGATCCCTGAATTTGGACTCAGTGAGCTACTTGAAGTGGGAACCGTGTCCATCTTGATTTTCCTGTATAATCAGAACCAAACGTTATGTCTTAGCACATTGTAGGGGACTGGAATTGGCCACCCCAAGATATGTCTCTTTGGCATGAGGATTATTTTGGGCTGGTTACTTTTTAAAAACTGCAGACAGGGGGCCAGCCCAGTGGTGCAACAGATAAGTTTGCACGTTCTGCTTCAGTGGCCCAGGGTCCACTGGTTCAGATCCAGGTTGTGGACATGGCACCGCTTGGCAAGCCATACTATGGTAGGCGCCCCACATATAAAATAGAGGAAGATGGGCACAGATGTTAGCTCAGGGCCAATCTTCCTCAGCAAAAAGAGGGGGATTGGCATCAGATGTTAGCTCAGGGCTGATCTTCCTCAAAAAACACAAAACTGCAGACAGGAAAGAAACTCTGAAAAGTAGAATTTACTTACCCTTTGTTAAGAGACATTTACATTGTAAAGGAAATCTCCATCTGTAAAGGTGTCTCCCTCTCTGTACCAGGAAGAAGGAGGGATGACCTTATCTCTAGAAACTCTTATCAATGCGGAAGGCAAGGAATTAAATCTGCATAGTAACCTGACTCTCCTTTACTGTGCTTTTCTGGTAACCTCCCATAACCGACTTCCCACACCCCAACAACCTCCTTTGTCTTTACCCGAGGATGGTATTTAAGGTGGTGGCTTCAGCCATTTTGGCGAGTTGCTCAGCTTGCCTGAGCCTCTCCCATGTATACATGTTATAAAGCTTTGTTTAATTTTCTCCTGTTATTCTGTCTCATGTGAATTTAATTCGTTCTCCAGCCAGAAGGACCCAGAGCAGGTAGAGGCAATGTCTTCCTCCCCTACAACATAATAGGAACTCAAAACATATTTGTCAATGGATTGGAATTCGATTTCTGATGTTTTCTAAAAGCTTTTTTTAAGTGTGCAGAGAGATAATAGAGTAGGTTAAATAAGTAACTTTTTAAAGTGGAAAATGGGAAGGACCAGCCTTGTATACACTGAGCTTGCAAATCTAATTTTAAGATGATAATGAACAATATCCTGGCATCAGTTTTAATTTTTTTTGTCAGAATTTTGGATAGTTGCACATTAAAACAGGGTACATGAGTGATTAATCTGTAGTGTTATTTCAGGGAATTTACAATAATGAATATTAAATGTGTATTCTAAAAAACAGTAATACCAGCGTAACACCAGACAGACCCAGCTATGTATAGGTATTTCATATATGATAAGGTTGATATGTCAAATCAGTGGAGATGTATCATCTTATAATTGGTTAATTATAAGTTAATTGTAATAATTGTTTAAATATTTGGGTTGAAGATAGTAATCTCTCTACTTTTGTATATGTTTGAAATTTTCCATAATAAAAAATCCCCATTTTTTAATTTTCAGGATTTTGAAAAACAAACTAGGCCAAAATATTTGCTATAAATCCATTAAAAAAAAAAAAAGACAAAACACCACAGTGGGGAAAATGGGCACATGGCACAAGTGTTTTATAAAAAGGAGTACAAATGGCCAATAAGGAT
This sequence comes from Equus przewalskii, assembly GCF_037783145.1. Taxonomy (NCBI): domain Eukaryota; kingdom Metazoa; phylum Chordata; class Mammalia; order Perissodactyla; family Equidae; genus Equus; species Equus przewalskii. Next base: position 90,754,439 of record NC_091831.1, read on the forward strand.
ATGAAAAAAAGGCTTAGACTCATTTGTTGTAAAAAAGCAAATTTTAAAAACATGTTTAACCTTCTTGTATTGACCCAAATTTAAAAAAAAAAAAAAAAGGAATAAAGAACACTAGTCCTTTGTTGGACATGATGTGGAAAGGTAAACACTCTCACACACAACTTTCTGGCTGGAGTGTTAATTGGTATAACTTTCTGGAAGGAAACTTGACAGTGTGTATCAAAAGGTTTAAACACATACCAAACTTGTAACCAAGTGATTCAGGTTGGAATTTCGCCTAAGGAAGTAATTCATTCTGCACGTGGATTTTAAATACCAGGATGTTTATGACAGCATAGTTTAAATAAGAAAAAAAATTGAGAACATCAGAGTCTAAAGTCTAAAGCAATAGTACATTCAGACAATAGACCAATACGTGCCATTAAAACTGAAATGGAAGAACCGTGTTTGTTATTATAGGAAAATGTCCACAATACATTGAGTAAAAACAGAACACAAAATATGAACAATATGTAAATATCCTTTAAAAGTTTAAGCCCAGGAAAAACTTCTACCCCTGGCTGATAAGATTATGGGGCTTTTGTTTTGCTTTGGTTGGTTGTTTATTTCTGGTGTATGTGTATATTCTTTATGTTCTGGGCATGTATTATTTTATAATTAAAAGGGAATAATAAAAGATCATTTTAAGCCAAACAGAAAAAAAAGGAGGAAAAAAAGTCCTTTAGAATAATGAAGATGTTCTTCTAGCTATTTTAGGGTACTTCAAAAATCAACATCCCAAAGATAAGTAATTTTCTATTCACATGAGAACAAAACAATGTTATTACAGTTGAGTTAAGCAGGGCTTTACCAAAACATACTGTGTCCCAGAAATGTGGTGGTTTCTGCAGGAAATACGAAGATGACAAGATAACCCGCACCCCACCCACAAGGACCTTTTCTTCAGCTTCCTCTTTTGGAGTCCGTATGATCTGGTCACATGACCCTTCCCGGTGTTTGTATGTCCCACGCCAAGGATGTGCGTTTCTTGTGGATTTTACAGTGGGCTTGCTCTCTACGCCTCCTCACTTCTCTGCCTTCCTTCCCTAATGATGAAGGTGGTACTCCCAGCCGAGGCACTCCACATGCAGACCCTGCCCTCACAAGTCTCTATTCCCTCATCTCTCCCAACCTTCTTCTTCTCCGATGAACTACCCATAAACGTTGTCACGCCCTGGTCCGTGTTACCACGCGGCGCTGTGTCATTCCTAGGAGGTTCTTCCATGCTTCTTCTTCCCTCCCATTGAACCTCTTTCGGATTTTCTTGCTGCTCACTCCATCCTTGATCGGACAGCCTGGAATGCTTGTCCTGACCTTGGTCTCGTGGATGGTAAATCACGCCAGTAATGTTCTTGTTGGTGCCTTAATATGCGCCCCCCGTACTTGTGGTCCTTCTGCTGTGCACTCTTTGCTCATCTCCTTCCCTGGTTAGCTCAAATATTTAACAAAATATTGTTGAGCATTTACGCTGTGCCATGCAGATCAGTAAAGAGCTGGGACATCCAGAGCTCGTCATGTTTTTAAAACTGCGTTTCTGTTATGAAGTTTGATAGAATGGGAGGCAGCTTGGCTCAGTGGAGTAGCCCAGGATTTAGAGTGGCAGAGATGTGGATTTGAATCCCGGTTTTGCCACCTCGGGCAAGCCACTTCTCGGGACCCCGGTCTCCCGTCTGTAAAAGCAAGTGGCAGCACCTCTGAGGAGAAAATACCTTGTAAACTGAGAAGAGCTCTGGGGTTAGGAGTCCATATACTTCAGCAGCACATGACTGGATTCCGGCGCCTAATTAGGGTTTCGTAAAGAAGGTCTTTCCCTCCTCAGCAGGAAGTGCAGTGGTCAAGAACCTGGGTTCAGCTCCCAGCTCTGCCAGTTGCTAGCTGGGTGAACTTGGGCACATGGCTTAGCCTGTCTGTGCCTTGGTTTTAAGGGCTTTGTGAAGATGGAAGGAGATAATGTGGGCATAGTATTCGGTTCCCGGATGCAGAAAGTGCTCACTAAATGTCAGCTAGTATCCTCCTTAGCTGTTGTAAGGTATGCAGCCGAGAGGAGCAGACCTCATCATTTCTGCCTGTTTCCGGAAAATTCCCTTCAACTCATTGTGCTTTGTGCTCTGCAAAGCATAGTGCTTGGCATGTGACGATGATGGTTGTGCTGCTGATGATTATAGAGGCTAGCACTTATCGAGTGCTTACTGTGTTCATGTAGTATTAACGTGTTAATACATGCACTTTACGTGTATTAACTCAGTTTACCCTCAGACAGTCTTTATGATGTCGATACTATTACCTCCATCTTATAGAGGAGGAAACTGAGGCACAGTGAGGTTCGGTAACTTCTAAGGTCACACCGCTAATAGGTGGAAAAGCCTAAATTCACCCTTTTCTTAACCACTACTGATACTTTGACTGTAAATACTCAATAAGTAGTTGGTGAATGAAAGTATGTATTTGTGAATAAATCAATGTCACACACTATGCTGAACAAAAGGTATGATAAACATTCTATAAGTATTGCATGTATTTTAAAGATTTTATGGATTGTGGTAGGATTGTGGGTTTATTGCCAAGACGGCCTCCACTAATTCCTTCCCTCCCTGTGTAAGCCGTTCCCACATTAAGAGATTCGTTCTGTTCTCTACCCCCTTGAATTTGGGTTTGCCTGGGACCACTCTAATTAACAGAACATGGTAGAAGTGATTCTGCGAGACTTCCAAGGCTAGGTCCTAGGAAGACTCATGGCTTTCATCTGACTCTCTTGATCTGCTTCCTCTGGGGAAGGCCAGCATGCTGTGAGGAAGCACAAGTTGTCCAAATGGAGACCGTGGAGAGAGATGTCTGACCAACCTTCAGCTCCTCCAACCATCCCAGCCCAGGATCAGACATGACACCCAGGTGAAGAAGCCTTTAGATGACATCAGCCTCAGCTGCCAGCTGACCACAGCCTTGTGAAAGACCCCAAGTGAGAACCACCCATGGTGCCATGAGACTTAATAAATTGTTGTCTTGGCCACCAAGTTTTGGGGCATTTCATTATGTAGCAACAGATAACTGGAACAAGAATGCTTTTCATCATGCCACCAAAGTCCTCTTTATTAGAACCTATTGGGAGAAGTTTCCATTCAAGCTTGATGCCAAGAAGAATAGAGCGATTAATTGTCTCCTTGTCATCCACCAACCTCCAGTCAATGGACACTGTGAGTTTTATGATCCAGAAGTTGACCCTTTCACTTCAGCCACCAGAAAGTTCAGAGCCCAATGCTGCCCTTCTTGAAGCTGGGACGTGGGTGATTATTTGCAATTATAACTTGCTTTTTTATTCTATTTTGTTGTCTTTCTGGGTTTTCTTTTTTCCTTTATTTTAAACCTCCATTTATAATTTAGGCTAACTTACATTTTAAATATCCTTGTAAGCTTTCTTAAGTCATTTCTGTAAAAAGGTAGGGTCTAATTAATATAAATAAATATAATATTTTCCAGGAACTGCACAGGGCTTTCAAAGGGGTCACAAAGTTGAATAAGGCCAGGCCCTGCCTTCGGGGAGAAAGACCCATACAAAAATGACTCTCACGGTTAATGTATAATTTTCGTGATAAAAATAATATGAGAAATACCAAAAGTGCACTGAGAATACAGAGTAACTCATGCCTTTGTGGAGTTGGTGGCAGACGCCTCTTCAGAGCTGGGCTTTGAAGGAAGAAGGGACCATTCTAAGCTGAGAGAACAGTGGACATCTTTTTTTTTTACCTCCTAAGATAAATCCCTCCACTAGTGCCATTGACCCATCACTCCCAGAATTATTCTAGTTTCTCACTCTGTCTTATCAGCTTCAATCCAAACTGCTTCCTGGATTTTCCCTTTAGCTGACAAGGATTCCTAAGTCTCCCCATCTTTTAAACCAACCAACCAACCAACCAGCCCTGACCGTCCTGCACCCTCCTGTCTGCTCGAGTTTGTCCGCACCCTGTCCCTTCACTGCCGAGCTTCTGGGGAGGGTGATCTGTACCCACGCCCTTCACTTTGTCGATATCCGATAATCCCACAACCCAATGCCTCCCAAACTTGTCTACCCATTAAAACAATCAGTATCTTTTAAAACTTCCAAAGCCCAGGTCACACCCCAGACCAATAAGCCACAGTGTTTGGCGGCAGGACACGGGCACCAGTACGGGAAACTCTCAGGAAATTCCAATTCCACTTTGGGGGTCACTCCTGTGACCTCTTGCAGGCTGCTTCCTTGAAGGTCATCGATTACCCCCTAATAGCTACGTCTAATGCTTCTTTCTTATTCTTTATCCAGCTTAATTTTTCCACAGCCTTCCAAGTAGTTGGGCACCAACTAAGTACAAACTCTTAGCATTCAAAGCCTTTGATGGCATGGACACTAACAAAATTGGAATTTTGTGCTTCTTAGAATAATGGGTTTAGTGGGACATGATAGACAAGCGGGGGCAGGACTTGGCACCTAGAAATGATACGCGTTGTCTGTTCTGGGATGGGAACCAGGAGGGCGGACGCAGCTTCTGACAACAGGAGAATGTCCTGCTAGACGGGCAGGACTAGCTTATTCACTCGGCAACCGTGTCATCCCCATTCTGTGCCAGTACAGTGAGTAAGAGCTGACAGAGGCAAATAGAAAATGCAGAGGAGCGTCCAGGAAGCAGTACCCCCCACCCCAGGAGAGGAGGCCGTCAGGAAAGGCTCCAAGGAAAAAGGTTCTGAGCGAGAGAAACTATCCAGAGCGTGTGGGGACAGGCAGTGTAACCGGCAGCCCAGGAAGCTGGTCAGAATCTGGAGGGAGAGAATTCACGCTTACGGAGCCCTGCCTCTGTGCCGGGCAGGAAAGAGGGAATTGTCACAGATTGGGTTCCCCAGGAAGCGGACTCTGAGATGGAGATGAGCATGCAGGAAACTTACCAGGAAGTGCTCTTGGGATCGACACCTGTAAAAAGGAAATAGGATTAGACAGAAGCAGAAGTTGGTCTGTGATAGGGTCTAAGGAAGTCCTCACGGCCTGCACAGGGGACTCTGAAGACCAGAGAGGTTGAACAACTTCTCTATAGCCACACAGCTTGTACATCTCAAAGAAGAGTTTTTAATCTGGTTCTGATTCCAAAGTTCATATTCACTCTAGAGCCTGCATTCTCAGTTCTTGCAATGGAGGGACATCACCTCCAAGGATGTAAAAACTGGCTCTTGGGGGGCAAACAATCTAAGATATTACAATGGCTTGTGGCTCTCCAAAGGGCCACAAAACATGACAATATATACTATATCTGTGCTATTAAAATGTCATGGGGAGGGAGGATTAGGAAAAAAAAGTCTAAAAAGGCTGAGGGGGGGACAATAATGACAAAAAGCTTGGGAAACATTGCTCCAAGGAACACTTGGGTGGGGTCAAGAGGTGTAACATAAAATTAGATTATACACATTGGGTCTGGATTATGGAGGAATTAGGAAATGCCAGGGTCAGCACTTTGAACTTTTCCTCCAGGCAATGGGGAACCACCCGGGATTTTCAATCAGAGAAGGAGCTTATGTTTTAGAAATATGCCAAGAGCAATAGTGTGAAGAGTGGATTGGAGATGGGCGTGGTGAGGGCAGGTGGAAGGCCATTGCAACAAACAAAGTGAGAGGTAAAGAGAGTGACCCAACCACTGACAGCAGGATGGAGAGGACAGGACAGTTCTGCAAGAGATTAAGAAGGCAGGATCAACAAGATCCATAAACTAACGCAGTGGGAAGGTCAAAAGTGACCATGATCCTTGGTTACTGGGAAGATAATCGTCTCACACTCAGAGCACACTTAGAGAGAGAAGCATGCTTGAAGGGGAGAGCACACGTGTGAGGGAACCGTGGCACATCTGAGAGGACATAGGCAAGAAGAAGCATAGTGGTTTGAAGCCCCCAAAAGAGGGAAAACATTTTTTTGGTACTTGGGGGAAGCTATCGAGGTAGAAGTGATGGTTGAAGCTGCGGAGGTAGGTGATCTCTCTAGGGGAGACAGTGCAGAGGTGGAAGAAAGCTAAACAGCCACCACTGGGAAATGCCTAAATGTAGGGATCATGGGAAAAGAGGAACAGTGAAGACATCGGTGAAGAATTAGGTATAGAAGGTAACCGGTACCTTTCAATGCCAATGGAAGAGTTACAGACAAAAGGTCAACATATTGAAGTTACTGCATGGGAGATAAAGGCATTTTATTTAGGTATTAGGAAATCATTGCTATTTTTTGAGAGAACAGGTTCAATTGAGTGGAAGCCAAATTACAAGGAATGGAGGATCATGCAGGGACCAGTCGTTACAATTGAGAGTTGGGACCATGGAGCCTGGACCCACACTCTACCACTTGCCGGCTGTGTGATCTTCACTAAGTTACCCTAAGTCGGTCAGTTCATCTATATAAATCTGGATAATAATGGAGCCTACTTCTAACAGACTAAAGATCAAATGAGGGATATGCATGAAGAACTTAGGATACAGCTGGTGCTCAATAAAATTTTAGTTACAATTCTCGATCAAGCATCTGGTGAGGAAGAGGAAGAAGAGAGTTGCATTAATTTCTTAGGGCTGCCATACAAATGGCCACGGACTGGGTGCCTTCACACAACAGAAGTTTATTCTCTCACGGTTTTGGAGGCCCTCAGATGGAGGTGTCATCAGAGCCACACCTCCTCAGGACGCTCTGGGGAAGCGTCTTTCCTTGCCTCTTCCAGCTTCTCATGGTGTCAAGTGTTCCTCAGCTTGTGACTGTGTAACTCCAGTCTCCGCCTCTGTCTTCACATGGCCTTCTTCTCTGTGTCTCTCTGTGTATCCCACTATCCACTTCCTTTCTCTTAGAAAGACACCAGTCTTTGGATTTAGGGCCCACTGTAAATCCGTGATGACTTTGTCTAGAGATTCTGAACTGATTAATTCTTCAAAGACTCTGTTTCCAGATCAGGTCACATTCTGAGGTTCTGAGTGGACGTGAATTTGGGGGGATTCTATTCAGCTCATCACTGGGTGCAGAATATGCTTTAGAGAAATTTGATGGTGAAGAGTAGAAGAGAAACAGGACTACATTTTGTTTTTAGGAAAGGAGATTTCCTTTATAAGATAGAGGAGGCTTGGTGTTTTTGCAGGCTGGGGAAGATACAGGGAGAAGAAATGGAAGATTCGGGAAGAGATGCCTAATGGAGCAAGAAGAGAGGGAGGACGGTAGAATCAAGAGCACAAAGAGGGCAGCTGCTTGACCAGCACCAACAGTTCACCGGAAGGGTCGCAGGTAAATGAGCGAGGCAAGGTGAGGACAGAAAGAGCAGGAGGTCACAAGCAGGGGGGCTGAAGGAGTTTCTGAGCTACTCAGTAAATTGCGTGGGTGGTTCTCTACTGAGAATAAGTGGAGCGAGAAAGGATCGGATGGGTTAACAAGGAAAGCTGAGGTTTGGAACATTGCTGTAGGGTATGTGACCACGGGCGACCATATGTTGAGCAGCAGGAAGACCGGTGAGGCTCCAGAAAGCCATTCATTGATATGGAACTCTGCCGAGTAAAGAAATTTATCAAACCAGCCTGCCGGTGTTTGACCAAACGCTGAACCTCAGGAGGGAATCTCAAGATGAGTTTTTCTCCTTTAAAATTACCGATGTGATTAAAGAAAGCAAGACCTAAGCATAACGTTCACCCTTAAATCAGAAGAAGAAAAAGGCACCACACAATTTAATATTCATTTGGTTCCACATTCAGTGCAAAGAAAATATTTCTAACAAGTCCAGCCCTGTATTCAAATAATTTCCAGATCTACAAACTTGGGGATGAGATTTACGGTTTACAATGAAAGAAAGACATCTTGGAGAGTTGGGAGGCGCAGTTGTTCTCTCTGTGCATCAGATAGGGAATGGCAGAGGGGCACCATTTCCATATGGATTCTGCCATAGATTTGCAGGGTGACCAGGCAAAGAAAATCATGTATCCATGTACCTAACTATGCGTGTCAGACTGGATGTAACGGAAAGAACTGTCTGCTGCAATTTGCATCAGTTATTCTGTTGGGCTGCTGCAAATTGCAATGGTAGTATGACCCATTTATGAACACATATAAAACTTCACCAGAATCTCTGCAATCAGGGTCCACACTCAAGCCTTGGGGGAGAAGATGATGGGGTTCTACATTCAGTCTTTCAGACTCAGACAACACTCTCTTCCCTGCCCCAGGCTCCACTGTCCAGCCAAAAGAGGCAGAACTTCCAGGAGAGACGAGAGAACTGTTAGACCCAGAGGAGAAGGAGCAGGAAACCACGTTGGCTCAGTGTAGAAGGTGTCAGAAGCCCTGTGACAGCGCTGGGCTTGACAGAATGGCGGTTGTCAGGACTGTAGGCTCCAGATGTCCCATCGCTCCAGCCAGGCAAGTCCAGTCCTCAGACCTTGGAGATAAGACAGTGTCTTTTTGCCTTTGGTCCAGTGTCTTACTGTCCCATTGTCCTACCCAACCTTATCCAGCAGGCCTTTGCTTTGGTATGAATGCTTAACCACCACTGACCTGCCCAAACGACCTGGGACTGTCACCCTCAATACTGTCACTGGACACTAGCACATGGTGTGTTTCTCCATCTGGAAGATGAAGAGAACAGGAACAGCCGGTATCCCAAGTACGCCGAGAGATTTAGATTAGGCCAACCCACATGCAAGATGATTAAAGAGCGCTGTGGAAATGTCAAATGCTATAAATATGGATAATATAATGATAACTGAGAAGCAGCTTGGTTAATTGAAGCCAGTCCCCAGAGCTATCCTGTAATTACGGCATGATCGTGTCTGGCACGCCCTGAGCATGGCGAGGGCCTCTTATGCAAACAGGCGGGTCAAGTAATTTGCATCCCACTAACTTCTGAGCTACAGCTTAAACCCAGGAGACGATGAGATGCATTCTTAAGAGTTTGGATAAGTCAAGAGAATTTCTTGACGTGAGCATCGTCTGTCTGTCCGTCTGTCTTCATGGCGTGTGACTCCATCTCCAGTTGGCAGCTCTGCTCTTCCTCAGACCCTCTGCAAATCCATGAGTGTGAAATGCCAGGATGAGTTTTTCCCCGACCTGAACAGATGAGAAAGAAATATAAAAAGTCAGGGATGAGGGAGACACACTTTTAAGGTCAACGATTCTTAAATCAATAGCTAGGACTCCAAGGTTTACGATAATGACGTTACTTCTTGTTGGAATGTTAAAAGACGTCCCCATTCTCCATTCAGACCATTCAGATCTTGATGTTTGCCATGTCTCCCAATAAGACAATTTTATTCTTGATTTGACAAAGTCCTCCAGTGCATTGAACACTTGTAGATTTATTTATTTAAAGACTTTTGTGGGGTGAGTACCAATGGGAGCGGTATTACAATAGGTCCCTACTCTGCAGTCAGCTTCCACACTCTATTTCACAGGCTTACGTGCAGATGCATAATTTCATTTTTGGGCCTCTCTCTGGATATCCCAACTCCCAGATCTTGCACACCAGCCCACCTCTTTCCCCACATGTTCAAGCTGCCGTTCCACTTGCCTCCTTGACACCTCCATATGAGTGACTCACGGGCCCCTCTACTCAACACATCAGAGCTGAGCTCAGGTTCCTCCCCAGCTCCCATCCCCCACTGAGACAGAACTTCCTCCTGCATTCCCCACAGCAAATGGCACTGCCCAGGAGCCAGAGCCAGAAATTTTGGTCTTATCGTTGATTCCTTCTTCTTTTTCACCCTTTGTTTCCCATTGACCCAGGTCTTGCCAGTGCTAATTCCTGACTGTTGTTGAATCCATCCCCAACTTAACCCAAACTAGGGTCCGCTCTTGCCTAGATTGCTGTCTCAGCTTCCAGTCTCTGCCTCAATTCTTCTCCCCCATAAAACTTGGTCATCTCATGCCCCTGCTTTGAATCCTTCAATGATGTCCCCCTGACATTAGGATAAGGTCTGAGCTCCTTCATTTGGCCCCTGGGTCCTTTATCTCTAACCTTCCCTCAATTCCTTAAACAGGCCCTACCCTCTACCCCCATCCCACTGGACTGTAAGTGCCAAGAGGGCAGGACCACATTTGTCTTAATTCTCATCACATCCGCAGGGCCCAGTGCAGTGCCCAGCTCTCAATAGATGGTCGTGCCCTGTGGGTCTGTAGCACTGTCCGGTTTCCCTTCTAACTGGTCATTTAAAAAAAAATGACCCTTTTAATCCTCATATTCCTGTCTTGAGCACCTCCCACACCAAGTTGCCCTATCCTTATAAGATTGTATTTACTACAGTATATCATGATTGCGAATTCACATTATCACCGGTGAAATGTGCGTTGCTGTGTAGGCAGCAGAGATCGTGTGTATCATTTCCAGCCCCCTTCAAAATAGTCTTCTCACATGAACCCAGCAGCTCCTCCTGTGTCAGTCAAACCTGTCTTCCACAGTAACTGGTTTCACAGGTTCATTGGGTATTCGTCTCCCTCTTCTAAATTCCATCTAAAGCCATTCCCATCTGGTCACACAGTCTCCATGACATGAACATTCATCCCAACCCTCTTGAGAGACCCTCCTTCCCTAGTTGGGTGTCAGTCTGCTCTTTCAAAGAACTTTGATGTTCAGTCTTGTTGCAGTGTATTTAGAGACTCTGATAGTCAGAAATTTCTTCTTTACGACTAACAAATTACTCCTGCTTTAATTTCAACCACTCTTCCCTTTGGAACGGTCAATCTAGGAAGGGAGAGTTTCACACATTCCTCCTGATCCCCATCACCACCCCATGTTCTTCCAGCCAAGGGTAGAGATCTACGAGGCCCATTTCCTAGCTTCAACGCACGCGGCCTTGGAGCCTGATTCTCACATGTTTACAGAAGAACCCTGATTATAGATGACGTAGAAAGTCCATTGCATTTTTGAAAGTCTAATGAGATAAAGATTATTTTGTTTTCTTATATAATTTCTATTAAAGGAATCACTGATCTATCCAATTCTAAGAAACATATTGTTAGGAAAATAATGTGAAAAGTGTCAAATAAGGAGAAAGGATAGCTAAAAAAAAATAGACCAATAAATTCTGAGAATGTAGAGAGGAGGGTCTGAACAAATTCAGCTTAGACATCAATGTCTTCAAGGAACCAGGGGACTGAGGCAACGGTGTGAAGAAGATGGTATAATTGGATGGAATGGATTTCAAGAGAGGTTCTCTTCTCTGTGATCTTTCACGGCTCTTACCTTGCCAGTCCCCAGCCCTGGATAAACACAAACACCCATCTCCTTCGTTCTTTGTCATGGGCTGCTGAGCATTGCTGTGAAAAGCTGCGCCATGTTACACAACATCAAGAGTGCTCTCAATACCGCTCGTTCCTTGTTGATGTCCTGTTCCCGACCCAGCCACACCTGGGTATTGCACGCAACTTTGGAGCCACATATCCAGACAGCTCAAGATAGGCTGAAGCATGCTTAGAGGCTTAGCCACTCAAACCCTGCCTCCCAACGAATTCTTGAAAGAATGTTTGATATTGAGTTTAAAGAACATGAGAGGTGATTTCAGAAGTCTGATTGTCCTTCAGGATGTTCCAAAGAATAGAACTGGGACTAGCCAGCAAGGGCTTTAGAGAGCAGGAGTCAACAGTTAGTCTAAGGAAGAACCATTTAAGAGTTCTCCAAAAGTAGAGTGTGATGGCAGAGTTCCCTTTCACTGATTATGTCAAAGCTTAATCTCCAATAAGTGACCGAACCAGAGTTTGGGGGCCCTTGTAATCAAGAGAGCGTATTCTGTGTTGTAGCTTTCAAATTTCTCAAGACACTTACTAGCTACCTGAGGTACAGGGGATCCACTCATTATAAATGAAACTGGGGGTCTGTGTGTGGGTTGGAGAATACAAATAAGAAAAGATCATCACTATGTGGTGTTGCAGGTACTGTACTAAGAGGATATGATGGCATCACATGGAAGGAGTGAGCCCGGCCGGAGAAGAGAGAGAAGGTTTTACTAAGAGAAGTGGGTTTTAAGTTTAATCTTGTAGAATTCAGCCAATGTACTCACGTAGAAGAAGCAGCTTATGCAAAAGTGCAGAAGAATAGATGTACGTGGTGTATACAGCCCGACAGGTACAAGTGGCAAGAAGCTTTAAAAGTAATTTAAGGCCGATTTGTGAATGGCCTCAATTCCTGATGGTTGTCACGGGACAACGAGACACAGAATGAAACAATTAAATTGGTGCTGTAGAAACTTGTGTTGTTTGAGATAGCGTGGGCTTTGGAGTGGTTGAGGCTGCGAGAATGCTGAATTGGGGAGTGGAGCTGGAAATAGGGCTGATGGGGTGGAGTCAATAATTATTTCAGAGGTAGAATTGACAAAACTGAGAAATGGGTATTCTGGAGAAGCAGGATCAGTTGAATATGACTCAGACATTTCTGTCTGCAGCAACTGAGTAGAGGAGGAACACAGTACAGGAACAGGAGGTGATCAATAGTTTGACTGTGAGCATATCAACGTAGAGGTACACGTGGGACATCCAGTTGGGACAGTCAGATGACCCTCAGAAATATGGGCCTGGAGCGCAGGAGAGAGAAAGAGGCTGACAATAAAAAGCCAGGAGTCAGCGGGAAGTGGAGCCTCCCCACCCAGGGTCCCTTCCTTCCTTTTTCCTGAAATAGAACCCCTTATTTTCTGGGTACAGCTCTTCCTTCCTATCTCATGGTCCCAACCATGAGGTGCTCACTAGAGCCTCCAAGTTCTTACATCACATGTCCCCTGTCACCATTGCTTCATCCAGAGGCAAAATCAAGACAAGCTAACATAATTCATCCTTGCGGAATTTTTTTTTTAATTTAAAGAAAATTTCCAACATATGTAAAAGCAGACAGAATAGCATAATGAACCCTCGTGTGTTTAATACCCGGCTTCGACAATCGTCGATTCATGGCCAATCTTGTTGCAAACTACATCCGTCTGCCTCCTCCCGTCCTGTATTATTTTTGAATCAGATACCAGATATCTGGGAATTCACTCCCTGGGATTGAAAGCTGTAGGATGTAAATAAAAGACAGGGATTTTTTTTATAGGCATATTTCTATCGTGTGGAGGAAGCCAGTTCAATGTAAGAGAGGACGACACTGACGTAAATTAAAATTAGAGAGAAAGAGTCTTGGTAACTTTCCAGTCAGTTCCTGCTGTTCCAGAGGCCCCTCCTGCTTCGCGGTGTGGTTGTCAACCTGTAGATTCCATGAGCCAAAATCTCCCTTCGAGCCTTAACCAGGTTGAGTTGAGTTTCTGTCCCTTATGAACAATTGTCCTGACTAAGACACCTCAGCATCCTCCGAATGATGGAAGCCACCCCAGGGAGTGTGTTCTCTCTTGTAAAAACAGCTTCTCTCCACGCTGAATGTCCAAATCCTCCAGCGCCTTCTTAATGAGAACTTCCCTAATCCCAGGAGCAGGAAGGGACCTCTCCCATCTCTGAATCACAGGGTGCTTTGTCCGAACGTCCTCATTTCATGACTCACGTTCTCTTATGTTCTACAGCTACTTGAGTGCATGTGTGAGATTTCTGCTAAAACTGTAAGCCCCCTGAAAACAGGAACTACGTCAGGGGGTTTTTCTTCTCCATCTCAACCCTCAACATCACCACACAGTTCTCAGTAACTCTGCTGATTGAATGAGAAAAAAAAAGTTTAATTTTGTTAAACAAACATTCAGTACCATTTAGAGCTTAAGAGAAATGGATGGAAAGAGATTTGAGGCAGTTTCCCTAGAGTCATTTTAAGTCAAGTCTGTGCACCAGAGAGAGAGTTTATAGTAATCACTCAGAAATACAGTCTTAATCAAACCAAGAAAACAGTATTACTGTTACATAATGTTAATTTAATGAAAACACAAATGCTACCAACTTGAAGCCTCAGCTATTGCCCTTTTCAACAGACTCCCATAATGAAAAGGTACTGGACTATGTTTTCGTTCATCTAAAAGCAGAACGGCGTGTTTATATAACTGCTTCTCAAACATTAATGTGCCCTGGACTCACCTGGGGGATCCTGTTAAAAGGCGGATCTGCTTCAGCAGGTCTAGACAAGGCCCGAGATGATGCATTTCTGATGCCCATGCTGCTGGTTCACGGGCCACACCTTGAATATTGAGGACGTACACCAGTGGTTCCCAAACATGGCACCCATTGAAACCACCAGGTAGGTTCGAACGCTACTGAGACCTGAGTCTCACCCCCAGATATTATGACTTAACTCATCTGGGGTGTGGTGTGGACTCTAGAAATTTTAAAAGACCCTCAAGTGATTTGAATGTGCAGCCAGGTTTGGGAACCACTGCTGCATTCAATACAGATTTAGGTTCAAAATAGCCTCATCTGAGTCCTGCCTCTGCTACTTTCTGGCTGGCTGGGTTCTCTTGGAGAAATCAGTTCATTTCTCTGAGCTTCAGTTTTCTCATCTCTAACCTGGAGATGATAAAACCATCTGATGGCTCTCTCTCTCCAAAAAGCTAGATAAGTCATGTGGAAATTTTTGTAACCTCCACAGTTTCATCTGAGTGTGAGGAATCGCTGAGAATGGGTCTGGATCAGAACTTCCCAAAACAACAGCCACTCCCCACATGGGACTGTTGAGCCCCTGAAATGTGCCTAGTGCCACGTGTTGAAAATAGTTTAGATATATTGGACTAAACAAAATACATTATTAAAATTAATTTTATTTGTTTCTTTTTTCTTTTCTTTATGTGGCTACTAGAAAAGTTACACTTACATGTGTGGTTCATATGATATTTCTGTTGGATGCTGGCCTAGACACTTAAAAGAAATGATAGGTGACAAAGAATTAGCTTTACATTCTTAAATGCTAACACAGGAATTCTAAGTTCCTAAATGCAAAGCAAATAAGTATTTAAAAGAACATCTTGGAATGAACGAACTGTTTCTATGCCCTGCCACTCAGTAACTTGAAGCATATTTGGTTTTAAGGTGAGGCATATATGAAATCAGATTCTTGGAGATAGAGCTCAAAGGAAAAAGGTAAATTCTATCCTCAAAGGAAAAAGAGATGGATTAACACCGAGACAGAAATTGTATGGACAAACACGTTTCTGAGGGGAACGTGGCAAACGAAGGGAGATCAGGAGCTGGTCCTTCTCCATGGGCCTTCTGGGCCTATCATGATCCTACAGGAGAGCCTGACGTCCAGCTGCTCAGGCCTCATGGCCAGAGCCCAGACTCAGAGAGAATTCTGCCCCAGCTTCAGGATGGGATACAAACAGCCCTGCCACGTGAGCCATGTGCCGGGCAAATTACATGGTGCCTGAGGGTTTCATGGCAGGTAAGGAGATGGTGTGGGGTAGAAGAGGCCAGCACAGTCCCCTAGGTTTCTGGAACAAGGCCATGCCATCCATAGCAGAGAACCATTTTCCATTTGAAAAGCAGATCCTGGCTTGCAGTTGGCTCCTAGTTGAGACCGTGTGTTTGATGTGAGTCATTGAGGGACCAAAGGTGCCATTAGGATCCGGGTGCCAGCACACCCACCAAGACATTAGGCTGAGTGGGCACAACAGCAGTGCACAAGGGAAAAGTGCCTTTGAGGTGAGGCCTGAACAGGTCTGGGGCAGTCAAGTAAATTCTGCAAACCGGACATCTCCCAAGTCGTCTGCTTCTGTAGCACCAAGACAACAGCTCACACCATGGCCTCCTGGAGAGGGTTCTCTGCAACCGCCTGATGGGGGAAGGAAAAACTGATGCCTGGGTCATGAATCAGTCAGCTCAACGTGTTGGTTCAAGCCAAAAATGGACGGCAGCCATGACGGCGACACTCACGGGTGGTCTGGAAAACAGCGATAAGAGCATGGATAGCCTCTCAGTGGACAGAAATTTGGAGAAAACATCTGGTCATCAATTTGACAGAGGGAGAAGTAGTCTAAGTTAAGAAAATTGTCCTCTCGGGGAAGAGAAAAGCAGGTTTCCTAAAGAAAACAATGGGCTTGCCACGTGGTGATTGTTGCCCCTTTCAGTCTGTGCTTATGACTTCCGAGCTGAACCAGCCATCCAGATTCTCTACTCTTCTCTGGCGACATTCAAGACATCGGGAGCAAGCACAAGGAAAGCCACAAGATGGGATCAACCAGGATCGAAGCTTTACTGGCCAAATATGATAGAGGGAGAAAGGAACAAGGCAAGTGGAGGTATTTTAAGGAGCTGATTGTAATGATGACAAATGAAGACACCAAGGAGATAAAGGGATATTGAAATTTTAGTGGAGAAAAGAGGGAAGGGGATGTAAGGATTTAAGTCAAGACAGATCAAAGTGGGATATTAGAGAAAGTAAGTTGGAAGGAGAGCAGGATGCTTGAAATGTGGGTTTCAGAAAGGGTAAGTTTACCAAGGGTACTAGGTCTGGAGTGTGAAGATGGGAATGGGGTGCTGTGCTAGGGCAGAGGTAAGAAGGTTAAGGAATTGAAAGGCCAACACACTGAATAGTTCGATATTAAAGTCACCAAGAATGAAGGCAGGAGTGAGGGTGGAGAGGAAGACAGAGCCAGGAGCCCGATTCCTCCATGAACGTAAGAGGAGTGACCAGGCAGTCAGTTGGTAACCGTGGTGAGGTAAGTGGCAGGTCAGATTGCCAGAAACAATGAGCTGTCAGGAGCTGGCTGTTTTGAGGGAGGAAAGAGAGGAATCAGGAGAAGTGACTTGGAAGGGACAATGGGGATCAAAGAAGATGTCTTGACCTGCCTCCTGGTGCTCATCAGCTGTAACCATGTGAGTTCAATAATTGGGCTTGATTTAAACAATTATCAGTTATTAAGAGTTTATCCAGGTAAGGAGCAACCCTCTGAGGTAGGTGTTATTTCCATTTTACAGATTTTGAAACAGCGTACTTTCTTGACCCCTATGCACAAGGGAAAAACACAATCAAATAAACAAATCAGGTACACCTGGCTTAGAATGAGCAGTTTTAAGAAAGAAGATACTTTTCCGTACATAAACACTTCCAGATCGTCCTGGTGTTGGTGAGGGAGGAGTTCTTACTACAAAAACAATACAGATTCATTGTAATATGTAAATACAGATGAGCAAAAACACAAAGACACCGGCTATCCAGGTCTATGGTGTCAACTATTAGTAACACATCACAAATATCATTCAGACATCTGTATGCAAATATGCATATATATACATAAATAGTTATATTTCTGCCAAAATAGGATTATATCCACATAGTTCCTTAATTCATCATACTCTATTTAAGCAATCCACCCATTGGGGGACATTTATGTTGTGTGAATTGCTGGTTATTTAAATTATTCTATGCTTAGTTTCTATGCTATGCTATGGATTTTAAAAAAGGTAATCAATTGTTTTACTTTACCTTTATTTGAACATTTTTTTTTATGATTTTGGCCATTTGCCTTTCTCTTTAAAATTTAATGTTCTGTCCATTCCTTCTGCCCACATTTCTATTAGGAAAGGTCAAAGTCCATCTACATAATCTTAAAAGTCAAAGATTACTACAATGCTTTGAATAAACACGTTCAGTCTCCTCTTCTAGCTGTTTCCCATGACATTTTTTTCTCTTTTTTTTTTTTTTTGGTCAACATGGTCCATGTGTTCTTGCCTTGGTTGCCAAATTTTGGGCTAAGCCAAAGTCTTCCAACCCCTTTCAGACTCTTTGCCCTCTTCTGCTCCAGAGGGTGGAGCAGGTATGTCAATCCTTATACCCTCTCTGTGTTTATTGTGTGCTAGAAACTTTAGCCCACAGGTTTAAACCTGAAAGTATCATCTAAATTCATAATTTCTAGCTTGACTTGTGAAATCCAGCAGGAATTCAACTGGAATGTTTCTCCAGGTTGTTTTGTCTTTTCTGATGCTATGTTCTCTACGTCAGAGTCAAAAGTCTTCAGTGTCTTGATATTCCATAACACGTGAAAACCACTCCCATCGTGGATAATTCCAAGTGCTCTTCCTCTCTCTCTCTCTGGGATAATCCCAGGATGCAATTCACCTCACAATCTCTCTCTAGCCTCTGTGGCCTCTCTATGGAGGTGGACAGAAGGGAACATCTGAAGGCTGGACTGCAGCTTTATAATTATCTCCAAACCGTGGTGTGGAGAAATAGAGCCCAAGCAGAGAGCAGGAATCTTGCTGGGTGGAGGAAACAGAGGTTGGAGTTCGGTGCTGCCAAGGCTGCTGGGGTTTAGGTCTGTGTGTCTGTAAGAAGAGAGCCTTAGAAAAGGAGTAAAAACAAAATCTGCAAAAAAATTTTTTTACGTCATGTCTTTAGCTGAATCCTACACTGTGCCTGGGTAGGATGAGGCTCCAGGTCCCCAGGAGACTGGAGAGCTGAGTGTAGATTTCAGAGACCACACAGAGCTGGGGAGATTTTGAAGGTCAGGAGCAGCCAGAGTGGACCTACTCGGTTAACAACCGAGCTTTCAATTGAGACCTCAGAAAGACCTCATCCTTGAAGTAAGGACAACATAGTAGAAGTAAGGCTTATACCCTAAAAGCTAGAGTAAAACTACAGAAGGCTTGTCCTAACAAACCCTAAAACCAGTCCTCAACTTGAGTCTCAACATGAGCAGGGTGACCCTTTGGTAGTTTAGCTGTGTGCTGGAACAAAACTAAACAGTCTCAAGAGGAATGTCCATAGTCCAGAGCCTCTGAAATGTATCACATACCATATTTGGCACACAATAAAATCCTTAGATATGCAGAGGGGCAGGAAAAGAGAGACCAATTATCAAGAAATGAAACAGTCAATAGAAGCAGACTCTGAGATGGCCCTGATATTGGAGTCAACCAACAAGGACTTCTTTTGATTAATATTTTTCGGAAAATAGGGGGGAAAATGGATGAAAAGAATGGGCATTTCAATAGAGAACTAAAATATATCTTTAAAGAGCCCAGTAGACATTCTAGAACTATGATACATAATATCTGAAATTAGGAACTTGTCAGAATGGCTGATGGGAGACTGGACACAGCAGAAAACAGGGTTCATGTACTTGAAGACAAGTCAATAGAAAATACAGGAACTGAAGCACAGAGGGGAGAAAGGAGCAGAAAAGTTCCTCTTGTCACTATTCTACTCTGAAAAACAGTCCCAGTTCAGTGATAAAATTTCCAGTGTCATCAATAATTAGAACTTCCAACTTCATCCGAGGTTGAGCGTGTTCCTCCTTCTCCAGCTCTGAACCACATGGACTGTGGTCAAAGGGGTTCTTTCCCCTCCCCTTGGTCTTCTGCCTCTCCTCTTACATCTTGTTAACCAGTTTCTGACCTTCCAGAGTTAGAGGAGGGTAGGATGCTGAGGAGAAGACAGACAGAAAATTTCTTAATTTGCTATAGTGAGTTGGCTCATTCTTTCCCTGGGCTTGGCAGGGTTAGAAGTTAACTCTTTTCCATGACACTTAAAAGGGGTCTTCAAAAACCCCTCCACTTTCCATCTCTGGGTTGATGCGTCTTCCTCTGGCTGGTTGCTTAAAGGTTCTCCCTTGGCCCCTGAGAATTCTGTGGTCCATCCCCTGCTGGACTCACCTTGAAAAGGATCTAAGAAGATCCTGAACTGGCACTCCTTCCCTCCCTCCACCAGAATCACTCACCCCCTTTTGGTCCCGGAATAATCTTCGAGGGCAGTTAGATCCCAACGCACTATTGGGAGCTCTAGTGCCAGAGCAGCCAAACCAGCATTTCCTAAACTAGATTTCCCAGGTGCAAACCAGTTACCAGTCTGTTGGTTTCTGAAACTTGGGGAGACACATACCTCGACTTCCAACAGTCCCTTTGAAGCCCATTTTCCTAGGTTTGAAGCGAGGAGCATGCTCCCAACCACCCCAGTCTCTCCAAGCTTTTCTTAGGATGGAGGTAGGTGGTCAAGTAAGGGTCATAGAATCTCTTGCAAATCCAGATGAAGTCTAGTCTTCCATCTCACATGGACGGTTCGAGGGCTGAGCAGATAAGGGTCAGCTCAGCAGGTTTAGGATACTCAAGCCCTTCACATTCCAGAGAAAGGACTGGTCCTTGAATGGCTCCTGGTTGATAGCCCCTGAGCCCCTGGAACACCCTGCTTGATAAGATGCCTTGTGTCCCTAGGGTCTTGCACCACACCAGACGGCTTAAAGTTAACTACGTGATTTATGATGGGTGCCTTAGGCCACGCTGTGACTCTTTGATTTCTGGAGAGGCTGGACCGTGTAACTTAGGTTGGTCATATAGGTACTCCAAGCCCGCCTGACTGACCCTCAGTAAAACCTGGATTCGGGTGAGCTTCCTGAGTGGGTAATGTTGTGTGTGTGTTGTCACACGTCGCTCCTGGGAGAACCAAGTGCTGCCCGTACATCTCCGCTAGCAGCTCATGACTGGTCTCTCCCAGACTGGACCCTACACACCCTTTTCCTCTGCTGATTCTTATCTCTATCCTGAGTTCTGAGAGTCCTACCACATCATTGAACCTGAGAGCGGTCTTGGGAACTCCCAACACCGGGTCTGAAAACGAAACTAAAATAGCTACTTTTACAACATGTTGTTACGGCATCACACAAAAAACACTTCAAACCTGCAGAAAATTGCAGAGGTTAATATAAAAACACCTACGCGCCCATCACACAGGATAAATAAATGCATTTTGTCATACATGCTTCCCCGTTCTTCCTTAATTTTCCTTTTTTTTTGGATTAAGAAATAAAACATGATAGACGCAAATCAAGTTTCCTTTGTACCCCACCCCAGTCCTGGCCCCTGTGGCAATCACTATTTTCTTCCTTTTTAGGTTTTTGTATTGTTTTCCTGCATCTGTTTGTATGCCTTTCCAGATTTGCACATCATTGTAGCACTGGGGCCTTGCTGTCTTCTCTGTGTCACTCCAGTTTTGACAGACAAGCTGGAGAAGTGTGCACACTTAACTTCAGCCCAACCAATGTGTCTTGGGCAGCATCTGCTAGGTGCCAGTCATTAGTGCGTGGACACTGGGCGGGTCAGTCTGCTTTTCTCATGGGCTTTCTAACCTGGTGAAAATCACAAAGTCTTGCTGAATTCACTACGTGTCTTCCGAGTGGCCCTTCCCAAATATTCACCATTCCCGTATCACTTGAGGATTCTCCCACCAAGGGAGGCCTGAACATGGCAGTGGAGGGGTTTTAGGATCAGACCAAGGGTGTCAGCTGGGCCAAGCGTCTCTCAGGACTTCCCGTCGCCCTGTTCAGAGCGCTGAGCCAGCATCCTGGGCTGGCTGAGTACTCCTCGAGGTGTGAGCTTTGCAGCTCAGCAGTGGAGGGGAGGAACCACGCTCTCCTAACCTCAGTCCTGAAGGCTTGTTAAGCCCCTGTTCCCTGCCTTTCAGGCTCGATGGCCATGCATGGCTCTGTGTGCAGCTGGGTCAGACCTCACCAGGTCTGTACATAGAAGGTGAAGATAGGCGTGGTCCGCTTTTTTGGCCATTGACTTGCCTTGATAAATTACTCCGTCTTTCTAGACCTTGGTTCCCAATCCACAAGATGAGATGACTTGAAAAGACTAGCTAACTTTTCAAAGGACTAGATGACTCGAAAGGACTAGATAAACTTCCAAGTCCATGCCAACTTGCACATTCTAGGCCCCAAATTCAACGGACCTCAAAATAACAGCTGCAACCAATTCTGTGAACCAGTGAGACGAAGATGTTACACAGATGGCGACTGAGTCTCAGAATTAACGCTCCTCCCCTGGTTCTTAGGGATACTGTTTTTACAAGATAAGGGCAAAAAACAAAAAAAAAGATCCTGTTACACAGAATGTTCCAATCTGATTCTTTCCACCTGACTATGAACAAATTGAGTTCAGTTTGCAACTAACTGTCATTCAGTGACTACTTACTGAGCGCTCCTAAGCAGCAGGCAGTCTGCAGGCGGAGTGGAAAATGAGAGAGAGATGGGGGCAAAGAGAGGCACAGAGACAGCCCCAGGTGCAAAAGCCATCCAAGCTGGAAGGGTTAAGGAAGTCTTCAGGGAGGAGGTGGCCCAGCAAACTTGTTCCTTAGATATTAGTTTTTATTTCACACGTGCTTGTTGAGCCATTACTCCGTGCCATGCCCTGTATAATACGAAGGCTCTGAGGATAGAGTGACGAATAAGACACGAGGCCAGGGGCCTCGGCAGCAAGGAGCTCCCAAGTGGATCGCAACAGCATGCAACAGAGGTGATTAAAGACTTCTATAATGGGAGGAGGGACACCAACCCTCCCAGGGAGCAACTTGGGAAGGCTCCCAGGAGAAAGGGGCCGGGCTAACCTTGTGCTTAGAGGACGGACAGGGTCGATCAAGGCAGAGAGCGACCGGACAGGCGTTCTTGGCAAAGCCAGCTGCATGAGGGAAGGCCTGGTGGTGGGAGGGGGCACGGCGGACCCAGAGGGTGAGGAGTAATTCGGTATTTCTGAAGACGAACGGGTGTGAGTGGAAAGTGACAAGATGAGAAGTGGGGAGGCCTGTTTGTGAAGATCTGAGTGATCAGCGAGCACGTGCACGGATGCTCTGGGGAAGCAAATACAATGCAGAGACGATTAATGTCATTAAAATTGAAAGCAGAGGGCCGGCCCGGTGGCGCAACGGTTAAGTGCTCACATTTGCTTCAGCGGCCCCAGGGTTTGCAGGTTCGGATCCCGGGTGCAGACAGGGCACCGCTCACCAAGCCATGCTGTGGTAGGTGTCCCACACATAAAGTAGAGGAGGATGGGCATGGATGTTAGCTCAGGGCCAGTCTTCCTCAGCAAAAGGAGGAGGATTGGCAGCAGATGTTAGCTCAGGGCTAATCTTCCTCAAAAAAAAAAAAATTAAAAATAACAGGTAAAAACGACAGGCAAAGATACCACAGGGAAGACAAGACGTGGACATTGGAAGCCTCGTATTTCCCGCACAATGATCATCTGTAACATGTGATTTAACAACTCATATTTGAAAAAAGGAGAGGAAATGGGATTTATATGTATTGAACAATTGGATTTTCCATTTTCTCCTAAAGCATAATTTACTCCTGTCCCGGAAAACCACAATCCACAGATGAGCAGAACAAACGAGACAAAACTATAAACACGCTCCCCCGAAGGACGGTCAGCAGACACCGACTTCTTCAGGACAAGCTCCGGCTGATGTCATGGTGAAGTCAGATAAAATTACTCATCGCTGCTCCGTTAACCAAAGACAAAACGGGGAAACCCTGGGAAGGTCGTGAAAACTGTGTTGATTACAAATGATTCCAGGCACAGCCACCGTCCCAGGCACCTTTTGCCCATGCTGTAGTGAGAAAACAAAGAAGACATTCTTCTGGAAGCTGCTCTGTCTTTGCTCATCCTCTGGTTTATGGCCTATATCCTCATCCAGGCCCAGAATCATGGAGCAGAACAGCATCTCAGGGGTCCGGCTCGGCCACCCTCTGCTCTACCCAGAGGATGCAAACTTGCCAGCACATGTTCTTGATCTGATTCAAGCACCTCGAGTCTTGCCCCATTGCCCTCGCCCACCCTACTACTTTATACGGGGCCTCTTGACAGCCCGCAGTGGGCTCTGCAGGCCCCCTAGGTATGTCTAGGCAGAGCCCCGCAGGTGGGCATCGCTGCTCCTCACAAGCCCCCTCCCATCTCTGCCTCTTTCTCCCGGTGGGCTCGG
Source organism: Equus przewalskii (assembly GCF_037783145.1). Lineage (NCBI taxonomy): Eukaryota > Metazoa > Chordata > Mammalia > Perissodactyla > Equidae > Equus > Equus przewalskii. The sequence goes on from NC_091831.1 coordinate 90,778,075, forward strand.
CGCAAACCGTCTTCCTCTGGCTCTCTCTCCGGGCCCCTCACCCTCCTTCTCTCCCTCCTCTGAACTCACTCCAGTTTTTCAATGGTTAAAGAAAGGCGATGGGGTTTGAGTCTGCAACAGCAGAAATGTAGAACCCAAAGGAGAGAGGACAGCCCAGCTCTGTCGGCCACACTAACCTCCTCATAGGGTCACCGTGAGGGTAAGATGTACAGCCACCCAGCGTGGGGTTTCGTTTGCGGGAAGCGCTGTGTACCGTGGGACTAGTCTTTTACTTCCTCCTCTTCCATCCTTGGGAACCGGTCCTTTGCTATAAGCATCAGAGGACCAAACCCCAAGGCGTCTGCTCTTGCCCGAAGCAATACGTTTCATGAAGCATCTACACAGTCAGACACCGGGCAGCAATGGTCAGAGTCTGTACTCGTCCACAGAGGAAACAGGATAAGGATCCGAAGAGAGTTCAAAGAAAAGGTGAGTGATGGGAAGCTGGGGGAGGGAGACGACCCTCACTCATGGCCAAATCCAGCTAACGGTGCCACCATCTCTGGCTTGTGTCCTGGCAGGGGGCCGGAGGCTGCCAGTCAGCCCACTGGACAGGCGCTGAAGGGCTGTGTTCCCAGGAGCCTCAGTCTGAGCTGAAACACCACGTGCCTCAGGTCTGGCTCTGGCTCTAGGGGGACGAGAGGACAGCCCAGCGCCAGGCCCTAGAGGGCTCCGGGACAGAGGTGGGAGGAGGCTTTGTCCCCCTGAGTAAGAGCATCCACGCAGATGCATTGCAGGCTCTCCATCTCCCTGACAGTCTGAGCGCCTCCAGTCTCTTCGCTCGTGCCCTCGGCTTCCTGCGTCCTCGGCAGCACCTCGGTCGATACGCTTAGAAGAGGAAGAGCACAGAGGAGACAGATGATGTCCCCGTGCATCAGAGGGCCCTTCTGGAAGGCAAGCCTCTGCCTCCCGGAGCAGAAGCATAGACGTGGGGAGAGCGGCACAGGTGTACAAAGAGTCAGCACGTGATGAAACTTGAATGTTGTGAAAAGACCGTCTCAGGGGACCGTGAGTCAACCTCCGGGCAGTCTGCATTCTCTCCCCAGAGAAGACGCTGTTCCTACAGAGAGATGACCTCAGGTCTGCGGCCAGCTGGCTCACCCCTCATGACCTGTGCCGCCTGGGCAAATTTCTTAACCACTCAGAGTCTCCGTTTCTCTATGTGTGGAGCAGAGAGGTATTGGGACGATGAAGCGAGATAACTTAAAATTCTTACAGTACCCGGATCACCAGCCCCCGGTTTGCCTGAGTCTGAGAGATGCCCAGGACGTGGGACCTTCAGTGCTGCACCCAGGACAGATCCAGGCAGCCAGGCTGGCTGGTCAGCCCAGCAGTGCCTGACGTCCGGAGGTGACCTCTTACTGTAGCCACCACCTGGGGGCTTCCTGTCTGCAGAGCAGATCTGAAGGTTCTGCGTGTTCTAGCTCATTTATCTACAGAACCAGCCTCCCAGGCAGGTAATGGTCATCTCAGGTTAAGAGAGGAGGAAACCAAGGAACAGGATTTGAACCCAAGCAGTTGATTCCACGCTAGACAACCTTTTCTTTTTCAATTACTATTTCTTATTTTTTACAATCTTTTTTATCTTTATTGATTTTATCTTATTCTTATTTATTTATTATTTATTTATTTATTTTTATGTTTTTGAGGAAGATTAGCCCTGAGCTAACTGCTGACAATCCTCCTCTTTTTGCTGAGGAAGACTGGCCCTGAGCTAGCATCTATGCCCATGTTCCTCTACTTTACACATGGGACGTCTACCACAGCATGGCTTTTGCCAAGCGGTGCCATGTCCACACCCAGGATCCAAACCAGTGAACCTCGTGCCGTCGAAGCAGATTGTGTGCACTTAACTGCTGTGCCACCGGGCCAGCCCCTATTCTTATTTGTTTTTATAACTGGTTTATAACATTATTTAATTTTAGGTGTTCATCATTATATTTTGATTTCTGTGTAGATTACATCATGTTCACCACCCAAAGACTAATTACAATCCATCACCACACACATGTGCCTAATCGCCCCCGTCGCCCTCCTCCCTCCCCGCCTTCCCCTCTGGTAACCACCAATCCAATCTCTGTCTCTAAGTGTTTGTTGTTGTTTTTACCTTCTAGTTATAACTGAGATCATATGGTATTTAACTTTCTCCCTCTGACTTATTTCACTCAGCATAATACCCTCAAGGTCCATCCGTGTTGTCACAAATGGTCGGATTTCATCATTTCTTATGGCTGAGTAGTATTCCATTATGTATAAATACCACATCTTCTTTATCCATTCATCCCTTGATGGGCACCTAGGTTGCTTCCATGTCTTGGTCGTTGTGAATAATGCTGCAGTGAACACAGGGGTGCACGTATCTTTATGCCTTTGTGTTTTCAAGTTCTTTGGATAAATACCCAGCAGTGGGATAGCTGGATCGTATGGTATTTCTATTCTTAAGTTTGTGAGGAATCTCTAGACTGTTTTCCATAGTGGCTGCATCAGTTTGCATTCCCACCAGCAGTGTATGAGGGTTCCCTTCTCTCCACATCCTCTCCAATACTTGTTATTTCTTGTCTTGTTAATTATAGCCATTCTGAGGGCCTGAGGTGATATCTCATTGTAGTTCTGAATTTCCCTAATAATTTAGTGATGTTGAACATCTTTTTTTTTTTTTTTTTGCTGAGGTAGATTTGCCCTGAGCTAACATCTGTGCCAATCTACCTCTATTTTGTATGTGGGTCACCACCACACCATGGTCACCGACGAGTGGTATAGTCTGTGACCAGGAACCAAACCCAGGCCGCTGAAGCAGAGCATGCTGAACTTAACCACGAGGCTGGCCCCAACGTTGACCATCTTTTCATGTGCCTGTGGGCCATTTGCATATCTTCTTTGGGAAAAGTCTGTTCAGATCCTCTGACCATTTTTCAATTGTTTGTTTCTTTTTTGTTGAGATGTATGAGTTCTTTATAAATTTTGGATATTAACCCCTTATCTGGTACATGGATTGCAATTATTTTCTCCCAGTTGTTAGGTTTCTTTCCATTTTGTTGATCATTTCCTTTGCCATGCAAAAGATTTTACTCTGATGTAGTCCCATTTGTTCATTTTTTCTTTTGTTTCCCTTGCCTGGTCGGATGTGGTATTTTGAAAATGTGCTGCTAAGACTGATGTCAAAGAGCATACTGCCTATGTTTTCTTCTAAAAGTTTCATGGTTTCAGGTCTTACATTCAAGTCTTTAATCCATTTTGAGTTAATTTTTGTGCATGGTGTAAGACAATGGTCTACACTTTCATTCTTTTGCACATGGCTGTCCAGTTTTTCCAACACCATTTATTGAAGAGCCTTTCCTTTCTCCATTGTATGTTCTTGGCTCCCTTGTTGAAAATTAGCTGTTCATACATGTGTGGGTTTATTTCTGAGCTTTCAATTCTGTTCCGTTGATCTGTGTGTCTGTTTTTGTACCAGTACCATGCTGTTTTGATTGCTATAGCTTTATAGTATATTTTGAAGTCAAGGATTGTGATGCCTCCAGCTTTGTTCTTTTTTCTCAGGATTGCTCTGGCTATTTGGGGTCTTTTCCTGTTCTGTATAAATTTTAGGATTCTTTGTTCTATTTCCATGATGAATGTCATTGGGATTCTGATAGGGATTGCATTGAATCTGTAGATTGCCTTAGGTAATATGAACATTTTACCTATGTTTATTATTCCAACACATGAGCATGGAATCTCTTTCCATTTCTCTATGTCATTATCAATTTCTTTCAGTAATGTCTTATAGTTTTCAGTGTACAGGTCTTTCACCTCTTTGGTTAAATTTATTTCTGGATATTTTATTCTTTTTGTTATTATTGTAAATGGGATTGTAATCTTGAGTTCTCTTTCTGTTAGTTCATCATTAGAGTACAGAAATGCAACTGATTTTTGTAAGTTGATTTTGTATCCTGCAACTTTGCTGTAGTTGTTGATTATTTCTAATAGTTTTCTGATGGATTCTTTAGGGTTTTCTACATATAATCATGTCATCCACAAACAGTGAGAGTGTCACTTCTTCCTTTCCAATTTAGATCCTTTTTATTTCTTTTTCTTGCCTAATTGCTGTGGCCAAAACCTCCAGTACTGGCTGAATAGGAGTGGTGATAGTGGGCAGCCTTGTCTTGCTCCTGTTCTTGGAGGGGTGGCTATCAGTTTTTCACTGTTAAGTATGATGTTGGCTGTGAGTTTGTGATATATGGTCTTTTTTATCTTGAGGTACTTTTCCTTCTCTACCCACTTTGCTGAGAGTTTTTATCATAAATGGATGTTGGATCTTGTCAAATGCTTTCTCTGTGTCTATTGAGATGATCATGTGATTTCTATTCCTCATTTTGTTAATGTGATGTATCATGTTGATTGACTTGTGAATGTTGAACCATCCCTGCGTCCCTGGTATAAATCCCACTTGATCATGGTGTATGATCCTTTTAATGTATTGCTGTATTTAGCTTACCAATATTTTGTTGAGGATTTTTGCATCTATGTTCATCAGCGATATTGTCCTGTAATTTTCCTTCTTTTTTAAAGATTTTATTTTTCTTTTTCTCCCCAAAGCCCCCCGGTACATAGTTGTGTATTTTTAGTTGTGGGTCCTTCTAGTTGTGGCATGTGGCATGCTGCCTCAGCATGGCTTGATGAGCAGTGCCATGTCTGTGCCCAGGACCCAAACTGGTGAAATCCTGGGCCACAGAAGCAGAGTGTGCAGACCCAACCACTCGGCCACTGTGCCGGCCCCTGTAATTTTCCTTCTTTGTGTTGTCTTTGTCTGGTTTTGGTATCAGGGTGATGTTGGCCTCGTAGAATGAGCAAGGAAGCATTCTGTCTTCTTCAATTTTTTGGAATAGTTTGCAAAAGATAGGTATTAAATCTTTGAATATTTGGTAATATTCTCCAGAGAAGCCACCTGGTCCTGGACTTTTGTGTTTTGGGAGGTTTTTGATTACTGATTCAATCTCTTTACTTGTGATTGATCTATTCAGATTCTCTATTTGTTCTTGACTCAGTTTTGGAAGGTTGTATGAGTCTAAGAATTCCTTAGTTTCTTCTAGATTTTCCAGTTTGTTGGAATATAATTTTTCATAGTATTCTCTTTGTATTTCTGAGGTGTCCACTGTAATTCCTCCCCTTTCACTTCTGGTTTTATTTATTTGAGGCTTCACTCTTTCTTTCTGGGTGAGTCTAGCTAAAGTTTTGTCAATTTCTTTTATCTTTTCAAAGAACAAGCTCTTAGTTTCATTGATTTTTCTATTTGATTTTAGTCTCTATTTCACTTATTTCCACTCTGATTTTTGTTATTTCCTTCCTTCTATGGATTCTGGGCTTTGTTTTTTCTTCTTTTTCCAGTTCTTTTAGGTGCACTGTTGGATTGTTTACTTGAGATTTTTCTTGTTTGTTGAGGTAGGCCTGTATTGCTATAAACTTCTCTTTTAGTACCCCTTTTCTGTATTCTATAAATTTTGGCATGTCGTATTTCCATTTTCATTCGTCTCCACATATTTTTTGACTTCTCCTTTGATTTCTTTGTTGACTCAATAGTTGTTTAGTAGCACTTTGTTTAAGCTCCATGTAGTTGTAGCTTTTCCGGTGTTCTTTTTGTAGTTGATTTCCAGTTTCATTCTGTTGTAGCCAGAAAAGATAACTTGGTATTATTTCAATCTTAATAAATTTATTGACATTTGTTTTTGTGACCTAATGTGTGGTCAGTCCTGGAGAATGTTCCATGTGCATTTGAAAAGAATGTGTAGTCTGTGGTTTTGGGATGGAATGTTCTGTATATATCTACTAAGTCTGTCTGCTCTAATGTGTCGTTTGAGGCTAGTGTTTCCTTCTTGATCCTCTGTTTGGATGATCTATCAGTTTATGTGAAGTCTCCTACTATTATTGCCTTACTGTCTGTTTCTCCTTTCATGTCTGTCAATAATTGCTTTATCTATTTAGGTGATCCTATATTGGGTGCTTAGATATTTACAAGTGTTATATCCTCTTGTTGGATTGTTGCCTTTATCACCATGTAGTACCCTTCTTTGTCTCTTGTTACAGTTTTTGTTTTAAAGTCTGTTTTGTTTGATATAAGTATTCCTATCCCAGCTTACTTTTCATTGCCATTTGCGTAGAGTATCTTTTTCTATGCCTTCATTTTCAGTTTGTGAGTGTCTTTAGGTCTGAGTGTGTCCTTTGTATGCAGCATATACATGGGTCTGGTTTTTTAATCCAGTCAGCCACACTATGCCTTTTGATTGAAGCATTTAGTCCATTGACAGTTAAAGTAGATACTGATAAGTTTGTACTTATTGCCAGCTTGCTACTTTTTTTCTGGGTGTTTTAGTAGTTCTTCTCTGTTCCTTTCTTCTTCTCTTGCTCTCTTCCCTTGTGGTTTGATGGCTTTCTTTAGTGTTATGGCTGGGTTTCTTTCTCTTAATTTTTTTTGTGTATTTATTATAGGTTTTTGGTTTGTGATTATCATGAGGTTCATATATAATAACTTATGTATATAGCAATCTATATTGAGTTGATGGTCTCTTTTAGTTTGATCTCTTTCTAAAAGCTCCACTCTTTTGCTCCCCTCCTGCTACATTTTATATTTTTGATATCATATTTAACCTCTTTTTTGTGTGTATCCATTAATCTCTTATCATGGAAATAGATAATTTCAGTACTTTTGTCTTTTGACCTTCAGATTATCTTCATGGGTGGTTGATCTGTTGCTATCTTTGCTGTATATTTGCCTTTACCAGTGATTTTTTTTTGATGTTTTTCTTATTCCTATTTGTAGTCTTTTCTTTTCCACTTAAATAAGTCCCTTTAGTGTTTCTTGTAAGGCTGGTTTCTTGGTGATAAACTTCCATAGTTTTTGCTTGTCTTAGAAACTATTTCTCCTTCCATTCTGAATGATAACCTTGCAGGGGAGAGTATTTCTTGGCTGTAGATTTTTTCCTTTCAGCTCTTTAAATATACGGTGCCACTCCCTTCTAGCCTGTAAGGTTTTTGCTGAGAAGTCAGCTGATAGCCTTATGGGGTTTCCTTTGTATGTCACTTGTTGCCTTTCTCTTGCGGCTTTTAGGATTCTCTCTTTATCTTTAATTTTGGACATTTTTAATTACAGTGTATCTTGGTGTGGGCCTCTTTGGGTTTATCTTCTTTGGTGCTCTCTGTGCTTCCTGTACTTGGATGTCTGTTTCCTTCCTTAGATTAGGAAAGTTTTCAGCTATTATTTCTTTGAGTAGATTCTCTGCCCCTTTGTCTCTCTCTTCTCCTCCTGGGATGCCTATAATATGGATGTTAGTGCTCTTGATATTGCCCCAGAGGTCCCTTAGTCCATCCTCATTCTTATAAATTCCTTTTTCTTTTTTCTGTTCAGCTTGGGTGATTTCCTCTAGTCTTTTGTCCAGCTTGCTGATCCATTCTTCTGCATCATCTACTCTGCTCTCAATTCCGTCTGGTGAATTTTTCGTTTCCATTATTGTATTCTTCAGTTCTGATTGGTTCTTTTTTATATCTTCCAATTCTTTGTTGACGTTCTCACTGAGTTCATCCATTTTTCTCCCAAGATCAGTGAGCATTATGACTTATGAGTATTAGTTTGTAGTCTTTATCAGGCAGAATGTTTATCTCTCTTTCATTTAGTTGTCTTTCTGAGGATTTGTCCTCTTCCCTTATTTGGAACATATTCCTTGTCTCCTCGTTTTGCCTACTTCTCTGTGCTTACATCTGTGTTTTAGGCAGATCAGCTTTGTCACTCGATCTTGGAGAAGTGGCCTGATGGATGAGACGCCTTATGAAGACCGTGGCTAGAATGTGGATTTTTCCTCTCCAGAAAGAATTTCTGCCTCTTCCCCCTCAGTCAGGACTGTCCCTTGTTGTGGGGGTTCTTTTTATCCAGTTTTCAGTTCTCTCTCAGGGGTGATTGTTCCAAGGGTAGTTGCAAATTTGTTGTGTCCATGGGAGGAAGTGGGTTCAGTGTCTGCCTATGCCGCCATCTTCCCAGAAATCCATGCCATACAGTCTGAATCAACATGCTGTGCCTGCTTCCCTCAAACGTATTAGCACTAACCATGTCTCAGGCACTGTCCTAAGTACTTATACTATGTTCGTGTATTTATTTCTTACAGTGGCCCTATTACTTCTGTTACGGAAGAAAAAGAAAGGAAGGCTCACTAGGGAGAGTGGGAGGGACGCATCAAGCACTAACTGCACAATCGCTGAACCTGTGATGTGAAGATACGGTGACCAACGGGTTCTGGTTTTAGCACCAAAACCTGCATCCCAGGAGCCCAGGACAAACCAGGGTGGTTGGTCACCCCATATAAAGGGCTAGTACACAGCAGCTGGTGCAGGCAAGCTAAAAACCCAAACAGGTAACTCAAGCAAGAGGAGATACAACTGGCAAATAAAAATAATGATACATGCTCAACCTTCCTAGTTAAATGTAACAATGAGGTTCAATGTGTAACAAATGAATAAACATTTCAAATAATATTAATAACGACAGTCAGCCCACAGGCTTTGGGAAACTGTACACTCATCTTTTGTTGGTGGCGTTGATGAAAGCATTGGATGAATTACTGTGCAGTTATTAAACGGATGAAGTTTGTGTAGCAACATAGAAACACTTAGTGTATGAGGCTAAGTAAGAACAGCTGAGTTCAGAACCAGGCCCACGCTGCGTTTACCACAACATAATGCTGCTGCACAAACGTCACCAGGGCCTGGAAAAGGACTTGGAAAAATAAAAACATCTGAAGTGTTCAGGGGAAAAACTGTAGTGACTTTTTTCTCCCCTTTTCCCCTGATTTCCATTGTTGCTGCTTCATTTGTTTTGTAACAAATGCAAAGAAAGGGCAACACCCACTTTGACCCACTTTTCTGTCTTTATTGGGCCTGCAGCTCAGTGTCAGCTCTGCCTGTCCTCACTCCCTGGCTGACTCCAGGCTGAGCACATCTCCTTCCTCCACACCCCTCGGCTCTTGTTTCCTCTGTCCTGTGGCCCTCATCAGGCTCCACCACTAACTGGGTTGTACTTTGGGGCCTGAAGGGAGAGAATCATGGCCCATCCCCCTTTGTGTTCACTCCACGTGTCTGACAGCCGATTGCCACTAAAGAAATATTGGTTGAATTCCACCCTTTGATTTCCTCTTTCTAGTTTCTCTGTCTGCAAGAGGCAGATGTGAAAATGGAAGCCTGGGTGAGGTTTAAAAGTCCTGAAATGTCTCAAAGCTGTTGGAAGAGAGATGATGAGGTGGGGGATTTTCTGGGTAATTTAGAGGTCCTCACAGGGGAGGCTGGAAAGACGAAGGCAAAATACCAGTCAGTTCTGAGGAAGCTCCACAGACCCACAGGTGTGCATGCTGGGACCTTGCAGAGGATGGAGACTTCCGGGGTTGGAAGTGACCTCAGACACAAGAGTTCGACCTCTCATTGTATAAATGGAGGAACTGAGGTCAGTGAGGGGGCAACGGACCCGTAGAGACTTAGTCACAGCACTTGCTCAGCCCTGTGGCCCTTCCACTTCTCCACGGGCCAGCTTCATCAACAGCAGCTGCTGTCCTTCTGGCCTGCCAAGGTACCGGAAATTTCCATCCTCCGTGAGTCAGTCGTTCCCTTTGGGAGTGGCATTTTGATCTGAGGAGGGTGTACTAAATATTAGTTCAATTTCCTGAAAGGGGGTAACTCAGGAACCCATTGTGGGCCGTCATTGTCTCAGGCTGGGTCACTTAGTCTAAAGATCTAGCCTTAAACCAGGCCTTGGTGGAGATGCGAGAAAAGATGGATGGCTTTTTATGGAGAGCAAGGGGCTCAGGAAAGAATCCCAGAGTAGTTGGACTTGGATGGTTGAGGGGTGGGATGAAGGTAGTGAGAGCCAGACCATGGTAGCAGGTGTAAGAAAACAGGGTGAAGGGCCAGCCCAGTGGCACAGTGGTTAAGTGTGCATGTTCGGCTTTGGTGACCCAGGGTTTGCCGGTTCAGATCCCAGGTGTGGACATGGCACCACTTGGCAAGCCATGCTGTGGTAGGCATCCTACACATAAAGTAGAGGAAGATGGGCACGGGTGTTAGCTCAGGGCCAGTCTTCCTCAGCAAAAAAGAGGAGGACTGGCAGCAGATGTTAGCTCAGGGCTAATCTTCCTAAAGAGAAAAAAAAAACAAAGAAAGAAAGAAAACAGGGCGGTCAGAAGGAGAATGTCCCAGGGGCCTCTTCCATGAACGAACCCACAATCCTCTTGAGAGCTGGTTCCCTCAACCATAAAATCAGATAATGACACCTGCCATCTCTACCAGTTATTGTGAAGATCAGAGGAGATGAGGTCACAGCACTTTACAGCTGGCAGAAGCCATCTCATGCCCTCTGGGTAAAGGGGCGGCTGGGCCAGAGAAGAGAGGTGTCCAGCCCAACGTCACCTGGCACGTCAGGGCCAAAGCGGTGGCTACAGTACCATCTGCTCCCTCCAGTCCAAGTGTCTGATGATGGATACGACAGTTGTTTGATAACTGCAAAAGTGATAATGATGCTCGTTGAACTCAGGCAATCATCCTAAGTGGCCAAGATTTTATGACCCCCCAATGAACAGCTGTGCTTTGAACAAGAGCGCTCAGAAATCACCCATCTGAGAGCTTCCTCCTCCGCTCCCAGGTCCCAGACTTCCACCCTCCCACTCTATCCTAGACTGGACAGCATTTCCCACTCTTTGGATGTGAGGGCCCAGCCCTCGCTGGCACACCACACAGACCCCCAGGGCACACTGTGGGAAGTGGAGCACAGGAGGGCAGGGAAGCCCAAAGTGAAAGAAGGGCTGGGTGTTGGTGCAAAAACAGAGGGGAAAGCACCTCCCGGACCACTAAAATGACCATCACTGCCTATGGGCAGGCCTCCCATGAACGAAAACCCACTGAATCTTCTCAAGAACTCCGTGAATCCCCATTTTACAGAAGAGGAAACCAAGACACGCTGTGGTTAAGTAACTTGTCGCAATTCTCACAGCTAAGACCTACTTGAGCCAAGATTTGACCCTGGGCTTGAGGATGCCAAGAGACCCTGAACTTTACCGTCACAATCGGATGACGCTAAAGTTCCAGCGAGATGCCCATCGCCGACGTTGTGTCATCTGGCAAAAACAGAGCTAAAGGAGGTGGCGAAAGCCTGGTCCCACCCCCAGCTCGGCTATTAATGTTCTGACTAAACCAACCAGGCATTGAGACTGTCTCTGGATCTTAGCTTGCAGTCAAGTGGGGCAGGTGGGGGTAGCAGTGGGTGAATCTAAGAGCGCCTTCAACTCCAATGTGAAAAATCTTCCTGTTAAATCAAGAGTTTTCCCAACACCATGATGTGGTCCTCTGCTTAGGTCAGCAGAGAGAAAACGGAGAGGAAGTCTGAGGCTTCCAAACTGGAGAAAAGTCGTTTTGCCAAATATTTTCAAAGATGAAGAGAACTCGTCAAAAACAATGGAGGCATTTTCCTTCGTTTCCAAAGGAAATGATTCAACTTAAGCAAAGGTCACTAATGAAAGAGTTGAGTTCGTTCACGTTACAAACATCAGCGATTCCGCAATCTTCTCGGCCAGCTGGAGAGAGGGCCTGGGCTTCTGCTCTGTGTGTGTGTGCGCGTGTGAGTGCACACGTGTGTGTGTGTGTGTTCCTTCTTCAGGCTTCTTCTCAAAACTACCTTTCTTTTTAAGACGATGGTTTTCAAATCTGGTTGCATTAGAATCACCTAGAAAACTTTAAAAAGATAGCCAATGACTGGCCCTCCTTCCAGGCAACTGAATGGAGATCACACTTCAAGGTCTAGGCATCAGGATTGTTTGCAAACAGAAGTCTGCCCCAGCAGCTCTCGTGAGCCGTCAGGGTCGGAGACCCAGTGACTCTCACATTTTAGCCCTCGGCATAACCTGGAAAGCATGTTACAGACTGATGGCTCCGGTCTCTTATTCTGTAGGTCTGGGGCGGGGTCTGGGGTGGGGCTCAATAACTCACGTTTCTAACAAGTTCACAGGGAATGATGCTGCCAGCCTCAACCCCGCTCTGAGAACCGCTGTTGTAAACCGCGTCTGGCGTTCTAGAGCCTCTTGCGTTCGGTGGAGCAGAGGTGCTCAGCCCTGGCTGCACGTTGGAGACCTTCAGGGACATCCCGATACGCCAGCAGCACCTCAAACCACCTGGATCATGACCTCTTGGGGTGGGACAAGTCTTTTTCAAAGCTCCTCGGGGAATTTGGACATTCTGCTAGGCAGAGATCCACTGCCATCGACACACACGCAGGCACATGAGCTCACACTCACAATCACGAGCGAGACTGGAAACGCTTATTCCTATTTCACATGGAGGAAAGTGAGGATCAGAAGGACTGAGGCCAGGCAGCTGGAAGGCAGAGAGGCTGGGATTTGAATCCAGACCCCCGACTCCTCGTCCCACGCTCTTTCTTTCTACACTACACACAGCCTGTCTCACACCTGCCAACTTGGAGCAGCCTGAGACCCAGAACAAGCAAGGTGATCGGTGTGGGACTGAGATGGGAGCCAGCATAAGGAGACAGGGCCATTAGCAAGGCGCTCGGCCTAACAAGATTGGCCCTAACCCATCGGCAGGCTGGGAGAATCAGACAGAGGCCGCCAAGAACCACGTTCCGCAGCCTCTGGACTCTCCCGGGCTCAAGCATGTGCCCAAGCACCCAGGAGTTCACTGAAGGTGACCCTGGCCCCATCAGCATAGTAAGATGATACCCGGGGTGGAGAGCCAGCGTGCTCATGAACCACGCGTCATGTGTAGTAGTAGCTATGTGACAGCGCAGCCGCCAGCACAGCCCCCCTACCTGCTGCGATGAAAGACACAGCCCCTGCCCTAGCCTGATAAAAACCCCGCAGTGTGGCTATTCCGAGAACCACTCGCCTCTCTCTCTCTCTCTTCTTCCCTTTCCATGATTGGCTACCTTATGCACAAGCTAATAAAATTTCTATCTTCTCACTCTTGCTCGTTATCTCTCAATTTCTATCCTGGGGGACGACAAGGACCCAATGCACTAGTAACAGGGTGATGGTTCTGGTCACAGGAAAGCAAAGAAGGGGAGCAGAGTATGCCATCGTGAAGTATGCCTCTTTGGCATAAGGATTATCCTGACCCCATCGTTTTTAAGAAACCACAGACACTGGAAAATCTCGGAAACCGGGGTACAATTTGTCTTTTTGTGAAGGAAATGTACGGTTATAAGGAAATCTCCATTTGTAAGGGTGTCTCCCTCTCTACTCCAGGAGGAGAAGCATGACTCTCAATCTCCAGAATTTCTTTATCCCTGGGGAAGGCACGGACTTAAATGTCCACAACCACCTTACCCTTGTTACTGGGCAGTGGCTTACACACCTGACTGCACGTCGCCTCACCTGAAGTGCCACTAAGGCCTGAGTCCACTGAATTATTATTATGACTTTATTGGTTTGGGGTGTGACCTGGGAACCAGGACTTCCAAAAATTTCCCCTTAAAAAATATCTCTTTTAGGGGCTGGCCCCGTGGCCAAGCGGTTAAGTTTGCGCACTCCACTTTGGCGGCCCAGGGTTTCGCTGGTTCAGATCCTGGGTGCAGACGTGGCACCGCTCATCAGGCCATGTTGAGGCAGCATCCCACATGCCACAACTAGAAGGACCCACAACTAAAAATATACACAACTATGTACCTGGGGGCTTTGGGGAGAAAAAGGAAAAATAAGATCTTTAAAAAAAAATCTCTTTCATATATATGTATATTTCATACACATATACACACACATACATGCATTTAATACAATAGGATCATAGTAATGTACATACAATTTATTTTTGAATTTGAATGTTTTTACTTTATTAAGTAAGATTATTCTACAGTTTTATATGCCAGTAGGTACTCACTGACAGGATTATTTTAATCTGCTATTTAGACATTTTAAATGTATTATTACATTTAGTCTAAACTGTACATTTAGTACATTTTATATGTATCTTAGATATTTAAATATCTAAAGAGTATTTCATATTGTGAATTTACAATAGTTTATTTAACGTCATTCTATTGTTAGATACACAGGTTCTTTAACTTTTTCACTATCATAAATAACACTCTAATAAACAATTCATTACATAATTTACTTTGTGCCCATCAATAATTATTTCCTGAGAATCATTGGTTATCATCACATTGAACTTTGTCAACATGGGGAGAAGATGGCATTTCAATATCGTGACTTTCAGTTCCTTTTTAAACAACCATTTAGTGGTGGAGCTGAGCATTCGCATACACTCACGGCTGTATTATGTTTTGTTTCAGCAACTTGTGGTCTTTTCTCTGAAGCGTCTCTGAGTCCTTTGTCCTCTGCATCCAGAGCGGAAGCTGGTTTTATGGACATTCCCTGCTCCTGACGAAGATGTTTGCTCTGGTCTTTTTTCAGAGGCTGACGGCCGCGTTTTGGATTGACGTTCTAGGCCTTCTTCGACAGCACCTTGACGTACCTTCGGACCTGGCATTGAAACCGGCAGGGAGTTAGTCATCGATGACTAAGTAGCCAGGAACTAAAAGTTTTTCCTTTTTGCAATTACTGACTATAGCTTTTAGCTGTTTAACCCACCCATTGTTAACTGTGCTGTTTAGGCAATATGCAGTCTGACTCCCACTAGGCTCCTATAGATAAGATTTCCCTGGAGCCTGGGTCACCACGACAATGGGTGTGTGAGCTGTTTTTCAGGAATTAGAACCCCTTGTCCACTTCAGGCTGGCTGAGATCACCAACCCAGCAAGTGGGCCCACACAGATGTTGGATAGACTTCAAGAGGCTAAAAACTCCACCTTCAGATCATGCTAATGCTGCCATTCTGTGAACATGGGTCCTGTGAAGAGGCATGAAGTCTGACTACACTTGCGCAGACCATCAATGACCTCACCTCCAATCACCCATCTCCACATTTCAGACCATCTTGCCCCCATCCCATAAATACCCCTGGGTCCCTATTTTCAGGGAAGCGGATTTGAGGTTCATGCTCCTGCTTCCTCACGTGGCTGCCCTGTGATTAAACCCTCTCTCTGCTGCAATCTCATCATCTCAGTGTTTGGCTTTCAGGGCAGCGGGCAAAGACGAACCTGGTGTGGTAACAGCATTCCACTGGTGGGCTGCTTTTGGGAGCGCCCGAAGACGCTGGAAGCTGGAGCCCACTGCAACACTGGAGCGACTCAGACAGGAACAGGAAAAACAGAAAGGAGGTCCTTCCTCCCCTCCTCCCCCTCTTCAATTTCTCTCTAATGCCTCCTTTTGGCAAAACCTAAAAGGATCTGGCAAGGGATGTGGGAAATGTAGTTTGCAGAGTCCCCACCCCAGCTCCGTTAGGCAGCAAATATTAGGGTGGATCCACGAGCAGCATATAGAAGGGTGAGACAAAAGGGCACAGGCCCCTTGGGAAATGACTCACCTGGGTTTTATCTCCGGTCCCTCTCTCTGTGCTCATGACCCTCTGTGTTCCCCTCACGAGAATCATTCATTCCTCGTGCTGCTGGGCTCCCCTGGGTACGATCTGCCTCATGGTCACTGGGATGCTCTTGTCATAAGTGGCCCACTCACACGCGCTCTCTCACAGCCTATTCACCTCCTGGTTTTGGAAGAAGATTCTATCAAGCCCCGCCAACTTGCCAGTAACTCCAGATGGCAAAATGACCTGCGCCAAACGGGAAGTGAAACGTTATTCCCGCCATACCTACAGGATACAATGAGACTGAACTTGCCCTTTGGAGAATCCTCATATAATAACTTCCTGACTTCCTGTCACCAGAATGTCATGTCGCACACAGCTATGGCTTCCCTCGTCCCGCTGAGCCTTTGTATTATGGTCATTCTAGCCACAGGACACGGCCACCCTGTAGCCAAGAGCAGTAGGAATGTGCTGACCAGCCTTGGGTTCATCTGGAGGGGAGATGCTCATCTGGTTCTCCTCCAGGACGTGCGCTGGGTTTGCTCCTTCAGGAAGGAGACTGAGGTCATAAACCCAGTGGCTTTCCAGTCCACCTGCTTCTCACGTGCGCCAATTCCATCTTTCCTACTCCTCATTCTGTCCCGCTGCCCCCCGCTCTGTGTTGCAGCAGACCGCCCTGGAGATCCAGAAACCAGAGATGCCAGGGAGCGGGTGGCGCCACTCAGAGCACCACAGCCAGCTTCACACGTAGATCTCTGGGGGAGTTCACCAGATGAGCAGTCTGGGAACCGACTCCAGTATCTGAAAAGTCTCCGCAAGGTCACAGCTTCCCACCAGCAGAAGTGGAGAGACCCCAGTCCTGCCACATCCATGAGGGAGACCCAAGGAAAAGGTAACAGAGACTTCACTCGGTGACCTTGTGCCTCCTTCCCTGCCCTTGCACGTCCTCTTCTCCCCTCGCCCCTGGGAATCATCTCGCAGCCTGCCTTCTCAACCCTCCTACTCTGTATTGCTCATTCACTGTTGTTGACCCTTCGCTTCAGATTCCTTTCCTGTCTTTTGCTTTCTCCTTGAGACTCAACCTTGCATCTTCCCCCACTTCCATGCCTGCCTCACCCGGGACTAGCTCACCAAGACCCGTTCAGCTACACTAGAATCTCCCCTCTGGAACCCTCACCTCCGTTCACTGGGGCCACTCTGACCTGCAGAGCGACCTCTTCCTCAAGTGCTTTCATTCATTCCCTTTCCGCAGATTTGCCCTGCTTGACTCACACAGGGGTGTTCTCTGACTGTTCAAGGCCCTGCCGGAGGAGCTGGAGGGGTGGTTTTGAAGGAGGAGGATTTGTCTGGGCAGGAGAGAGCTCCATTTTTCACCATGATCTGTCTTCCCTCCCCCCAGCAGGAAGTGATGGGAACAGCAGGAAACGCCACAGCAGAGCCATGACCCCCCAGCCCGCCCATCCACCACCCGTCTCAGCAGCCAGCCAAGGGCTCTTGTAGGCGGCTATGATGAGCAAAAGCTGAGGTTCCAGGGCACCAGGGGCCTCGTTTCAGCACTGAGACCCTCTGCCCAGAAGACGTGTTCTTCTTCCAGACTGCCAAGCACCTGCAGGAGCCGTTACCGTCAACAGACACTCATTGGTCCTTTGGTTTTTCTCTGATGCCTCCACTGGAAGCGGCCAGGTAGACTCTGCTCTGGGTTTGTTATGAAAACAGTTGTAGAAACCTCCACGCAACAAATTCCGTTCAGAATTCAGTGCCAGAGAAAGTCTGTTCTTGCCTCAAGAAGGTGTGCTTCTGCTCTGTTAATAAAAAGAAGGATGAGATACCCGTCTTTGCTCTCCCTGGGGTAGACTGAACCGGGAGTAATGACAGAATGGGAGGGACTCCAGCACCAGCTTCACGGTCTATTCAGAGTCCCCGGGCAGGGTCTCCTTCTGTGCTTGTGAACAGAGCCCCCCATCACCATCACTGCCTCTTCCGTTGAGGTTGGCTCCAGGCTCTGTGCAGGACAAATGATTACGGGGAATACTAAAGCACAAAGAACCTCGGCATCAGCAGGGTGTGAAAAGGGGAGGAGAGAGGCTCCCATTATCGGTGCTCCCTGTTTGTTGGCTTAGCCATTAACCAAACAAACCACGCATGAGTGCGTGAGCGAACCGAAGAACGGACACATGAGTCTGTATCGGTAAGGCCAATTTTCTCCAAGCTTACGCTCTGCCTGGGGTGGAATGACATACTTCCTGCCCCGGTTTAGCCACCTCAGGCCACCCAAGGCTCCACCATGCGCTCAACGCTGGTCGTTTAGGCCCTTGGCCCCATTGCCCCTCCTCCATGCTCTGTCCTGTGTGGCAGGAGGCTGGGACGTTGCCCACTGCGCTTAGATTCTGCTCGCTGGTTTGATTCTGTCCTGGGGGCCATGGCGGGTTATTGAAAGGCAGGCAGGAAGGGAAGTCCTTCCTAGTCTTTGTTCCTGCAGCCGTAGTGGGGAGGGGGTACTCCTGGGTCCCTGCTGGGGCTGCGGCCATACTGGCAGTGGGCGTGTCAGCAGTGTCTACAGCAAGGTCATATGGCAGGCAGTTTTCCAGAGCTGCGACACCATCTCGTATTCCCTCCAGTAATACATGAAGGTTCTAATTTTCTCTGTGGCTACAGTTTGACAGCGACTTGACTTACGGGTACCTAACGTGCCCTGAATGTGAGATATTTTCATTGAAAGCCCAAGACCAGAATCAGCACTGAGACGAGGTCCTGAGGATCTCGCCTCCAGGGCATGCGGCCCTGGAGGTCCGTTTCTCTGGCCTCCACACAAACTGTGGGAATGTAAATGGCCACGCTCATTTCCACGTGCAATTTCCAATTATGAAATGTCAGCTTACAGAACGTCCTTGGGGAGGACGTTTATAATAAACATTGGCTGGTTTTTATTTTGTCCTTTGAGCATTTAAACTCTTCCTATATTTGGAGAACACTGTCCCCTAGGAGGTGGAATCTGAAAATGCCACCCCTTGCTTCCCCAGGACCCCTGGAATCGCCCAGTGATGTGGACTTGGAGGAGGAGCCGGTGCTGTGCAGGGTCCACGCTTCCGACGGGAGGCAGCAGGCTCCGGGAGCACCGTCAGGAATGGCTCTGATTGCTTTCCATGTGGCCGTGTTTTCCTGTCTTCCACGCTGGGTACACTCACACTAGACACGAGGTTTCAAATCAGAAGCTTGCTGGCGGAAGTTGGATGGCACATGTGTTGGCATAGCCTGCGTGGTTGTGGAAAGACTGGGAGGTTTCACTAAAAAAAAAAAATCCAGATTTTCAGCTCATCTGACAAGTCAGCAGCCCTGGCAGCCCTGGGCCGGCGTTCCACACATGGCACCACTTGGTTGGAGCCAGTAGCGCCAAGGGGTGTGGTCTGAACAGGTGTGAACTCTTCAGGGGGCCAACTGCCTTACCTCCCTGCTCCTCTTCACTCATTTGCTTCCCCTGTCCAGCCCCGAGGAGACGACTAAGGTGGCGGGAAGTCCCAGGGCTCCTTCCCGGCTCTTGGTGCAGCACTGCCCGGCCTCGGGGTGAACTGCCACCAGGCACTGCCCTGGGGTCTTCATTGCGCTGTCTTTCTTTAGAACAGTGGTCCCCAAATTTGGCCAGACATTAGAATCACCTGTGCATTCTTTTTTGTTTTTTTAAATTCCAAAGCCCAGCCACACCTCAAACCCATTAAACCACAATCTCTGGGGGGGGGGGAGGGACACCCGCAGTTGGGTGCTGGTCGATGCTTAACAACAGGCTCTCTGCGGGGGGAATGGGGGGAGCCCCGATCGGTAGCATTTGCTGATTTCTGTGATGTGACTATTCCCATCAGGGTTGATTTCGCCACCGAGCTTTCAGTGAATTCAGAGTTGGGAAGAGATGCTCAGTAGCAAAACATTACATACTATTTTCACCATGCAGAGAAAAACAGACATAATCTTCAGAATATAGATAATAGCTAAATATAGTAAGATAATTTGTAGGTGATGAGTTTTAGAATATTTATTTCCTTTATTTTTAATGGAATTTATTTAACTGTATGTTTATATATAATTTAATTTTAAATAACAGCTACGTTAAATATTTGGCTCAACAAATTTTCTGAAATTTTAAAAATCAGCTCCTGTGAGCTGGGGCAAGCTGGCTCCAGCCCATTATGGGGACAACCATCAGTGTTTTCTTAAAGTTCCCAGTTGATCCCAAAGTGTATATAAATTGGGGATCTGCTGCTTTAGAACAGTGGTCCTCAAACTTGAACATGCATCGGGGTCACCCGGAGGCCCCTGTACAATGCCAGTTGCTGTCCCCCCACCCCGCCCCAGTTTCTGACTCATTAGGTCCAGCTTAGGGTGGGACCCAAGAACTCATCCCTCTGTCAAGCCCCAGGAGATGCTAATGCTGCTGTCCAGGGACCACATTGTGATTAAAAATATACCCGCCTCAGTCCCTGGTGAACTTCCTTCCTCAGGATGGTCCAGGCTTGGTTGAAGTCAGTCTGTGCTAACCCATTCCAACAGGGAGCAAATCCCACCCAGAGGACGGACGCCTGGGGGCAGTGCTCTGATCTCGCAGACACCCCGGGAGCTTCTGCATCCCCTGCAACAGTCTGTGCATCCTCACAGCCCCCTCCCTGGTCACACATGTGCCCCTTACTCTCCCAGGGCCAAGGGTAAGTGGGTGGGGGTGGGGAGCAAGCAGCAAAGCTACTGCCCTGAGGCCACTGCCATCTCCCTGGGGGCAGTCTCATGTGCGTGACCTCTGTCACCATGGAGACGGACGTGCTAGTGGGCTGGGATCCGGAGGAGTGAGGACCGGGGTGAGACAAAGGTCAATGGCATCCTTAGCCCTTCATGTCCACAGGCTAAGGGAAGGCAGGCATTTGTCTTGGCCCATTAAGAGATGTAAGGAAAGCTCATCATAATTTCTGCTACTTTAGGTAAGAAGAGGAATAGGAGGGTTCATCAGGTTAGAAATAGGCAAAATGATGCTGGACATGTTGCTGCCCAAGGTGGGGTCCTCTGCCCACCCGCAAGACATGCCATAGCCAGGAGGCAAGGTGGTAGGAGAGAAAGGGTTTTATTACAGCATGCTGGCAAGGGGAAGATGGCTGACTCATGTCCAAAAGAACCATCTTACAGAACAAAGACTACAGGCCAGTTATATACCTGGCTGGTCTCCAGGTGGGGGAGGCATCTTGTCTCTGGGTGGAGGCAGACATCTGGACCCAGTTCATGATAGTCCTTTGTTTCACTGGATATGCAACAGAGAAAGGAGCAATGCCCTATACCCTGATATTTCAGTTGTCATTGATGATGGCCATCAGCATAGGTTCTCTTCCCTGGGGGTCATCACATTCCTAAAGAACTCAAAAGAACAAACTTATCATCTTATTGCAGCTGGGAGGGGCCACAAAATCTACAGAGCATGTCTGGGCTAGTTAATCAGAGGTCATTCAGAGTTAGACTATGGTTTCTTTTCTTCAATATGGCTTCCCTTATGTCAACCTTGGGTTGAGCTGGTATCAGACATATTCTTTAAGGGCTAATGGAACTGTGAGCTCCCTGCAGACGGGGGGCTCTTTATTTCTTCTCCGTCCACAGCATCCACACCGAGGGCTCACATAGAGCGGAGCAGGATCTCAATAAATGCTTGTCTGCGGAGTGAGCGACACAGGCCATTGCATCTCAGAGTGGATGGAGCCTTCCCTCTGGGTTTTGGGTTCCTCACATTCGTAGCTGATCTGAGGAGGCAGGGGCTGGTGGCAGATTCTGTGTTTTCTCGGAAAACTTCTTAAACTTCATAAGACTCAGTTTTCTCTTCTGTAAAACAGAGATGGTGTAACGGTGTCTGTTGTGTAGGACTGATTGAGGCTTGAGCGACTGATTCATCAAAAAGTAGCACAGAGCCTGGCAGGTGACAAAAGTTCACCGTGGTGACACGGTGAGCTGGGAAACAAAGATGGACCACCCTCTGCCACCTCCCCCAGTGCTTCTGAAGCATCTGGGGAGCCGGCTATGAGGACAGAGGCGTCCAGCCTCGCAAGGACCCCTGTGTGCTGGGCACCACCCGCTTCACACCCTACAGCAAATTTAGGAGCCACATGTAAAAAAGAAAACCAAAGAGATCCTAAGGGAAAACTAATTTTAAAAATGTTTTAGGGCCGGCCCTGTGGCCGAGTGGTTAAGTTCGTGTGCTCCGCTTCAATGGCCCAGGGTTTCGCCAGTTTGGATCCTGGGCGTGGACATGGCACTGCACATCAGACCATGCTGAGGCAGCGTCCCACATGCCACAACTAGAAGGACCCACAACTATGAATATACAGCTATGTACCTGGGGGCTTTTGGGGAGAAAAAGGAAAAAAATAAAATCTTTAAAAAAGAAAAAAAATGATTTGGTATTCATGTAGACAACTCTTTTCTAAGCATGTGAGCATAGTCAGAAAGCATAAAGAAAAACATATAACGACTTCATAAATATTTTTATTTACATTGAGTCAAATGGTTCGTAATAACACATAGGAGACATCAATAAATATCGGTGGAAAGAGTGAACGAATAATAAAATTAAAAGGTAAATTAAACACTGGGAAAATATTTGCAACTTTATGACAAAAGATTACAGGATTAAAATTCTTAACATATAAAGGATTCTCATGAACTAATATGAGAAAAAATGAACACCCACAGACAGACGGGCAAAAGCTGTGAACAGAGAATTCACAAATAGGGAAAGAAATGGCCAATAAACATAAAGAGCAGTTCAGTTTCCTTATCAAAGAAATCTAAGTTGAAGCCCCTAAGAAAAGACATTTTTGCTCATCTCAATAAGCAGGATTAAAAATGTGCCAGCTGCAAGTAAGGATGCAAGGAAATAGTGACCTTCATGCTCTACCACCAGGAGTGAAAAGAGGTGCAGCTTTCCCCCTTCATTAAAATATAATTCACAGACCCCCAAACTCACCCTTTTAAAGTACACAACTTCATGGGTTTTAGTAGATTCACAAAGCTGTGCAGCCGTCTCTACTATCTAATTCCAAAACATTTTCATCATTCAAAAAAAACGTCTCCAGCATCCAGAGCAAGGCAGTGTCACTCTCCATTTCCCCCTCCCCCAGCTCCTGGCGACCACCAATCTACTTTCTTTCTCTACAGATTTGCCTATTCTGGATATTGCATATATTTGGAACCAACAAGATGTGGCCTTTTGTTTCTGGCCTCTTTCATTTAGAATAATGTTTTCAAGGTTAATCCACATTGTAGCTTGTATCAATGCTTCATTCCTTTTTACGGCTGAACAATATTCCACCATGTGGATATACCCCTTTTTGTTTTCCATTCCTGAGTTGATGGACATCTCAGTCGTTCCACTTTTGGGCGATGGCTGCTGTGAATATTCATGTGTAAGTTTCTACATGAACAGGTGTTTTCAATTCTCCTGGGTATATACCTAGGAATGGAGTGACTGAGTCATGTGGTAACTCTGTGTTTCAACTTTTGAGGAACTGTCACATTGTTTTCCAACGCAGCTGCAGTATTTTACATTCCCATCAGCCGTGTATAATGGTTCCAACTTATCCAACACTTTGCCAATACTTGTTGTCTGTCTTTTCAGTTAAAGCCATGCTAGTGGGTGTGAAGTGGTGTCTCATGGTTTTGATTTGCATTTCTCTAATGGTTGATAATGTTGAGCATCTTTTCACATGTTAGGCACATCCTTTCTGGAGAATAATTTGGTATTATGTTTTTAAAACCATTAAATATGCATACAATTTGACCTTAATTGCTGATTCTAGAATTCATTTCGAGGAATAATTATGGATGGTTAAGAAATTTACCTGAAATGATGTTCGTCATGTAAAAGAGATACAAGTTGGAAACAAAAGCCCAACTATAGGGTATTGATTGAACGAATGACAGTCAATCCATAAAATGGAATACAATAAAATAATTTAAAATAATTCTGTAGAGGACCAGTGACATGGAAATATATAGTTGAATAAAATGCAGGCTATAAAACATTACAATTCTAATTTTATTTTTTTTTTTCAAAGATTGGCGCCTGAGCTAACATCTGCTGCCGATCTTCTTTTTTTCTTCTTCTTCTCCCCAAAGCCCACCAGTACATAGTTGTATATTCTAGTTGTAGGTCCTTCTGGCTCTGCTATGTGGGACGCCACCTCAGCACGGCCTGACGAGTGGTACCATGTCTGTGCCCAGGATCTGAACCTGCGAAACGCTGGGCCGCCGAAGCAGAGCACGCTGCTAGGCCATGGGGCTGATCCCATTCCAATTTTACCTGTAAATGTATGGAAAAAAGGTCGTAAAGATATATACCAAAATGCTACCAATGGTCATGGATACGTTTTTTTGATAACAGCGTTTTTGAGATTTAATTCGCATATTAGAAAATTCATCCATTTAAATATGCGATTTAATGGTTTTAGTAGCTTCACAGAGTTGCGCAACCATCACCACAATCAATTTCAGAACATTTTTCACCACCCCCAAAAGAAACCCTGTACCATTAGCAGTCATCCCCCGTTTCTGACCTTCCTGCCAGACCCAGGCCACCACCAGTCAGCTCTGTCTCTCTAGATTTGTCCAATCCGTATGTTTCCTACGGATGATATCATACAATATGTGGTCTTGTGTTTGACTTTTTTCACTTAGAATAGTGTTTTCACAGTTCATGCACGTTGTAGTTTGAATCAGCACTTCTCTCTTCCTTTTATGACTGAATAATATTACATCATATAGATATATCACATAGCTTTATTTATCCATCCACCAGGTGGTCGACATTTGGGTTGTTTTCACCTTTGGCTGTTATGAGTAATGCTGTTATGAATATTCTTATACAAGTTTCTGTGTGGATAAGTGTTTGCATATCTCTTGGGTGCAATTCTCCTAAGAGTGGAATTGCTGGATCATATAGTGATTCCATGTCTTTTGAGGACCTGCCAAAGTGTTTTCCTAAGTGCCTGCACCATTTTATAATCCTACCATCAGTGTACGGGGGGTTTGTTTTAGCTCTTACATTTGATCTTCGATCCATGTTAAGTTAATTTTTGGATATGGTGTGAGGTGGGGTCCAACTTTTTTATTTTGCACGTGGACATCCAGTTGTCCAGCATCATTTGTTGAAAGGACTATTCATTCCCCCACTGAATTGTCTTAGCACGTGTGGAAAATCCGTTGACTATAAATGCGAGGGTTTATTTCTAGACCCTCAGTTCTATTCTATTGATCTATGTGTCTGCCCTTATGCTCGTACCACATTGGTTTCTTCACTGTTATAGTTTGGCAGCAAATTTGAAATTGGGAAGTATGAGTCCTCCAATTTTTTCCTTCTTTTTAAAGATGTTTTGGTTATTCTGAGACCCTTGAATTTCCATATAAATTTTAGAATCAGCTTGCCAGTTTCTTCAGAGAAGCTAAGTGAGATTTTGAGAAAGATTGTATTGAATCTGTAGATTAATTTGGGGAGATCAGTTTGTATTGCCCTCTTAACAATATTAAGTCTGTCAATCTGTGAACATGGGATTTTTTTTTTGTTTTTTGAGGAAGATTAGCCCTGAGCTAACTGCTGCCAATCCTCCTCTTTTTGCTGAGGAAGACTGGCCCTGAGCTAACATCCATGCCCATCTTCCTCTACTTTATCTGTGGGACGCCTACCACAGCATGGCTTGCCAAGCAGTGCCATGTCCACACCCAGGATCTGAACCGGCGAACCCTGGGCCGCCGAAGCGGAACGTGCGAACTTAACCGTTGCGCCACCGGGCCGGCCCCAGGATGTCTTTTGATTTATTTAGGTCTTCTATAATTTCTTTCTACAACATTTTATAGCTTTGGAGTATAAGTTTTATACTTGTTTTGTTAGTGGATAATTTTTTATTGTGATAAAATATGCATAAACACATATATTTATCATTTTACCCATTTTGAAGCATACAGTTCAGCAGCAGTAAGTGCTCTCACTCTGCTGTGCATCCATCTTCATTTTCCCAAAGTGAAACTCTGCACCATTAAACAATAACTTCCCATCCCCTCCCCCAGCCCCTGGTAACCACCATCCTACTTTCTGTCTCTGTTAATTTGATTACTCTTGGTACATCATATACGCGAAATTGTACAATGTTTTTCCTTTTATGAATGGCTTATCTCGTTAGCATAATGTCTTCCATGTTCATCTACGTTGTTGCATGTGTCAGAATTCATTTTTTAAGGCTGCATAATGTTCCATTGTATGTCCACCACGTGCTGTTTATCCACTCATTTGTTGATGGATGCTTGGGTTGTTTCCACTTTTCAACTATTGTGAACAGTGCTGCTATGAACATGGGTGTACAAATATCTTTTTGAGTTCCTGGGTTCAATTTTTTTGGGTTATACCTAGAAGTAGAATTTCTGAATCATACGGTAATTCTATGTTTAATTGTTTTAGAAATGGATCATTTAATGCATTATTGTCCCTTTGTTTTTATGTGTTTAATATTTATTTTATAATCACTATAATATTTTTAAAAGCCAATTACTGAAATATACTCTGTGTTGTAAATGGACGTACATTCCAGGAGCCCTTCAGCATTTCCCATAATCTGTGAACTAATGTATATTTCCGATGGAGCCAACGTGTGGTCCATGTAACCACTTTGCTGACATCTTGGAAGCTTGTCTCATTCCTTCCCAGGACTTGTGAGCCAGAATACGGTTGGCATAAGTCCCCTGGATTTTTTTCCATGAGCTGTAAGACGTGGTGTTTGTGTCTGCTCCATACCTTTCACCCCGTCTTTATGCCACAGTGAATGGGGGAGATTTGTACCCATTCCTGGGTATGGAAGAGTGAAGAAGAGTCCCCCGACCTGATGGTTAGTGACACCCTCTATCTTCTGACTCAGGTCCCTGCTATTTCCACCCCAACCATGGCCTCCCTTTTCCCAGGAAGCACATAAAGCAGGGAAGAACAGAGTCCAAACGAGCAGCTTTGGAGAACAAGCCAACATGCAGACGGGAACACGAGCCCTGGGACTTTCCTAAGACAAACAAAGGATTTAAAAGAAACAACAATATTTAGCAGAACTCAAAACTCCCACTTCCAGATTAAGAAAACAACTTGCTGCAGACAACTTAAAATAACATTTAAGAGTAGCTCTAGTTTTTACAGAAACCTCTCATCTTAGCACCAAAAAAAAATACTAAAACTGAGTTTAAGAAATGTTTTCAAAATTGGAAAATGCCAGTTTTTAGCTCAAGGAGGAACTGCCGTGTCTTCTATTGACCCAGCTCCACGGCTCGTCCCAACTCTTGGTTCATTGCGGCTTCCCCAAGCGTTTGGTTTCCTGTTAAATTGCTATTGTCCCCAAACCTTCATGTTTCCTCTTAATCATATTTCTTCCGCCAGGAAATTAATTTTCAAGCATTTTCCCTTTGTAGCAATGAGTCAAAGCTCAACGCAGCTGTCAAATCTTCCTCTTGTACAGGCCAGGCCTTCCAAGGAGGGACACCCCAAAGTTAAGACGCAAATGGATGTGACGAGGCAAACGCTGTTGAGCTTGGCACGGCCGTGGACAGAGAACGGAGCTGCAGGCGAAGGAATCATGCAGAGCCAGAGCGCACATTATTTCCAGAAGAGTCATCTAGGATATAAAGTCCACATGGCCCAAATTCAGAGTCCACTGTCAAGGCCCCGGGGAAATCATATTGTCCAGGGTGTCTCACCCCAGCTGACCCTGGGGATCAGCACACAGTCTAGACCAAGAGTCCAAAAACTACGGCCCATGGGCCAAATATGACCCTCTCTGCCTGTTGTGGGATGGCTGGCAAGTTAAGAATGATTTTTAAATGTTTAAGTATTTGGAAAAAATTATGTAATATTTTGACATTACAAGTATATAAAATTCAAATTTCAGTGCCTACAATTAAAATTTTATTGAACTCCATCACACTCATTCATCTACGGCTGTGGCGACGGCTGCTTTCTTCCCACAGTGGAAGAGCGGAGGGGTTGAGTCAGACACTGTATGGCCCACGACGCCTAAAGTCTTTCCTCTCTGGCCCTTTGTAGAAAAGGTTTGCCATCCTGTTTTAAGCTTTTCTTCACCAAACCCAGCAGCAAGAGAAGAGAACGGATGAGCGGGAGGAAGAGATGAGCCATAGCAATCACTTTCAAGATGGGGCCCTGGCCCGGGGGGTAGGCGCAGGGTTTGGGAATCGCTGGTTAGGTCTGGACACTGTGGTTCCTGAGGGACAGTGGATGGCGTGAGGGGGTGGGACAGGCCCAAAGATTGTCCCCGTTGAAACTGTGTGGTAGCTTCTCACCCTGTTCGAGCCCGTCCGCATCACGTAACATGTCTCTGGATGACCACAAGCGTAGCCGTTCCTATTCTAGTCCCAAAGGGAGAAAAAGGTCTAAGTTCAGCTCCGTTTGAGAAAAATTTGGCAGACGGAGAATCTGTATTTTTTTTTTTTTTTTGAGGAAGATTAGCCCTGAGCTAGCTACTGCCAATCCTCCTCTTTTTGCTGAGGAAGACTGGCCCTGAGCTAACATCCGTGCCCATCTTCTTCTACTTTATACGTGGGACGTCTACCACAGCATGGCTGCCAAGCGGTGCCATGTCCACACCTGGGATCCGAACCGGCGAACCCCGGGCCGCCAAGAAGCAGAACGTGCGAACTTAACCACTGCACCACCAGGCTAGCCCTGAGAATTTGAATGTTGGTTCAAGAAAGACCTTCTGTGGAGAAGCAGCAATGCCGTCCACACACTCATGATCAGTCGCCCGTCTAAATTCAGCTTCTCCTCTGGCCCCTCTTCCCATCCCGGGGCTCAGTCCTGGCACAGCTCAGAGCTGCAGATATTGTCTCCAGACATCCCACAGGCTGGCTCAT
Organism: Equus przewalskii; assembly: GCF_037783145.1. Lineage (NCBI taxonomy): Eukaryota > Metazoa > Chordata > Mammalia > Perissodactyla > Equidae > Equus > Equus przewalskii. Next base: position 90,806,461 of record NC_091831.1, read on the forward strand.
GGAAGATGGTTCCGTGAGGTCGCGGGGGGTCAAAACTAGTACTAACGGTGGAATGGTAGGAGATTGGAACTCAACATGAGGAAGAGTTTGCTCGCAATTTTTGCTGGGCAAAAGCAAAAACTGTGACAAGCTGTCTTGGAAGGCGACAGGCTGGCTGCTTCAGCAGAAATGCTGGGGGTAGTTAGACAAGTGGCTGTATCGATGACCTCTGGGTGCTAGGATTACAGGAATCAGAGAGCTGGTGGATCGAGGGGCAGAGTTAGAGGACTCGGACCCTGAGCACAGTCGCTAAGAGCATGGGCTTTGAAGTCAGAGCTAAGTTCAAATCCTGGCACCAGCCCTTATTAGCCATTTGGTAAAGTTAGTTAAAATGAGCTTCAGCTCCCACATCTGTAAAATGCAGTTATGGTCTTTACATCCCCGAGATACCGTAAGGGATAAATTATGGCGCATTTAGTGTCAACGAGCACTAGCTGTTGCTGAACATTTATTCATTCACTACAAGATATGTTAATTGGTTGCTGATTGCCGTGTACGTCAGTTGAGTCCAAAGCTTGGTAGCAAAATTTCTCTCTCTCTCTTTTTTTTTTAACTTCCTCAATTTCAAAGTCATTTGAGGGCCGGGAGTGGAGGAAACGAAGAAATAAATAGAATTGCTCTCCTGGATTACGCATCAGCCTTTAGGCAGGAGATGGCAACTGTCCTGTGTGTCTTCCTGGGGTCAGCGACATCAGTGTGCACTTCGTCAGGCCTGTTGCTTCAAATCCGGTTGCTGAATTTCCCCCCAGGATTCAAAAGGGTTGGGCTCGTCCGATGCCAAGATGGCAAGATGTTACTGCTGACTGTTGGCAGGCATTCGGGAATCAGAAAACATCCCATTAATTTGTTTTTATATTCTTCCCAAATGTTTCAGAAAACCGTTAATCAAGAAACCCATTTGGCTGAAAAACAAACATCTGTGGTGAGTAATGATACCGCCTTCCGTCACATTTGCCCTTTTCTAGTAGTTTCCAAAGCTCTGGACTTGCTGGCTTAACAGTTCAGCTAACCCCGAAGGGAGATTTTTGTAAACCACAGGGTCTGTTGGCTGCTTCACAGACATCAGGGAGCAGAGGCCACCTTTAAGAGAGCATGGGACCCGTCAGCCTCGCATCTTCTGCTGGGGTGCAAATTTGTTGAATTCATTTTAATTCAGTTCTCCAACTGGATGCCGAGCACTGTCTGAGACTTTGGAGATACAGAGGGAGGGGGACATGGTCACTGCCCTTATGGGGACCACCTGGTGAGAAATACTCACGTCTGTTACCAAGCACATTGGCAATTGCACCGTGTGCGAGTAGGGACAGGAACATCTCATCCAGACTGGGGGGCCAGAGAAGGTTTCCTGGAGGGGTCATGACCGAGCTGAGTTGGGTTTTTTGGGGTTTTTTTTTTGGTGAGGAAGACTGGCCTTGAGCTAACATCTGTTGCCAATCTTCCTCTGTTTGCTTGAGGAAGGTTGTCCCGGAGCTAACATCTGTGCCAATCTTTCTCTATTTTGCATGTAGGATGCCACCAGTGTGGCTTGACGAGCAGTGCTGGGTCCGTGCCCAGGATCTGAATCTGCAAACCCTGGGCCACCAAAGTGGAGGAAGCGAACTTAACCACTATGCAACCAGGCCAGCCCCCGAGCTGAGTTTTGAAGGACCGTTAGTGAAGGGGGTCCACATCAGAAGCAGAGTTGCTGCATGCTCACAGGCATGAAGGTCAGAGGCAGCACCGGCAGCGGAGTGAAGTCCAGTGGGTAAGAGAAGGAGTAGCTGGCCGTGAAGCTGGAATGATGGGTGGGGCCTTAAAGGCAGGTCTTGAATGCCACGTGAAAGAGCGTGCACTCTCCTATGGCGGAGACAGGAAGGATCCTAAGAAGGGATAAGGGTCGATCAGATTTGCATTTTAAAATAGATCCTTTGCGAATCACAGTTTGGAGGATAAACTAGAAGGGATGAGACTGGGCCTCCGAGGCTGCTGAGGCCCCAGGACAGCAAGGACCACTTCTCCTCCCCCTCTGGAGCCCGCACCTCTGCCTAGAATCATGTCCTCGTGCAGTGGGGCGGGTTCCTCAGTGTTTGCTGACTTAGTGGGACGTTGTATAAGGAGGCCCAAGTGTCCTGGAATGGTGCTGGCAGTCAAGCTGTGTGTGTGTGTTTAAGAGGAGTTTCCATCGACCTTGACAGTGACCTTGACAATCAGTCATGCTTGAATCGTGCAGCACATCAAAGTCAACTGTGAGTTCTTTGCATTTTAAATTCAAGAGGCCCTCGTTGAAGTCTGCCAGGGGAGGAAAAATTGCCTCCATCACCAAGCCTACTTAATCATGGTCAAGTCCAGCCCTTGTGGTGGTATAGGTAAAAGAGAAGAGGGTGTGTTTGAAACGCAGGGTTGACAGGAGGGAGGGGGCACATAAAGGACAGGAAGCAGGTTCCCAGGCATAGCAGTATTTCCCACAGCCGTCGGCTCCCTGCATCTTCCTGGTAGCATCGTGTGATCCGCTTTTACACCTGAAAACAGCAGGGATCGAGAACGTGGGCCAGAGACCACACTGGAGGCTCACGGACGGCGCTCCTGACCGTGTCTGAGGCTCTGTTCACGCCTCCTCGGCCCATTGTGAGGAAAATCAGACTCCCCTGCAATGTGACTGGTTTTCCCATAACCACAGCCCTTCTGCCTGAATGAGTCTGGAGTCCTCTGGGGAGGTGAACTGAGTACGGGCCTCCCCAAAGATACTCGCGTCCTGACCCCTGGAACCTGTGACTGTGTTCCCTTACCTTGCACAAGAGACTTGGCAGATGGGATTAAGTTAAGGATCTCAAGATGGGAGATTATCCCGGATTATCTGAGTGGGGCCAATGGAATCACAAAGTCCTACGGAAGAGAGGCAGGGGGATCAGACTTTCAGTCGAAGATACGACAACAGAAGCAAGAGGTTGAGTTCTCAGAGGAAAGGACCAAGACCCGAGCAAGGCAGGCAGGCCAGAGAGGCTGAAAAAGGCAAGAACAGATTCTCCCCCTGGAGCCTGCTGAGGGAACCAGCTTGCTGACACCTCTCTTTAGCCCAGCGAGATGGGTTTTTGCCCTTCTGACCTCCAGAACTGTCAGAGACGAACACGTGTTGTTACAGCAGCCACAGGAAACTCATACAGCATCAGATGCACATTCCAACACAGCTCTGCCGGCTCAAAGCGTCTGGGGAAAATTTATTTAGGAAAAATTAATGGAACTGATGATACTTTCACTCTTTTGAATAAGCAGCCTCAGTGATAGCTGTCTGCACACAGGACCAGACACCATTGCACCAAAACGAACAGACAATTCTGAGTCCTCTGCTCCCCTCACTCACACCCACATTCACGCTGGCTGCTCCATCTTTTTCATACAGATCATGTTTGACAGCCGCCAAATAGTTCCTCCTTTTCAAGCTGACACTACTGTCGTTGTAGCGTGTGAAAAATGTGCAACCACCCCTCTTTGCCTGTGAAAATAACTATTTTTCTATGACTGGACTCAGCTTGGTTCCATAGATGATATAAAATTCTGGTTCCTTCACTCAGTTCTGCTTTAAAAATTAGTCTCTTTGGGGTCGTATCTGAGACTCTCCCCGTTTTGCTTCCACTATTCGCTCCCCGAAGGTGCTCGAACCTCCAGGGGATCCAGAGGTCTCTCGGCACAGGATGCTTCTCCTACATGTACCATCCCCGTCCTCATCAGCGTCCGTCGTGGTGAGGTCTGACACACCTGGAATTGGACACTGGGTGCGAGTAGAGGCTGCTGATGTCCATGGTCCCCATCTTTGAGCACAAGGGGTTATACTCCCTGGGTCATCCTTGTTCTGACCGCACAGCTCTTACAGCCACCAGCTCTCAGCATTTCTACATCCCTTGTGGACTGAGGGACACTTAACTGCTTCCTCCACACCACCCTGAGCATCACTGACCTTCTGTTTAGGTGCCGAACTGCTTTCTTTAAAGGGGACACGAGCCCCACTGGTCTGGGATACCCACAAACGTTCGAGACCGTCTCTATCACTGCGCCAGGGTTAGTAGCCATGAGATGACCGAGGCGTCCACTGGCGTCCATACTCCAGTCTTGCCTGTTCTGAATCTCCTCTTCCCGTCTGCTGGCCAAACTCTCGCTTCCTTTTTCCCTGGGAAGATGGCTATTACGTCCTCCTGAGTCTTCCCTACTGAATGGCAAGTAAAAGTTCCACTCAGGTCTCCCAGCTTGGCTTTTCATTTTTGAAGTCCAGACCCTAGAATGTCTAGACAATTCTTTGAAACTTCCAGTAAAGGCTGGATCTTGCAAAGTACCTTGACTGTTGTTTCTCTATGTCTTTATGTAATCCATCAACTTACTGTTTTTTTTTAATTGAGGTCACATTGGTTTATAACATTATATAAATTTCAGGTGTACATCCTTGTATTTCAACTTCTGTATACATTGTGTTCACCACCAAAAGCCTAGTTTCCATCTGTCACCATACATATGTGCCCTTTACTCTTTTTGCCCTCACCTCTTCCCCTCCAGTAACCCCAATCTGTTCTCTGTAGCTATGTGTCCGTTATTGGGTTTCTTTTTATCTTGCACATAGGAGGGAAATCATATGGTATTTGTCTTTCTTGTCTGACTTATTTCGCTTAGCATAATGGCCTCAAGGTCCATCCATGTTGTTGCAAATGGCAAGATTTCATCTTTTTTATGGCTGAGTAGTATTCCACTGTGTGTGTGTAGTCTTTCCCAGTCATGCTGATATTGTGCCCTAAACACTCAAGAAGGCCTAAAGGGAACCATAATTTTTTATGGTATGTCTATTTTCTTACAATATATGTATATATATATATATATATAAATATATATATATATATATATATACATACACACACCATATCTTCTTTATCCATTCATCCATCGATGGGCACTTAGGTGTTTCCAAGTCTTGGCTATTGTGAATAAGGATGCAAGGAACAGACGGGTGCATATATCTTTTCAAATTATTGTTTTGTGTCCTTTGGACAAATACCTAGAAGTGGAATAGCTGGATCATATGGGATTTCTATTTTTAATTTTTTGAGGACTCTCCACACCATTTTCCATAGTGGCTGCACCAGTTTGCACTCCCACTAGCAATGTAAGGGCGTCAACTTATTTTCTTAAGGCTCTTTCTTAAGAATTTTGTGGGTTTAGCTCTTCCTTCTATTGAGAAAGCGTTACATAATAAATTCCCAGGTCCTGAAGGAATGGGTCAGAGAGTATACATGTACTTTCTGCATGGTTTATGAATTATCACTAAACGACAGTCAGAAACGTGCGATGGTCTTTTCCAGTCCTCATGGGACCAGTGCCGTATCACTGAGATCAATAATGACCACTTAGTAGAGAAAGGACAGCACACACAGGTCCCATTTTTTATTCTTAAGACAGCTGTATAATGCCATTCTCTGGGGCTAAGCACAGCACGGGTGAGGACCTGAATTAGGATCCTTGTAGACAGGTGTGGGGCTCCTTGGACATCCTTGGACATGTGCTCCTACAATAAGCATCCATCGCAGCCTGCCCAGCTCCCTGCCCCCGGCTCTGTGTCCACTCTGGGGCCTCCTGACGTCTGCCTGCAGGCTCTGCTCAGCCTCTGGAGCCATGGGGCCAACTTGCTGCTCGTTCCACTCATTGAGCCTTGTTTCTGAAATCCAGATGTCACCCTGTGATTGAGATCTGGCAACCAAGCTTGCATCTTTTCCCTGATGTCTGCCTCCTTGTCTGAAAAACCTTTAGGGGATTAGATCTCACAGAAAGGGCACCTGGATTCAGCCTCTGCTTCCCCACTGGACTTGCCCTTGCTGGGTCCCCAGTGACTCCCAAGCTTCAAAGCTGATGGACACTTTTCCAGGCCAGACATCACTGGACGCTGCTGGTGCTCCTTCCTCAACACAAGTCTGTTAAAAAGTCACGGTTCCCTTTAGGCCTTCCTGAGTGTTGGGAACACCATCAGCACGACTGGAAAGGCATTTTGTAATTTATAAATATACTGCATTTACACTGCACAGAAGCCTTCTTTTAAAAATACCTTTTTATTTTGAAATAACGGTAGATTCACAAGAGGTTACAATGAAATGTACGGGGTGGTCCCATGCCCTCCTCTTACCTCCTTCATCCCTGACAACCACTCCTTCATCCACCCACGCCTCTCTCCTTCATCTCTGGCAGCACTAATCCATTCTCCATCTCTATGATTCTGTTATTCCACGAACGTCACATCAATAGAACCAAGTGGCATGTATCTTTCTGAAATCGGCTTTCATCACTCACCATAATTTCTTTGAGCTTCATCTAAGTTGTCACATGAATCAAAAGTTTGTTCCTTTTTATTGCTGAGTAGTATTCCATAGCATGCATGTACCACAAGTTTGTTTGTTTTTTAATCCATTCACCCAGTGAAGAACAGTTTTTGGCTATTATGAACAAAGCTGTTATGAACATTCAATTATAATTTCTTGAGTGAAAATAAATCTTCATTTCCCTAGGATAAATGCCCAAGAATGCAACTGTTGGGTTGTATGGTAAGTCCACTTTTTTAGTTGTTTTTTTAAAGATTGGCCCTGAGCTAACATCTGTTGCCAATCTTTTTTTTTTCCTTCTCCTCAAAGCACCTTAGTACATAGTTGTTTATTCTAGTTGTAGATCCTTCTGGTTGTGCTGTGTGGGACTCCGCCTCAGCGTGGCTTGATGAGTGGTGCTGGGTCCACACCAAGAATCTGCACCGGTGAAACCCTGGGCCGCTGAAGCGGAGCACACGAACTTAACCACTCAGCCATGGGGCCGGCCTCCACGTTTTTAGTTTTGAAAGGAACTGCCAAACGACTTTTCGGAGTGGCTGTGCCGTTTCACACTCCCACCAGCGATGCTGAGCGGTCTGTCTTCTCCACATCCTTGCCAACTTTTGGTGTGGTCACCATTTTTCATCCTAGCCACTCTGAGGCGTATGTAGTGATATCTCACTGTGGTTTTAATTTAGCTAATTCTCTGATGGCTAAAGGTCTCGTGCTGCTAACAGGAAAGGCTTAGTTTATAATTCTGAAATAATCCAGATCGAAGAAACCTGCCTTTTGCAACAAACGCGTTGCCTAAATTAGCATGGAAAATACTTTTGACAAATTTCCTAATGTCTTTTCCTTTTCAGTAACCTGGACATGCTCCTTCTTCTGCGGGCCTTTCTGCCATTAAACTGAATGCATAGAGGCTATAACCCCGAGGAAAGGGAGAGGCTCACACCCAGGACAACACAGTCTATTGTGTAAAGAAGATGAAGAACGAGATGTGGCGGGAATTCTCACCAAACAGGAGGAGGAAGCTGAAGTAATTCTGGCAGCTGGGAGAGGGAAATTCAGAAATGATCAACTATTTCACCAAATACTGTGTATCCGCCATGTGCCAGGTAACACCCAGCTGCTGGGATGTGTTATTGAACAAAACGGACAAAGATCCCTGACCTTCTGGAGCTTAGAATGCTGCCCTCATCCAAAATTCAGAAAAATGACATGAAACCAAAAATGAAATAAACCACTCGCTGCAATGCGTGTAGGAGGAGGACGCGAGAATATTTGCCAGGTTCCTTTCCTGGCTGCAGTCAGCGTGGGCCCAGGGGAGCGGTACAAGAGGAGCAGAAGGATGCATCCAGGTAACAATGGTTTGAACACGTGTTCAGTTCCTCGCAGGGCAGTGAGTAGAGTGCAGGAGACCCACAAGTTCCAAATGCCCGAATAGGGGCATCTGGAGGTGCAAGGAGACGAGATCGCAGAGTCTGGGGCTCAGACAAGAACAGAAGGAAGCGGGGCCTTGCAGTTGGAGGCCGAGGCCAGGTTCACTGACTTCAGAGCTGATATCAGCCCGACTCTCAAAAAAAATTAGGCAGGAGACATTCGGCTTCCAGCTAAGGCAGAGAAACAGGGACCAGACTTATCCTCCCACCTAACTCAACTAAACACAGATAAAATATATACAATGGTGGTTTTCAGACACTGGTCATCAGGTGACAGAAGCCAGTGATTCCTGAGAGAGGGGAAAATATGAGGTGGGCACTAAGATTTTCCCAGATTGGCACCAGAAGAGAGTTTCTAGTTTGCAGGACAAGAAAGGAGTCTGGGCAGCGTCTGCCAGCCTCCCTGAGTCGCAGAAACAGAGAGGGAGTCCAGGAAGGCATGATGCTAGAGTCTGCAAGGCAAAGAGTGAGCGAGAAGAGAGCTGCACACACACACACACACACACACACAGAGATAGAGAGGGACGGAGCTCTGCAAAGGGCGCCTCGAGTCTTCAGCAGAGTCCTGACCAGCGAATGCTCTCAGTGAGGAAACACTCCAGGGTCAGGGAAAGAACAACCCAAAAGGAGCAGAGAGAACCGTGCCCGGGACACACACAGGGCTGGGAAGCTCACAGATCCACCAGCTAGGAGGGGAAACCTTGCAACTCAGGGGGCATCTGGGAGGATGCTCAGAGAGTGTTGTCTCATGAAAAGGGAAAAATTAGCCTCAGATTAAAGGCTTTTCTGATGCCTCCTAATAAATTTTAAAAGCGAGACCCATAGGATCAGCCTGTCTCTAGGTAACTATGTACCAGAACAAAGCTCAATAATATTTGTAAGAATAGAAAAATATCCAGCATCCAGCAAGGGAAGATTTATGTCTGTCACGCAATAAAAAGTTCCCAGGCATTCAAAGAAACAGGAAAATAGGGTCCATAATGAGTAGAAAATGTAATCAACAGAAACAGATCAAGAAATGACACAGATGATAGAATTAGTGGAAAAGGATGTTACATGCGTTTCTATAGTCAACAAGGCAGAATGAAGACAGTGACAAAAAGGGAACAGCAAAGGTAAAAAGAGGTCCAAATTGAACTTCTAGAGGTGAAAATACAATGTCTGAGATGAAAAATGATGTGGATGGGGTCAACTGCATGTTGGACACTGCAGAAGAAAAGATCAGTGAATTTGAAGACATAGGAAGAAACCATCCAAAAGGAAACACAGAGAGAAAAAATGCTGGAAAAAACTAACAGAACTCAATTTCAAGCAGCCTAATCTATGTATATCAAAATCCACGAGAAAAAACATTGGAAGAAATACTGGCTTCAGTTTTTCCAAATTTGATGAAAACTATAAGCCAACAGACCAAGAAGATCCGTGAATCTCAAGTGAAAGAAACATGAACTAAACACATGAAAGCACATCATGATCAAATTAGTTAAAACCAGTGACAAAGGGAAAATTTTAAAAGAAAGCAGAAGAAAAAAAGACCTATTACACATGGAAGAACAAACGTAAGAACGACAGCCAGGCTGAAGAGAGGCATCTTATAGTGATAAAGGAGTCAATTCATCAAGGAGATAGAACAATCCTAAATAGTTACGCACCTAATAACAGTGCTTAAACATACATGAAACAAAACTAAGGGAACTCAGGTGAAATAGACAAATCGTAATAATGGAGATTTCAACACTCCTCTCTCAATAATTGATAGAATAACTAAAAAGTAAATTTGAACATCCCCAAGTAATTTGACTGACTGGCTTCTACATAACACTCCACAAAACGACAGCAAATAGACATTTCCAGTGTCTGCACATTCAACCCTGCAGAGCAGTGCGGTTGGCCCTCAGCATCCTGGAAGCCTCCCTCTCCACTGTGGTCCTGGCTCCCTCCCTTCCCTGTGGTGAGGGGTCTCTCACCTGGGGCTTGCGGTCAGCTGTCCCCCGCCCCCAGTAAGTGTTGCATCTTCTAGATCTGTGCAGTTGTGGTGGTGGAGATGGCGGCAGATGGAAGTGTCTGAAGGGAGATTCTTAGAGAATAGGACTGAGCCTCGAACTTCGTTGCAGTTCTTTGCGGTCTAAGACTCATCGGATGACTTTCCTTAAGCCTTTGCTCTCTGGCATTGAGGATGCCCAGCTGTTTCTGCCCCCCACCCCGCCCCAGGCCTACTGTTTTTGCATCCTGTCCCTCTGTTGCTCCAGCTGATGCAACTGTTGTCTCTGCTCGTCCAGGTGCTTCTTCAGAAATCCACACATCCTTCCCTTGGCCTCCACTTCAGTCGCTAGTCCTTGCATTCCTGGTTATTTTGTTTGGGTCTCACACTTCTGAGATGGAGTATCTGGATTCTTGGGGAAGATCACTTGTAGTGTGTTGGACTGTGTCCCCCCAAAATATGTCCAAGTCTTAACCCATGGTAGCTGTGCATATGACCTTATTTGGAACTAGGGTCTCTGCAGGTTTCATTGGGTTAAAGATCTTGAGGTCATCCCAGATTTAGGGTAAGCCCCAAATCCGACGACTGGCGTCCTTATAAGAGAAAGGCGGGGGAGATCTGAAACAGAGACACAGGAAGAAGGCCACGTGAAGACGCAGACAGAGCCTGGAGGTGTGCAGCTATAAACCCAGGGACACCAAGGACGGCTGCAGCCACCAGAAGCTCAGAGGAAGCATGAGCGTCCAGGGGGAACCCACCCTCCAACACCTCGATCTCAGACTTGTGGTCTCCAGGATTCTGAGAGAATAAATTTCTGTTGTTTTGAGCCCTCCCATTTGTGGTCATTTGTTGTGACAGCCTAACAGATGGGCTTGCTCCCAGATGGCATCCTGGCTTGGGAGGCCCGTGGAGGCCACCCGTGGAAGCCGCGCTCTGTCGTGGCCGCTGCCCAGAGTCTGCCCAGCTTCCTCCCCTTCTCTGCCCAGGGACGAGCCCAGGTTTCGGCCACGCCTCCTCCTCAGGGTCCTCAGAGGGTCCAGCGAAACTGCAGGGGACACTTGCGTTGGTTTTCCTTAGGGGAGACAATGTTGCTCTCCTCTGAACCTTCAGCCTCAAGGACGCTAAAGCTTCTGGGGAACGAAACAAAACTCCTCTAACTTCTGGACCCCTTTCCCCAATGGTTCCCGGAGAACGTCAGTCTCAGTGACGGCTGCAGTCCCCTCCAGCTCTGGCCGTCCGCGGGCGTACACAACCTCATCAGCTTCCTCCTTCCTCTCCCGGGGCTCCGTCTTCCTTGCCAGCAAATGCTGGGGTCCTGGGCAGGTGACCAGACGTCCTAGTTTTCTTCATTTTCGGGACACAGGATTTTCACTGCTTTCGCAGTCCCAGGGAAACTGAGAAAAGTTGCTTTCCCTCATCCTGGGAAAAAATAGGGATCTTTGAGGACAAAGTCCTGTCCCCATCTACAGTAACAAATATTACAAAAAATATTAATTTGTCTGTATTGCAAAGTAGAGACTAAATTCTTTGCGTGTGTAGCTTTTAAAAAATATGTATTTTTGTATTTCTCTTTTTTCTGAGAGAATAATGCAGCGTTTACACGGTCTTATTTATTTCACTGCAGCTCCGTGTCTGTTACAGCAGTGCTGTCTGAGGTCAGGTTCTCCAGAAGCAGAATCTAAGAGAAATATTCCTGCGAAAGTGATTTACTTAAGGAAACGCTGGTAGGGATGTGGCGCTTCCACCCGCCACCACCTCCACCCCATGATTGCACGGCTCTAGAAGATGCAACACTCACAGGAGACTCAGGACAGCCGACCTCAAAGGCCGAGAAAGGCTCAGGAGGATGCCCCACCCCAGGAAGTGGGACTGAAAGGAACAAGACTAAAGAAGCCACAATATCAGGCAAACAAAGTTTCCACAGAGGGTAAGTATGTCTCAATCCCATAGGGATGCTCTGGAGAAAAGACAAGTAACAATGTAGCGATGCCCCATCAGGGAGCAAGGCAGCTGGGGTACCGACGCCCTGGTACCCATCAGTCCTCAGTCAAGGGCTGTTCTTGGTGGGATGCAAAATCTCAGTCACTCATGGATCTATGTGCTTTGGCAAAGTAGGATCCCGTAGCCTGAAGACAGTCCTGTGACAGAGACTCAGATCCCAATGCCTGGGAGTGAAGACAGAGAGAGGTGGATGCAGGAAAGTGGGCAGAGGGCCTGCTGGCAGCTGCTTTGTCCCCCCAGCCGGGTGAGAGAGTCACGGGGACGTCTGTGGTCTGCTCAGAGGGGCTGTGCTCTCCCACCCCCACCCTGTGCTGATGACCTCTTTGTGCTGCAGCCCAGTCCCCTGGGACCCCAGGCCTGTGGTGTCTACAGGATCCTTGGGCCCAGGATGCACTGAGGACCAGCATTTCCATCTCGGCCCCTGCCACACAGCCCAACCTTTTGCCTTTCTCCTATTTCTTCTTTTTTTCTAATTTATCTTTTTATGGAATAAATTGGACATGTAACATTGTGTCAGTCTAAGGTCTCCCACTTCTTCTTCATCTGCAGATTATCTGTCTGGAATATGCCATCTTTCTATCACCCGGCCCCAGGCATCACGGAATTGTCTTCTCAGGTGACGGGAATTGCCTTTACCCACGGGTTTTCAATTCTTCCCTGTATGTCGCTCTTGAGGGATCCTTTTCAAGCCTGAGGATTCAGCTTAGTCTCTGGCTACTCTTTGTACCCCGCATACTTCCTGCCCCACCACACACACACAAAAGGAACGGTAGTTTTCTGGACAATTTCTACAGTAAAATCAGGGACACGGCTCAAAGACCCCAGAGTTGAAGTTTTTGTTCCCCACATCCTCCTGACCCTTGTCCTTTTTCCCTTTCCCTTTCCCACCCACCTCTACCCCCAGCCCATCCCTTTCCTTTGGGCTCAGCCAGTTTTCATCAGGACCAAATGCTAACTCTGCATCCCAGCTCTCCGCTGCCTCCCATCCTCTCCATCTACTTGAAGCAGACAGGAACGACACACGAGTTTAAACATGCCCATAGCTAGCAGAGAGTGGACGTCTGGGGCCTATCCAGAAACCGCTCTCGAGCCGCCACTAGTCATTGTGAACTCACTGCAGATCTGGACCGAGGGACCTGCCTCTGCCTGCTCTGCCGAATGCTTGGGATCCAAAGTAAAATGAGTTCCTTGTCACTTAAAGATGGTTCACTGAGAACCACGTACTGTGCAGCATGCTGGGCAGAAGCTGATGAACAAGAACCGTGAAGGAGCCTTCACCAAACGCCACGCCCAGCACCTCACCCCGGGTCCCATCTCTCCTCTCCCCTCCCACCTTCCTGGGAGCCAGCACCCACGCTTAGACAGTCTCGTCACCCTCACCTGATGGTCAGGAAGTGGGCCTGCTGGTCCCAAGTGGACACTTCATTCCACCCGTGGAAAGTGAACCCAGGAAACCGAAACTCCAAGGACTCTAGCATCTTCTTAGCATTCGGGATCCTGGCTCCTCACCCAGTCGATGTGACCGGGTGGCTCAGTGCTCTTCCACATGGAGCTCTCAGTACCACACCTCTCAGAAGTGTAGTTGGGTCTACGGGATGGCCCAGGTCTCCATGAACCCTCATGGGACATCATCACCGACATAGCTCGGTTCCACAGGCTCAAACATGGCCAGGATGAAAACGTGGTAGCCACTTAGGGGTGTGGAGTTTCCACGAGGAAAATGAGTAGACATGGCTTCTGCTCTCCAGGAGCCCCGTGGGAGAGAAACGCTCACACACGGATCGATTGCCGTGATGAAACTTCTCATCAGCCCCAGATCACGTTTCTTCGTTTCTGGTGTAGATGTTTGACTCTTAAGCGAAATGTGTGGGAAGAATTAGGAGTCGTGCTGTAGAACCCGGGGCAGGCTGTGTTCCAGTCATCTTAATCCAGAGCCCCGCTGAGGGGTGGGTGGCGTGCCCTGTTTTCATGATTTATAAGGGTCTTAGGCTTGGAGATGGGAGCCCATTAAGCGCTTTCTGCAAAAGCTGAGTCAACAAGCTGTGAGCCCAGTGGGTGGCTCCACTTCTGCTGGGCCCCCTCTGGGACTGGTTGGTGAAGTCACGCTAATCGGAACCTTATGAACTATTCGGCCATTCCCGGATGCCCCAAACCCTGTCTGTGCTGGTGCGGGAAGGGTGCCTCCACCTCAACCCTCAGCACTTTCTGCAACATCGTCTTCCCTTTGCTTGTCTCTCTCCCCTGGGGATGGGGCTCCTGTGGATGGGGCCGCAGCTTCCCAGTCTAGCCTCAACCCTGTGCATGGCAGGCGGCGGGTGCTCCACGAGTGTTTACTGAGAACAGGCTCGAGAGGGTTTGCAGGACAAAGAAGCTCACAGCTGTTAGGGAGGGGAGCAGGGAGGGAGGGATGGAAGTCTGGGTGCACCACGAGAATGCACACGGTTCCTCCAGAGGCTGTATTCCCTCCCTGAATTCTGAGCATGTCCAACGCGCTTGACCCCTGTCACCTCTCCCTTCCCCCCTGGCTCCAGTCACCAACAAGCATGAATTGGAATAAAATCTTTCCTTCTTCATCCTTTTCTATGCTCTCCACTTAAAAAATCATGAGCGCATATTATTGGTAAATTCAGGAAAACAATTACCATCGTTCTACCTGCGACGAGTATATTTTTATTTAGTTGTGTATTTTTAAAAAATTTTTTAATTATTTTTTTCCTTTTGCTCCCCAAAGCCCCCCGGTACATAGTTGTGTAGTCTTCGTTGTGGGTCCTTCTGTTGTGGCATGTGGGACGCTGCCTCAGCGTGGTTTGATGAGCAGTGCCACGTCAGCGCCCAGGATTAGAACCAACGAAACACTGGGCCGCCTGCAGTGGAGCGCATGAACTTAACCACTCGGCCACGGGGCCAGCCCCTAGTTGTGTATTTTCAGGATTAAGATAGAGTATGGGTGAAGTACTAGCCCGTGTCTGGGTAAGTGTTGGAACTTTATTCGCTATTTCTTCTCCCTGGTCCTCGCCTCGCAACACTTTCACCTTCCCATCCATCACAGATGTGGCCAGCTGTGGGTGGCACACTTCTCTTTTGTACCCCTTGGTGTCTGAATTCCCAAATATTTCATGATTTCAAGGCACGGTGGCTAACCACGTGTTTTCTTATTCTGACAATTTTTCATGATTTTATAAATAATATATATTTTGTAAAACAAATACTATTAAAAATTACGAGGCTAGAAAGGAAATCAGCTTAGATTCCATCATGTGGATAGTGCCATTACTATATTTTCACACATCTTTTACCCATATAAATGCACACATAAATAATTTTACATACATGCAACGGGACCAGAGCAATTGTCCAGTTATCATTCTTAACATGTTTATTTTCATTTTTGTTTACTCTCTCTGCTTCCACAATCCAGGCGACCATTTTCTCCCCTCCAAATACAGCCTAATGTGAATATTTTATTCATTTTCTACATGTACACACAGATGAACGTATACAACTATGTACTCACAAAGGAAGCTACACAATGTGCTTTTTTTAATGTTCGTTTTATTAAAATGGATTAATACTATGTATGATTTTCTGATTATTGTTTTCGTTTGTTAATATATTGAGGTAAGACTAAATAATATTTAATAATATAGACGTTCTCTAATTCATTCATGCATTCCTCTATTAGTGGGCTTAATTTAGACTTTTCTCCCACTACAAAACATTGCTGCAGTCAACATTCTTATACATCTACCTGTATATTTCAGCTTTTATTTCATTAGGAAGGATGTCTAGGATTGAGATAGCTAAGTCAAAGATACATTTATTTTTAATTAATTGATATTGCCACATTACTCTCAAGATAAGTGGTAAAAACTTACATTTCTACCGAAAATATGTAAGAAAATTCTTTCCCATGCATTCTTACCTCTCGTAGGTATAATCACTCTTTCATGCTTTTGCCGATCTATAGCGGGTGTGTGTGTGTGTGAGAAATCCCATTTCATTGCTACTTTATTTTTTTATTTATTTATTTTTGCTGAGGAAGATTCTCCCTGAGTTAACATCTGCGCCAATCTTCATCTACTTTGTATGTGGATTGCTGCTACAGCATGGCTGACGAGTGCGGTAGGTCTGCGCCTGGGATCCGAACCTGTGAACCTGGGCTGCCAAAATGGAGCACACTGAACTTAACCATGGGGCCGGCCCCTCATTGTTACTTTAATTTGCATTTCCCTGACTTTTTAGTGAAATTAAGTAGCTGTTTTCTCATTTACTGAGTTATGTTTAATTATTATTTTCATTATACAGCAGACTGGTTTCATCTTTGCTCCTTACCAAGACGAAAGAGCTGTGTAACATTTTGTCATAATTTCTTCAGATACTTTTCCTCCTCCCTTTGTTTTCAATCAACACCTGTCTCTCTCCTTTCCTCTTTTCTCTCTTTCTTAATCTGTTTTAAGGAATTCAACATGACAAGCCACTCCTGCATCTCCTTCCCTCTCTATCCAGAGTTGTACGTATCAGTCCATGAGCGTCTTTTCTATGAACTTTTACTACATGTCTATTCCTGCACAAACAAAATGTGTGATTGCCTTGAGTTACAAAAAATGCATAGCATTTTAATTCCATATGATATTTTTAGAATCTTTGCATGCCACCACAAGGTCGTTTTCATTGCTGCAAGATGTTCCTTTGTGTGACTACATCAGTTTGTTCGTTTCTCTAGTGAAGAATGGTTGGACAGTTCCCCACTTCTCACTAGTGTGAACAGCACAACATATGTCCCCTTACATGTCATCTTGTGCACACGTAGGAGGTCTCCAAGGATAGACACCAGGAGTCGGCTTTGCTGAGTCAGAGGGTTTGTACAGCTTAGATGTTCCCGGATGTTGCCTAACATTTTCCGCAGCAATTGTCCTGTTTCCCACCAGCAAGGGAAGAGTGTCTGTTTCCCCATATCCTCAACAACAATTTTGTTATCAGGTTTAGCAAACAGAGTGACCGAGTTATCTTGTTCTAATTTTCCATCTCCCTTAATGACCAGTGTCACAGTTGACGGTAGCAGATCCATCTTAAACAGAGTCAGAGCTGCCTTTCCAGAGACAGTTCCTCGCCGTCTTGAATCTTGGACGGGGCCCGCACGGCCACTGGGTGACAGGCCATTGTTTGGGAAATTGGCGGGAGAAGAGCCATCCTGATCATGAAGACTGAGCATGGTGGGCTTTCTGAAGATGGAATCAATAGTCAATCAACGTTCAGCCAAGACTAGCTCTCTGCCTCCAGGTCCAATTAACATTGTTTGTAATACAACCTCCCTCCCTTAAAAGCCCCGGACTTTTGCTCCCTAGTGGGACGCTATGTGGGTTTCTCACCTGCATTTGTGCTCCCCGAATTGCAATTCTTTGATCCCAAATAAATGCCTTGCCTCTTAAACTGATTTCTGCTTTTGCAGGCAGACACTAGGCGGGTGGGCCTCTCCTAAGAGATCTAATGCCATTTGAGTTTCTATGAGTTGACAGTTCAAACCCTTTGGCTATTGATTTATTGAATGGTACTTTTCTTATTGATTTTATGAAGCCTTCATATATTCTGAATACTCTCTCTGAATACCACTTTGTTGGGTATATAAATGGCAAATATTTACTACCTGTTTATTGGTTGTCTTTTCCATTTCTTTAAGCTGAATATTTTTTAGTGAGTTCCAACATATCCGTATCTTACTTCATGGTTTGTGGTCTTTGTGCCTGGTTGGAGAACTCCTTCCCTGACTTGATTTCATGAATATATTTACCTAGACTTTTTTTCCTAAATGTTTTATAGATACTGCTTTTTAACATTCAGTTGTTTTCATCCGTGTGGAATCTATTTTGTGTTTATTGCATAAGATAAGGATGTAAGTACTTGTTTTCTTATGTGTTTTTCCCCCCACCACCATTTATGGGAAGTCTATCTGGTCCCGTGATTTGCAATGTTGCCTTTTCCAGATAACAATTTCCTTTCCGAATGTGTGTGTATTTCTGGGTTCTTTGTTGTGTTCTGTTGATCTAGTTTCCTATCTCCATGCCAACCCCACACTTTTAATTATAAAGCCTCCGAATGCCTAGTAGGTTGAATGCTCCATCTTTCTCTACCTTTTCTTCTTCTTCTTTTTTTATATCTTATACAACAAAATTTATTAGATATTATTTTTCTTTTTTTTCTTCCCTATGAAACTCAGGATCACTTTGTCAAATTCCACAAAAAACTATCCCCTGGTTATTTTTACATCAACTTAATTTAGACATAATTTACACACAATACAATTTAAAGTGCCCATCTGAAGTGAACAGTTCGATGAGTTTCGTTATTTGAATACATCTTCGTGCCCACCACACAGTCAAAATCTAGAAGCTTCTCGTCACCACTGAAAGTTCCCTTCAGCCTCTCCCTGCTTACTCCCCACCCACCTCTCCAGCCCCAGAGCCACTGGTTTGCTTCCTGTCACTATTGATTGGCTATGTCTTTTCCAGAGTTTCATAGAAATGGAATCACACAGTACGATTGTGCCTGGTTTCTTTTGCTCTGCACGATGTTTCTGAGATCTGTCTATGTGGTTTCTTGTATCAGTACTTTGTTCTGTTTCTTTGCTGAATAATACTCCATTGTACGGATATATCACAAGTTGTTTATCCATTCCCCTGCTGATGGACATCTAGGTTATTTCTGGTTCTTGGCTATTACATATAAAGCTTCAGTTAATACTCCTATTCAAGTCTTTGTGTGGAAATATCTTTTCATTTCTCCTGGGTGTGGAAAGGCTAGGTCATAAGGTGAGTGTATGCTTAACTTGACAAGAAACTGCCCAACTGTTACGCAAAGCAGCTGTACCATTTGACGTGTGGGGTTCTAGTTGCTCCATATGCTGGACAACACTTGCTATTGTCAGCTTTTAAACTTTAACCATTCTAATGGCTAGTGGAGTTAGAATGGTGTCTCATTACAGTTTTAGCTTGCACTTCCCTGATGACTAATGATGCTAACCATTTTCCCATGTGCTTATTTGCCACTGCGTATCTTCTTTGGCGAAGCGTTTGTTCACATTTTCTGTCTGTCTTGTGCTGAGCTGTTTATTAAGTTGTAAGAGTTCTTTATGTATTTTGGATACAAGTCCTTTGTCAGATACATGATTTGCAAATGTTTTCTCCCAGTCAGTGGCTTATCTTTCCATCCTCTTTTTTTTTGGAGGAAGATTAGCCTTGAGCTAACATCTGCCACCAATCCTCCTCTTTTTGCTGAGGAAGACTGGCCTTGAGCTAACATCCATGCCCATCTTCCTCCACTTTATATGTGGGACGCCTGCCACAGCGTGGCTTGCCAAGCTGTGCCATGTCCACACCTGGGATCCAAACCAGCAAACCCCGGGCTGCTGAAGCGGAACATGTGCACTTAACCACTGCGCCACCGGGCCGGCCCCTCCATCCTCTTAACAGTGTCTTTTGAAAAAGAAAGGTTTGAATTTTTAAAATCCAATTTATCATTTTATTCTTTTATAGATTATGCTTTTGGTGTGGCGTCTAAGAAATCTATGCTTAACTCAAGGTCATAATTTTTCTCTTGCGTACACTTTAAATATGTGCAGTTTATTTTATGTCAATAATAGCTCAATAAAGCTGTCAAAAAAATAGCAGTCCTAGGTGTTTGATGGAAAAGAGCTTTCAAATGATTTTACTCTGCCATTTTGCTAGATTCTAAATGGTCTTCTTCCAACAGAGAAAGATTAGAATTTGTAAGCATTTACCAGAGGTTTGAGCATACTAAAATGCTAACTTAATTTTGAGAGAAGTTAAAAAAGAAAATAATAACCGCGTTTGAAGAGGACAACGTATACAGGGTTTTGGAATGAGACCTGAGATCAAATCCTGCTTCTGCCATTTCCTTCCTGTGTGTTCTTAGAAAAGTCACTTAACTTCTCTGACTCGCAGTTTCTTAATCTATAAATCAGGAATAATAAACACATAGCATAGGTTTGAAATGATTAACAAAAATAGCATTCGCAAACAGCCTTCCAGAGAGCCTTGCCTAACACACCAGCTCAAGAATTACTAGTTTCCTTTTTCATCTTACGTACTAGACCCCCCGACAGGGTCATTTGTCACACTTTCCTGGCTGTGACACAAAACAGTCCTTGGGAAGGAGGCACGCGAGATACAGCCCACACCCCAAGGGCTGGTTCCATGAATTGTTCAATGACAGCGTCTGCCCGGCTAGTCATCGTTCAGAGCAAAGTCAGCTTTATTGTCATGAAATTTTAAAAGGCAGTTACATTAGTTACACATGTACACAACCGACTTAATCACCGTTAGTCATCAACGACATTCAAACACAAATGGTGATTTACCCACAGCACAGTGCACATCCATGAGGAGAAAAGTTAGGAGAGAAAGGATGAAGCGCTCCAACGGTCCCCGGAAGCCGCTCTGTGAAATCTCTCGTTTCTGAAGGAGAACGAGATGGTGGCAGGAAGCAAGCCGCCCTGGCCCAACATAGCCCACAAGACCTTCGTCTGCACGTCCATGGCCAGTGCCCCGCAGGCTGTGGCCAGTGCTCGACCACGAAACCAGCTTTGGCCTGAGACCCAGGTGCACCCACCTATGAGAACTAGCCTGCTCCCTGGCGGGGGCCCCTTCATGTTTCCCAGACCCCAGGCCATTGGGAAAGTGCGGACACGAGGTGGCCCCTGAGCACACAAGACGAGGATCTGGTGGGGAAGGCAGGGGGGTGGACCCTAGCAAGTCAGGCCACAGTGACCTAACAACTGGCCCATATTTTCTGGTAAAACAAACAACATGTCTATGCTGACTTGTTACTGGCTAGCGCTGTCAGGTCATCTGCTTGGTTCCGCTTGTGTGATGGGTCATATCTGTCAAGGAGCAGGTGGGTGAGTGCTCACGGCCCAGCAGAGCTCATCTGCAGCCCTGGGTGCCAACGTGGGGGAACGGGACCATCAGTCACTTCCCCGGGCCTGCCTCATCTCCGCGCTAAGACCAGAAGGAACGCTGACACTGTCAAGTGTGGCCCGTCTGGGGAACACACGGCCCCTTGATCAGCATGGAAGGTTTAAGCTCCCCGACGGAAGTGCCATCAACTATTAGAATCCTCCCATTATTTGCAGCAGGTATCCACGACACAGCAAAAGGGTTGAATTTGATGTGTTGGAAAGCGGAGAAGAATGTGGCTGTTTGGATGGCTCTGTCACTCCCCACCCAAAGCTAAACGCAAGACTAGTGGGAAGCACCATATAGGGTGAATGTTCTAGAACCTTCTTCGCCACTATCATGGTCACTAACCAAGTCCTAGCTGAGCCTCAACGTGGCTG
The DNA here is from genome assembly GCF_037783145.1 of Equus przewalskii. Classification (NCBI taxonomy): domain Eukaryota; kingdom Metazoa; phylum Chordata; class Mammalia; order Perissodactyla; family Equidae; genus Equus; species Equus przewalskii. Next base: position 90,827,581 of record NC_091831.1, read on the forward strand.
TGTTTCTGTCCTCGCCAGTGGCTCAGGCAGCCACAGCGTGGGAAGCCCTCTGCTTGCTCAGTTTGAGGAGAGCCAGCTAAACTCTAGCGGATGCGATGAGGCGGGATGAGTATGTGAGCCCAGAGCCAAACCCACTCCTACGGGCCTCTCCCCTTCCCAATCCAGCTCCCACTCCACCTCTAGTAGGAGAGGAGTCCAGGCTGGGGCACGGGCTGAAGGACAGGCTGCAACAGGGCCCAGGGCTCTCCGGCCTGCTGGCTGGGCGGGACTGGCATGGGGGGGTCCTCTTCCAACCTGGGATAAATAGATCCTCTAGGGCTTTCATTCTTACTCCAGGTGGTCTCAAAATTCTTTGGGAAGAGAATCCCTTCGGTGTGGGATCCTCCCAGCCTGTTTTCTTATTGGCCACGTGACGGGTTCTGAGAGGGGGACAGAAAAGAGGGAACGCTAGTGAGCCCGTCAGATTCGAATCAGAGTCCCTGCTGGTGCTCCTGGGCCAACGCTGGAAGGGACGAGGCCCGGCCTGTCTAGTGATGATGCGCCCCAGGACGTGATGTGCGCTTCCAGCCCCCCAAAAATCCTCGTCTTCCAGGGCTAAGAACTGAGCTGTCCTCACCCCAACCTTTGTTTACGTGAGGGAAGTAACTGAAAGGTCGTTGGGAGCAAGGCTCTTCTGTTCCTCTGCGCGTCCTCCTGGCCCAGCACAGACCCGATATGTGGGAGGCCCACAGCCAGCATGTCTACCTAGCGCACGTACCTAAGAAAATCACCAAGTTCTTTCCAAAAAACAAAAGGAGAAAACGAACATAAAACCCCCAGAACTTCCACACTCACAGGCTAAAGGCCACGGAAAGCCTGTTTTCACTTACCCGAGAAACCATTCTTTGATCCGAAAGCTGTTTTTGCCCTATTCTTGGAAATAATTATGTCCACTGCCTGGGGCAAGCTCGAGGCTGCAGAGGCAGAGGTGGCCCCAGGGGCAGGGTCGGCCGGGGAGCCCCTTCTGGGTCTGAACTGTGGGCTGTGGGGGTCTCCACCACCAGCCTTTTCCCTGGAAGCACAAAGGCTCCTGAGGGAAAAAGGATGGCACGTGTATGTAAACCCAAGACCCAACCTCCACTGTCCACAAAAGGATTGAAGTCGCCCTGCAAACGGACACCAGGGTTAGTTTACAGTCTAGGAACGGCATCGGTATGCTGCCCAACAACGCTGGATTTTTACAGGGGGAGCATCCTGCACACGACTGGGCACAAGGAGTCAGACAGACAGGGCTGGCGTTGGTGCAGAGCTTCTAGAGGGTCAGAGCAACGTGCCCTGGCTACGTCCTACCTGTGCGGCTCGCTCTGCACTGGGCAGTCCGGGACCAGCTCCACTGCCCAGGCCCAAGGGGAGGGATCCATGGGGGCTCTGAGACAGGGGCTGAGGACGCCTGCCAGAAGGGGCTCTGGGAGGAACACAGGGCCTTCCTGGGGGTGGGCTCCTCCTGCCCCGAGGAGCCCCGCGTAGCTCATCTCCCCATGGGAGTCACGAGCTGGTGGGACTGTCAGGAAAAGAGGGAACAGAGAGGCTGAGTGAGCCCTGCTTAGTGGGCGAGTGGAGGGGCAAAGCTAAGGAACGACAGGGGACGGATTCTTGAACTAATCTCCTCAAATCGGAGGGAAACACCTCGAGCCAGGGGCCACGGACTCAGAGGTCAGCTGGGCGGAAGTTTCTAGAAGTCAGCTCTTACTCCTGTCTTGAGACTGCCTGAGGAATTCAAGGCCCTGGTGAGTGCGTGACAGAATCAGAACCAGAACCAGACCTGGAACCATGTCTTCTGCCCACACGCCTGCACTCTGCCCCTCCTGGGTCGCCCTTGCTCCTGGTCAGCTGAAGAAGGCAGGCCCGACTGGCCTTAGGGACAGGTTTCACGTCCCGGCTCTGCGGTGGATTCACGCCCACACCATCCCCTGGGCCACTAAGCAGGTGCACCCCCCCCAGGCTGGTCCTAGGGAGCGAGTCTGCAGGGCACAGAAGTCAGGAGGCTGGGCGTCCTGCCCACCCCCCTCTACAGAAGGGCTCTGTGACCTCAGGGTGGCCTCCCTCAGGCACTGGGTGGGGACGATGGAGCAAGGATGGGCAACAACCAGGAAGAGCTGTTCCTCAGACCCAGTGAGAGAGGGGCGAGTGGTCTCCTGGGGTCTCCCGTAGGAGGGGGGCTGGTTTCTCTCAGAGGAGGACACCTCAATCCACACCGAGGGGCCTGGATCACAGAACTGACCCATTAAAGTGAGCAGGTTCCCAGCCATGACTCTTGGGGACACTGGGGTGTGCCCACTGCTCCCTCCGACCTGTCAGCAGGGCGTCCAGACGGGGGCCAAGCTCCCCCCAGGCAGGGAGCTGCGAGCTTAGGGCGGGGGCTGCACATCTGGGGCCTCGTTCCTTAGCACCCCAGATCCTAGACACTCACTCAGGCTGCACATGACAGACGTGGGCATGACACCTCCATCAGGACGGGGATGCAGTCACACGGCACAGAGCACACACAGGCCACGGCATTGGGGGCGCACAGCCGGACCTGGCCAAGCTGGAGGCTGGGGGCAGCGTCCACCTCCGCATCCCCATGCTCCTGGTCCCCAGCTCAGGGGACAGGGGCTGTGCACCTTGCCGCCTCTCCTGACCCCCTGACCCCGCCCATCTGCAGACGGTAGAGGCAGAAGGGACTCACTCCAGCCTCCTGGGTGGCCTGGTGCTGATCGGCACTCTGGGCTGTAAGCAGACTTTTTACAGTGAAATCGTCCATCACGAGATTATTCACAACCAGACTTCAAGGACCCAGCAGGCTCAGCTCCCAAGCACGCAGAGAAAATACAATAAACACGGCCGACCCCCAACGTCTACTGGGGCTCCTGGTCAGGGGCCAGGCAGCCTTGGCCGTGGGCGGGAGCTGAGTGACGCTGCACCAAGGGGGACATGGGGGCCGAGGCGCCTTCTGCTGGGGGGTCCTGGCGCCGGGCGGGCGGGGGGAGGGGGACCCGGCGCCCGTGGTTGGCGATGTCACCGCGCGGGTGGCGCTGCCCGGCGGGGGCCTGGCTGTGCCTGCAGCTACTCGGAGAAGGGCGGGAACATGCCCAGGTCGGCAAAGTCTTCGATGTTGTAGTTCCCGGTGCCCTGGGTGGGGTCTCCTGGCATGGGCAGCATGTCCTGCAGGGGAAGGAAAGAAAGCCGTGGGGGAGGCAGCCCACTCTCCCGGCACCGGGCACCCCAGGAGCTCAGCCTGCCCCGCCACCTCGCAGTCATCCCTCTACTGGGCAGCCCAGAAATATGGGGGGCCCCTCAGAGGAACCCGCTCAGGGTCCTCAAATGTCTGAGACCCGGGGAGCTGCTCCTCCCTCAAGCCGTCTCCAGCAGGTCAGCACGACCTCAGGAGGCAGCCCTTGTCTGTGTGAAGCCGAGCTAGGACCCGGGGCCGACGAGAGCCCCGCTGGTGGGGAGAACTCAGCCTGGCAGCGAGCAGTGCACACAGTGATGATCCAAAAGTATGGGAAACGCAGGGCGGGGAGGGGCGGAGGGAGGACGGAGAAGAGGAGGACACCTGCGGGGCATGTCTGCGTCGCTCTATCAGGGCGGGGCCAAACTCCTGCTGGGCTAGAACTCGCTTCTCACAAGTCCTTCAAGCTTTCTGCCCTCAGAGTCCTGATCTAGCAAATGGGAGTGGCTTATGTTTCAATCCTCGTGGCAGACCTCCCAAAGTGTGTCCTGTCGAATTCACGGCCCAGGAGACACTCTGGGAGAAAAGGATTCTGTGGACAAATAAGTTTGGGAAATAAGGCATACTTTGTCTCCCCCTTAAAAATTCTCAGTCTGCGTTAGTATCATAAAGGCTCTGAAAAAGTCCCTCAGTCAAGAAACTGAATAACTTTGTTTCACCAGCGTTTCACAAACTTATTTGACCGAGAATTCTTTGTAGCATCGTGACCATTAAGAGCCAGGTTGGGGAATTCTGTCAAATGCGGCTGCCGTGAGGCCCACGGATGGGCCAGGGCGAGCCTCACAGGAGGAGGAAGGGGAGGTCAGGCCAGGGCCTGGGTGAGGCACTTCTTTGTGCCTTTGGGAGGATATGGCCCCTTGGAGACCTGGAGTGACGTCTGGGTTCTAGACCTTCGTCTGTGACAATGCTGCTTGACGTGGCGGGAAAGGAGGCTGGGGTGAGGCTGGGGGTCCCGGAGAGCCGCCCCTTGAGAGGAGGGCTACGATGCTAGGAGTCTCAGAAGCCACCCACTTGTGCTTCCTGCCCCTTCCTTGCTCTGCAGGGCAGGCCTGGGGCTCCGGGCGGGACAGAAGCTGCTTCTCCCTCATGCAGGCCTGGTGGGGTGGGCCGAGCACCTGCCGAGGGACAGGCTCGTGCCCCATCTGGGGCATTCCTCCAGCGGGAGCTTGTCTGGTTGAAAGTGGAGCCAAGAAACCCCCCAAGGGGGCGAGTCCTGCTCTGCGTGGCTGTGGGCGTGGGCCTGGGGGTGGGCCTGGGACACCCCCCAACCTTGGGGCTGCAAGGCACCTGGCCTCCCCACCCAGCAGCCAGCAGCCCCATCCTGTGGAACCGGAGTGGAGGAGCCGTCACCCCGACCTGCTCGGCTAGGGCTCCGCTCGCGGGTGGGCCAGAGCCGCACAGAGACCGAGGTGAAGAAGCAGAGGAGAGGCAGCGGTACCTCGGGAAGGCGGTGCTCGCTCGATTTACCTGGAACACTTCGGTCTGACCAGGCTGCTGGTGCGAGTGCTGCTCGCCGCTCTGCTGCCCGTGGTGCTGGCTCTGCCACTGCGACCAGACTTCCGACGGCCGCCCCTGGAACTGCCCGCTACTCTGTCCACTCTCAGCTGGAAGACCCGACGGACAGGACACGGCCATCAGGAGCCATCCCGAGGCTCCACGAGGCCCGAGAGCCATGGCGGCCCAGGGGGACCATGTGTCTGGGGGCACCTCCACCCAGAACTGGCCCCATGTGTTCGCCGACCCGATTCCCACACTGACCGGTGGATGATAAGCCAGTTTTGCCCCTGAGAGCCAAGTGGGTGAGAGAGAAATGGGAGCTTCCTGCAGAGTGGCGAGGGGCCTGGGCGGGCAGGGTGGCTCTCCTGGGAGCACATCTGACAGGTGACTGGGGGCTTTAAGCCTCGGAGCCCCCATTGCCCCTCGTGACCGCTAATGGGGCATGTCGGTAGGCTTGGGAACGCCCTGTCCTTGGCAGCATGGATGCGGGCATGAGAAGGGAGGAGCAGTCCTGCCACTCCAGATTCTCCCCACCCCGTCCCCAGCTGCCCTTTACTGGCCCCACTGGACGATGGGTCTCCCCTCCACTGCACTGGCCATGGCCACCCTCACTGCCTTTCCAGTAATTTGGCTGAAGCCACAAATGGCATTCCACAACGTCCTTCCACAAAGGCCAAGAGCCCTTCCTGCCCGCGTCATTAGCCGAGGATCCCTCAACACCAGTCGGTTTGGGAGGAAAGGCATCTGGAAGCTGCTCAGACAAGGAGATGGGTCCCTTTGTGGGTTCAGAAAATTCATTCGTAAATGAGAGCAACCTTGCTTCTGTCCACACTTTACAGAGAGGACTCAATGGAAAAAAGAAATAGGAGGAAGCAGCAGAATTTTGTCTACAACATTTTAAAAACTCACCCCAAGAGGATTTGTTTACACCGAGGCTCAGCAAAAGCCCCCAGGACATTCTCTTCTTCTTCCAAAGCATTCAACAACATGCTGGAGGCGACGGGCTCTCTGTCGAGCTCTGGATGGCGGGACAGGCTCCACCTTGCTCTTTGCAACAGCCATGCTGACCACAGGTGACCCCCTGACTCCTGCCCAATCGGTGGGCACTGGGTTAATCTGAGCTAAGGCTAGAGAGTGTTCTGGGAGACTCCCTCTCTCTCACACACATGCCCCTCACACACTGCCTGACACCTAAGGGCTCCCCTCCCGCCTGACACATAAGACTCCCCTCCAGCCACGTCCCCTTCTCCTTCCCTCCAGCCTCCAGCTTCCAACGCCATCCACACACACGGTGTCTTCCTACTTTCCCTCCCTCCTCACCCCTTGCCATCACCCTACAGCCAAGTCTGTGTGTGCAAGCCCAACCCTGCGGGCCGCAAAGACCCCACTCAGTCCCTCCCGGGCACTGACGCTCCTGACCGCCATCTCTCTGGAACTGTTCTGTTGACTTCTAGGACCGCATCTGATTTGGCTCCACGACCTCCTGCACGGCCCGTTCTCCGGTGCCCCCTGGTTCTCTGCACGTCTCTGGCCCTTAGCACGTGCTGAAAGCAGGGCTCTGAGCTAGGCCTTCCCTTTCATCAGCAGACAGGATAGGGCAGCCTGGTCCATCGCCATGAACTGGCTGAGTCACCGACTCCCGGAGCTCCTGCGCTGCCCGGGTTCTGAGCTTGTGTTGTGCATGTGCTGGGAAACAAGACAGTTCCCACCTCGGCGGCTCCCAGCGCGGGTGGGAGAGGGGTTAGGGAGCAGCTCCATAGAGCTGCGAGCTGTCACAGGGGGACGCAGAGCTAGAAGATGCTCCAGAGGGACACATGACCTTGTCATGGCGAGGCAAAAACGCGTCCCAGAGACTTCAGCTGAGACCAGAGGGAGACTAGTTAGTAGTTAACCAGGTTAGTAGTTAACCAGGTGCAGGGCTGGGAGGTGGGGTTGAAGAGCATTCCAGACATAAGGATCAGTCTGCGCAAAGGCTTGGCAGTGAAGAGGGCGTGTCCACCCAGGGACCGGCAGGTGGCTCCCGATGGATGAGACTGGAGCATGACAGGGCTGGAGGGCGAACCAGCGCTCAGGTCCCACACGAAGGGGCAGGTGTCGAGACAACAGAGAACCGCCAAAGGTCTCTAAGCAGAGGCAAGGCACACACGGACCTGACCTGCATGTTTAGAAAGGCCCCTCCCCAGCGGGTGAGCAGACAGGAGGGGAGGGAAGGGGCCCGAGCAGGAGGAGCTGCTGTGGTCATTCTTGCAACAGCCGCCTGCACCACGGAACCGAGTGAGAGGCGGAGGGCAGACAGATCTGAGATGCTACAGAGAAGGAGGTGCGGGACACGTGGACTGGCGCTGCTTGTGCCAGGGGCGTGCGTGGGGAGAGCAGGGGATGACCGACTCCGCCTCGGGTGGTCTTTACACAGTCCTGGTTTCTCTCCCAAGCTCCAGGGCCCCGTCTCTGTGCCTCGGAGCTGCCTTTAAGTGTCTGAAGGCCCCTGGGCTCCTCACACCTGAACTAGCCCCTCACCTTGGCGTCTGGTCAGAGAGGAAACCCGCGAGTGCCAACTCTTTCCTCAAACTCGCTCCTCAAGTCCAGTGCATCTCTGGATGCTGCTGAGACCCCACCCCCCAAACATCGTCTCTCACCCCCCGTCTCCTGCCCTCCGTGCCCACTGCCACCACCAGTGCTCTGAGTCCACCCTGCAGCCAATCTCTCCCAAATAAATCCACAGCCTAATGGTGTCTCTTCCTGAAACAGCATCCACTTCTCAAAACCTACCGCAGCCCAGCGCCGTCTGTGGAGGAGCGTCCACGCTCCTCGGGGCTGGCACACAAGAGACCCTGCAACCCGGTTTCTCCTTTTCAGACCTCGTCTCCCACCTTTTTCCTCTGTAACCCCGGCTGCTCGTACCCTGGCCACACAATGACAGCTGGGCTTTCCCCAAACACCAGCGGCCGTCACAGCTCTGTGCTATTGCATGTGTGTTCCTTCTGCAACGTCTGTCCTTCACCGTCTCTGCGCCCGGAGGATCCTACTCATGTTCAAAGCCCTCTCGCGTGTGGCCTTGCACGACCGTCTCTCTGTTCCTGCTTCTTCTCTGCTGGCCTGTGGCACCTGCGTCATCTCCTACGACAGTGCCCATCATGCTCTACAGACTTGCCCCCCAGGTCCTGAGCAACTGACGGCCAGGGACCATATCTGCGTCTACCCCAGGCTCTACTGAGCACAGTGCTTGGGATGAAGGAGGCTTCCAGAAGTATTTGCTGAAGGGAAGAATAAAGGAAGGAACGGAGGAAGGGAAAGAGGGGGGTAAGAAGGATGAAGCATGAACGGTCCATAAGCTTTAATTTCTATTCCCATCCGAGGCCTCCTGGGATAGTCCACTTGTGATGAAACAAACACACATTCTCTCCTCAGTCCTCCTCAGTGACAGCCAGAGACAGGGTGGGGCGGACAGGGCTGAGGACCAGAGGAAGATCAGCTCTCTATTTGTGTCTGTGTGATTCTATTAATTACAGACACACGACAGCAGGATAAAAACTCCTAAACTTCTAGGAAGGGAAGTGCTCCTCTTAAATGTTTGCATTAGGAAAAAATCAATTACTGGATTGCCTTAGAAATGGCACAAGCTACTTAAGGAAGGAGGGGAAGGACTTAGCATTTCTGGAGTGCTGATTACGTGCTAGGCATCGCGCTGGGTACTTTCTGTACATTATCTCATTTCCTCTTCCCTCTGACTCGAAGAGATGGATCCATTTTCCACATTTTTCAGATAAGAAAACTGGGGCTTGAAGATGTCAAGAAATTTGCCCAACTCCTTTAGCCTGTAAGCGAGCCACGTCTGAACCTAGCTCTTTCTGACACTGAAGCTCATGGGCATTCATTTCGTAAATACGAGGTTTATGTTGATCCCTACTATGTACCTGACACTGAGCAGTGCGTGGGGGACACAGTGGCGATCAAGACGGGCCCAGTTCATTGAGAAAGACAGGTGAGTAACTGGATAATTAGAAGCGCTAAGAGTGCTCATAAGGGAGCACAGGTGGCTCAGGAGGACACGGAGCAGGACCCAACTCAGCCCGAGTCTTCCTAGAGGGGTCACAGGCAAAGCCACCATCCACAGAGTGAGTTCACAGCCGTGTGACAGAGAGTGAAAGGGGAAGGCTCTCCTTTTAGCTCTGCTACTAAATCCATTGGTGACCTCTCTAAATAACGCGCAGTAACTACGACAGAACCTCTCCAGGATGACAGAGTGTCATGGGGCCTAAGCCTAACCCTTGGCCCGACTGTCCTGCGCTGCAGACGGATGGTGGACAGGGGACACACACGGGCTGCCCCCAAGATGCACCCATGAGCTTCTTTGTGGAAAAAGCCCCAGTGGTCACCAACATCCTTACTGTTCCCACAGCCATGTGTACGGCTACAAACTGTGAGCTGGGCTCCAGCCACACTGTGCTTCCTCTGTTCGTTGGCTTCCTGAGCAAAGTCAAGGCTGCAACAGCCCTGGCTGGATGCACCGGCCACCTGCCAGCCCAGGGGCCCAAACAGAATGTGCTCTGGGCTGCCACCACCTGGGCCAGTGGCATGGGCGGGCTTTTGTCTCGAGGAGCTTGTGGATTCCTGGGTTGTAGAGGCAAGGGAACGACATCTTCTTTTCAAACAAATTTTTTTTCTTGGCGCTCAATGCTGTAATTTCACTCTTGCTAAATGACATTTTTCCTCATGAGAGTCATCAGACTCAGAAATTTCCCTGAGCTTCAAGGCTCATTGGAAGTCCTGCTCAGAGGTCCTGTGTGGTCCGGTTTGGCTCAGTGGTTCTCAGCCAGAGGTGTCTGTGCCCCCAGGCGACACTTGGCTGTGTCTGGAGACAATTCTCAAGGTCACAAAGGGAGGATTGCCAGTGGGGGGGGGGCGGGTCAGGGAGCCCACTAAATGCCCACAAAAACAGGATGGCCCCACAACAAAGAATTATCTGGCCCAAAATGTTGGCAGCGGCAAGGCTGAGAAACACGGCTGGTCAAGTCGGCCAAGAGCTGACGGGGCGGCTGATTCTCAGAAACGCCTTCGAGGCAGAGGACACCATGCACTTCTCGCCCAAGAACACACACCACAAGGACCCCTCATTTCCCATCATTTCTGGCTAAGACCTCGTCTTTCCATCACTAACTAGTAGGCATGGGAAGGGCTATAATGCCCCAAAATTCGCTAGTAGGAAGGCACGGGCTGAGTTTGGGGCAGGAGCTGGGAGCTGAGGAGCATGGTGTCTGGAAACTTCTCAGGTGGCTGAAACACTGTTACCTGCTGGGCCGGGCAGGGCAGGCCACGATGGACATGGCCTGTCAAGGAAGGGAAACGATGTGCGGGAAGTGTGTCTTGAGCTTTGTGAAAGATGCTCGTCCTCAGAGCGGTCAGTGTCGTCTGCAGTGAGCTGATCTGATCTGCGTTGCCTGGCTGTGACTCGCAACAGGTGCGAATGAAACACTCTGGGCGCGTCTTCCTAAACAGAGGAGCACACGGTGACCAAGAAGCCACGGGCGCTGTGAGTGTGCCGGCCGAGTCATTTTATCCAGGAGCACGCCGAGGAGACAGCAGTTAATGCAGACCCAGCACTGCGGGGGCAGGGACCATGCTCAGAGCGAGCCCGGGCACGGGGGCCTGGCCTGCCATAGCAGCATGGAGGCCCCGTCACCCAGCACCCTTGTGTGCATTTCTCCAAGAAGCATGGTGGTATCGGCAAGCAGAGGCTGGTGGTCACTGAAACAGAAACTGACCAATTTTGGGATTGAGGTCGTATAAATCTCAGCCAGTTATCAACTTATCGCCTCGCAGCTCCCAGGCCACCCTTCTCTGCCCCGCTTTGGGACACGGGAGCTGGACCTGTGAATGTTCCTCCTCTCCTGGCTGGTGCGAGGTCAGCTTCGTCCACAGAGGGTGCTGGGGACACAAGACAGGCCGCGGAGGACGTGGTTCTCCTCCGGGTCAGGGTTCTCCCTCCACGGCGTGTCCACCAGCTGCGGGCAGGGGCCCGGCCAGCAGTCTCCCTCAAACTCTCCATGGCCTGTCCCGTGGTTCCTGGGACGGTTCCTGGTCCACCTGCGCCCTCTAGCTGGCAGCTGCTTCCACTGACCGCCGGCAGCCCACAGCCTCGGGCCAGATTGTCCACCACCGCAGGTCCTGCGTCTGCGGCAAACACTCCTCCGACAACTGACCTCAGGCTTTGTGGGGGGGCCTTTTCCTCCAGGTCCTTAGCTCCTTCCTCGTCCACTTCCCTCAGCCTTCGAGCTGGAAGCCGATGCCCACTTTGTTATTCCTGTCTTCCTCAGGGTCCTCTTTTACCACCTTTCATCAGTTACAAAATCTTTGTATTGAATGTTCCCTGTTCAGACTGCTGCTGTGGTTTCTGCATCCTGCCCGGACCCCGACTGACACACCTTTCCCGCCCAGCTCGTTACGGGAACGACCGCTTAGACGTGTCCCTGCTTCCAGGAACGCACCGGGTGGGTTTCCAGTTGTGCGTCTGGATGCTGCATTTCAAGCGACTAGGTTTTACTGTGATGGAAACTGAAACTAAGACTGGAAACACAAATGCGATGGTAGCATATTTCGAGATAACTCAACAGACCTGACGTGGGAGAAACGCCTTGGACTGACCCCTGGAGGCCCCTGGAACAGATCAACACGGGCTCCCAGGAGGGCTGGGACCAGGAAGGGCCGCTGTCTCACTCCGCGTGTGAACTCAGCGCACGACGCTGCCCTGAGGAGTCCCGCTGAGGGAGAAGCGCTGTTCCAAAGTGGCCTGTCACGCTTCCCTCCCCTTGACGGCAGCCGCTTGGCCGTCAGTGGGTGATGGTCAGCAAGTCTGCTTGGCAGGCATTCCCAAACCACCCCACCCCACTCCAGCCAGCGAGAAGGAGGTGGCAGGATCGACTTTGCAACCTCTCTGGGTTGAGGGGTGAAGCCAAGGACAACTAGCTGAGGGGTTGTCCTGGGGGTGCTGCCATGCGTGTAGCCCTCAGGCCCCACCAACAGGCCCCAGGCCCAGCTGTGTCGCCCACACCCTCTGAGAGCCCCTGGGAAGCCACTCGGATCTGCACACTCGGATCTGCACACTCGGGGCCAGGGTGTGTGTCCCCTGCAAATGTAAATGCTGCCAGGTGTTTTAATGGTTTGATGTTTATTTAACAGTTAATGAGACTGACTGTTAATGGAGCCTGCTCGGCCCCTTCTCCACTCACCCGTTCTCCTGTGCCCTCTCCCCTGCACCCCTTCCCACTGCGCTCCACTCCGGAACACCCACCGTTGTCAATAAACTGCCCCTCAGGTCCTCTTCCTAACCGCCACCCTCTTCCCTCCCACCTTCACCAACGCCCGCCCCTCCCTCCACCAGGACGCCACCTCCTTGAAGCCCTCTGGAGCTGAAGATGCTTGTTTTATCCACAGATCCCATGGCCCACCCTACTCTCTGGCCCTCCACGCAGCTGTTCTCCACCGTGATGTGAAACGTGCCCCGTCTGCCTGTGCGGTGGCCATCCTGGGGGCTCCTCATCACAGACGATGCTGACACCATGCCCTCGAGGTCGTCCTCCCATCCTGGCCCGAGCCTCCATTCCCGCTCGCTCCTCCTCCGCTTTCTGTCCCCACTTCCTCGCCTGCTCCTGCCTCCACCGTCTGGCTCCCAAAGGCATGCCACCAGCATCCTGTTCTACTATACTTCTGCGTCGAGCTCCATGAACAAGACAGAGGCCACGGGAAGCCTCTCAGTTCCCCTCTGTGTCCACTTACACTCTCCTCCTTGCACTCATTGAAGGCTTCCTGCCCCTTCTCCTTACTAGAAACCACGGAACCTCTGCGGGGCCGTCCAGCTCCCGCTTAATCCTAAGACGCCCTGAGTGATAGACTAGAAGACGGTAAGTATGGAGGCGCGGATGAGAGCACAGACCCCAGGGGCACCACCCGGGTTCCAATCTGGCTCCACAGGTGACTCTGTGGCTTCCCAGCTGTGAGGCCGCGGGCAGCTCTCCAGCCTCACTGTGCCTCCATCCGTTTATCTGTGAAATGGGAATAATCATGGTATCTCCAGCTCAGGGCTATCGCGAGCAGTAAGTGAACTCAAATGTGTGAGATGCTAAGCACACAGTAAGCACCCAGTGAGTCAGCTGCTGTCATCGTCATCATCATCATCGTCATCATCATCATCATCATCATCATCATCATTGTCAAGTGTTGGATAGCTCGAAGGCAGCTGTACAAATGGCTGCTGAGCCTGGGGCCCCATTTGTGTGACCCTGTCCTGGGTCATTGAGCTGTGTGGTGGCCTCTGTCCCTCCTGTGTCCCATGTCTACTTATATTCAGAGCCTGGCACTTGCTAAGTCTCCACTTAGCTCAAGGACCTAGACTGTTGGGGCAGGAGAGTGGCCTGTGCCCTTTTTCGTCATGGCCACACGAGATGCTCCCAGCCTCACCAGGCTGGGTGCCGGCTCCTGGACGCCTCTCCTGACCACGCTACGCTCAAGGACCTCTGCCTTCAGTGACCTGTGCTGCCATGTCTCTGTCCCATCGTCTCCCCTGCCTCAGGCTCTGCCAGGGATCTTCCCTGGGTCAGGACCCCGTCTCCTCCCCTCGTTCCCAGGGCTCAGCATGGGGCCTCAGGAAGGCTCGGTGGAGATGGGGCCTCCTGCCCTGGGGAGGACGGGGTACCCACTACCTCCAGTCTGCAAAGGCCTGTCTTCAGGGGGAGGCAGGGGTCTGTCCAGGCCCAGGGAGGACGCTGGATGTGGAGACAGAGAGGGCAGCTCTGCGGGAAGTCAGAGGCCTCTGACCTCAGGCTGGTTTCTGAGTTGAGCTCTTGTCTGGGCCCGAAAGCAGCTGCCACGGGGCTTCCCCTTCCTCAAATGGGGCCTCTGCTCCAAACTCAGTTTCCCTGAATGGTCTGGCAAGGACATCTGAAGGCGGAACACGTGCACCTGCTACAGGTGAACGAGATCAACGCTGGAGGGACAGACCGATCCAGAAGAGAGGGAGAGAGCAGGATTGGGAAATGCTGGGGTCCCCGCGAGTGGAGGGGGCAGAAGTGCTGCTCTTAGTGGTGGTGGAGGAGGGGGCGGGAGCGGCCGACAGCTCCAGGCTCTGGGCTAGGCTCAGCAGAGAGCTTAAATGGAAGTATTTAATGTGCCAAATGGAAATTTGGATGTTTGGGCTCAGCCTCAGGCTCACCCACGAAGGTCCACTCTGCAGAGAAGTGCCCGCGAGCCACACTACGGACATTACCCGCTGACAGCACTGCGAGAAGACGCGCACCAGCTCAGGCTTCTTACAGTATCGGGGGCCACTTACCAGCCCCTCCTTATGTGAGATGGAGCCCTGGCCCTTGAGATGCTGACGGGTTCATTTAACCCATGCCAAGTGAGCAAGCCAGGCTTCTGGGAATTGCCCCAGGGGTCGGTTACGTAATCCTTTACGGCCTGAGGTTTCGTTAAGAAAGCTAGGAGAGATGTTCCCACAGGGGCTGGTCTCCCTCTTTTAATATGAAAAAGAGGGAGAACTTTACAGTGTTTATTATTTACACAATTCACTTATACAACTGATCATCCCTACAACTGTCTTCTAGTTTTTTGAAACAAGACTAGAGGGTTTTTGACTTGAGGGACCTGAAAGTCCTTGCTGAGGGCCGTAAAGGGTTAGAATAGCATTTAACTGACATCAGCGCACAGGAAGACAGTCCCAGGGTCCTGAAAATGATCAAGTCATTCCACAGAGCCAAGGTCTACGCAGCCAGTCTCTTAGGAACACCACTGGTCTTCTCAGAGCCAGAAGAGGCACTTGGAAACCTCCAGACTTTGTCCCAGGATTCTGGGAGCTTGGGGTTCAGCCCCCGACTCAGGACGGTCAGACAGCATTTCTGTGGCTCCCCCAGGAATTCCTTCCCTGATTCCCCACCTACCGAACCCTGGAGTCCTGTTGGCCAGACCGGAGTAGGCGTTCCCGCTGGGCGAGGAGGTAGCTGGGCTGGAGAGAGGACTGTAGGAGGAGGGGTCTGCCGGGTAGGTGTGGCTCGTTCCAATCCCAAAGGGAGACGACTGAGTCTTGCTGGACTGAGAGGGGATAAAGCAAAGACCGGAAGCATCACCAGCAGGTCCCACCCCCTCCCTAGGCTGGTCACTGCCACCCACAGGTACAGCAGGCTGGGCAGCATCTCCTCTGGGCTGACCATGACTCCCAGGGGCCCTCTGGGCAGCTGGGCACAAGGCATGAGTCAGGCCAACACGTGCGGGCCCAGAAACTGCAGGACTCGGGTCCTGGGCCTTTGGGACAGGTCTGGCTGAAGTTACCCCCAGGCTACAATGATCTGGGTCCTCCGGCTTCCAGTCGCGGGGTCCTTGGCCCTGTGACTACCCAGAACTCCCTCAGCCCAACATGCTCACAGTGACCCCAGCAGCTTGGTGTCCCCACCCGCTCCTGGGTGGGGCAGCCAGAGCTCCAGAGTGGCGAGGGGCTCATTCCTGATGGGGGGGACGCCCTGCGTGCCTGCCCCTCCTCCCAGCTCCGCCAGACCATGGCTGCACGGAGAGAAGGCTGCTATTGGGGACCCAGCCCTCAAAGTGCCCTTGGGGTGGCCGGGGCTCCTGGGCGCCCAGCTGTTATTGGGGAGGTCAGCTCCAGCCCAGGGCACTGACCAGCCCTCAGAGCCACATCCAGGGTACTCTGCTCCCTCTTGTTACCGGGGGGCAGTGCCCTCACCGACGCCCATACCTGTCCGGGAAAGGGTGGCCGACTCCCCGTCCATGCCACCTGACCCTGGTTTAGCTGTCGAGAGATCTGGGACATGTTCTGGCCGGTTGAAGAGGAGGACTGGATGTCATTCACTCCAGGCACGTGGACCACGGAAGAGCTAGGAGAGAGGAAGACACACTTGTCGTGAGAGACGCAGGCGCCCTGCCCGCCATGCGCCGCCCTGGGCCCCTCCCGGCTTCCACTCACTCGCCCTCCAGTGCAGCAGGTCATTGGACAAGAGGGCCATGCGTGGCGAGCCCCTCTTTTCCTCCCGTCCCCTCAGGGCTCCCTCTGTCCACACTGTGTGGCCCTGCCTCTTCCTCCCCACAGGGCCTCCTGCACTCTCCTCTCAGCCCTAAACCCACCCTGTGTCTCTGGCTCCAAGCAGATGAATCCCAGGAAAAGAGAAGCTTCTTAGGGGGACACCTGTCTCTGTTGACCGCTCCTCTGTGCTCTGGGTAATTTGTTCCTTTGGGCCCTGCAGGGCTTAAGGACTCTGGAAGCAGGCCGTGGGCTGCCAGGCCATTTGTTTTAAACAGAAAGAAGTGCCCGTCAATGGAAGCCTGCTGGACGGGACCAGTCCTCTGCCCGGAGCACAAGTGGTTGACCTCTTTTGCCCCTGCCCACTCATCTTCAATTTGACTCAAGTCTTTTTTCTTGTTGTTATATCAATTTCTGTTTTTTTGCTGAGGAAGATTGGCCCTGAGCTAACATCTGCGCCAACCTTCCTCCACTTTATATTTGCATCACTGTCACAGCGTGGCTGACAAATGGTAGAGATCTGAACCTGTGAACCCAGGAGCCACAGCGGAGTGCGTGAACTTCACCACCACACCACGGGCCAGCCCTCAACAAGTCTTTACTAGGCACTGGCTGCCAGCGTCCACATGCTCCCTGCTTGTCCTTCCACGGCTCCACCTCTGACCGCTGCCTCTGCTCCGAGGCACTTTTTCCCTGAGGTTTTCCAGCTGTGCCGGGTGTACCACGAGCTCATGGAAGGCAGGAAGAGGGGGAGACATCACTGCGTTCCAGGCCCTTCCTCCCGCCTCCTGGGACCAGCCCGGCACATGGACCATCCCGGCACAGGGTGCAGCGCTGGGCGCCCTGGAGTGAATCGAGTGGAGAGAAATGGGGCTCAGCACAGACGCCTTGGGGAGGGCATCTTCAGCCAGGTTTGAAGAAAGGCAGTTTATAGATGCATAGAAATGACCAGGGACGATTTGACCCGTTGTACTGTGATATTTCTTTGACGCTATCTGGTTCCTCGTAAGACAAACAGGACCCAAGAATGTCCAGACATTCGTGCACCAACTGTTGTCAAAGGGGGACGTCCCTCCCATCTTCCTGGACCACCTCCTCCCCTAACACAGGGCTCGCTTCTCATTCTCCTTCCTGACGAACGGACGACCTCAGGGGGCCCTGTCTGACCACAGATCTCCGCGGGGCCTCTTCCCTGCCCCTCGGCACCCTCCCAGAGCACCGACTGACGAGAGCTGGCTATGGCGTTGCTGGCCCTGGGAACGGCGCCCGGGCTGAAAGGCAGGGCCTTCTTGGGGCTGGGGCAGCCTCTGCACCCGGCCCTCCCCAGGGGCCTCAGGGCAGAGAGGCAGGGGCCAAGGCCAGGGACCATGGGATGCGGTGAGGACACACTGAGGGATGCACAGTAATGCCCTCCGCCAGGGGCTCAGGGCGACCTGTGACCGTCACTCACCTGACACCCCTTCCCACTCCAACCAGCTCAGCCCCTTTGGATTTACAGGAAATCCTGCCCATTCCACAGGCTTAAGGCCACACAGGCATCCTTTCATTCATTCATTCATTCATTCACGCTGGGGACTAGTACTGAGCGAGCACCTTCTGTATGCCAGGCTCCCCACATCGGCTGGTGTCCTCCTCCGACTCCATCCCCGCCCCGCACAGCCAGCCACGCACAAGCTGCCTTTCCTTCTCCGTAACTGGCCCCCACCCCACCTCACTATTCTCCTACAACAGCCTCCCCAGGCTCAGCATCTCCAGCTGGACCGTCTGTCCTCCGTGCCCACCTGCAGCCTCGCTCCTCCACTCCTGCCACCTAACTCTCTCCAGGACCCCAATGCCTCAGCCCCTCTTCTCCCACAAGCCATCAGTGACGAAGTCTGATCCTTAGCGTGGCATTCAAGGCCCCCCCAGTCTCGGCCTCTGTTTCTCCCAGACCTGAAGCCTCCCGCATCGCTCCTGCCTCCTGGCTTTGCCAGCACGTTCTGCTCGTTCTTCCCGTCTACGGTCCGGTTTCCCAGCAGCCCTGGAGCCAGGCTTATCTCTGGTGGTGGCGACAGGGCTTCCCCAGTGACCTAAAAGAGGACCCTGATGCTAAGAGCCAGGCCTGGGGCAGGTGGACACCCTGAGTGGTCGTTTAGGCTGAGACCCCAGACACGATGGGCTGAGCTGTCCTCTCTTCCTTGGAGCTGGCTGTGGCCTCTGGGGGCCCAGGGACAGGGCACTTCCTGCCACCTTGTCAGGTGTCCCCAGCTCTGTCCCATCCCAGTGCTGGCTTGTGGCTAACTCACTGCCTTCTCCTCTGCAGGCAGCACTACAGAGCACAGTGGCCAGCCGGTGCCCTTCTCATCCGAGAAAGAGGGACCACCGCCGCCCGTCCACGGCAACTTGCTGAGGGCTCAAGGGCAGAACCAGAATCCCCAGCTGGCCCGGGCCTGTAGAACAGGGACCACTCCCCGATGTCTGCAGTATTTGCTGCACACGCACCTGAGCTCTGAGATCCTGGGCTTCCCCGGGGAGGGGCCTCTGCCCGTGCCTCCACCCCTCCCCCCCCGCCACCCCCCCACCCCCCCCCCGCACGTACCTGAAGGCCTTCCCCGAGTGACCCGGGGGGAAGGGGCTTCCTTGGGAGTAGATCTGCTGGGTTCCTGCTGCCGAGGCTGAGCTCATCATCTTCTTCTCCGCTGGGAAAACCAGAGCAAGGGGCGCCTGAGAGGGTGCCTGCCCTCCAGACCACGGGGCAGGCGGCCTCGAGAACAGGTGCAGGGGTGGGTGGAGGCGAGTAGGAGGGCACACTCTTGGGGCAGCCCATCCACATGCAGCCTGCTGCACGCTGGCCTCTGTGCCCCCGTGTTCCAGGACCTCACTCAGGCTGTGCTCTGAGCCCGGGCTGGGCCACAAGCCGCCCGAAGACAGTTGGGAAGACGAAAAGAGCTAATGAAAGTTCTTCCCCAGACGCTATTTTATGGATTCCTTTCTCCCCCATGGGCTGGAGATGAAACACCTTGTCTTATGTGCGAGGAAGCAGAGAGCAATGGCTGAGAGGACAGGCTCCCGCACGCAGCTCCCTGGGCTTGAACCCCAGCTCCGCCTTACTTATCAGGGGTGTGCCTTGGGCACGTTATTAAACCTCCTCCTGCCTCAGTTTCCCCAAATGGAAGACAGTGATAACAATAGGGCGGCGGTGGGAATTCACTGAGTTAACGTAAGTGACGTGCTTAGAACAGTGCCTGATAACAGAGCAAACAGCATCTAAACGTCTGCGATCACTTGTTAGAGTGTGAAAACCGAGGCTCAGCTCGTCTGAGGGCGTGAGCCGTCAAAGGAGGGCCCAGGGCCTGAATCCAAGCCCAGTGCTCCGCTCAGCCTGTTGCCCCAGAACTCTACCCATGGCCCTGTCCTCGCTCAGCAGGTGCTGAAATGGCCCACAGACCGGGGAACCTGGGGCGGCCCCAGACCTGTGTTTCTCGACTTTCCACAAGGCTTCTTTTGGGAGGCTGAGCTCCTCATGCAAGCGAGGACACCCAGGCCCAGCCCGGAGGTGTAATAATTGACCCTCTTCTGCCCCCACTGAATGGTCAGTAGAAAACTCGACTCTACACTCTCACGCACAGAGGCTGGGAGGAATGGGCTCAAATCCCAGCCGGGTTGTTTGGATCTCACGTGAGCAAGACGGTACTCTCTGTGGTGGTCTGAGAAACAGGACTGGGGAGGGGAGAGCTCTCACCGCCCCCGGAATTGAGGTGCCAGGCTCTCCGAAGCACCCTCCCATTTCCCCAGAATCTCAAAATGCCTACACTTCTTATTCCTACCATCCCTAACATCCCCGCCCACAACTAGATCCTGGAGCAAAGAAAACAAACGTTAGTTACGTGGCCATTATTTTGTGAGCAGACAGACCCCACGTCTGCACCTGTCTCTGGCTTGATGGTGGGAGGATGGGTGGAGGGGTGGGGCCCCACTCGGTGGGCAAAGGCAGTGATGGACACTCAGGCTCGTGGGCTTGGGGCCAAGATAGCATGTGCCAAATTTCCCACGTGTGTAGACAACCTCAGTGACATGTTAATAGACCAGGGGCACTGAGCAGTCTTTCTGGTCCCTTTTCTTTGCTGCAGTGGCGGGCTGCCCGTAGGAAATCCTCACAGGATGGAAGAAGCTCAGACACTTGGGTGTGTATTTCTAACCCAACCATAGGGCCTTGGATCTTGGGGAGAAAGAGAGATGAGGCTAGAAGTTGCAGGAGTGAGGGGCTTCTCTTGAATACAGACTTAATGCAAGCCTTTTTCTTTCCTCATGTATTTAAGTTTTTTGGTGGTTTGGGTAATTGAGAAACCCATTTTTTTTCCTAACTGCTCCAGAACCTTTGTAGGGTACAAAATGAAAGATCCTTGATTTTACGGTTCAATCTTCTGTATCCTTCTTCATTTTTTTAAAATTATTTTGATCTACCTGATTGGTTAGAGACGAACAAAGGCCTACTGAAATCTTCCACTACAGTTTGTTTTTATCAGGACCTTTCTGTGTTTCTATTTATTTTGGCTTTCACCTGTTTCAACATCCACGACATTTATATTTTCATTTTAGGTTGCCTTTAGTTGCATTTTGTCTTGTTTTGGTTCCACTGTGCTTTGGCAGTGCATTATTCAGAAGTTACTGATCAGGAGTCCTTGAACATCAACTTTTTTATCACTCTTGATATTCATACTTTTTTGCTATCTCACTATTTTTCTTCTGAGCGTCGTGCAATTTGCTAAACATTGTCTTGTCTTTTAAGTAGTTCAGAGGCAAGACTTCCTTCCTTCTTTTCTTTTTTCTCCCTTGCATTACAGGTTATGTTTCTATACACTTGAAGCTCTATTTCCCTATAAATATCAGAGATAGAATAGTATAAACCGATGAGAAATTTCTGTTTATTACCCCTTGTCCAAAATATGTCTGAATCTTTGCTGAACTGACTTTGATTCTAGTTTTTATTTATTTTTTTATATCTTTTGTATCTTCTAACAATTTTTTACATTAATTCTAGCTGCTGGTGGTTTCATTGTTCATCACTACTGCTTTTCCAACCTATCCACTTCCATTCTGTATTCTGTATTTTGATTCATTTCACAAACAAGCGTAATCTTTTGCCAGTAGTTTTTCCACGAGATCTAATTAGACGGTCACGTCCGAGAATGTCCTTCTGTCGTTTCCTTATATGAAAGCAGATTGATAGGTGGAAAAATTTTGGATCACATTTTCCTTCCCTTCTTTTTTGTCTGTTGATATTTTTTCTACTTTGTTATCTTTATGGGAAGGTGTCTACATTTGCATAAGCTTAAAAGTTCAAATGAATTTCCCAGAAATGCTATGGGGACCCGGTCAGATATTTCAGGCTTATCTGAAAGGAGAAAAACACTTTAGACATTCCACAACGATAGCACACCCTCTTGCTGGACGGAACTATATTTCTCTATAGGAGTCAAGCAAATACCGACGCAGGCAGGTAGCATGTCTGGGGGGCCAGTGGGAACCCACGGCAGGGAGCTGCCACCAGGTTTTCTCTTGGCAACTGGACCCTGTGCTGTGTTGGCACCTGCCGTTCTCGGCGGAAGTCAGCCCCAGCGCCCTCCTGACTTCTTGGCACTCGGTCCACAGCCAGGTGGGCATGACGGCTGCGGGCTTCCACCCACATGCTGGTAACAGGAACCTGAGGACTGCTGTCTTCCATCTGCCCGGGGGGCCTCTCTGTCCGCCCCTCAGCTTCACTGTCCCCACTCGCCAGCCCTAGTAGGATGCTGTTGGGGTTCCCTTACAAATACAGCCTTTCTCAGGCTTCCTCTGGGTAAATCAGCTGGGTTCTCCCTTCAGCTGACCCTGATTACACCGTATCTTGCAAAAATTTCATGACCATGTGAAAATAGAAACTTTTTTCTGGATTTTGGAACCGCCAAAGACATTCCCAAGTTTTATACTTTGCTAATCTTAGTGCTAATCTGAGTGGGAGACTGAGGCAGCTGCACATGTGGGTTCCATGTGACATGACTTAGAACTGCACCGTTTTCTCTAACAGCAGGACAGACACAGGTAGCGACTAAGGACCACCACATAGGATCCCCTGAGTGCATTACGGAACAGCCACATAACGGAACTCTATGCAAGCAATAGAAATGATTTAGATCGTTGAATGATCTGGAAATACTATTATTCATAATGAATGGTCAAGGGAAAAAATTAAGCTACCAAACTATGAGCTCAATTTTGTATACAGAAAGAATTCATCTGTGAGGAAGAACAGAAAGGATATACTGTAAAGAGTTAAAGATGATAATATCCAGGCGGTGGGATGGCGGATAATTATTTTTAATTGCATATTTTCATTTTAAAATGTGGTCCTCTCTATGTTAAGGATGAAGTTTATATATATTTTTTAACAGGGACATGTGTTTGGTTTAATAAAACTAAACTGCACTATGGATGAACAGAGTTCATTTACTCCATGCCCTCAAGTTTCAAAGACAAGGTGTCAGGGAACCCAGGCTGGCTGCCCCTGGTGACAGGTGCGTGAGAGGCAAGGACAGGAGCAGGGAGGGTCAGTCAGACTCCTGTATTCAGGGCTCTTTTTACACCCTGTGACAGTCACCGAAAACTCACCCTCCATGCCCTCTCCCTCAAGGGTGGCTGTCTCTAGACGGCCGGACCGCACCTGTAAACCCACATCCTGGCAACCTCAGCGCCGTCTGGAAACTTACACGCACTGATTCCCGCGAACATCTCAGCAAACCGGGGATCCCTCTCCTGGGAAAAGATTGCGTCTGCCTTTTCCACGGACTTCCCGGCCTCGTGGACTCCGGCTGGTAGGTTGGGGACAGGAACCTGTTTGCACATTAAAACACAACGGCATCCACGTGTGAGGCACAGAATGCACGTTGCCAGCGGACACCAGCTCTCCTTCATCGGGTCTCCCTCTCTGGAATCGCTGGCATTTCAGGCTTGATTCTGTAGGGTGGGGAGCTTTTCTCTATGTGAAAGCCAAGAACAGATGGGGTAGGGGTGTGAACTGGAGGTCACAGAAAGGACAACCGAGTCACGCTGATCACTTAGAGAGAGATAAATAAAAATAACCAACTGACTCTAAATATCAAGAAAAGTGAACATGAAGTTTACTTTAGGAGAGAAGCCACATACAAACACTTGGGGCAGTTTCTCCACGTGGCCACGAAGCAGCGGGAAGAGGAGGAGGCAGAGGGGGAGAGAGGCAGACTTGGGATGGGAGAGGGAAAGGACGCAGACAGGGCAGGATAGGAGAGGCGCGCCAAGGAAGAGGGGGCACAGATGAAGGCAGTAGAAAGGGCAGGTAGCTGGAGGACGGACAAGGTTGAGGATGCGTCTGCTGGCTTCTGCGTGCTGGAGTTCCTGCACAGCCTTTGGAAACTGTTAGCTCTCTGACGTTCTCAGGACTGGCTGACTGCGGCTTGTGGTTCTTCCCCTGGGCGTCACGAGTTTTATACTCTTCCTGGCTCAGCTCTGCATGGAAGAGTGAGTAGACCCCAGGGACCCAAATCTCTCTGCACTGTAGAGGGTGGATGGGGCAATATACCCAGTGGGCTGAGGGGCTCAAGCTAAGGCTTGAATTTAGCCCCTAGTCCATTGGGTTGGAGACAGTTCCAGTTGGGAAAGAGTTTTCTAGAAACTCACCTGCGATAAGTCGTATGATGACAACCCATCTCTCTGGTGCACTTCCAATTCTGCCTGCTGTTGCTGAAGCTGCCTGTGAAACGAGAAGTCAACAAGGGTCATGAGGGACGGAAGTGGTGGCGGCAGGGCTGGACCAGAACGTCCCCTGTTCTCCAAAGGTGCAGTGGGTGACACCGGATAGATCTCTAAATGGTTTTCAATTTTTATTTATTTTATTATTTTTTTAAATGCCCCAAATCAAGACTCTAAGCCCTGTATCTCAAGTTTAGGTTGCCAATATTTAGGAAGTAAGCTTGGATTTATGACTTCGTTTTATGCACGGTGAAAAGACACTACACTAAAAAAGAAAACATTTTAAAGCAAAGTTCAGAAAAGCAGGTGGGTTTAATGCTGAACAAAGCTGCTGGCTCCAGCTAACGCTGATCTATTAGCTATAGGAGCTTCCATGCCCTCATCCAAGCCCCACACTGAACCATCATAGTGGTTACTTCAGCCCACGTTGAAGTTCCAAGAGGTATGTGGGTGTCCAAGCTGCCTGACTAGCACATGGTTACGACCTTGCAGAGCCAGGCTCCGACCTATGCTGCTGACTCCCCCTGCTCTGCTCTCTGCGGCTACCAGGTTGCTCCATTTGGGAAAGAAAAAGACTCGTTAGAGAAAAGGGCCACTTTATGTTTTAAACTATGGAAACTGGGTTACTTCCAAGGACAGTGAGCTCTGCAGCTCAGAGCCTAGAAACAGGGCAGGATGACAGGGTCCTCTTCACTTCCAACCCCAGCAAGAACGACGGGCAAAAAGCTATTAGCAAATTACCAAACACATTGCACACACCCCCCTGCCCATGAATTAATTTAAAGGACATGAACAGACCATTCAAGCATTAACAAATAAATAGACAAACATACAACATGCACTATGAATACATATACTATAGAATAACATATATAATATGTATAGATGTATAATAAGCAAGCATAGGGAAACATTTTCACCATCGAAACAATAAAAATAAGTGCAAATTAAGACATCCCTGGTGTATAATTTTTTGCCTACTGAGTTGGTAAAGACACATTCAGCATGGTGGTTTGGTGTTGAAACTACCATGGTGGCACGTGGTTGGAGAAGTGTGTGTGGGACGATCTTCTTGGAAAGCAATATGGTGCCCCTATTGGGAGCTGCGAGCACAGTTACTCTCCCAGGTGGGCACCCAGCTGCTGGGGGTTGTGCTAAGGAACTTATTCAGCGGCAGGAACAAAGAGCTATCCACGCAAAATCAGATGTAACAGGGGGGCGACTTCGTAAATTACGTCTATCAATTTACTGAGTGAACGCTCCACGGTCACCAAGAATGACCATTGGGAAGACGATCTGGAAACACTGGTGTGATAAGAACATGTGGAAATGTTATGTACACTATGATTATGGCCAGGAATATCGTGTCCTATGTGGGTGAACACAGAAAAAGTATCGTGTTTGCATTAATCGGAAAGATTTTCCTTGTTTATTTTCACTGTCTATTTTGAAGCAAGAACCACCTTAGTGGGTCCCTTTTAGCATCTTGTGATCCAGCTTTTCTCACCCCTGGCCGTGCCCCACAGGGAGGTAGTAGGACCCCACAGAGGGACCACTCGCAGGTACCTTCCTCTGGGCCTGTGGCACATGGAGGGCCAGCCAGACACTCAACTGGGAGGAAGTGAGGGGAGGACAGAGAGGGAAAGTCTTCCTGAGCAGCAAGAAGTCACTGGGTGGGAGGGGCAGGTGTGGATGTGGACCAGCTCGGTCAGAGGAGCAGGTCCCTGCAGAGGTGCCACTGGGAGCTCATAGCTGGACAGCTACAACCTGAACCAGCCTGAGCACAGGTATGGTGAGGACCTGAGGGCCCCACTCAGGAGGAGGTGGTGCGGCCAGTCCCGGGGTTCGCCAACCACAGAAGGGAGGCAAGAAGGACCTGTGCATCCACCCCGCTGTGCCCCGGCCCTCTGTGGGGACTCTGCATCCCCTGCAACTCGCTCAGGCTCACAGCGTGCACTGACAACCCTCCAGGTGGGTGTCTTTTAAACCCTTTACAACGGAGGAAACTGAGGCCCAGGGGTGCTAAGGGTTTGCAGAAACTAGATGGTGCTCTCGAAGAGGGTGATTAGAGAGGGTTTAATGAAGGGGATACTTAA
Source organism: Equus przewalskii (assembly GCF_037783145.1). Lineage (NCBI taxonomy): Eukaryota > Metazoa > Chordata > Mammalia > Perissodactyla > Equidae > Equus > Equus przewalskii. The sequence continues at coordinate 90,853,190 of NC_091831.1, forward strand.
CTGGCATGGGCAGTGGTACGGGAACCGAAACTCGGGTGGTCAAGAACCCCCAGGCTAGCATCAGTGGTAGCCATGACCTCCCATGACAGGAGTGGCGGGGGGTGAGCACTGCTCACACCTGCTGAGAGGCCTGCCTGCCAGGAGCCTGGCTTCAGTGACAGGTGCAGCCCTTGCCCACCTTCGGGAGGTGGCGAATGCTTCCTCCAAGCCTTCTCTCACCCCACTGTCTCCGGCCAGTCCCTCCACTGGCCAAGCAACTGGGAGTCAGAGAGCAAGGGAGCCCCCTGCATCCTGTCCACAAAGGTTAGCATCGGCCCCTCCCAGCCAACCAAGCGGGGCAGAGGGCGGGACGGCTTCAGGGGGCCGGTAGGCGGTGCAGACTGAGCAAGGCTCGCTCTGCCAGTTCCACGTGCAGGCTGCCTGGGTCACACTAAAGACGCGTTCCTTCGACCGACTATTCTCGGCTCCTAAGAACAGAATACACGGAGGTGATCTGGTCCACAGCTCCCCTGGTCCAGCAACCCTTGGTCCATCAGCTCTTCTGATGGGCAACTGGCCAGTCACTGCTGGACCCCCTCCTGTGCCGGGGAAACTCACTATTTTTTGAGGCAGCCCACTCCATTTGTAGACAGAAACGATTATAAAAAGTCTGTCCCCAAATCTGCCTTCCTACCACTCCCATTTTGAGTTCCAACTCAGAGAAACACACGATAGGTCAAATTCCGTTTCTAAACTCTTTTTCTCAGCATTCAAAGAGCTGCACAACCCAAACACTCCTCCAGCCATGCCTGTCCCTCCCGTGCTCCCAGTGAGTGTGTCCCCCCAAAAGGGAAGACATCCTTGCAGAAAGCCCAGGCTGGGGGACCCCGTGAACAGTTCAATTAGAACTAAGCCCAGACGAGCCATCTCTTCAGGGATGTGCACTGGAATATCCACGCCAAGCTGCGTGCGGGCTCTGGAAAGAGAAAGGTAACTCAGAACCTGGGTGGTCCCTGCCCTCGTGGAGCTGACAGTCTCCAGGGGAAGATGGAGAAGTCGGTGAGCAACGCAGCGTGCGGAGGGAAGAGCCACGACTTGGGAAGAATGAGGTCCCAGACCAGGTTCCATCTGAGCGCAGAGTATGTCTCCTAACCTTGGTCAGAGCGTGGGGAAAAGGTTAAGGATCAAACCAGCAGCCTGTGACTTCCCAGCAGGCAGCTAAAGCCCATACTAAGACCAGGAGTACAAAAAACAATTTAAAAAATGGTATTTAAAAAAATTTAAGGAGAATCAATATACTCATCCATAGGAAAATCATAACTCACTATATTTTCTCATTCTTACGTTACGGTTTTGCTTTGTTTTATTCTGATTTACACCTTGAAGGCCTCATCATCTTTCATTCGCAGGGCCTGTAAGATCTCAGTCCTCTGCCCACATCATCACATCTCTGCAATGTTCCCATTTTACAGATAAAGAAAGTGAGGCTCAGAGAGAGTTTCAATGACGTCCCCAGGGTGACATGCACACACAGGATCCAAATCCGGGTCCATCTGGCTGTGGAACTTGCACCCTGACCCACGATGTAATGAGGGCCATCATCCCACATCTCCCATCCCAGAGCTATGGGCCCAACAAGACACCATCTTGGCAGGAACCCATGGACCACGCTCTCCTCCTTGCACAATCTTCCCAGAGCCCACCCTTCAACCCACAGGCGTTCTTCCAGGAAATAACGACCGCTCCTACCTCCTGGCTCACCCTCTGTGTGCAGCCTGAGCACAGAATCTTAGCGAGGGGGCACGGCCACTGCACAGGGCTGTGCTGCTGTTGGGCCCTGGGTACCTGGCCGTGGGGTGAGTGGGGCAGAAACCCAGCCCTCTCCACTCGCCTGGCTGCGCCCCTTGGAGGAAGAGTGTGTGCTTCTAATTTGCAGGAAGGTGCGGGGCCGCCCAAGCCATCAGGAAGAGTGTTTGGGACTCCAGACCACACAAAGGTCTTCCAGTGGGATGCAGGAAACGAGGCCTCAGGCTGGGCTGGCACGTCCCCGGCACTCTCACCTGACTCCCGCTGTGGTCCGGACGTCAGCATCTCTGCCCCACAGCCTCTGGTTTCCGCTTCCTTAGCTGGAAGAAGTGTTGACCTGCAGGCCACCCCATCCTGAGAAGGGGCCTGGGGAGGTTTCTCAGACGCTTCATGGCGACGGAACAAAAATAAACCTCGCTGTGCTTGCGAATTCCAGAGAGGGAGAAGACTGGCCGCAGCACACCGGAGGGAACCAGGCTCCCCCTGCGGCAGAGGGCTGACCCTGCCCACCGGGGCACAAGAGCTGATGATGGATCGGAAACCAGATGCATCAAGCCCCGCTTCCTGTCAGCGCAGCCTCCCCGTGTAGGGAGGCGCAGGATGCCGGGCAGGTGCCGCCAATTATCTCTGACGCTCCCTGAAGAGGCTTTTACTTAGGCTGAGCAAGCGAGCGAGCAGCCTTCGGGGGGCATTCAGAGGCAGTGTGCGACTGCACCCCAGGAGTAACCAGAATCTGGCTCGGAGGCATCTGGGGGCTCAGCAAGCTCAGCTGACCAGACGGAGGCTCATAATACCCACCAGTGAATGAGCGCCATTGGCATACAGAATACCCACCACTGAATGAGCGCCACTGGCATGCAGAATACCCACCACTTATTGAGCGCCATTGGCATGCCCATTGTGAAGGGCTCTGAAGGCCCGTGAAGGGGTTGGAATTGATTTGATCAGGGACAGGGAGCAGCTGAGTGTGTTTGAGAGAAGTCGCTCCTGGGGCCACATGCAAGGTAGGGGAGCTGGCCAGAGAGAAGGATGGGTAGTCACCAGGGAGATGGTGAAGGCTCGACTGGGGCATTGGGGAGCAGGCAGAGGAGGAGGAGATGGGCCCAGAGAACCTAAGACAGAACCTGTGGGCCTGGCTCTCTGCCGGGCTGTCTGTTGCAGGTGGGTGGGAGGGCGGGCCTCAGGACACGTCCCTGGTTGGGGTTGGTGCCAGGTGTCTTGGCCTCTTCCCAGCTCGACGCCCCAAAGAGACCAGGAATGCAATCTTCCTCTTACTTCCTTTCCCCTCCCTTCACGCCCCACTCCCAGCCCCCTGCCCACCACGGACCAGGGCGGGGCCCGAGGCCGCCATAACTGAGTACGCCGGGATGTCTACGGGCTCTGAGACGCCCAGCGTGACCGCGGGCACGATGAGTTTAAGGAAACACACACACCCCAGTGCGACACGCAGCTGCGGCTCTGGAGACCTTCAGCGGCTCTGGAGCGGTGCTGTCACAGGAGAGAGGGCTCGGCCGGGCAGACCAGAAGGAAAAGATGCTGGAAACGAAGACACCCAGCACTCAGGTCGTCAAATGTAAAGACGCCGGAGTGACTCCTGCACAGAACAGCCCACGACTTGTCTCCGTAAAAGAGGGTCGACCCCAAACACCGAGACGGGGGCACTTGACAGTTGTGTGACCAGCGCATGAAACCAGTTTTCCTGCATCGACACAACAGGAAAACAGGCAGGGGCGACGGAGGGGTCTTCTTCTCACCAGCTTCGTGCAAATGCTGACCATCAAATGCTCCACTCCCAGGGGAAGTTTCTTTTGGAGGCTCCTGAGCGAATGCAACTAAGGGGCAACTCTTTCCCCTCCGGGGCTCAGAGCATTTAAGGACCTTTCCACAGCCAGTCTGCTCAGTGCCAGCAAAGTTTAGCTGCAAATCTGAGAAAGGGCCTCTTCACATCCATGGCTGTCACTGCCCTCTGCTGTCTGCAGTCAACTTCTTCCAAATGTCTTTACCCACCGAAGACCTTTTGGTCCAGAAGACACGAGTTCAGGCTTCCGTGTAAGTCTGCGTGCGAGAGGCGTTCTCATTCCATCCGACCTCAGCGAGCTGCCAAGAGCCTCTGTCCCGAGACGGTGCGTAGGGACACCCCTGGACAGAGTGTTCTGTTCTGTGATGCTCCCTGTCTTCCAAGGAGGGTCTTCACCATCCTTCCAGGCTCCACAGCAGCACAGCCCAGTGGGGAGGCTTCCTCGGAGGCCCCGGGGGTGGCCTTCATCCTCCGCCTCCTCTGTGCCCTCACAGCATCTCTTCTGCGCCTCCCTTCTGCCACTTTTCACGGCCTCCATGTGATGGCAGCCACCCTGGAGGCGGGGACCATATGGAGGGACCGGAATCTCCTGGACGCCTGGGGCAGGGTGTGTACCTTCACTGTGTCCAGTGAATACCAGCTGGGTTAAATTGAGTCCCCACGAAGCATGCAACTTCAAAGCTTCGAAGGCCAAAGCTTACATAAATGTTGGAAGTGAATGAAGAATGGTGAAAAGTGTAAAAGTACCAAAAACCCAGAAAAGGGGAGCTTCCACCTGCTCTTCTGAGCCAAATCTAGAGGACAGTCAGGTCTCCAGCCTGGGGCCATGCTCTGTACTGCATTGGGACGGCCTGGATCCACCGTGGGAGCAGTTTCAGTGACAGCGCGACTGGGGTCTGAGAGCGGGCGCGGGCTGCTCCCACGACACCCTGTGAGCTGCTCTCATCCGCAGACACCAGGCACCACAAGAGGCTGCGGAGGGACCTGGAGAGAGTAGGGGTGTGTGTGTGTGGGGGGGGGGCGGGGAGCGAGCAGGCAGGGAGGAAGGGAGGAGGAAGAGGGACAGAGCATCAGAGGGTGGCTCTCGCTAAGAACCAGCCAGCACGTTGGTGTCAGAAGGATGAAAGTTCCAGAATAGTGCTCGTGGCTCTGCAAGGGTGACGGGGCTTGCCCATTTCCACGGCATCCAGCACAGGTGGTGGACACGGCTGCAGAGTGGCCGAGACTGGACGTCCGAGCTGGGCCTGAACAGACGCTGAGACCCAGGCTGCCGTCTCCTGCCTCCTCCCCCTGGCTCCTGCAGCTGTGCTGGTCCACCTGTGACCTCCATCCTGGGAGCTCCTGAAAGGGAGGCCCAGGCCCCACCTCCACGACCCATCTGTTGAGCAAAGCAGCAGCCGTAGGACCCTGAGACCGCCTGTCCGCCACGCACTCCTGTTTCTCCAAGGCCAGGGCTGCACGTGGGCCCGGCGCCCGGGGTGCCTCTGTGCTCCCTGAGGGAAGCCCTCTCCTGCCACGCTGGGGGAGCAGGAAGAGTGGAAGCCTCAGCTTGACCGGGCTGACCTAGCAGCGACTAGACAAACTCAGACGCAGAGGAAAGTAAAAGAACGCCATCTCTGCGCCCCCGGCGTCTGCGGCTTCTTCCATCCGCTCCTGCTCTTTCCACCACCCAGGAAGTCCTGACCAGAAGACGGAGGGGGAAGAAGAACCAGAGCATCCATCAAGCCAAGGGGTAAGATGTAAAGAGAGAGGGGTGGTCAGACTATTTCGGGGGCATGACAGTGAGAGCGAGTTACCGATGTGGGTCCCCGGTGGGGGCCGAACCAGGCTGTCGGGGTGAAGACAAGACAAATGGTGAAGCGGGCAGGGCCAGCGGGGAGAGACACTTCGGTGGGTTTGCAAGACAGGGGTCTTCAAGGCCAGGAAGTCGTGTGCCAGCCTGAAGCCCCCGGGAAGGAGCCTGTGGCGAGGGACGGACAAGAAGGGTGGGTTGCATGCGGGGGACAGAGGATGTGCCGGGAGCTGGAGAGAAAGTGGGGGGCCGGTCCGGAGGGAGGAGGTTCGCCCTTGTAGGAGCCAAAGGAGGAGGACGGGAGGGATCGAGACGGACACTCCGCACAGGAGGAGGTTCATGCAAAGCGGCTGGGGCGAAGGTAGGATGATCTGCCCACAGTCCAGGAAGAAAGTGGGTCAGCACCTCAGAAGCCCGCAGAGGACCCGGGCAGCCTGTCAGCACCGTGCCGAGAAGCTGCCACGGGAACCGTGTCAGTGATGATGGTGGCAGAGCCCGTGCACCGGCGGGAGGCTCCACGCCTGCTGTTCCACCAGAGGCTTCCCATGCACTGTCCACGCGCAGGGTCTCGGGGAGGAAGTTCTGCTCCCCTCACCGTGTTACAGATGAGGCAACCGAGGCTTAGAAAGGGGGGTGACTCGCCCAGCTGGGAGCCGAGTTGAAACGCAGGTGACCGCCCTCCGAGGGATCCTGTGTGCACCCGTCTGTCCGGCTCTGTGCCTGCGGCCCAAGGGCTGGGCTGAGCTCGAGACAGACAGTAATGCTGCCTGGAAGGGGGCTGCTTCATGGGGCCCAGAGGGGACGCCCCAACCCAGGGCGTGGGTATGGTGACAGGGCCAGAGTACTGGGGCAGCCCAGGGCAATGGTGACTTCAGTCCCCAGGGGCCGTCCACAGGGGGAAAGGAGGTGGCGGGGGCAGCGGGGGGGGGGAACAGACCCCCATCTGTGTTGAACTTGGGAAAATGGGGGATGGCGGTGTCACTGACTGGTGTGGGGAGACACGAGGAAGGTTCTCACGACGTCAGCTCATCTCACACCCCTGCAGGCCACAGCCCCCCAGCACTCCAGGTCCCATGGGCTCCCCTACAACTGGACATCATTTTGCCATCATTCGTGCTCGTTCTTTGGCCTTGTGTTTCCTCGAGAATAAACCCAGAGAGGAGGCGTGACCTGCCTGTAGATAGGGGCTTGACCTCGTTGAATCCTCACACAGCCCCCCAAGGGAGGCATCATGACCCCATTCCACAGATGAGCAAGCGACAGCTAAGAGAAGAAGTGATGCACAGGCCGAGGTCACACAGCCGGGAAGCAAAGGGCCAAGACCAGCCCAGGTCTGTGTGCCAACACCTGTGGGATGCAGCTGGGTGAAGCCGGCAGAGATCCCGGGCCCCCCAGGCCCGGAGAGGGAGGAGACTGGGCACCGTGCGTCCCTGAGTGCACACCTCAGTCCACCTGCCCCACGTCCTTGGGCTGCCAAGAGCCTCAGCCTCGCTCCTCTGCCCACGGGTCCAAGAAACCAGGCACAAGGGGCTGGAACCCCAGGGAGCTGCGAGGGAGCACCCAGCCCCGCCTCGCTGGGCTCCGTGCTCGGAGAAGAGAAGAGGAACAGAAACGGGAGCACCTTGAACTGACCGCTGGAGGAAGGGGCACCACGGGGTCATCCCTCGGCTCCAGGGTCTAACACATCGGGAGGGAAATGACAAGGGGACACAGGAGGGGAGCTATGACAGGGACCATGGCCGTCCCTCTCCTTGCTCCTCATCCCTGCAGGGATTTCCCCTGCAGGTGGAGCCAGGAGCCTGTGGGGAAAGATGAGCCCGGAGCAAAGCTGCCAGCTCTGGACCCGAGAAGGGGCGGCAATGGGCACGAGCACGTACTTGACGTTGGTGTTGGTGCAGATGATGTACTCGATCTCGTCAGAGTAGGGGTTCTGGAAGGTGAAGCTGCTGGTGCGGATCAGCATCCACTCCCGGTTCTTGGTGCGGAATCGATACATGACCGACAGCACTTGGCCTTTGAGCTTCACCACCTGAGGAAACATTGGAGGAGGAGGTCAGCGGGAGGCAGGGCGGTGCCAGATTGAGGAAGGAAGGACGCCAGGCCACACGGTTGCTGCGAAGGCTCGACAATGACCTTTTATATCAGGACTTATTTGCTTTTACAAATCAGATCATGAAACCTCTACAAGCTGGAGTGTTTCCCTTTTTGCCTTTGCTGCTGGGGCACTCTGGGTTCGATGCCAGTAAACCCCAAAGTTATCATCTCAGTCAGGTAGGTAGTCCTATGTATTCAAGGATTGATTTCTTCATACCTCACATTAAAAAAATTCTTAGCCTGTGTTTAACATTATAAACGGGATCAAATATACTCTCTGGGAGGAGACGTAATAAAATGATAAATTCGTATGCATTATCTATTTGCATGTATGTATCGATAATTATTTTTCTGTTGCAGGATGGTTTCCCCAATACTTCCAAATGTATTCCTTCAGGCATGTCCTCATAAGAGTTTGGTGAAGGCGGCTTCACTATTTATAAATACTGAGTCTTGGACATTAAATAAGTTGCCCAAGGTCACACAACGTGGGTGCAAAAGCTGGGACAGGAACCAGGATCCTGCCTCTGAACCACGCGTTTGTCGCTCTGGATACACATCGCTCTTCTGCTCTTTGTGGACACACAGTCTGTGCATGTGCAGACACACATGTGTAAATGCACACGCAGACGCGCAGACAGCAGTATTTGGGGCAGACCTTGTGGCTGAAGCATAAATGGAAGGAGAAAAGATACAAATGGCGGGGGTGTCGGCCTGGGTGTGCTAACACCTCCAGGACAAAGCAAGGTGAACAGGAACTCTCTCCACAGGCCTGTGCAGCCTAGAGCCTGGGTGGCTCGGATGGGAGGGCCCTGGGCCCACGCAGCCAGGCCTCCTGACCGTGAGACCACAGTGTGACCAGAGACAAGAACGGGGACCTGGTCCGGGGGGTCAGGGAAGGCCGAGCTCCCCTTTTCCTAACCCTCTACACCTGGAGTTTATTCCCGGTAGGAGGTCAGGGGGCCGCATCTGGGGGGGGCCTCTGGGCCCCCCCGAGTGTCCCCGCCCTCAGCCCGGTGCTGGCACAGAGCACATGCTTGCAGCACTTTTCTCAAAAAGACAGGATGGGTCTTTGGCTCCAGTGCTGGGCTGACAGAGCTGGGGTGACTGTGCTTTTTCTGCACCAGCTCTGGGGAAGCCAGAGGAGGTGAACCCTAGGGGGACAGACAAGGCTCCCTATGGGGACCCCGGGTCATAAAGAACCCAGACTGAAGCTCAGGAGGGTGGGCGACCCTTCGACACCACACGCCAGGAGGAGGCACGGGGCAGGGCCGGGCCAGGCCAGGACACTCGGGGCAAGTCCCAGCCCAACAGCAGGCTGGCTCCTTCCTCACAGGGCCACAGGCCACAGCCCCGCGCCCTCAGGCCGGCATGCTGATGGGTCCTACGGGGGCTCCTCCAAGTCTGCACAAAGCACAGGGGAAGTTGGCAGCCACTCCAGGCGTTGAGACCAGGGGTCTGTGCTCAGAAGAGGCGCATGAAGGCCACCTCTTGTCCCTTCCCCCAGAATGCCTGCGACGGCGTGACAGCTTTGAGCTCCAGGCAACAGTCCCGGGGCTGAGTTACGGGCTCAGCACCTGTGTCTGTTGCACCTCACGTGGTCTCTCAACACGGTTGTGGATCTGGAAACTGAGCCCCCAAGGAGTTGGAAATCCCACCCAAGGCCTCACGACTAAGGAGCAGCCGAGGCAGCGGTGGGGGGGCCCAGACCTACCCGACCCCAACGCCCGCTGTCTTGTCATGAATCCCTACAGCCGAGGCAGCATCCTTGTCCCCAAAGAGCTTCTCACCCAGCATGGCGGGACAGACGTATTGAGAACTGTGACGCAGAGAGCGCGCTGAGGACCAAGACAAAAACAGGAGTCGAGTGGCACGGGTGACCAGGGAGTCGAGGGGACGGCCTCTTCGCGGGGCCCAGGAAGGGTTGCTGGAGGGGGACGGGGTTTGGAAATACGTGGGAGGGGGGACAGAATGTTGGCAAGCGATGCCTGTGGGCAGGAAGCTCCTGGCAGGAGGCACAGAAGGAGCAAATGTTTGCAGGCTGGGGCCCTGAGGCACAGGTGGAGGGGCCCCCCTGCAGGCGAGGCGGCACAGGTGTGGGGGTCCAGGGCGATCCGCCCGACTGAGCTCAGTTCGGGAGTGGGGCTAATACACAGACCACCAAGGCCGGGCGTAACCCAGCCGAGCACAGCTCTTCAGGAAAACGGCTCTGATCACCGTCCTCACGGAAGAAGCAGAGATGGGAGGATGTGACGGGGACCTGCTTGAGTCTCACCGCGTTCCGCCTTTCCATTCGGCTTCTAGGTAAACTGCGACCCAGTGAGGGGAGCCAAGAGCACAGCAAGAGCAGGTTCAGGTGTCCCAGACCTTTGCTGGCACGCTGTCCCCACACCAAACTCGAATTCCCCACACACCTGACACACTCGGAGCGTCTCACATCTGGGCCACTCAGAGGCTCCTGTTTAAACCCCGAGTTCCAGGCTGACTCTGAGTCACACGGCCCCTTCCACACTTTTGCAACACTAACCCATTTCCCTTTATCAACACTCAGCCCCCACCCTGGCTACCAGGGGCAGGAGACGGAAGATCACAACTCGGGGCCAGGGCCTGTGCCCTCCAGGACGTCCCCACAGCTTCCTGGCTGCTGCCCACTGACCCCGTGACCGGGCCGGGCTCTCAGCCTTGCTGTTTGGCTTTGCCTCCCGCCTGAGGAATGAGGTGGCTGCTCACAGAGCGGGAGTTCCTCAAGCTGGATGCCAGGGCAGGATCAGATGTTAAATTCTTTCTTTTTCTTTTCAAAACCAATGGGGCTCTGACAGTGTCAGCAGTTTATAATCACAGAAGGGCCGTCAGATGGAGAGGTCGGTGTGCGGGCTGTGGAGACGGGGATGGGTGCTTTGAAAGGAGGCCGGCTCCAGCCCTAGCTCTATTATGGCCTTGCTGTGTGACTCAGGGCAGGTGATGGAACCTCTCTGAGTCCTGGTGTCCACGGCGAAAAAGTGGGGAGGACAACATGATGTGTAGGGTTGAGGATTACATAAGACAACGTGTGACAAAGGGTCTGGCTGGTTACTAACGATGAGGGGAGGCCCATCACTGCTCGAGCCTCGTTCCCCTATTCCCAGAAAGATGACGGCAACCTGGTCCAAAGGGCCATGCTAGATGATGCAAAGTTTATGGTAATTCCCACATGTTCAACAAAGATGTGGCATAAAAGACATATTCTTGCAATGTTTATTCTAATTCTGCATTTTTCCAAAATGAAGGTTACTTGCTTTGGGTGATGACCCACTCGGACTACGCTATTCAGAGCTGACCGTGTGCAAACTCCACACTCGGTGGTGGAGATGATGGTGAAAAGCACAGATGCGGGGCCTGCCCGCAGGGAGCTCATGTGTTAGTAGAGGAGACACACACACATGCATACACGGAAATCAATGGACAGATAAATGACACAGTTAAAAGTTGGAACAGTCACCGTGGAGAAAAACAAGGGCTGGGAAGGAGGTTGGGGGTCCTTCTTGGCTAGAGAAGTCATTGACGGTACCTCTGAGATGACACGAGTTGAAACCGAAAAGACAAGAAGGCATCAGTCATTTGAAGAGAGATGGGAAGAGCAGCCCAGTCAGAGGGAGCACGTGCAAAGGCCCGAGGTAGGGAGAAGCACGATGTGTTCAAGGAACCAAGAGAAGCCCAGTGACCCAAGGGCAGTGACTAAGGAGGACGAGACATGCATGCTGAGCACGTAGCCGTGGCAAGGGTTGGGATTCGATCCTAGGCGCGCTAGAAAACCCCTGGCACATTTAAGTAAAGATGTGGCAAAACCTCATTTACATTTTCAGAATGGCTTGGACTGAACAAGAATAAAAGCAGGAGACAAGCAAGGGAGCTGCTGCAAAGTCAAGATGAGAGATGGCAGGGGGCTGTCAAGGTCAGCGGGGAGGAGGAGAGGGGAAGGGGCTTGGACCACAGACGTCTTTGGAGCTGTAAAGAAGGACCTGATGCTGGGTGTGGGGAGTGAGACCCAGGAAGAGCGAGGAATGTTCCCAGTTTCTGGCCCATGCAGCCAGGTGGATGGTGGGGCAGGGAGCCTGGGGGCCGGGAGAGGAGAGTGGAGCATTCTGCGTTGGAAGGTTACAGGGTGTGCAAGGGCAGGTGTGCAGCTCGACGGACACTCTGGGCTGGAGTCACCCAGCAGGTAAAATCTCTGAGGGAGGCACTACAGAGAGAAAAGGGGAGAAGGCGGCGAGGACAGAGCCCAGGGCCTCATGGCTGGGAGAAGCGGGCAGAAGAGGAGGGACGAGAAGGAGTCTGAGAAGTGGAAGTGGAATCCACGAGCGGGTGATGTCTTGAGAGGAAGGGGCAGAGCGTGCCCACGTACGTGGCGTACAATCGGAGGACCAGGTCCAGCCCCGCAGACACGGCCAGGCCTCCAGAGGAGGGCTCGGCTGTCAGAGGGTTCCTTCTGAAATACTCGTACAGCAGAACGCCGAGGACTCACTCCCTCGGATGAAGGACCCACCATTACTCCCCCTTCAAGACGACTTCAAAGGCCTCCGTTCTCCTAACACGGCCTGTTCTCTCTTTCTCCAGGGGCTGAGGTGAGACGCCAGACCCTCTGAGGGATGTCGTCTCTCTCATCGCAGTCGACCTGTGCTCAGGAGGCGACGGGGCCTCAGCCAGGGTCCTGGTCCTCTCACTCATCAACCCTGTGGCCTTAAGGCGCCCTCCCCTCCCTGACCATCACTTGTCTGACTGTTACGTGACAATAACAATGCCCACCTCCTACGACTGTGGTGAAGGGTCAAGAAAGTGGTGTGTCCAGCGGGGTTTCCACGGTGCTGACACGCAGCAGGTGCAGGATGCACAGCAGCCAACAGTAACGATGCTCGTGACAGTTATGCGGGCGGCCTCCCTCTCAGGTTCCCTCAGCCATCCTAAATTCTTCTCTCTCCTTCACTGTCTCTACGCAAAGCATCTCTAACCGACATGTCTCCTCGAGTTGCCTCTTCTTTTAATTCCTACTGCTCCTGCCCAATTTCCCCTCTCACCTCTTCTTACCTGGACAATTGAAAGAGCTTCCCAATCTATCTTTTGTTCCAGCTATTTCCCACATACCTGGGCTTACCAGAACTGTTTTTCAAAAACATCGTCTGCTTAAAATCCTCAAAGGAATTCTCACTTAAAGGGCCCAGGAGAGCACTGAGGTTCCTCAGCAGGGCCTTGAGGCACCCCCCATAACCTCGCCTCAGCAGCCTCATTTCTCACCACCGCCCGCCTCCTCCTGACAAGTCAGCCAGTGCCGCTCCAGCCATAGGGAACGACTTATAATTCTCCGAAAGGGCCATGTTCTTTTGCATCTCAGATGCTGGCCCCTCAGTCTAGAATTTCTGTCACTTCTTCTATGCTCATCTTTTAAGACTTGTCCTAACATTTCCCGCCCCTGGGAGACTGTTGCTGCCTCTTGCCCACATTGTTAACGTCTCCATCCTCTGTTCCTCTCCCACGACAGAGTCGTTACTTCCTGATGGGTGCATCCTCCGCACTAGACCATGAGCTCCTTCATGGCACGGGCCCTGACGGATGCCTTAGGTAGGACCCTGCAGCCTGCCTGGCACACCGCAGGACTAGCATCCTGCCAGCCAAATCCACGTGTCCCCAGGCTCTGCGCCAGCTGTACATGGGCGTCGTGGTACCTGCTGAAAGCTCTCGCGTAGATGGCTCTGATCCTCCGAGTGGCAGAACTCCAAAATGTCTTTTCCTAGAAGATCCTAAATAAAGAGACAAGCTTTAGTAATCCCAAACCCACTTTTCACTATTTATATATCACTGTTAGACAAGAGCGTTTATTTACATCCCTTTCAGCCCATCTCCTTTAGCTCACCCCATCATAAGGGGGAAACAAAGTGGATGCAAATCCCTTGGAGCGATCACGGAGCTGGCTCTTGGTACCCTCCCCTAAGGTCCTTTGGCATGCCCAGTACCAGCTTCTAATCTTGCCAATGCACTAGATCAGCAGCTTCAGAATGCAATTTTATTTTTGTCTGCCTTGGAGATGCAAACTGTAATAACTACATTTCAATAAACATAAAAAGAAAGCGAATGAATGATAGCAGGAGGATAGCTGTGTTGCCTATGAAAACTGGAATTGCTTAAATGTGGAAACTATAGCTCTCTTGCATCTGGAGAAATGCTGCTATCAAAATCATTGTACTTTTTAAAAGCCTGTTTACTATCTACCTGCACTCATGTACGTTTTATTCAAAGAGCTTAGCATCAACTCAAGAAAAAAGGGTGTTTTGCAACGAAACCAACCAGAATATGATAAACCATGAAAAGGCAACTCCAAATGGGTTATAGGAAGTGGTCCAGTTGGAAGTGTCTTAAATGGCAAAGGATTTTAACTATCTCCTTGATCAGAACCCAAATCAGCAAACGGCCTCAGTGGGAGCTGACACCGACAGTGGAAAGGAAGTCTTATCAGCGTGCCAAGAAGCATCTAGATGCTCACGGAAGGTGCCAGTGGATAAATGGATCTGGCAGGAAATATATTGCCATCAGAGGTTATGGTGAATTTGGAAACAGATTAATCTTCCCTTCATTCTATCCAAGAAGCTTGAGTTTGCATGAATCTGGAGAAGCAGAATTATCTGAATGGTTCCAACATTTCAATTTGGACTGTTTGTAGTTCTAAAATATACGTGTAATGAAATACCCATATCAACATATCCCAAACCTTGTTCCTCAGAACAAAGATCTTTTTCTTTCTTTCTTTTTTGTTTAAATGTTTTTGATTTGGAAAGAAATTTAAATCTACAGCGAACTCGAAAGGATAGTATAAAAAACACCTGTATGCTCTTCACCTAGATTGAACATTTGTCAATATTTTGACACATTTTCACTTTTTCTCTTTCTTTCATATATAGGTAAGTATAAATAAAACATATAAAAAATATATCAATGAAATATCTTTCATACCTACACACACACACTTAAAAATTTCTTGCTGAATCATTAAAAAGTAACAGACATCATGACACTTCTCCCCAAGCATGTATCTCACAAAAATGACATTATCTTAACAAACCCATAATATACCACATTACACCTAAAAAAATCAACAATTATTCAATGAAGTCACCCAGTACTCCGTCCATATTAACATTTCCTCAGTTGTCTCCCAAGCACCCTTCATGGCCCGTGTCCTCAGCCTGACAGTCCAGTTAAGGCTCTCAGTTGCATACCGTTATTTTATCTCTTATGTTTATCTTCATCTGGAATAATCTCTCCTGCCTTTTTGAGTTTCTCATGACACTGACTTTTTTTAAAAGGTCTGGAACAAAGACCTGAAAATGTGCCACCTGTCAAAAAGGGTTCCAAACACATTTGAAAAACAAGGGGTTGGGCAAAATCAAGTGGACATCTTTACTTCAAGACTTCTCAGAGTCTTTCACACTAAGATGCTTTCTAAGTTTCCAAGGAGGAGATTTCCTGTTTGGGGTTAATCAAAATTAATTGATCAAAGAGACCCTTCTTCATAGAGCATCTTAACTCCAGTTTGTGAAAAATCAGCTAGATAAACAGAACGGCTAGGGCAAAAAATGAAGAGTTCGTTTTCTGTGGTGTAGTCACATACGACGTCCTTTTCCACTCTGGAATGCCGTTACTCCCATTACTCCATCCGGGCAGAGATGTTGATTTTTACTCTGTGTTTCCCTACATCGTCCTTGTGTTGTCTCTCCAACAAATGAGATAAGTGCGCTTTGAATATTGTTAAATCTACAGCTAATGCATGAGCTCAGAATTTCTACCTGGGGTTGGTAGCCAATCACACTGATGCATCTTGGGTCCACAAATGTGATGATCCCATCAGAGTTATGCCGGGATAAGAATTCCGTGGGCACTGACATCCCGCTCATGTCCATGCACACGGGAGAGCTGGTCACCTGGAGTGGGGAATCCACATTGAGGTGGTTTTGACAGAGGCAGAGATGGAAATGGTAACAGAGACACAGCATGGAAACAATCCATGTGGGTTTAATTTCACAGATCCTTCCGTGTCATTCGTACAAGGAGTCTAAAATGTTCAAACAGCCCTGATCACACCTTTGACTAACTGTAACAGTGGGCCACTTCCCTTACATTTCTGAGCCTCAGTTTCCTTATCAGTCAGTGGGAATAGAGAAACCTGGGATCTCGTAGGGTGGTTGTGAGGTTCAAAAGAGACACTGCATGTTAACCCCTGGCATAGCGCCTGGCTCATAGTTGGTGCTCAGAAATGTTAATACCCTTCCCTTCTCCTACCTCCCCTTTACTAAGGACAGCAAACGAGTCTAAGGAACTGGCGAAAATATTTGGAAAGTATTTGTGGACCAAATTTACCCAGTTATGCTTTCTTCACCCATCTGCAAGGAAAAACCAACGCTTATCATATGTGAATGAAACTGCTTCTTCATTTGTCTGAAAATGGTTAGACCTAGGGAACCAGGGACACGAAAGGTTAGTGTCCCCTGAACTGTATCCATGGAACCCCCCCTCCCATCAGTATGGGGAAGGCTCTTAGTGCCACAAGGAGAATGAAGAGTCCAGTTGATTGAGTGGCTACAGTGTGTGCACCAGACATCGAGCCAGTGGCCTTCATACACATTATTCAGCATATTTAACTTTCACAAGACTAAAAAGACACACTCTCCACCCTTGAGAAGCTTGTACTCAACTGCCTTCACGAAAACAGACAGCGAAGAGAGATAACCGATGTCTGAACTCAACGCTACGAGTCAGGAGGCAATGATTAACTTTGACTAAGCAGATAAAGGAGTCGTTTTAGCTGGATCTTGAAGGATGAGCAAATGGGAAGTAAACAGGAGGAGAAGGGAGTTTCGAAAGGAGAAGAGGAGAACAAGGAAATACCAGGCAGAGGGAACAGCCTGTGGGCACCCACAGAGGTGGGGAGGGCAGGCTGGGTTTGTGGAAAAGGGAATGGTGTGGTCTGGGAACAGGGCAAGGTGTGGGGAAGAGAAGGAGCTGAGGGTGTAAGATGAGTCAGTGCTTTATCCTGTACACCATGGGGAAACATTCAAGGTGATTAAGCGGGTATGATGTGAGCAGTAACAGGCACGAGAGTGTGGGGACGGACTGATTCAGGCCCTCAGTGAAGCAAGAATGCTGCTGCTCACGGCTCACAGTGCCCCTTCCTTCTCCCGCAGAGTGTCGGGAACCCCGACAAATGCTCAGGACACAGGCGATCAAGACAGGCATCCAAACCCACAGGCTCCTGCTCTTTGCAATAATGAGCCCCGGTTTGAGATTGAAGCGGCTATGAGCGGTTTCTTACCTGGAGCCTCCCGATTGCCACCAGGCAGTATTTACTGCCCTGTCCCACATCAGCGTCTTCTTCAGGGATGGTCATTCCTGAAATGAGAAATGCCAGCATCTTCAACAACACGCCCAAGGGGAATGGCAAAGGGTCAAAAGTGTTTGTGATTTTATTTACGCAATTGAAAATACAGATCCACGGTTGACCACTGGGGTTCGGGAAGCCAGCTAAGGAACTAACCAGTCCCTCAGTCCTCTCCGACTCCTCTCTGTCTGAGGCCTTTTGAAAATCTTGTGCTACATTATCATCTGCATCTGTGGATGGTGCAGAGGAATTTAAGGAAGATAAAATGCAAACTATTCATTTAACATTTGCAAAATTTGGCCCAAACATTTAGTTATAAAAGAAATTTCAGTAAGAAGTGTATATGGGCATTTCAGATTATACAAATATTTTACTTATCTGTTGACAAAGAATCCAACAAAAAGGCAGAATCAAAACCGAAAAACAAAAACCCACCAAAGCTGGAATTACTTACTTGCCAGGCAAGGGAATGCAACCAGTGTTGCCTAAAGTCAGGGTTTGTAAAGGCTAGAAAGGAGAAATTGGTGATAGGTATGCTGATTAAGCACTGAAAACCATTGCTCTGGATAGGGAGGAATTGATTAAAATAATCCTCATTGTTCTTTGGTCAAAAAAGAGTCTTCTGTTGGGTCCAGTTAAGGGTCTGGCCCCTGGAGTGGCTCACACCGCAAGGTCCTTGAGCAGCTGTAGTTGGCTACAACTGTTGCCATGGAATGAGCATTCCGCTTTGACATCTGCTACACAAGTGCTGTTAAACAGAAAACTCCCGTTCAAGGCGTTTACGTCAGAACAAAGGTTCACGGTGACAATCGCACAGCACAGGGACGGCCCAGCACTGGACCGTGCAGGGAGTGTTACACATGGATGGGGTTCTAAGAGCCAGAGAAATGTCACTCCCTCCTCATCCCCAAGACCCCATTCACAGTCCCCTCTTCTTTCCATCCCTTTCTCGTCCACCCCCTGCAGGTAACCAGTCTCCTAAGGTTCTGCTTCATCCTTGCTGTATTTCTCTCGCACGAATGGGCACATAGATGTGTGTTTTCTCATCTCTTCTTATTCCTTTCGTGAAGAGCAGTGTGCCACAGACACTCTTTTGAGCTTCACTTATTTAACAGTATGTCCTGGAATTCACTCCATAATTATTCATAGAGCTTTCCTCATTCCTTTTTAGAACTGCACAGTGCTGCATTATGAAGATTACCAAGGTTTGTTCAACCCTTTCCTATGCACGAACTTTTAGGGGTTTCCAATATTTTGCAACTATAAACAAGGCTGCAAAGAATAATCTCGTGCATGTGTATTTCTTATGATGGGTGGAATATCTTCAGATACATCCAGAAGATACACGTTTTCTGGAAGTGGGATTGCTGGGTTGCAAAGTGAGTGTATATGTAGTTTTCTTAGGTATTGCCAAATTTCCCTCCAGAAGGGGTGTGCCAATTTTCATTCCCACCAACAATGTATGAGAGGCCTGTTTCTCCACGGTCTTGGCTGAGAGAATATGCTGTCACATTGTTTTTGTCAGTGTGACAGGTGAGAAATGGTATTTCAGTGCTGTCTTAACTTGCATCTCTCTAACTATGAGTGAGTTGGAGCATTATTTCATTTGTTTGAGGATCATTTTTGTATCTTGTCTTTTAGTGAATTGTCTGTTCATGTCCCTTTCCCATTTTTCTATTGGGATTTTGGTCCTTTCCCCCTCAATTTGCGAGAGATCTTCGTATATTAGGGATGTTAAGCCATTGTGGTATACGTTATGAATATGTTCCCCCAGTTGGTCCCTTATCTTTTGACTTCGCTTATGATGATTGAAGAAATTTGTAATTTTTATGTAGTCAGATTTACCAGTCTTTTATTATCTCTGGCATTTAAGTCACAGTTAGAAAGCCATTTCCTACACCAAGGTTAAAGAGAAATTCACCCATGTTTTCTTCTGGTACTTTCAGGGTTTGATTTTTCATTTAGATCTCACATCCATTTGGAGTTATTCTTGTGTAGGTGTGAGACGTGGACCTAATTTCCTCTTTTTCTAAATGGCTATCCAGCTGCCACAACAACATTCATTAAAAAGGGAGTGATTTGAGATGCCACCTTTATCATATAGTAAATAACCATATGTATTTAGGTCTAATTCTGGACTTTCTCTTCTATTCCACTGGCCAATTGTTTATTAAGCACCAGTACCACGCAATGTTAATTATAGAAGCTCTATTGTATGCTTTAGTATCTGGTAGGGCCATTCCTCCCTTACAGTTTTTCAATGTTTTCTTGGCTATTCTTGGATGTTTATTTTTTTACATGAACTTCAGTATCAACTTATTTAACTCCATAAAATAGCTTGCTGGTATTTTTATTAGGATTGCATTAAATTTATAAATTAACTTCAGGAGAACTGACATCTTTGTAATGTTGAGTCATCCTACCCAAGAACAGAGGGTATTTTTCCACTTGTTTAAGCCTGCTCTTGTCTCTTTCAGGAGCACTTAAAATTTTTCCTTATATATACTTGTACTTTGTATACTTATTAAAATCATTCCTAGCTATTTAATCTTCTTTGTTGCTATTGTAAATAGGGTTTTCTCTACCATACACCTTCTGTTTACTGTTTATGTGTATGAAGCCCATTCAGTTTTGTATACTGACATTGTGTTGTGCTACTTCACTCGATTACTTATTGTTTCTGTTGGTTTTATTGTGGACTCACTGGGCTTGCAGAGGTGTATTATACAATTTAAAACAGGGATGGTTTTCCTCTTCTTTACACATTCTTTTGCCTCTGATTTCTCTTATTTAATTGCATAGGCTAGTATTTCTATTACAATATCGAACAGTTGTAGAGATCGTGGGCATTCTTGTTTCTGATCTTAGTGGAGATGTCTCAAGGGTTTCTCCATTAAATAAGATACTTTTTTAAAAAAGATATTATCCCTGAATTACTGTTTGACATTTTTGCAAGTCTCTTTAATGCCTTGCTTAATAGCAGACAGCTGGATTATAATATCTGCTGTGCATGCAATCTATTACAGTATGTTCTTTTACTTCATATATGAAGAAAACATGCCTTCCATAGATGTGTAGTTGGAGGAAGGAGATTTTTTTCAGATAATTGTGGATATTCTTCTTTGATATTTTCCTAAATCTTGACAAGTGGTACTTTCTTAAAGGTTAATTGCAATGTGAGTTCCAAAACTTTATCAATGAATTTTTCACATTCTATTACATTAAAACAGATTACTAACACTTTGAATGGATCTGTTACCCATACATGATTTTCAACATTATGTATTGGTCATTTGGAAAATATTGGTTCACAAAATTATACAGATCTTCTCAATGTTGACACATTACATTATACATTATTATAAAAAAATCACACTTAATATTATCATCAGAAATATTTCTAGGTATTGGTCAAGATCACAGTGGTGGATATAAGTTTTCCAAAACTCAAATTTTCACTGGAAAGCTTGAATTTTATCACTGAAAACAAATACTGTCAATTCTTTTCCTTGAAGTGACAGGTTCATTTTAACTTTTTGAGGAAATATCTGCCACTTACATAAGTTTGATAACCATAGTTTGTTAGTCACTCTTTCAAGTAAAAAATAATGTTTCACGAAAAAAATCAGCTAGTTCAGCTCACAACGAAAACAAGCGCACGAAGGCCTTCCTTGACACAACCACCATGTTCGGTACACAGCAAAAGTTGATTTATGCATACCTCCCATTTCAGAGTTTAATAAAATTAGTATTTTTTACTGCTTCATCAAGGACATACTTGAGTGAAACTAGCATTTTTAAATTTTGAAATTATTTTTCTTGCAAGTGTGTGCTGATAAAGAATACAATGACTACTAGGACATTTTGGTGCCACGGCCTTGATTCATGTCAAGGCTCCAGACGTTTTTACCCATCAATGCTTTTGCACCATCCATGCAAATGTGGACCCAGTGAAAAGGACAAATAACAACCTGGTGCTGTAATGAAAATACTGTTAGCTTTAGGTGCCCCTGAAACCGCCTCAGGGACTCCCATGGTCCAAGGGCCAACCTTGACAACTGCTGTGTCACACACTGCTGTTCCCCAGAGTCTGGACCTCCCAATCTCATCTCTTTTCCGATCCTTTCCCTGCTGCCTACATTTCTAACCACATATTAATGAGACCCGAGACTATGTCTCCAGTCTGGATTTTCCTCTGGAGTCCAGATCCTGACCCCACTTGCCTTCCAAAAATAATTGCCTCCATCTCACAGGCCCTTCAAACTCAACAATTGCCCAAATTTTCCTACCAAAACGTACTCCTCCTTTTTCTTCTCTCCTGTGGAAAAGACAGCTAGTGACCCACCCCACATACATTCCATGCTGAAAGAACCCTGATTTATCCAGAGTGGCAATGTGTCCACCCCCTTAGAATCAGAGGTGG